>NC_090827.1:31438418-32688418 GCF_028021215.1 Eschrichtius robustus | reverse complement strand
AATAAGCGTAGGTAGTTCCAAGTACTTTGAGATTTCATGTACCTTTGGATTCCATGTACCTTGTTACGATTTCATTGCAGGATAATCCAAGTAGGAAACAGAGAAAGCCTGCCTAACTGTTCTTGGGGGGCCTTTTGCCCAGGTACAATCAGAGGAATCTGGCTTTATGGAAATGAGTGCAAATTGAGGTAAAAAGAATTTGATGTTGCTTAGTTTAAGGTAGTAGGGTTTTGTGCTGAAATTAAGAGGGAAAACAAAGATCCAGGCGTTAAGAAGTATCAGATCTACAATCCCTAACACCCCCTGAAGGATCTGGAAAACCTCTCTCTGAAAGACATTTCTTTGGAAACTTTTTCTTATTTTCCTGGGCAAGTCTGGTCCTGACACCAGCTAAATAAAGGAGGGATTAGTACCTGGGTATTTAAGAACTCCTGGCATTTAAAACTCAAATAATTATTTTTGAAGGGATTGAGGAAGGAGGGAAGAGGGCTATTGTCTATATCGTAAAGGGCAATTTTTTAAAACATTAAACATTTAGGAATATTCTTCATTGCACAAAGAACTATCTTTTCCCAAATATTATGAAACTCCTAGCCCTTTCAGTCTATATTTTTTTCTTTCCAGCTTTGATGCAGATGTAGTTTATGTTTATAGAGATACATTTCATTCCTATGAACAATGATTGTAGTTTTTTTTAAAGTACAATGTGATAAATGGAAACTGGCACTTGGCCCCAGTCTCGGGACAATAGGGAGTGGTGGGGACCAGGGCAAATTGGGGAGTCCATGCCCTATCGAAATACCTAGCCACAGGCCAATATTTACATTGCAATTGTATTGTATGGTGTCACCATGATGCATATTGTTATAATTTATAAATATATACTGTCAGTTGAATTGTATCAGTAGGGATGTTCATTCCCTGATATTCATTCAGCATGTTTGAAATTAGCTCCAAGGTGCTACGGATTTAAATAATCACACTTTCCACAGAGAAGTGGTTTTCTGGTAACAGGAATGGAATTCTGGGGCTTGATGGAGTGTTGTGTCCTGTGTCCTGTGGTATAAACAACTCTGGAAAGACTTGAGTTCTATGTTGAAACCAGTTTTAACTGGTAATGGTGTGTGTGGCTGATTTTACATGACCAAGACCAGATTTCATTTCAGCTAATTAAATAAGCACTCAGTGAGATGAGAACTGAGCAATGTTTGTTTAGGACTAGGAGAACATGGGTGAATAAATGATAACAATGTCCTAATTGGGAAAGGTGTTCTGGTTTCCTCAAAGTCTTCTTGTGTTTGAGACATCTTACATTAATGTCTTACATTAAGGCAGAATGTGGTTGCACATTTAAATATATTTGCAACTGAACAAAGGTACTGTTAATGTTTGGTTTTCTTTACAAACAAGACCTATGACAGGTGTCTGACAGGGAAGTCAGCCAGAGAAGATTAAGGTATAATTTACCCCATCCCTCTAAATCCCATTCCCCTTTAACCCATTCCGTATTATATATTATTCATACATTTATCAATACTCTTGAGTTTATATTTTCAGCTGGTACTACCTCTCGGGACAGCAGTCAAGTGTTTAAGAGTGTAGACTTGTGGTTAAGAGCATAGCTTTGGAGCCAATACCTGAGCAGGTCCTACACAGGGCACTGTGCACTTAGAAAAATGCATCCCTTCTGAGCTGTGCCACTGTGAAGACAGCCCCCAGGGCAGAGCTGGGGCTACATTTCAGCCCCACCCATCTCTCTTATCCAGGTACCTTTATGCAATGCACGAACAGCTCAGAGATCTAGAATAGCCCCGTATTTGAGTTTGAAACCCACTTGTCACTTCCAAGCTGGTGTGGTTTGGGGCAAATGGTGTTTCCCTACCTCACACTTCTCATCTGTAAGGTGAGGATGAAAGTAGTGCCTATATATTGGAGTTGTCTATATTTATAGTTGGAAAGTGTTGAGAACAGCCATCGGAACCTAGCAAGAGCTCAATATGTCATGGTGATCGTTATAAGGAGTGAGAGTGGGGAGTTTCAACCTATGGCATTTGGCTCCATTCGTATTGGGTGGTGGTTTCTATTAGCTGGAAGAGGTGGAAACTGAAAGTACTCTTGCTTCTTACTGGATTCAGCCTTGAGGTCCAATGCACCAGTTAAGGAACAGTTTCACTTCACAGTGTAGTGGGAAGAGAAGAGGATTTGGAATAAGTTGGCCTGTCTTCAAGTCCCAACTCTACTAACTTCATGTTTACATGTAGGTATAAGGCAAGAAAAATAATACCTACTCAGGATTTTCTCTAAGATCAGCGAGTAATCTTGAGAGCACTGAAGCGCTCTGCAGATGTTTAGTTTAGTTTTACTATGGGATCGCATAGGGTTTTAGACCAGGTGTTCCTTCCGCAAGACAGGCACCAGCTTGCAAACCGTTTACTCTTTTGTGAATCAGTCGTTTCAGTGGTTTCAAAGAAGAAAATTTCTGGATTTTGACAGTGAGATTCCTCATAATAGTTAGCGACCTTCCTTAATAATAACAATACGTAACACCAGCTGAGCGCTTACTGAGAGTCTGGCACTCTCACTTGACCATCACAATGACCCCAATAAGTAGCACTTAACATTATCCTCATTTTGCGGAGGAGGGTTCTGAGCCTAAGGTCACACACGCAGCCGGTAAGTGCTTGAGCTGGTGGTGTGTGAGCCCAGGGCAGCCTGCCTTGAGTGCACCTGCTTCAGCACTCTGCAGCCAACTTCCCTTTCCCCCTTGCGTTTCCCCCTCAAAAGCTAGTTTAAGTGGCCCCATGGTCTGAGTAAGAATGTGGCTGACCCCCTTTGGATAAAGGGCAGGTGTTGGTGTCATTTAACTTGAGTTCATTGAGGATGGACAAGTAATGCCTGATTGATTGCTTAGAATAGCAGCTCAGAACGTATGCAGGGCGGACAGTGGCTGTTCCAGCAGTGGGAAGGGTGGTCTACAGTGTTCTCCATGTTGAGGTGGGGCACACCCACCGTTCACACGCGCTCCTTGTGGTGTTCAGCTGCTTAGCATTGTTTCGGGGGCCTTGGGGTGCAAGCAGATGCGTGTCCTGTTTCTTGTTGCTATCTCGGTGCCATCAGATCCATTCTTTGTCAGGGTATCTGACATCAGATTTCCTCTGGTTCCAGCAGTTAGAGGGAAGGGCTTTTTCCTGACTAGGTGATCTTGGTCTCAGAGTGGCCAGCTTGCACACACCAGACTGTAGGAGAGACGTTAATCACTGGAGTGGTCTGATGATGACCCTTGCAGGCTTACTAGTCATATCCTGGACTGAAAGTGAACCTCAAGGGTAAAGCTCTGTGAAGTTATGGGAAGAGACCAAGTGGGTGGAGTTTTTTGCTACCTAACTAGGAGTCCATGTGGGGGAAGACATAATCCCTGCCACTCACTAATACCAAAATTTTTAGCCCCAGAGAGGCCACAACAAAATGTCTGGGTGAGTTGGTCTTGATATCCCTCCAAAACAGAGTGCTTGCTCAGATCCAAATGACATAATTGCTCAAAGGGGATTTTCGCTAAGGAACACAGCAAGGGAGAAAACCCTGTTGCATCATTATTTCTATTTTGAAAACCAAAAGGAAGGAGAGAACAACCTGTTAAATGGAACTGAAATTATCATCTCCCTGGTGCCATATTGGGCTCTTGGCTGTTGTGATGGACAAGCTGAACTTTGGGGGTGAATCTGAATGCAATCTTATCTTCACACCATCAGAATCCTCTCATTAAAGCTGTAGGGATTTGTTCAGACCATGCATATCTCTAAGATATTAGGAAAAACACATTAGCCAATATCCATCTTTACCATCCTTACTCTTATGAGAGCTTCACATTCTGAAGTCCAGTGACGTGGTGTTGCTGTGTAGTCACGTGAAAACTGAACTTTCACCTGAGAGAGAGGGTAACCAGTTAATGGCAATTCCATAGCTATGGTGAATAAGGACTGTGTGACATAGGGACCACCCAAAAAAGGAGGAAGAGTAAGAATTAAGGATACCGAGGGACTTCCCTGGTGGTCCAGTGGTTAAGACTCTTGAGCGCTTCCGCTGCAGGGGTCACGGGTTCGATTCCCTGGTCGTGGTCGGGGAACAAAGATCCCACATGCCACGTGGTGCAGCCAAAAAAAAAAAAAGAAAGAAAGAAAGAATTAAGGATACAGAGGGGAACAGAGCAGTGATGCCAGGACCCCAGAATGGCACTAAATGCTGCTGTTTATTTGCCTTACATGTGCCTACATTCTCATCAAAGGAAGTAGATTTCCATCTTTTCTACCACAGCTGACTTAAATTAATTGAAAGCTTTAGGAGCATTTTTACTTCTTACTATTTAAAGTAAAAACAAATAAAAAAATTCTCCACTAACTCAGAAACTGCTTGAACATGAGAGAATTGTTTCCTTTCCCCCTTATATTGGGTTGTAGCCAACGTTCCTGGCTGACCTTGAACGTGGTATCAAAAGAATGTGCTACAAAAGAATGTAGCCAGTGACCTTTATTATCACTATACACATTGAGTGGAAGGTGTTTACCATATTACAGTCTCTCTTAACTTCAGTCATATAGAGTCTACTTGTTTTAGCTTTAGCCTTGGCAACAGGCCAACTGTTAGAATGACTCCTGACACTGAACTTGCAAATGCTTTAAAAATAAATGGCCAAGACAACTCTACTACGTTTTTCCAGTAGACTCTGGTTTTTAAAGAACATCATATATGGAGAAAGATTTTAGTTAGAAAAGGGTACTACTGCTTCTGTGTAATCAAAGAAGGGCGTTAGAGATGTAAAAAAGAGGGCAGCTGATGTTTCAGGGGCATGCAGTAGTTGGACGAGCTTTTTTCTTTTCTTCCTTTCCCTATTTTTACTTTCTGGCTAATTCATCACTCACTTTATTCATTTATTCATCCATTCACTCCCTCCCTCATTTATCTGTTGAACAGGTATTAGGCACTTACCATGAGTTAGGCACTGAAGATGCAAAAATGTATGACATCATCCCTTTGCCTGGGAAACTGGATTCAGCAAGAATCTGCACAGATGTTTAACACTGGAATTAGTTTCTTGGGTTTTGTTAAGACCTAATGAGAGAAGCTTTGAAATGCAGATTGAAGTGTGTGTGCCCTCCATGGGGAATTGTTATTTGTGCTAAATGGAGAATATACCATCATGGATGGTCTACGCTCTCATCCCAGTATATGAGTGGTTTGAGACTGCCCCAGGCTCAGGTTTGAGAGTCTGCAAGTGGGCACAGGAATGGGGCCGGGCTGCTTCACAACTGTGGGCAGCAACGCAAAGAAGGAATCGTTGGTGAAGGCAGACTCAGGGGCCAAAGAATCTGACTCGTCAGAGGCTTGAACAGCAAGTCCAAGGCAAAGAGTCTTAAACTGGAGCGGAGACTAGAGGCACTGCCCCTCAAATGTATTAACTAATTACAGCGGTGTTTGGCAGCTAGTTTTGTAGCTAATTTTGCAGCTGTGAACTGCTGGAGGTCTGTGTACACTCTCAGTCTGAGTTCTCTCCAGAATTTTAAAATTTGATGTTTTCATTTTTATTATGTTAATAATTAATAGTGTGAATAAAAGTCAATGCAAGTTATTCTGGGTTATCGGAATGACCACCCTTTGACTGACACGTGTTAGTGATCAAGTTAGCACTTGGATTTACAACTGTGATGGCTCCATATCAGTTGTTTTTGAGCCATGGAGAAAGTGGCGGAGGCGGCTTGAATAGCACAAGATGCATTGGGCCAAAATAAGGTCAGATGATTTCACAGCACTCTACACAAAGGTGTCCTGAATCTGAATAGAGGAAAATGGCTGTAGAGTCACTGCATTGCGTAACAAAAGGTAACTAAGTATGCTGACTTCCACTCAGCCTGTGCAATATTCCTGCTCCAAGCGACAAGTTAGTGTCAACAAAACAACCCAGTCTTTCACAATAAGTTAATGTGGTTATTTCAGACTTCTATTGGTTTCATAATTTTGCTGTATTTGATTTGTAAACATATTTTGGTTTTATAATTGTGGATGAGTTTCGAGCATGAGAAGTTTATACTTGGTTTAATGTGTGTCGGTGTTTGTCACACCATTTTAAGGAAAGGTAGTACTGAGGGGGTTTGTGAGAATGTTTCTACCTTTAAGGTCCATAATTAACATTTGGGAAACTTTTGAGAAGGCTGTAATTGCTGACCCTTACCAGCTCTCCCTCACGCCTCCTCTAATTCTTGAGGTTATCGATTTATTAATGTGTTGAGCAAAACCTGCCTTTGACACAGTCACAAAGACACTCTCTAAAATTTAAATAAATTTTGAGTAATAATATATTCATATGGTTCAAAAATCCAGAGATTTTAAAAAATATATTTATTTATTTGGCTGTGCCGGGTCTTAGTTGCGGCACACAAGATCTTCGTTGTGGCATATGAGATCTTTAGTTGCGGCATGCAGGACCTTTTAGTTGCGGCATGCGGGAACTTCTTTTTAATAGCAACTCTCAGTTGTGGCATGTGGGATCTAGTTCCCTGACCAGGGATCGAACCTGGGCCCCCTGCATTGAGAGCACGGAGCCTTAGCCACTAGACCACCAGGGAAATCCCCTGAAGATATTATTATAAATCTACTATACTTCAATTTTTTAAAAATGAAAAAATAATTATTGAAAAATCCAAAGATATTAAAAGGTCTACAGTGGAAAATGTCTCGGTCCCATTACTCTTGGTAACCACTGTATTCATTTTTTGTGTATCTTCCCCAGATCCTTTTTGCACATTCAAGCAAATACCAAATCTAGCTTTATCCCACCCTTCCCCCAACCCTTTGTACAGAAAGGTTTCCTGCACCACCAGACTCTTTCAGCGAACATGTATCTTTGTGTAGCAGGACAGAGAATGTCGCCATTCTTTTTTTTCTTTCGTATGGCTGCCTATTATTCCATCAATGTCATCATTTATTTAACTGCTTCCCTATTAATATACATTTATACTGTTTTCAAACATTTACTGTAAAACTAATGCTGCAATAAATAATCTTGTCCATGTCATTTAGCCAAGTGAAACATCTGTAGGACAAGCACCAAGAAGTGAAATTACAGGTCCATTGGGTCCGTGCATTTGGAATTTTGATAAATCTTGCCAAATTACCCTCCCTTGAGGTTTTACCAAGTTTCGCTCTCCCAAGCAATGTGTGAGGAATGCCTGTTTTCCCAGTCTTGTTCAAGAGAATGTGTTATCAAACTTTGGATTCTTGCCATTCTGATAAGTGAAAATGGTGTCTCAGTGTATTTTTAATTTGCATGTCTCTTGTGAGTGATGTTGAACAGTTTTTCATCTATTTACAAGCTATTTCTCTTTCCTCTTCTGTAAACTGTCTTTTATTGTTCTTTGCCCATTTTTTATTGAATGGCTGCTCTTTTTCTTTCCAACATTTAGGAACTACTTTTAGGGACGTGAGCCCTTTGTCCGTGACCTGAGTTGCATCTTTTTTTACCCCTAGTTTGTCTTTTGACTTAACGTATAGGGCTTTTGCCATGTAGAGGTTTGGGGGTTTTATGCAGAAGAATATATATATATATATATATATACATATACATATATATATATTATGTGGTTTCTGAATTGTGAAGCATAGTTAGAAAGGCTTCCCACTCCCAGATTCAAAGGGAATTTTGAAAGAACCTTTCAAAGGTGTTGACTCACCCAAAGGTGTTGACTCACCCAAAGGTGTTGCTGCCCTGGGCTACATCATAGCCCCTTGACCTTGACGCTCACTATGGCTCATCCTGTGTCATTCTTGTCTGTGGCATAGTTTTTGGGAACCTAAAGCTGGACAAGGGTATTTTCAGTTGCCTATCGAACTACGAGCAGACCAACTCTGTCAGATTATATCCTGTTTCTTTTTCTTGGGCATTTTTTGAGAGGGTAGTAAGAGGGAAAGGTAGAGCAGAAATGGCCAGCTGACCCTGGAAACTGTGCAATGACCTTCTTAGTCATGCCTGTTTGCGTCAATCAGGCCATTTCACAAATATTCCATCACTTGTTACTTTTGTGATTTTTTTTAATTAACTTTTTTTTCCAGAAAGTAATGCTACTTGTATAGTTAAAAAAGTAGCACTTTGATCATTAAACTTGACATTTTTATGAAGCCCATGCATTAATATTTTCTGATATCAGTCATTCTAAGAGCCTGTCTAGATTGGAAGGAAGCTGTCAAAGACTGGGAAGTAACGATGTGAATCAGTTAGTTTGAGCCTGGCTCTGTTGGTCATGCCTTCTTATAGTAAACCCTTTAAAGAAGGTTGTAATGATCAAGTTGTAGTATATGGACATCTTTTTCTTTATGCCAGCCACCCAGGGTCTTGAGAAGGGAAGCTGCGAGTGCATGGCATAGAAGGGGTAATTACTAGGAGTTATTAGAGTTTGTAATTCAGGACACCATAACCACTGAGACACAGTAAGGCCTTTGTCATGATTTCCATCATACGATGTAATCTGATAGTCTAAGAAAAATAAAAAGCTCACCCCCCTCCCAAAGGAGGTCGAAAGAAATAAAGAAGAGGGAGACAAGGTGGGGGGGTCAAAGGAGAAAGAGAGGGAATGAGAGATGAGGAGAGAGAACCCCAAAGAGTCATTAGCCATAATTCAGTGACCAGGGAGGAGAAATCACTGGCAGAATCTAATTATCTGAGAAGGAAGGAAGTGGGGGGGATCAGAGACACAAGTTGGGGAGGGGGTGGGCCGGGGAAGATGCTGACAGTTCAGACAAAACGGTGATCGGAGCCTTTTCAAAGTAAAATGGAAACAAACAAACAATTCCAGCATTTAGCAGAAAATAAGGGTTTAATTGTTTTAATAACAGTAGAAAAGTGAAAAGAAAGTATAGAATGGTACCACTTTAAAGAATTATAATTAGGCCAGAATCATAGCGTTATCTATCATATATTAGTTACCAGACTGGTTATTCTCCAGTAAACCAAAGGTTTATTAAGATCAACATAACATTGCCATGACCCAGCCCAATACCAGTCATGTGTTAAGTCACTATGTAAATGTTTCTGGATGAATGAATGATTGAATGGTAAATGAATCGTCTGTTTGGGACATATTTAGGTCTCTGGCCTCAGTTCAGATTGAATAAAGATATTTATGGTCTTGGCTTTATTGTGACCGTGATTTACCTGTTTGTAGAACCAGATGGAAAGGTTATTGGAAAGGATTTCAACGACCACACTTGGGTGCCGTTTACATTGCCCCGGCTCCTTCTCTATCTCTGAGGTTTGGGGGCGGGGAGTTGTTTTCTTTTTCCATTTATGGGAAATGAATGAGTGGAGTTGTAAAATGATCAGTGATCAATGGAACGTCTCAAATGACCAAATACCTTTTTTAGCCCTGGCATCTGTAGTGGTCGCTTTGACAAACAATAATTGATTCATACACCCATGTGATATTATGTTCTCGTCCTTGATTTTTATGTCATTGGGAGCTGTTCATTTTTTTAAAATAAATTTATTTATTTATTTTTGGCTGCATTGTGTCTTCTTTGCTGAGTGAGGGCTTTCTCTAGTTGCAGTGAGTGAGGGCTATTCCTTGTTACGGTGCGTGGGCTTCTCATTGAGGTGGCTTCTCTCACTGAAGTGGTTTCTCTTGTCGCGGAGCACAGGCCCTAGGTGCGCGGGCTTCAGTAGTTGTGGCTCGCGGGCTCTAGGGCGCAGGCTCAGTAGTTGTGGCACGTGGGCTTAGTTGCTCCGCGGCATGTGGGATCTTCCCGGACCAGGGCTCAAACCCATCTCCCCTGCATTGGCAGGCGGATTCTTAACCGCTGCGCCACCAGGGAACGTCCCTGGGAGCTATTCTGATTGTTGAAGGTTGGCCTGAGTAAATCTTTTCTCATCCCCCAAAGGTCCCCTGCTTCTATGAATTGGGCATCAGTTATTACTTCCATTGTTTGAAAAAATAGGCTCTAGGTCTTGTGGGGATCCAGGACAGGGGAGGGATAAATCCTGGGTTGGAGATGGGACAGTCCAGCCCTGGGAGACTGGAGGAGGAATTTAGACCCACTGAGGCTAGGCGCGTTGTCTGAGAAAGTCTCGGTAAAAGGCAGCCAGCTAAGACCAGGGCAGAGGTGAGCAGATGTTAGCAAGTAGGGAGATTGTGTGCTCAGGGAATTGGAATGTTGGGGGCAGGATACCAAGCCTGGTATTCAGCCACAGGGGAATAATTCTAGACACTGGGTCAGAATGATCTTGTTATTAATAGGACCAGCAGGAAGATGGCGGTTCCTCAAATACTCTTTGCCTCAAAACAGATCCTATAGCCAAGTGCCAGGGTTTTATGTTCCTCCACTCCGGGGTTTAGGTAGCTGGAGAAAGAGAGGAGATGAAGGAGTTCGTTTGGACCACAGCAGGCTCACAGGCTTGGGGGCCAAGTCAGGGTCAAAAACAGGCTAATCAGCACCCCAGCTGTCTCACGCTTTCCAAGGTGATGCCTGTTGTCAGTGTTTCATCCTAACTGTGAAGCATCTTTATTTATGAAAATTGCTAACAACTACACAAGTGGGAGTTAAGGAGAATACTGTAATTTTTATAGATTGTCAGTTAAAAAAAAAACAGAAAGGATGCTGTGGGATCTAAAGTACATAAGGACATTGAAATAAAGTTGAAGTTTCTGGAAGCTAGAAGTCCTTATTTTTACTCTTTTTATTTGTACTACTTCCCTCTAAGCATCCTCAACCCCCTTAAAGAAATTATTCTAGAAGCTGATGCAGTAAAATGAGCACAGGCTTTGGAGTCTTACCGCCCTAGACCCACTGACTGGGGCTGCCACCCAAGTGGCTGTGTGCCCGTGTTCTCATCCATCAAATAGGGATAAGAGTTGCATACATGTCATAGGATGTTGTGAGGATTAATTAGAAAGTGCTCTATGTAAAGTGATTAGGATAGCAGCTGACATATGGTCAACACCATTATTGGCTTTGTTTGGTTGTTGTTTTAAGGTCAATTGGAAAAATACACATATGCTTGGCATATACAGTACATTTCATTCCATTTCTTCAACCAGAGTATAAACAAGGCTTCTAGTGGAAACATAAATTCTGTTCCCCAGACCCTTAGGATCTCTAGGGTCTTCTCCACCCTTTGGGCCTAGTTGTCTGTTGCCAGTTAGATGCCAGGGTAATTCTGGAAACTTCCTTCGAAGGCTGGCTGAGCCCTAGCGAGGGCACTTATCTCAGAGAGAAATCACCTTCTAGGAACTAGGAAAGGAGTTGTGTGTGTTGTCTGGGCCACAGTGTCTCCCCTCTGGGTGTCCACACAGGAGCTGGTCTCTGGTCTCAGTCACAAGGGTCCATCATTCCGTTCTGGAGAATAAACAGAAAATACCAAACTGTGAGGCCTGAACTTGCCAGTATTGGTAGAAGCTTTGGGGCCACCTTGGAAACCAGTTCTTCAAAGGTTAGTCCCCTCCAGGAGAAGGTGGATGAAGGAGGCTTCTCCCTAATAGAAATAAAAACAGCAGAGATTTTGCCACCTTCCCTGGGGCGGACCATCTTACCTCCCAAGGAGCACAGTGGCACTCGGTTTCCCTTGCTGCACCTGCCAGCCCAAGGCCCTTGTCACCCTGTGAGTGGGAAGCAGCTTAGTGGACTCTCTAGGCCAGTGAAACGGATCCTGACTTCACTCACTTAATGTCTCTGAGCCTCCATTTCCTCATCTGTGAAATGGGGATTTCATCTGGGTTTTTTGCAAGGATTAAAGAGGTGATTCTGTGTAAGGACAGTTCCTAGTATAAAAGAAGGGGCTCAATTAATCTCCTCCTCCTCATAAAGTTTCCTAACTGGTTTTCCCGCTTCCGTTCCCACTTCCCTAACAACTGCATGCTGCCATCAGAGGGATTTCTACGCAACGCGTGTGACTCCCCAGCCCCCAAAACCTTCCCCAGTAGGGTAAAGTCCAAACAGTGCAGCATGGGGCTGCCCAGCTACAATCTGATCTCTATTCCAAACCCGCAGTCATGCCCCAAACATGCCATGTGCGTTCCCACTGTGCTGGGTCACCTTGCCACACGTGGGCAGCTGCAGCCAGGAATATGACTGAACAATTCCCGAGTGCCAGGCACTGTAAATGTTCCATGCGCCTTATCTGCTTAAATCCCCACCACAGCCCTGTCAGGAAGATACCATCATCTTCATTGCATGGGTGAAGAAATTATGATTTTTTTTTTTTCAAATTATACACCTTGCTGCAAGGTCATGACCCTAGGATGCAGTCAAACTGGGATTCCGTCCAGGTTCCTGGTGCTTTTAAGTGCTATCTTCTACCAAGCCCAACACCAGGACACTGTTCGAAACACTCTCTCACATGAGCATCCCAGCCCTGGTTAATCGCCCTGGAGCATCTAGTCTACGTACCCTTGAACTGACCAAGCAAATGAGCATTTTATTTCTGTGAGTTTTTGTTTTTTTTTTTTAATAAATTTATTAATTTTTGGCTGCGTTGGGTCTTCGTTGCTGTGCGCGGGCTTTCTCTAGTTGCAGTGAGAGGGGGCTACTCTTACGTTGCGGTGCACAGGCTTCTCATTGCGGTGGCTTCTCTTGTTGCGGAGCACGGGCTCTAGACACTCGGGCTTCAGTAGTTGTGGCTCACAGGCTGTAGAGCGCAGGCTCAGTAGTTGTGGCGCGCGGGCTTAGTTGCTCCGTGGCATGTGGGATCTTCCTGGACCAGGGCTCGAACCCGTGTCCCCTGCATTGGCAGGTGGATTCTTAACCGCTGCGCCACCAGGGAAGTCCCGAATGAGCATTTTAATGGTTGCTGTTTGTATGTGCTGCTTCTGTCTTCCCAGTTGGATCCTTGTCTCCCCAAAGACAGCAGAGATAGATTGTGTTTCCAGTGCCCAGCAAAGAGAGCTACGGGAGCTCAGTGTACATTTCATAACGACAAAGATGAAAACCCGGCCTCCAGGAATGAGACCGTATTTATTCCTTCACCTCTTCTAGAGACTAATAACCATGGTGACCACTTAACTAAGATTCAAAACGTAACCATGACAAGCGCTTTTCCACCTACCACTCAGTCTCCTTTGTAATGTAAGATGGAAGTGTTATGACCTAAAGCTCTTTTCATGCTGTCAAATTAAGCATTATTTTAAAAAATCCTGCATACATTACATGGACAAGATACTCCACGGTTTATGTAGCACTTCCTTGAACAGTATGTCATCTGATCTACTCAACAACCCTGGGAGATGGGCAAAGAAGATAAATGATTCTTGACTTAGTGGCAGGAAACTGTGGCTCAGAGAGGCCAAGTGACCTGTCTGAAGTCACACAGCTCGTGAGTTAGGGAAGCCAGAACTTGAATTTGCCACCTCTGATTACTTTACACAACCCTGGGTGGGCCCTGCCATGTTAGAAACGTGCCCATTCCCATCAAGGAGATAGACCACTGCCATCTAAATGTTTCCCTTGTATTGCTGGCACTGTCCCAAATTTAAAGGAACTTAGTTTTTTTAGGGGTTTCCCTGATGATCTTTTTGGAAATTATTTGAAATAGGCATGTTGGTAATTTCCTAATCATTTGGCTTGCTAATTGTTAAAGTGTTCAGTCATTGTGGTTGTTTATTCGTTGGGCCTTCTGTGGAGGGCCAGGAGGCCCGAGAGCCTGGGCATTGGTTACATGGGGGCCCTGATTCACTTTTCCTCGGAGTCCATTCAGAGGAGTGAGGACTGATGGTCAGAGAGCCTAAAACTTTTACAAGGAAGGGATTTTTCCGTCCTAATAAAAATTTTCCAAGAATGAGCCCAAAGAGGATCAAAGATCAGGCAAAATGTCACATGAGTCACCTCCCCATGTACATGGCTAGATGTATTCTTTTCCTATTAAAAAAAAAAGAAAAATATGTACATTGCACTTAAATAAAGTAAAGCACGTTTAGCGTAACTTTATAGACAAACTCTTGGAAAACTACATATTATCAACTCGAATGATGTCAGTATGTAACAAAATTAAACATATAGAAATTTTGTAATGTGCTGAAAGGTTTTTGTGCTTTGTTTAGTCTATCCAGAGCTTTCCACCTATTTTCACATCATAACACACTTAGGAATTGATAGTATTTACAGGGCACATGGGGTAAGTGCCCACCCAGCTGCCCTAAAGGGCTGAGGGGTCTGTGTGCTGCCCCATGTGTGTCACCATCTCCCGGGGCACCACTGGGAAGCCCTGTCCTGATAGAGAATTAAGGGCTGGGCACTGGGGGACCCAGAGCCCTGCTTTGCTGTCTCTGTCTCAGAGAATACACTAGTTGCACTGGTGGAAACCCTGAGTGCATGAAGCACACGCCTCTCCCAATCTTATAATCTTCACGCTTTGACAGAGCCATGGAAAGAATCTGTTTTCCTGATCTGTGTTCTAGATTTCAGAGGCCCTGGCCCTCGACCAGCAAAGAAGAAGTTCTGAAGCTGGAAGTGCTGTGCTGGGATGCCCAACACTGCCCAGTTCTCAGCTGGGCCTTTGCCTCACTCAGGACCTTGTAGCCAGTATCTTCCTTGACGTCCCTGAGTCCCTAGTTGTAGCTGACATGCTGCCGGGAAATTAGTCTGAGAGCCGTAAATGAGATGATGTCACAACAGGAAAAGGGGAGGCATGTCTAAAAGGATAAGGGCTGGTGAATTAGCCATCAAGGGAGAATCACTGGCATTCTGGAATCGTCTATGTAATAGCTGTCGAACAGGAAGCCTGTGCAGTTTGAAGAAGCGTCTTAAATATTGTTCATTTACAACTGGAAAATATTTAAAACTTAGGCTTTTTCTCCCTCTATTTCTCCCTCTTCTCTCTCCCTTTCACCCTGAACCAATACGGGTGACAGAAAGAAAAGTTGGGGCAAAAATCTTCTGTCTGTATCTTCTGGATTCAGGGAACATATGGTGACTCTCTACAGAGTCAGGATGTTTAGGGTTGCATAAAAGAATCTGAGGGAGATAGTGTGGAACTGTTATGTGTTTTCAAAAACTGTACTGGTTGAGAAACATTGGCATAAAAGGAGTTCTTGCCTGTGATTATATTTTTAAAAAGTTTTAAAATACTGATTTTGATGTATTCCTGTTCTTTTGTTGCATATTGTGTTCATTAAATCCGAAGATAGAAATCAAAATTTGAGGGTTTTTTTTTTTAAGAGCCTCCCCTACTCTAAGCTCATTTTAAATGAGCATGCTTTAAATGAGCATAGTATAATATGTGTGTATGCATATATATATATATGTGCATACTATATGTCTGTATATGTATGTATGCATATACATTTATGTGTGCATGTGTCATTTTTGCTTAGAGATTAAGAAGCTAGGTACAGAAGATGTAATTCAGGGTGAAAGAAACAAAGCACGACCTTCACTACTTTCAGTTTCCCCATTCCTTGATAAAACAATAATATGAAAAATAATTCCCCCTACCTTTCATCTTTCTTCATCAGTCTCTGCTTGAAGATATATGAGTCAAGTGACATTGCTGGTATTGTATAGTTGGTTGTCATACTGCTCTCTATGTCTATTGTGTCTGGTTTATAGCATGAAAAAAGAACAATTTCTTGGTAATGACTTAGCAGTCACTTTGCAAAAAAATGCCCCCCCCTGCAGTATACTGCTTTTATTATTGCCAGTGAGCCTTTTTTTTTTTTTTGCCATCCATTATTGATATTTTTCAGAGTAGTTTACAAGGACTTTCCAGGCCATCCCTGAACTATTTCTTAAGAAATCTTAATTGGGTTTAATATATTCCATAAGGGACTCACCTACATTTGCAGGTCATTAACGTATATTGAAAAACACATCAGGTCATAATACACAACTTGACGAAATAAGGGCATTCCTTGCTACCGCACACCTGGCTTTGCAAAGTCAAACCATCTTTGGCAGATTTCCTGGTTTGGTTTCTCCCACTTGTTGGTGCCATGGTGTTCTTTTTATTTTCAGATCCTCCCAGCTTAGTTTTCTCTTTAAAGCTTTATCTGGACCTTAGGTGAAGATTGCTTTCACTCGATTCATCACAAACTGAAATGTCTCTGTGAAGTAGCCCTTAGTCTTGTCCAGGTGACTTAAGGCTAAGCTAGAACCAGGATTCTTCTGAAGAGTGCATGCCAGTGGAGTTGGATGCCCTCAAAGGGGTAAAGTCAAGACAAAACACCCAGTGATCAAGCCAGGCTGCTACTGTACCTCTCTCCTGTAAATAGCCTGATTGTTTTAATTACAGTTCTGTAGCCGCTATTTTTATCTGTTCTGGAGTATTTGGATGCAAGTCTGGAAAGCGTATTATTAAATTGCTGTTAATGCCTTGGCACTTTGTTCTGTAACACTTGCCTTGCCAGCGTACAGAAGGGAACATTTATTCCGAGCCCATCTTAGATGGAGCCAGGGGGGTAGTTAGGGTTTTAGTTGGACACTTTTGGTTACAAGGACCAGAGACTCAAGTTACCTCGGGTACCTAGGTTTCCTTGCCAGGATACATGCAACCTGGAACCGGGCCTGGAGAGCTGACAGAGAGCCTGTGACAGCTGTAAGAAGTGGCTCCCCACCTTTCCCTTGGCTCCCTATCACGGCCCGCTCCTCTGCGCTCTGCATTTCTGCTCTCTTCTCCTGAAGACGCCAGGCTTCCTCAGCCTCTGCTGTGTATCTGTTCTTTTTTTTTTTTTTAAACATCTTTATTGAAGTATAATTGCCTTACAATGGTGTGTTAGCTTCTGCTTTATAACAAAGTGAATCAGTTATACACATACAATATGTTCCCATATCTCTTCCCTCTTGCATCTCCCTCCCTCCCACCCTCCCCATCCCACCCCTCTAGGTGGTCACAAAGCACCGAGCTGGTCTCCCTGTGCTATGCGGCTGCTTCCCACTAGCTATCTATTTTACATTTGGTAGTGTATATATGTCCATGCCACTCTCTTACCCTGTCACATCTCACCCCACCCCCTCCCCATATCCTCAAGTCCACTCTCTAGTAGGTCTGTGTCTTTATTCCCGTCTTGCCACTAGGTTCTTCATGGCTTTTTTTTTTTTTTTTCCTTAGATTCCGTATATATGTGTTAGCATACTGTATTTGTTTTTCTCTTTCTGACTTACTTCACAAAAATATGGAACGCTTCACGAATTTGCGTGTCATCCTTGCGCAGGGGCCATGCTAATCTTCTCTATGGTTCCAATTTTAGTATATGTGCTGCCGAAGCGAGCACTGTGTATCTGTTCTTTAGCTCAGTGTTTCTGCCTCTGTGTCATCTGGCTTGTTTGCTGCCTTCCCTTCTCATGGAATCCTTTCAGCTTCCGCTTCTGTAGCTACTTGGCTTTCCTCTTCCTCTGTCTCAGCTCAGATTCCCTTGAGAGGGTGTGATGGGCCGGCCTCAACTTCCACTTAGGCCCCTGTGTGTTTGCCCTGATCGTAGTCACGGGTGAAAGGCAGCCTTATTTTATACAGTGTGACCCCATGCATGCATGCTAAGGGTGACCAGTTCTTAGGGTGGCTGGTACCCATGACGGAAAGTAGCAGGAGCTGACTGGTTACAGAGTCTCATCTTTTATGAAATCTGACTGGCAGGATCTTCCTTATGATATTTTGTATTCCTTTAGTAGTTCTTTTATTATTGCTTTATTATAATATATGCATCTTGTAAGTAATTATGAATACAAAGTTTTATAAAGTATAGTTCTAACAGCATAACAATTACTTTTGAAAATATAGTTCTAACAGTTAAAAGAGTTCCTAATTTCTTCCCTATGGGTCATCTACCCATACGGATGTCATTCTCCAAAGGGAACCATTATTAACAGTTTGATGTACAACCTTCCAGGCATTTCCAGTGTAGGTATAAACACATATTGCCTCTTTATTTGCCTTGCTTATGTGTAGCTAAATGCAACACTGTGGGTACTTAAAATATAATGAATACACAGTTTTAAAATATAATGAGTACTCAGTGATGAAAGTTGAGAAACTAATTTCATTCATTTCACTTTTATGGTTTTTATTTTGGGACTGTAAACTTCCTGACTTAAAGATAAGCTAGTTATTAAAAACACCCAATCACTACAACCGAGTTAAGCCCTGTGTGTATTTGATACACACAAATATGTATCAATTTGTTGTATTGCTGTGCTTTATATGCTAAAGGGAAAAAAATGAACTTTAAACAAAATTACTAAAAGACAAAGGCCAGACCCCTCTCCATCGGAGAGTGTTTTAAGGTTGCCATTCATTTAAATATTGACCCGAAACTGGCATGTTGCATCCTAGCAACAAGATTACTAACCTGTGGTTGCGAAGAGCAGCTTTAATGTAAACACAGTAACCATCTATTTACTTGATGGCTTACTTGATCTCTCTTTGAGTAAATAAAGCCCAAAGTAGAAGGTTGGAAGTAATTGAGAAAACAACAAAAATTTTTTTTATATCATAAAAGTATTGAATGTACCTTCGAGAAACTTTTGGAAACAGAACAACACAAAAGAGAGTAAAATTGTTTTACCCACCAAATATGTTAATTTTTGTAATCTTTAATAATAATGTTATAATTCATAGCATAGACAATATTATACTTGTAATTTGACAGAGTGGGATCATATAGAACAAAAATTAGAGTTTTGTGGGGTTTTTTTCCACATAACAACACTAGATATGTTTTGCCATCTCATTAAATAATTATTCGAGGACATGAGTTTAAATGTCTAAATATCATTGTATAGATGTACTATAATATATATAGACATTCTAGATCATTTCCTAGATGTAATTTTATTTTTTCTAATTTTTAATTTTTAATTTTTAAAAAAATTTTATTTACTTTTGGCTGCGTTGGGTCTTCGTTGCTGTGTGCGGGCTTTCTCTAGTTGTGGCGAATGGGGACTACTCTTTGTTTGATTGCCAGGCTTCTCATTGTGGTGGCTTCTCTTGTTGCGGAGCACGGGCTCTAGGGTGCGCAGGCTTCCGTAGTTGCGGCGCACAGGCTCAGTAGTTGTGTGCACGGCTTAGTTGCTCCACGGCATGTGGGATCTTCCCAGACCAGGGATGGAACCTGGGTCGGTCCCCTGCATTGGCAGGCAGATTCTTAACCACTGAGCCACCAGGGAGGTCCTACCTAGATGTAATTTTAAATTCATAACTGTTTCTATTTCGTGATATTATTTCATGGTGGAGAAGGGGTTAGGTGAATTAGGAGAAGGGTGGGCAGTCATCTTGGGACAGTAAGTGGCTCCTGCAAATTCGGCCCACCTGACAAAAGGAGTCTGAGGAACATCTCGCTTAGGTTTCCTTGAAGTGGTGGGTGTGGCTTATCTGTTAGAAATAGTGGGCTTCTCACCAATGAATTGCTCCCACCATCACCGAAAGAACTCCTGCGTCCTTGCTCTCATGGCTGACCTTGGCCGGCCTTGAGCCATCAGTTTCAGGTGTTCAGACTTGCCTCCACAGACAAGATGAGAATCAATATACCTTCCCATCGTATACACGGAAGCGGCTGTAAATATAATGAATATGCATCTACCTTCCTCTTCCTGGGTTGAGGGCTTATTTGAGGATTTGGATCACAGAGGTGCCTGGAGTGCTTTTGAATAAATTCAGTCCATTGTCCTCATGGGTCTGTATCAGAGCAGACTTGAATCCCTGAAAAAAGTCTGAGAACAACAGCTTGCCTGTGGAGATGAAATCACCGGGGCACTGCCGGGGTCAGGGCTGGCCCCTGGGTATGTGACCCATGCTGGTGCACAGGGACCTGCATTTAGAAGGGCCCCAGCCTTGGTTTAATGTTCTACTGTGGCTGCCTAGGAATTCCTAAGAATTTTTAAGCAAGGGAACATGCATTTTCATTTTGCACAGGACCCCAAAAATTATGTAGCTGGTCTTAACTGGGGTGTAAAGTAAGGTATGAAAAAGATATTTTAATGGTTCCTTCTCAGACACGGAAGAGAAGGAAAAATCAATTCCACCTGCCCTCCCTTTTTGCAGGAGAAGAAGGTGCATGTGACTTTAAGAGACTGGCCTGCAGGGTGAAATGGAGCAGCTACTGGAAGACTTGGCCTTCAAGGGTGCTTGGAAGATTTGAGCAGCACAGAACTAACTGGCTGCTTGACAGAGGCTCTGCAGGAGAAATGCTCTTCCCATTTCAGTTTTCTGCGCAGTCTGTTTAGTTATAAACTAGCCTGTGCTTTATCTTTCGTGATGGAAAATATGAACGTATATTTTGAGCCCTAACTTTCTGGGTACTTATATAAGCATGAAATTCAAAGACCCTGTGATCCAGAATGAGTTTGAAATACTACAGAGGGGGGTGCCCCGCCACTGGGACCTTGTCATTCTACCCCCTCGAGCCTGCTCCCCTATCGGTAAGAAATGAGTCAAGGGTCTCTTCAAGAATCACCTAATAGACTAGTTCAGATTCTCCACACTTATTTATTTTTATTATTTTTTAAAATTGAAATATAACTGATGTGCAATATCATGTTAGTTTCAGGCTGATTCTTCACCACGCTTTTAAACCTAGGCCCCTTGAAATAAATATACAGCGAAAACCTCATGCCTTTCCCTATTCATGTATTCTTGCTTTCAATTGAGAAATGATTTTGTGGGATTTTATTTTAGTTTGCAGTGGCAGAGCTATAATTTTTTTCATTTCCCAAATAAAAAGTTATATCATAGAATTGAACGTACTCTTTAAAACTATACGTGATTCTAGTAAACGCGGTCCCAAGAATATTGCTGCCCTCCAGCCTCCCCTTCCCTAATTCGGTGCTGTTTAAAGTGCTGGTTTGCAACCTATTTGTTTCAACTGCCTTGAGCTAAAGAATAGAAATTGAGATTAAGCATTTAGAAAGCTAGAGCCATTTGTCTGTTGAATTAAATGATGAAAAATTGGAGGCTTGTATTTTCTTCGTCTCTTTTCATATTCTCTAGCTCTATTTTTGTATTTCCTAGGCACTGTATTTTACAGACGTCTCAGTGAGCAACATACTGGAAACTAAAACCAAACTGATTCTTAACTACAGTTTAAGAACTATCCTAATTGACAGAATCAGCAATGTTTTTCCTACACTAGCAGAATTCTCATTAATCCATCTTTCCACAAACAGAAACAAGTTGTGTGTGTGTATGTGTGTGTGTGTGTAGATGCGCCCCCTGCCCTCTAGTAACTTGTCCTATTTCACGGCAACCGTGATGTGAGATACATCTGGCTGGACTAGGGTCCCGAGAGGCAGCTGTGAAGGTGAGAGGGGAAGAGCTGTGTGTGGCCTTTTTCAACCAATAATCATGGTTTGAACTGTGTTGAGAAACCATTTTTACCTAAATATGCGAGAGGGGTTGGAAAAGAAGCAATACTTATGAAAACAAAAACACTCCCAGACTGTTCTAAGCTGAAAGTAGAATTCCAGTGTTGGGATTGGTCTCTCCCTTTTAGCCAGTTATACCCATGCTTGAGAAAGGCTGTTAGGCTCTTTGAGGTTATGACATTGAGAAAACACATTGCTCAACACATTCTCAAATCTTGGTCTCCTTTCGTTGTCCGATTCTTAGACAAGTTTAATTATTTATGGCCAGTTTGCTAGAACTTGTTATATTGGGTTCTGCGGGGCAGAGATGAATAAGCTCTGAAAATAATTCTTGGTTTCTCCCAATGTCCATCAGGTTGAAAACTTTGTGGCCCATTTTTTTTTTTTTTTTTTTTTTTTTAAAGATTTATTGATTGATTGATTGCTATGTTGGGTCTTCGTTTCTGCGCTAGGGCTTTCTCTAGTTGCGGCAAGCGGGGGCCACTCTTCATCGCGGTGCGCGGGCCTCTCACCGTCGCGGCCTCTCTTGTTGCGGAGCACAGGCTCCAGACGCGCAGGCTCAGTAGCTGTGGCTCACGGGCCTAGTTGCTCCGCGGCATGCGGGATCCTCCCAGACCAGGGCACGAACCCGTGTCCCCTGCATTAGCAGGCAGATTCTCGACCACTGCGCCACCAGGGAAGCCCTGTGGCCCATTTTATAAATATTCAGCATGATGTGCAGGACATTATTCCAGGCTTTGGGAATTCCAAGGTAGATAAGGCTGTGCCTGCTTCAAGGAGCTCACAGCCTGGCGGAAAGAAACTAGTTTTTTTTCCAGTAGGAAACAATGTGATAATCGCCTTAGTAATATGAAGTGCAAGGTGGTTGACAGATCACAGACAAGGGGACAGTTAATTGCCAGGAGATTTGTGGGTGGGGGGTTGAGAGGATGGGGAGAGTGTGGGAAGAAAGCAAAACATGCCTGCGGCTTCCCTGGTGGTGCAGTGGTTAAGAATCCACCTGCCAATGCAGGGGACACAGGTTCGAGCCCTGGTCCGGGAAGATCCCACATGCCACGGAGCAGCTAGAGCCCATGCGCCACAACTACTGAACCTGTGCTCTAGAGCCCACGAGCCACAACTACTGAGCCCACGTGCCACAACTACTGAAGCCCGCATGCCTAGAGCCCGTGCTCTGCAACAAGAGAAGCCACCGCAATGAGAAGCCCGTGCACCGCCAGGAAGAGTAGCTCCCGCTCGCCTCAACTAGAGAAAGCCCTCGCCCAGCAACGAAGACCCAACGCAGCCAAAAATAATAAATAAATTAATAAATAAATAAAATAAATTTTTTAAAAAGCACAGACTCTTTTTAAAAAAACAAACAAAAAAAATGCCTTGTGACCCTTGACCTGGATATTGAGGGAAATGGACATTTTCCAGAAAGAAAAAAAAAGAGAGGACATTCCAGATCAAGTAAAATAACTTGGGTGAAGGCTTGAAGGCTTTAAAAACAGACAAACAAACAAAAAAGATTTATTCAGAGAAGTGTAAAAATTATGATGTGGCTGGATTTTGTATATATATCCGTTAGCAACTGCTTCTGGATGTTATTGTTTAAGTGCTTTCTGCCTATTATCATGTAGCTCACATAAGTGCTAAGACATACAGGCAGGGCTCCAATGACAAAGAGGCAGCAGCAGGTAGAAGGACAAGGTGGGAGCCTGTGACCTACAGAAACCTTACATGGGAGAGAGGCAGAGAGGCTTGCAAATACTGATCTCAAGGTCTTGCCTTTATATAGAACATATAAAGAAGTAAATCCAAGTGTACTGCCCCTCTGGCTTTAGAAATATCAGTGTGTATTTGCTGAAGTGAATCGAAATCCAGTGTCTATCTGAGTGAAAGCCTCTAAATAGTAAACTGAATTTCTGATCTGGAAGTTTCAGCAAATGTCAGCATATTAGGAAAGGCAAATAACTCAGAATACGGAACTGGAATGGCCAATAAACAGGAAGAGATACCCAAACTCATTAATCGTCAGAAAAATGCAAATTTCAACAACAAATAGGTATTGCTTCTCATCCTTGAGATTGGTGGAAAAAAACAAACAAACTGACAATACTAAGTGTTGGGGATATTATGGAGAAACGGATATTCTCTCACTTTCCTGGTACGGGTGTAAATTGGCACAATCACTTCGGAAAGCAGTTTTGTAATGACTAATAAAGTCTCAACACACACCCTATGACCCAACGATTCCATTCTAAAGAAAGTGCTCACATGTTTAAGGATCATGTACAGAGAATGACTGCAGTGCCTATTATAGCAAAAAAAAAAAAAAAAAAAAAAAAGAAGAAGATAAACCCAAATACCCTTCCTTAGGAAAATGGATAAGTTACAGTATATTTGAACAGCGGACTATTACACAGTATTTAAAATGAATGAATCAGATTTGCAAGTATAACCTGGGTAAATTTTACAAACATGGGGTGAAAAAGATTGCAGAACAATATCTACTCTTTATCATTAATGTAAATTTTAAAATATACATCAGTGTTAAATCTATATTCATGTACATACATGGGGGGGTCAAAGTATAAGGACCTGGATGGGAAGAATAAAAAACTGGAGGGTGGTGAATGGAGAGGGAAATAGAATTGAGGGTAGCACAGGGGAGACCTTTACCGTGTATGTTGCATTTTCTTCTAAAAAAACAGAACAGATCTGAAGCAGATAAGGCCAAGTGTTAAAGTCAGAGTGGTGGGATATGTGTTTTGTAATTTTCAATACTTTTCTGTGGTTTTGAAATATTTCATTAAACAGTGGTGCTCAGTACATATTAGCTGTGCCGCGTGGCTTGTGGGATCTTAGTTCCCCGACCGGGCATTGAACCCAGGCCACCACAGTGAAAGCACCAAGTCCTAACCACTGGACTGCCAGGGAATTCCCTAGTGTACGGTACTACTGTAGCTTCCATATCAGGAGACAGCCCACTCCCCAGACCACTCCCGCATGGTCTTTGTAGGACTCTATCTCTGACTGGCTACAAAGCTGAGGGAGTAGAGGGAGACCAAGTAAGCTTTAGGATCTTGTCCACTTTAACATTAAATTATCCCAAGATCATCAGTAGATGGATTGATCATTGCCATGGGCACATCCCTATGTGTCCCACACTCTTCTGATACATCCCTGCCCCCAGAGGGGTGAGGCGCCGCCCAGGAGTGGAAATGACTCTGTCTGCATCACATACCCTTTAGCGCCCACAGCTGGTGGGAGGCCTAAATGTACCAATTCTGCAGAGTGTTTTCTGAATCTCCTTGAAAACAGCAGTTTAATGTTACAAGATGCCCCTGAGCTAATGTAATAGGTAGGTGCAGAGAAGAGTTATTTTGAGGACCATAATTTGACTTAGTTATCTCAGGCTATCAAAGATTGTTTAACACCAGAAATAGCTGACTGGAACAGCTGCTAAAACAGTGCTTTGTGTGGGAAATGATGAGAAGTTCAGTATTTTGACAGCCACTTCAGAGGGATGAGTAAGTAATAAGACTTCTAAGAAAATCCTGATTGCTGCTTTTTTTGGGGGGTGGTGGCGGCAGGGATCGTCTAGGCTAGATTTGAGATTTCCTATCTTCTAGTATTCAGCGTAGACAGAGGGTATAGGAGGAGTATTTTCTCTTTTCCAGAGTCTCGACTCCTTGTCTCAATAGAGATTAGACAGCACAGTAATAACTTATTATTTAGGTTTTCTAAAAATACCTAACTTGTCCTTTCATCAGACGTGTGTTCAGGGCTCGCTGTGCTCCAAGCAAAGTGCGGGGTCCGGGGGTCCAAAGCAATCAGTCAGACCTTGCCATCATGGAGCTCCCAGTCTGGAAAGAGGGGAAGAAACGGAACGAGGCACAATGTACATGTAAATTTAAATAAATGCAGTAGGTATAACAGAAGCAGAACTCAGAGGGAGATCAGAGTTAGAAAGAGGTGGCGTGAGATAATTAGGAGTTTGTCGTTTGAGGTGGTGGGAAGTGGTCGTTGACGGGCAAGCACAACATTCCTGGTGGAGGGAAAATCCTGGTCAGTGCTACAAAGTGAATGGCAGAATGTATTTATTGATTTGACCAACTATGAGTCTCAATTCACGACATTACTTTCTGTTGGGATATCCAGTGCCTTAAGTTTTCAAAGAACTTTTGCAAAATGTTTTTAATTGTATATGCACCTAATGTGAGTATCCCAGTATTATATTGTCTATAATTTACTTCCAAATATTTCAGCACGGACCCTGTGGTAAATATGGGCGAACCTGTTAGTATCCATCTAAATCTTCGTGGACGCACGCTCAGGGTCAGTGAGCTGGCATCTCATCAGAAGCCCTCACTCCGGGGGAATCTCCTTGAAACCACTCTGTTTTCTTTACCTCTGAGTAAAGAAAGTACTTCTTTACCAGAGGTTTTGTTAATTAGGATGATGGATGGTGGAGATGGACTGTAGCTGGGGACATTTGTGGTGGTCAAGATGTGCAGATAGGGTTGGACCGTTTCAGAGGTCTTCCCTCCCTTGTGTTACAGAGTACAGAAGTCTAGTGAGACATGAAAGATGGGGAAACTGAGGCTCGGAGAGGTTGGGTCTGGGAGTTGGCAGAGCCAGGACTGAAGAACTCCAGAACCCGGACTGCCTCTTGTTGGTTGCCCTGCCCAGTGAGCTGCGCTCGCCCTTGGAAGAATCTTTATCTACCCTGACACCCCTTTAGAGGCTCATTAAACCACAGAGGCTAACCCTTGACTGTGACTCCCTAAACCCGGGCTGAAGTTTGTGTGCCCTAGAAACAACGTATGTGATACTTCCAGTATTTTGATTCAAGAAGAGGGAAGTATTACCAACATTCGGTTGTTATGAGGGATGAATTTGTATTTCACATGTCCTTGTATTTCTAGTTAACACAGAGGGCAATCCAGTTTAGCTAGCACTCTTCTGCTTTCCCTATTAATACACACTACCATCTGCAGATAACTGAAGAGTAATTAGAGGTCTTTGCGGTAAATCCGAGTCACCGTAGAGAAAACAAAAATGCGCATGTGTGTGTGGTATTATATGGAAGACGACTCCTTGGAAAACTCTGCAGACTCTAAATATTTGATTTTTGATGTATTTCATACAGGCCAGAGCAAACAAATGAATTCATTTACCCTGTAGCGAAAGTTTGTTTTTCCTGGTGTATGCAGGTCAGCTAATGGTCGCTGTGGTCTGCCGTGAACCTAAGTGGATTCCTGGCCTTGGATAAAGACCAAAAGGACACCTGTAGGGCTGCCCCACGTTAACCTGCCCTAGGCTTCTTGCTTAACCCCAGGTTCGGGAAGGCAGGTGCTATTACAACCACTTTACAAATGAGGAAATGAAAGCCACGAGAAGTTAAATGGCCTGTCCATGTGGCCCAGACCTGGTCATAACAGAGTCAGAGCCAGGACGGAGCTGTGGCAGAGCAAGGGAGGCTGGGGGCCTTTACCTCCCCCTCCCGGCCTCAGCTACCATCAGTTCCATACCAAAGCCATCCTTAATAACCATGCAATCTAAGTAAAAGTAAAATTAAAGAAAGGAGGGTCTTGGCAGGTTCTAGAGAGGTTGCCTAACCCCTCCTTCCAACCAGCCTCTTGCCCCCAAACCTTATTGTATTCAGTCTTTAAGAACAATCTTGTGGGACTTCCCTAGTGGTCCAGTAGTTGCCTCCGTGCTTCCACTTCAGGGGCGGGCATGGGTTGGATCCCTGGTCAGGGAATTAAGATCCCACATGGCGCACGGCGCGGCCAAAACAAAACAAAACAAAACAGCAAAAACAAAAAATCTTGTAATCATCATATCATTTCCATTTTACATCATATCATTTTCCATTTTGTGAACACGAAGACATTGGGAAAAAATGTCCTAAGCTTATTCAACTAGCCACAGTTCCTAACTGGTCCTTCTGAGTCCAAACCCTGCTCTATGCTGGGTTGCATCTGACTTTAGAGTAATTACGGGCATTTACATTATGGAAATCTTTTAGATTCATCTTGCCAAGCAAGGAATCCCGTTTATTTGACTTTGTAGAATTTGTGTGTGTGTATCCTTGTAATTTTAGAATAGTATAGAAAATGTTTGGTGTCTAATCCCAGCTTGGTGCGGATAAAGGAGGCACACCTTCCTGGAGGGGGGATGTTGGCTGAAAGGTGGTTATAAGAGAATTTGCACTCCTGGCAAGAGAAGGCACTGCCTCTTCTTAAGTGAGCATCAGTACACCGGACATTTGTATTTCTCACACATAAATTGCTAAGTTCGTTTGTTGAATGTTCCAGCTTGCCTCGACTTGGATGATGTGAGTGAGTTTCCCCCAGGACCTGGCAAGATCACTGAGGTTGCCGACCGGAAGAACTCAACTTCGTGCTACCACAGTACCTTTCCTGATCCTCAGCCTAATTACTACATCTTTGCAGAGCTGAGTGTAGACCAGGCTTCAAGCATCTCTGCTTATAACTATTGATGTGACAAATGGCAAAGGACTCTGCCGTTGAGATGGAGAAATGCTTGTTTCACAGCCCTGTTCACTTCTAAATGCAGCCTTAAAATACTGCTTGGCCCTCTCCCCTACTGGATTATAAATGCCTTAGGGACTCTGTCTTATTCAACTTCGTGCCCACAGGGTTTGCCTTGAACATAGTAGGCACTTATTGTTTGCTGAGCTGAACCGTACCTTCTCAATACAAAAGAAAAATGAGGCGCACGAAAATAGTACATGGGGCAGCCTGGTACACGGACTCAGATGTACGTCAGTGGTACCTGTGGCTTTGTCAAGTTACTCAAATTAAGGATTTGTTTCTAGGATGCTAAAGGGGAGAAAATAATACACATTGGGTGTAGTGTAGGTAAAGCAGAGACCCCAGGATATCAGTGCTTAATACCTTATTTTTTTTGTTTGAAACAGGCATTTATTAATACTACCGTGTGCCAGGGACTGAGCTAGGAGCTTTGCTGGTTTTGTTTCTGAAACCAGCGCTCTTTTAGCTTGTGCAGTGTCTCTTGGAGGTGGGTGGAACAAGTAACGTAGAGTCACCCTCATCACGTCTGAGAGGAAAGTTTTGTCCAGGTGGGATGCTGTGGGAGAGGGCTTGTTGGCAGGTCCCCCAGAAGGGGAGTGTCCACACTGCTGCCTCTGGGGATTTAGAGGAAACCCTTACTCATTTCTCCCTCTTTTCTGCCCTCAGGCCTCCTGGTGGGCACCCTTGATGTCGTGTTGGACTCCAGTGCCCGGGTTGCTCCTTACCGCATCCTGTACCAGACTCCAGATTCTTTGGTCTATTGGACCATCGCCTGTGGTAAGTGCAGTGTTTGGAAATATGGAAAAAAGTTATGATTAACAACTTTCTGTCAGAGGGGAGGAACATTTAATTGTGAGATGCAATCACTTCGTATTTTAGGGTAAGTAACCCGAGCCATTTCGACAGATGAACCCTAAACCTCAGTGCTTAACACAATAAAGGTTTCTTTCTAACTCTGGTGAAGTCTTGTTTGGATCCTGTGGCCATCTCCATCTGTAGTAACACCCTCTAGAACACAAAGGCTCCAAGGTCAACTTACAAGGAAAGTGCGGGAGGTGGAGGCACACCTGTGTTTCACTTGCTTGACCCAGAAGTGCCACCACTTCCACTCACACCCCATTGGCTAGAACTAGTCACATGGCCCCAGCCTGTCTTCAGGGAAGCTGGGAAATGATGGAGTCCTGGGTGGACTAAGTAATACTTACTTATCCCAGTGCAGTCCTTCCTACTGAGTAGGGATAGTTTATTTCTCCTGATGCTAACCTGTAATAATGTGCTGGGATGGTGGTAAACTGTCATGCTGTTATCGGATCTCTCACAAGAACCGCCAGTCCAAAGTGGCTAACATTTTTTTAGTTATTTGTTTGCATGTGGCTTTTCAAATAACCATAGGAAGAGCAAGGGCACTGAACACTTACCTTTTTTCTTTTCATCTTTTCACCTCCACTTGATTTTTTTTTTTAATTAATAGATTTTATTCTTTAGAACAGTTTTAGGTTTACAGGAAAGTTGAACAGATAGTTTGGAAAGCAGCCAAATACCCTCCACACACATAGTTTCCCCTATGATGAACACCTTAGGACGGAACATTTGTTCCAATGGATGAGCCAATATGGATACATGGTTACTAGAATCCTTAATTTATTTAGATTTCCTTAGTTTTTACCAGATGTCCTTTTTCTGTTCCAGGATCCCAGTCAGTGCACCATTTTATATTTAGTTGATGTATCTCTTTAATCTCCTCTTGGCTGTAGAAGTTACTCAGACTTTCCTTGTTTTTGATGACTCTGCCACTTCTGAAGGATAATGGTCAGGTATATTGTAGAATGTCCCTCTGTTGGAATGTGTCTGATGTTTTTCTCATGATTAGGCTGTGGTGATGTATTTTTATGAGGAAGATCACAGAGATAAAGTGCTGTTTTCATCAGGTTATGTCAAGCAAGGGCACCTACTGTCCAGATGATTGATGACTGATGTTTTTTTTTTTAAATAAATTTATTTATTTATTTATTTTTGGCTGTGTTGGGTCTTCGTTTCTGTGCGAGGACTTTCTCCAGTTGTGGCGAGCGGGGGCCACTCTTCATCGCGGTGCGCGGGCCTCTCACTGTCGCGGCCTCTCCCGTTGCGGAGCACAGGCTCCAGACGCACAGGCTCAGTAGTTGTGGCTCACGAGCTTAGTTGCTCCGCGGCATGTGGGATCCTCCCAGACCAGGGCTTGAACCCGTGTTCCCTGCATTGGCAGGCAGATTCTCAACCACTGCGCCACCAGGGAAGCCCCTGATGATGGTTTTGATCGCCTGGCTGGAGTAGTGTTTTTCAGGTTTCTCCACTGTCAAGTTACTCTTTCCTTCCCCTTCCCATACCGTCCTCCTTGGAAGGAAGTCCCCGTGCACAGCCCACACTTACAGAGTGGGGAGTTTTAACTTATTCAATTATTTTTATCACTGTGGACTCATGAATATTTTACTTTGTACTTTGGGTTACAATCCAATACAACTTTATTTTGTTGCTCAAATTATTCCAGCTTTGGCCATTGGGAGCTCTTTCAGTTGACTTTATTCAGTTTTTAAATTGATCTCTGCTTGGTAGGAAGTGTCGTGCTGGGATCTAAAGATATAAAGATAATTAGATCCGGCCCCTGCTTTGGAGAATACAAGGAAATACTCAGTTCTAGCCCAGTGTGAACAAGTACCATACAGTGCCATTGGATGGTGGGGCTTCCAGCTAAGGACAGGAATCTTGGCCGGCCTTCTACAAGGGTAGGGGGAGTTATGTGGCTGTGATTTTAGGCTGCTGGAAGGCTCTGGTGCCCTAGCAATGCACCCTCAAGGATTTAGTAGCACCGAAATTCTAACATTATAGTTGTATCCCTTTAAAGTTATTCTGGTTCAGATGCAAATAGCCCCATGAGAAACGATGAAATGAATCAGCATTTATACACTCCACTGAATGAAGGAATGGCATCTGGAGTGGGCAGGGAGAAAACCACCCAGGAGTGAAGGGGATAAAGGATAAAGGAAGAGAGAGGCTGGGACCCTGAGGAAGACAGACTTATCAGTGTAACCCCATGTAAGATAGAGTTCCAGCCTTCTGTGCGGTTCATTCAACACAAAGGGAAACACCCAATAGCTACTGTAGAAGGGGAGGTGCCCTGTGGAAGTTGGTTGGGAAAATGTCACCTTTAGTTGGCGAACAATGTAGAATGGTGTTAAAATAGACAGGGGAGCCAGCAACTGAAGAAAGAGAAAGGAGATTAGAAATCAGGCAGAACCACCAACGCCCCTGGACTTAATGAGGGTTTGACACTCTCACTCACCTTCCAGCACTTTCATCACTTGTGCCTGGAGGCTTTTGAGAACGTGTGCAGCGTGGAGGTCCTCAGAGCCCTCTGGTCTCCTGGCCTTCCCAGGTCAATGCACATGTATGGGGCTGTGACGAGCTGGTTTCTATCTGTGACTCTTTTTTTTCCACCCCCTCAGCCCATCCTTTTTTTCTCCCCTGTTACCTGACATCACTACTCCTCACTTTGTTTCTGGGGCTTTGCCATTCTACTGTCGACTTTAAAAAAGTACGCAACGTGAGTGTTGCGAGTTAAGTTTTACTGGGGGCAAAATGAGGACTATAGCCCTGGAGACAGCATTTCAGATAGGTCTGAGAAAGTGCGCCAAAGAGGCAGGGGGGAAGGTCAGTAAAGATGTGATTTTTGTGAAGGGGGAGTACATGCAATCAGCACATATTTTTTTGCAGAAGGTTTCTGCCAGTCTTGTGAAGGTTATTGCTAGTCACAAGGAGCAGACATCGCCATGAAGGATTTTAGTGCTTTTCTGGTTATGAGGAGATGCAAGAATTGGGCTTATAAAATCAGCTCCTGAAAATAGCTATCTGAAGACCTGTTCTGCCAGTTTTTCCCAGAGCACAGAGTGCCTATTTTCTGATCTCCACCCTGAACTCCTTTCAGGGGGTGTTGAAAGTCAGCAGCTGCAGTATAGCACAGGATTTAATACTTGTAGAGGTAGATGGCAAGTGCCGGTGGCAAGTGCCAATTTGTAGTTGGCAGAGGCTCTACAAGAGCCTAGCAGAGGCTCCTAGGAAAGCTCCTGTGGGGAAGAGCCCAGAGTTACACAGCCGAGTTATTCCTGAGTTATTTGCCAAGCCAAGGCTAAGGAACACTGGGCAGTAATTGCTGATGTCATAATTTATACCTCAAAGAGATGTACTTTTGTTTTCCCAGTAAGTGATGCCTATCACAAGTGCATGATCTCATTATAATAAACCCAGAGCGGTTTTAGCTTTTGTATATATATTGATTACACGTAGAGACAGCTCCAGAATTTCCTTGTAGAAGACACCACGGAAGTGACAACCATTGTGAAAGTCCCATTCACCCACTAATTGTTCCTTCTTATCAATTTCTCTCTGAAACCCAAGTGCCTGGCTCCCTTTCATGAGAAGATTTTAAAAGCGGAAGTTGCTACCTTAAAAAGGATTCTTTGATAGGCTGACCTTTCAGTTTGTAATTTTAAATGTTGTTTTTTCGTAAACTACAAAGTTGGTATTTGGTGGGACAGTAGGGCAAGGGCTTTTTAATTTGCTCTAGTTTCGTGAATCGTTGCTGTAAGAGAAGCTTCAGCAGAAAATTGGATGTCCAACTCACTGCCCTGTAGAATCCATAGCTTTGCAAAACCTTTGTTTTATGCCATGTGCCTTGTGAATCTTTGCTTTGTGTAAGTTGAGCTAAGGGCACATCTACCATCAATGTCTTCACCTAGGTCACTTTCTGTAGGAGAACAGTAGTCTTAGTGGTAAATCCCAGTCGTATGTTTGCCTTAGACTTGAGCCACATGAAGCCAGGCAGGACCTAGTTTTGGACCTAGTCTAACTTACTCCCAGTATAGTAATCACCCAGCCCTTAACAGTATGAACCATACAGAAAGAAGAGGGGAACAAAACGCAAGAGTTCTTTGGTGAAACATTATTTTCAGATGCTTCTTTTTATTATCTTCTATCATCTGTATCCAGATTGGTTTGAAGAAATTGATTTTTATGTTTCTTTGGCACTGAGACCTTTAATTGGGAAGGGGAGCCAAATCCCTGCCTAAGTAATGACTCTTTCTTTGCACTGCTACCCAAAATGAAGCCATCGGTCTCTTTGGTGGATATTCCATTGTTCCATCAATTCCAGCCTACGGACTTGCGTTTTCTTCAGTGGTTTGTGCGGTAAAGTATCAGTTTTGCCATTTCTTTTATTTTCTTTTTAATTTTTAATTTAATTTCTTTATTTTTGGCCATGCCACACAGCCTGCGGGATCTTAGTTCCCCGACCAGGGATCGAACCCAGGGCCCACGGCAATGAAAGCACTGAGTCCTAACCACTGGACTGCCAGGGAATTCCCTGCCATTTCTAAGAACACAAAGGAAGTAGTACCATAGGAATTGGTCCAGTCTGCTTTGTTGAGCTGGTTATACTCCGACAATTCTGCCTCTCTCCCACCAGTAATTGACTGAGTATTTCACAGCTGTGCTCTCACGAGGGCACTAGACAGCTGCAGGCGTTCCCCCAACAGCTGGTGTTTTGGCATTGGTACCCCAGAGGCAGGAGAGAGCGCAGTCCTTTGCACCCCTCAAGCTTCAAGGTACTTAAGTAGACAGCAACGCATATGGCTCTCCCCATTAGAAGAACTGGAAGGTTTAAACAATAAAAAGGGTTAAACAGCCTCATGAGAATATGGGCACATAGAAATGCAGGTAGTTCCAAGGATATTACTTAAAGGGCTCTGGGACAGAAGAGTTACAGTTGGAAAGATAGAAGGAAATGTTGACAGTTTCCTCTGGATACATCTGACCTTCCAACAGGACTGATAAAGGAAATGGGGTGGAGGGAGTGTGCTTGATGGACACCTCACTGATAACACAGCCCTGAATGGTACCTTGATTCCCCTGCCCATTGATTAATTTCCCTTTTCTTCACCATCTTAGAAGCTCATCTGGGCCTAGATAGGCATTCATTTTCAGAACGGAAAGATAGATTAGCCACCACCTTTTCCAACACTCAGATTGTGATAGGGTATAGGGCCAAAGTGAAGTGCCCAAGTTCACATTGCTAGTTACAGCCAGTTAGCGCAGGGCTGAGATCAAGTTCTCAGGCCTCCCCGCTCCCAGCCCAGTCCTTTTGAAGCAGCACCATGCTGGCTTTTATGATTAAACATTCTTTTAGTTGGCAGCTGGTAAGACCATGAGTTTAATGAAAGGTTGCTAATTGGTTCTGCTTCTGCTGTTTCTCTACACTAGATAGCGAAATGGTGGGTGATTTACTTGCCTTCCACATGAGATATACCTAATGTAGAGGTTGGTCAATGTTTTTTCATCCTTTCTTGGTCTGTGTACCTCAAGAACTATGCTTGTATCCTTGGGAACACAGCAGCATAAAAAAAAAAGAACGTGCTTTTTTTCTTTAAGCAATCATGTTTATTGTAGGAAATTAGAAAATGTAGATAAGCAAAGAAGATAAAATATTATAAAACAATAATACCACATTATAAATCTTCACCTTCCAGACGTTATATATATGTGTGTGTGTGTGTCTATACAGATATATGTCTATACACATATATATGTGTCTGTATATACACATATATGTATAGATTTTCTATGTCAAGAAATACATGTCTATAATGTCAATTTTAACAGGTAGATAATATTTTACTGTGTTTATAATGTAATTTTTCTAACTTATGTGTTATTTTTTGGAAATCTAAGGTTTTATTCCCCTAATGTTAACTGCATTTTGAAAAACCTTAGTGAATATCCTCTGAACAAAATATTTCCACATTACTTTAATTATCACCTTAGGATAAATTTATAGAAGTAGATATGCTGAGTCAAAGACTATGCATGTGTGTGAACCTTTTAGTGTCGTTAGCCTGACTGCCCTCCAGAAAGATAGCCATTTACATTCTGTCCATCAGGGTAGGAAAGGACCTTGGCATTTAAGTAAAATAAACAAAATAACGACATCAACCACTAATTCTTACTGCCAAGGTTGGATGAGTCACCTGGGCCTCTCTTTTCTCAAAGTGATTATAAAGCTATGAACATATTGTTATGACCTGTAAGAGATTATAAGCAGAGTTATGTAAGAAGCTTACAATAGTTACACAAGGATTGTTCAAGTAAAGGCCTGCTTTACTTCAATCATACCTACGCTTTTCAATCAAAACATAATAGTGTCAGGGCCAGAGAGATGTGTGCTGAACATATGGTAGTCTGGCAACAGTTCAGCAACTGGTTTCTTAGTGCTCTGACATCAGAAGTTAGAAATGTCTTCTGCATCACATTTCAAGAAAAGATCTTTGTGTCCTGCTGCTTATGATGATAATAGCAAAGTAACTGTTTATTTAGTGCTTTGTATGTTCCAGACCTGTGCTAAGGACTTTACGTGTATTGTCTTCCTTAATCTCTAGCACAAACTGCTGTGGTAAGTGTTGTCACCTACGTGTTACAGATGAGGAATCTGGAGTACAGAGAGGTTAAGTAACTTCTCTGTGCTCACAAAGATAGTATGTGGCACGGTAGGATTTGAACCCAGGTGTACTTTTTTGACATCAAAGTCTGTGGTCTGAGCCATTAGGTAATATTGTCTCCCTGATAATCAGACCCCTTATTACTGCAGAGGATCTAACCTCTATGCATACTTACCACACGTCTAAAACATGTCAGGAGGGGCTACTGTGTAGCAATTAAGAGTGTAGGTTATGGAGGCAGAAAACTCTGCATTTGATTTCATAGAAACGTGGAAACCTGTTTCCTCATCTATAAAAGGAGTGTAATTGGACCTACTTGTAGGATTGCTGTGAGCTTGGGTGTCTATAGTGAAAGCATGGAGCTGGGCCTTGGTTAAGCACGAATAAGTAATAGAAAACACTTCATTATCACTATTTAACCTGTTTAAAATTTTAGCTTTAGTTGGATGTGGATTTTTAAAACATGAATCTCCCTTTTGTTTCTAAAACTGTTCAAATCACCACATTTGGGGGCGTTGGATCTCTTGCCCTCTCCAAATACAAGTTTGTCCTTTTTTCTGGGTGTAGAGAGTACAGTGGTGGCTTTGTAAATCCTACAGGGACAGCAGGTGTCACTCCGGTGTATTGGGTATTGCCCTTGACTTTATTTGGTATTTAAATTTCAAAATTATCATCTTTGGGGCTAAGGTTGTATGTGGCTAAGGCCATAAAATAGATGGTTCCCTTTATTTAAGTAGCTTCAAGTGCTATTCATTTGAGGACTGGATAGCTCTGGGATCCAAGCAGCCTGTTCCAGTATCTGAAAATACTGGATTGGTTGCATTTTAATCTCTGGGAGGTTTAGTGGGTTTGTTTTGCTTTGTTTTGTTTTGTTTTCTGCTGTGTCACAAGAGGTTATTATTTTTGCTTGTACACACAAATATATACCTACCTGTGTGCATACACATACTCTTGATCGGTAGGAATTTACCATCTTAGATATTCTGGAATTCAGGTTTTTAAGTCAGTGCTGCAGTCCCAGGGCCAAATTGTATTATTATTAATCATGCATCACAAAAAATAATATCCACTGAATAGCTATCAGTGGGGCTGTAAGCCTTTGTTCTTAATCCTCAGAGGCCAGATACAATAGAATCAATTTTGTGGGTCCGTCTTAATGCTTCTTTCTTTTTATTTCAAGTGGACTTCATATACTTTAAGGTACATCTCAAACCAGATGAGAAATTAGACTAGGCTGACTTAGTATTTTCTTTCCATCATCTTAGATAGTCTTTAAGTTTTGCCCAGGTATACGCACAGGGCCTGTGGCTGGTATTCTGAAAACAAAACAAAATGCAACACTGCAAATGATAAAGATTCTCATTTTTCCAAAATTAATTTCTAAATACCCTTAAGCCCGTCAAGTGTTGATCTGGTTTTTCCCACAGCAGAAAGCTTTACCTTGGATTTCCTGAAGGCTTCTCATACCCAACACAGCTTTCTTTGTTGTTTCAGCTGATTGCACAGTTGGGTCAGCTTGTTTTTCCTGCTGTATCTCTGTAAATGCAGCCTTTCCAGAAAGTTGACTGCCAAATCCTTCCTTTCTCTTCTGAGCGCCTACCACATTTTGCTCAAACTGTTGGGTAAATAGACCAGCCCCCTTTTCAGAGTCGTGGCAAAAGAGCTTCCTGTTATCTCACTTTACACAATAACAAAAGGAAAATTCCAGGCTCTTAAATATGGCAGCACTTGTACTTATTTTCTTGAGAAATGAAAGAGCCATTTATAAGGAACATTGAGGATCCCAACATGTTTCTTTTGGAGTTTCGCTGGTTCCTAAAGGGTGGTCCGGCCAAAGTGTCACTTGCTCTTGAACTGTTAGCAGGACGTTTGCTCTGTGATCTCTGAGAGGTACTGTGGACTTTTTGTTTGTTCTGGGATGAGAAGTGGACACCTGCTTTCAGAGATAATTTTTACTCGATTGGCATCTTCAGAATGTGTCTTGTCTGCTGGGGGAGGGAATCCAGCCCTGCCTTTTAGGTATCCTCATGCTTCCTGTCTCCAGAGTCTGGAGTTTTGAACACCTGTCCTCATTTTTTGTGCATTTAGGAAAGTGTTCAGAGAATATGGTGCATTTGCACAGTAAATATAAATGTAAAACGTACATTTACATTTCTCTCCCTGGAAAGTATCTGCTGGGTATAGATCGGAATCCATAGTTAATTCTTGAAACTACCATTGGCTGATGGCATTTGTGTCTTTTTCTTTCCTCAGTTATGGTGCTAATGGTTTCTTATAATGGTATGCAAAGTTCTTCCTTATCTACACCCCAGTCTTCTGTAACTTTGGAATCTTAGATCTGGATATAACCAGAAGAAACCACTGAAACCTCTTTGGTAGCATAGGAGTGGTCCCAAAGCACCCAGCAATCTGAAACAGTTGAAAACTTAAAGATACTGAGCTTTGACATCCCAGCTCCTCTGTGAGCTGGGAGCTGTGAGCGGCCGGTGATGACTCCGAAAGGCCAGCCTTTTCATGTGACAGTGACAAGTGTGGGAGAAGCAACAGGAGATGGAGGGTAGCAGAGAAGCAGCACAAGCAGCAGCAGTGGGGGGAGGGGGCAGTGGTGGTAATTACAGACAGAAATGTGGGGATTTACATCCCAGGCAATGAGAAGTAGAGAAAAGAGCTGGTAGTCGTGTTAGGTGGTGGCAGGTGGAGACTGTGGAAATGACGGACAGTGGGGCAGGTGAAGAGGAGGAGGTCTTGGGGCAACAGAGAAGGCAATTGAGGGGGGGGGGGGAACAATGTGAGTAGTAAACCTGAACTTCGATACAAGTGTGCTGAGATGGCTACTTGAAGACGGGCATCAGCCATATAGACCTTCCTGTAATAACCATGAAGATCGGAGGTATGAGTGAATGTTTGTTGAATGAGTGCATGGACGCATACACCATTTCCACCATGGCTCTGTGTGTGTGTGTGTGTGTGTGTGTGTGTGTGTGTGAGTGAGTGTGTGTGTGTGTTGGGGGTGATGGGGGGGTGGACCTATATGAATAAGCCAAAAAAAACTGAAGGCAGTGTGTGCCAAGGTGAAGGCACACCTGGTCTGCACTGGGTCTGGTAGCCGATGGGCTTTTCTGTCCAGGATAACCAAGGAACAGCGAGGGTGACTTGTGGTTAGATCCCACCACCAGTATAGCAGGGACTCCAAGGTCAGGTACCTGATGTGATCACCTGGTAAAGGGCAGCACATGGTGGGATACTGGTCAACAGCCAGACCGCCCCGGCTGAGCCAAGGGGTGAGTGCAAACCAGCCTCTGGAAGGCACGTCTGCGATCAACATAGGCAGGGGCGGAGGAGAAGCAAAATCAGAGGCTGGGAATTGTGCCCAGTGGGTCTGCAGAAGTCCTGCAGTCCCGTGGGTGGCCGGAAGTGCCTCTGTCCTGAGGTGTGAACATCTGACTGTTGCCAGTAGGTACAGATGGGACGGCGGATGGAGGGCACGTGGCTGGCATTCACTCTGGACTGGGCCCTGTATGACAGCCAGTCACAGCTGGTGATGGGAGTGACTTGTTTACAGACAAGGAAGGGTGCAATATGCTTTAGAAAATTCTCCAATCCCTATTTAAAATTTTAAAGTCTAAAATGTTTAAAACTCTCTGGCTGACTCATTCCCTAACTATTCCAAATGGGCATTGTACTTTGCGTCTGAGCAGTGTTTTCTACTTTCCAAAGTGTATCTATAGACATTATTCCACGTGATTTTTTTACAACGTTGCTCTGATATGAGTAAGGGGTTGGGTATTTTTATCTGTCTCCATGTTACATGTAAAGAGTTTGAGACAGAGAGAGATGAAGCAAACTGTCTAAAGGCACCCAACTGGCTGGTGGCAGAGAGGGAGGGGGACCCAGGTACCCTGAGTTCTACCTCTTGCCATGACAACGTAGTACTGAGTCATCGATTGCTTTTCCATGTGGTTGACTATGGCCCCGAAAGAGTGAGCCATGGAAAGTGCCTGTGAAGGGCTCCAGACAATCTCTTCTTTCGTGTTTCCGTAGGGCTGCCTCTCCCCTCAGAAATTTCCTCTTCATCCTCTACAGAAGCATTCCATGTAGGCAATTTTTGGTGTTTAGGCTTGAAGTAAAAGAAAATGAACGTGGGCTTGGTTTGGTTCGGTTTGGTTTTTCCTTTCCTCGATCAGCGGATCTGACACCCCTCAAGCCTGCCTCTTATTCTCCAAGAGATTTTCCTTCTCCTCCTCGCAATTCTGAGTATCATTGTGGACACATTTGTACCTTCGACCTTTCCCAGTCAGGAACGACAGTGAGATTCTGAGATATATTGAATTGCTGGTGACGAAGAACAGAGAGAAGCCATTTTTAAGAAATCAATTAAAAGATAACTTGGAAATCTAAGGAGACATCTGAAGGGGTGAATCATTCTTTAATTCTGAATTTATGTATATGATATGGATGATTTCTAACACACTGTTCTTCTGCAGGATCGTTAATGATCCCAGAGCAAGAAAAAAAAATTTTTAAAAAGGAAGGCAATTTATTACAGTGTCTTGACAAACACATTGTGTTGGCATCCCTGTAATGCCCTGCATTTGTGAGCAGAGAGCAGGGTGCCAGGTTATCTATGCTTACGAGGCTGAGGTTCTTTCAGTTTAGAAGTTGCCAGGCGAGGTGACTTATGCTTCTGCTTTCTGATTTGGATGGAAGCTATGAGGATGACCTCATCCCATTACAACTCAGGGCAACTGTGCTGCTGGGAGCCGGGCTGCTATTCCCTAGCGATAGTCCATTTTCACATCTCATTCATAATTGAAGGGAGTGAGGATCATTTTTTGCCCATTATAGGAGGTGGTTACGTCAGCTCTCCAGTGACATACCAGAGCCCTCATACTGTTGCAACTTAACAGCTGTAACCTAGTATCCTACAAGATCTGCATTACCCTGAAAAGTGCAGGTCCTCGGGGGGAGAAAAGGGGATAGGGCTAAACCCAGAAAGTGAACAGGAGAAATGTTGCTGCTTCTACTCTGAAAGACTGTCCAAAAAGTTTCCGGACTCACGTGATCAGATGTGACCATAACACAGTACTTACTCTTTGGGCTTCTACATCCTTCAACGTCTTCTGTGTGTCCCTTCTGAAGGAGAGAAAGCGTTTGAAGGCAGAGCTGGTGGGAGCAGTATTCTCCTTTCATGGCACTGCATATGGATGAAGTGAGCCTGGTTTTTAAAGTATCTTTTACTGGCTGACATTTATTATTATCATTTTACATTCGTACAGGTGGTTCCAGAAAAGAAATCACCGAACACTGGGAATGGCTTGAGCAGAATCTGCTGCAGACGCTTTCCATCTTTGAAAATGAGAACGATATCACCACATTTGTGAGAGGAAAAATACAGGTAGTGGTTTATTAACATGGAATCTTTTTTTTAAAAAAACCTTTTCACTGGAAAGAATTTCAAACTTACAGAAAAGTTGCAAAAATAAAAATTGTATAAAACACACCTGTAGACCCTTTACCCATATTCCCCTGTTGTTAACAATTTATCCCATTTACTTTATTATTTGTAGGCTCCATTACTCTATTTTAGAGGAATTTCCCCCAGATGCTTCAGTGTATATTTCTAAGAACAGAGCTCTTCTCTTAAATAACAACACGGTGTTAACAACAGTTATCGCCTGCAGTAAATTTAATATGAATACTATAATTGTTGGCACGTATTCCAATTTTGTTAAATGACCCACTAATGTCATGTATAGCATTTTTTTCCATTCCAGTGCAAGATCCAGTCTAGGAAGCTATTGGATTAGTTTTTTGTCTCCTTCAGTCTGGATCATTCAATTGCCTTTCTTTGTCTTTTATGACATTACTGTTTCTAAGTGTATGGTTCTGTTTTTTTAATAGGACATTTTTCATTTGGGGTTTTGTCAGATGTCCCTTATGATTTGCTTCAGATTATGCATTCCTGGATGGGACACTTCGTAAGTGATCCTGTGTCCCTTTCAGTCTTTTCTGGACGCACGTGACACCCGTCCACCACCCATTGGTGATATAAACCCAGCAAAGTGCTAGCCAGTTTCTCCCCTGTAGAGTTACTAATTTTACCCTTGCAATTTTCTGTAGGAAGATACTTTAAGGCTCCACAAATATCCTGCTGTTTATCAACATTTCTCCCTTGCTTTAGCATCCATCAGTGATTTTTTTTGTTGAACCAATCTTTGTTGTGATGGTTTACAATATGACGATTGTCCAACTCCAGTGTTCCCTCACATTTACTAGTTGGCACTTCCACTCTAAGCAAGAGCCCTCCCTCTATTTACCTTTTTATCCGTTTATTATTGATATGGACTTGTGGTTTCCTATGTTTTTCAGTAGCTTCTGTTTCATTACTGGGCTTATTTTGGTACTCACCCTCTCCCAGATTTGGCTAGAGCCCCTATCAATTGCCTCCTTTTCTAAGTAAGATAAAATACTGAAACATTCATTATATTTTTAAAATTTTTTTATTTTTTATTTATTTATTATTTTTGGCTGCATTGGGTCTTCGTTGCTGTGCGCAGGCTTTCTCTAGTTGCGGCGAGCAGGGGCTGCTTTTTCTTGCGGTGCATGGGCTTCTCATTGCGGTGGCTTCTCTTGTTGCGGAGCATGGGCTCTAGGCATGTGGGCTTCAGTAGTTGTGGCACGTGGGTAGTTGTGGCTCGCGGGCTCTAGAGCGCAGGCTCAGTAGTTGTGGCGCCTGGGCTTTGTTGCTCCGTGGCATGTGGGATCTTCCCGGACCAGGGCTGACACCTGTGCCCCTGCACTGGCAGGCAGATTCTTAACTACTGCACCACCAGGGAAGCCCTACCCTTTTAATAATCTTTTATTAAATGTCTTTTAGTTGCTAGATACTGGTGGTAAAAACTGTTCGAGGCATTATATTTGTTTCTGAAATGTACATTTAGTGGTCGAGGGACATATAAACAAAATACTTTCAGCCAACATATAAAGAGAACACAGAGATGAGAATGCTAGTCCTCATTTGGGATTGGGTTAGTTTCACAGAGGATGTTTACACTGAGCCTGGATAGGTTGATTTGGGCAGATCGAGAAAGGGGTTTTATGGCATGAGATGCAGATTGGACTTTTTCCCTCTTACACTGATAGCCTGTGGGCATTTTAAAGGTGGGAATGCGTGTAGCCATACAAAATATATCACAGTGTGGAAAGATGCCTGATGGCATGTCAGTTGCAAAGCCATTGTGATAATTCCTGAACTATGTAAAGGGGCTAAAGTTGGCTTCTTATTAGAAGAATAGGCTGGAGACTTGTCTTGGGTTGTGTTTGCTGTTATGGTTGTTGTTTACATAGTCTGTTTTTTACTAGAATTGAATGGTGATGGAGATAATGGAAGACTAAAGCCCTCCTTCCCCTCCCTCCCGCCATCACTCCTTAGTACCACAACTGCTGGCAACTAGGGTGGAAGGTCTGGCAGTGAAAATAAAATTCAGGACATTATATGTATTGAAAAATAAATTTCAATACATCAGGCAGAGAGAATCAAAAGCACTTAATGTGAGGAAGGACAGTCATAGCTGGGAGAAGCATTCATAAGGAGGTGGGAATTAGACCAGACTTTGAGACCAGGTAGGATTAGTGAAACAGACAACAGTCTGATTCTAGATTTTAGGCACTCAGAATGGAAGGACCGCAGGCAAGAAGGTGGAAAAGGACAAAAATGACACATTCAGGCCCTGAGTGTGCCTTAGGCTGACTGAGGCAGAAGAAAACAATTGGGAATCTTGTCAGATGTAGTACAGTGAGAGCAAAGGTTGCAGTGTTGGTTGGATCAACAACGTGCATGGTATAGAATTTTAGATTTTATATGGTGATTATAGGGAAACAGAATTTTGATAATAAGAATTTTGTAGATTTTTAATAAGTTTTATGAAGATAAATTTATAGGGAGCATCCAGCATATACTGGGAGCCTAAGAGCCCAAAGGCAGGAATTCTAGGTATGAGGCAATTGCAGTTTTCTATCCTTGGAATACAGAGGGCTCAGTCATGTCAAGGAGAACCTGAGAAGTTGCCCAAATTCACACAGACATGCAGTGGCACCTTTGGGATCGAAACCCAAGACTTTCATGCTCAAAAGCTCATGCTTTTCTAGCTACCTTGTGATCAGAGAAAATGGAGATGAGGTGAGAGGTATTTGGTGATTACAAAGTCAAGGTGGAGTTCCAAGGAGCGTTTTCTGTCAAAGGATATAGGTAGAAGCCATTTTTCAGGGAATTATGAAGGAACTGAGTAACAATGAAACAGCCTCTCAAGCTACTATAATGATTAAATAGTAGATTAAGCCAGTCACATGCCGTGCATATATTTTATTTCCTGTGCAACTGACTAAAAGTTGTGTGTCTACTATAATTTTTGCTCCAATATTCACCGCATTTCTGCTCAGATGGTGGTTTGTTCCTTTTATCTATGTTGCCTGATGTTATTCATGGCCCTGAGACAGTGAGTCTGTGGCCAGTGTCAGTTAGTGGCATGTGTTTTGGTCTTTCTTCCTCTCTTTCCATTCATGATGAAATTTCATTGAGTTTTTGTTTTTGTTTTTTTATTTATTTGGCTGTGCTGGGTCTTAGTTGCCGCATGCAGGATCTAGTTCCCTGACCAGGGATCGAACTCGGGCCCCCTGCATTGGGAGCGTGAAGTCTTAACCACTGGGGCACCAGGGAAGTGCCAATCGAACCTGAGTCCCCTGCATTGGAAGGCGGATCCTTTTTTTTTTTTTTTTTTTTTTTATTTAATTTATTTTATTTTTGGCTGCATTGGGTCTTCGTTGTTGTGTGTGGGCTTTCTCTAGTTGCAGCAAGGGGGGCTACTCTTCGTTGCAGTGCAAGGGCTTCTCATTGCGGTGGCTTCTCTTGTTGCGGAGCACGGGCTCTAGGTGCGCGGGCTTCAGCAGTTGTGGCTCGCAGGCTCTAGATCACAGGCTCAGTAGTTGTAGCACACAGGCTTAGTTGCTCTGCGACATGTGGGATCTTCCCGGACCAGGGCTCAAACCCATGTCCCCTGCATTGGCAGGCGGATTCTTAACCACTGTGCCAGCAGGGAAGCCCTGGAAGGCGGATTCTTAACCCCTGGACCACCGGGGAAGTCCCTCATTGAGTTTTTGAGAAAGGCAGACGTTGGTTGACCTTTGGGATAAGTCTATCATGATAAGCTAGGAAAAGTAGTAGAACTAGCAAAATCTTTTCATCACCTCATTTGTAAAAGAAAACTATGGGCTTCATTCTAAGTGAACTTAAAAAAATGATTAGTACCAATAAACATATTAAAATCTATATTGCTCTTTAGAAATCTTTTAGTACATAAATGCTGCTTGTTAATTGGCTTAGAATTGGGGAGTTGGCTTTGAAAATAATTCAATTTTTTTAAACTCCAGCCTTAGAAATTTTTCGTTCCTTTCCAATTATGTACAAGATATGGGAAAAAGCAGCTCTAGTCATAGTGATACCAGTTGTGTGTTTTGTGCTTTATCGCTTCTTAGGGCATCATTGCAGAGTATAACAAAATCAATGATGTGAAGGAAGATGATGACACAGAGAAGTTCAAGGAAGCCATTGTGAAATTCCATCGGCTGTTTGGAATGCCTGAGGAAGAGAAACTCGTCAACTATTACTCTTGCAGCTACTGGAAGGGGAAGGTTCCCCGCCAGGGTTGGATGTACCTCAGTATTAACCACCTTTGCTTTTATTCTTTTCTGATGGGAAGGGAAGGTGAGTTCTCTAGAATTTCAGAGGGAAGCTTTTGAAAGTCTCCTGAGGTTTGCCTGCCCTGAACGCACAAACCACATCCAAACATCAACAATAATAAATCTGTAGTTGTAACTGAGCCAGCACTATTTTGTGATGACTTAACAGTTGAATCCAATCATTTTTGGCTCAATGGTTGTAACGAAATTAGTTATGAAGTAGTAAAGATTCACCAAAGGTATAATTCATTTAGTAGACCTGGACTTAAATCCGTAATAATTGTAACTCAGAATTTTTGTGGTCCACGTTTGTCTGTTGAAACTAACAAACAGAACAATGATAAATATGGGCACATAAACTCAAGGGAGGTCAGTGAAATTGGGGGGCGGGGTGTTAGTTTCCAGTATCTTGAAAGGATTTTGAGCAGCTGTGTGTTGACCCAGCCTTGTTGCCTGTGCTCAGCCAAGCTGGTCATCCGGTGGGCGGACATCACTCAGCTCGAGAAGAACGCCACGCTGCTGCTGCCTGACGTGATCAAAGTGAACACGAGGTCCAGCGAGCATTTCTTCTCCGTTTTCCTCAACATCAATGAGACCTTCAAGTTAATGGAGCAGCTCGCCAACATCGCCATGAGGCAACTCTTAGACAATGAGGGGTTTGAACAAGATCGATCCCTGCCTAAACTGAAAAAGAAATCTCCTAAAAAAGTGTCTGCTCTAAAACGGTAGGTGTCAGAGACTTAGAGTCTTTTACAGGCTTTAGAAGCAAGAAACACATCTGTTCCTTTATGAAAGTTAACCTTTTCTGAACAACTTCAAGGGTTCAGAACAGTTTTCCAGGTACAGATACAAAACAGAAAAAGACTACCCAAGGCACTCCCAGTTCATGAAGCGAGGCAGACACGACCAGTTCCAGTACAATGGGATGGGACCTCTTCTGTTCCTAGGAGCAGAGCGCCATGAGCACACACATGGGGAGACGGGCAGAGTGTGTAGGAAAGACCTCTCAGCGGAGCTGCTTGGAGCTGGGCTCTCAAGACATGGTAGACATTACTCATTCAGAGTCAGGAGGATGGATATTTCAGGCAGAGGGAATAACATGATGGGAGAAGCACAAGGGAAAAGCACAGAGGGAAGTTAGTCCATCACATGTGTGAAAGGTGACTGGGCATGAGATGAAGCGAGGCTGCAGAGAGACCTGGAAGTCTGGATCTGGGCTAGAGAGAAGGCGAGGGAAAAGTTGGTGCTCTAAAGTGTGACGGTATGCATGGAATTACCCCTAACTGAGGTGGGGATGAGGGAAGGAAGAGCGTGTCCAAGGGATATGAGGGCTCAGTTTTGATCGTGTTGAGTTGAGTTGACTGGAGGACATCGAACTGGAATTGGCAATCATTGCCATACAGCTGGTACCTGACAAGAAGTCACTGCAATTAAAACGCCTTTGGTGATTTGAGACATGTTTTGATAGAGTGACAAGAGGATGGGCTGCTGCGGTAGGTTGAATAGCACGTGAAAGGCAAGGCAAGGGCGTTAGGACAATATGGATTGCTTTTTCAAGAAATTCAGTGGTAAAGGAGGGGGCTTGCTCATTTTAGAATGAAAAAGATTTGACCAGAGGATGGTATGAAGTAGGCAGATGGGAAGAGTTTGTTGGTGACGGGTAAGTGCAGGGACAGAAGGGAGCATGGAGATAAAGCTAGAAGAAAATGAATAATTTAAAAAGTGACATCTCATAGGACATGGAAAAGGATGCTTATGTGTGCTGATACATCTCCCTTTGAAACAGGAAAGGAAGTAGGATGAGATGAGGGTGGCATTGGCTTTGGAGATAGGAGGGAGGGAATTGGAGGGCCTGTCTTTGCCCTGTGAAGCCAGAAACTGGATCGTCAGGGGGCTGAGGTAGCATAAACGCTTGAGCAAAGAGGTTTAAATAACTGCCATGATGAACAGGAAAAAGGAACTCATTAGGGAAAAGATCATAGTTACCTGAGGACCCAGATGAGGTTAGATACTCTGGTTGTCCTGGAGGTGGGTCGTTCCTGTGTTTTGGGCAGTTTTATTGTCTACTCAGTGTGAACAGTGCGAGTCAGCAGATTCACGTGGCTTGCGTGTATTTGCATTAGGTCGTTCTTAAAAGATAAGGCCCCGAGAGTGGCTCTGGATGAGTCATGGATAAATGTACTCATCTCTTAAGAAATTACTGTATTCTTTTAGAAGGAGAATTATTTCCTGTCCAGGACTTGTTTTCCTAAGATCCTTTGACATTCACAGATACTGATTGCAAAATGGCTACACAAGGGACCTAAATATATTAAAATAATTTCATTATGCTTTTGGGTCATAGTTTGGAGTTAACGCCAGTAGAAAGCCAAGAAGGTAGGAATAAGTCTCACAAGATGGAGGAGGGGAAAGATGGGCTGGGGAACCTCCATTGCCACATCATTTAGAGGTACTGAAACTTTTATTTTGTGTGGGGTGAGTTATTTTTGTTGCTTTCCAGCGATCTGGATGCCAGGGCAAAGAGTGAGAGATATCGTGCACTTTTCCGGCTGCCCAAAGATGAAAAATTAGATGGCCACACAGACTGCACCCTCTGGACTCCATTCAACAAAATGCACATTTTGGGGCAGATGTTTGTGTCCACAAACTACATCTGCTTTACCAGCAAGGAAGAAAACCTGTGCAGCCTCATTATCCCACTCCGAGAGGTAAGTGGCAGGTGAAAATGGAACTTTTAGGGTATCTTAAGAGTTTTACTGGTCATACTTTTCTGTGTATCTTTTACCGGCAGTGAGTTGGCTTTTAACCATAGGTGAGTGTTCATAATTCTTTAGTGGAATCTGCCACTCTTTTATTTGTTGTCATGGCTCTAAGTGACCATGGGACCTGCGAGATATTTTCTTCCAGAGACAGCCTGGTATTTTTAAATGTAGATTTCATTCTTGTTCAGGTAAGGTGAGGCCAACAGAGCAGGAGATGACTGTCATTGAAAAGATTGGTTGTTATACTCACGGATTCCACTGGGGGGGGCACACCATGCCGTGGGGACCACGCAGGGAAGCACCAGGGTGAGTCAGCTGGCAGAGGAGCAGGGGAAAACATGGGCAAGAGCCTTTATTGTGGTTTCCATGGGAAGAAACAGGCGAGGCAGGGTAAGCAGGCTTAGGATTGGCAAGTTGAATAATTTTGGCAGGCTCCAGGGCAGAGGGCCTATCCCTAGTTGTCTGGTACCTGGCCCTGGGGTGATGAGGGCAGGTCAATGTGGCCCTGAGTGTGAAAGCAGATATAGGAGGTCACTGGGGTATGGGCTTGGATTGGTTGGTTTGCCTATAAAAGGCCTGCTCACAGGTGAGTCCTTTACTATCTCCAGGAGTTAGCTAACTCTGGGTCAAAAAGGCCCCAAGATGTGAAAACATCAAATACAGAAGCTAGAAAATGTAGTTACTACACCTGACTCACAGCCTGAGCAGCTTGGTCTTTAGAGGAGACAGTCTAGGTTGTGAATCAGAAAGCCAAGTGTTCAGATCTGTCCGGTTTGTCAATTCCTTGCCTTAGAACCACTGGGACCGCTGGCCACAGTGGCAGATTCCTGAGCCCACCCCAGATCTTCTGGATCTCTGCAAGTTTTGGAGTCTGTATTTTAATAGAGTGCCAGGCTGATGCCCATAGACAGTGAAGACTAAGAAACATTATTATTGTATCTGGGGTGGAGGTGGCTTCTGTCGTGTCCTCACAGTGATAGATTATTCTAGTACTTGTATGGAAGCCTTGCTGTTTGGGGTTGAGAAACAACTCAAAGTTAGGATGTCAAGGGCTGGCAGACGCACAGTTTCTGACCTGGTAACTTTCAACCTACTCTGGTCCTTTTCTAGAAATTAAGACGGTTAGAAGCTTTGGCTATTTAATCAAGATTGACCCTTTATTAAGATTCTCTATAGTAAAGGATTCAAGTTTCCTTCTGCCTTCTTTTCTTTTTTTAAAAAAAATCGTTTATGTAAGCAAATTTTCTTGTTTTTCTTTTTTCTTGTTTCAAAAATATTGCATCATTATCACAGAAAATTAGTAAAAATACAAATAAAAAGAAAACAAAATTCAGTCCTAGTCCCACCCTTCAAAGACGACCATGTTAACGTTCTGCTGTACAGCTTTTCAGGCTTTCTATACATTGCTGTGTATATGTCATTTATATTATTTAGATATAAAACATAAAGATTTTTATTTTTTTCTTAATTCCCTTAACAGTGGGTGTACACTAAACTTTTCCCCATATCATAAAATATTCTTTTACAATGTAACTTTTAGTGACTGCATATTATTCCATTAATGGATATGTATAATTTATTTCTTCTTTTTAGGTTACCTGTGCTTGGACCTTTGCATTGTTCTTAGTTTTCTCCCAATCATATGTATAATTTTCCTTAATTGATAAATTCCTAGAAGTTTAATTGGTGGATCAAGAAGAATGCAAAATGTTAAGCAATTGAAAAATCTAGTTCTCCTTCTTATAGGGTGTGCTAACTGGTATTATAACACATTTGGAGGCCAGGAATTGTTGGGAGTGAATTCTGAGACGGATAATTCATCAGGACTTACAATTGGCTCTGAAAGGCATTTCATGACTTTTTCCAGCAAACTTTGTCTTAGGGAGTTACTAAACTCTGTGTGTGTGTGTGTGTGTGTGTGTGTGTGTGTGTGGTGTAATTGACATAACATATTAGTTTCAGGTAAACAAAGTAGTGATTTGGTATTTGTATATATTACAGAATGATCACCACAATAAGTCCAGTTAACATCTATCACCATATGTAGTAACAAGGCTGCCACTAAAAATGTTCTTCATCAAGTACTACCTGAACATAGTAAAGCAAAGGAGTGACCTGGACTGGCTAGGGAAACCCATCCTGGGATAAAGAATGTACCGTGGATGTGTCATTTATGAATCTGAGTGAGTCATCACTCTGTTTATCCAGAGAGAACTCAGGAGCAGAGAGGGGCTGGGAGCTGCTGTCCAGATGTCTTATCTCCTGTTCCCCACCTCCCGGTTTGGTCCAGGCGCTCTGTGTACGTTTTAGTGTGATTGATAATAGGATGGTGAGAGTTTGGGGGAAGTGAGAGAATAGAGGTTAATGTCCTCAGCCCATCTTCTGCTTGCTAGTTTTCCCCAACAGGCAATAGGGCAAAGATCATTCAGTCACATTTCAGGGTAAGTCAGAAGAGGGACAATGGTAGAGGTAGCATTTAAAAATAAAGTGTGTTGTGGTTGGAGGATGCAGCTTTAAAGAAATGCTCAGTGAGACAGCAGTGCCCTGTCCTTTAACCTGATGGATCGTTGAGGTATATTCATGGTAAATCCCGAACCTCGACTAATGGAAGAAGCAAAGGACTTAATGTAATTTTTATTACCTCTAGGTATGATAATGACAGAAAAACACTAGAACGAGGCTCCCACCCTCCGTCCGGGTCTGTCTGAGTAGAGGTGGTGTCTCTGTGAACTGAGTTAAGCTGATTGGTCAGCAGGAGCCTCCATGGGAACACTGCATCCTCCTTGGAACGGCTACTTTTAGGATTGTGTAGACTAGGAATTGTTGTTCTATTTAATTTTTTCTAAATAAGTAGAAATACTGACTGGAGATTGTTAATATATATTCTACATACAGACTTAAGGTAGACCAAATCGATACATGTTAAATATTTACACAGAATCTTATTGCTGTAGATTTTATAGAAATTACTGAGGCAGCAAAGCAGGAGGATAAAGGGAAGTGATCAAGGTCCCCATTAGAGATTCCAGATGAAGTCTCTCTTTTCTTTCAATTATAAATTACCTTGTAAGTGTTCTGTATGACACACCAAGATTTGATTAAATTTGATCTATTTTAAACGCTACTGAAACTACGCTACAGCAGAACTTTTTTTTTTTTTTTTTTTTATGGCTGTGTTGGGTCTTCATTTCTGTGCGAGGGCTTTCTCTAGTTGCGGCAAGTGGGGGCCGCTCTTCATCGCGGTGCGCGGGCCTCTCACTATCGCGGCCTCTCTTGTTGCAGAGCACAGGCTCCAGACGCGCGGGCTCAGTAGTTGTGGCTCACGGGCCTAGTTGCTCCACGGCATGTGGGATCTTCCCAGACCAGGGCTTGAACCCGTGTCCCCTGCATTGGCAGGCAGATTCTCAACCACTGCGCCACCAAGGAAGCCCCAATTTGATCTATTTTATAACCCAAGTTGGTAACTAAAACGTGTCTCATTATTCTGTAGAATATTCGGATATAGCTGTTGCCCGTTCCTGGTGGCACAAAGCTTATGGGGTAGAATTCTACTAGAACTCATTTGCCAGTGAAAAATAGGTTGTAACCCGTGGGAACCTTCCTAGGTTTTCTGAGGGCGCTTTCTTGCTGTCTCTGTATTCATGATCCTGCCAGATACAGGACTTTGCACTTTGACTTCATCACGATGCACGTGATGTCTGTGTTTTAGGCACAGAACTTGAACCTTTCATTCTCTTGACATCTGTCATTTAATCGCAGACGCCTGGTGACTAAAAGAATCAGAAAAAATCTACTGAGAGAAAAGGAAGTTTTCATCAGTCTTTTAAAATAAGCATTGTTTAACACATGTCTGAAGTGTCATGGGAAAATCCTTTTTATGATAAAGAAGTTGGGTTTTTTCCCCCAATTTCTCTAGCTTCTTTTGCATTGGGAGAAAAAGACACTTTTATGTTCAACTCCAGGTATCTTGGAGATTCCTTTTAAAAAGTGTAAATATATATCTAACTTGTACATATTTATGAAGTCTGAGAACAGAAGACAGGTCCTGCAATTTTTCCCTTTATGGACCCCAGTAATACCTGTTTGCACTTGGGACCATGCAACTTTTTAGGCAGTTCCAAGAAGTTCCTTAGCCTTGAAGGGGAGAAAAGTTTTTAAAGTTCTGCTTGGGAGGAAATGTATTTCACATGAAAGTGCTGATGCAGAGGTTGAAGTTGAACCTGTCTAGACTGCTTACGTGTGGAAATGAAAAAGGGAAAGGAACTTAACTCTACAGAGTCAGAGCTGCTGCAAATAAACCATTTATCTAGGGCTGGCCTTGAGATTTTCTTCCTAATGTGCTAAAGAAAAAAATTGTAATGCATTTATCCTAGTTTCCAGTTGATGAAAATCCTATTATAAACCACCAAACATATGTCGTCATTTCAAAGCTAAAACACATGCCCCTCTTTCCTACTTTTCTCCTGACGTGGTAGACTTACTTCACCACACATGCTATGCATGTGTGCGCGCGCACGTGCACACACACACACACACACACACACACAGAGTCAGCCAATGCAGATAGGGTTGCAGTTAAGCTGTTTAAGTCATGTCTGTTCAGAATCGAGCCTTTAAAACTTTGAAGTGGTAAGAGGTGAGGGATGCAAAGCCCTGGAGTCTAAATGAGACGTTTGAAGGATTGGTGGTGTTTTGAAAGCCATCCCCACATTAAGCTGGTAAAAGGACCCAGTGTCATCGGTTGTTTCTGTCTCTTACAGATGAAGCAACAGCTAGGAGTCCTCCCTCTTATGGGTCCATGAAATTTTAATGAAAATCAAAGAATTCCTTTACGACAAGGTTTCTCAACCTTGGCACTATTGGCATCTTGGGCCGGACTTTGTTGGGGGCGGGCCGTCCTGGGTCCTGTGCACTGCAGGATGTTCAGCAGTATCCCTTCCTCTACCTATGAGATGCCAGTGGTGCCCTCCACTTGCGACTACTAGAAGTGCCTCTAGATGTTGCCAAATGTCTCCTAGGGGGCAAAAATCACTCTCGATTTATAACTACTAATTTATAGAAAGACCAGCAAGATGATTCCAGCTCCAGTTTGATTTGTTACGAGCTGTTTTATTTTATTGGAACAGGGCTAAAGAATCTCAACTTGCCTCAGTAAAATAGAGGAGGTTTCTACAGAGATTTAAAAGCGTTGTGTTCTTTCCAGTGCGGCTAAGAGGTTGCTGTCGGATAATCCCTGGAAAGTAATACTCTTGGTGTCCTGTTTCTTTTCAGGTGACGATTGTAGAAAAGGCAGACAGCTCCAGCGTGCTCCCCAGTCCTTTATCCATCAGCACCAAGAACAGGATGACCTTCCTGTTTGCCAATTTGAGAGATAGAGACTTTCTAGTGCAGAGGATCTCTGATTTCCTTCAACAGACGACCTCCAAAATATACTCGGACAAAGAGTTTGCAGGAAGCTACAACAGTTCAGATGATGAGGTCTGTGGAAGGCACCTGCAGGTGTTTTGGCTCATCTTATTACTCTTCCCCGGGGGTGTTCACCTCCCTGTCTGTTAGTTTGATCTTGAAGCTTTGCAGCTGTGCTAAGATGAACCACCTACTCTGATGTCCAGAGCAGTATCTCATTTAAATCTCATGGAGTTTATGTTTGGGATCATAGAGCCGGACAGAACCTTAGAGATCACCTGGTCTAACCCTCTTCTTTCACTGTTGAAAGCATTATTAAGTAATTTGTCCTGGTTACATAGCAAGTGACTCTGGTCTATATAAGTGACCTTGTTGGGAATGGTGCAGAGGTCACTCAAAACTGAAATACAACATCATTATGATGATTTTATGATGATAAAATACAAATTATATCCCTATTGAATTAGGCCCTAGACGTCCAGGGAAACTGGGGCCCTGAAAGATATGTAATTAGCTCAAGTGATAGAGCAACTTGCTAGCAGCTAAAATACATTGCAAAAATGGTGAGCTCATGAGTAACATCCCTGCCCCTGTCTCCCTGCTCCAAGCTTCTGTAAGCATTTCTGAGGCACCAGAAACTAGAGAGGAGGTGAGGGAGGTGGTCCCATGAGCAGCTGATTCAACCACATCATGCTTTACATGCATACTAATCAGAGAGACACGTGGCCAACCAGTTTGTTGTAAAAATGCATCTAAAATACAGAGGAAACCTATTTTGGGCATTGAAGCTCTGTGGCCCATGACCCCATCTAATCCCCATCAAAGTGCTGGCTTGCTGCCTTTCTCCTGTTTTGTCACGTCACAAGAAACCTCCTGGGAACCATGACATAGCTATTGGTGTCTGTCCAGAGGATGCTGAAGAAGTAGATTCTGTAGCCAAAATGGTTCCAGCATCTTGTTGCTCTCTGCATCGGCAGGTGTATTCTCGGCCCAGCAGCCTCGTTTCCTCCAGTCCCCAGAGAAGCACGAGCTCCGATGCTGACGGTGAGCGCCAGTTTAACCTCAATGGCAACAGCGTCCCCACGGCCACACAGACCCTGATGACCATGTATCGGCGGCGGTCTCCCGAGGAGTTCAACCCGAAATTGGTGGGTGCCGCCTCCTCTTGCCCAGAACTTTCTATATTAGAACGATAACGTTTAAAAAATCTTTTCGAATAAAAGTAAACTCATCAATATGTCAATAGATATTTTCCTACAAGTAAAGGATATTTTGTTGAAGAAGCACAAATGACATGTAAATATAACATATAATGACATGGTTATATGTCATTGGGTTTCAGAGTGGCTTCATTGTGGAAGGAGACGAGTTATAGAGGGTACGGCTGACCTTTTTTTGGTCTTGTTTTTAACTATGGTATAAGTCAGCCAACAAGTAAGTACATAATGTCTCAGGCCACGTTTAAAAAACATCCACTGTTTCGATCTTTTTAAATAAAAGTAAACTCATCAATATGTCAATAGATATTTTCCTACAAGTAAAGGATATTTTGTTGAAGAAACACAAATGACATGCAAATATAACATATAATGACATGGTTATATGTCATTGGGTTTCAGAGTGGCTTCATCGTGGAAGGAGACGAGTTATAGAGGGTACAGCTGACAATTTTTGGTCTTGTTTTTAACTATTGTATAAGTCAGCCAACAAATAAGTACATAATGTCTCAGGCCACGTTTAAAAAACATCCACTGTTTCACTTGGAGGTATAGACATAAAGCCATAAATATCATTTGCATTCTGCTGACTCATCTCAGGTAAGTACACTTCTGACTCTAGGCCAGAAAATTTCATGGCAGATCCACGGGCATACATGTGTCATATCTGGGAAGGACTCCAGAAAATCTGAGTTCTTTGTTCTCATGAATTCTGTCCAGAACTTAACTGCTCCATTCACCAGGGAAAGTGTTCTGACCTTCCATCGAACTTGTCCTAACCATTGTCGAAGTACTTTGGGATGTAGTGATGCTTCATTATCCCTTTCAGGCCAAAGAGTTTTTGAAAGAGCAAGCCTGGAAGATTCACTTTGCTGAGTACGGGCAAGGGATTTGCATGTACCGCACGGAAAAGACACGGGACCTGGTGCTGAAGGGCGTACCCGAGAGCATGCGCGGGGAGCTCTGGCTGCTGCTCTCAGGTATGGCCGGGCTCGGGGTGGGAGCAGTGGGGACCCCGGGGCTGCCCTTCCACCTTCCATCGTGCCTCAGGGCTCTTTCAAATATGTAACCCCCTGATTCAGTGCTAGATCGCAGTTCCTTGCCAGAGTGTTGAATTCCCTCAGTAAAAATACAGGACACATATTCAACAGACCAGATGTTGAAGACACCATCCCTCGAGTCCTCATAACCTCTTCTATTCTTTCACTAACTCTGTTTAGGATAAAACGGAGACTGAAGAAAAAGTATAGTTCTTTGTGATTTTTGGAGTCCTTTTTCTCCTTTCCCAGCTGTGTCAACTTCATTGAGGATGTTTAAGTGTGGCACTCCATCAGAGTCTTCGTTGGGATGGGGAAGAGGGTAGAAATGAAGGAATAAAAGAAGCTTCTCCTTGATTTTTGCCACTTCTTGAATTTGCTGGTTATCACTGGAGACCGGGAAGAGAGACCAGAATCAGCCCTGGGAACGAAAGCCTTCCTGGATCATACACGCCAAGCTGGAGATGCCGGGAAGGACAGAAGGGGACATGTCCTGGACCCATGGGAAAGCTGTGTCCATCCTCACTGGCCCACTGCCAGGCTCATACCCAAATACAACACCGTCAGTTTAAACCTTTGAGCCCTGCTACAGAAGCCAGAGGTCCTTCGGGCTAAGCCCATCATTCCTTCCTCCCAGCCTCAACATCCGGTGTATGCCAGGGATCTATTCTGTCACAAACATCAGAGCATTCCTTTGGGTGTCACCAGTCTTTAATATATAAATCAGTTACTTTACCTGGTTAGAAGCTTGAAATGTAATCATCTTAAATAGGCCCATGTGAAAATTTTTATTTGAATGTGAGGTGGTCTGACACAAGTACTATTATCAAAACCGTTTATTTTAAAAATGACATTAAAATTAAAAGCATAGTTACCAGACTTATAAGAAAACCTTTGGAAAAAAAAAAACAAACCTGTAGCTCTTTCTAAAAGTGGATATAAATGGCAATTGCCTATAATGAGATATATTAACATCTCAGAAGTAGGGGGATAGAATCCTGAAAAATAATTGGTTTTATCTGTTTCATGTAAAACTAGTTTGTTCTATCCTCATTTACATGTCTTGTTTTTCATTTGCTTTACGTGCAGCAGCCATAGCTCCTCATTTAGAAACCCAAATTTGAGTCAAGTCATTTCTAGTTACCAATCCAGCCCAAGAAGATCTTTACCATCCAGGCTGCTGTCTTCCTTGTGTGTGGCCGACAGGTCACCTTGACAACCTGATTCCGATCGCTGACAGAGTAAACAAAAAATTCCATTTTCACTTTATTCAAATTGGAAGTTATTTACAGCCACATTTTAGATGAAAATGAAACACATTAGCCACGGGGGAAACAGCCTACGACAGTCCACAGCCTTGTTATAGAGACACATTCAGAGTTAGACCCAGCGTTTTCTTTAACTGTGATGGGCTATGTGAGGCCAAAGGGTATTGTGGTCTACACACCATCTCTGTTGGGTAGAGAACTGAGCCCATATTTCCACCCAGTGCACAGGGCGTGGGGTTCATATGGAGGCCAGCCCACCCACAGGGAGAGCCCAGCCCCCAGCAGGGGAGCCCCGCCTGAGTCCTGCCCTGCTTCCCATAACTCTTAGGACCCCTGTACCAGGGCCTGGTTCACTGTACCCACTGAAGTGAGGTGCAGGCCAGACGGCAAGAAGTCCTTGCAAATCTCCCTTGAGAAGAGAGCCAAAGCCAGTGTTCAGTTGCCGTCAACCAGACTGCCTTTCCAGGGCAAGTGTGAGTGATGAGGCTGGCTCTCTGGGTGACCACCTGTGGCAAGGACTGGGTCAGCCCAGGGGTCTAATTTCTAATCAGTGAAACGCAGATCAGTTTACCCTGTCATTAAATACGTGTGTGTGTGTGTATAGTGTGTATATATATACATATATATATTTAACATATATGTACCTATTCATTATATAATATGTACATATATGTATGTGTATTTTTATCTGTGTATATATATATATGTGTATATATATATAATTTATACTTACGTAAATTATATTTAACTAGATTTAGATTCAAATGTTTGCATCCAGAGTTTTTCTGCCTTTTTTTTTTTTTTTAAACTTTGTTCTCATAGAATTTTTTTTTTTTTAATTTATTAATTTATTTATTTTTGGCTGTGTTGGGTCTTCGTTTCTGTGCGAGGGCTTTCTCTAGTTGTGGCAAGCGGGGGCCACTCTTCATCGCGGTGCGCGGGCCTCTCACTATCGCGGCCTCTCTTGCTGCGGAGCACAGGCTCCAGACGCGCAGGCTCAGTAGTTGTGGCTCACGGGCCCAGCTGCTCTGCGGCATGTGGGATCTTCCCAGACCAGGGCTCAAACCCGTGTCCCCTGCATCGGCAGGCAGACTCTCAACCACTGCGCCACCACGGAAGCCCCTTTTCTGCCTTTAAGGATCATAAAATGCAAATCTCTCACCGCAGTGCTTCTCACCCACCTCTCCGTCCTCAGCCCCAGCACTGAGGAGCTCCCCTCCATAGCAGAAGCTCGTCACTGCCGGGGATACCCTCCCCGCCCCCTGCAATGCTACAACTCCTCCGTGTATCCTAATATCTCCTCTTACTCTTCAGTATGACTGTTTGTGAGCCCTTCGAAGCTTATGCTTTAGCAAACAGTTTTCAAACTTATTATGAGAAGCAGACCCTCCTTTTTCAAGTGAAATCCTAAGGAAAACCCCAATAAAATACAAGCAAAGCTGCTTGGTTGAGGGAGGGCTGAGGCGGGTGAGGCCTCAGTTCGGCTTTCTCTGCCCACCTCCCTTTTTTTCTCTGAGCAGCCCCTCAGGATTGTCGGTGGAAGTTCCTTGGAACACAGTTTTTAGGTTGGAAACCTCTATCTTAGGGAGGTTTTTTTTTTTAATTCATCATTATTATTTTTTTTATTGAAGTATAGTTGATTGTGTTAGTTTCAGGTATACAGCATAGAGATTCAGTTATCTTTTTTCTGATTTTTTTTCATTAAGGTTATTACAAGGTATTGAATATAGTTCCCTGTACTGTACAGTAAATCCTTGTTGCTTATTTATTTTATGTATAGTAGTTTGTTAATCCCATCCTCTTAATTTGTCCCTCCCCCATTCCCTCTCCCCTTTGGTAACCATAAGTTTGTTTTCTATGTCTGTGAGTCTGTTTCTGTATTGCATATACATTCATTTGTATTATTTTTTAGATTCCACGTATAAGTGATATCATATAGTATAGGGAGTTTTTTTTTTTTTTTAATTTATTTTTGGCTGTGTTGGGTCTTCGTTGCTGCATGCGGGCTTTTCTCTAGTTGTGGCGAGTGGGGGCTACTCTTTGTTGCAGTGCGTGGGCTTCTTATTGTGGTGGCTTCTCTTGTTGTGGAGCATGGGCTCTAGGCAGGCAGGCTTCAGTAGTTGTGGCTCATGGGCTCAGTAGTTGTGGCGCATGGACTTAGTTGCTCCGTGGCATGTGGGATCTTCCTGGACCAGGGCTCGAACCCGTGTCCCCTGCATTAGCAGGCGGATTCTCAACCACTGCGCCACCAGGGAGGCCCCTGTAGGGAGGTTTTTAAACAGCCTCTTATTATGGAGTGAGAAGAGGGAAGGAAGACAGAAGTGAATTTACAATCTCGCCGTGATTGCAACGGACACGTCATCATGGGATTTCATAATTATCTCGCAAGTGTCCTTTGAGGGGAAGGAAGGTGAAGAGTCTGGGTCAGTCAGCTGTGGTTACAGACCAAGGGCGGGGCTTCCACTTTCTGATGTTGCGTCTGTTGGGTATTTCCCAGGTGCTATCAACGAGAAGGCCACGCATCCCGGGTACTATGAAGACCTCGTGGAGAAGTCCATGGGGAAGTACAACCTCGCCACGGAGGAGATTGAGAGGGACCTGCACCGCTCCCTCCCAGAACACCCGGCTTTCCAGAACGAAATGGGCATCGCTGCTCTGAGGAGAGTCTTAACGGCTTATGCTTTTCGAAATCCTAACATCGGGTATTGCCAGGTGAATGTCACAGAGGGGTGAGACTTTAAGAAAATGTTTTATTAGCCAGTAAGTAATGAGAAAGGCGTTATGGCTAAGAGAACTATTACTGCACCAGGGTCTCTCGACCTTGGTACTGTTGACATCGTGCACTGAATAATTCTTTGTGTGGGACGGTCCTGTGCTTTGTAGGATGTTTAATAACAATCCTGTTGAGTAACATGTTTAATAGCAACTACCCACTAAATGCCAGTAGAACTCCCCAACTGTGACAACTAAAATGTCTGTAGACGTTGACAAGTGTCTCTCAGAGAGCGAAATCTCCCTGAGCTGAGAACCACTGCGCTGAGGTTCTCAGCCAGGAGACAAGAGTGCCCTTTCTGGATCCACCACCGTCTGGTGACCTAGCTGGTCACTAGCTGTTCCTGAGCATGCCTGGGCACCAGGCCTGGATTCTAGGTTCCACAGTGCCCCTGCTCTGCACCTCCTAAGCAATTAATGTCCTTGAGAATGTAACATTTATATGCTAAGGTTATATTTTAAGGCACTTTTAAGTAAATGCTTAATTCAGTATAAAAAAATGTTGCCCATATACCCGCTACAATTATCTTATATACTAGGTACAGATACCACAATTTGGGAAGCTCCGAGATAATGTCCTTAGATTTAAAGGCCACATACATACTCAGAGAGACCTTCGCTGACCATCTAGCTAAAAGATAAAGCAGGCTTAATTCCTTTACACCTCTACACAAACATACACACACACACACACAGAGCACAGGTCTGCCTGTACCACATTTTATCTTTCTGATAGCACTTAATTTAAATATACATCCAAATTGATTAATCAACCTTTACGTCTTTATTCTCTCTCTCTGACCCCAGCATTTATGCCCTGTGAGACTTGTCACCGCTGTGTCCCCCTTTCCCCAATATTTAGTCCAGAGCCTGTTACCAAGTAGACCCTCAAAAGAACTTACCTTGACTGAATGACTAAGGAACTAACCATGACCATGATCTTGGGCTAGGCAGGTTAATTCTCAAGTAGAATTTTACTAATGATTTCACTTGGGAAGCTATTGAGTAAGGCTTACAAGAAAGAGCCTATTAGACCAAAATTCCTTTTTTTTTTTTTAAATTAATTAATTTATTTTTGGCTGAGTTGGGTCTTCATTGCTGCGCACGGGCTCAGTAGTTATGGCTCACCGGCTCTAGAGCACAGGCTCAGTAGTTGTGGCGCACGGGCTTAGTTGCCCCACAGCATGTGGGATCTTCCCGGACCAGAGCTCAAACCCGTGTCCCCCGCATTGGCAGGTGGATTCTCAACCACTGCGCCACCAGGCAAGTCCCCAAAATTCCTTTTTTGACATTTATATTGTTGAAGCCTGATGAACACTTACTGGTTTCTAGAAGATCAAAAGAAGTACAGGAGTGACTTCCCTTCTAATATAATAGAGTTCATATTTATCTTTTGATCTTCCTCTTTTTAATTAAGAGGACATTAAAGTAGTTGAGCCTTGAGTGGTTGTGAGCTATCTGATAATATCTTTTAATAAAGTAGGTTACTTTAGAATAAAATCCCTGTTACTTATCACTACCATCCTTATCCAGATGGAAATAATGGGCGAGGACTCGGACTTTGAAAGGTTTCATTGTTCCCCGAGGAGAGCCTCAAGCCATGTGTACTTGGTTTAGACACAATTATGGAAGACTAAAAAGGAACTAGTTACCTCACTGAATTAAGGATTAAAAACACCGAGATTTTTAACAGGTTAAAAGCTTTGTCAAATAGCCTTTGGACAAAGCTTTTTTGAATGAGGGTTTGCGTGCACGGGGGGCTCAGCCCTTGGTGAATATTGGTGTTCACGGAGGCTCTTAACAGTTAACAAGCTCAAGGACTAAGGGCTTTAACATTTTTAAAGGGTTGGAAAGAAGACAAAACTTGGAAGAATATGTGTGTGTACTTGCAAAGCCTTTAAAAGTTTATTATCTGTTTTTTTACGGAAAAAGTATGCTGGACCCTGTGGGACTAACTCAGTCATTTTTCAGGTTAACAAAATTGTTTGTATGTTAAAATGTAAAATGTGTTTGATGACATCTTCTCTCATCCCTTTAGGCCATGAACATTGTCACATCAGTGCTGCTGCTTTATGCCAAAGAGGAGGAAGCTTTCTGGTTGCTGGTGGCTTTGTGTGAACGCATGCTTCCTGATTACTACAACACCAGGGTGGTTGGTATGTGAGGATGCAGTTAACATTTTAACCCTTATCTCATCAGGAAAATGTTTCTAGAGCCGGGATACCAGCTGGAACCCCATTTCCAGTCACCGTTGGTCAAAAGAGTTTCAGACTACTGCAGCTTTCTAAGATGCAAACGAGAGGGCTTGAATCAATATAGATTATACACAAAGGAGCCCCATGGACCTTCTCCCCATGGAGAGAATACACGTGTCTCACTCTTTTAGAAAACACTCAATGTGGGTGTCAGTCTGTGCCATGTGAGAGCTACACCAAGCACACAGATCATCAACCCAAAAAGGTTTAACAATTCTTTCATGAAGAGCATGGAATCTATGGAAAGCAGAAGTATTCAAAAAAGGAGTGGGCAGAATAGCATATAAAAATGTATCCAGAGCTCAGTTTCCAAGGTATTTTTCAGAACTGGTTTCATTGCAAAGCAAACAACGGTGGTGAGCATTTAAACAAATTATTGGCATTTCTCCTTATAATCCCCTCCGGTGTTAGACATTCATTTTAGCGGGATAAGCTTTTCATTGCTAGTGTAGCAAAAGGTATGCTGTATGCTCCCCTCTTGTGTTCTGTTTTCATTTCTAAACTTTTGCACACTAATTTGACTCATTGGAAATACTCTCCAGAAATGTCTACAGCTGGAATGCTTTTAAATTGAAAAAACAATTGTTCAGAGAAATGATTCCTATGTGGGGACCATGCATCCAGAAGAGCGATTTTTTTTTTTTTTAAAGAGTTTGCCAAGAAATGAAGCTACTTAGATATACATTTCATGCCTAACCGAACATCATGTTGCCAACAAAAAAAGAAATTGTGTGCCAGGAGAGTTTTGTAAATTGACCTTTTCAACAGCCTTTAGAGTTCTCATGTTATTGCTCTTTTATGGTAAAGAAGCAGGAGAGGAAGACCCCAGAAAGAGAGGATGTAGCCAGAACTCATCTGGTGACTTGGCTGTGCTGACACCTTGGTCTAGTAACATAGTAATTAGAGTTCTGTCTCAGCAGCAGTTGTGGACTGGATTATTTTCGTCAAGCCATTGGGTTGGGTTCATTAGTGAGAAGGTGCAGTTGGTTGACACATGGCCTTTTGCATCCACCTCCACTGCAGGTGCCCTGGTGGACCAGGGTGTCTTCGAGGAACTTGCCCGGGACTATGTCCCACAGCTGTATGACTGCATGCAGGACCTGGGTGTGATTTCTACCATCTCCCTGTCCTGGTTCCTCACACTGTTTCTCAGCGTGATGCCCTTTGAGAGTGCAGTTGTGGTTGTCGACTGTTTCTTCTATGAAGGAATCAAAGTGATATTCCAGTTGGCCCTGGCTGTGCTGGACGCAAATGTGGACAAACTTTTGAACTGCAAGGACGATGGGGAGGCCATGACCGTTTTGGGAAGGTATTTCTCACTTTGAAAACTACCTTTGGGTTTTCTTCCCTGTCCTTTTTTTTTTGTTGTTGTTGTTGTTGTTTTGGCTGTGCCACGCAGCATGCGGGATCTTAGTTCCCCCACCAGGGATCGAACCCAGGCCCCCTGCATTGGAAGCACGGAGTCTTAACCACTGGACCGCCAGGGAAGTCCTCTTCCCTGTACTTTCCATGTATCTTTTTCCTTGGTTTCACGAGTCTTAATTGGCCTGATGGTAATCATAATGCCCACTTTTCTCTGTGGCTGAGGATTTCTTTTCATATGCTTTGTCTTTAGAAGTGAAGGCAATCAACTCTACTTCAATTTAAAAAATAATACAATTTTTAAAAAAAGAAGTGAAGGAAATTTTATTCTGCTCTTAGGGAAATTTTAGTCTTTTGTTCTGATATGCAGAGTTTGCAGCAAATGGGTGGACAGGTGTAAAGGGTTTCGCCTCCCAGTGACGCCAGATTCAATTCTTCTTCCAGGTATTTGGACAGTGTGACCAATAAGGACAGCACGCTGCCCCCCATCCCTCATCTCCACTCCCTGCTCAGTGAGGATGTGGAGCCCTATCCTGAGGTCGACATCTTCAGACTCATCAGAACTTCCTATGAGGTAGGTCACGTTCCCTGCCCGAGCATCACAGCACTCTGAGTGCTGAGCCCGAGGGGCTTGGCTGGACGTATGCCACAGCTTCCATTGCTAACCCAGGGGCGTCCCTGCTTCCCTCCGCCTTCTGAGAACTAGTTGCCGAAGCAAGCAGCTCCCTGCCAGCTGACAGCTTCGAGCTCCAGAGATGGACACTGAATGGATCTAATACCACAGAGCAATTGGCATGACTGGCTCAGGCCCTCCGGTTCTTGGCTTTGCCCGCCCCGAAGCCTGATCGAGTAGCAGCTCCTATTCAACTCTGGGTGGGTTGAGGAGGGACTGTTGAAAGCAAGCGTGGGGAGGTTGGCCTGCACAAATCAGCTCAGTTCCCATGCTCATGCCAAGTCCTTAGGTCTTCTGGGAAGTACACAAGCCAATCCTCTTACGTCCAAGACACATAGAATACTCTACACCATCCTAGAGAAGAACCAGAGTCGTAGGATTCCTCTAAAATCGCTTGGCCTGGGTGTGGGAGGGTGCCTCCTGGTCCGTGATGACCCCAGATGTGGTCCTGAATCCCGTAAAAGAACTAACGAGCGTCTAGAGGTGAAGGAACCACAGTCCTGTGTACCACATAGCACTTGGGGTTTGTGGCGCCCCCCAGGACTCAGTGCCCATAACATCTCACGATTTGTTCATTTCCTGATCATTAAGAAAGAGCATGAATGTTCCGCTCAGCACACTAGGCCCTCTCCTGATGTTTTGGGATCGTATGACTGGCGATTGTCAGCATTTCAATTAGCAACAGCCTGGATACGGGAGAAATGGTGAGGAAAATCTCTCCTACAGAGAGCCGAAAATTTGGTGCTTTTAAAAAAATCGGCATGGATCCAGACATCTTTTCAGAAATGTGTGTCCTTAACTCAAAATGGGAGAAAGACTGGTAATTTATTATTTCAGAAAATTTTCATTGACACTCCATATACATTGAAAACAAAACATTTTTGGTATGTTTTAGAATCATAAAAGTAATACAGGTTTATTGTAAAAAAATGTAGAAACTTTAGAAAAATACGAAAGAAAAAACTATATCCTGTGAGCATCTCACCATATTTCCCTCAAGTATGGGTTGTTGTTTTTTTTTTGTTTTTTTTAAAAATTTATTTTAATTAATTAATTTATTTATTTTTGGCTGTGTTGGGTCTTTGTTGCTGCACGCGGGCTTTCTCTAGTTGTGGCGAGCAGGGGCTACTCTTCGTTGCGGTGAGCGGGCTTCTCATTGTGGTGTCTTCTCTTGTTGCGGAGCATGGGCTCTAGGCGCGCGGGCTTCAGTAGTTGCGGCACACAGGCTCAGTAGTTGTGGTGCACGGGCTTAGTTGCTCCGTGGCATGTGGGATCTTCCCGGACCAGGGCTCGAACGCATGTCCTCTGCATTGGCAGGCGGATTCTAAACCACTGCGCCACCAGGGAAGTCCTCAAATATGTTTTTATTTTTTGCAACTTACACTTAAAAAATAAGTTTATACTAAAAAGTGTTTTGTACCATTCCATTTTTTACTTAAAATATATCACGAGCATTCTCTGATATTTAATATATTGTTTGCAGGTTTTCATAGATTCTTAATAGTCTGCTTTAATGAGGTGCCAAAAGTTATTTAGCTGATCCCTTTTTGTTAGACATTTATTTTGGTTGCTTCCAAATTTTCAGTACCATATGGCAAATTTGTATGGTATTATTATGTATTTACATAGTATATAATATGTATGATATTATATATTATATGATAAACTAGTGCATAAATAATACATCTCTGAATTTTTTCTTAGAGTCCATTCTTAGGAATAGATTTATAGTAGTAGATCAAAAAGTATGAATTATTTCCAAGCTCCTGGCACACAGTCCAATTTCTTTAAAAATTGTCCCAATTTATATTTCCACTAGTAGAGATTAAGGATGGCTGTCACTTCACTCTTTCCAAAACTGGTTATTATCATAATGCATTTTTTTAAAAATCATTGCCCCAGGACTTTTGGGTTGTCCTCCGTCAGAAATTTTGGATGATTATTTTTCCAGAAAAAGAGCCATGTGACTGAAGGCAATAATTATTATAGCTGTGGGTTGTTTTTCTAAAGGCATCCCCTGAAACCTTTATTTTAAAGAGAATTCTAGACCAAAGTAATAAAGCTTGGTATATGGAAACTCAGCTTTGTTCTTGATAGCAGATAAGCTGAGGTCTTGCTGAGGTCAGCACTTGGCCCATTTTTAATAGGAAAGAGAGGAGAATGGAGACAAGACCAGGGCTGGTCTCCATTTCCATCCTGTCTGCCTGGTCCCTAATGGTGACTCTTAGGCTGCCAAATATCCTATCACAGGACACAGCAGCAGTTTCCTTCCTCTGCCTGGGAAGACAACCCCGTTTATTTATAGCAATGCCTACGTTACCTGGCCTTTCAATACATGATGATTGGTTTTTTGTTTTCTCTTCTCTGCTTAGTGTCACTGCCCTGCTCATAAGTTTCCATTGCCTTCCCAATGCCTTCTAGGCCATCCTAAAGAAAACACCACAAACTCTTGCCTTTCTTTTTTTTTTTCCACCTATTAGATTGATGGTCCTCAATTCTGCCTGTGCATTAAAACCACTTAAAAAAATTTTTTTAAGCCAAGCTTTTAAAAATATACATTCCTAGGCTCCATTCTAGACCAGTCAGCTTTGTACCTCTGGTATGAGGCCTAAGAATAAATATTTTTTTAAAGTTCCCAGGTGATTCTAGAGCCTGGTGAGGGTTAAGAATCACTGCCCTAGATGCAGAATGGGGCCACTAGACACAGAGGCCCATTATAACCTGGTTATACGGCACAACACTGGTGTTCTGAAGCAGGCGACTCATTGCTTTCTGTGCTTCAGGATAATTAGTCAGGAAAATAGAAAAGTAGGAAAAATACCGAAAGCACATTCAGCCTTGAGATCCCTAGGTTGATGCCAGTTGATCAGCTTTCTCCTGATAAGTAGAGATGGTAACTTGATTCATAAAGGCCTTGCTCACTGTGAAGTTCTACCGAGCCCCTCCTGGAAGGAAAGGTATGGACAGTCTGAGAGACAGTTTTCTTCTGTGTGCACCCCGTGTGCAGTTTTGTTAGATACACAGACATAGAAGACAAAGTCCCGGCCTTCAGGTTCACCCATAGACTGAGATGAGCTTCCTGGAAGGCACGGGGCACTTTAATAAAAGACCTTCCAGCAGACACATGACCACCACAGTTTCTTCACATTCAAGACGACTTGCCCAGGGCATCTGTGAAATGTTAAGCGGGGAAAGGAGGTGGCTGATAAAACACAAGGAGGAGTTTGTGCAGAAGGACAGACAGTTTTAAAAGTTCAGAATAAAGTGTCAGCTCCTTAAGGGTGATGATAACAGCTGTCACTCAAGGAGAACCCACCTCGTGTGGGACAGGTGCCGGGTGCTTCACAGCCCCACCAGGTACACGATAACACATTTTAAGGTGAAAATTTAACTTGAGAGAGGTAGAACTAGTTTTCCCAAGGCACACAATTAGGAAGTGGCAGTCAGGAGCCAAATAAGAGCTCCCCAGCATTAAAGCCAGAGCCAAGGGGGTTTGTCTGGATAGAACGGAGATGGACTTGTAGATGTACGTACGGACGGGAGTTCAATTGGTCCAGGAGAGGCTGGTTAGTGGAGAGTCTGAAAACCACCAATTGATTTGCAAGGCACCCAAGAGCCACTGGAAACTGAGGGGAGTTTTTCTTCAAGTACATTATTTCTCAAGCTCCCTGTGCAATAAATTAGAGTGGGGAGAGCTGAAGGAATAGACTAGCGAGGGAGATACTACAGTTTGCCATAGTTACCTTATGTGACAATGGCTTTTCTAGCCCTTTCTGCTTGGCAAAGACCTCCAATGACATAGTTCCCCTGAGACACATAAATTTAGTTACAAAATATGGGCCTGCTCTCTGACAGAGTTATGAAGGTGTCCCGTGGGTATGAATATTGCGGTGAGTGGAGACTTCTTTAAGATCAGAGGGCCTTAGAGGGCAGCCCATTCAGCGAACATGGGGCTCCAACAAGCAAGGTCCTCACACTGACTTCATATCCTGGTCCCCTTCTGTCTTCTCCTTCCTCTTCCTCCTCCTCTTTCCTCCTCCCAACTATCTGTTCCCCCCACGCCACCCCGGCACACAAGGACACATGTACAGACAAGTGCCGTCACCACAGAAGGCAGGGCAGAGTCTGGGGGAATCGCTCCTTCAGCTGTACTGGAGAATCTCTCTGCCATCTTGGTCTCAGCCTCCTATAACTTTATGCTGATTTCTGTAAATCCAAAGACCCACATTCCACCCGTTTCTCCACTCTGTCCCCTCAATCTTCCAAGGCAGAGCCTCACTCTCTGCCTTGGGCATTTGGAGATTTTCTGATACAGAAAAAGACTCTCAAATGTGAGTCTCCTTTCATACCCATATTCGTGAGATAGCTCAGTCCTCTGGCTAACAACAGTGAACCCCATACTATATACTGGGAAAATAAGGGCTCCACAAACTAAGAAACATATTAAAGGCAACTTTGGCATAATTTCCGTGACCTAGTCTTATTTAAAAACAGAAATGAACCATAGAGTCTGGATATTAGAAATGACACTTTCTTTTTGTTTCAATAAGTCTTGCTGTGATGGGCAGATTTGTTCAGGTCACTCCATGGACCTATGGCCTAAACTAAGATTTTTTTTTTTTAAGCTTCAGCATTTAAATATTTCTAAGTCCCCTTGAGGATTTAGAAAGGAGGGGCCTATTGCACTTGATGGAGCCCTTGTGGTCTCTTTATCTGTCTGTATCTGTATCTGTCTGTATCTGTCTTCCATCATCCCCGTCTTCCCAACAACGCAAGGGGAAGCTTTGGAGGATGAAGGAGATCACAGAGATGCTGTCCAGCATGGGGGGGAGAACTCTTGTCCCACCCAGGAGTGATGCTGGGGGTGGGAGAGCCCACGGAACAGAAACTGGGAAATTGGGATAGACTTGTCTCCACCTCATTCTTTTATCTGACTTTTTCCTCGTCCTCAGTCTGTCGGGGGAGAAAGGGAACATTGCACGCAGGGCAGGTGAGATGGTACAAAATGAAGGGCTACAAACCTATCTGTTAGTTGGTATCAGCAAGCAGGGGGGCAAAGCAGCACAAAAAGGACGTACCGCCTGCACTAATGGTCTCTCAGCTCATAAAAACATTAGGCATCAGATTGGAAAATGAGACACAGGCCACAGGAACATTCAGAGAAAAATTGAGTTGGAGAAGAGTTGGAAATGACGATGGATGATTTTACTGTTTAAGGAAGGGGAGCTTTTAGAAAATTAAAATAATCTTAGGCTCCCTCACACCCATCACCAAATTCTATTTGTTAGAAAGAGTATTGTTAAATTAGTGAATTCATTCTTTTGCTAGAACTGAAATTCCTCCGGCATTTCCCTTGTTTTGGGTGATGGAAATGCAGCCTCCAGGATCTACTGAGCCAACGTTTGTTTGCCCTATTTTTAGCATTTCATTCTGTCAGAGCCCCTCCAAAAAGGTGGGTGGTGGAGGAGAGGAGACCACAACCCAGTCCTCCTCATTACCCATTTTCCTTTAGAAATCCTCCGGAAATAACTAGGCAGGAACTTGGAGTTTAGGGTTTCCTTTCAGGTTGGGACCATTTGCTCCAGATGGAAGGGCCATTGTATGTATTCCATTGTGTTCTGTGTTCTACTGTGGCCAGTCCCTGGTCCTGCCTAGCAAACTGCAGGGTCCATTTCTAGTCAAGGAACAGACGTTAATTAAATATAAAACATACCGGGCTTTTTGAAGGTCAGGCTTGGGGGGAAATAACTCTTTCTTTACCAATCTGTGAGGATCACCAAGCCAATGTTTACTATGAGTTGCTATTACCAGTACTTTATATTAATATATCTTTATCTCTAATGGCAATTCTGCAAGGACAGCTTTGGGGCCTCATTTTACAGAGGAAGAAACTGGGAGTCCGAAGACTTGACTGAATTGCCCAGAGTCACACAGCTAATTAGTGAAGGAACAAGAATTTGAATCAAATTTTGTCTTGCTCCAAAATTTATGTTCTTTTCTACCCAGAGATAAGGAAAAACCTATTAGCCACTAGAACAGTAGGTGGTGGAGTTATAAAGCCAATGACTGGGCCTCAAATTGCAGCGCAGCCCCTGTGGGATGCTGGGTAGCTTATAGAACCTCTCTGAACCTCGGTTTTCCCATCTGTTAAATGGGAGTAACAGTAGCAACTCATAAGGTTATTGTAAGGAGCCAATTACATGGCCTTTTAATGTCCCTGCCAGTTGTAGTGCAAGAAAATTTAGTTGCCTTCTGTCTCACAGCTAATGTTTTTTTGTTGATCAAAGGCATACTATAGCCTGGTTTGAAGTAAATCCAGTCTTCCATCTTCAGCATGCACTTTGCAGTGGATGCTTTCCACTCTTCTGTTAGGATCAAAAGAGTTACCTTTCCTGGGAGTTTAAATCCCATCCAAGGATTTAACCCAGAGTGAATTAAATATGGTATTTTTCATCACTAGTGGCAACTCCTACTAACAACTTTTGAATTCTGGCTTCTAAGTGGCAGTAAATACTGCGTCTTTCTATATAATGGAGAGGATTCTGGTCTTTAGAAGATGCTTCTCTGGAGATGAGAAAATTCTTGCATAAACCCTGCGTTTGTTAGGTCAAGACCCTCCCACCACATAAGTGGTGAAAGTTCCACTGGCCAGGCTCCAAAATGTCAGTGTACGCTCTTGTCTTAATTATCGGAAAAGAACGCCTGAGTCAAAACTCAGTTCTCTTTCAAAACAGAGGGAAAGTATTGAATAGATAGAAATAGAAAGCACTAGAAAGGTGGGGTTTTTCGCTGTTAACCCCAATTTGGGGAAATTATAAATTATATAGTTCAGAGTCCACCATGTGGAATAACCTATAGAGAGATGCCGTTTCTGGGGTTGTCAGATAAGATACAGGACTGACATGGCCTGGGACGTACTTACAGTAAACAATTACTCTTGTTTATCTGAATCAACAATTTAACTGGGCATCCTGTATCTCCTGTATTTTATTTTCTGAATCTGGCAACCCAAGGCCTTTATTGAGTACCAGCTGTGCTCCGTAGCACGTCAGGGAGGTGACCCCTGGGGAGTCTCCCAGGGGTGGGGCTCTGAGTGCGAATGCTAGAATCAGACAGCCTGTATTCAAACTGGGCTTCACCACCACGGCTCCGGACACCCGGGCAAGTTAATGCCTAGGTAATGATTTTTGTTAAACTTCCGTTCCCTCATCTCTGAAATGGAGATAAGAAGAGCACTTACTTCCTGGAATTATCCTGAGGATTCAGTGTGTCCGGCAAATACGTGTTCAGCGCTTGCTGTGAATCAGCACCTGTCCTCCACTCTGGAGGACACAGTCTCTGCCCTCACAGTAAGGGGTGAGAGGTATGGTGAATTCAAGTAAGAAAGAACACAGCCAGGGCTTCCCTGGTGGCGCAGTGGTTGAGAATCTGCCTGCCAATGCAGGGTATACGGGTTCGAGCCCTGGTCTGGGAAGATCCCACATGCCACGGAGCAACTAGGCCCGTGAGCCACAACTACTGAGCCTGCGCGTCTGGAGCCTGTGCTCTGCAACAAGAGAGGCCGCGACAGTGAGAGGCCCACGCACCTCGATGAAGAGTGGCCCCCGCTTGCCGCAACTAGAGAAAACCCTCGCATAGAAACGAAGACCCAGCACAGCCAAAAATAAAATTAATTAATTAATTAATTTTAAAAAAAATTAGAAAGAACACAGCCAGGTAAAAAAGGTGGGGATATGCTGTTTCTCTGAGGTTTGTGTGTCTGGTGAAGGGACATTCAGCAGAGACACAAATGACATGGGGGAGCCAATGCATTGTATCTGAGGGAAGCAATTTCCAGGCAGAGGAGGGGCCGGTGCAGAAGCCCCCACTGGCGATGGAGCCACCGTGACGTGCTTGAGGAGCAGCAAGGTGACTGAGGGGGTGAGAAAAGGGTGGTGGCAGGTGATCAGAGAAGCAGCTGTGGGAGGGAGGGAGAGGGTGTAGGGCTTGGAGGCCTTGGTAAGACTTGGAATTTGACCCCAAGTGAGCTGTGAAACCGCTGGAGTTGTGAGCAAGGGAGTAGTACCATGTCTCAGGATTTAGAAGGACCACTCTTGCTTGTAAGGGGAAAATAAAGGGGGGCAGTGCCTCAAAGATCAGTTTCGAGGCTATTGTAAGGCAGCAGTGGCTTGGATCAAGGTGGTAACAGTGAAGGCGGCGAACAGTGACAGGGAATCTCTAGGCAGTAGGTGTGTAGAGGTCTGAAGGCTGAGCCCCGGGGCTCCCCAGGGTTTCGAGATGGAGAGGGTGTGCAAAGGAGACAGAAAAGGAGTAGCCAGTGAGGCATAAACAGAACCAGGAGAAAGGAATTAAATGATGGAGAAATGTCTATTTAGGTCTTCCGCCCATTTTTTGGATTGGGTTGTTTGTTTTTTTAAACAGTGAGCTGCATGAGCTGTTTGTATATTTTGGAGATTAAGCCTTTGTTAGTTGCTTCATTTGCAAATATTTTCTCCCATTCTGAGGATTGTCTTTTCGTCTTGTTTATGGTTTCCTTGGCTGTGCAAAAGCTTTTAAGTTCAATTAGGTCCCATTTGCTTATTTTTGTTTTTATTTTCATTACTCTAGGTGGTGGGTCAAAAAAAGATCTTGCTGTGATTTATGTCAAAGAGTGTTTTTCCTATGTTTTCCTCTGAGGGTTTTATACTGTCTGGCCTTACATTTAGGTCTTTAATCCATTTTGAGTTTATTTTTGTGTTTGGTATTAGGGAGTGTTCTAATTTCATTCTTTTACATGTAGCTGTCCAGTTTTCCCAGCACCACTTATTGAAGAGACTGTCTTTTCTCCATTGTATACTCTTGCTTCCTTTGTCATAGATTAGGTGACCATAGGTGCGTGGGTTTATCTCTGGGCTTTCTCTCCTGTTCCATTGATCTGTATGTCTGTTTTTATGCCAGTACCATACTGTCTTGATTACTGTAGCTTTGTAGTATAGCAATCTACAGATTCAATGCAATCCCTATCAAATTACCAATGGCATTTTCCACAGAATTAGAACAAAACATGTTACAATTTGTATGGAAATACAAAAGACCCCAAATAGCCAAAACAATCTTGAGAAAGAAAAACAGAGCTGGAAGAGTCAGGTCCCCTGACTTCAGAGATTTGTCTTTTTTCATTTGGCATAATTTCTTTGAGGTTCATCCAAGTTATTGTCTACGTCAGTAGTTGTTTTCTTTTTTTTCATTTCTGTGTAGTATTCCATGGTATGGAATGTACAAAGGCACTCTTTAAACCTTCTGTTTAACACACCCATGTGACCGTTTTCCAGATCAATGCCACACCCCAAAAGTGCCCTTTGTGTCCCCTTCCTGTCACTATCCATCTAACCAAGGTTAATAATTCTCCTGACTTTTAGCACCATAGATTTTGTTTTTGAACTTCACATAAATGGAATTATACAGAATGTGCTCTTTTGGTTCTGGTTTATTGTGCTCAGCATTATGATTGTGAGATTTGTCCAAATTGTTCCTTTTCATGGCTGCATTGTAACCCATGGTGTGATAATACCACAATGCTACTGTTAATGAGCATTTGAGTGGTTCTTGCTTTTGGCTAATAGTGGCACTATGAATAGTCTACTCTATGTCCTTTGTTAAAAATATACACACCTTTCTTTTGGGTATATACTTAGGGAGGAATTTCTGGGTCATAGGTATGTATCAGATTTAGTAGATGCTGCTAGATAGATTTCCAAAATGGTTGTACCAGTTGATGCTCTGAGCAACAGCATGTGAGAGTTTTGGTTGCACCATGCCCTTGCCAACACTTGATATTGTCTGTCAGCTTTTCCTTTTTCCTTTAAATGTCTTTAACCATTGCAGCATTGCTTCTATGAGTTAAGCTTCATGCTTTATGCAGAATTTCTTTGTTTTTCTTTTGTACCACTAAGAGAGATAAAACCTTATATATTCTTTCTCTGCCTTCAGATTGGAAGACTTGTTTTGCTTTTGAAATTTAGTTCAACAAACATTCAGGCAATGCTAGGCATCTTGATTTTAAAAAGGTTGCTAGCCCTCAGTGTCTGCCAATGAGAGACAAATGCTACTGAACTAGAGATCAGGACAGGAAGCCTCACTCCAACATTTCCTACAACCTCCCAATTTAATAGTTAGCCTTATATACTTCCTTTCTTCCTGCCAAGAAAGTTCTTCCTTTAAAGCATTATTTCATCCACAAAGGGCCCTTGTAGCCTTATTTAACCCTCTCCTTCCCCATGAACTGTTGATTTGAGGAAGACTCGTGTGGCTTTGAAATTTGGTTCAAATGTTAAGAAGCATGAGACTTTTCTGTTAGTTATTTATGGTTGTTTAATGGCTTCAAAATAAACAAAGGCCATATAGTAAATAAAGGTATAGTCTAGGAGGCCTGTCATTTGGCAAGAAATTTCCCACGGGTATCAGGATTTATCTCCATCAGTCCTGCAGACATGATATCGAGTGCTTTAGCAGATTTCTCGAAATACCAATGTTGTTTTTTTCCAGAAATTTGGAACTATCCGGGCGGATTTGATTGAGCAGATGAGATTCAAACAGAGACTGAAGGTGATCCAGACACTGGAGGATACTACAAAACGGAACGTGGTGAGTCTTTTGAGAAATGGCATGTGACCTTCTTTCTCCATCCTTCCTTACACTCCTACCAACTCAAATTCCTGCTTGACAGACTGAAGATGATTTAAAACAAGAAAATCAGGAAGTTTCCCATTATGACATTTTTGAGTTTGTGAAATTCATTGTGTTTATTCTTCTTATAGGTACGAACCATTGTGACAGAAACTTCCTTTACCATTGATGAGCTAGAAGAACTTTATGCTCTTTTCAAAGTGAGTTTCAAACAAAATTCATGTACATTCAGGGGAAAAAGGAGTTCACTTTAATAACTGAGTTCGTTCTAGATTTTTCTGTTAAATTGTGAAGGGATAGCATGAGTGTCAACATGCATAAATAGGAAGATAGAGCTGAGAGTGTAAAAATAGAGTACTTAATATGAAAAATAAAGATATAACTCATTTAAATGGATGTTTTAGCTTTCTTCCACTCCATATAATATTTTAGCTGTTTCCTTGGTCTTAAGAAAATAGGGCATTACTTTATAATTCTCATTGGAATGATGGCAATCAAGTTTAAATTCTTCCTGAAACTCTTGTAAATTGCAATTTCCTATATTAATCTATATTAAAGCACTCTTAAAAAGAGATATGTAGCTAGAATAAGAATAAAGCTACTCAAATGTCTAAGGAAAAGCTTAGTTGTTAAATTTCTGCAATTTTCCTTTCTAAGTCAGCCCATACCAATCTTGATCCTCAATGAGAAAATATTATGTCAGTAAATAAAGCAGTATAGAATGGCTTTTCTTCCAGAAAAAATACTTTTGTCATAACTGTCATTACCAACATGGTAAAAATGCAGCAATTGCCAAGAAAAAAGTTTTAAAAGATGCCTTTTATGCGGGTACTGATTTTATCACAATCTTTAATTGGCTAGCTTCTTGTGTATAGAGCCTTTTACTTCCAGAACTCAGGAAGACGGTCGAGGACTGCAAATGTATTACAGGAACAAACATAAAGGGACAAACATAAAGATCTGAGTTGCACACTAATAGATCTCAGGACCAGAGAATGTGAGAGCTGGGAATATCTTTGCAAATGTTCCCGCTTGCCTCTTAGCTACTGGAGGCACCACTGTTTTATTTCCTTTTGTCTCACTGGTGCCTAGTTTAGTGTCTCTCCCCACTAGGTGTTCCAAACATGTGTGTTGAATACATAGGTGAATTAGTGATCAGTTTTCCATCTAGTATCATCTCTGCGTGCTTCTGGGACGGGCAGAGAGAGGTTGATGGCTTTGTGCAGCCCAGCAGCGTGACCAACAGAGTGGACCACTGCGTCCCCACCAGGCTGCGTTCAGCACTTGACGGCGAAGTGTCTAGCCTGTGCCATCTCATTTGTGTTTTATTCAGACACGTAAAGCGCAGTAGCTAATTGCTCCGCGTACGTTGGTTTTCCGTAAGGAGGGAGTCCCTCTTCGTTTCGTTAAGCAAAAACTACAGTGATCCAACTTGGATCAAAACAAGAAGATACAATGAGCCAGTTGAGATCATATTTTCAAAGGATACTGAGGACTGGAAGAAATCTGCTTCACAGGGTGGTGCCGGTAGGACCAGGATTGGGGGTAACTGAACGGAAGCGGGAGTAGGCGGCAAGACCACGCACAGATAATGGGAAGCGCTATGACCTTATAAAGAGGAGGCTGACTCTGGAGCACACCCGGAAAAGGAAGACCAGGGCTGGTGGTGCAGAAGTCCAAGATCCGGAGATCACTGAAGACACAGAGGCAGGGGTGCCCTTGTCTTCTTACCCGGGCACCCCTGCACTCTCTGGTCTATGCACCTCCAGGTACCAGGTGTGTCATTTGTACGCCGAGGATATTGCCTGAAGAAAGCTTTCTTTACACTCCAAAACCCTGCTCTAAGGGTGTGTTGACAAACACGAGTTCCCCAAGTCTGCTGAGCGCCCCAAGAGAGAACCCGAGATCCTTGGCTGGTGTCAGGGATGGGAAGGATTCTCAGATACTGTGGAACCCAAGACAAAGACTTCAGTTACCGAGTCTTCCTTGAGTCTTTTGAAGACTTTCATTGGCTTTAATTCATCTGAACGAACGTTTATGGAGGCATTACTGTGTCAGACACGCTGCCAGACTCTTAGTCCTTTATAAAGCCAATTTCTGGGGGGGTTCCTTCGGATACAAAGGAAAGAGACAACATTTGTCTTCCACGGAGCTTTCTGCCTTGGGCTTTGGGCTTAAACTTGGTAGAAAAAGGTGAAAGGTTACCACCCTGAGGCAGATTTGATGGAAAATGTGGTTCAGGGCCCCTATGCCTTAGTTTCTCTTGAACTCCTTCTAAATTAGTCCTGTTTCAATCTCGGGTCCCTAGTGCCCAAATGATGGAGTAGGGGGTCTCATCAAAGAAGAGGGTCATGGTCTGCATGGCTTGTCGTTTCCTGAAGGTTGTGAGCACGGTGAAAGTGCCTGCACCACATTCAGGCCTGGTTCCAGAGGAACGTGAGCGCTTTAGTTAGGAGGAAGTGCTTTGGGTAACCTTCATCCACCGACGAAGCTCTGGTAAAGAGGACCCTTCCTGGGGATGTATCACCAACACCGTCCCACCCAGAGGGCTGCTGGGCGTCACTTCAGAGCACAGCTCAACCTGTGCAGTCCCTCGGACCCTCCTCTCCCTGACGTCACCACCATCACCACTCCTCCCAAGCCCACCCCCATCTCCACCCGAAGCCTGGTGGACCTGACACACTTCCTTTATTCTCCCGAGGCTGCCCTGCAGGAACCTCTCTCTTGCCTACTCTCGCTCCGCTCTTTTTGGGGTTATTAGCTACAGTTCCCAGTAAACAGTGAGGACAAAGACATTGGTCCTCTTTGCTCCGTTCTAAGTGAGAACAACACTGAAGTACTACGCACTCACCACTGACTTTCCCTTCTCAGAACCCCTAGGCAGGGGGAGGGGGAGATCTGTTTTGTAAGTGCCTTTTTGCTATTGCAATATTTATACATGCTTATAATGAAATAGTACAACAGAGAATAAAGTAAAAAGTAAAGTCTCCCTCTGGATGCCCCTCCCGTCTCCCCAGGCTACCATTCTGTGCTAACTGTAAATGTCTCCATACAGGGGAGCTGGGGTGTTCTTCCTGGCCTTTCTGTTAGCTGTTTTCTCTTTGCGGTCTTCCTAGAATGGGCGTATATTTCTACCAGAATCAGTATGACCTCATGAATAAAGAGGCAGCCTTCTTTCCAAGGACAGAAACAAGAAGCCTTTTGTTGGATCTCTGTACTCCTCACCCTAGTGGTTCCTACTCATAATTTTCCTGGAGCTATTTTCAGATGCGTGAAACAGGAGGACCGCACACTTGTAGCCTGACTACTGGATGACTAGGATGATATTAATGTGATTTTGATGACCAGGAAGCAGGGGGTTTACAGGACACTAAACTAGGAGTTTGGAGACCCAAAATCGCATGATGATTCTGCTTTGACTAACTGGTTAGATGACCCTGCGGGAGCTACTTACCCTCTGGGCTGTACCATCCTCACTGAGGACACAAGGTGATCAGATTGCCTGAATTACAGATCCTTTTTTCAGGTTAACATTCTATGTATTTCTTTTAAATTAAAAAAAAAAAAATTTGTTTTTATGGGAGTTACTTCGTAAAATGCTTGTGTGTGGGGGGACGGGCGTGGGGAGAAGAAAATGGGGAGGGGGAGGGTTTTCTTTCTTTTCTCACCTACGCCAGTAATTGAACCGGGTTTTCATGCCAGATGTAAACGCAGAGATGGTTGCCATGGAGTTTGTGGGGAGCGGGGTCAAGTGGAGATATATGTAGAAGAGAAGCCGAGGGGCCCTGGGACCAGACCGCTGCCCCCCACCCCCAGGAGATGCACACGGGTGACCTAAAGCCTTTTTCCAAATTTGAGGGAGGGCCTTTCTTCTTGGTATTTGCTGTGAGATGCAGTCCCCAGTAGTCCTCCTGTTCTTTGATTTTTCAGGCGGAACACCTAACCAGCTGCTACTGGGGTGGGAGCAGCAATGCCCTGGACCGGCACGACCCCAGCCTGCCCTACCTCGAGCAGTACCGCATCGACTTTGAGCAGTTCAAGGGCATGTTTGCTCTGCTCTTTCCCTGGGCCTGTGGAACTCACTCTGACGTGCTCGCCTCGCGCTTATTCCAGTTATTAGATGAAAATGGAGATTCTCTGATCAACTTCCGAGAGTTTGTCTCTGGACTGAGTAAGGACGTGATGTTATTGCATGAGTTGGGGCAGGGGGAGGGGGGAATAGGTCAGTAAGCACCGTGGTCCTCATGGTTCTCTGTGCCGCCCTCAGGACCACAGCCCCGCTCGCTTCAGAAGACAAGGTTTACAGGACAGAGAAGCACATTTTAAGGTTTGCAAGCTAACTGTAAAATTCGTTTTTAGTTAATGGATATATTATATGATTAAATTGTTACCTTCTACATTCGATAGTCCTCAGCACTAGTTAAAATACATTATCAGAGAGTTTGCAAGAATGCCAACTTAAACACGAACCACAAATCACAATAACTTTACAAGGGAAGGAATGTTTGGATGGATTTCTTTTCTTTGTCAAAAAATATATTTACAGTACATATGTTTCATAAAATTTTATAAAACATTTCATAATGTTTTTAATAAAGAGCTGAAAAAAAAAAAAATGCAACAGCCCCGCAGTCTAAATGGAAGTCTTTTCTCTCCATTTTGCGGGGAGGAAGGGCGTCCACCCTGAGAACACACACCCTCACCTCACAAGCAGCACGAGTTTCTGCCTGTCCGCCTCACTGTCTGACCTGTTTCCTGTCCTGTATTCCACTGGACTCTTGTTCCATTAATATTTGAGCAGAAAAGCTACATGGTGGTCAGGCTTGGCCCGCCCAGTACGAGGTTGTGGATATAGCAGGCATTGTGTCAGGCTGCCTGAATGAGATAAGAAGGAAGACTTCCTAAAATTCCAATTGTGCCACTCTGTGACCTTGGTCCATGCACTTGAACATGACCTGTGCCCACAAAAGATGAAGGCGTCAGACATAGAGCCAACGATGATTCCAACAGGTACCCTAAATCATTAAGAATGATGACTGCAGGCTTAAAGGCCAGAGAAAGCTGATGGTTGTTAAAAAAGCAAAGGGGTGGGCTTCCCTGGTGGCGCAGTGGTTGAGAATCTGCCTGCCAATGCAGGGGACACGGGTTCGAGCCCTGGTCTGGGAAGATCCCACATGCCGCGGAGCAACTGGGCCCGTGAGCCACAACTACTGAGCTCTGCGCGTCTGGAGCCTGTGCTCCGCAACAAGAGAGGCCGCGACAGTGAGAGGCCCGCGCACCGCGATGAAGAGTGGCCCCCGCTTGCCGCAACTAGAGAAAGCCCTCGCACAGAAACGAAGACCCAACACAGCTAAAAATAAATAAATAATAAAAATAAAGGAATTCCTTTAAAAAAAAAAAAAGCAAAGGGGTGTAGATAAGGTCCTCTTGATAAGTAAAAACTATTTGTATAAAGCACTCAGATATATCATTCAAAGGGGGTACATGGTGGAAACTAGCCTTTTTTAAGTGCAGGCTCTGTTGTGATGCTTTAGAACTTGTACTTTATCACTTAATCCAAACAACAGACCTTTGAGGGTAATAATAGTGTTGATGACTAACATTTATACAGCATTTACTCAGCCGGGCACTGCCCTCATGCTTCATGTGCATTTAATTTACCTAAAGCACACAACTACAAAGTTGGAGTTTGAACTCAGGCACCCGGGGAGCAGCGTTTGTGCAGTTACTATCAATATTATGCTTTATTACCTGTCTGCTTACTATTAATACCCCCATTGTCAGTTAAAGAGATGGAGGTTTAGAAAAGTTAAGCAACTTGCTGGAACATTCATTTTTAGCAAGTCAGTATACGTCTGTTATTGAACTGAAAAGCACAGTTAGTACGTACTGGGCCCAGGATTCAGATGAGGGCTGCTCTCATTACTCTGTGCTAAGGACAACAAATAGGATTTTTTTTGTTTTTTTAGGGAAGAAGGAGGCATTAATTTTTAATTACAAAAGTAACGTAAATACATTCTGCTTTTCAAAAAAGTGAACAAAATAAAATAAAGTAAAACAATCCAGACAAGGCTAAAGACCCTTTTGACCCTCTCCTGATCTTTTCTGCTCCAAAGTATCTATTATTATCACCTTGGTGTCTATCAAAAGGGAGATTTTTTTAAATTACCCTTGGACAAAAATAAGGAGGAGAAAAAAGAGACAGGTTCTGCATGTAGAAAGGGTTCTAGGAATTTTTGCCGTAAACATCTTTGCTGCAGCCAGTTTTGCTGCAAAGCTAATTGGCCATAAGGCCATTTTGCCATAAGAGATAAAAATAATTGGTTGACAGTTACGACACTAGAAAAAGATAACAAATCAGTTTTTATAAATCCTTCGACGAGCGCGGTCATGCTTCCCATTCGTCAAAACCAAAAGTTTACCAAGCTATGGCAAATATAAAAGAAGCAGCTACTAATTCACAACAGCCTTCGAGAACATTAACGACTGATTCTTTAGCTAATTTGGATACAATAGATTGTCCTCTCAGGCCGTCTTTACCAAATTTATCATGCAGTATTAGACGTTGTTGGCAAACGAAGAATCAAGCTCCTCCTATCCCCCCAAAAGGAAATGGTAATGTGATTCCTGATGGGTATAAGTTTCTTGAAAATGGTGAAAATTTTAACACAGTCTGGCTTAGATTAGCTCGCTGAAGGATTTGCAAAAATCGATATCTTATTTTCTAGTGTAAAGTAACCATCAACCAGTTATTTTTATCTTTTATGGCAAAATGGCCTTACGGCCAATTAGTTGTGATGCAGATCTGCTTCTAGCAAAGATGTTCATAACGAAAATACCAGACACGTGTAGAAAGTGATAGGAATAAATATAGATATTTAATTTACTTAAGCCTAGTCAAACCCCAACAAGGTAAATACTCTTCAAAATCTTCCAAAAAGGAAAGAGGTTCGCAGTCCAAGACAGTGAAAACATTGGAGAAGAGTACTTAGGCTTCTTAAAAATGCAGTTGAGTTCTCTGAGCAAAGTAAACTCCACCCAGATTGCCGGGAGGGGTCTCAGAGGTGTAGTCAGTCATGCGGGTTGATTACAGCTATGGAGACAGACAAGTAGACTAGAAAAGAGAAATTCTGTTCAAGTCTTAAGAAACTAAAGAATGAATTCTGGAAGAGATGGATCAGTAATTTCAATGCTCATCTCCAGAAAGATCCCTCTAGAAATTAATGAACAGACCATCTCTATGGAATTAGAGATGAGGGATTACAATCGCAAGCCACAAATAAGCTGGACCTCCTTTCCCAGTGGTATTGCTGGAAGGCAGCATTTCTAAACATGCCATAGATGTCATGAGGCAGCTGGTCACTGGACAGATAACTCATTATAAACGGAAAGTTGGAGGGATATGGATGTTGGTGATTCAATGACTGGCTGAACCCTGCACCCAAAGCATGACGGTCAATGGAGAGTTCTCTAGTATGCTGGGCTTGGTATTTAACCTCTGTGATTGTTCCCTCATTTGCAAAATAGTTATTGTCAGGACTAAAAGAAACAATTCAAGTAAAGTTCCTACAACAGTGCCTGGCTCGAAAAGTGTTCGTTATCGTTGTCACTACAATTCCTGCTTATCCCCCTCTACCTGACTCAGTCAGGGATTTAAGCTATAAAGGGAGAGAAGCTACCACAACCAAATGTGTTGGCTACACAAAGTGAAGAGAGACAGCCATTGTGTTGGAGGACAAAAACAAGATTTAAAGAAATCAGAGGAGGAAATGATTGGCAAAAACAAACTGATAGGGATAAATCAGAAATCTTAAATTTTAAGAAATGACTGTAAAAGAACTGTCTGTCTGCATATATAGTATGGTGGTTTCAACCATGCGATCTAGGGTCAGACAAATCTGAGTTCAAATCCTGGGCCTGCCACTTGCTAGCTTATGACCTTGAACATTACGTAATATCAATAAGCCCGACTTTTCTCATCTGTAAAGTTGGGATAATAATTGTGACCATCTCGTAGAATTATTGTGAGAAGAAAGTGAAATGCATATGGAAAGTAGTTAACATAGGGTTTAACACAAAGTGAATGGTTCATAAATGTCTGTCATTATTTTCATGGTTAGTATTAGTCAGTGTGTAAGCATTTGGGGGTTTAGTTAACTATGTGGTCAATAAGAAACTCCAGAGTGAAAAGTATAAAGAGTTGAATGCAGACTTTTAGGCTAAGAGTCAAGAACAGTTCCACTATTCTCTGCAGTGGACGAGAGGCTTCTGGAACTCTCTGTCCGGAGGGTTATTGATGGACACATTAACACATAAGGTGAATGTGGGTGAGAATAGGGAAGAGTGTACAAACCATGTCGTATAAGAAAGTTGAAAAAACGTAGAGAGGTACAGCCTGGGGGACATAAAGTTGCCTTGAAAAGATAAGCTGGAGAGGAACAGGACAGCTGTCCTTAAAATCTGAAGGACTGCTGTAATGAAGACATAATAGACCTATTCTGTTTGACTTTAAAGAGGAAGGAAAAGGAATAGTTCTAAACCTTTTTTTGAGTTGTGATCTCTTTGAGATCTGATAAGGACTGTGGAGATCTTCCCAAAAAGTGACATCGGCACGTGGCCACATTTTACATTGTTTGTGGTTCATGGAATTTATGCACTTGAGCCTGCAGGTTAAGGGTCCTGACTAAAGTAAAAATGACAGGAGCCCTTTCAGTGTTTCTAGAACTCCCCAGTGAGATGAGATGCCTCTGGTTGTGATGAGTTTCCCGTCCCTGAGGAGGCTCAGACGTCTCTCTGACGTGGATGTGGATGTGTGAAGAGACCCCTACGTTAAGTGGGAGGCCGGACGAGACAACCCCTGGTGTCCCTGCCAACCAATCCAGATCCTGTGATTCCCCTTTTCCCAAATCTGATTAACCTTCAACTAGGTGCTCTGAGAACACGTATTTACAAAGGATTTTCTGATTCCTGAAATACGTATGGACTGTAAGGGAAAAGTAACAGGATTCTTTGGGTTGAAGCAATGGTGATATAATGGCGGCTAGGTTAGGCTAAATTGAACTGAAGAAATATTTAAGAGACCCCAAAAGCAACTAAAAAAGATTTCTAAAATGAGTAATTTGAAGCACTCTTAAACATGTATTGAGATTATTTCTGAACTCTAGCAAGTATTTAGGGTGTTGAGGCCCAGTCACCTGACTTTTCTTATCAATAACACTAGCTTAATTTGTGCCAGCCGCTATTCTAGGTGTTAACACCTTTAGTTCTCACATTTCATGGGCCCTGATATCAAGACCACTGGTAGTATCTTCTAATTTGTCATCCTGCGTCATAGAGGGGAAACTGAGGTATAAAGAGGTTCACTCTCCCAGGGGCACATAGGAAGTACAAAGCATTTGAAACCAGGTGTCCTGGTTCCAGAGCTTTCAACCCAAATACGTCCTGGCCAAACTCTTTGCCACACGACACCTGGGTTTCAATTTGTAAAAGTAGGTGCTTCAGAGGGACGCTGAGCCTGGGGGGGGATTGTAGCACACATGGTGCATTTCACATTGGTACTTATGTGACTTCTAGGTGCCGCGTGCCATGGGGACCTCACAGAGAAGCTCAAACTCCTGTACAAAATGCACGTCTTGCCTGGTAAGCGAGACACACAGAGTAGCACATATACCTGTGACTCTGGCCTGGCTTGAAGTCTTTTTTGGTGAGACCTGTTTGCCTTTTTTTTTGATGTACAAAATCACTCATTGGTCACTAAGAACAAACTGAACGATACTTTTTACATGAGTTCCTGAATCAGCAGGTGCTTGATTCAATGATCATTCACCTGTCTGAAGTGTGAGTTGCAGTAATAGAAAAGAGCAGGCTTCTGCAAGAGAACGGATAGCATTTGGTAACTCATGGGATTCTGAGTTGAGGGGGAGCGGTGTTACCACTGACAGAAACAGTGGGAAAGATGGTGAAGTTGTGAGTTCAGTTTTAAACAAGGATGGCCTCCAGCTGGAAATATCTAGCAAATACTAAAAAAGAAAGGGAGGGAGGGATGGAGGGAAAGAGAAACAGAGAGAGAGAGGAAGGAAGGAAGGGAGGGAAAAAGGGAAGAAGGAAAAAGGGAGGGAAGAGGAAGGGAGGAAGGAAGGGGGATTAGCTCTGAGGATACAGATAGGGTAAAACTATAGATTTGGGAATTATCACTATAGTGTACAATTTCCCAAAATTTGGTTCCTTAAAGCATCATTCCTTAGGATTTAGGAAAAGTCTCCAAAAAAGGCAAATGTGAAAGGGACACTTCAGTGTGGGGTTGTTATAAAGGAAGGTGGAGTTAGAACTGGAGGGAGACCCTCCCCCATAAGGGTTTTGAGGAGGTGGGCATTCAAGGCCCGCACCAGTGATGGGACCCCCCCACCCCAGCCCACCTTCGTAACTTCGGCTTCTCATGAGCCCCATGTCATTTCTTCAACAATGAAAGCACACTTTCATTGAGTCATGGCCCTGCCAATATGAGAATCATCTCTCCTCCCTCTCCAGAGCCATCCTCTGATCAAGACGAGCCAGATTCTGCTTTTGAAGCAACTCAATACTTCTTTGAAGATATCACCCCAGAATGCACACATGGTAAGTGACTTTCCTCGTCAGGGCCTCTCTGTTTCTTTTCTACAGAGCCCCCTGTTATTGGGAAAAGTTGCCTCCAAAGCTAGGCAATCAAAGAAGTATAATGAATACAGGTGCCTAATATGCTACTTTCTTTTTAAATTTTTGAACTTGAGTAACTACTGGGGAGTGGGTACTTCAGCCCACCGAAAGGACCATGTACGTTGTGTCCTGCTGGCTTAGAAAAAGCGTTACCTGTAGGGCATATACTTTGCTCCCCTCTCCTTGATAGGGAGAAACGTTCATTAAGAACGTCATTCTGGTGTACGCTGCTCTCCAGAATCTGGACTAGCATTGATAAAAGATACGCTGCTCTGCAACAGACGTCAGCAAACTTTGGACCAAATCCAGCCCACCACCTATTTGTACGGCCTGTGATAATATAAAATTTATATCAAAGAATTAATATAAAATTTAAACATTACTGCCTATAAATAAAGTTTTATTGGAACACAGCCAGGAACACAGCCAAGCTCATTCAGTTATATATTGCCTATGGCTGCTCTCACGCTACAGTGGTAGAATTGCCTCAGATGTTTGCCATCTGGCCCTTTACAGAGAAAGTTTGCTGACCCCTGCTCTGTGAAGTTGTTAGATCTACACAGACATGATCTGGCTCATTAGAAATATCTCCAGATTTACATTTGAACCTGTTCTGTTGTGCCATGTGTGGATCTAAGCAGCGTCTGGGCTTGCTGCTGCTGTGCGTTATCTCCATTCTATTGATACTTCATCCGTAGGGCAGGCAGCCTCCTGACTTCACCCAAGGTTGAGAGTCAGCATGGGTTGCTCCTGGGTTCTTTTGCCTCTTAAATCTTACAGTCCCCAAATAAGCACAGCTTAGACCTGCTTTTAAACCGTGAGCACATAAGTGATTGAGTGGAGAGGAGCGAGAGCCAGACAGTCTTCTTATTGGTGATACGTGTTAAGGGCAGGAGCTTTGGACAGGATGCTAGCTCTGTTTGTCTAGATGACCTCAGGCAGCTTCGGGCATCCGGGAGCACCAGGGTCCTTGTGTGGAAAGTGGAGATGAGAGCTGTCACATTGGGTATAGTAAGGACTTAGTGAGATAATGTAGTAAGCCTCTTAGCGCAGTGCCTTAGCACATCCGACAATATTCTTCAAATCCTTAGCAATCATATTTTGGCTGCAAAATGTTAGCCGCATCTTTCTTAGTGGGCACTCATCTCAGAAAAGGAGTCACTTGTTTCAGAAATGCTTCAGGAATGGTTACGTGCCAGTAGCATTTAATAGCCTCAAAAGATGCTTTTTAAAAAATGTTTTTTCTAACTCCAAAAGTACTATTGCTTTGTATCAAAATTTTTTAAATATGGGTCAGAATATATAAAATAAGCTAATGATGTCTTAAAACTGCGTGATATAAAGATAACTATCAATAATAATTAATATCTTAAAGTATTTCTTTTCCTTTTTTATCCATATAATTATAATAATATCCATAATATGTATATAAAACTGGGATCAAACTGCCGATACAGTTTTGTTTGTTTGTTTGTTTTGGCTGAAGGATTGTTTTATGAACAACTTAAAAATAGAACAAGTGTGTTCTGGCACATGCCATCTCCACCTCTTCTGCCTATACAGTTTTGTATCCTTTTTTCACTTAAAATCCAGTGAGCCTATTACAATGTCATTTACATTCTCTGAAAACATGGTTTTTAATTGGCTGTATAATATCCATTGCATGGGGCTTACCATAACATTTTGGAATATCTACTTGTTCCCTAAAGCTAGCTCAACATTACGAGGAGAGGACTTTCTCCACGGCATATATAGTGCATTGTCCTCAGTCTGTCTTAAAAGCTGCTGAGATTTTAATTTGACACTAAATACGTAAAGGTTACATATGCGGCAAACCAGCCACCTTTTGAATGGCTGAGGAAGTGCTTGGGATGCATTCTTGCAGCTGACAAACTGAATGAGAAACTGGGGGGATTGTACACCTCTCCCTTTTGAAGCCCTGGGATGTCCTGTTTTAAGAAGAAAGAAGAAAACTATTATAAGTTGTTTTCTTGAAAGTCAAAAAATGCCAGATTATGAATCTGAAGGAATTTAGTAGCACATGACATTTGTTTTCTTTTATTAACATAGATGTCAGTTTCTTTTTAAAAAGTGAGCTCTTGATCTTTTGCAGAGCCTGACAGAAGATCAATCTCATGTATACAAAGTTAAGATGATAATGTAACAGAGGAGGGAAATCAACATTCACTGGGGCCAGCACCACCATTTTTTAAGTACTGAACACCACATGAAATCATTCCTTTAATTCCTATTTATACACCGAGGCCTGCTTGTGAAAAAGAATTCTTGGGGAATCTTTCACCTAGAGATAGAGTTTTTCGATTGTAAAAAAAAAAAATAGTGCACTACCTAAAAGTTGAGAATTACATTTTATTCGGCAGACATACTGAGGATGTAAGCCCAGGAGGCAGCCTCTCGGATAGCTCAGAGGGACTGCTCTGAAGAAATAAGGGAGGAGAGCCAGGATATATAAGATTTTTTTTCCAAAAAAAAAACAGGTAGTGGGAACATCAAAAGATTAGTGTTTTAATGAATTTAGTGCTTTTCTGTGGATGGGAAGATGCAAGAGTCTGGGCTTACTGAAACCACTCCTTTGATATGCACCTTAGCTATCTAGGGCCAGTATCCTATTTTTCTCCATCCTGAATCCCCTCAGGATGGAGATGGCACAGTTGGGGGCAGCTGCAGTGCTGCTGGCTTGATGGCTGCAACATCCTTTGTTTACTGATCTGGCAGGCAACACTCAGTTGTCAGATCAAATATGAGACACCCAGTAAAATTTGAACGTGAGGTGGACAAAAAATAATTTGCTTAGCGTGAGTATGTCCCATGTGATACGTGGGAGCTCACACTTTAAAAAATTATTTGTTGTTTACCTAATTATTTATGTGCTGGGGTTTTGTTTTTGTTTTGTTTTGCTATGTTAGGCAACTCTACCTAGAGGTTTTTCTGTTTTCTACTACACCTGCTAAACCTATGGGTTCATCATGTAACACTCTCCTTTTTTTCTTCTGAATCTTTCTTGGTAGTGGTTGGATTGGACAGCAGAAGCAAACACGGTGCAGACGATGGCTTTGTTACAGTGAGTCTAAAGCCGGACAGAGGTACAGACTTTCTTTCTCTTCTCTGTGTTTCCCTTACTGCTGGTTCAACAGTTGCTTCTTGACCTTTGAACACTTATTTCTTGGCATTTGGGTTTTAGGGAAGAGGGCAAATTCTCAAGAAAATCGTAATTATCTGAGACTCTGGACTCCAGAAAATAAATCCAAATCAAAGAATGCAAAGGATTTACCCAAATTGAATCAGGTGAGTACTGAACAGTGTAGTTCATGCATTTCACACCTTGAAGCTCTGTTTTCTAGTCATACATAAATGTCGAATAAGTACTCCTCAAGGTGCTTAATTAGTACCTGTTTGGATCTATTTTGTGCATGCTTTTGTGCATTAAAAGTATGCTCTGTTGTGAGAAAATGACCTCCTCAGAGAATATGTGAACCACGAAATACTCAAATTTGAGAATACATGCATTCTCATCCCAATCTTTAACAATACCCTCAGATACTCAGAAGACAAGCTCATGCTGTTTTCAAACCACTGTGCTCAGCTATAAAGGCGTCTGACATATTTTTTTCCTTAAACAGCTGAAATGTAATGAGGGCGATAAAACAATATAAATAATTAAAATACAGGATGCAAATGCTGTTTTCTAACAGAAGAACAGATAAATCATCCTGGTGGGGGTGGGAGGCATGACTTCCGTCCGTGGATACCAGCAGGTGTGTCGCGGGAGAGGGGATTGGAGCTGACCTGACCTTGGAAAAATTGGGCTGCCTGCTGTAGTGTGTAGATTTGAGATGAGGTGAGGTCTGCGATTTACGTAAGATACTGCAAGAAAGGATAAAACAGTTAGTGAAACATTTGTATAACGTGGTCCTTCTTTTTTTTCCTTTTTAATATTTCTTTATTTATTTTGGCTGCACCGGGTCTTAGTTGCGGCACGTGGGATCTTCATTGCGGCACGCAGGCTCTTAGTTGCCATGCATGTGGGATCTAGTTCCCCGACCAGGGATGGAACCCAGGCCCCCTGCATTGGGAGTGCAGAGTCTTACTCACTGGGCCACGAGGGAGGTCCCCGTGGTCCTTCTTGACTCTAGAGTGATAGGTACTATTATAAAGGTGTATTATTTCATTCTTTCTACTTTCATGGATGTCAGAAGTTTTCCCAGTTTAAAAAAAGGAAGCATTTAAAGAGACTTTAAACTACACATCCATCCACCCTAGGGTAGGACTCTTCCGGGGTCTTGTAGGAGTCCTGATATTAAATGGCTCTGCAGTCCGCTTGGGTCCTGCCTCCGTGCTCCTCATGAGGTGGCCACATAACGTGTGTTTTCCCTCCATCCCTTTTCAGGGGCAGTTTATCGAGCTGTGTAAGACGATGTATAACATGTTCAGCGAGGACCCCAACGAGCAGGAGCTGTACCACGCCACGGCGGCGGTGACCAGCCTCCTGCTGGAGATCGGGGAAGTGGGCAAGCTCTTCACTCCCCAGCCTGCCAGGGAGGGCGGGAGCGGAGGCGGCGGGCCCTCCGGTAACCAGGGCGTCCCCGGCGGCGTGCTCTTCCCCACCAAAGGGCCGGGCCAGCCTTACGCGCCGGAAGCCGCGGCGCCCCTCCCGGCCAGCTTGGCGGGGGACGGCGAGGAACGCTCCCTGGGGGGCCAGATGGAGGACATCAAGCTAGAGGACTCCTCGCCCCGGGACCACGGGGCCTGCTCCTCCATGCTCATCTCCGACGACGACACCAAGGATGACAGCTCCATGTCCTCGTACTCGGTGCTGAGTGCCGGCTCCCACGAGGAGGACAAGCTGCACTGCGAAGACATCGGCGAGGACACGGTCCTGGTGCGCAGCGGCCAGGGCCCCGCGGCGCTGCCCCAGAGCAGCAGCCTGGACCGGGACTGGGCCATCACCTTCGAGCAGTTCCTGGCCTCCCTCCTGACAGAGCCCGCCCTGGTGAAGTACTTTGACAAGCCCGTGTGCATGATGGCCAGGATCACCAGTGCGAAAAACATCCGGATGATGGGCAAGCCCCTCACCTCGGCCAGTGACTACGAGATCTCGGCCATGTCCGGGTGAATCCCGCGCCTTCTGTAGGGACACGCAGGACGGGGGCGGGGGGGAGGGTCTTTTTTATGTTCTGTGTTGGGGTTTCTTTCTTCCTTTTAAATTAAATATTTATTAGTACCCGGCTTAAAGCCTAGTGTTTTCATAATATAATAACAATGAAAGCTGTTGGAGAAATACTTAAAACACCTCGATGTAGGCACAGTACACGCTCTTGTCGGGGGGGAGGGGGATTTACCAGAATACGGTTTGATTCAATGAATTCCAAAAGAAAGGTGACTCTGTCCGTGATATGTGTGTATTTATAACTTCTTAATCTTGCTGTTGAGCTGTATACGTAGTGCTGTTTAACACTAAATAAGGCAGCAGACGTGTATTTGGGCTTTTTAAGTAAAATTAGAGCTGTAAGGAACGTAGAATGCCACAAACACAGAATGTTCTTAAATGGAAGAGGCACTGTCAGCTGGGGTAAGTCCTATACCGCTTTTAGGGAGCATTAAAACGATTTTTTAAGATTTGAAATATATTTCATAAAAGTCCTCTATTCAAAAATCATGTTTAACAGATGTTCCCTTTTGAGGTTCTAAGCAATTATGAAAGTGTAAGTGATTTTTATGTGATGCCAGAATAACACCTCTATCTGATCAATTTGGACAAATACCAGGCCAATTTTGCATTTTAAAAAACTGATGATTTAAGTCAGCGGGCCAGAATTCAGGGGAAATGAACAGTCTTTTGTTACAGAGAATCTGAAAGTGGCAACAAAAATGATAAGAGGGCTCAGGTTTTTTTTGGGGGGGTGGGGAGTAAAAATACTGATGCTTCTCATACTAGATTTTCAGCTTCTTGTTACTCTTTGCAAATGAAGCAAAAAGTAAAAGAATAAACTTTACCATTTCCATACTCTCCATAGGTTCAAGAAATTATACCATGTATCACATAGGACCATCTTTCCAGTTAAATCCATGTAAAGTAGAGATAATGTAAATTGAAAAAACAACCTGCAAGATAACGTAACTGAACGTTTAAAGCGGAACTTGTCACTTTATATAAAAGAATAGTATGCTCTATTTCCTGAATGGACTTGGAAATGAAAACTATCGCACCTGCACTTTGTATTGTTGCTTCTTTTTTATTCCTATTATAGTTTTGTCTTTTACAGAAGTTGGAGTTTTTTTCTCTTATTGTTGAATTCATAATCATGGTCACGTTTTCTTTGCTTATGCAGAATATTCCTTCCAATGCATTCCTTTATTTTAGTATCCATTGTGTCTTTATTATAGCTGTTGCTGCTCTTTTTTATTTTGTTTACAGAATGATTTTTTAAACTGTCCAATGAAGTAGTGTTAACCTCAAGTAGGATAAATGTGAACAAATAAAATACATCCGATACTCAGATGTGGCTTTTATCTCAGTGCTTGAGTTCCTGTCTAAGGTGATGATAACATTATTCTTTTGACAGTTTTGCAGGGGAAATTATGTTAGGCAACCATTTTGACTTAGGTAACAAATTTTTGTAGGCAAATATTTTGAGATAAGAAATATACAGTATGGGGAATTCCCCGGGCGGTCCAGTGGTTAGGATTCGGCGCTCTCACTGCTGGGGGCCCAGGTTCAATCCCTGGTCAGGGAACTAAGATCCCGAAAGCCTGCAGCATAGCCAAAAAAGAAAAAAGAAAAGAAAAGAAAAGAAATACAGAAATACACTACATAGTGATGTGCATATGAATGTAAAATAAGGAAGAGAATCATTGTCAGTCATCTAATTATTTAACTTATCCTACATAAGTGATAAAAGGGTGAAAGTCCCTCTGTTTAACCCTGATTAGTACACTGTAACACCATGTGATTATGTATTTAATTGAGTAGTTATTCATTTGATTCGACTCTTAGATGGTTATACATTATTCCATTATTCTGTCTATCACTTAAAGATGCCTCAAGAAATAACTCTATACAGTCTGATACTCTCTCTCACCTCCAGAATTAAAGATGGGTTTGGGAGGGGAATGAGCATGTATTTAAATGTGTAGCCCTAGATAAATGAGAGGAGCCAGAATTTTCCATTATCACTGAGAACGGGATTATAACTGAACAGTGCGTCACCCTGAAAGTGTATGTTCCTATTGACGCTCTGTCATAATACTGTCCTTATTTGTTCAAGCACCTCCTAGTGCTTCTATCCCAGTGCCAATATACTATATAACAGCAGATTCTAGTCCGTTTGTTTCTAAAGGCTACCTATGGAGGAGCCGTGAGCCTTTGAGTTGATTCTTTCCAGCTCAATCTCTGAGACCGTCTTGTCAGTGCCTTCCTCCTCAGCCTCCAGAGGCAGACAGGGCATTTCAAAGAGCATTAAACTTCCTGTCTAGTTTTTAATGGTTGTGTGTATGTCTTTTTAGTATCTTCATGGATTATTCTCTTTGATTTCAGTGTATTGTGATTGACCACCTTCTCTGAATGGCCACTTCCCATCTAGTTCTGTGATGCTAATAATCATTACACCAGCACAGATGATGGGCTCAATGTCTATATCCTAATAGACTTGATCTGGCATCCCAGGGAGCTTCTAGCTCCAGAGCCCTGGGCACTGGCCTCAGTGGAGCTTTCATATATGAAAACTCAAAAGAGAAAGCTACTGCTGGGGGAAAAGGGAGAAACCATTTGGAGCCTGGATGCTTGGGAAGTGAGTGCTCCAGAGAAAACACGGATCTAGCCACATCATCCATCCTGCGTTACTTCAAGTCTGATTCTGGGTAGGAGGGGGATAAGCTTTGTGCAAGTGTCACCAAGGGAGCCACGGACAATGAGAAGGTTCACTGCCAACAGCGTCTTCATCCCCCACCAAGGATGCAGGCTGGGAACCTTGGTGGCCAGGCAGAGGGGAGCCCTTTCCTGTCCCCAGAGATAGAGTAGCTTTCCAGTCCTGGTAGAGTGACCTTGACCTGGTCTCCGATGGAAGCTTTGTAGAGGGGACCTCAACTCAGCTACTTAGTTCATGAATCTAACAGTGAAACTCATGGGGTGTCCTGGCCGATGCCTCATTCTCCTGTACATCCGGTTAAGGGCTCCTCTGTGTATTCTTCACGACTCGTCCTGTAAGGCGGCTCTTTTGTTACAGCATCAGCTTCTAACCTGAAAAGAACAGCAACTGATGTGGTGAGTACAACATTTCACGCTGTTTTCTGTTTTAAAATAACTCTTTTACTTAATGTTTAGGGCCCCGTGCCTTTTGTTTGACATATTCGTGACAGTCTAATTCTTTAAAAAGAAATCTTAGGCAGCCAGACAAAGGGATTTATAGAGAGACACAGAGTGAGGAGAAAAGGCAGGGCCTGGGATGCTCTCCCTGTGGGCTTTGGTAATAGGACCGTCTGCCGGGAGATGGGTCTGCACATCGGCTCGGAGTAGACGGCTGAGGGCCAAGCTGTGGGTTATTTGGGCTTCCTGGATTCACAACTACTTCACCTCACCCTCACAGAGAGGCCAGGACTCTGCAGACGTAAATCCTGTAGCTGTTCTTAGAATACCTCAAGGGCAAAATATCAGCTAGACGGATGCCACATCCTAAGGAATAGGTTGGAGATAATCTATTGTCTAGTGAATTCCCTTATTTCATGACTATCCACCACCTACCGTGTTTCAGATACTGTCATGCACTTCAAAAACTGAATGACTTTGTCCCCATAACCTGTTTCACTTCGTTATTTCTTAACTTGATTAGCAATACCAATATCCATCCAGTACCTGACGCCAGAAATGTGAGAGTCACCCTTGATTCCTCCTGCTTGCCTATGTCCCACCTCCAGTTACTGAGACCAATCCATTATTTCTTCTGAGTGCCTCTTAATCTCCGTTCCTCTGTCTATTCCCAATTATACTGTCTTACTCCAGCCTTGTATTTGTCTGTATGTCCAAGAGGGTTTTATTAGACTCATATATTAATATTTGTTCTATCCTCTTCACTGCAGACTGTACTTAAAAAACAAAAATAGGTTATCCTTAAACAAAAGTAGTAATCTCAACTACCTGCCACATAACAGGAGATCAATTGCCTTTTACTTAAAAGAACAAAGCATGCCTCAACCTTGGGTGGATCAAGCAGGTTCTCAGCAGTTTGCCTCTTCTTGACACCTCTGCGTAATATCTGATGGTCCAACCCTTGTGCCCCAAAGTGTGACTCAAAATGAGACTCATAAGTTTATGCTCTGATGGAAGATTATATGTAGATTTATAGTCCCTGAATCTGGCGACTCCAAGGCAACTTTCCTTAATTGGGTCTGTTTTTTAACAATAGGAAGGCAGTCATTCAGGATAGCCCTTTGGCTATGGGTTAGTCTGAGTGGGATATAGTTACTCTTCCATCCACTGGCAAGCAAGAAAGAAATGGTCAATTTTACCAGTGCATGATGCCACGCTTTCCTATGTGTGTATAAATGTTGGCGGCAAGTGTTTGAAAAGAACAAAGATTTGATTACGACAAAGATTGCTGGATTGTAGCCACTTTGTCTGCCCCTAGGCAACCCCCTCACACCCTCCAGTTACTCTTTTAAGCTGCTGCTTACACGATCTTTCTAAAACTTCAGTGTAATCATGTTTTCCTCTGCTTCAAACCTCTTCAGTTTCCTACAGAATAATAAACAAGCATATAAGAATGTTTATAATCGGTTACTGCTTGTTTCTCCATAGAAGTTTATCTTCACTTATTGGTATTCTAAGGGCCAAGGAACCTAAAATGTATGAGGTTCTACAGTTTATTTACTTTTCCCACTTGCTGGTTTTGGTACATAATTTACAGCATCCTTTGTCATACTGTCAAAATCTATGAACCACGTGCAATATTTCAATCCCTCCAACAACTCCTGTCCCAAATTTAGAGCTAAGAGTGAGAAATAGAGGACAGTGTTGACATTTGAAATTTTGGAAGTGAACGAAATCTTGGTATGAAATGATATATGATCCCTATGACATTTCATCAAAAGCCAAAAAGGAGAGTTTAGCATCACATATTTGGACAATATTCCTCTATAATTTGTACTGAAATATCAGCTATTTCCAGTGTAATGCAACACCATATCTCTTCTCACTGTGAGAAAGAACTGTATGTCAGAACAAGGAAAAAAATAAGGGAGTAACATTTGAATTCACTGGGTCCTTCTTGGAGAAATCAGTCAAAGAGATGCTCATATAAGCTGAGAAGACCTTTGAGAGAGTCCATGAAAAAAATAAAAGCACAAAATATTTTGGGGTGAGGCCCTGGGTTATTTCTTCAAGAGCTGCTCTCATAAAGAAGAAGATGCAGCATGCAATAAGGGAATTTGTGAATGCCTGCTGAGGTGACGTTAACCCGGGCATACTGACTTCCTAAAAGACTTCAACAACATATGAAACACCTTTGAAAATGAAATGTAAGGTGGAGTAGCTTTAATAATACACACAAGTTGACATGGAGTTTTCAGAATCTCCTTCGGAATTCCATTTTCTTTCTAAATGGGAGGGGGAAAGGACAATTTTAGAGCAAATTGTCTCCTCGGTGGCTTGACCAGTTTCAGGGGTGTTTGCTGGGAAGAGACGTGATGGTTGGAGTCTCCAAGGTGGCCCTCATCACTCCCCCAGCTCTGCTGCCGCCTCGTCCATCCTAGCCCACTCCAGAGCCCCGAGTAAACAGTGCTGACTCGGGCAGTGATGAAGCCAGGAAAAGATTCGGACTATCTGGAAGATTACAGATCCACTCATTCCTCCAGCAAAATGTTTACCCAATGTGCTGGGATTTCTTGAAAAATGACACTTGGTAGAAAGACGTCACTGGGTTTAGCCTTGCTACGATGCTAAATTTATACTTTCTACACCCCACAGTAGTGAAGTCTCCAATCAGCATCAGTATATCCACAAGAACACCACATAATTATATCTAATTATTTTTGTTTACTTTTTACGCACAAGAAATACACAGATGCAACAATCAAAAAAGAATACCCATATCGAACACTAGAAAATTATCTAGAAAGTCTTCCTTTATTAACGAACTCCTATTTCCCTCATGGTAATATTATTGAGAGACTGAAGCTCATTGGTTCCACAAATTTATATACACATCTATGTACATACACACATAGGTGTTTTTTTCTCTTTCAAATTCTTTTCCCACTTAAGTTATTACAGACTATTGAGCAGAGTTCCTTGTGCTATACGGTAGGTCTTGGTTGATTATCTATTACATACACACATTTTAAAAAATAGATCAAACTAAAAGTATTCTCTGATTTCATTTCTTCACCTAAGTGTCAGAGAGATCGTTCCATGTCAGTATAGATAGATCCACCTCATTTGTTTTAATGGGAGCACAGTTTGCCGTAGAAAGGGAATGTTCCGTGTTTTATTTAACCACACACCAATCCCCCCTCCGAGGTGATGGACTTTCGCTATGGTAGACTCTTCTAATTATAAACCTTGTGGCACTGAATATCACTGTAAAGAGATTTGAGTCATATGTAAGAATATTTCTCTGGGACAGAAGTGAAGGAGTAAAATTATGGGATCAATGCATACACCCGTTAACACAGTAGCGCACCCCGCCTAATGGGCTTTCAAAATAATTCACTTCGTTCACACTCCCAACAACAGCCATATGCGTTCACCGACATTTGAAGTTAACCATCTTTCGATGTATACTAATCTGATAGATGAAAGATGATATTTCATCTCAGTTTGAAGTTCTCTCATAGTAAGGAGGTTGAATATTCTTTGAAATGTTTACTGGTCCTTCCGGCTTCTTTTGGATTTGTCTTCTACCATTGGATGTCACGTGTTCTACAGTAGTGTGTAAATTTTCATAAGAGCCAAGCTGTTACCCGTTTTAAATCTGGCTTCTGGTTTTTGTTTCTCTAGTTCTAAATGCCATTCACTGTGGCAACAAAGAGAGAATAAAATGAAAGAAAATGAGGAGGTTATGAAGCATGATGAATTGCTCCACCCTCACCAAAGGCTAGTGACTTTCCAAACGTGAGATGTATTTTTAAATTTTCTTCTTTCTCTTCTGCTTCTTTCTTTAGTCTTAATAGCCACTTGTATTTGTCACAGAGCCGACCTGACACAAAATCTCCAGCTATACCTGTTCAGCTGCATCTTACAACCTAATTAATATCCATTCTATTGTATCCCACTAGAGGGTAATGTTGGGCTAAAGACCATTCTCTGTGACTAAGTTTGAGGCCCACATTCAATATATTCCGGTTACAGTTTTACATCTCTAGTAAAAAATAAAAGGACATGTTGCCCCTTAATGCTCAATACAAATCGGGCAGAAAAGGAGGGCAGAGCTGTGAATTCAAGTGTAACTCAAAGGATATCAGGAAGAACTTGACAGATGCATCTGCTTCAGGTCACACAGAGCAGAGACGGTGCACTTTATTCTATTTTGAACACAGGAAGCCAAAGGATCAAAGGACGAAAAGATTACAAGGAGGAGAGATGATGTCCTCCATGACGCAAACATTACCTAATGTGAAATATTTCCACAGGATCTTCTTTCTGTTTAAAATGTAATTTCCTCTTGGGTTCATGGCCTTAAACGGGCAACATTTCCTTATAGGCCATGCCAGGGCCAGGCAGTCCCCAGAGGCACAGAGCCCTCAGCTGGCACCTCCCATCAGGTGCCTGGATCACAGATGACTTCTGGTGGCCTCCCCTGACAGTCATAAGCTCAGGGAAAGCATGTACAAAAATCACATCCAAAAGCACAGGTCTAGGTCAGACCTCTTCATCCTCCGAAATGTCCTCCTCCTCTCCAAAGGCACTTCAATCTACTGCACTTAGTATTTTCTCCGCAAAAGAGGCAACCTCAGTTGCTCTTTCAAAAGCTCCTTTAAAAACATGAGAGGTCTGAATGAAGAAACAAAGGTCACAATGATCCACATTCAATGAGACAACCATCTAAAAATTCAAGGGTGCTACTTTTAAAATAATAAAGCCTGAACTCTGACAGAGGGCTCAATGCTGAGTGGACCTTCCACCAGGAAATCTCCCAGACAGCAGCACCAGCAGACAAAGCTGGGTAATGTTCTTTCTCAGTTTGGCAAAGGGGAAACAGGGTGGCAGGTGAGGGGGCCCGGGGGAGAGAAAGAACACAGGAGAGAAGGACATATGTGCTCACTGTCTGAAACAGCTAGGCCAAGATTCAAAATCGTTCGGTCTAGTCCCCTTGAAATGTCCACGTCCTATTTCTGATTGGCACCTCTGGCTGTGATGGGCAGGGACGGGGCAGCGCTGAGTCAGGACCAGCAGGTGAGACAGCCACGCGCTTACCCTCCCTCATATGTTTTCTACGGCTTTCCCTCCCCCATCTACAGTTCGAGCCTTTGAAAGGGGAAGGGATACCCTACACCAGTTTAAAGTCTCTAACCTGAGAACTTAGAGGAAAAAAGAAAGAGTCAACAAAGCAGAGGGCAGATCACTGGAGCCACCTCTTATGGGAAGAAGCATCCTTCCTGCACACAAACTTCTGCCCTTTCCAACTGACTCCCTTTTCTATCTTCTCTTCCTCCTCCCCTCTGACGGCAGCTGCCATGGAAACTCCTGTGGGAAGAAAACAAACCTGGAGAGTTTAGTGACCCCCCTCCTCCTAAGACGAGGAAAGGAGGACATTCAGTAAAACTGCTCCATGAAGCTAAGCTTGTGGGCAGACTTGACCCCAGATATCTGTCCTTCCCTTTGCCTGTATTTTAAAATATGTATTACATATTTAATATAATACAACCCGAAATGCCATGAATCAGCGAGCCACTTGGGTTCAGTCCTGTCCTCAGACATGAGCACTTGGTGTCCTGTCTTGCTTGGGCCCCATCCTTTAGTGGGCCCTGCCTTGTCCACCCAGTTGGGTCATACAGCTCGCTACACACCACATCGGAAGGACCACGGAGACTGTGGTGTGGGGAGCTGCGTCATCCTTACCATCTAGACCACACTCCAGACCCCGGACCCCATTATTCCCCGCCGAGTCCTCTTCCCATCCTGCTGAGATGTGGGCACCCTAGGGCACAAAGGTGCCTGCGAGCTGCCTGTTGGGAAGACTGTTTACAGAGCTACGATGCAGGAGCTGGGGTGTCGCACCATAGACACAAGGCCCCTCCCAGGGAGATATGGAGGGGGTGATAAGAGAAGGGGGCAGGCCTAAGGTCTCCATGTGTGCTCTTCCCCCACCCAAAAATGCTTTGGAGTGGGCCTGCTTGGGTTAACGATCTTTCTTCAAAAAAAGACCACAGTTACTCATTAGTATGAAATCAGTTTATATTGGATAAAGATGATGTGGCACATATATACAATGGAATATTACTCAGCCATAGAAAGAAACGAAATTGAGTTGTTTGCAGTGAGGTGGATGGACCTACCTCACAGGTGAAGGTAGAAGTGAAGTAAGTCAGAAAGAGTGAAGTAAGTCAGAAAGAGAAAAACGAATACCGTATGCTAACGCATATATATGGAATCTAAAAAAAAAATGTTTCTGAAGAGCCTACGGGCAGGACAGGAATAAAGATGCAGACGTAGAGAATGGACTTGAGGACACGGGGAGGGGAAAGGGTAAGCTGGGACGAAGTGAGAGAGTGGCATGGACATATATACACTACCAAATGTAAAACAGATAGCTAGTGGGAAGCAGCCGCATAGCACAGGGAGATCAGCTCAGTGCTTTGTGACCACCTAGAGGGGTGGGATAGGGAGGGTGGGAGGGAGACTCAAGGGGGAGGAGATATGGGGATATATGTATACGTACAGCTGATTCACTTTGTTATACAGCAGCAACTAACACAACATTGTAAAGCAATTATACTCCAATAAAGATGTTAAAAAAAATCAGTTTATAAAGGATTTGTTAGACCATAACACGATGCATAAGTAGGGTCAGGGCAAGGATGGAGGGCAATCCAGCTGTAAGACTGGATCCTGCACTAATGCTGTTTACCATCCAATGTCTAATGATTCTAACCTCTGGGGTGAAACCCTTCTGGGTATTATTCACCTTGTGGAAAGTGGTGACCGGATTTCAAGCCTAATGTCTAAGACGGGCATGGTTGACAGGTTTTATCCTGTAAGCCAGGTCCTGGCTTGTGTATTACATGTGTAAGGATTCTGAGACATTCTCTAGACTCACGAAAAAGAGTGCCATGATCGGTTCCCCAGCTCCACCATCGGTGCAGGATGGCGAAATAGCAGCACACGTGTCAAGTATTTGCTACCACTAGTCAAAGAGGAAACATTTTAAAACTTACTGAGGATGTGCTCTTTAGACTTAATCTTATTTTAGACTGGAAACAGCCTAAGGAGCCTAGAATAGTTGAAGACTGGACTCCCATCCAGAGCATTTGGGTTTTATTTTCTGGAAACCAGAGACACTTCCCTTCTACTAACCCAAAGTTGAGCAGATTTTGGTCATGCATTCATTGTCTTATCCTGAACCCCTCCTTATACTAGTAGAAGCCTGCCTCTCTGTCCTCATCATGTGCCACTCACATGGCACTTCTTGCTGCCACAATCATGCCATTTTTCCTGTATGAGTAGCCTCAGGCTCTTGAGAAATACAGGCAGATGACAAAGTGTTCTCCAAATTCCAGACTATCCTACTTCAGCCCAAATGGCTGGAATAAGGTCAAAATGGCCAGGGTGCCAAGCTCTCAATGGTTTATGTAGTAACAGCGGCAAAAATTTCTTCTACCCACAGTTCAGCAAAATCCATAGGGATGGAATAATATTTTAATATTTAAAAGGATCGCAAAGATTAACCAGTTCAAACTCCCCAATTCCCTTTACTCAATTTGATGTTATAAAAATGGATCTGGCCATCTTCAGTTTCAAGCTTGTCTGATTTCCAGACAAGAAACTCTGAGAGTTTTGGACCTTTTGTGATATGTCAAAACATGTGTTTGGCATAAATATTAATAGTCAAGTTTTCCCTTTGAGAATTGCTAGTATTTCACAGTGCTTTTCTCTACATCCCCCAGGCAGCCTTCCCCCCGAGCTGCTTATGTCCTGAGTATTTTTCCTTAGTACACACTCGACAGATGGGAGGGGAGTATCCTCCTATTATCTTCTCTGTGACCACAGGCCACTTCACCCCCAAGAAACATCAGAGTTCATTTAAAAATGGAAATGTATTTTTTTAAATTTATTTTATTGAAGTATAGTTGATTTACAGTGTTGTGTTAGCTTCTGGTGTACAGCAAAGTGATTCAGTTATACATATATATATATACATATTCTTTTTCATACTCTTTTCCATTATGGTTCATTGCAGGCTATTGAATATAGTTCCTTGTGCTATACAGTAGGACTTTGTTGCATCAGCTAATCCCAAACTCCCAATCCATCCCTGCCCCACCCCCCAATCTAGAGATTATCATACTAAAGCTATGAAAATTTTTAAAACATAAAATTAATAAGTAGCAAAACACTAATGGAAAAGTGGATGTTAAGTAGAACAAGAATGTGAAACCATTAAAAACCATAAACTTGAATATAATATTTTAAAACAATGCTAATACCCAGAAAGTTAAACATTTAAAAGTAAAATAAATATGCCCTTACTAACAAAATCAAAAAACAAAGTACAAATAAAAATGAAATTTTATAAAGCAAGCAATTAATCCTTAAAGATGAGGGGAAAAATATCAATACCATAATCAAAAACACTAAAGTTTCTCAATGATCAAATTGTAAAATATTAACAGCAATATACACCTTTACCCTCTTACACTCATTAAAGCTGCTCAAAATAGAGACAAATTTTAAAAATGGAAATTTAAACTTCTCTGCTGCTTCTCACTATTTACAGTAAGAAGAATCCCTTTTGTTTTTAACTGGCAGTAAAAATGGCTCAATTTGTACCAATGGCATTGAAATGTAAGCTTATGGCTGCAGAGTACAGTACAGACTAATTGGTTTCATATAGATTTTGATTTAGAATGCCTCATATATGCAAACCAAAAACTCAGAGAATGTATGTAAAGGAGATGCTTTACTTCTTTCAGATCATTTGGTATTCTTAAGGATTTCTAGTACAAATCAATTTTCATAATCCAGATAAACTAATTTATGTTTAAAGGTATGAGTCTATTTTAATTTTTCTAGTTAAATAATAACTTCTAATACCATAAAGATCAAGCATCTGCTCACCTTTATTAATCTCCTTAAAAAATATGTTGCTGAGGGGCTTCCCTGGTGGCGCAGTGGTTGAGAATCTGCCTGCCAATGCAGGGGACACGGGTTCGAGCCCTGGTCTGGGAGGATCCCGCATGCCGCGGAGCAACTGGGCCCGTGAGCCACGACTACTGAGCCTGCGCGTCTGGAGCCTGTGCTCTGCAACAAGAGAGGCCGCCATAGTGAGAGGCCTGCGCACCGCGATGAAGAGTGGCCCCCGCTTGCCGCAACTAGAGAAAGCCCTCGCACAGAAACGAAGACCCAATGCAGCCAAAAATTTAAAAAATATAAAAATAAATAAATAAATAAAAGATTACTATTAAAAAAATATATATGTTGCTGAGTACTTCGGCTTCTAGGTACAATAGACTACCTGTGTCAGACTGACTCTACTACAAGAACAACTAGAAAAGCTGCATAAAATACCAAAAACAAAAATAAAAACAAAACAAAACAAAAAACCTATTTGAAATAAGACATGAGGAAGCTATCGAGGCAGCTAAGACTTCAGGGACTAAGGTCCTGGAAAGAAGAAATATGCGTGGAGGTGATCCCTATATGCATGGAGCTGCTTAGCTTTTCTCCTTAGAATTTGTCAATTATTTATCAGTGCAGGGTCAAGAGGGTGAGAAACTGAGCAAAAACTGGTGGTAAAGAGGCAAAGTGCTGAGCAGAGCTTTTAGTAACCTCTCAGGCTGGAGAGGCAAAAATTGGAGTGCAGGAATGACAAGGCAGCAAGGCCTTGAGGAGCCCGGATCCTGGAGAGGGTATCAGCAAAGAGAAGTAAACTCAACCCTGGGTGCTCCTCTCCCTTCAAGGTTTCTTCTGATACCCAAGCAGCAAGTGGGTAAGGTAATTCAGACAGAGAAGGATAAATATCATATGATATCACTTATATGTTGAATCTAAAAAAAATGATAAAAATGAACTTATTTACAAAACAGAAATAGACTCACAGACATAGAAAACTAACCTATGGTTACCAAAGGCGAAAGGTAGAGGGGGGAGGGAAGGATAAATTAGGAGTTTGGGATGAACAGATACACACTACTACATATAAAATGGTTAAACAAAGACTTACTATATAGTGCAGGGAACTATATTCAATATCTTGTAATAACCTATAATGGAAAGGAATCTGAAAAAGATTTTGTATATATATAACTGAGTCACTTTGCTGTACACCTGAAACATTATAAATCAACTATACTTCAGTTAAAAAAAAAAAAAAGAAATGCTGAACAAGAGAGCTTAGCAAAGGATTTAAACAGAGGGCACATCTCAAAAGGGCAAAGAACCAGAAACATGGAGTAGAGCATAGAAAGGACAGCTTCTGAGTAAACTAACCTCACGTGAGCTATTTCATTATGAAATCAAGCAGGGCAAAGAAAGCTCCCCTGGAAAGCCATCAAAAGGTCATTCTAGAAGCCACTGGAAAACAATGGAAAGGAAGCTTTAGTCTCTTGTCTGTGAGATTTGGGCATCTTAAAATTAGTCACATATGTGTTTCCAAATAATCATTTTAACCGCACAGATAAAATGTAAAAGAGAGTGCTTTTACGGAATTTTGAGCGCACAAATATATGTGCACATTATAAACAGTGCATGTACCCTGTCTTTTCCCTTCAGACACAGCACCTTCAGAGGAAAGAGATACTGAATTCCCCTGGGGAGGTTCCTCATTACCTGCCCCCTTAGCATTTTATGTTCCACACTTACACAACAAGGTGAGAATACTTAGAGGCAGTACTTTATTTTGCCCTTCTGCATCATGCTGTGGATGAAATAAAATCCACCTTTTTCTTAGTGTCTTTCCCAGATACTCGGGATCAGCAACTCGTCACAGCTCGTCACACAGGCCTGCAGTGGCTCTGTTCACAGGCAGCGCAAGGCTGAGGGGCTTCCTGGCCCGTGTCTGATTCCCGAGCCACCGCCATGCTGGAAACTGGCAAACTGTGTTTGAAGCAACGGCCTCAGACATCACAAAGAATGCTTCCAGCGTGGATGCAGCTAGAGGTGATCATATATACTATGTAAAGCAAGTCAGAAAGAGAGACACAAATACCATATGATCTCACTTATATGTGGAATCAAAAATAGGACACAAATGAACCTATCTACGAAACAGAAACAGACTCACAGACATAGAGAACAGACTTGTGGTTGCCAAGGGGGAGGGGGATGGGTGAGGGATGGAGTGGGAGTTTGGGATTAGCAGCTGCAAACTATTATACTATTATACATAGGATGGATAAACAACAAGGGAACTATATTCAGTATCCTGTGATAAACCATAATGGAAAAGAATAATGGAAAAGAATATGAAAAAGAATGTGTATGTATATATGTATAACTGAATCACTTTGCTGTAGAGCAGTAATTGACACAACATTGTAATTCAACTTTATTTCAATAAAAAATAAACTAAAAAAAAAAAGTGTTTCCAACATAACCTCAGTTGGTCTTTGCTCCTTTCCCCTGTGTCTGTGTCACATTCACACAAGGTCTGTACTCCCTGACCTTTGGCCAAGTCCTCTCTGCCAGGCAGGACGCACCACTCTGAAATTTCCAGTTGTTCAGGAGATTAGGAAGAGGAGGGATGTGGGAAGGAGAGGGTCCTGGAACTTGGCTTTGACCTCTGACCCGGCAACCACGTCCTCATCAGAACAGTGACCGAACACCCCAAACCCCTGCACCTGGAGCGCATCAAAGCTCTTTCTCAGCTGGAATGTTCCCATGTCACCCTCATGCCACTCCTGGCTGCTCTCAACAAAGAGATTTGGGATCCAGCCCTGCTTCTCCTACATAATAACTGCATCCCAGGGTAGGTCACAGAGTCATAGCCTCAGGAGCTCAGAGCGAGAAGGGGCCTTTCACATCTGTTAGTAAAACCTTTAGCACAGGGCTTTGGTTCCCAACGAGCTGCAAGGCGGTCATCCAGACTGTATTAATAACAAATGTAAGTGTAACAATCACTTCTTATGCCCTTTCTAGGTACCACTGTGTAGTTACCGTGCTAAGATCTTTACCAGTGTTATTTACTGTGTGCTCACAACAGCACTATAATTAAGATTACTGTCCCCATTTCATAGACAGGAAAACAGTAGTGTAAAGAGATTAAATAAGGTGCCGGAGGTCACATAGATGGCAAATGGCAGATTCAAAACCAGGTCCTTCTGACAATAAATCTGACTCTCTGAGTTAATCTTACACCAGATCACCTGAAATTTAATACCTGTAGTGACAGAGAACTCATTACCCAAAACAGTATCCATCTCTAATCACATTGACAAAGTAGAACATTTTTTACACTTACCTAAAATCTGTTCACCTGTACTTTCCGCTCCTCAGTGCTAAGTCTTTTCCTTAGTTGTGTACAGAACTACTCTAACTGTTGGATGGATATGCCTTCGAGTATCTGAGGACAGGAATGTCCTCTTCTCTAAGTCACCTCTTCGTTCTCTGCTCCCTCCACTGGGCCTCAATCCCTATAAATCTCATTTTTCTAAATCTCGTTTATTCCCTTCCCCAACTCTTCCACCAGGTTCAACTGAAGATGGAATGAAATCAAGTGAGTTTTAAAGCAAAAGTGCTGTAATGTTTATTCATGTCTTTGTAAGTCCCCTCGTAAAGTATACAAACAGAGTAAAGGATATGTGTTTCATGCGATTTGGGGGTAACTTTTGATATGACTCATAGAAAAAATATGTTGAGTATATCTAGCCATTACACATCTTCAAAGCATAGTAAAGTATCCTGTCACAAATATATTGGAAAGTTATATATTAGGCATAAAATAGATAACCAACAAGGACCTACTGTATAGCACAGGGAACTATACTCAATACCTTGTAATAGCCTATAGTGCAAAAGAATCTATAAAAGAATATATATATTCTTTATATATACTTTAGAATATATATTCTATATATTCTGAATCACTTTCCTGTACACCTGAAATTAACACAGCATTGTAAATCAACTATATTTCAATGAAAATTTTTAAACAATAAATAAATATATTGAGAAGGCAGTTTGGGCATCATTTAGTGATTGAGAGCCTGGGGGTCAGATAGATCCCAAGCGTACCATGAAGTGGTTACGTGACCTAGAAGTTACTGAACTACTCCGAGCTTCTGCGTTTCCTCATCTGTGAAGTGGATAACAGTCGTACATACCTCAGAGGGCGGCAACGAGGACTAGATGTGTTCAATTCAGTAAAGTGCTTAGAACAGTGTCTAGCACTTGTCAAATGCTGTATAACTATTCATTAAGTACACGAACTGGATAATCTTTCATTGCATTATGAGGATTATATATATCCAGTGCTAAGCACAAGGAGTGATCTGTTAATAACTTAATGACTCATATCCATCATTAAAGTGAAGCATTTGAGGTTCAGAGAAGTTAAGTGATCTGTCCACGCTCAACCAGTTAGTAAGCATCTTAGAATTTGAACGTGGGTCTGTTGTTCTCTTAATCACTAGGCTATGCCACGTTAATCAGAATGGAAATGGAATATTTTCTCCTTAATGTGGATCTCGATAGGCTCCCTCTCTTTGGGCTGGGCTGGACCAAGAAAACCCTTTCCTATCCTCTCCCTACTGTCTCCCTGTTCCTAAGGGCAGTTTCTTTCCCCACTCACACATCAGTGCACACCAGTAGACACTTACAGACACTAACATGCACGGCCCTTCAGACAAAGCCAGACATGCAGACCTGGATCCCAACTGAGGCTGGTACTGCCACTAATTTGCTGTGATAAATATTAGACGAAATAATCATCCTACATATGACTTTTTCATATTTTGTCTAATGATTTTAGGGTAGATACCCAGAAGTAGAATTATTGGAGCAAAGGATATGGACATTTTCTTGGCTCAGTGCATACTGTCAAGTTGTTTTCCAAAAGAATCATGCAAATTTATAATGCCATCCTTCATATCATGGTGATATTATAATTACCATATTTTGAATATTCATAATTTATATTTATAAAAGTAAATTTAAAATGTACATGTAAATGTTAAAATAATAATAATTTTGGTAGAGACGAGGTATTAATTTACTAGGTGAAAGAAGTACATTTTTTATTAGTGATAGTAAATATATCGCCCATTTTAAAGGTTGTATTTCTTTTATAAATTGTCTCTTCTGTCATTTGCACATTTATCTATATAACTACAACACGATATTTCCTACTGGTAGTTAATGAGAAAATTACAGAAACTGTAGAACATTTTTCAAATGCACAGCATTGTTATCCTTATTTATTTTTAACACAAAGACGTTTTGTTCAGAGATTCCTGGTTGACCACAGTTTGTTGTTCTAAATTTTAAAAGAGGGAAATGGGAATTTAGTACAATAGGAACCTGCTGCCACCCCTTAGCTACATCATAAAAGGTCTGCTGTCCTTACTCACACTGACCTATTCTTTACCTCTTTACTTCTCTGTTCTGGAAGAGCAGACGTCTGACCCTTTGGGGACACCACCCTCTCCCCTACTGTTCTCTCCAACCTGAGGCAAACTTTCTCCTACTTCCCAGAGCCTCCCAGAAGGGGTGAGGTAGCTGGTCCTTGGAATCCAGAACCATTTTCTGAATCTTGAACTCCCGTGACCTGTTCAAGGGTCCCCTGCTTCTTCTGGACCCTTAGTACTGGCATCGTGCCTAGCCCACCTCAGATGCTCAGCCACGATTGAATAAACCATACTACCTCTTGGAGAAGACTCTTAACTGACCACGCCTACCCAGCCAGATGTTAATATCCCAGAGCTCATGCTGTCATTCAGCTCACAGTCTCAGATCAATCAGCCTCTTTATCCTGTCACAAGCCCCCTCTCGCTACCTGTCCTTACCTGATTGGGACTACAACATTTCCTGTTTTCTAACAGATCCTCTTCTCGCATTCCCTTCCCTTCTAATAGCTTTCATTTCACCCTCTCCTCTAGCTGTCATACTCTGCCCTTTTAAAACATGTGCCTTGGACTTCCCTTGGTCCGATGGTTAAGACTCCGTGCTTCCACTGCAGGGGGGCACAGGTTCTCTCCCTGGTCAGGGAAGTTCTGCATGCCTCGAGGTGCGGCCAAAAAGAAAAAAAAAAAGAACATCATCAGTTATGGGACAAAAAAATAAAATAAAACATGTGCCTAAAGGAAACAAAACATCTTTTAGTTTACCCTGCTTCTCCTTCAAAAAGTCACTGTGACTTCTTTTTATAGTCCAAATCCAAAAATTCTACACCCACCCACTGCGTCCAACTCCTCATCATGAAGGTAGTGTTGGAGGAAAGGGCAAAGAGTCTATGTCACTCCCAATTTCTCAAAAAAGAAAAGGCGGTTCCAGCTTAAAATCACAACCGCTGCGTTGTATCTCACAATTTCATGGGTCGGGAATTTGGGCAGGGCTCAGCTGGATGATTCTTCTGTCCTACTCCACTGATGGAGATCACCTGGTGTATTTAGCTGACAGGTGGGTTTATCTGAAGAGTCCAAGACGGCTGCATTCTCATGTCTGGTGCCTGGTGGGGAGGGCGAGAAGCGCCTGCCTGGGACCTCTCCAGCAATAACAGCCTCAGAGAAGTTGAATTTCTTACATAATGACCCAGGACTCCAAATGTGCCAGTGAATAAGACAGGAGCTGAAAAGACTTTACGATCCAGCCTCAGAAACCACAGAGCACCAGTTATGTCTTATTCTATTGGTAAAGCACACACAAGCCTGCCCAGATGCAAGGGGAAGGGACATGGACTAACTATCACCTTTTGATGGGAGGAATTTGCAATTATGCTTTAAGACCACTACCGATGGAATCACTGCGAAGGACAGTGGGTAGGGTTGGTAGAGTTGGGTTGTGGGTTGGGGATTGACCAGCTGATAGCAGTTCACTAGAGTTAGTAAGGAGTAATGCCCCCTCTTATACATTTAGTCACATTATACTGAACATTCTCCATCTGCTTAGCCATCAGTCTCTCAACCTAATAACTCCACCGCAGTTGCACCCCCTAAGATGACCATTTATGTTAGAGCCAATTCCAATAATCTTTTCTTTGTTTTTATTCTCTTTTGACATTTTTTTCTAAACATTACACTAGTCGAGACCCAACACTTTGTTAATTATATTCTCAAATGCCATAGTTCTGTGACTGGGTTCACTATTTCTTTCCTAACTTTACCTTTGACAAGCCCATTCTTCCTAGGCCGTAACTCTGGGGACCCCTATGACTTGGCCCTTGACCCCTTTCCCTAGTCCCATTATACTTACCCCCATGTAAAGTGTGGACCCTCCTTTATCACTCTCATATTGCTGACTCTCAAATACCTCCCAGCTCTGATTTCTCACTCTCTTTGTATGTTGTATACAGTTTCCTGCCGTAGCTCTCAACTATGAGAAACACCCTTCTCTTCAAATAATTCCACAACTTTTAAAAGCTGATCTTGTTTCCTTTCCCCTAAATTCACCTCCCCTTACCAACTGCCTCATGACAATCAGCTGGCACCATCACTGAGCCTACTCCCCATGTTCTTAATCATCTCCAAAAAATCTTTGACTTCATACCCAGTCATTCATAAAGCTGTACTGTCTACCAGATGACATGTGACATTTACATGAGGACACGTTACAATCTGTAAAATAGTACACAGGCATGAGGTGATAACATGCGTTCACGTTCAGATGACTTGACCAGGGTCACAGAGAAGGTAAGAGCTGCACCTCGAGCCAAGCGACCTGCCATTGCCCTTTCCACTGCACTCCACTAAGCATGAAAGTAAAAGGAGCCAGTGATATCTCACTTTATATAGTGCTTTAGCAATTTACTACCGATTTGCTTTCTAGTATGTCGATTATTTCATTTGACATCCTCCCACAAAAAGTGTTCAAATGAAACACTTTAAAAGTTCAGAGTCTTCTTGGTTTCTGCCTGGGATTTTTTCGAGGCTGCATTTGGTGGTTGGAAAGGAGTCGAGAGGACAAGTTAAAAAGAGAGGAAAGGGAAGCCAAGCAAAGAAGGTACCTGCAAGGCTCCTGGGGAGTCAGAGGGATAAGGGGAGCCTCACTCTTGCCTTGGAGAGCTCCGGCTGGGCGGGACTTTCTACCAGGATCACTGAGATGGCACTTGTTTCGGGACGCCCCCTCCCAGCCCGTCCAAGGCGCGCACCTGAAGACGCCAGAGGCCTGGGGAGATGCGCGCCAGCTGAGCGCGGGTGGGGCGCTGTTGTGCGCCCTTCCCTACGCGTCGAGGGCAGGGCTCAGACGGCCAGGTGCGCGGCCAGGACTTTTGGGGTGGAGGGCGGCTCCCCAGGGGCCGAGCCAGGATGGGGCGGTGGGAGGGACCTGGCTCCCCAGGGCACACCCCTGCCAGTGCCAGGAGACCTGGAGCGGCTCAGCCCCCGATCGCCGGCGACGTCAAGTCACCCGCGGAGGGCAGAGGGCACCGCGTGGCCGGCCCAGGCGCGGGGGGAGGGCAGGCAGACGCCGCCGATTGGATTCCGCCCCCCCGCCCGCGGCAGCCCACTGCCCCCATCGCCCGGACGTCGGAGAGGGCGGGTTTGCTGCCCGGGCGGCGCAGGAGTGAGGAGCCAGGGAGAGCTGCCACCTTCGGGGCCGGAGCCCTGCTCCCCTTGCACCGGCGCCTGGCTCCGCGCTGAGTCAGGATGCTGGGACTCACAGCCTCAGACGCGCCCCCGACCATGGCGGTCACGATCTTCTCGGCTGGAGTGGCGGCCGGCGTGGCGGATGTGATCACCTTCCCGCTGGACACGGCCAAAGTCCGGCTACAGGTAGGGAGCGCGATGGGGAAGGGGAGGTGTCTGGGGCAGAGAAGGGACCCCTATTGGGTGTGCCCCTTTGACTCCGGCTTTGGTTTAACCATTCTTTCTCACTTTAGGTAGAGCAGGTGGCCACGTTAGAAAAGTTTGACCTGTCACAGGACGGATGCTTTAGGGTAGGAAACTGGAACTTTTCCGGGATTAACTAAAGAAGCAGGGGGGTCATGGAGGCTGGATGACCAGGACTATTGCCAAACCCTGCCGTAGTTAGGGAGCACTCGGTGTTCTAAGAGCTAAGAATATCAGCTTCTCCCGAGTTTCCAAGCCGGGCTCTTTCTCCTTGCTCCTCTGCTTAGACAGGCGCCTCTTCCCGTCCTACTGCCTTAGGGGTTCTGAAGAGTTCATGAGGGTGGGACAGTGGGGTGGGGATGCAGGGAAATGTTCAAAGTAGGCATAGCAGCCAGATTCTCTCCCCTCCCCCTTTCTGTACATAGATAGATAGATAAGGAGAGATGTTGCTGAGAAGGGAAAAGGAATTGAAAATAGAACACAATGCAAAAAAAATCTTGGCTTAAGATTTCTCCATAGCCTGAGGCCGATCTTTGTTTTTTCCTCACTAGGTAGGACTCCCCTACTCAATTTTTACTTCCCTCTGACCTGTACCTTTCTCATTTCCAGATCCAATGCGAATGCCAGACCTCCAGTGCTGTTAGGTGTAAAAGTGTCCTGGGAACAATCACCACTCTGGCAAAAACAAGAGGGCCAATGAAACTCTACAGCGGGCTGCCTGCTGGCCTCCAGAGACAAATAAGCTTTGCTTCTCTTAGGATCAGCCTCTATGAAAGCATCCAGGAGTTCTTCACCACAGGGAAAGAAAGTAAGTAGGGAGCGTTCCCGGGAGGGGAAGAAGTCAGAGAGACATGTCCTGGGCCCAGCTCTGTCCAAAAAAAGGTTACACACAGGGTGGTGGTCTTCATAACACATTGGCAAGCAAACATCAAGGTGTGAACACATGGGGCAGAGAGGGAAGACATGTTGGTGAGGAGGAAGAGGTGAAGTCAGAAAGGCAGGAAAGGGCCAGATCACAAGAGACCTTGCAGGCCATGCTAAGGAGCTTGGATTTTATCTTTAAAGTGATGGGAAGTCATTGAAAAATGATAAGCAAGGGAGTAACACAAACAATTTATATTTTCAAAAGATCACTTTGGCAGCAGTATAAAAGATATATAGAAAAAGGGGAAGAAAGGGGTAAATTAGAAAGTAAGAAAATATAGGGGTATGATAAAGCAACAGTCAATCAGAAGAGAGGTCAATCAGAAAGAGTTTGGAAGTGTAATTGACAACTTGGTGGAAAACTGGAAGTGAGGTGCAAAGGAAAGGAGGGAATGTAAGATGACTTCCCAGTTTCCAGCTAAAGATACCATTCATTGAAGGAGGGAATATAGAAACCGCCTTAAGGGGGAAGGTAAGAAATTCAGGTTAGGATGTGTCGACAGGTAATGGCCAGTCTGCACAAGAGCTTAGGAGACACACCTGGGTTACATTTCACAGAGTCACAGGAGAAAGTATCAGTAGGGCCAAACAGAGCAGAGAGATCTAGTGTGGGAAGGAGTGATCAATGTACCTAACAATAGAAGCTCATGGGTTTCCTTGGCAAAACCATCATGAGCAGAGTAGTGGAGGTGGCAGCTAGATTGCAGAGGACTGAGAAGATGGGCCGTAAGCGAAGACAAAGAATATGGTCTCGCTCCCAAGGAGCTTGATGGGGAAATGAAAAGGGGTTAGAAGCATAGGATGAGTGCATTAAAATAAGATTATAAATGTGGGCCAAAAGTGAAGGGAATTGTAATCATATGATCTTGCCACTTAAAAGATGGTTATTAGTAAATGCTCAGCTCCTAGCCAAGCATAATGAAAAAGGAGTACAACCATACAGTAATGAAAAGAATTGCTGTATTTTCCATATGCAAGACACTGGGTTAAGTGCTGTATTGATATTATTTTATCTCACACAATGACTCTTTGAGGTAGATACTATTACCTCTATACAGATTAGGAAACAGAATTAGAGACTGAGAAAGTCCTTGATGAATAAATGTGATTGATGCATACTTTATATTTAATTATAGGAATAGGCATGAGGCTCTAAGACTATTTGTAGTTTTATTAAATGATATCTGTCTTGAGTAACCTAATTTTTCAAAATTTCCAATTAAAAATCACTTTATCAGCTTCTTTCTTCTTATCTTTGTCCCTTTTGTAGTCTGTTGTAGCCTGGCACCACTTGATGTCCCAAACTGGGGCAGTTTGTCCACTGGGCTTTTCCTAAGATCCCTAAGTCCAATAATTAACATTCTCATTGATGGAAGGAAGACTAAGCATCACTGGTGACTGGTCCCCCCACCCAGTTGGGAAATACTGAAAAATAGAACTAAATATAGGAAAAAACTAAGCAAGATATAGGAAGGAACTAAGCTACTGTTTAAATAGGCATTGTGTTCTTTTTCCTTGAAATTTTTAAAAGATTTCAGTCAACTTTGAAGTCTTCTAGCCCTACTATGCTTTAGTACATACTAGTACATGATCAACACATGCACAAGCATTAGGGAAGTACAAAAGATATAATGACACAATAGTATTAACCACTAAAAATTAAAAAGACATATAGATGCATTCTGGATCTTGATTTTTTTTCTTTCTTTCTTGACACATCTTTTTTTTCTCTGGATAACAACGGCTAGTTTAGGAAGCAGGGTCTCAGCGGGCCTAACGACTGGCAGCATGGCCGTGTTCATTGGGCAACCCACAGAGGTAGTGAAGGTCAGACTTCAAGCGCCAAGCCGTCTACATGGTCCCAAACCTCGCTACACTGGGACTTACAATGCTTACAGAATTATAGCAACAACAGAAGGCTTGACGGGGCTTTGGAAAGGTAACTCACTTCAAGATGGATTTAGTCATCATTAAAACATATATATCCAATTAGCACCTTATCATATAATGGAGCTATTCAATACTTTCTTTTCCTCCAGGTTCTACTCCGAATCTGACAAGAATTGTCATCATCAGCTGTGCAGAGCTAGTAACGTATGACCTAATGAAGGAGGCCCTTGTGAAAAACAATTAACAGGTAACTTTCTTTTTTACATGGCAGGTCTGCACATTTATAATTTCATCTTGGAGTTTCTCCAGCCATATTATACTGAATCCCTTAATTGTAATAATTTTCTCTCTAAAAAAAATAAGCACTTTTGAGCAATAGATATACTATAACCAAAACCCTAAGTTTTAGAAGTTTTGTTGCAACCTTTTTTTTTTTTTTGCAACAAAACTAAGATGCAACTGTATTCTTACATCGGCATTATTCTTATTTAATACTAATATATGGACTTCTGTTAGCATCTTATTCTTATAAAGCAGAATTCAGGAAGTGAGGCATCCTCCGCTATATCCAGATGAGCTAGTGAAATAAGGAGCTTCTTGGTGGTTTCATCCAAAAAGTAGAACCACTGGATAGGTTCCTAAAAATTTTATTCTAACAGGTTCTGGAGACATTGAAATCCTCCTTGGACAATGACTTTAATTCAATAAAAAAGTACTAGATGCCTATATATCAGGCATTATGCCATACCTTAAGGACACAGAGAAAGGTGGCAGGTTATTTTCCTAAAGCACTTACAATCCACTATGCCATTTACTATTTGCCAACTTTTTCTAACGTGAGTATAACCTTCTTTACTGTATTTTATTTATTTATTTTTAATGCTCTCTCTCTCTCTTTTAAATTAATTAATTAATTTATTTATTTATTTATTTTTGGCTGCGTTGGGTCTTCGTTGCTGCGCGCGGGCTTTCTCTAGTTGCGGCGATCGGGGTCTATTCTTCATTGCGGTGTGCAGGCTTCTCACTGCGGTGGCTTCTCTTGTTGCGGAGCATGGGCTCTAGGCGCGCAGGCTTCAGTAGTCCTGGCATGTGGGCTCAGTAGTTGTGGCTCATGGGCTTAGTTGCTCCGTGGCATGTAGGATCTTCCTGGACCAGGGCTTGAACCCGTGTCCCCTGCCTTGGCAGGCGGATTCTTAAGCACTGCCCCACCAGGGAAGTCCACTGTTTTTTATTTATTTATAAGAAATCCACATTGACCTCCTGCTATCAACAGGTTTACAAGGATCTGATAGATAACTAAAAGTCTGGGGTTGACCTGTCTCACTGACCCATTTCAGATGATGTGCCCTGTCACTTTGTGTCTGCTGTTATCGCTGGATTTTGCACAACGGTTCTGTCCTCTCCAGTGGATGTGGTGAAAACCAGATCTGTTAACTGTCTACCGGGACGGTACACAAGTGTGTCCGACTGCTCAATGATGATGCTAAGGAAGGACCATCGGCTTTTTTCAAAGGGTAGGATGTGGTCTTCTGTACCTGTAATGTTGTGTTCAGGGTATCTGTGTGCTATGGAACGCCATCTTATCTAAACAATTGACAGTTAGCTGACCAGCCTTAGAATGTGCAGTATACTTCGTGTCTACTTTTCTTTGCCATAAATTTCTCCAATCCACCAATTCCACTGTGCCAGAAGATTTAAATCTGTGATAGTAAAATTTTCTCAAGCTTGATCAGAGGCTCATTCAAAACCAGCAACCTCTCCCTTGGTCTCAATCTATTGGAAATGTAGACAGTATTTTGCCTTCTCTGGGCAGAAGAACTATAAAATGGAGGGAAAGCATAATAGAGGGCTATGAGAAAGCAAGATTTGATTTTTACTATTTTAATTTAGTGGACTCCATTTTTTTAGATTGTATTAAAGCAAAACTAGAGAAAAATCATTCTCATTGATCAAGAAGAGTGATATAGAAAATGATGTAGTTTAATGATTACACTCACCTAGAAACTAGTATTGTTTCTAGTGAATCATATTTTCCCATAAAGCTATCTTTTATATTATATTATATTGTATTATAAATTACCTTCTTAAGAAAATATAGTATGAACTAATTTATGGATATACTCAATAAGGATTATACTAGTGGTAAAATAACAAGATTCCACAACCTTTAAAAGTTGTAAAGCAATGCCTCAAACCTTATGAAATAAGCATAAATGCACCATACACGTTATACAAAAGGTTCTAATTCACTATAATCTGTATTTATGACATATTAATACAAATGGAATATATTGTAAAATTAACTTAACATAGATATATCAGTTATCAACCAGTAAATATTTAACAATTTTACTTTTTTCAAATTTAAAACCTTTTGGGGGGATACATGCTACAACAAAGATGAACCCTGAAAACATTATGCTAACTAAAATGAGCCAGCTACAGAAGGACAAATATTGTATGACTCTGCTTATATGAGGTACCTATAGTAGTCAGCATCATAGAAACAGAAAGTGTAATGGTGGTTACCAAGGGCTGAGGGGAGGGGGGGAGTGGGGAGTTATTTTTTAATAGGTACAGAGATTCAGTTTGGGATGACCAAAGCTTCTGGACATGGAGGGTGGTGATGATTGCTCACAATGAGAACATATTTAATGCTACTGAATTATACTATTTAAACAAATATATAAACATATACATATATATGGCTAAAATGATAAATTGATGTATATTTTACCACAATAAAAACACACAACACACACATATCCAGGAGTCAGGAGAAATATGTTAAGAGACCCCACAAAATATTTGAGGGTGACTTTTATAGGCCAGATCTCTAAAATATCTATCCAAGGCAGATTTAACTATGACATCTTTTTCTCTGGGAACATTTCATTGCTGCAGATAGGCATTCAAAAATCAGTTATTTGGTCTGCACAGTTTGGCAGAATTCTTAAAAATAACAAGAGCAACAGCAACAACAACATGCAATTAGATCCTTGACAAGCCCTCTTAGGACAAGAATTGCCGAGATCTAGACAGCACTCATTTCTTGACCCTGGAAAATGGTCTAATTACTCATCACTTTGCTTTCTCCACTTACTTCCTCTTTTAAACTATTAGTTTTAACCATTAGTTTCCTACTTCCCATTCAGAAAGCAAAGCAAAACAAAAGTTCCTCTCCCTTCAAAAAAGAAAAGATGGTAAGGAGGAGACAAGCTTTGGTTTGGTTTGGTGGGATCATATTTGTATAGGTGTGATCATTTGGGTTTTGTTGTTTTGAAGAAGGATAGGGCACCTGGATGAAACTTCAGGCAGAGGAGGGAAAGATGAAGACTAGGTACTTTCAAGCATCTGCATTTGAGGAGAGTGGCACCATGAGAAGCATAAACTTGCCTGTGCTATAATAGCTTTAAGAATTTCGAGCAAACTAATAGAATGGTGACATGCATTTTTCTAGATTTGTACCTTCCTTCTTGTGACTGGGATCCTGGAACATCACCGTGTGTGTGCTTTGAACAGCTGAAGCGAGAATTGATGAAGTCGAGGCAGACCATGCACTGTGCTACCTAATCATCTTCAGGGAAAGGATGGAACAGACCAGCGGGAATCTTTGCTAACTGGATAATTTTAAAAAAGCAAACAAACCTATTCACTTTATTTCACACTAAAAAGATAAGAAACTCTGGACTATTTTTTTCAAAGGAAAACTAATACCTATTTCTTGTGACTTTTATTCTCAGTGTTTTAAGGAAGGGAAAGCAAAACATTCAGTATACACCCTGGCAAATGTAATGTCCAGATAAGTTACTGCATTTGATTGACCATTTAATGGGAGAGGGAGTTTATGATTATGAAGATCTTTAACAGGTTTTAATTATTGATTCAAACTGATGGAAAAGGAAAACTGAGTGAAATGCACTTTATAAATACTTAAAAATGAAGTTATCAAAGAAAATTCTACTGTTTCCTTTTTATTTATTAACCCGGTTGTCAGTTAATACATTCAGTAAAGAATTGCTAATACCTTTTAAAGTTTGCCTTTTTGGATCTATATCTAATGTAAGAGTTGAAGTTTGCCTAGATTACAACATTGCCCAAATAGCAAGGGGAGGTCTTTAGAATCAATAAACTCACTTTAAATAGTATTAGTAGAGATTTTTAATTTTTAGAGTCCATATTTTATGGCATCTATAACAACTTCTAAGATACAATATTCATTTGGGCATTGTTAGAATCGTAGTATCTATTCTAGAATCACAGAATTTTAGAGCTAGAAGGTACCTCTGATAAGACAGAGGAACAAACTGAGATGAAAATTAATCTTCACAGCATCTTTCTAGCAAAGCCAGATTCATCATTCACATCCGTAGTAACTTTTGTCATGTCTACAAACTGAGTGCAGAAGAAATAGGGAAAGAATAAACAAGGACTTAAAAGAAGTGTCAAGACAAGGCTCAGCCTTGTCTTAAGCCAAAAACAAGGAGTGGCCGCAAAAGGGCCAACAAGCCCACAGGCATCATAATCAGCTCCACATTACATTTACTGTTGTGTTTCTCCCCCCGTTGACTTCTGAGGTTTCCCTCCTGCTTATTTCCCCCCAGTTGTTAACTGTAAAGTGTCTTGTAGCAGATGCCCTAATATCCAGCACGGCTCACTTGGCTCTGACCACTTTAGTGATGCTGGCCTGACTTCCTATCGTCATGTCAGCACCTGTACTTCTTAGGGTCTTCTTCTGGCCACCAGAGACATATCTGCCCACCTGTGCATGGCACACTAGAAGAACAGGGAAAATAACACACCCCCGAGAGCAGCCCTGAACCAATAACTGATAGGAGTTGGCAGTGAATATCTCAGGTCCCTCATCGTCAGGTGGAATACCTCTGAGCGGTCAAAATCCAGTTACACACAGAGCTATTTTGCTTACCTCTAAAACCATTTATGGGATGACTTCAAGTCCCTCTCTCTGTTCCCCACTCTCTTACCCGTATTTCCTGGGATCACTTCCTGAATGAATTACAAATCTTTGTCTCAAGGCCTGACTCTGGGAGAATCCAAACTAAGTCAAAGCACGACCTTAGAGTAGCATGTTTCTTTCAAGAAACATAAAACTTCACTTGCTGGGATCCTGGTCGGGCAATGGGCAGTAGTGACAAGTCGCTACCAAACTTTAGTCAGGCTCCTCTGAGTTTTTTCTACTAGGTCCTGTCCTTGGGCATTTCCTCAAGAGCCCAGTTTTAGCCAGAATCCTGCTAAATTGGTTTAGCCAGAATCCCTCACCCTCAACATGTGATCACTATTGACACCAAATTCCTCATACCTGCCCTTAATACCCAACCACCAATTCTTTTAGATGTTCTATGTACACTCATATCATTTATAGGCAATAACTTTTCTTTCCATCCACTTGTTTTCCTGCAGTAGGTGGGACCTCTAGCACAGTTTTGAATTTATTTGCTGTAACAACTTGAATGATTTGCTCCTTATCCCTTCTTAATAGAGTACATTTCCCCGCTCTATTGATGTTGGACTTGACCATGTGACCTGCCACAACTAAGGGAATGCTAGTATACATGATGTGAGCAAAGGCTTGAATGTGTTTGAGCAATTGGGTTTATTCTTGTGTTTCTGCCACACCATGAAAAGAGCATGCCTCAGGTAGCCCACTGACCTCAGATGAATTAGTCACACGGAGCTGACTGGAACTGAAACCATGGCCCCAATTTAAGGCCAGCTGAATCCAGCTGAGATTAGCAAAACTGCCTGGCTAGCCTACCCACGTGTGAGGAGGAAATGTTTTTTTGTATGCCACTGAGATTTTTTTTGTGGCTAGTTGTTGTACGTTGTTATTGTGGCAATAACTAACCGATACAAGTGGTGACAGAGGACATCCCTTCTTAATTCTGATCCCAATGTTTTACAATTAAGTATATTTGCTATAGTTTATTTTATAAAGATGCATTTTATAAAATTAAGGTAATCCCTTTCTATTTCTCATTTGGTAAAAGTTTTTAACATGAATGGATGAATTTTTATCAAATGCTTTTTCTACATCTAAGATCATCACATGATAGTCTGACGAATTACAGAGTGTACACTCTAAATTATCAGGATGAGTTTGTGAAAACTAACATTATTTTATTTTTAATGTGTTAACTCACTGATGAAAGCCATATAAAACTGCAGGTTTTTTAGTGGAAAGGTTTTTAGCAGCTGAATCCATTTAATAGCTCTAGGATTTTTGCTTCCCTATTTCTTCTTGGATAGTTTTGTTTTGGTAAGTTGTATATTTCTAGAAATTGTTATATTTCATCTAATTTTCATAATTTTGACAAGGTTACTCAATATATTTTCTTTTCAGTATCTGTAGGATCTGTAGTGATGTTTCATATTTCATTCTTGACAGCATTTATTATTTGCTTTCTTTTTTATTGTTTATTTGCCTCACCAAGGTTTATCAATATTGTTCTTTTTTTTTTATTTTAATATTTTATTTATTTATTTATGGCTGTGTTGGGTCTTTGTTTCTGTGTGAGGGCTTTCTCCAGTTGCGGCAAGTGGGGGCCACTCTTCATCGCGGTGCGCGGGCCTCTCGCTCTCACGGCCTCTCCTGTTGCGGAGCACAGGCTCCAGACGCGCAGGCTCAGCAATTGTGGCTCACGGGCCCAGTCGCTCCGCAGCATGCGGGATCTTCCCAGACCAGGGCTCGAACCCGTGTCCCCTGCATTAGCAGGCAGATTCTCAGCCACTGCGCCACCAGGGAAGCCCATCAATATTGTTCTTTTCAAACATTTTATTTTTGTTGATCCTATCGTATGCATGTTTTCTTTTCTATGCATCTAAGCTCTTGTCTTTAATATTTCCTTCTCTATTTTCTTTAGGTTTGTTTTGTACTTCTTCATCAAACTCCTTGAGATGATTGTCTTGTCTTTAATTTTTAAGCACTGCTTTTCTAATATATACATTTAAAGCTATAATTAGTACTAACTTTAATGAGCACGCACACACACACACACACACACACACAAACACACAGAGGAATGATTTGCAGCTGTAAAAAAAATACGGAAGCTATGTATTAATATAAAAATAGATCTATGATACATTGTGAAGTTAAGAAAAACATATTACACTACAGTATGAATTATTCCTATCCTTTCTAAGAACGGAGGTGGGGTGGGGATGGTAGCTTCTTTTCTGGCCTCATAATCAATTGTTCTTAGCCAATAACATCTTAAATAGGTAATTAGTGGATGAGTTAAAGTCACAAAAATAAAAAAAATTTCTGTATATTCTGATTTACTCTATAGGAACATGATTAAATAAGAAAAGTATTATTTCATGAACATAAATGACTTAAATAAGGGATAAGGAAGATGGGAAGCGAGCAGAAGTATTAACAGAAAAGCTTATAACAATTTCAACACGTTTTTATTTGCTCACAACATTCCAAACAAAACAACATCACATTTCAACTATTGCTTTTACATAAGAAGTTAATTGCTTTATCCAAAGTAGACAAAAATCTATTTCTTTAAGTTGCCAACCAGCACTCTTTCCCCCCAGGGAAAGCTACTGCTTAAATATTTTTTGAATACTTTGTTTAACAAAAACATAGACTCGCCCTATAACAGTAATGCAGTAGTTGGGTCTTACCTGCACTACATTTAACATTTTTCTTAACGAAAGCTGAAGCCAGGAAAAAAAAACAAAAACAACTCTCATGATTTTTCTCAGATTTTTACCAATTCCCTTAATCTTCATTAAAAAAAAATTACTCTGTGGAGAGGTTCATAAATATGAAATGGAAATTAAGCCTCCCCAGAAGTTGGGTGGACCATTTATCCTGAGAAAATAGCTGCTGGTCCCCAATCATTAATTCAAGAAGGATAATAAACATTATTGCCCTCCAAGCCAAATTTCTTCTCTTCTGTGCCAAGATAACATGTAATCTCTTCTGCTCTGGCAATGAGCACTCCACTTTCACACTCATCTAATGCTTCTCTCCTTAGCAAATCTTTGACCAAGTTCTATTTCACTGAATGCAAAGGGGAGAAACAGCACATAAACAATTATGAACACTGGAATAAAAATGAAGAGTACATGTATTTCGCATAGAAAAATACATACAAATCCAAGTTGCTCTTAAAATAGAAAAAAATCAGGACAGGCATTTTTAAGAAAAAGATTCTACTTTCTAAATTGTAAATGGTGCCAGTAAGACACTGATTTTTATATCTAACTATATCACCATATTTATATATAAAAAGGGGTTGGTCTAGGTTCACTGATATCCCCTGATTTCTTTCTCTCAATTCTTTAAAGATTGTCTTTCAGAACATATTTAAACTGCAACCATTGTAATTGTATTTTTAGACTATTCTTATCACTGGTTCACTCTTCAATCTGGCACATACAAAAATTCATTTCAGCACTGATTCACTTTTTTGACGCTAAAACAAACAATTTTCCTGCTACTTCAATTCTATCACTACTTTGGTATTTTATTATTATAGAAACAGGTAAGATTCTAAATATGGATTTTCAGACTACCAAAAATTCTAACATACATATGTTGAAAGCAAGGAAAAGTAGGAAGGCAGAAACAATTATCATATTTTTCTTTTCATGTATGTCATTATCACATGAAAGTCAGAAGGCTCATATTACATTCTAATTTACAACTGGTGACACTTAGCTTGGCTTTCAAACTATCAAACCTCAGAATCTGTTGGTGGCTTTTAGACCAATTTGCTATAGAATTATCTGAAATGGTTACAGATTATTTTAAGCAAAAACAGAACAACACATTATACAAACAGAGGCGGACTTAAATAATATATTATTGAACAAAATTTCTAATAACATTTTAAAAACATTATTAAAAAGTTTTTTTTACTCCCTAGAAGGGGAAAAACTTAATTACTTGAAAAGTTTCCTCTTCCATACTTGAATCATTCTTTTATTAAGCATACAGACAAAGGTTTCAATCAGTTCAAAACCTCATCTGTTAAAAGATTAAAATAGAAAGGTAAACATTTTCTAAAACTAAAAGACTAACAATTGCTTTCCATGTAATGGTAAACACCTTGATAAAATGAACTTTAATGGTTAATACCTGATCCTTATCTCATAGAACTCTGGCTGGATCATAAAGCATAGAAAACATTTAAAGAAGTTAAGATGGTCCCAAGGTTGAGAAGTCTCCTATAAGGAACCAGTTTTAAAATTCCTATAATACTGAAAAGCGTTTTGCCACTATTATAATAAAATGAGCCCAATTTTTAAGTTTCATCTTGTTGAGAAAAGAATTTTAATGCATGCACTTTTAATGTATGTGCTAGACAACACTGCATCTGTTATTTTCCAATTGGATATTTTTTTTAACCACTCTTCTCTTTGGCAAGTTTAAAGAGAGAGGTTTGTCAATAGGCATAAACAAATACTCGAAAGTTTCAGGTCTTGCTATATCACATAAAAGCCAGTCCTTAAACACTTGATACATACCATTTTAAAGGTGTGCTAACTATCCCCATGTTTTAGATTAAATTATGTGTTTAATAGGCTGCATTCCGTAGGATTTAGGGAGAATTTGGTAATCAGTTGAACCTATCTTTAAACTTTTAGTTTTGCCATGAGTACAAATGTCTAAAACAGACAAAGAAGAAATCGTTCCTGTTAGAATCTCATCACTATGTAATCCTTGACAGCACTTGCTGCTCTCCTGAGATTTTCGGAGAATAAAGCTATACAAAAAGCACAGTCATCATGCTTAGGCTACTTTAGAAGCCCACAGACCGTTAACTCAAAGAACACACACGAAGTCCATACATCGTTATCTAGAAACACAGTGGAGTCAAAGCAAAGACAAGCAAGACTTAACAGCAAGTAAAATAAACCAACGATGTTTAACTGAGATGTTTAAAAGTTTTGTTTTCCTCTTGTTAAAACTCAAAGACAGCTTTATTGAAATAGCACCTGCTCTTTGAGTATAATCAAGATTTTCTTAGCAAATGCATCTCTTTTCATAAACATACATCCATAGAGAAGCTTCATGAAAGGCCCTCATACCAAGCACTAACTAAAAGTTCTTCTCTCTAACTGATAAAAAGCAAATACTGAAGATGAGAAAATGTCTTTAAGATTTAAAATTCCACTGTGATATTTCAGTGTGGTATTTAAAAACCAAAAAGCTAATCACTAATACTGTCATTCCCTCATTACCTATTACATGACATAATCAGAGAAACCGAAAAGAAGGCCATAATTCTTTGTCTTCTCTGACTTATCTATATGCTCCTTTTGCTCCTATGAGGCAACGGTATGACGTGTGATTGAAATGCAAACAAAGAAAACCATGAAGAACTAACCTCTCTGTTAATTAACCTACAAATAAAATAAGGCAAAGAAAATTAAAAAACAATCATTTCCAGACTAAAACACAAAAAATCTTAGGAGCTCTGAAAAGATACCAACTTGATAGCTACAATACATAAACATGAAAACTGATTTTTACACATTTTAATCAATCAATTTAATAAAAATACCTGATTTGTACTTTTACGCTAAATGGGTTAAGTCCCAAGTTCCAAACTGTAGTTCACATGACTCTACAGAGGGGATCTTTGGAAGGATAAGGTACCTTTGGAGGACAGTGTATAAACAAGTGTAAACATACACTGATTGTCTACTAGCTTTCTTAAATAGAATTTCTGAAACATTTTTGTAGGAAATTATATATAAGGAGTGTAATTGATCAGATAATTTCTATTACAACTTATAAATTCTGTTGTGTGTGCAAAATGTGGTAGAAATAGAAGATACTACAGAAGATTCATATTTTTAAAGTAAGTGATACATTACAATCCAGTAAGAGTCCTTTAATCTTTTCATGAAACTTCTCTCTGTACACGTTGAAATACATAATACTTTCTGGCTTTTCTTCAAACCAAAACTTGTCAAATTCATACACAAGATAACCTGCAGTTAAAAAGAAACCATAAATACAGTGCTCAATAGTGAAATCACATCCAACCGTCTCATTTTAAAAGTATATCCTAATCCATATTAGGATTCAATGACCAGAAACCATCTTAAACTACTAGAAACCTGAGGAACTTTATAAGAAATATTTTTGTATGTTCAAAATAAATATCAATTTCAATAAGATATTTAGAGTACATATACTCTTTGTCTCAAAAAAAAATCAACAAAATGCCTCAAATTTAAGAGAGACTGTCAAAAGATACCTTGAGAATAGGAGAAAAAGGTTATCCCCAGAGACCCCTGAAACAGAAAAATGAAAGTACAAGAAAATGGATAAAGTATAGAAAAGCTGTTTTCTACTTGATTTATAAATCTAAGTTATTTCTGCTTTTTTCAATGAACTATCACATCAGCACCTTCCCTTTTAGAAAAGAATACATGAACTCGAAATAGGCTTAATATTTTTGTTTTTCAATATCCTTATTACAGTAGCCAAATTAACACTCAAAATGTTAAAAGTATTTCAGATAAATGTGTAAACAGACATATTTACAACAACAAAAAAATGCGAATTTAAAACCGCTCCTAAACCCTATTTGGATTCAACCAAATGTATCTATTTAATTATTTAACAAATGCTTCTATAGCCCTTGCCATGTGCTCATTCACTCTCGTAGCAATCCTATGATGCAGTACTGTTATTCCCACTTTTCTGCAGAGGAAATAGAAGTGCAGAGAAGTTAAATGACTTGCCCAAATCACATAGTTTGCAGGTGGTCTCTATTATGTTGTAAATTAGACTTCGTTTCCACCAGAATCTCATTTCCCCTTCTGAAAAGCTATTCAAGAAGGGACAGAAGTGACTTATATCAGATAAATGGGGGGGATAAAGCCAGTGACTTTACATAAAAGGGTGGCTAAGCTATCATAATTGCCTAGTGTGAAATAAACGTAAATTCAATTTTAAAACATTAGTCATAAAGCAAACATTAACAGGTAAGAACCATGACATTTCAACATTGAAACAGCACTTCGTAAGAAGGTCCACTGAAGAAAGATTTCAGATTAATCCCTTCATATATGATAAAACAGATTTTTGTCAACCAGGATATGTGACAAAATCAAAGAATGAGGCCTCTTTGAGCAGACAGACACCATCTGCTTCCTGTTCCCAAAAGACAAGCTGAGAATGGTAATCTTGTAACTATTTTTAACTAATATTTTAAGTCTTTCATTCAAAATTTATTTTGTGTATACATTAGCACAATAGTACATCTACAGAAATTACTCATCCATATATAAACTGAGTCTGTGTTCTCCAGCACCCTACCCCCAGTATCCTGATAGGGGTGTGCAATCAAAAACTTTGGAGATTAATGTTCTGGGTAGTACGAAAAGTCAGACATCCATCTAAATTTTATAGACTACAACTTGTTTTAGTATTTCTGGCTATCAGGTTTTAGCTGTTTACCATTCCTTTAAATTGCTTTCATTACCTATTCAAATGACTATATAGTCTAGAACAAACTGCTCAAGAGTAAAATACTAGAAATTTCTTGCTTCAGAGTGAGGTTGTTATAATGTAAACTGGTGTCAGAAAAAGACTGACTCAAAAAACTGAGACTGTAATGGCTAAGTTGATTTAATGAGACATGAGGAAACCGCAAGATACCAAAATTCTAGGATGCTGGCAGGGCCATACATGGCATAAGACTCCTAAAGCTTGCCATGAAGTGATGGAAAAGAGTTGTTTCCATAAAGCACCCCTATTGCCCTTTTGACTCTAGGAGTTTAAAACACCAGACTCAAGAGAAACACCATAAAAAATTTCTAAACTTACAATTCCCTGTATGCTTCTACCGCCCCTAACCAAAGCTGCAGGGACGCTTGAGGTTTTCCCACAGGGATTAAAAACAGGAGAACCACAGGAACAGGGATTGACTGTAAACTGGTATGAGGGATCTTACTGGGGTGACAAAAATGTTCTACAACTGGATTATGGTAATGGTTGTACAGCTCAGTAAATTTACTAAAACTCATTGCATTGCACACTTAAAATAGGTGAATTTTATGGTATATAAATTATACCTCAATGAAGCTGTTACTAGTTATAACTTTTTGATTGTAAATTTGAGGAGTTATTTTTTTGGAACCACCAAGCCAGTGGTCAGTGACTTCCCAGGATGACAGTGACTATGTGCTTACACGTTAGACGTACAAAAGGTGACAACAGAGCTAAGGAGCTAAACTACCACTCACTGCTTCCAGCCTTGCCCAGGGAGAACAACAACAACAGAACAGCAGGAGAGACAAGGGGGAGAGGGGAGATGGACACAGATCACAGGGAAATAAAAAATGTGAAACCTAATCTCTTTATATGGTTCTTTTTTTAAAAATTTTTTATTATTTGTTTATTTATTTATGGCTGTGTTGGGTCTTCGTTTCTGTGCGAGGGCTTTCTCCAGTTGCAGCAAGCGGGGGCCCCTCTTCATCGCGGTGCGCGGGCCTCTCACTGTCGCGGCCTCTCTTGTTGCGGAGCACAGGCTCCAGACGCGCAGGCTCAGTAGTGGTGGCTCACGGGCCTAGTTGCTCCGCGGCATGTGGGATCTTCCCAGACCAGGGCTCGAACCCGTGTCCCCGGCATTGGCAGGCAGACTCTCGACCACTGCGCCACCAGGGAAGCCCTAGTTCTTTCTCTTAGATAGAAACTACTACCTTGGAACTGATTCGTACGAATGAGGTGGGCTCAGTCCCCCAACCAAAAAGGTAGGTATGTTTAAAAGATAAAGTTTCACATTATTTTCTAGTCAGAATACGCCCCTTCCTAGAAAAGCAGAACCTTAATTAAGACATGAAACTTTATTGGTAAAGGGTATGAAAATCAATTTTAAGGGGGAAACTTCTGTGTAAAAGATGGATGTACGTACGCGTGTGTGTGTTTGCTTTAAATGTTTCAAGAAATTTGAAAAACATAAGCTTCGTTGTTTTCCTGATGATCTACGCTCTTATGGATATGACTGATAGAAACAAGGCAACTAAGAAGGTCCTATAACGACTTTTCCACCTCACATATTACTGTGATGCTCTTCCTGGTCAGGAGCCAATCAAGAAGCTGGTGTTGAGGGCACTGGGAGCAACAGTATCCAAAGATGCTCCAGTTACCCCTCTGCAGGGGAAAACAGTACTGCACAGAGGTCATTTCGTACTGCTTTCCTACCTGTCACTCTCCTGTATTTATTTAAATATGGTAAAATGCTTGATTGGGGAGAGGCAGTTTTTTGGTTGTTTCTTTTTATACTTGTTTTATGTTCAACAGGCAGCACTACACAAGCATCTATTTCATACAGAAAATAAATATCTGGAGGCAGTTAGCAAAGTCCCAGGAGTTTAGGCACTATGCGCAAAGTCAATGAGAGATTTAGGAGAGGAAATCAAATAAGACTGGTGGGGGGAAAAAACAGTTCCCCAGCAACAAGATGAAAGAAAATGACTAGATTTTCATTTTAAATAACTATACCTTCAATGTGGAGATTTGGAAGAGGGTCATCACTGAAAAACTAGGGAAAAGGCTATTACAGTAACGTAGTAACAAAGGACTGATGTCATGCAGTTACAATGGGATAGGAAAAAGTAGACAAGTGCAAGAGAAATTTAAGAAGTAGACAAATCTGGAATTAGGGATTAAGTAAACACAGGGGAGGTTGTGGGAAAGAGAGACCTGGATGACTCCTTCAAGAATGGAGTTGAAGAAGTTATGATTTGGACACTTATTATCTAAGTAGTTTCCTATATGCTAGTTTCCTATGTCCTATCTAAAGACACAAAAAGATCAAGAAAAAATAGAGTATGAAGCCAAGCTAGAGTTGAATTCTTTGCTTCTGAGCAATATCTTCAGAAGATCGGTTCATTCAATTAAACCTTCAGGGTTCAACTACCATCACAATAAAAGTTAATGGAACAGTAGTGATATGACTGCTTTAGGAACAGTTATGAAATACCCCCAACCTAACACAAGAAAACCTGGCCTTGAAATAAAAGGGGTGTGTGTGAAAGGTTCCTTTAAATTTCCTTACAAGAGCAACCCAATGATCTGTCCTTGACTCAACAGCATTCATTAACCAGCATACAAGAAGAAAAATTCATTTTATAGTTGATTGGAAAACAAATGTCTACAGAAAAACTGTATAAATCCTACATTTGCATACATGTCAAAAATTGCCTCACTGAATTTTTTAAATCGGCAAATATATAAACTGAAGTACAAGATACTCTTGGATACCATCTTCCATTATCTTCCTGTTTTTGAAAGATCCTAAATAGTAAAATGACAAGTATAAGTTATATATTTGATAAAGGTATTACATATAATACTTTCCTACGGATTAAAAAATTCTCTTAGAAATTTCTACTTTTAACTTATTTCAATACTCACAATAAAACTGGTGAAAGTGTTCCATTGTTGGTATACCAGGAACAAAGTTATAGAGGTGAAACTTCAAAGCTTCACTCTTCAGCAAGCTATAAGCCATCTCTGTAAGATTGATTCCAACTATTGCATAAGAATACCTATGTCAGAAACATTACCAGTTATCCCAGCTAGCCAAAATAGCTCATAAAGTAAATTTTTAATTATGCAAGGAATTAGTAAAAAGTAATTTTGATCCATTTCTAACACTGTATTGATTTTACAAAAATTTCTACACATTAATTTTTGTTCTTTAGAGGCTGCTGATTTTCTGGATATTATCTAAGATATGAAAACAAAGCTCTGGCCACATGAATATCTAAAACCAAAATCATTTTAAAAAAAATTAAAAAGAGTACTACATACACCCTCATTGATTTCTAAAATATACTGAGTAATCTGATATTTTCTCCTCCATTATCAGGGTATTTATTTTTATGATGTAATAGTGTTATAATGCTTTTTCAAAGATAGGTATCATTGGAATATAAAAATAATGATAAAGCTAATAATATGATGTCAATTTGCATTTCACTTCACAAGTTTCAAAGCTATTTCTCATTTTCTTATTCCCATTTCAAAGCCATTTCCTATTCCTATTTTCAAATCTATCTCTCAGAAAATTTTTATAAGGTCCTTATCTCCATTTTATAGATAAACTATACCTTGTGATAAAAATATATTGAATTACATACAAAATTGGTTTACGATTTCATTTAGCCATAAAATAATATATCATGAAGTATTCTTATGAAGTTCTTATTAACTAGAATAATCTAATTTTTAAAAATACCCGGAAATACTTTCAATTCAAGAGCTTATGGTTTCTTTAACATATCCAGCTTACCCTAACTTTGGATGATTTGAACGGGAAAGAATCTGATGAGCTTCACTGGTATAATGTTCACTGAAATACCTGAAAAAGTTTAGGAAAAATAATGAAATTAACATGTCATTCAAATTGAAGATATCCAGAAGCAATTTTAAAAGCTACTGTCAAAGTGACAGTCTTACTGCCAAAAGCATCCCAATCTCCATCTCAAGTCACTTCAGTGACTCCGAGATGCTTCTGAATCAAAACTTAATTCTGAGCTATCAGGCCTATCTAGTACAGGACATGGGCCCTTCGCTAGACTTTGAAGTATTTTGACAAATAAATGATTTAACAAGAGACCTTCACCTGTTTTAAAAGAAAATCTAGAGTTCTGTTTATTTGGTTGTTCTAAATTTTCTATAAAGTAGTCATTGTGTACCTGTTAGGACACTTCCTTTCACCTGAGCTCATTCCTTCTGTTGCAACTTGAGTCTATATTGCTTAATGCCACTGTCAATGCAATCAGAAGAAAGTCAATAGCCTTCCTTTTGCACTAAAAAAACCGCTCCTTGATCAGTGGTGTAACTAAGATCCTGGCCACAAAACAGAAGTATTAGCAGGTACAACAGAGAAATATATAAAGGTTCATACATACTGTTGGCTTATACTAATGCAACCTCTTCGAGTTCTTAAAGATAGGGACCAAATCTATTCAAACTTTGGATCACCCCATAATGCACTGATACTCATACACATATGATGACTGGCTGGATGTTTATGTAAGGATAAGAAGTAGAAGAAAAAATGGATTTCCATGGTTTATTTAAATTTTAGAAGGCACAGTCATTGACATTTTCATAAAGCATAGAAATTTCTAACCAAATGTCCCTCTATTTTTCCTTCTGCAAATTAATACTACAGACTTCCATTTTTCTTCATTGGCTCTAATTTTCAACCCATTTAAACAGGGATTGTTAACTCAGAAGTTCATGAATGAATGATCATTCATGAATGAAGGGGGATCCATGAATCACTTTAAATTATTCATACATTTTCTGTGTGTACATTTTCTGGGGAGAGAATATACAAAACTTTCATTTGATTCTCAAAGGGATCTGTAAATCCCCAAACAGAAAAAAGTCCTGTTTTAGTGCAATGCTTTCTTTACATGTTCTAATTTTCTACTTTATCTGGAGGCTGGCTCTAAAATGCCCTTAGTAGACTATTTATATTTCATTTTTTTTTGCATGATACTCAATACAGTTCAGTATTATATTAGTATTTCAATAATCAAGCTACTTTTAAAATATTCGATCTGTAACACAGAGAAACTTTTAATTTCCTTGCTGAACTTACCTAGGAAACCCCTATGTAAACAGTATCTAAGGAAAATAAGCATCTATGCAATAAGGAGACCTATTCCTTACAATAATCTGCACTGACTTACTTCCCTTCTTTCCTTCCTTCCTTCTCCTTTCTTCCTTCCTGCCTTCTCTCCCTTCCTACATACATTTTTGGCCTTAGCTTGTATATTTTACCTTTCTGCTTCTATTTCCTCATTTATTCAGATTTTTCCAGTCTCTCTTCAATTCATTTTCTGCAAAATATCCTTCTTATTTTATACCTGCCTGAGCATTCATTTACCTAAAACATCGTTATCTATCAAACTACCAGCTGTCCTTCAAAGCAACAAAATATTTCAAGAGACTTGATGACAAAGGCCAAGAAATTTTTAAAATTCATTACATAAAGGTATTTGAACAGCTTGCCTGCTTCTTGACTGTATCTTTATTTTGATCCTGAAGAGTTATAGCTCCATACACAGGACAACAAACATAATTATAGAGAAATTAGAGCTAATTTTATGTTTTCAAGCATCTCTAGTACATCAATGGCAATCAAATAATTAATATATCTGAATCTTGGTCATTTTTCAAATTAGTAGATACTAGCTCTAAATAGAGTAAAAATATCTGCAAATTATTTAAAGGTCTATCAGAACTCCTTACCACAGTCTTGAATCAAATTCTATTAAATTATTTAAATTTTAAGCTAAATTAAATTATCTTCTGGCAAATGCTGAAAAATCTTGATTTCTGAGGAAATGAACCAAAAGAAAGGTTACTCAGCAAAAGTTAAGAAAGGAAACATCAGAAGAATGTGTGTGTGTCTGAGTTTCAATTATCTGTGTAGTTTACAAGTACCAAGAAAAAAGATGGTCTTTAAACGCTAAAAACAAAAGATCCATGCGTTCTGAACAATAATGAATTTTAAAATATTTCATAATTTTTCCAAGTGAAAACAAACTGCATTTATTCTAATTAAATTCCCCAAATGGAAGTTTCTGTTTATCAAAGTGGAAAACTGACAATCTCATTTTCTGTAATTATTATTATTATTCAGACAACTGTGTTTTATCTTTGAAAAGTAGATGCGTGGAAAACTTTCATGCTCATACAATTTAGGTATTACAGAAAATGAAATACTTTTGTAACTGGAAAAAATTGTAGATATTGAAGCCCTACTGTTATCTTCTATTTTCCCCTCAAACGGCCTTATCCATATTGACCTAGATATCTTTTCTGAATATTAACATAAATTAGCTCAGTTTCAGGACTAATTTTTCACAGTAACAATTATCCAAACTTTGTTAATGGTTAGCGTTCCCATTCTAGGCATTTTATAGTCTATAAATCACAATTCAAGGACAGACCCAAACACTAGACTATCTTCATTTGCATATTCATAGCCATATTAATCTTCCAGTTTACTTTCTAAAATAGTTTTGGCTATCAATTCTGATTTTAGTTACATATTTTGAGATTTCATACATGTGCCCAAGCATAAATATTAAAGAAGAAAAACAAGAGACAGTTCATATAGGCTCTGAAAAGTCAGGGATTTAAATTACTTGTCACAGATGGCAAAGAAGTGTGAAGAGGCTTTATTATTACCTTATCTGGTTATACCTCCTAAAATGAAGTCAGAGAGCCAAGAGAGAAGAGGCAAGAGGATAAAGAGAGTAAGAAAAGAGTACACACAATTCCTTAAAAGGTATCAGAAAGGCGGTCAGGAAGAGAAAGAAAGAGGCAAGTATTGGTAAGTAAAGAAATCACACACACGCACGCGTGCGCACACACACACACAGTATATGGCTTATGTATTCATATTGTTGCCAGCACATTAGTAAATACCTTTAGCACAGCAGTTATTAAAATTCAGAGATAGTATAAAACTAGATTGATTCTTACTAAAATTTAACAAGATTAGAGATTACATGTGATTTCATTTAGAGAATTAAAGAAAGTTCATTTTCACTTACACAAGATTGATTAATCCAAGTACTCCCATGCCTCTGAAGTCTGTTTTGGGATCATCACCCTGGAAACCAATGTCAGCCCACTGTTTGGAGATTCTAGCCTTCAGTTTTTTCGTGGGCATTAGAAGATTCCAAAGCTGTACAAACATGCTTCCATATTACAAATAATAGTGATGCTCTTAATTTACCAAGACATTTTCCTTCTCATAGCTGATATATTGGTAAGTCGAATGCTTTTAATTAAACAACTTTTGTAGACAAATCATAGGCTCAACAAAGACTATATTTAGAGAACTTTTCAATTAGCCAAAAAAATATAGCATACTTATTCCAATTTAAAAGACTGATACAAAGAACAGTAGACTTTGAAAAGGTAACAAATACACAGAAATCAAAAACAATGAGATGTCTTTACTTACTAAGTAACACATATATACCAGAATTAGTAAACTGCTTCCTTGAGAAGAACACAGTGCCAGGCACTTGGCCCTTGCCTCAAACACTATATACTTAAGTAGGCTCTATTCTAATGGCGGGTGATTATCCTTAATCAGAAGGAAAATAAGTCTGAGATAGGGAGGGGATCATGGAGAAATAACACTGATAGTATTAAAACCTGTATGATCATTATTTTACAAATTTTCATAGTTTTAAAAGAAAAAGAATATGACTTGGTTGTAAGTAAATATATTCCTTAAGATTGAGGATTTAAGAACAGCTATCAAATATTGGATAGCAACAAACCAATTAGTGCAAAATAAAGTTTAAAAAATGTAATCAGTCATTTTCTAAATTCAACACCACAAGTCATCAGACAAAAGAGACTTACAAAAGTTGATAAGAAAGTTTGTGAAAATTTGCAAAACAGAAATACTTGCATTTTTTTTTTTTTTCCCATTTCACTACCATTTCAGGCACTGCTGAGTAAAGGACTCCTAATGAAAGGAGTATCCTGTCACCTCGAATGAAATGTGAAGACTTTGCGACCTTACTGTAAGACAGGGTCAGCACTCTGGCCCTGAAGCTAATCCAATCATCACACTGGGTTTTATCTGGTCCCTTCTCTCATTACTCACACATGCACCTGCTCACCTTAGTGTCTCTCCATGAGCTCAGCAAGGGTTTGATTATGCAAAGGATGAGGCCTCAGTGATGTGGTGAGAGACAAGGTAAGACCACTAAAACTCAAAATTCAGCATGCGTAAATGTCAAATTTCGGGGTTCCACCCCTGAAGATTCTGATTTTGTAGGCAAAGGTGGAAGCTTGGATTCTGAATATTAAACACTGGTTAACTTTAGTGAAGGTGGCTCTTGGACTGTACTTAAAGAAACACAGATCTCCTTAGCCCCTTACCCTGCTGAGCATGCGTGAGGCTGGGTGATTCACTGCCAGCAACTGGCTCTTCACCTCTGAATGAGTTTCATGATGAATCACCGAGATGAAAATTCCCTTGACTCAAATGCTAGGACTTGGGTCTTACCCCTTCTCTAAAGGGAAGGTATTGTGTAGAGAGCGTCTGAAGTTAAGGGAATAATGATGAGGAGGAGGCTATAAAGAGGTCAAGCCTTAGTGAGTGCCAGGCACTATGCTAACACTTGAAACATAAAAATTCAATCCGCAGCAACAGTCCTTTGAGTAGTTTTATTATCCTCACTGACAAAATCAAGTTTTATTTTTAATTTTAAAATTAGGTGAAGTGTATATTTATCTCCTCCTGAAAACAAGTTCTGTTGTTTTTAAACTTGTCTCTTACTGTTACTTGAATACTCTCAATATTTGTTTCTTTCCACAGCACTTTTAGTTTATAACAAACTCCTAACACCAGGTGCCATGTGCTATTTTCCCTAACTATAACCATTTAAAAATATAATTAGAATAGGTGAAGTGGATGGGCAAGCTGATTCAGCTCTATTTCAGAACTGAACTTTCTAAAGCAAATGACTTCATCTCCTCTACGCCTTAGAACTAACCTCATCCCTACAATAAAGGTACTAGATCGGATGATCTGGAAAGCTTACTCCAGGCCCGATATTCTCGAATTTCAGCATCTCACTGGCCTTATGCATTTTTACTTCAGAAATAAGAAATAGGAAGGTTCTAAGTAAATTTCTTTACTCTCTTAATTTTTAAATCTATTGTGGCAATATTTGGCACATTTCATAAATCCCAAAAGATCTGACATAATAATCTGAAAAGGGACATCTATGTTCATAATTCAAGAGTAAGCTGAAAAAAATGCCTAATTTATGTGAGGATTTATATAAAAAGTAGGGGGAAAAAATCTGAAGCTTGTGGACTCATACTTCTCAGTTGAAAAGATCTCCTTTTATAAGTTTATAATTTATTTCAGAATTAAAAGCATTAAAATAAAATTTGAATCTATCTCATTGATGCTTATCAGGAAATTATAAAAATAGTTAACTAAAAATCTTTCACCAATATAATAAAATTCTCTGAGAGGCAAAGAAATCAGATGGCTGTGTAAGCCTCCAGATTCTCCACACAGGCCTTACTAGCTCAAGCCTGATTTATTTTCCAGTGTAACTCCAAATACAGAACACCAAAACTTACCTTGAGAAGCAGCTTTTCATGTTGCAGGTTATCAGAATCATATGGTTTTTTTCTCACACTTTCTACATCCAAATAGAGCTGTTTATAACCAGATATCTGTAGTAAGCATGCCTTCATACAGATTTTAAAACTGAAAATGATAAAAGTTATTATTTTTAAAAAATCGTACCTTCTTATCACAATAAAGTAATGCCTTCCATAGCTTGTGGTTCATATGTCTATTTAGAAAGCATTCCCTAGCTTTTGGTTTACTACAGTAAGCATCAAGAGCCTCTGTAAACACAAAACATTATACAAAGTATCATGCAAGATGTGATAGAACAGGGCCTACAAAGAGGGCAAGACAGGTAGGAAAGGCAAACTTCCAAAACTGCAAACTTTGTAAATCCTTGATTCGTTCACTTCTTTTCATGTTTTCTCTGGGCAATCTCATGCGTTCCCAAATCTTTATTGTGAGACACTACCAGCAGACCTAATTTTCCAAGGATATAGCAACACACAATGCCATGACAGGTTCTCCCAGTTCTTCCAAACACAACAGCTTATCTTCCCTGAAGAAGCATGCTCTTTCTCAACTCTAAATCCATTAATGGAATCACTAAGCACTAGTTCCCCAAGCTAGAACGCTCCGAGTTCTGACCTTCCTTTCCATCAACAATACATCAAAAGGTTCCTGAGCCCTTATCCTTTCTAGCTCTGAAATGTCCCTCAAAGCCCTCATCATATATATCCATTTACCCTGGTGTATTTATGGCTTCATCATCTCTTGCCTGAATGACTCAGTTTCCTGACTGTTTTGTCTTTATTCCTTCTATCAGCCTCCCACTTCTTCAAATTTACCCTTCATCTTCCTAAAATACATATCTGATAATATAGCTTGTTTGCTTAAAAAAAAAAAAAGAATCAGAGGACAACATCTAAATCTCTCAGTGTGGCATGAGAGACTCCTTGCAATATATCTCTGATCTTGCACTCCACTCACTTCTCCAACCTCTGCTCTGTGCCTATTCAACGCTCCGGCTACAAAGGACTCCCTGTCATTCCCAGATACTCAAGGACTCCGTGTCTTGTTGGCACCTTCCTCGGCACGGAATGTCCTCCCCTACCCATTCAACAAGGTCCAGCTCAAACGTCACCTCTTCTGTGGAATTATCGTCACACTTCTCTCCTGTACCCTCCCCTGTTTCAGCCCAAATAAATTACTCCTTCCTCAATATTTACAAAGAAAATACCAAATGCAGAAAAGATTGCTAAATATTTACTATCTCAATATACTTGTGCTGGGAACATAGAAATGTAATAAGTCAAGTCCTCTTATGGAACTCAGAATTTATTTGGGGAAGAAAAAGAGCGAATCAATGACTACAGTACAATGGGTTAAATGTATGATAGAGGACCTTCCTGGAGGAGGACAGAGGAACCGAATTTTGAAGGACAAGAAGGACACAGGAGTCATTATTTAAGTTTGGGAACGTAATGGTAAGTTACCTTCGAGAAGGCAGATGATAAACTGGCAATAGTACTGGACTGGGAACCCAGAGATATAGGTTTTAGTCCTGCTTCCATCACTCACCTCTCTGGACCTCACTTCCTCATCTAGTGAAGTGAAAGGGCTGAATTAGATGATCTCCACAAACCCTTCAGCTCTAACGTTTCACAACTGTGTGAGATCTCCAGCCTCACAGGATGTAAGCATACGATAAATGAGAACACCGTAAAAACACATACCTGGCATCCTTCTCAGGGTTAATATTCTTTTCCTTCATTATATCTACTACACATCTGTCCACTTCACTCTGAACAACAAGTGTCGCTTTCTGTAAGACCTATTTGTGTGAAACAAAGCTGAATGAGAAAAATCCCCTATTGCTGAAAAAGAACAGTATGTTTTGAGGTATTTAGTCAACTTCATAATGCGTGTATTAAAATGCAAAACCAAATGAAACCGAATTTGTTTCAAATTTTCAGTAGGGCTAAAATCATACATACATAAAATAGAAGAGAAGCAGCATGATGTATTAGATGAAGTCTTCCTTAACTGAGAATCAAGAGGGTCTAAGCCAATGAGTTCTTAGCAAATAAGTTCCCACCATAGTATGCTTATGAAGCAAATACTTTTTATAAAATTCTAAAATTACATAATAAAAATATATGTACAAAAATTTTAATGCAGAAGGAAAAAGATTTAAATTTTAAATGCAGAAGAGCAAAAAGAAGAAAAGTCAAATAATCTTGTCAATCCTACCACCAGAGATAGCCACTGGTAACAGATTAGCAGATATCCTTCCAGTCTTTTTTTCTATGCATATAAAACAGATGTCTTAAATAATATGTCTTATAAATGTCCACTGGATCCTTCCTCTCAAGAAATAAGCAAGTTCAGGCCTTCTTTACCCTTAAAAGGTTTCTTTAACTCTTATCCCTCTTTAAGCTACTATCAAAATTCCATCTGATATTCCTTATACTCCAGACAAAATAATCTAATCATACTTGGAGTTATGCTTCTGCATATCCTGGGCCTTTCTTCTGGAATGTTCCTTTTCCCAATCTCTAGACATATCAATTCTTCCCATTTCTAAGCTAGCTCACATACCAGATCTAGGAAGCTTTCCCTGATTCTATTCAAGTGGAAGTAACCTCTCCTCTCTTGGAATCCGCATAATAATGTACCTGTAACCTTTCTGTGACTCTTATCACTTTCTATAGTATAGTTATTTTTATATATTAAGTGGAAAATTCTCTGAGGACAGAGACTGTATCTAACTCATTTTTTCATATCCTGTATAGAAGAGATAACAGACATATAATTATTGAACGGAGATATTTGACAGATGAAAACCTTAAGAAAGGCAACTGTTTCAGTAAAAGTCATGTACAGCAATGCGTAAGATTATTTTAAAGAAAGGAAGGAAGGGAGGGATGGAGGAAGGGAGGGATGGAAGAAAGAAGGAAAGTTAGGATATGAAGGAAAGACAAAAAAAAAAAGGGCTTCCCTGGTGGCGCAGTGGTTAAGAATCTGCCTGCCAATGCAGGGGACACGGGTTCGAGCCCTGGTCCGGGAAGATCCCACATGCCGTGGAGCAACTAAGCCCGTGCGCCACAACTACTGAGCCTGCGTGCCTAGAGCCCGTGCTCCACAACAAGAGAAGCCACCGCAATGAGAAGCCCGTGCACCACAATGAAGAGTAGCCCCCGCTCACCACAACTAGAGAAAGCCTGCACGCAGCAACAAAGACCCAACGCAGCCAAAAATAAATAAATAAAATAAATTTTTTAAAAACCCCGAAAAGACTCTCCAAAGCAAATTAAAAAGTGAGAAGGAAAATGATCGCAGACTAACAATCAGTAGGCTACAGATATGGTCAACGTCTAATTGGTCAAACCCTGGGATAATATGGCTACCGTAAATGTCTTGAAGCTTGAAGACCAGCACTAGTGAAAGGGTTACCTTCACCATGGGTAGAAACCTTTTCCATATATTACAAACTCCTAAAACATGAAAAAACCAGTCAAACGTCCCCTCCTCTGTGAAGTCTTCCTCAGCCCTGGAGTTAGCTGCTCCCTTATGCTCAAACCTCTGTTAGAGAGCAGTTACTCTGCGATATTTCTTTACTCCTCAGCAGACTCTGTCTCTCTCACTTATTCTCACACTATGAATGAATGACTAACCAATTAAATGAACTTGCCCAAAACATACACAAACCTACACACAGTGTTCAGACTAGAAACCATGCCTAATCTCTCAGCAAATACTTTGGCCTGTATACGCTATTCCATTACTTTTCTTTAAATTGAGGTTAATTTAAATACAGTGAAAGGAATGGATGTTACATATTCAGTTTGACCAGTTTTGACAAATGCACATACACAAATAATCCACATCCCTATCAAAATATAGAACATCTCCATCACTGCAGAAAGTTCCCTCATGCCCCTTCCCAATCAATCCCTCCCCCAACAAGCACCCACTGTTCTGCTTTCTATCACCATAACTTTGTGGTGTGCATATAAATGGAATCATAAAGTATGTACTATTCTGTGTCTGCCTTCTTTTGCTCAACATAACGTTTCTAGAATTCATCCACATTCTTGCTTTCATCAGTAATTTGTTCCTTCCAATTGTTGAGTAGTATTCCATTGTATGAATACACCTGAATTTGCTTACTCATTCTCCCGGTGATGGGTATTTGCATTGCTTCCAATTTTAGACTATCATGAATAATATTTTTTGTCTTTGTGACTATTCGAGGCTCTTGTCCTTTTAAAAATTGTGTTGTCTTTTTATTACTGAGCTCTAAAAGTTCTTTGCGAGACATAAGTCCCTAATCAGATATATGTACTGCAAATATTTTCTGTCTTGCCAATTCATTTCTTAAAGGTGTCTCTGATAAGTAGTTTTTATTTTGACACAGTCTAATTTTTCTATTTTTTATTTAAATGGTAACGCTGTGTCTTCTCTAAAAGACATTTTTGCTTAACCCATGGTAGAAGATGCATATTCTCCTACACTTTCTTTGAGAAGTCTTAAAGTTTTGGTTTAAACATAGGTCTAAAGTCCATATCAAATTAATTTTTACATGTAGAGGGAGATAGGAGCCTCCCCTCCCCCAATTTGGACATCCAGTTGTTCCAGCACTATTTATTGGTTTTCCAATATTTTCCTGTCCTCACTGAATTGCTTTAGCATCCTTGTTAAAAATTATATATGGTCTATTTCTGTTCTCTCATCTGTTATATTTATCTATTTGCCTAGAAAGTCTTGAAGTTAGTATAAATCTTCTAACTTTGTTCTTTCAGAAGATTATTTGGGCTATACTAGTTTCCTTAAAATTCTGTATAAACTTTAAATGAGCTTGCCACTCCCTTCAAAAATAGCTTGCTGGGATTTTGACTGGAATTGCATTGAATCCATAGGTCGGTGTGGGGATCAGCATCTTAAGAATATTGACTCTTCCAAGTGATGAACACAGTTTATCTTTCCATTTTAAGTTTTCTCAGGAAAAGGAGTTGTAATGCGGACGTCTCACGTAGCTTTCGTTATATTTATCCCTGAGTATTTTACGTTTCTGGATGCTACTGTTAAGTGGAACTGTTCTTTTTTTGTTTTCCAAAAGTTTGCTCTTAACATACGGGGACATACTGTGTCCTACGACATTGCTAAATTCATTTATCAATAATGCTGGTAATTTTTATAGATTTCTTAGCATTTTCTATACTCACAAACTATGTCATCTGTTAATAAAGACAGTTTAAAAGGAACCATTTTGAGATATGTCAGAGCACACGGTTTTTTGTGTTTTTTTTAAATTTCATTTATTTATGGCTGTGTTGGGTCTTCGTTTCTGTGCGAGGGCTTTCTCTAGTTGTGGCAAGCGGGGGCCACTCTTCATCATGGTGCATGGGCCTCTCACTATCGCAGCCTCTCTTGTTGCGGAGCACAGGCTCCAGATGCGCAGGCTCAGTAATTGTGGCTCACGGGCCCAGTTGCTCTGCGGCATGTGGGATCTTCCCAGACCAGGGCTCGAACCCGTGTCCCCTGCATTGGCAGGCAGACTCTCAACCACTGCGCCACCAGGGAAGCCAAAGACAGTTTATTTCTTTCTTTTCAATCATTATGTCTTAGATTTCCTTTCCTTCCCTTACTACACTGCCTAGGACCTTTAGCACAATGCCGAATAAAAGGAGAGTAAACATCCTCGCCTTGTTCACAACTGAGTGTGGAGAGCGTTCAATATTTCAGTGTTGTATACCTATCATGCTAGCTGCAGGGTTTTCATAGATGGCCTTTAATAGGAGGAGGAAGTTCCTTTTACTCCTAGTTAGTTGAGTGTTTTTGACCATGAATGGGTCTTGAGTTCTGCCAAAACAGTTTTTCAGTACCTACTCAAATGATCTTATTTTTCTAATTTACTTTGTTAATGTGGTAAGTTACATTCATTGATTTTGAAAATGTAGTCATGACATATTATTCTTTTTATATATTACTGGGATCAACTTGCTAATGAAGAATTTTTGTATCTATATTCAGGAAGGATATTGATTTGTAATTTTCATTTATTACAGTGTCCTTGTCTGGTTTTAATATCAGGATTATACTGGCCTCATAAAATATGTTTCTTTCTACTCGATTTTCTAGGAGCTTATGTAATAGCAGTATTATTTTTTCTTCTTAAATGTTTGATAAGAGTTTGCTAGTGAAGCTAATATTGGAAGATTTTTTTTGTGCAAAATGTTTAAATTACAGATTCCATTTATTAGGTATATGGCTATTTCAATTGTTTTATTTCTTTGTGTTAGTTTTGCTAAACTGTGTTTTTCAAGCACTTTGTCTCTTTCATCTAAGCTATAGACTTCATTGGCATCAAGCTGTCCATAGCACCTCCTTATACTTTAGTGACTACAGGCTGTGGTGATGCCCCCTCTATCATTCCTGATATGGGCAATTTGGGCTTTCTCTCTTTCTTGATCAGCGTTCTTAGAGGGTTATTAATATTACTAATTTTTTCAAAGAATCAACTTTTGAGCTTGGTGATATTTCCTATTTTTATCTGTTTACTATTTTGTTAATTTTTTCTTATTTTCATTATATCCTTTCTTTTATTTACTTTGGGTTTAATTTTCTCTCTTCTAGTTTCTTAAGGTATAAGCATAGCTCACTGATTTCAGGCCTTTAAAAACTGCTTTGGGTGTACTCCACAAATTCTGATATGTTGTGTTTTCATTACCATTCACTTCAATTCTCTTTTTAAATTTCCCTTGCGAGCACTTCTGTGATCCATGGGTTACTCAGATTCTTAATTTCCAGATATTTGGGGATTTTCTAGATGTTATATTTTTCTTATTTCTTTTTTTTTAAAATTAATTTATTTTATTTATTTATTTTTTTGGCTGCGTTGGGTCTTCGTTGCTGTGTGCGGGCTTTCTCTAGTTGCGGCAAGTGGGGGCTACTCTTCGTTGTGGTGCATGGGCTTCTCGTTGCAGTGGCTTCTCTTGTTGCAGAGCACAGACTCTAGGCGCGTGGGATTCAGGAGTTGTGGCACGTGGGCTACAGGAGCTGTGGCACGTGGGATTCAGTAGTTGTGGCACGTGGGCTCCAGTAGCTGTGGCACGTGGGCTCAGTAGTTGTGGCTCGCGGGCTCTAGAGCGCAGGCTCAGTAGTTGTGGCACACGGGCTTAGCTGCTCCGTGGCATGTGAGATCTTCCCGGACCAGAGACCGAACCTGTGTCCCCTGCATTGGCGGGCGGATTCTTAACCACTGCACCACCAGGGAAGTCCTCTTATTTCTAACTTAATGCTGTTGGAGACAGAAAACATACTCTGTATGCATTCAGTCCTCTGAAACTTACTGAGACTTAAAAGAAACCAGTATATGATATATCTATATGACTGTTCCATGTGTACTTGGGAATATGTATTTTGCATTTGTTGGGTGTAGCACTCTATAAATATCAATTAGGTCAAGATGGTTAATCGTATGTTCAAATTGTATAGAGCCTTCTGATTTTTTTTTTCTTGTTGTACTATCATTTACTGAGAGAATGCAGTAAAGTTTCCAGCTACAATTGTGGGTTCATATATTTCTCTGTCTAGCTGTGTCTATTTTGGCTTCAAGTATTTGGCAGCTTTGTTAATAAGTGTATACACATTTAATACTGTTATGTTTTCTTGATAAATTAGCCATTTTATCATTACCAAAAAAAAAAAAAGATTTAGTCTCCAGTAACACTCCAGGTTTATATTTTCTAAAAGAAAGCCACAAAAGCTTTGTTATGCTTATTGTTTGCACGGTATATGCTTTTACTTTCTATTTGTTTGTGACTTTATGTTTAGAGTATGCTTCTTGAAATAACATTCAGTTAGTTGGGTCTTGCTTTTTTATCCATCTGTCAATCTCTGGCTTATTCTCTAACCTTTTGGTAGATCTTTGGTTCCTAATCAAAAACAAAATAACAGCTGGATGGAGGAGAAATATAACCCATTACATTTTCTAAGTTCTCATGTATCCCAACGTTGTCTAAGTTCTCATGGAGCTCATGAAGGTATATTCAATACTGGAATATACAGGACTTAAAGAATTTCTTAGGTCAGCAATTCTAAAACTTTCTCTTTTAACCTAAAACTATGTAAGTATCCAAAGACCCTTTTCCCAATGATGTTTACTTTAGAGCTAAAGAAAAAGTAGGTGATAATAAACAAGAAAGCAACATATACAAATCACTTATCATATATTTTGTAAGAAAATAATATATGCTTATGCATATTTTATTACAGAATAACATTCAATAAACATAAAAGTAATCTAGTCTTTTTTATTACACCTACCTTGATGGTAAGTTACAAATTATATGACTAGCCAAATTATATTTATAGCCAACAAACATCAACAGTGAGTTTCACCATGCAAGCAAATCTGGGGAAATTATATATACATTTGTGTTAGTGTAACCACAGAGTGTGAATGTTTCATTTTTGAACCACAATGCCTATGTGGTTATATACTTAAAAGTTAGGTAGTTAAAGTCTAATTTTGGAAAATTAGAGACCAAAAAATATGCAAATGTGCATTACTATACCATCAATGCACAGACAAGTAAACTGATGCTATAAAACTAATTTATCATTCAATAGCTATGTTATCATTACTATTTAAGAGCTAAGACAGCAGCTCTAACCAAACAACAGCCAATCAAAAACACGATTAGACTGACAAAGTGTTCTTTCCCTAAATTTCAAATTTTTCAAATACCCATACATGCATAAGTACAGTGGAGCTCTGCAACATTACCATACATTGAATAGCAGCCAGACCTCTTAGCAGAATACTGAACTAGACTCCTCAAGTTCTAAAAAGGTTTTCATTTTCATTTATAAATCCCAAAGTTTTAGTAATCCTTAATATATAATTGATAAGTGGTTGGTCCTAATGTAAAATACAAGCAAATGAGACTCAATTTTTAACAATCAAGGAAAGAATTTCCACTACAGAACAATTCACAACCCAATAGGACCACACTATCACTGCTTTAGGGAACTGACCTTAATAGATTAAAATCACTTTTATTCACAGCAATCATTGGTAATGTTAAGTATTTAAATAACTAAGAGGTTTTCATGCATATTTTAAACTTCTAAAAATTTTGTAGTGTATGTTGGTTTAATCCCATCATCATTAACGTAATATTAGTGATACCTATCAGGTACTGGGTATTCTCTTAGGCTGCTTTCATTATAATAATATTTCTAATCCTGAAACAACCATGTGGATATTAATACCTCCTTTGACAATGAGAAAATGAGTAACTTGCACAAACAACTAGAAAGTGATACAATCAGAATCTGAACTCAGATTTTTTTCATAGGAATATAAAAGTAGAGCGGGTTAATAGAAATATCACAAAATCAGAATTCAATTTCACTCTACAAAGTAAATGAAATATACAAATGAGACACAATACACACCATAAATTGTATATTTAAACTGATGAGACTTCCTCCATTAGCTTATTGACAAGTTTACCTTAGATTTAAAACCGCAAGAAAGCAAAGCTCCTGTGATTTAATTCAGTAAGTATTTAACTACCCATTTGTTGACTATTCCTTTTTAGTATGCCCTCCAAAACACAATTAGCAATTTATATTTTTAAACAATAAAATCATAAGAATAGAATTTTAATGTTTACTTTTCAAGTGAACTTTGCCAGTAAATGAGATAAAAGAATGAACATTTTATTTTCTTTAACTTGTAACCACTACCTTAAAGCCTCCAAACACTTCAGCCCACATTTACCTCTTCCATCTCTAAATGCCTGTTTTTAATTACATTAGATTTCAGTCTTTTTTTTTTTTTTTTAAGTCCCAAAGACCCTGGTGGAATGTTGAACATATGGCAACCATTCAAATCTTCGGTCAAGGATTTGACCAAGGCACTAGAGTTCTTAAAAAGTATCATCTTGTGTGCAGTCCCACTTAAGTTTGGGGTAATTTTACCACATATAAAATCCCATTAGTAAATTTTACGACCAAAAATGTCATTACAATCCATTTTGGTAATGATGGTTACAGAGATAGATGTGAAAGTGAGTTCCCAGTTCCAGAACCCCTCCAGAGGTTCATCTACAATTTATGATATTGTTACTTTGTGAAATTGCATCCTAAGTTTCAATTAATGGAACTGTATGGGTGGATAGGTATAAACAAATTTTTAGAACAAGCAACTTGTTAACTTTCTAGATCCCTACAGTCTCATTTAAAAAAAAGAATATTAATCACTTTATAGGATTCTAAACAAAGGGGTAGGACTCTAGACTCTTCTCCCCTCCCCGGTATTCATTCACGTATATGAGTTATTCCCATATTGACCACTCATAAATAAAAGACTAACTAAATCAGTAAAGCACCTATTTTATAGGTCACTCTCCAAAACTTAACAGATATGCTTGCAGTATTCAGCAGTGCCCATTTTCTTTCCAGCATGAATCAGTAACTCATATCAATATCACTAGACAGTAGCAAATCAACAATTTTTGACCCTATATTCTCGATCCACATTGTACATCATGACCAAATACAAACATATATACGGATATCTAAAACAGATATAGATGCACACACAGATAACTAAAAGTGAATTTTCATGAAACCATATTTAACCTTACTACGACCACTGTTTTCTAATTATTTTCTATTCCATTCCTTTTGTTGTTGTTGTTGTTGTTTAATGCTGGCTGTGATCTACCACAGGATTTCAAACAATGGTCTACATGTTCCATACTCTAACTTTGCCACACCAAATAATCTATATATAGAGAAAAAAAGTTGCAAAACACTATAGGGAAGCATGTGGTAGACTATATTATTGGTCCCTGTTTTTCACTCCTGTGTAATTGAATTATATACCCACATGCCTAACATGGCCTCATGGTGGGCATAATGTATTTTTCCACCCCTTGACTTGGGCTTGGCCATGTAACTTACTTTAAGGATATTAATGGACATGACACAAGAAAACTTAAAATACACCTCTGTGACTGGACGTTCAATGATCAACTGTGAGAAGAATATTTCCCAGGTACCTTTTCAACCTAGGTCCCACAATGAGACAACTGCAACAGACCTGAACTTGGCACCAGCTTGAAGAAGAGCCTTTCCAGTTGGCCCACAGACACATGAGCAAGAAATAAATAATGCATTTATTTATAATGCATTTATATAATAAACCTATGCCCTGAGATTTTATAAGTTTGTTACACAGCAGCAGCTGACTAATAAACAGTATGAGGTATGACTTATTTTGGATCAAAAGGTACATGACCCAGATTTTCTATAACTATCCAAACCTATCCTAAGGGCACAGTCTATGAGAAAGTTTTCCCCCTAAGACCCTGCTTTCCCAAAAGCTATCAAGTTTTGAGGTAAAATAAACAAGCAAAACCTCAGAACAGAAAAAATTATTCAAATACCTTCTTTGTGCACGAGTAGTGCACACAAACATACACACACACAGAGAAAAAAGGTTTTAAAAAATAGAATATTCCTTCTAAGGTGGGAAAATTTCACTCAATACTCTTTACAGCAAAGACTCTGCTAGTAGGACATTAAAAATAATTCACTCTAAAATTGAGGCATTCTTTTAAAGAAAAAGTATCCCCTAGTTAAGTTGTCTAGAATTATCACCTTGATATGATCCTACCTTATTCTTGGAGTATGTCAAGGAATTTTCTAAAATGAAAAAAAAAAAAAAAGAATATTATTACTTAAATGCTGTTCGTGAATTACTCCGCACACAAATAGTATAAATATCAAGCCAGTAATAAATTACTTTAATAGTTCCAGAAGATATAATTTCTACATGAATAACACAGCAAACATTTAAAAATTTTATCCTTACAGTATGATTCCAAAATTCTCAACCCAACACACATACCGAGCCAAAGAGGTTAAGACCAACCTAACTTCCCCAGAATCATCTGTTTCTGTGCGGATCCCCAAGTGTCTACTAACTGCTGCAAATTCATCCACGGCTGCCTCAGAATAGCTTGGGTTCCAGAAACTCATCTTAAGAATACAGTGAGACTCATCTTAAGAATACAGTGCGAGTGCTCTAAACTACCTTTTCATGTGTTAGCCTTATGAAGTAAGCGTTTAGATTTGAAGAGCTAGCAAACGAAACATACAACAAAGGGGCAAAAAGGAAGACTTTAGATTATCTGGACAACCATTCTCTAACCAGACGAAAAGCAAAACAGCTTTTTCGTTCTTGCTTTCTGCTTCAAGAATCACAAGAACGTTTTTTACTGGTCTATTAACAAATTTTTCTGGCAAATAGTAAACAGTCTCCTTTTCTCAGCAATTTGAAAACTTCAAGAAAAATGTTCTTGCTGCAAAATAAAGTCTTAAGATGTTCTTCCCCCATAATATAAAAAACCAATCAATACTACTAAGAGTTCTTATCAGGAGGTACTTTGCTCTTCTCAGAGCAGTCAAAAGGGCAAATCAAAAGAGCAGGCAATAATTTAAGTCAGCTACAAAGTTGTGAAAAATCTAGGGAAGTAATTAAACTTCAATCATCTAGCTGCCCTGAGGCTCATTCTCTCCTTACTCGCCATTCTTCCCCTGTTGTCTTGGCTACCAACACCCACTCCTCAAATCTTACAGGGGTGGATTTCTTAGTTGAAGCACACTTGTTCAACACAAAAGACGTTGTGGTTAAGTCATGATTTTCCATCTGACACAGTGAACATGAATTGCAGCCCATCCCTGGTCTGCCTCACTCTGGCCAAAGAGAAATGACCTCGATCATATTTCTCACTCATCTGCGTTCTAATTTAAAGCCATATTTTCAAGTAAGTATTGAAAGCTGATCAATTTTAGAAGGTACTAGAGCAGCACTGTTCAATAGAAATATAATGCAAGCCCAAATGCAAACCACATATGTACCTTAACATTTTCTAGTAGCCATATTAGAGTAAAAGAAACAGATAAAAGTAATGTTAATATACCTTAACCCAATAGATCCAAAATATTATCATTTCAACATACAATGAATATAAACAATTATTAATGAGATACCTTTACATTCATATAAAGCCTTTGAAATCCAGAGTATATTTTCTAGTTCTGCACATTCAATTCAGACTAATCATATTTCAAGTGTTCAATAGCCACATGTGGCTATTGGCTACAGTATGGGACAGTGCAGATTTTTAATCTAATAATCTTTCCTAGGGATCACTAGATACCTGTTATTATTCTTTCATGAACTGCATAAGAGATTAAAAGATCGAAGGATGCTGAATATAAAAATGGATCTCCTTCACTGAAGTGAAAATTTCAAAGGGCTTATAGAATAGAGATTTTTCTCTAGAAAGTAGGCTGCAACCATAATCTAAGATAAAACTGATGAATTTCAGGAGCCAGAGAAGGTAATTCTTTGCACAGATGCAGAATTAAATAATAGTTTCTTTTTCTATAGAATCAGTTTTAGCGCTGGAAGGATTCAAAGTGAGATTTCAAAAATCATGAAACTGAGATTAAGTGACTTGATCGTGATACGCAAGCGCTATTGTCACTATCGGTACTGAGAAAAATATTCACGCAGAGTTAAATTTTTATTCGTTTTTAATTACCCTTTTTCGAAAAACATTACCTATCCTGTGTGTCCTTTGTGCACCTACATAGGTATCAAAAATTCGCTGCAATTCACATTTTCCAGTCATCTGTCGTAAGAGCCATTTCATCCAAAATCGAAAGAAGTGCCCATAGAAGAACTCCCACAAAGAAATAAACATTTTTTCCTGGAGAAGGAAATATATGACAGGTTTAACAGCCTTAAATTGGATTTAGAAAAAGAGAAAAAATTAGTTTATCCAACTCATCAAATCCCAAATTATATTAATAGATATAATGTTGTTCCATTGTGTCTATTTTGTAGTAGTGTTTAGGCATCTAAGAAAACAATGCCAGGTGTAATATATACCACTTAGATTAACTAAATGATGCTGGCCAAATGGTTAATTTATCATTTTAAACAATTAACTGTAAAAATCAAACGACTTACTTAGATTCAAGCTCTCAGTTCACTATTTAATTTCTTATTCTTTGAGAACAGGGCTCAACAGTTCAAGAACAAAAGGACCCCACCTAAAGAAACAATTAAATCAAATATACCATATATCAGAATTGTTTGTATAAGGAATGTCTTCTTAACCCCTGTGGATAATCTCAGTTACAGCTGTCCCCCAGTCAGGTGATGGCAGCAAATAAAAACACTACATATGGCTTACAAATGAAGTACACAAACTGAACACGGAGTAGATCACACCCTGGCTAATTGTTGATTTTCCATTCAACAGGTGAAGGGCAGAAATACTAAGAAGAGTAATAGACTACACCCTCGATAAAACTGAATCTTTATGCCATAAGAAAAATCTTCGGCTCCTAAATGAAGCGGGGTCGGGGAAATGAAAGTCAGGGGGAGTTACTTAAAAACAAAAATGCTCATCTCTTTCCTGCCTTAAACATTCCCACAGATAGATCATCTCCCGAGGGACTGTCAAATTCGAGATCCCCGCAGGTCAGTGCAGAATCAGTGCACAGAGACGGGCTGAACTGTGATTTTAAAATGAATCCATCTGGTCCGCGCTCATCAGGACAAAAGAAGCCGAACTGCCAAGCGGAGGGACCGCCAGCCTCACGGCGCCTGAGCTCCCCAGCCCTCGGGGAGCCGCTGCGCCGCCGAGCCCCCCTCCCGGAGCCTGGCTGAGCCCAGCTCGCGCCCTGCCCGCGAGTGGGAGGGAACCGCTCGCACAAAGCCCCGCCGGCCCGGCAGCCCTGCGGGACTTTCCGTAGGACACCGCGGGGCTCGCGCGCCTTCAGCGCAGCCGCACCCAAGCTGCACCAGGCGAGAGGAAAAGAAACAGCAGCCACCTCACGGGAACGGGAAGAACTAGGAGGAGCAGGAGCTGCCTCGGTTTCCCCGACTGCAAACTGCCGGCAACGGAAACGACGCTACTCGCGGTACGCTCCCTGCAAACACCGCGACCCGGAAGTCAGGGAGCGAAGCGGCGGGAACGCCTTCCCCGGCACACTGCCCGGCCCCGCCCCGCCGCCTTCTCCGATTGGCCCGAGCTCCACCAATCGCTATCTCTGAAAGGATGTCAAGCTGGGCTGCCCCGCCGCGCGTGCTCGGATTCTAGGGACGCCCGACGGTTTCCCTGGCAACCACTACCTTGAGGCACGCCCCGCGCCAAAGATCGGTCTTTGGCGGAGCGGCTCCGTAGATTTTTCTCGCCTTAAATTTCAGGTCTTTTGCGCAAGCTGAAACGGTGTACTACTCCTAGATTCTAAGCACGGGAGAAGCGATGTGCTTTGTGTAACTATCATACCGCCAAGGTTACAAAAGCGCTTTCACCTGCATTTAATCTTAATTCTGTGAAGTAATTAGTAACAGTCCCACTTTATGGATGAGGAAACAGAATTTACGTTGAATGACTTGCCCATGGCTACTACGTGGCAGATACGGAGAGCCCTGTACGTTGAGTAAAGAAGTTTAGACTTTGTCCTGTAATGATAAACATCTAATAGTACATGGAACATTTATTCCTTAGCTGGTTTTTTCTTGAAAAAGTAACTTATGCACATGATTTTTTTAAAAAATCCAACCTCAAACAGTACATTCATTAATTCAAGTATCTGTTGATTGGCCGTTGATGCACCAGGCAGTGTTCTAAGAGGGAGTCATACATTAAATAAATGAAAATATTTAGTATGTCAAGTGGTACTAAAGGGGTATTAGGGAAGGGAGGGAGAGTTTCTACATACAGTGTAGACGGGGGAGTCTCCGTGTTAAGGTGACATTTGACCAGTGTTCGGAATGAAGTAAGGGAGTGAGAGTATCTGGAGGAAGAGTATTCCAGACACTAGAAAGGCAAGTGCAAAGACATACTTCATAAGGTGGAGGAATAGCAAGAAGGGCAGTATGCCTGGAGGAGAAAGAACAAGGGGAGAGTAAAATACAAGTACAAAGGACAGTTTACACTAAAAAATAACTTCCACCCACCCATGCACAACTTCTGGTCCCTCAGCCCCGTTTCTCGAAAGCAACTAGTATTAGTTGCTTGTTTGTACCTTCAGGGACATTCTATGCAAATATATATATATACCCCCTCCATCCCCTTGTTAGCACAAACTGAAGAAGCAGTACACACTTTTCCACACCTCAACCAACTTTTTTTAAAAGGTGCTAATTGTAAAACGCTAGACATGTGAAGGGTGCATAAGCCATCATCCCTGCCCCATAGAAGCAACTAACTTGGTAATGAAATCTGGACATATACTATAATAATAAAACAGACTCGTATCTTGAAAGGAACTTAAAGATCATCTCAATGAATATTTTTTGTTGTACATAAAAAGATTCAGAAAGGCAAATTACACAGCCAAATTGGCAAATTAAGAACTAGAAACAAACCTATATTTCAGGTGTCTATTATTACACAAAACCTTCATAGAATAGAAAGTGAGATAATTCTGTAGTACAATTATAAAATCCTTTTACCTTTTCAGTGTGCTACACTGACAGCTGGGGGTGGTGGTGCAGAGAGGAACCCTTCTGCTGGTCTCCATGCTGCCTGTTGGCCCACTTCTATCCATGTTTTTCTCCAAGAGAGGAGAATGCTCACCTGTTTGGTCAGAACCTGAGAAGTTGGTTGAACTGCATTTACTGGAAGCAGGATCACTGTCTATTAAAATGCCATGTGCATATGATTTCCTCTCCTCTCTTCCACGAATTCATTTGCATATAACTAGCAGATACAATAAACCAGTCCTGTGCCTCAGGGAAGATTGGCCTTCTATCTTTCTCATTTTATTGGCTTTCTTCTTTGTGGCTGGCTAAATGGTGGTTAGATCCTAAGATTAGAATTCTGGCTTCAAGGAGAAAGTGGGACCTACTTAGGTCTCTGAACTAAATTGTGTGCTTCTACCAGGCCTTATCAGTTACACCTACATGGAAGAAAGAGGCTATGGTGTAATGGAGTTTGGTTATATTTTTATGTAGTACTGAGGAATCTCTGCTTTTCTTGGATTCTCAGACTAAACAACAAAGGCTCTGTTGATTTTAGAAACTGCTTAATGGAAAGAGTTGTTTGGTATGACTGTTAATCAACAATTTGTTACAGTGTTTGGGGTTTGATCCATGGAGGACCCAAGTAAAATATCAAGCCCTCTTTTGGAGTGTGTGAAGTCTGGAATGCAGCGAGTTTATACTGAGAAGGAAAACTGTATACTCCTTTCACTAACAGTGAAATGGATTACTTCTGCGGAAGCATTAAAAATGTTATGGGCAGTGGCAACCCTGACTGGTTTTATGATGATTTGTGTTGCACTTTCCTGAAACTAAGTTAGACACTGTGCTTAGGGGGAACCCCTCGTGTATGGATTCCCCATATAATTTTTTTTAATGGAAGGACAAGGAAATACACAGAATGCCAAGGCAAATTTGTTCTCACAGCTACTAGTAACGGGGTTTACCAATGAAAAGAAAATTTAAGCTATGCAAAATTAAGCTAATGGGCTGGTGGGAAGATATTAACCAGAACAAAGGAAATAACCATTGAATCAGGTAGAACTATTTATATGATTGTTTTTAAAAAACAAAGGGTGAGGGGGAGTAAAGAAGCAAGAATTTTGACAGATTCCCTACAGAGGGTTTGGTGGCACATAAACAATAGTTGGGAGCAGGGAAAACTATTCAGGCTCCTGTGTCGGCCTCACCTAAGTTAATCTATCAGATCTGTTCCAATTATCCCAGCCTGGATGAGTTTAGGGCTAAGGATGCTGAAATAGGGAAATAAGGTGGATTTAGCACAGGGGAGTTATTTAAATTCATCATTAGGGTTGTGGTAGAAAAGGACAACTAACTTGAGGGTCAAGAAATCGTCAATTGACCCGTTAGGAGGTCCAAGATTGTATGATATAGTTTATGTCGAGCGGCAGAGGACAGTGGAAAACCTCTGGGGGATTATCTAACGATGATGCAAAATGTACCATAATATCATCAGGGGGATGGAAGGGCAATATTAAGGTATGAAAATTGAAGTTTGGAGCAAATGAAAATGTTATGGTAGGCAGCACCAGAATCATGAAGAAGCTGAAGCTGGAGAAATAAGAAAGTAAGAATTGCCCAGTGCCTCCTTTTATCTGAATCTGTAATTACAGTGGATGTGATGAAGTTCCTTGTCACTACCAGCTTAAAGCCAAATGTCTTTTAAGAGACAGAAGAGTCTGCCCTTTATGGATTTTTAATTAGACACACAAAATGGGAGCCCTGAAAATTGCTCAGACCTTCCTTTGGAGTAAATATCAGGCAGTGTCAGATTGGGGAAGGACACAGGAAATCTCACCTCGCATTAGGAAACAATGGGAGCAGAATCTCCACTAATGCTTTCTATTAATCCTCTGTGGCCCAGGAGAAAAGACCCATGGGAATAACTGTTAGCCATCATGATTTGAACAAGGTAGTTACCATGACTTAAATTAGTGTCTGTTCTGCCAAGCACTGTAGAAACTGCCTAAGACGTTCAACAAGCTAACGTTCAACAAGCTAAACAAGCTGCTTTTGTGATAGATTCACCTATGCTACCTTCTTCTTTTTTTAAAATTTACTTAACTATAGTTGATTTACAATATGGTGTTAGTTTCAGGTGTACAGCTTCAGAGTCTTTTCCATTATAGGTTATTATTCAATATGGTTCCATGGGCTATACAGTAAATCCTTGTTGTTTATCTATTTTATATATAGTGGTATGTATCTATTAATCCCAGACTCCTTACTTATTCCCCCTCCCCTTTTCCCTTTGGTAAACATAAATTTGTCTTCTATGTCTGTGAGTCTGTTTCTGTTTTGCAACTAAGTTGATTTGTATTTTTTTTTTTAGATTCCACATGTAAGTGATATCATATGATATTTGTCTTTCTCTGTCTGATTTACTTCGCTTAGTGTGATCATCTCTAGGTCCATCCATGTTGCTGCAGATGGCATTAGTTCATTCTTTTTTATGGCTGAGTCATATTCCATTGTCTATATGTGCCACATCTTCTTTATCCATTCCTCTGTCGTTGGACATTTAGGTTACTTCCATGTCTTGATAATTGTAAATAGTGCTGCTATGAACATTGGGGTGCATGTAACTTTTTTTTCCTGACTTTTCTGGATATATGTCCAGGAGTGGAATTGCTGGATCATATGGTACTATTTTTAGTTTTTTAAGGTACTTCCAGACTGTTTTGCATAGTGGCTGCACCAATTAACATTTCCACCAACAGTGTGGGAGGGTTCCCTTTTCAGCTATGCTATCTTCTTGATCTCACTCTCAGAGTGAGATCGGTTTGCTTGTGCATGAGAAGGAATGTGTAATATATTTATGGTCCTTCTCCAAGGAGGTCTGACCTCTCCAGCTCACTGCTACAATTTGGTGAGAGTGGACTTAGACATGATCACCATCAAAATTAATTCATTATACTGATTACATTATGATCATTCCCCACCTTGGAAGGAGAAACTCAGGAGATTTGAGAGCTGTCATGGCACGTATGACTAGCTGAATCAATCTAGTTAAGATTTAAAGCTTATTTTTTAGACCTCCTTCCCATTTAGGTCACCACAGAGCATTGAGTAGAGTTCCCTGTGCCATAGAGTAGGTTCCCATTAGTTACCTATTTTATACATAGTAGTGTATATATGAAGGGATATCTGTATACGTATAACTGATTCACTATGCTGTACAGCACGAACTAACACAACATTGTAAAGCAATTATACTCCAATAAAAATTAATAAAAAAATAGGACACACACACATTGGTAAGCAAAACAATGCTTGGAAAATAAAGAAGATGGTAGATTAAATAAAAAAGATTTAGAGCTTAGTGAAATCAGTGAAATTTCTAAAAATAACTTTGGGCCACCAGAGGTGTTTTATAAATGGTAAACAATAAATTACTCCCCCTCCAGGACTCTGTCAATAAAAAGGAGACACAACACCTTACAGGAATATTTGGCAAGCTTTGAAAAATATGTAATGGGTAGTGGCCCAAGGATGCTGCTGAGACCCTACGATTCTCACACATTCATACATAATTATACAAGTTTCTGACACCACAATACATGCAAATTGGAGGCTTTGAATGAAATATAACACTGCCACCTCGTGGCGACCACTGGGATTTTGGGACTCAAAAGGTTCCTGATGAGAGGCGGAGTCAAGATGGCTGTGTGGAAACACACGGAGTTAGCATCTCCCCACAACTAGGGTGCCTGATGGCCGCTGGTGGGAGACTCTGAAGCCCAAGGAGAGGGGAGGAACCCCAAAGTGAACCGGCGGCTTGCGGGACCTTGGTTCACGAACCCCGGGTCGGGCCGAAGCTCCTGCGGTGGGAGCTCTGAGTCCAAACTACTGGATTAACAGAGAACCTCAGACCCCAGGGAATATTCATCGGAGTGAGGTCTCACGGAGTTCCTCATCTCAGCACCAAAACCCAGCTCTACCCAATAGCCTACAAACCCCAGTGTTGGAAGCTTCAGGCCAAACAACTGGTAAGACAGGAACACAATCCCACTCATTAAAAAAAAAAAAAAAATGAGATGGCAAAAAAATATGTCACAGATGAAGGAGCAAGGTAAAAACTTACAAGACCAAATAAATGAAGAGAAAATAGGCAATCTACCTGAAAAAGAATTCAGAGTAACGATAGTAAAGATGATGCAGAATCTCAGAAATAAAGTGGAGGCATGGATTGAGAAAATACAAGAAATGTTTAACAAAGATCTAGAAGAAGAAAAGAAGAAACAGATGAACAACACAATAAATGAAATAAAAAATACACTAGAAGGAATCAATAGCAGAATAACTGAGGCAGAAGAACAAATAAGTGAGCTGGAAGACAAAATGGTGGAAATAACTGCGGAGGAGCAGAATAAAGTGAAAAGAATTGAGGACAATCTCAGAGACCACCAGGACAACACTAAATGCACCAACATTCAAATAATAAGGGTCCCAGAAGAAGAAGAGAAAAAGAAAGGGTCTGAGAAAATATTTGAAGAGATTATAGTTGAAAACTTCCCTAAAATGGGAAAGGAAATAGTCACCCAAGTCCAGGAAGCACAGAGAGTCCCACACAGGATAAACCCTAGGAAAAACACAGCAAGACACATATTAATCAAACTAACAAAAATTAAGTTCAAAAAAAAATATTAAAATTTTTAATATTTTAAAAGGAAGGTTATTGGCTGATTTTCCAGCCAATAAGGTTATCAGCTGATTTTGCAGCAGAAACTCTGCAGGCCAGAAGGGAGTGGCAGGATATACTTAAAGTGATGAAAGAGATAAACCTACAACCAAGATTACTCTACCCAGCAAGGATCTCATTCGATGGAGAAGTCAAAAGCTTTTCAGACAAGCAAAAGCTAAGAGAATTCAGCACCACCAAACCAGCTTTACAACAAATGCTAAAGAAACTTCTCTAAGCGGGAAACACAAGAGAAGAAAAAGACCCACAAAACAAACCCAAAACAATTAAGAAAATGGTAATAGGAACATACGTATCAATAATAACCTTGAATGTAAATGGATTAAATGCCCCAACCAAAAGACACAGACTGGCTGAATAGACAAAGAAACAAGACTCATATATATGCTGTCTACAAGCGACCCACTTCAGGCCTAGGGACATACAGACTGAAAGTGAGGGGATGGAAAAAGATATTCCATGCAAATGGAAATCAAAAGAAAGCTGGAGTAGCAATACTCATATCAGACAAAATAGACTTTAAAATAAAGAACATTACAAGAGACAAGGAAGGACACTACATAATGATCAAGGGATCAATCCAAGAAGAAGATATAATAATTATAAACATATGTATCCAACATAGGAGCACCTCAATACACAAGGCAACTGCTAACAGCTATAAAAGAGGAAATCGACAGTAACACCATAATAGTGGGGAAATTTAACACCTCACTTACACCAATGGACAGATCATCCAAACAGAAAATTAATAAGGAAACACAAGCTTTAAATGACACAATAGACCAGATAGATTTAATTGATATTTATAGGACATTCCATCCAAAACCAGCAGATTACACTTTCTTCTCAAGTGCACACAGAACATTCTCCAGGATAGATCACATCTTGGGTCACAAATCAAGCCTCGGTAAATTTAAGAAAATTGAAATCATATCAAGCATCTTTTCTGACCACAATGCTATGAGATTAGAAATCAATTACAGGGGAAAAAACGTAAAAAACACAAACACATGGAGGCTAGACAATACATTACTAAATAACCAAGAGATCACTGAAGAAATCAAAGAGGAAATCAAAAAATACCTAGAGACAAATGACAATGAAAACACGACTATCCAAAACCTATGGGATGCAGCAAAAGCAGTTCTAAGGGGGAAGTTTATAGCACTACAATCCTACCTCAAGAAACAACAAACATATCAAATAAACAATCTAACCTTACACCTAAAGGAACTAGAGAAAGAAGAATAAACAAAACCTAAAGTTAGTAGAAGGAAAGAAATCATAAAGATCAGAGCAGAAATAAACAGAAACAAAGAAAACAATAGCAAAGATCAATAAAACTAAAAGCTGGTTCTTTGAGAAGATAAACAAAATTGATAAACCATTAGCCAGACTCATCAAGAGGGAGAGGACTCAAATCAATACAATTAGAAATGAAAAAGGAGAAGTTACAACAGACACTGCAGAAATACAAAGCATCCTAAGAGACTACTACAAGCAACTCTATGCCAATAAAATGGACAACCTGGAAGAAATGGACAAATTCTTAGAAAGGTATAACCTTCCAAGACTGAACCAGGAAGAAATAGAAAGTATGAACAGACCAATCACAAGTAATGAAATTGAAACTGTGATTAAAAATCTTCCAACAAACAAAAGTCCAGGACCAGATGGCTTCACAGGTGAATTCTATCAAACATTTAGAGAAGAGCTAACACCCATCCTTCTCAAACTCTTCCAAAAAATTGCAGAGGAAGGAACACTCCCAAACTCATTCTATGAGGCCACCATCACCCTGATACCAAAACCAGACAAAGATACAACAAAAAAAAGAAAATTACAGACCAATATCACTCATGAATATAGGGGGAAAAATCCTCAACAAAATACTAGCAAACAGAATCCAACAACACATTAAATGGATCATACACTATGATCAAGTGGGATTTATTCCAGGGATGCAAGGATTCTTCAATATATGCAAATCAATCAATGTGATACACCATATTAACAAATTGAAGAAGAAAAACTATATGATCATCTCAATAGATGCAGAAAAAGCTTTTGACAAAACTCAACACCCATTTATGATAAAAACTCTCCAGAAAGTGGGCATAGAGGGACCTACCTCAACATAATAAAGGCCATATACGACAAACCCACAGCAAACATCATTCTCGGGGCTTCCCTGGTGGCGCAGTGGTTGAGACTATGCCTGCCAATGCAGGGGACACGGGTTCGAGCCCTGGTCTGGGAGGATCCCACATGCCGCGGAGCGACTGGGCCCGTGAGCCACAACTACTGAGCCTGCGCGTCTGGAGCCTGTGCTCCGCAACAAGAGAGGCCGCGATAGTGAGAGGCCCGCGCACCGCGATGAAGAGTGGCCCCCACTTGCCACAACTAGAGAAAGCCCTCGCACAGAAGCGAAGACCCAACACAGCCAAAAATAAATTAATTAATTAATTAATTTTTAAAAAATGTACTTAAAAAAATTAAAAAAGAAAAACAACAAAACATCATTCTCAATGGTGAAAAACTGAAAGCATTTCCTCTAAGATCAGGAACAAGACAAGGATGTCCACTCTCACCACTATTATTCAACATAGTTTTGGAAGTCCTAGCCATGGCAATCAGAGAAGAAAAAGAAATAAAAGGAATACAAATTGGAAAAGAAGAAGTAAAACTGTCACTGTTTGCAGATGACATGATACTATACATAGAGAATCCTGAAGATGCCACCAGAAAACTACTAGAGCTAATCAGTAAATTTGGTAAAGTTGTGGGATACAAAATTAATGCACAGAAATCTCTTGCATTCCTATACACTAATGATGAAAAATCTGAAAGAGAAATTAAGGAAACACTCCCATTTACCATTGCAACAAAAGAATAAAATACCTAGGAATAAACCTACCTAGGGAGACAAAAGACCTGTATGCAGGAAACTATAAGACACTGATGAAAGAAATTAAAGATGATACAAACAGATGGAGGGATATACCATGTTCTTGGATTGGAAGAATCAATACTGTGAAGATGACTATACTACCCAAAGCAATCTACAGATTCAATGCAATCCCTATCAAATTACCAATGGCATTTTTCACAGAACTAGAACAAAAAAATCTTAAAATTTGTATGGAGACACAAAAGACCCCAAATAGACAAAGCGGTCTTGAAGGAAAAAAATGGAGCTGGAGGAATCAGACTCCCTGACTTCAGACTATACTACAAAGCTACAGTAATCAAGACAATGTGGTACTGGCACAAAAACAGAAATATAGATCAATGGAACAGGATAGAAAGCCCAGAGATAAACCCACGCACCTATGGTCAGCTAATCTATGACAAAGGAGGCAAGGATATACAATGGAGAAAAGACAGTCTCTTCAATAAGTGGTGCTGGAAAACTGGACAGCTACATGTAAAAGAATGAAATTAGAACACTCCCTAACACCATACACAAAAATAAACTCAAAATGGATTCGAGACCTAAATGTAAGACCGGACACTATAAAACTCTTAGAGGAAAACTTAGGAAGAACACTCTTTGACATAAATCACAGCAAGATCTTTTTTGATCCACCTCCTAGAGTAATGGAAATAAAAACAAAAATAAACAAATGGGACCTAATGAAACTTAAAAGCTTTTGCACAGCAAAAGAAACTACAAACAAGACGAAGAGACACCCCTCCGAATGGGAGAAAATATCTGCAAACGAATCAATGGACGAAGGATTAATATCCAAAATATATAAACAGCTCATGCAGCTCAATATTAAAAAAACAAACAAGCCAATCCAAAAGTGGGCAGAAGACCTAAATAGACATTTCTCCAAAGAAGACGTACAGATGGCCAAGAAGCACATGAAAAGCTGCTCAACATCACTAATTATTAGAGAAATGCAAATCACAACTACAATGAGATATCATCTCACACCAGTCAGAATGGCCATCATCAAAAAATCTAGAAACAAATGCTGGAGAGGGTGTGGAGAAAAGGGAACCCTCTTGCACTGTTGGTGGGAATGTAAATTGATACAGCCACTATGGAGAACAGTATGGAGGTTCCTTAAAAAACTAAAAATAGAACTACCATATGACCCAGCAATCCCACTACTGGGCATATACCCAGAGAAAACCATAATTCAAAAAGACACACGCACCCCAATGTTCATTGCAGCACTATTTACAATAGCCAGGACATGGAAGCAACCTAAATGCCCATTGACAGACGAATGGATAAAGAAGATGTGGTACATATATACAATGGAATATCACTCAGCCATAAAAAGGAACGAAATTGGGTCATTAGTAGAGACGTGGATGGGCCTAGAGATTGTCATACAGAGTGAAGTAAATCAGAAAGAGAGAAACAAACATCATATATTAACGCATATATGTGGAACCTAGAAAAATGGTACAGATGAATCGGTTTGCAGAGCAGAAATAGAGACACAGATGTAGAGAACAAACGTATGGACACCAAGGGGGGAAAGTGGCGGGGGGGTGGGGGTGGGGGTGTGCTGAATTGGGAGATTGGGATTGACATGTATACACTGATGTGTATAAAATAGATAACTAATAAGAACCTGCTGTATAAAAAAATTAATTAAATTAAATTTTAAAAAAAAAGATGGCATTTGGGAAAATCTCCTGGGAACAGGGATCCAAGCATATAAGCCAGTGAACTGTGTAGGATTACTATTCACAGCCCCTAGAGGATTGAGTTTGACATTTATTCTCTCTTGGGCTAAAGCCCAAACACTGACAAAGGCTATTTGGTTCCCTATCATATATCTTTTTGGACCAAAGAATGCATTCTACATTCCAGTGTGCAAAAATGGCCCCTCACATCCTAACATAATATGGATATATCATATTCCTCACCATCTATAAAGTAGTTGTTAAATTGACACCAGAACTGGTAATTGAAACATTACTGAAAATACAGTGTAAAGATGTGGAGGGCTGGCTGGATCAGTTAGGTGAATGGGTGCTTTGTCCAAATAGGAGGAATAGTAAAGGGGAAACAATTAAAAAGGGTTTTGGGTGCTAGAGATGTGTACGGTTCTGGCCATCAATTCCACCAAGCAATTCTCAGACACAGCTGGGTGACCTCTAATTCAATTCAGTTCTGACACTGTCCACCTGGAGGTAGCGTCAGATCCTAAAAGACTGACACCCTCTCACCACACACACACACTTCACAAGTCCCAATCACAAGTCCAGGTTGTCGCCTATGCTTCTTACCCACCAGCATAGATCGGAGGGTCTAACGACCCCCTCCCTGGGTTTGATTAATTTGCTAGACTGGCTCATAGAATTCAGAGAAAAATTTTACGTTCTAGATTACCAGTTTGTAATAAAAGGATATGACTCAGGAACAGCCAGATGGGAGAGATGATAGGTCAAGGCATGGGGAAAGGGCTGGGAGCTTCCACGCCCCTCCCTAGGCACACCACTCTCCTAGAATCTCTACCTGTTCACCAGCCTGGAAGCTCTGCTCACCCTGTCCTTTTTGGGTTTTATGGAGGTTTCATTGCATAGGCACAGTTGATTAAGTAATTGTCCATTGGTGACTGAACTCAATCTTCAGCCCCTCTCCCGTCCCTGGAGGTTGGGTGCTTGGTTCCCATGTCAAACTCAATCCTCTAGGGGCTGTGAATAGTAATCCTACACAGTTCACTGGCTTATATGCTTGGATCCCTGTTCCCAGGAGATTTTCCCAAATGCCATCTTTTTTTTTAAAATTTAATTTAATTAATTTTTTTATACAGCAGGTTCTTATTAGTTATCTATTTTATACACATCAGTGTATACATGTCAATCCCAATCTCCCAATTCAGCACACCCCCACCCCCACCCCCCCGCCACTTTCCCCCCTTGGTGTCCATACGTTTGTTCTCTACATCTGTGTCTCTATTTCTGCTCTGCAAACCGATTCATCTGTACCATTTTTCTAGGTTCCACATATATGCGTTAATATATGATGTTTGTTTCTCTCTTTCTGATTTACTTCACTCTGTATGACAATCTCTAGGCCCATCCACGTCTCTACTAATGACCCAATTTCGTTCCTTTTTATGGCTGAGTGATATTCCATTGTATATATGTACCACATCTTCTTTATCCATTCGTCTGTCAATGGGCATTTAGGTTGCTTCCATGTCCTGGCTATTGTAAATAGTGCTGCAATGAACATTGGGGTGCGTGTGTCTTTTTGAATTATGGTTTTCTCTGGGTATATGCCCAGTAGTGGGATTGCTGGGTCATATGGTAGTTCTATTTTTAGTTTTTTAAGGAACCTCCATACTGTTCTCCATAGTGGCTGTATCAATTTACATTCCCACCAACAGTGCAAGAGGGTTCCCTTTTCTCCACACCCTCTCCAGCATTTGTTTCTAGATTTTTTGATGATGGCCATTCTGACTGGTGTGAGATGATATCTCATTGTAGTTGTGATTTGCATTTCTCTAATAATTAGTGATGTTGAGCAGCTTTTCATGTGCTTCTTGGCCATCTGTACGTCTTCTTTGGAGAAATGTCTATTTAGGTCTTCTGCCCACTTTTGGATTGGCTTGTTTGTTTTTTTAATATTGAGCTGCATGAGCTGTTTATATATTTTGGATATTAATCCTTCGTCCATTGATTCGTTTGCAAATATTTTCTCCCATTCGGAGGGGTGTCTCTTCGTCTTGTTTGTAGTTTCTTTTGCTGTGCAAAAGCTTTTAAGTTTCATTAGGTCCCATTTGTTTATTTTTGTTTTTATTTCCATTACTCTAGGAGGTGGATCAAAAAAGATCTTGCTGTGATTTATGTCAAAGAGTGTTCTTCCTAAGTTTTCCTCTAAGAGTTTTATAGTGTCCGGTCTTACATTTAGGTCTCGAATCCATTTTGAGTTTATTTTTGTGTATGGTGTTAGGGAGTGTTCTAATTTCATTCTTTTACATGTAGCTGTCCAGTTTTCCAGCACCACTTATTGAAGAGACTGTCTTTTCTCCATTGTATATCCTTGCCTCCTTTGTCATAGATTAGCTGACCATAGGTGCGTGGGTTTATCTCTGGGCTTTCTATCCTGTTCCATTGATCTATATTTCTGTTTTTGTGCCAGTACCACATTGTCTTGATTACTGTAGCTTTGTAGTATAGTCTGAAGTCAGGGAGTCTGATTCCTCCAGCTCCATTTTTTTCCTTCAAGACCGCTTTGTCTATTTGGGGTCTTTTGTGTCTCCATACAAATTTTAAGATTTTTTTGTTCTAGTTCTGTGAAAAATGCCATTGGTAATTTGATAGGGATTGCATTGAATCTGTAGATTGCTTTGGGTAGTATAGTCATCTTCACAGTATTGATTCTTCCAATCCAAGAACATGGTATATCCCTCCATCTGTTTGTATCATCTTTAATTTCTTTCATCAGTGTCTTATAGTTTCCTGCATACAGGTCTTTTGTCTCCCTAGGTAGGTTTATTCCTAGGTATTTTATTCTTTTGTTGCAATGGTAAATGGGAGTGTTTCCTTAATTTCTCTTTCAGATTTTTCATCATTAGTGTATAGGAATGCAAGAGATTTCTGTGCATTAATTTTGTATCCCACAACTTTACCAAATTTACTGATTAGCTCTAGTAGTTTTCTGGTGGCATCTTCAGGATTCTCTATGTATAGTATCATGTCATCTGCAAACAGTGACAGTTTTACTTCTTCTTTTCCAATTTGTATTCCTTTTATTTCTTTTTCTTCTCTGATTGCCATGGCTAGGACTTCCAAAACTATGTTGAATAATAGTGGTGAGAGTGGACATCCTTGTCTTGTTCCTGATCTTAGAGGAAATGCTTTCAGTTTTTCACCATTGAGAATGATGTTTTGTTGTTTTTCTTTTTTAATTTTTTTAAGTACATTTTTTAAAAATTAATTAATTAATTTATTTATTTTTGGCTGTGTTGGGTCTTCGCTTCTGTGCGAGGGCTTTCTCTAGTTGTGGCAAGTGGGGGCCACTCTTCATCGCGGTGCGCGGGCCTCTCACTATCGCGGCCTCTCTTGTTGCGGAGCACAGGCTCCAGACGCGCAGGCTCAGTAGTTGTGGCTCACGGGCCCAGTCGCTCCGCGGCATGTGGGATCCTCCCAGACCAGGGCTCGAACCCGTGTCCCCTGCATTGGCAGGCATATTCTCAACCACTGCGCCACCAGGGAAGCCCCGAGAATGATGTTTGCTGTGGGTTTGTCGTATATGGCCTTTATTTGTAGCACATATTCCTCTTTAGTCTGGCAATTCTCTACTTCCCATGGCCTGAGTGTGACACTAATTTTAGAAAACAAACCATAAAAGGGAAGTCTGAATGCTCCTGCGTTCTTTATCTACTGGATTTCCTGGAGTGGTGTGTATTTTTGGCTTAAATGGTAGCAGGTAGTGGTTAGTTGTGATTAAAGCTCAGTTGTACCACAGGGTTGTGTTTCAATCAATACCTTTGATCTGTAAACCACCCTGAAATGCACAGTGGGGAAAATGATATGAAAATGTGTAAGACATGATCATTAAAGTCCACAAACAAGAAATGCTAGACAGGGTGTGGAGAAAAGGGAACCCTCCTACACTTTTGGTGGGAATGTAAATTGGTGCAGCTGCTATGGAAAACAGCATGGAGGTTCCTCAAAAAACTAAAAATTGAGCTACCGTATGATCCAGCAATCCCACTCCTGGGCATATATCCAGAGAAAACTCTAATTCGAAAAGGTACATGCACCCCAATGTTCACAGCAGCACTATTTTCAACAGCCAAGACATGGAAGCAACCTAAATGTCCATCAACAGAGGAACAGATAAAGAAGATGTGGTATATATATATATATATATATGAAATGGAATATTACTCAGCCATAAAAAAGAATGAAGTAATGCCATTTGCAGCAACATGGATGGACACAGAGATTATCATACTAAGTGAAGTAAGTCAAACAGAGAAAGACAAATATCATATGATATCACTTATAATGTGGAATCTAAAACATGATACAAATGAACTTATTTACAAAAAAGAAACGGACTCACAGACATAGAAAACAAACTTATGGTTACCAAAGAGGATGGGGGAGGGGGGAGGGATAAATTAGGAATTTGGGATTAGCAGATACAAACTACTATATATAAAATAGATAAACAACAAGGACCTACTCTATAGCATGGGGAACTATATTCAATATCTTATAATAACCTATAGTGAAAATGAAAAAAATATATATACATATAACTGAATCACTTTGCTGTACACCAGAAACTAACACAACATTGTAAATCAACTGTACTTCAAGAAAAAGTTTTTAATAAAAAGTAAGTAGCAGTCACATTTAAAATAAAATACAGCTGACCCTCAAACAACATGGGTTTGAACTGCACAGATCCACTTACATGTGGATTTTTTTCAATAAATATGTACTACAGTAGTACATCATCCAAGATTTGTTGAATCCACAGATGTGGGACTGAGGCTACAGAGGAATGCAGGCTACACAGGGCCAACTGTGAAGTTATCTTCAACTGCCCAAACGGTTGATGCCCCTAAACCCCATGTTGTTCAGGGATCAACTGTATGTGCATTACAATTAAACAGGATGCAGATTGGGTCCTGAGAGAGGACCCAAGTGCTGCAAGAGTTCAAAGACGATAGAGATTCCTTTATACAGGTGATCAATGAAGGCTTCATGGAGGAAGTGGCATTTCAGCTGAGTCTTGAATACTTTTGATGGGTAGGAATATGAATGTGTGTGTGGGGTGTAGCCCATGTTTGCTCACGAAGAAGGTGGAGCCAAGAACCTTCTGGTGACTACTTGTATCTCCAGCACCTGGATCAGTGACTGGCACAGAGTAGGTGCCCAGCAAATATCCCATGTTCTGACTCACTGACAAACCATCGAGTGACCAGTAGGTTTTCGTTTTTTCTTTCTTTGGAAAAGGACAAAAGAAGAAATAACTATACAAGATGTAAAGATCAACTGGAAAGCACATGCTTATTTCAAAAACATTAAGATGGGAGAGCAAAGTGCTTTTTTGAATCTTGAAAACATGGTATTTGGTGAATTTGAGTGGAGTGACCTTTTGAGTACGATATCAGAGGCATATACGTAGCTGGAATAGGTAGATGCACCCAGACTGCATAAGGCCCTGGATTCCAGGCTAACACTTTTGACTTTTAACAGGGAGTCGCTGAAGGATTCTTGAGCATAGTCTGCTGTGGAAAAAGTAATAATTGGAGTCAGTGAGAAAATTAGCACTGCTTCTGGTGAATGCCAATAGAGAACTAAAATGCAGTAAGCACTTAATTATGACAGGAAATACGCAAACTGCTTTTGAATGCTATTCTATTTAACTCAGCAACCTTGTACAGATACTATTCATCCCATCTTCCTATAGAGGAACCCAAGCTTAGAGAGGATTAAAAAACGATCCCAACATGATATTGCTGGTGAATGGGCATTGTTTACTTGCCAACACTGTAAAAAGTTCCATATTTAACATGGATAGTCTATTTTCCTTTCTAATAATACCATACTCCTTCTTAGTTATACTGATTTCTTGAACCCAGAAACTAGTACTTGACTTATTTGGGGGGTTTCAATGTTATGAGAAACATTTAATTTTGATTTTGGGGAAACTGATGTGGCAGAGATGGATAGCGGGCCACTGAAGACTTGTAATCTCTTTGCAGGCAAAAGTGTTGATGGGAAGCAGCTGCCCAGCCAGCGACTACCTTACCCAGTTCTTTTGTATCTAGTTCTCACCAATAAAATTTGAGCAAAATTTAAAAAATACAACAAACTAGTGAATATAACAAAAAAGAAGCAGACTCAGAGATATGGAGACCAAACAAGTGGTTACCAGTGGGGAGAGGGGCAAAATAGGCGTAGGAGATTAAGAGGTACAAACTATTAGGTATAAAATAAGCTAGAAAGATAATATTGTACAACATGGGGAATATAGTCAATATTTTATAATAACTATAAATAGAGTATAACCTTTAAAAATTGTGACTCACTATATTGTACAACTGTAAGTTATATAATACTGTACATCAACTGTACTTCAATTAAAAAAAAAAGGGGGGGGTGAATTATGGTCTGAGTTTCTTCTCCATATACTTTCCCTCAACCCCCCAGTGGAATGGAAAGGGTTCCAAAACCCGAGAGGAGAGGGGAGCCACACAATGGAAGGGCCTGGGACTCTGAGGGATCATGTGGAAAGTTGTTGGTCAATCGGACGTGACTTGAGCAAGAACAAAATCTCTATTGTATTAAGCCCTGGGGGTTAGGAGTTCATTTGTTCCTGGAGCTGGTCGTATTTTAATTAATCAGTTGTTAATATGTTTAAATCATCACTATGAAGTAAATAAATAGTGAATATGAAGAAAATGTGTTTCTTTGGATTTGTGACTTGGATTATATAAAGATTTGACTTATAATGGCATACAGTTTATAGTAAAATGTACAGAAATAAGAAAAGCAGTAAGCTTGCCTTTTCACCATTTGGATCTAAGACTCTTGATGCAATTACAAAGTGTTTCTACGACCAAGGAGTTGGTCACACAAAGCCTGGGTGTTATGAATAAATTAATCATTCTTCTGTGCTTAGCATCATGGCCTCCTTGGGTTTTCCAACAGAGATCAACTATGTGGATAAACTAAAGCACTAGCTGTTCTTCCATTAGACCTCCTGGTTTTCTCCCTCTGATACCAATGAAAATCTAGTGATATTCAGAAGCAGTTAGAGACAAATTTAGAAAGATTTAACAATTGGAAACTCTTGGTCATTAAATTACTTTCCTTCACTTTAGCAGTATGGAAAATCATCCCAGGACTTTTTTCTGGGCAAATATATTTTTTCTATTAGACCTGTTTACACTGACGTTTTTCTTTATATATACAGAGTTGGCCTTGTAAATTATCAACGTAACTAAGCCTACCAAAATTTTGTTTGGCTCTCATTGCACTGACCCTTATGCACAAGGTTTATGTATACAGACTTGTTTCAATGAATTTATTGTTTATTTGGGGGGGGGTAGTTAGGCTCTTAAGCAGTTTTTCCTCCTCTGTTTCCCATGATCCCTGTGGAAACAGGCCTCCAGCTTCTGCCCACAGCCAGCTGTTTTTCCCCCAGAGCTTGTCTACATGGCATGGTGAAGTAGGGAGACTTTTTTTTCCCCAGGCATCCATGCACAAATCTCTTCTCTAGACCATTTACCTCCTTAACCATTGACACAAATCCTGGAATTAACATTTCTTAGGACAATCACCAATTACTCAATCTGCTTTGAACATATTTCTCTCTCAACTGTGGATGTAACTTAGGCTCATCTTGGGGACCTCTACCCCTAAGCACATAAGGATATAGAGCAAAATGAAGGGTAGATACCTGACATACTAAAGGAATTCAGAGAAGTGGTCTGCTGTGGTCAGGTTTTGATTCATGAAACAGATAAAACTTGAGTGAGACCTTGAGAGGCAGAAAAGAATTGAATGGTCAGGGAGGAGGCTGGGCATCCTGGGCAGAGGGTAAACATCAAGAGAAAAGGCACAGAAAGAGAAGAGTGAACGTGACATGTTCAGGGTAGAAGAAAGAAGAGCCTGGCAGGTCCTTGAGGCATGTAAGGGAATATTGGGAAATAATCTTGAGAAAACAGAGGGCAGCCTGAGGGACTGAACTTTACCACCAAGGAAGAGTGGAGCTACTTAAACAAGAGCAACAGCTGACACTAGTGAACTGGGAAGATTACCCGGTCATCTACTGGAGTAAAGAGTGGACTGCAGAGGGCAGATACTATAGACAGTGAGGCCAGTTTGAGTATCATTGTAAGACTATGGGTATTGGGGTGGTAGATAGCAATAGAAACGCAAGTCTGGAAAATGAGACATTTCAGAGGAGGGCTCTAAAGATTTATCAATGGTGGGATATAATGAAAAAAAGTAAATTGCTCAGAAGAACTATGGCACCATTGAAAAAAGCCGAAGGACTCTGGGAAGATAGCTAGCTTGGTGAGGAAGTCTGAACATCTTCTTGTGGGACATCCAAGAAGTGCTGAGAAGGCAGCTGAAAATGAGAAACTGGAGTTCAAGTAAGAGAACAATGAAATACTGATTTGGAGATACCTTTGTGCTGGATATCTTCCTTCTCTCACTTCAATCTACTCTACATCTTTCTCCACCCTGCTTCAAATGGCCAGGAGGAAGGTTCGTATAATTTAGCATTTAGTACATCAAGCTGAAATTCCTTTTCTTCTGGCTTCCGGTAGAGCTTAGCCAATAGGAAGCACTGGCAAGTGGTTGAAGGGATGGAGGAGAATAAAGTGTCTTCCTCCTTTGGGATCTGGCTGAATCACTGCTTAACTGAAGGCCACAGCTCTTAGCCATTCACTCATGAGAAAACACAGCTTATTATAACTGCATCCTCAGGCTGGCATGTGTCAAATCTTTCTGCTCTCATGGGGCCAGAAACTAGCCCAGCCAGTGGCGCAGTGCTGCTGTGAAGTAGAAGGCTTGCTACCAGACACTGCCAGGGAATCCCAAATAAGAAGAGTGATCAGAGTGGAGAACCCAAATAGCAAACCATGTGCAAGCTGCCCAGAGAGTACCGCCCTACTGACGTTCTCCTAGTGTTTCCCAGTCGCGGGTAAAGGTCTGAGAAATTGACACCTTGAACTTGGCAGAGCCCAGCCAATCTCCCTTGAGCTGCTGCTCTCTATATTTACAAGTTTTTTCTTTCACAAAAGTTCACTCCTTGCTTCTTTCTTGAGGGAGGGGGTACAAAAATTAGAAAATAAAGGTAAGGAGATTAAGCTGAAGGTCTGGGCTTGGTCACTCCCCACACAAGCATCTAAGCCTCCTAAGTCATTTGGGCACTTGATAGCTACTATTTAAGGCTAGGAAACTCCAAGTAAAGACACATATTTTCTGTGGGAACTTCTTATCCATGTACAAGGTTTGTACAGGAAACACGTCCAGCTGTGCAACCCGCAGCAAGTTGCTCAATGTTACTGTGGCTCCATTTTTTTTAAAGTATAAAATGAAGATAATCGTGGCATATTAGGTAGATGTTATTGGTATCTTCATTTTATACCTTTAAAAAAAGACTGAGGGCTTCCCTGGTGGTGCAGTGGTTGAGAATCCGCCTACCAATGCAGGGGCCACGGGTTCGAGTCCTGGTCTGGGAAGATCCCACATGCCGCGGAGCAACTAGGCCCGTGAGCCACAATTGCTGAGCCTGCGCGTCTGGAGCCTGTGCTCCGCAACAAGAGAGGCCGCGATAGTGAGAGGCCCGCGCACCGCGATGAAGAGTGGCCCCCGCCTGCCACAACTAGAGAAAGCCCTCGCACAGAAACGAAGACCCAACACAGCCATAAATAAATAAATAAATAATAATAATAAATAAATTTAAACAAAAAAGACTGAGATGTTGTGAGGACTTAACGAGATCATATATGCAAACTGTTTAGCCCGGAGTTTGGCACAAATGTCACTTCCTACTACAGGACAATAAAGTTATTGAGCACTCACCTCGAGCCCGGCAGTGGGGAGCGTTCCCATAGTTTCTCTCTTTTAATAACCAGCAGCCCTGGCAAGCGGTTCAGGACTCGGAAGGGCCGAGCAGTAGGGTAGGAGGCAAAGGGTGCAGTTCGGTGAAGCGAGCTCCCAGAGGGCGTGTGTGCAGGGCGGCGGGGAGGGAGGGGGGAGGGAGGGGGTCCTCCCCCGCGACGCCGGGGAGTGGGGCGCAGGCGCCGTGCGTGTCCATCCTCGGCGGGCAGCGTGGGCGCAGCCGCTCTGCTCTTCGCGTGGCGCTGTCGGTTGCAGCCCGTCGAGTCAGCTCCATGAGGACCAGGCATGTGAACTTGCTGGTCGCGCTCGTCGCCGTCTTGCTCTTCAGTTTCTCCTGCTTCTGCATCTCCAGGATGACTCACACCGGTAAGCGGCGGCGGGCTTCTCTCGCTTCCTTCTCGCCTCCCGGGCTTCGGGGCTCCGGGACGACTGGGGAGGCCGGGTCGGAGAGAAGGGGAGAGACGTACTAGGAGCTTTCAGATGTAGGGCGCCCCCCCACACACACACCACGCCCTTGTCCGCTGGCGGTTAAACTGTAGCGGGCGTCCCTGGTCCACCGGGTGGCCGTGACCCGCGCCGGGCGCGCGCGCTAACGGTTGGTGTGCGCGGCTGCCCGGTTCTCTCTTGCCTCTGCGGGGTTCAGGGGCCCCTTCTGTGCCCAGCTTTCCCCACACTTCGTCGTTTTCTTCCCCATCGTTTTCAGGGAAATGTGAATGTCTGACTTCAGGAACTCCTCTTACACAGCCAGCAAATCTCTCCTCTTTCGCGTCCTACGTTATAGTTTTGAGCCACACCTGGAAGGCTACCTAAAGTATTTGTTTTGCGAAGCTGAAAAGGGATGAGATGACGGAGACGTGATCAACAATTTAGAGCGCTGGTTTAGCCCCTGAACTTTCTCCAGTGGACCGTGCGCGTTACCACTTTGAAACGCACCGAGGTTTTTAGTTTATTGCTGTCTGTAGGGTTGCCAATTTAGCAAATAAAAAGAGAGGTTGACCAGTTAAGTTTGAATTTCAGATGAACAGTGCATAAGTTTGAAGTATAAAAACTGCATGGCATATATTTATACTGAAAACATTATTGTTTCTCTGAAATTCAAAGTTAACTAGGTTTCCTGTATTTCCTCTTTCAACTCTAGTCCATAGTGAACATTTTAGCGTTCATATGGTTGAATTTTGAACTTAAGACGTAGGAACCCTGCAAATATATTAACTCAGCCTTCCAAGATTATTCTTAGGTTGCTTTCGGTTAAATTTTCATTCTTCTTATTAAACACATTTATGTATGACTCAGGGTGCACACAGAGTAATCTTGGTAGTAGCGTGGACGGTCAAGTTTAGAAGTGGCTTTAATCCTCTAATGTTTATGTCGTCCCTCTTATTAATGTTAAAATTGTTTTAGTCCCCTACTACTAAATTTTGTCATGTACACACAATATCAACATTTTACCCCATTTGTTTGAAAGATCAGAAATGTATATTAATTTATCTGATTCATACTACTAATCTTCAATCATTTATACACTTTTATTCTTCTTCATTTTCTATAAAGAATATTATCCAAATGTGTTTTTATTTATTTTAGAACAATTAACAACGTGCACTCTTATAACAAAAAATAAGCCGTTACTCGTATTTAGAAAGCAAAAATGGAAACTTCTTCTTACAGTAATTTTGGAAGGCAATTTAGATTGGTAACCTCAGAAGGCATTTTAACAGTTTGTATTCTTATAATGAAAGGGTAGATTTTGCGATACATACAGTCATTTTGATGTGTTTTTCAGTTATGACCAGGATAAAGAAGTTTGGTTCTTCCCAGTGTTTATATTCCCATTATTTGTATGTTCAAGTTCAGAAAATGAGATATTGTTCCTTAAAATACACTACTCTTAAAAGAGCAGATAAAACAGGTTTTTCATTTTCTATATATGTGTTTCTGTGGAAACTAGTTCTAAAATAATTAGGAAATCAATTTTAGTACTGTAATGAGATGTTCTTAAATCAACAAAACACAGATTTCATTGAGTTTCTGAAGTAGTGATTTTTTGTTTATTCTTTAACATCTTTATTGGAGTATAATTGCTTTACAATGGTGTGTTAGTTTCTGCTGTATAACAAAGTGAATCATTTATACATATACATATATCCCCATATCTCCTCCCTCTTGCATTTCCCTCCCACCCTCCCTATCCCACCCCTCTAGGTGGTCACAAAGCACCGAGCTGATCTCCCTGTGCTATGCAGCTGCTTCCCACTAACTATCTATTTTACATTTGGTAGTGTATATATGTCCATGCCACTCTCACTTCATCCCAGCTTACCCTTCCCCCTTCCCGTGTCCTCAAGTCCATTCTCTACGTCTGCGTCTTTATTCCTGTCCTGCCCCTACGTTCTTCAGAACCTTTTTTTTTTTTTTAGATTCCATATATATGTATTAGGCTACGGTATTTGTTTTTCTCTTTCTGACTTATGAAGTAGTGATTTTTATAAAACACCAAAATAATCCCAATGTTTTAAAAATTTGATCTCTAGTTATAATTCTTATCAATGAAAATTTGGGAATGTTTATTAGAAAGACAGCCACCACCTAGTGCTTTATTCTTTTCCTACTTTAAAATTAATTTTTACGTGTAGATAAATAATTTTTAATCTTTTAATTTCTTTTTGTAAGCTCAATAGTATTAATAATTTGTTCAACAAATATGTAAGCTTCATGAGGTGAGGAATTTTTTTTCCTGTTTTTTCCTGTTTGATTCACTACTGTGTCCTCAGAATCTTGAAAAATGTCTGACATATAATACGTATGCTAAATATTTGTTGAGTGAATGAATTTAAAAAGTACCTATTCATGTTGTAGGAACTAGGCAAATAAATTTTTTTTAAACCCTTGCTTTCATGGGACTTACATTCTGGTTAGGGGAAATAAACAACAAACATGAGTGATGTAATTGCTGTATGATGTCAGGTGTTGGCAGGGGCAGGAGAGAGAAAGTGCTATTTTTGATAGGGTTGTCAGAGAAGGATTCTCTGAGAAAGGCATGTTCGAGTAGATTCCTGAATGAAGTGAGGAAGCATTTTATGTGGATAGCTGCGGGAAGAGTTTTCCAGGCAACAAGAAAAGCACATGCAAAGGCCCTGTGGTGGGATCCACTTGATATGTTTGAGAAAAAGCCAGGAGGACAACACGAACAGGAAGGGAGTTGTAGGAGGATGAGATCATGGAGACCATAGTAAGAGTTATGACTTTTATTCTGAGTAAGATAGGAAGCCATCTAAACAAGTGCTGGTGAGGATGTGGAGAAAAGGCAACCCTTGTGCACTATTGGTGGGAATGTAAGTTGGTGCAGCCGCTATGGAAAACAGTATGGAAGGTCTTCAAAATATTGAAAATAGAACTACCATGTGATGCAGTAATTCCACTTCTGGGTACTTATCTGAAGGAAAGAAAAACTAGAACGTTACTCAATGCCTTTGCTTCCAACAGTGGGTTCCTTTCCTACCCTATCTCATTGATGTTACTGCTCTCCTGAATTATGTGCTTATTAGAATACAGTTTTTATCAATTTATATATGTCCCTTATAATACGCTGCTTAGTTTGCCTTGTTCCTGGACTTTCTAAAACGCTGCTGACAGTCTTTATATGCCCTTCTAAATTCTCTTTGTCGTGATCAAAACCAGAAGTCTGTTACTTGTCCCAGATGCCCTGGCCGGCTGTGCTCTCATTACGTTTTGCCAGTGGGAGGCAATTGTGCCAGATTAGAGGGTGCAAAAAGGTAGTAGTTATTCTGCTTTCGGTGGTTCTTCCACCAAACTACTAGCCCTCACTGGAGTGTCAGGTGTTCAGGCAGCAGCAGCAGGTCCGGTATTGTCAGTGGTGGCAGGTGTGGGAGGTAGCTAGCAGATGGCTAGGAGCCCCTGGGGTGGCTGCATCACCCAGGAAACATTCTCGGGGAAGAGAATCTGGAATTGCTTATTTGCCCTACTTGCGGTTAAACACAGTGATAACCTACCACACTGCCGGTGGGATACCTTCTCGGTGGCGGGGGGTGGGGGGGGATACTGGAAGTCTCCAGCTGATAGGCATTGGCAGAAGTTCTCTCAGTTATCACCTGTTGTTGACTGGGATGAAGTACCTACTGGAATCAAGGCCCTGGAGATCAAGCGGCTGCTGCTTTCACCAATACTGTGTGAACGATGACTTCAAGGATTATGGGTGCGATGGCTTTTTATTACTACGCTGAAGAGCTTTATCTATCTGCCTTTTCTGTCACTGTCACACTCTCCTTCTTGAAATATGTTCTTAGCTTAGCTCTCTCGGTTTCCTGGTTTCTCCTTGAGTTTGAAATATTGGAATTCCCCAGTTCCAATTCACTCCTTGGAACTTTTCACTGTCTACACCCACTCCCAACGTGATCCCATCCAATCACATGGCTTTAAATACTAAATTCTGACAGCTCTCAAATTTATATCTCTAGTCCTGACCCAGAATGATATATTCAACCGCCTATTCAACACTTTCACTGGGATGTCAATATTACTCTTAACAGAAACATTGATTCCCCACCCCCTAATCTGCTCCTCTCCTCTTCACCATTCCAGGACGTGGCAACTCCATTTCTCCATTGTATGCATTTCACATTATGCTGCAGAGCTTGCCTATGTACTACATGTTTTTCTTTTGTATGTATAACATTTTTAAAAATTGAAAGAATTTGTACCGTGGGAATACAAAAGTAAGAAAACTGAAATGGTAGGAAGCATACAGTACTCAATTCAGTTGAGAATATAGAAACGATCAATTCCTTTTTCAAGAAAGTTTTAAAGACGAATACTTTTTTATACACACGTGTAACTGATTTATTGAAGCAGTTCAATTGCTGGGATGTAAATATGAACAACTTTTTATTTTTCCAATTATTGCCCATACGTGTTCTATCGGAACCCTTTTCTTTCTTTTTTTTTTTTTTTTTAATTTATTTATTTTTGGCTGTGTTGGGTCTTCGTTTCTGTGCGACGGCTTTCTCTAGTTGCGGCGAGCGGGGGCCACTCTTCATCACGGTGCACGGGCCTCTCACTATCGCGGCCTCTCTTGTTGGGAGCACAGGCTCCAGATGCGCAGGCTCAGTAGTTGTGGCTCACGGGCCCAGCTGCTCTGCGGCATGTGGGATCTTCCCAGACCAGGGCTCGAACCAGCGTCCCCTGCATTGGCAGGCAGATTCTCAACCACTGCGCCACCAGGGAAGCCCTGGAACCCTTTTCTGATAACCGTAGAGGTTCATAGTAATATTGAAGACTTACTCTAAGTATCTTTTGGTCACTTTTGGTTATTCAACAAGTCTTATTCCTGTTTTTAAACACCTGTTCTGTTCTTCTAAAAAAATTTAATCTCATAGTTAATTAAAAGCTTCCTCATCATTTCCCTACTGGACAGGGACAGACTAGACTTGTGGTTCTAGGAAATGCAAAGGCAGGAGAAGAAAATGGTCTGTTTTCAGACATTTTTCCCCTTGTTTGGTGTAAAACTTCCTCAACCTTAGTGGCTTAAAAAAATCACTTTGTTTAACTCTCAGTTTAGTAATCAAATTCAGAAAGGGCTCTGCCGGGCAGTTTGTGATCTGCGTGGTGTCAGTGGGGGTGCTCGGGGCTGGAGGAGCTCCCGAGAGGTCCTCCTAACCCTGGCATCTCTCTCATCTCCCACGTGGTGGCTCATCCTCCGAGGCCTCCCCAGGTGGTTTGGGCTTCTCACAGCATCGTGATCTTAGCAAAGGTGTGCTTTGTTACAAGGCAGCTACCTTTCAAAAGGCAGAAAGTGGAAGCTGCCAGGCCACTTAAGACTCCAGCCCAAACTGGTACTGCATTACTTCTGCTGTAGCCTACTGGTCACAGCAGTCACAGGGCTCACCCAGACGCCGGGGAGTGCAGAAATGGACTTTCCCTCTTGACGAGTGACTGGCAGGGTCGTGTTGTAGAAGAGCATTTGCTATGGGAGATGCTGTTGAAGTCATCTTTGGAAAATCTGCTGCACCCCTCCTCGGTCCTTGGTCTATACCCCTATGGTACTGGGATGAGAAGGAGTTGGAGAGGCAGAGGTTTCCTTGTGTGATGGCAGCATGATGGTTTCAGTTTCTCTGGAAGATGCTTCTGTGTGGCAGACATCCAAGGCTGGGTCTTTCATGGCTGCTTCTGAGGGTCTATTGGGATCTCCCTACTTCCCATTCCCTGCTACCTGAGCCTCTCCCCCACCCCGCCTCTGCCCTGACACAGCCTCTAGTTGCTAGGATTCTCTTGCCTTGCAGGTGACCCTCTTCAGGTGACCTGCAGTATTCACTCCAGCCACAGCAGGCTCAGGTGTCTTTGCCACTTCTAGCTGTGTGCCTTCAGGCTACTTCACAGATGTTCCCTCTTCGCTTAGCAATTTCTCTCCCTCTCTCCTGCCCCTTTTCATCTGGCAGGATATTGTTTTTAGTTGCATAAGTTATTTTAATTGTAAGTTCATAAAAGTCTACATTAAATACATCATCTTACAAAATAATAACCTATGATATAAAAAATGACTGAGCCAACATTATTTGGTACTTTTGATACTTCCGTTAACTTCAACTTAACTATTCCCCTTCCAAATATGAAATTAAAAATTGGCAAGCTATTTACAAAAAGATGTGTAATTTATTTCCAAAAAAGATGTGTAATCTTTTACAGACTTTTTGTTGGTCCAGCACTTCAGCAATTTTCAGGTAGAGATGCTCCCCAGCCATTGACTTAGTGGAGAGAGGGATCATTGTGGAGCACCCAGATTTTGTGAGTGAATTTCTTGGGGTCTCTCTTTCTAATCTTGTTGGAAGGAAAGCACCCTTACCCCCAACCAAGTGAGAGAGTGTATGTGTGCATATATGCATAGAAAGCCTTGTGGGAGTATGCCTGCAAAAGAGCATGGAGCCTCTGAGTCAGCAGAGTCCAGGATCCAAGTGTGGGCTGTTCAAGACAATAATTGAAATGTCTTGTGGAATTTAAAATATGTAGAACAAAATGCATGACAACAATTACAAGATAAGGTAGGAGAGGGGGTAAATGGAGTTAAGTGGTACTCAACTTGTAGCACTATTGAGAAGTGAGGATGTAAGAATTTGTATTAAGCCGTAATAAGTCAAGGATTCATGTTGAAATCTCTAACTACTAAAATAATAGTCAAATAATGCATAACGATATCACTAATTATAGTAAATGCTCCAAAAAAGCAATTAAAATATTTCCTGACTGGATATAAAAACAAAACCCTGTTTGATGATGTTTACAAGAGACACACTTAAAATTTTTTAAAGACATAGAAACGATGGAAGGAAAAGGATGGAAAAATATATACCAGCAACCCAAACCAAAAGAAAGTTGGTGTAGCTATATAAATATCAACCAAGTAGACTCTAAGGCCAAGCACAGCATAAGTGTTGAACAAGCATAGAAGAACTTCATGAGCAATCAAGGAAATGCAAATTAAAAACACAAGATACCGTTTCATACCATTCAGATATTTTAAATTAGGAAATCAGACATTTGGTGAGGATGTGGAGCTGTAGGAATTAACACACACTTCCCTTTGGGGGCATGTGAAGTATACATTCAATCACTTTCATGATGAAACCTATGCCTTTCCTACGTCCTAGCAACTCACCTACTAGTCAGGGCTGAAATTGGTGTGCAGCCTTATCAACGGCTTATGGCCAGCTTCTCTTCTCACTGATGAATACCCATGCCTTAGAGCTTGTTAAATATTTAAAATAACATCCCTACCACCATCTATATCCTAGGGAAACTTTTGAACATGTTTACTAGGAAACATGTACCAGAATATATTCTTGATAGCATTTAAAAATAATTTTTCAACAGTAGAAGAGGTAAAAATGTTGTTGTATATTCAAAAGAGTGGGACATTTTACAGTAATAATAATGAATGAACTAGAGCTTGACTTACTGATATGGATGAATTTCAAAACATAAATTGAGCAAAAGAAGCAAGTACAGGAAAAGACATATTTTATTTATTAATGTCTAAAAACCAAATGTGCATCAGCTTGCAAAAGTGGTAAAAACCTTCAAGAAAAGCAACAATTAATACAAAATTCAAAACGGGAGGAAGGGGAATTTGATCTTGGAAGGAAACAGCATCGCTAAGCCTAAGGTAGTAGCGGGTTCATGGATGTTCATTTTTATTATTGTCTTTCAAACTTTTACATACTTAAAGAAAAAATTAATAAACAGAAACCTCAATCAAACAGAAGTGACCAGAAGGGGGAGCTCTTATGCCCTGAGATGCTGGCAGAGCCCAACAGGAAAAAGAAAGACTCCTCTTCTTTAATGTCAAGGACTCAGCCAATGAAAAGCCATGGACTCTTTGTTTACTGTAGCCCTCCCAACTTCCTATTCCCCTCTGTAAAAGAGAGCTCCTTCCTTTGCTGTGATGTGACTTGCCATGGTTATGGACTCCGAATTGCAGTTCTCTGCTGATACCAAATAAACTCTTTTTTTTTTTTTTTTTTTTTGTGGAGAAATAACTGACAGTCTATTTGTTTTAGGTCATCAATACTCTTTGTAATGTTGAAATATTTCACCATAAAACTAAGGAGTAGAGGAACCACTCATAGGGAGTTTAAAGTGCATGGTACATAGTGTAATTTGATTATTGCAAAGCATACATGGAGGGGTGTAATCTGAAATGTACTTACCTTTTTAGCTTCATCTCCTACCAACTGCTTCAAATATTCTTTCTTTGGAACCACACTGGGTATACAAATAAGTGAATAATAAGTTTAAAGTGGGCCAGTACTTAAACGCAGTGCTTTTTCCCCTTCTTTCTACCCCCTGAGTGAATCACTTGCTTTCCCCTCACTACGCCATACCAGTTTATACTTATGCATTTATGCTGTAGTTTTCTTAGTCTGGAATACCCTTCCCTGCCCTCTGCTGTATGCAAAATTCTATACCTTCTTCAAGTTTTCAAATATTCCCTCTTCTCTGAAACCTTTCCTACTTCCCTCTCCCACACTTCAATCTTCTGTAAGAATTAATAATTCAAAAAAAAAGAATCATTCCTGCCTCCCTTTGCCTGTGGCACTTAAGGATAATTCCAGTTTAACAATTATTTTATAATTAGTTGTTTTTTTAACTGATTTTTTTACATAAATTTATTTATTTTATTTATTTATTTTTGGCTGCGTTGGGTCTTTGTTGCTGCGCGCGGACTTTCTCTAGTTGCGGCGAGCGGGGGCTACTCTTCGTTGTGGTGCGCGGGCTTCCCATTGCGGTGGCTTCTCCTGTTGTGGAGCACGGGCTCTAGGCGTGTGGGCTCAATAGTTGTGGCATGCGGGCTTCAGTAGTTGTGACTCACGGGCTCTAGAGCACAGGCTCAATAGTTGTGGTGCACGGGCTTAGTTGCTCCGCAGCATGTGGGATCTTCCCAGACCAGGGCTGGAACCCATGTCCCCTGCATTGGCAGGCGGAGTCTTAACCACTGCGCCACCAGGGAAGCCCCTAGTTGTTTAAATATATGCTCCTTTCCCCTATACCTTGCATCCTGATTGTCAGTTATTTAGAGCAGGGATCTGGCTTTATCTGTGTTTGTTTACCTATCACACAGCACAGTGAGTGACACATGGTAAGTATTAAATGTAAGAAAGTATGACTATCTCAGCTTGCTTCTCATTACCAGAGGTGTTTAGTGAATGAAATAAGGTGGAAAAGTCAGGCCGCGGCCATATTGTATCGGATCTCCTATATTAAGGCAAGTGTTTAGACTTTATTCAGTGAGCATCCCGGGAATCATTTAAAGTCTTTGAGCAGTGTTTCCAGACGATTAAACATAGATTGGAGGTGAGGGACTATTTAAGAGACAATTATAACAGTGCATCTAGAGGCAGTAAAGACTTGAACTATAGGAAAGTCAATGCTGAGAAAGATAAAACAATTAAAAGGGTCTATGATGGTGCTTCTCATATTTTAACATGCATACCAATCACCTGTGAATCTTATTAAAGTACAGATTCTGACTCAGTAGGTCTGGGGTGAGTCCTGGGATCCTGCGTTTCTAATAAGCTCATAGCTGGTGCTGTAGACCCATGCTGTCCAATATGGTAGCCCTCAGCCAGGTGGCTGTCAAGCACTTGAAATGTAGTTAGTGCAACTGAGGAACTGAATATTTTATTTTATTTTAAGTAATTTAAATTTAAATTTAAAAATGGAAACAGTGCAAAATATTTCTCCATTAAGCAAAATTTTGTTGTTTTGGTGAGACTGCATTTTACTGTAACTTATCAAAAGTTAGCATCTGAGTTAAGATGTACTGTAAAAGTATAAAATATACACAGGGTTTAGAATACTTAGCACAAAAAAATGCAAACTATTCCATTAATTATTTTCATGTTGATTACATGCTGAAAAGTATTTTAGATATATTGGATTACATCATCTATACTGTTTACAATTACTTTTACTTGTTTCTTTTTATTTGTTTTTAATGTGGCTATTAGAAAATTTTAAATTACAAATGTGACTTGCATTTTACTTATACTGGGGAGCAGTGCGTTGGACCTCTGCTGTGAGAAAGCAAAGTCAGTTTTACTTAGGATCTTACCTGGACCCTTTTTTATGGGTGGAAGTCACATTGTACACAGGGACTGGTGTTTGTTTTCACAATTTCACCTCAGTTGACTCAAAACATCAAATTATTCAAACTTTTGCAAAATAATTTTGTAACATTTCATCCTCTAAAATACCTGAGTGAAAAGGCAAGTAATATAAATATTTTAAATAGAACATTGATGAACTGAATTATCAGGTAAAAATATACAAGAAGCAGATCCAAGAGTAGAGATTATGTCCTTTAATATTTCTGTATGATTGTTTCTGAAAATATTACTTCCTCTAGAGAAAATTCTTTTCATGTTTACCAAATTGATCCCTCAAGGACTGACTTACATTGTGGAAGTCCAGAAATGTTGCATCGTCCATGATATATGGACTCCAAACACATGATCCATTTTGCAAAGAGAATATTACCCTGGAAACCCCATTAACAGGGTTATACTGGTTAAACCACACCCACTGTGAAAATTTTAAACATCCTCAAATAGTATCCACTGTATGAATACTCAAGACTTATCTGGATAGTTGCAGTTCTTTTGATCAAAGCATGATTCAGTTTTAGAATCACTCAAATCAGTTCCTACGCTGACGAAGCCATTTATCCATTAATTTGTTTATTCATTCAGTCAGCATATATTTGTGTAGGAGCTATATGGCAGTCACTGTTTCAGGCATAGGGAATTTAATACTAAAAAAACCAAAGTTCTTGCTACTCTCAAGCTTACATTCTAGAGAGCTCTGGAGAGAGACATAAAAACAGTGAATAACAACAGTAATAGGAATAATAAACAGTAATAGGAAGTTGGGTAGTGATAAGGGATTTGAAAAAAAAAAAAGGATCTGGGAGAGAGGGGGTGTGCTATTTCATAAAGGATGGTAAGGTAAGCTTCTCTGAGGAGGTAACGTTGTAGCAGAAAACCAAATGAAACTAGGGAGCTCTGGCCACATCAGTATCTGGGGGACGAGCTGAGAAAATTTCAAGAGCCAAAGTGCTAAGGTGGGAGAGTGGTTGGCGTGAGGAATAGCACAGAGGCAAGTGTGTCTGGAGCTGCTCCCCAGAATGAGGGAATAGGGGTGGGAATGAGGCCAGAGAGGGAGCCAAGGCCCGGTCAGGTAGGGCTCTGTCCTGGTGAGGGCTTTGGCCCCTTTTCTGAGTGGGATGAGGAACCTCTGAAGGGTAAGAGCAGGGGAATGGCATTATCCAGTCTTTGCCACAGGCTACACATACGTGTGCTCGTGTTCATAAAAGGCAGAGGAGTGAAAAGATATTAGATGTTTCAACCCAGAAGGATCACCATTATTTTTACATTTTTGTATTTTACCTTAATTTAAAAAAATCCATCTGGAATGTATTGTCTTCCAAGTGGTGAATTTATCTTTTATTCCATCCCAAATTGACAGCAAATCTCTATGCTTTCCTTGCTAATTGAAATATATTTTTCCATATTCTCATGGCGCTAATAGTTTTCTCTGTATATTTTGATATTTAGCTATATAACATATAAAGAATTAATTTGTTTTCATCGATAGAGTATGCCTTTTTCAGTGTAAAATGAACCACTTTATCTAACTTAATGCATTTTTCCCCCGCATGATTGTATTTGACATTTATATACTGAAGCGAGGGGAAAAAAGTAAGCACAGGTCTAGAACTATGTAAAGCTAAACAATAATAGTGGTTCTCTTTAAGCAGCGGGATTACAATGGATTTTGTTCTTTTCTGTGCCTTTTTCTAAAATTTTAGCTTGTATATTGCTTCTCTAATCAGATGTTTCCATATTTTAACAAAGCAACCAAGGTCGGAAGCTGCTTTGCGCCCTCATTTTCTCTGGGCCGTGTGTTTTGCCACACATTTGGATGCCTCATAAGCATTATGACTACCTCTGGCCCTGCTCCTTTTCCTGTTTCCCAGTCCAGAATGAATACCAGGTTAGAAATCTAGAGTCATGTTGGAAACCTAAGAGGGATTCTTTTCTCTCTCTCAGTCAGTTAAGTCTTCCCAATAAAAGGTCTCAGACATTTCTCATATTCATCTCCTACTTCCTAACCCTTTCTGCCCTGGTTTGTTCTTTATCATCTCTTCACTTGAAACTAATACCACTGTAGATTCCTAACTGGTGTTTTCTCCGGCTTTAGTTTTGCCTTCCTGAAAAAATCTTCTATGTGGTCACCAGAATGATCTTTCTAGAACATGTGTTCTACCTAATAGTCTTCAGCTATGCTTCTCAGTTGAGATAGTTGTTCCCATGATAGTCTGTAGTGGTGTCCCAAGATGTATAAAGTCACCTGCAAAAAATGAGTGACTCCATTATCTTTATACTAAAACAAATATGTACTGTGGAAAAGGCTACAAAATTTGTCCACATTTTATAGAAACTTTACAGAAATTCCATGAATGTGGTGGGCTACTTCAAGTTATGCCTCTGCCCGTGGTCCCTTTTATTCAGATTCACTGCCATTAGAGGTTTTTATAAGAATTGTTTGAGAAACACTGGTTTATAAGAAAAAGTTCAAGCTCCTTATCGTAGCCTATCAAAAAGATCAGCATAACCAGATGCCTCTTTTAACCTCACACTGAATTTTTCCCACGTTGCCCTGAAATAATGAACAGCTTCTGGGTCTTTAGAGACCATGTTTTTGAATGCCTCTTTGCCTTTCCACACTGCATTCCAAGAGAATGCCTTTCCTCATTTCCCTCGACTAATAACTCGAGCTCCTTCAAGAGTCCGTGCAGGCCTCACATCCTCTAGAATCCTTCTCCAGCTTTCTCTCCCCTCCCCTCCCAAACCGTCTCAATTCTACCCTCTGTGAGTACTGTTATCACTACTCGCCAGGGGTTGAAACCTTGTTCTGCGGTGCCCATATTTCCTTCAAGGGGATATCTTTCATTTCACCCTCCTAGAGAGGACATTTCAAAGTGAACACGTGGAACTTCGCCCAGTAGCTCATTACCTTTCTCACAAGACCGAGGGATTCATCTGAATGGTGAGATTGGTCAGACCTGACTTCTATGGGCCAAATTAACAAGGCGGCAGAATTGCTTCCTTAAAAAGGCAACTTAGGCCATCTCTGGCTTTTCCTCGTATAATAACTGTCTTATGTACTCTCTGAAAGAAGGGCTGGGCTCCCTCTCTACTTTTTCCTCCTAAGTAGTAAGCATAGGCGGCAAGTCACCTCCTTTGTGGGTGGCCCTGCTGTTGTCCAGCTCCTCTTTCAATAATGGGTTGGGAGTAGGGGTAAATTAACTTGGGTAGAGAAGTAGGACATCCCAGTACACTCTGCAATATGCCCACTGCCAGAGAGCCCCAAATAAGGTCGATAGTCCCTATTTGGGGCTGGTGTTATCAATGTGTGTGCTTAATTAGTTAAAACCCGAGGAGAAGGGAATCTATAACATCAGAAATATCACACTGATTTCAGTCATCCATTTAGTTCTACCAGTTAGCCAGTAAACTTCCTGAAGGCAAGAACTGAGCATATCTTTTTTATTTTTGTATTTCCATTGACACAGAGTACTTGGCAAATAAAAGGTGTTTAATTTTTTATTTATTAATTTTTTTCTGATTACAGAAGCAATGCAACATGATTTTAGGAACAAAAGAATTTTGTGAAAATAGGAAATAAAAAATGATTCAACAAACCAAAGATTATATATTAACAAAATATAAACTTGTACACTTACTCTTTTTTCCTATATTAATGTACTTTCTTTGCAAAAAAGGAAATTATATGGTTTTGTTTTTGTGTTTTTACAACATTAAATATTCTTCTAAAAGGTGATTTTCATAGCTACATAGTATTTAATTGATAAATGAAGAAAGTAGCCCATTGATAAATAATATTTATTAGACATTTGTCAAAGCATTTTTTTTGTGTATGCTTTGCTACATGGTTTACGTGCATAATAGCACTACGACTTCTCAACAGCTCTGCAGCAGGGATTTTTATATATCCATTTACACCTAAAGGAACAGAGGCTAACAGAAATTAAGTAGCTTGCCCAAGGTCACACAAATATTAAGCGGCAAAACTGGGAGTCAGTTCTATGTGATTTGACATGAGAGCCACCAGAACTCTTAAAAGGATATACTGTAATTTATTTAGGATAGTTCCATCCCTGGGCATTATGGTTGTTTTCAACTTCCTTACAATGATAAATAATGCTGCCTGTGTTGAACATCCTTAGAGCCAAATCTGTGTACATATTTCTAGGCATTTTCTTCAGAAAAATTCTTAGAAGTGAATTTTTTGGCTCAACTGGTTTTTCCCTCTAATTACAAATCTAATACATGCACAAAATGGAAAATTTGGAAAACATAGAAAAGCACAAAATAATAAAGCAAAAACCATTGATAATCTCACCTTCCAAATATTACTATTTTTAACATTTCGTTCTTTTTTTCAGTCTTTTATGTATACACATATTATATGTATATAGCACTATATATACATTTAAGTGTAGTGTTTTATATAGCTATATTGAAGTATATACTTTATATCTTGTTATATATTATAGAAAGTTGTATGATACCATTGCTACATGTATATATATATACACATATACACATATGTTTTCTTTGTAGGTAATCAATTAACTAATTGTAGAAACCAAATTTCGGAGTTTAAGGAAACTATACTACGTTTAAAAAACAAAACGGAAATAAATCGCCAAGAGCTGATTAAAGCCTTCAATCAAATGAAGTATAAACTTGCAGAGAGAGAAGATGCATCGCTAAACTCAGGTTTGGGTGGTTTTTGTTTTTGTGTATGGTGGTTTGTTTTTTAATGTTTTGTGTTTAGAAATTTAGATTTTATGGTTTCTGACTTTAGGGCATTTCTTCCCAATAAATATAACTAAATCAGTATTCATTCTTTTATTGTGAGACATGCAAAAATCAGGTAAGAGACATCACTGATAGACTTCCTCTCATCTCTACCTCGAAAATGGTCTTCCTCTGTTTTCTGTCTCTGTGAATTGCACCACCATCCGTGATCCACCTGAGAGAAGCAGCCAGTAACCTGAACATCCTCTCTGAATCCTTTCTCTCCCTCTAGCATACTTCTTCCATGGCAGTTAGTAAGCAGTCCTGTTGATTCATAACCCTATATAGCTCACAAATATGTCCACATTTTTCTATCACCATCTCTACTACCCTAGTCAGGCCACCTTCATGCTTCATCTGAAGGACTGCTAACATACTTCTTTTTTTCTCTCTCTCTCTCCAGTCTTGCCCCACCTATTTATTCTCACTTTAGCCAAAGTGAAGGCTACACTGTCCTGTCTATCAACCTTCAGTGGCTCCCCACTTCTCCAGGGTAAAAAGTCCTGCCTCCTGCTTCCCCCTCTGTATTCAAATACCTCCTCGGAACTCTTAACCCCTGGCAACCACTGATCAATTCTCTGTTCCTATAGTTTTCCATTTTCCAGTATGCCATACAAATGGAAGCACACAGTGTGTGTAACCCTTTGAGGCTGGCTTCTCTCACTTAGTATAGATTCATCCAGGTTGTCATGTGACCAATTGTTTGTTGCCGAATAGCGTTCCATTGTATGGATGTGCAATGGAGAGTTTGTTTCACTAATTGAGAGACATTTGGATTGTTTTCAGGTTTGTGTGTTTTTTCGTGATTACAAATACCTGTTGCCATAAGCATTCGTGTACAGATTTTTTTACATGAAGGGAATTTTAATTTCTTTAGGATAAATATCTAGGATTGATGAGCATATGGTAGGTGTATGTTTAACATTATAAGAAACTGCCAAGGTGTTTTCCAGAGTGGCTGTACCTCTTGCAGCAATGTATGAGAGTTACAGTCACGCCGTTTAATTATAGCCATTCTAATGCCATGGTCTCTCCTAGTTTTAAGTTGTATTTCTCTGGTGACTAATGATGTTGAACATTTTTTAATGTGCTTATTTGCCCTCCATATATCTTCTTTGGTGAGATGCCTGTTCAAATATTTTACACATGTTTTAATTGGGTGGGTTTTTTTCTTGTTGTTAAGTTTTGAGAGTTCTGTATATATCCTGGATACGTATCAGATGGATGTGTGATTTGGAAATATGTTCTCCAAGTCTGTGGCTTTTCTTCTCATTCTCCTTATGGTGTCCTTCAAAAAGCAGACATTTTAAATTTTGATGAGGTTCAGTTTACCAGTTTTCCTTTTTATGTATTATGCTTTCGACATTGTACTTAAGAACACTTTACCTAGCTCAGGGTCATAAAGATTTTCTTTTAGTTTTATAGTCTTAGGTTTTACATTTAAGTCTATGAAACTTTTGAGTTTATTTTTATAAATGGCATGAAGTATAGGTCAAGTTTCAGTCTTTTTCATGTGGATGCCCAAGTGTTTTAGCACCATTTGTCAAAAAGGTCGTCGTTTCTGCACTGAATTACCTTTGCACCTTTTTCAAAAATCAATTGACCATATTTGTATGGATCTATGTCTGGATTTCTGTTCTGTTCCACTGGCTTCTGTATCTGTTTGTTCTGTAATACCCCACTGTCTTGATTACTGTATTATGTATTATGAGTTAAATTGGGTAGTGGGAGTCCTCCAACTTTGTTCTTCTTTTTCAAAATTATAGGGGCAAATTCAGATGAATGGTACGGATGGAGTCATTAAATGCTGAGAGCCTAGAAAACAAAGTTATAAAGATACAAGCTTTAATGATGTGATATTAATCAAAGTAGTAGAGCAGGCCAATTAGAGCATGTTTTAGTTCTGCTTCCTGCATTTGGAACTGTCAGTTCTGTTAGCCTCTAGTTGTGTCACTCATAGTGTTAGACTTAAATTAAATACTACCTTTAAAATAAACATGAATCAGTAATCTTTGAGCTATATTTTATAGCCTTATGATTTGATAATTCACATTTAATAGTATGTATCATATATACTGAATACTAAATTAATCTGAATTAACTTATTAACGCTCATTTTAAAAAATTGTACTGGAAGGAGAAGAATCCCTACAAGTCATGAACTCAGAAACCCTATGTTTTCTCTCTTTCAGTTAAGAAGAAAGTGAATGCATTGAGTAAGAATGAAACAGTATCTAATGCATTTGAAGTCTTAAGGTTCTTTTTCCCCCATCTAAGGAAAGTAGACAGAATTTATCCTGATGTAATCATTGGCAAAGAGAAAACAGGCGGTAAGAAAACTTAAAATTGGAAAATCAAATACAGACATTTTGCTCGTTGGGGACATCCTTTTAAGTTTTAAAATGTAATCCATTAATATGATACTCAGATTGATATATAGACCACCAGCCTATCTGGCATTCATTTGGATTACCCGAAATCAATGTACTGTCTGACAGAAAAAATTGTTCAACAAATATTTGGAGACTTGAATTCAAATTCAATTTTAGTACAGATGCTTTGAAAATAAGTCAATATGAGCCAAACATCATTAAGTATCTGCTAAGTTCTTGGCAACTCTTTTCTCCCTTGGTTTTGATAAATCTATTTCTTGTGTGGTTATTTTCCTATTTCCCCATATTTTGGGGGACCAAAGTCAACAAAAGCTTTACAGGAGAGATAATGTTTGAGCTAAGCCTTGAAGAATGAGTTCAAGTTCACCAGGTATAGGAGAAAAGGAAAAGCATTTGCATTAGAAGCAGGGATACTAGGCTAAGGCTCAAAACATCTGCCATTGCCACCAACCTCGTTCATTCCAATGGGTGAGTCACTCTAGGCCAGAGGTCAGCAAACCAGAGCCTGCAGGCCAAATCTGCCTGTTTTTAAATAGTTTTATTGGACCATAGCCATACTCGTTGTTGTCTGTGGCTGCTTTCATGCTACATCAGGAGAGATGAGTCGTTGCAACAGAGATGATATGGCCCAAGCACTGAAAATGTTTACTATCTGGCCCTTCATCGAAAAAGTGTGCCGACCTCTGCTCTAGGCAGTTCCTTGGGAATAAGTAGTGTTGGTCTATGTCACATGCCTCTGACAAGCCTATTGTGTTGAGATGGGGGTGCCAGATGACATTGTTTACCATCTACTGAATTCTCACTGTGTTTCATATACTAAGTTAGATGTTTTCTTTCATTATCTCATTTAATAATTCTCACAACCCAATGCAGTAGGCCTGTGATTATCTCTATTTTAAACCTGAGAAAATGAGGCTTGGAGAGGTGATGGAACTCTTTGAGGTCACGCTTGTAAAAGTTTTTACCTGCATCAGATTCCTTCTTAGGAGTATTTTGATTGTGTCATGTAAATATGTACATATACATGCATACACACGCGTGTGAATGTATGAGAGAGTGCATGCCAGCCAAAGCTACAGCGTACAGAAGAGGTGGAGTCGAAAGACACAGGAACAACAAAGTCAGTACATGGAAACTCTAAGATGCTAGATGCCAAGGAGAAGCACAGGCTTGGATAAGCATCAGCAAAGATAAGCAGAAGCCCATGATACAGAGTGAAAGGAAGGAGAGAGAGAGGGATGGGTAATCGGGAAGAGCAATGGGATTCCTTGTGTGGGAGCTTGGGGTGTTGAAATAATCCAGTTATGAGCGCTGTGTTGGGAGGACAGGCTTGCATATAAACCTTCATCACCAGAGGTAACTTAAAGGGAGATTTTAGTTACTTTAAAGGTGACATAAAACATTTGCAAAAGTATTGGAGCCTGGAGCATGGCCTACTGGGGAACCTGTCATCAGTCTTGTATGTTCTATTTTCTGATACATCTCAGATAATTTCTACTCTCTATAGCCCCTCTATAACTATTTTTTATTGAGCCCTCATTTCTTGTCTGGTCTATTGAAACAGACTTGTAATTTTTCTCATAGCTTTAGTTTTGTCGAAGTCAATTCACTCTGTGCACTTTCCTCAGAGATACATACTCAAATACATGCTCAGCTCTTCCTTAAGATCCTTCAGTGGATCCTCAGTGCGTGAAGGGTGAAGTTAGCTCCTTGACATGGTATATGCACAACAAGCTGTATTTTTCAAATCTCAGCTTCCACCGCTTCCTTTTTTTTCCAGCAACCCCAAACCACTTAACGTCCCCCCAGAATAGGCCAAGCGGTCAGTGTGCGCTGACCGCTGCCTGTAAGGAGCACACCGCCTCCCACAACCCACAGCTAACTTGCCACATGAGTCTCTGATCCACTGTGACTTTTCAGCTTGACTGACAGCTTCCGTGTGAAGTCTTCCACGTCCCCTCATTTAACAGACTTCCACCCAGTACCAGCTGCTTGCTAGGCTCTGGGGAACTAGTGGTGAACAGATGCGGACCTTGTCCTCATAGAGACAAATGGGCAAACAATTACAGTAGAAAGTAATCAGTGCTCCGATAAGGGAAGTACAAGGGTGGAGCGAGTACTCTGTACTCAGGGAAGTAGGGAACGCTTTCTGGAGGAAGTGACATCTAAACTGAGACATGGAGGGTGAAAAGAATCGGAATAGGGTAAGCAGGGAAAAGGCAGATGGTGGATAGTGGAAAAGGAGTGGAAAAAAGTGTGAAAGGTCTAACAGCAAGAGGGCCTGGAAAAAAAGATTGGACTTGTGTGCACAATTGGGGCTGGAGCCTATCGGCAGTAAAACACGGGGCAGAGGCCACATAGTAAAGGAGTTTGGCCATTCGTTTATCCACCCCAGAGTTTTGGACATTATTATGTGGCAGTCATTATATTAGTGCCGGGTTCACAGTAATGGTGAGCAAAAGAAGCAGAGTCTCCCCTCACTCAGCTTGCATTCTCACCTGGAAGGCAAATGGGTAACAGCAAAAAGGGCGATAAGTCTCATGAGAGATGAGGTAAGAATACAGAGCTGGTGCTCCCAGCCTAATTTACAGAGCGTGAGGAGAACTGGCCCAAGGAGCCGGAGAAGAGTGTTCTCGGCACCAAGGAACGGCACGCGCAGACTCCTGCAGAGGGGCGGGGCCTGTCTGGTCAGTTTGAGAAGCTGAAAGACACGAAGGAAGACTGGTTTGGAGGGAGGGTAGTTGAGACAGAAGAGGTAGGTCGGACCGGGTCACTAAGGGAAGGGCCCTGCAAACTTTTGTCAATGTATGCCTTATCCTAAGTCATGGGAAGCAATTCCAGGAATTACATTTGAAAGTGGATCCCCAAGCTTGCAACTTAACTCCTGCTTACCTTAACTCCATTTGTAAAAATGGAGTTTAAAAACTTAACTCCATTTGTAAAAATCAATTCCAGGTGGAGTGTAGCTCTAAATATAACAGGCAAACAATAAATGATCTAGAAGATAATCAGGAAAGCATCCTTATGACTTGAAGATAAGCAAAGATTTCTCAACAGGAATCAAAAAGCACTGACTATAAAGGAGATGATCGATAAATTGCACAATATTAAAATTAAGAATGTCTCTTCTTAATTTTAAGAGGTAAAACATTGAAAAGCGAACCCATGGTGGGAGATGGTATTTGTAATATATATATATAACTGACAAAGGGTTCATATTCAGAAGCTATAAAGAGCATCAGTAAATCAGTAAGAAAACTAGAGACAACTTAATAGAGAAATGGACGAGATCTTAAACAGGATTTCACAAAAGAATATCCAAAGGTCAACATACATATGAAAGTATGTTCAAACACAATAGTAATCAGGGAAATACTGATTCTTACTGCTCTCACTGAAGTTCAGTAATTTTTCTTAAATAAATGCCTCTCATTTTTTTGTATACCAGGGCTCCAATGGTTTCAACAAGTTTTTTTTCCAGTTTTATTATTGCTTTTTTAGGGAGAGGATTTTTCCGAGTTCCTCACTTAGCCATTCTGGAAGTACTTATCCCCATCTTAAAGTGGGGAAATTAAGACTGGAGAGGCTGTATATCTGACCAAACTCAAACAGCCAAGCACTGGTACAGCCAAGATTGAGTCTGGGTAGACTTCACTGATAGAAGCTTAATAGCTACTGGAATAACTTGGGGTCTGTTCTCCCAGTGCTTCAGTCATTAATATGGAGTAAAAGTTACTTAGAAGCGTGGATTCATTCCATCAATCATTTGGAAATTACTTCATACAGTTTTTTCACAGGTGAAAATACTTTGCAGTATTTTTCCTATTTTAGGTTCCAGAATCTCCTTAGGAAGAAGAGTAGAAAGTCAGCCAATGTGTGATGTTTTGTACCCAGTTAGATGAAAGCTATAATAAATGGAGAGTGGCTAGTTTTATTTTTCAGTACGTTGAAACTCTCCAAAATGAGAACATCTTGGAGTCTAATGCATTTACTAACAATCCACGGCAAATTGGAATTTCCTCAAACAGAAAATGAAATATGTGATAAAAGTTAACAGCAGTTTGGATTATTTTTGCAGTAGAGTTTCAAACACTTTTTTGATGACCACACAACCCAAACATAGAAAGAAGCATAGATATTAATGCTAAATTATGTTTTTCTCTGTGCTTTGAAATGATGATGCCATACTCCTGTGTCTGCAGTTTCTTTTGCACTGGGTATTTCCACTGTTAACAGAGGAAATCATAGTTACCTGAAGCAAACGCTGACCTCTATCATCTCCAGGATGACTCTTTCAGAAGAGAAGGACTCTGTCGTGATTGTCTCTATTGCAGATGTACGTATGAAAAATAAGTAGCTCCCCTCACTCCCGACCTGTGGTCTCTAAACACCCTTCCTCCATGGTAATCACTGTATCATTTTGAATTTTTTCTTAAATTTAAAAAAGCAATTCCTAGATGCCTTTTTTGAATAACAGTGTATTTAATACTTGTTTGATACCACCAAGAAGGAATTAAGTATGTCAGTCTGAAAAGAAAAGGAAATAGTTCCATGTGGAGAAATGTGGTTGTATTGTTAAATATGTTACCAGGAGCCCTGTATACTCTATGGTACAGAAATTATATGTACAAACAGGACATTAAAATTGATGCTGTAGTAATAAAACCCGCCCAGGCCAATAAAAGGTTGGTATATGAATCAAGAGATAATTTATATTAAGTCACAATAGCCATCATTAATTGAGGGACTCCTTTGTATATCTGAAGGACTGTGGACAATTTTTATATACGTTATTTATAACCTGCATTACATCCCTGTAAAGCAGGTATCCATATGAAGAACCTGTAGCTTAAAGAAAGTAAATAGTTTGCCCAGCAATTAATAGAGCAGATTCAAATCTGTGTCTCTCTAATGGTCCCAAAGGTTTCTGTCTTGCCTCTAATGCCACATAAAATTATAAAGTATGGTATAAATATTAACACCATAAGACCTTTCAGAGGGGAATTTGGCAAAATGTGTCAGATCTTAAATGCGTATATCCTTTGAATCAGAAATCTCAATTCTTGGGAGTTATCCTAAAGAGATAATCAGGTCAGAATTTAAAAATAATAAAAATATGACAGTATAGTACAGTAGTTGAGAACACAGACTGGATCTAGACTGCCAAGGTTCAAAGGCCAGCTCTTCCACTTCCTGGCTTGTAAGCTTGAGCAAGTTACTTAACTTCTCTATGCTTCACTTTCCTTATTTGTAAAATAATGATGATATTGCCTATAGTATAGGGTTGTTTGGGCCATTAAATTAGCTGATATAGTTAGAGTATTTACAGTGACACATCCTAAGTGTTCAATAAGTGATAAGTTCAAAGCTGTTCAGTGCACTATTGTTTTACAATAGCGTAATATTAGAAACAACCAAAATATCTACCAATAAGAGACTAAGTACTTATGTCTACATTGCAATAATCTGTAACCACTGAAAGGAGAATGAATATCCACATTCACGGATATAGAACGATGTCCATATCATACTGTTGACTGAAAAAAGTTGTGAAGTATCATGTTTAACATTATGTTGTCTATGGAAAATGTGATAGAAAAAAGGAAGGAAGGAAAGAAAGAGGTAAAAATAGACAGATGATAGAATATATAAAGAAAAAAAGAGAGTGGGCAAACCTTAGAATGATGGTCTCCAAAATATAAATAATGGTTGTCTCTTGATATTGGGAATTAAAGGGATCTTTGCTGTCCTATAAAATTTTTTTCTCTGTTGTTTGAATTTTCTATAAAAAACATGTCTTAGAATGCAGAAAAACTCTAAACAAAGCAAGCAATAGAAGAATTAATAGGAAAATAGAAATAAGAGGTTAAACATTCTCTCCAAATTTATTTTCTTAATATTGGAAGCATATACATAATCTCCAAAATGTTTTATGACATTACCATGTGTTGCATATTACAGTACTATGTTTAAAATATGTTTCAGTGTGCTTCGTGTTTAGTGCTTCTAAAATATGTTTCAGAAATAGCTGGTGATTCAATTTTTGGCTATCTTAAGAAACTTAAGTACTATAATAGAGTTGTCTGCATCATGGCTGATATTTTTAAACAAGAAGTCTAACTATATACATTCAAAATAGCCTTTCAGACTACTCAGATTTGACAGTAGAACTATAAGTATTCAAAATATTTTCAGAATTTTGTACTGGGAATTCTTGTGGGCCCTGAGGCTGCATCTTGTAAATGACATAGATTATGTAAAGAAAAACATTACCTGAAAGTATAAACCACCGAAAGCTACTTACAAATGAGTCTGTCATCTAATCTAGCAGAGTAGATACACAAAGTTTGTTGATGGAAGAAAATTGGGGAATCAAGCCAAGAAATACTGCCTGGAAAAATGTGGTATAATTGTGAAGTAGCTTGCTGTTATATAATACTCATAAAATGAAGACACTTTCAAAGAAGAGCAGTTCTTTGAAATCAGCCATCCTATTTTTAGGACAAAACTGTTTTAGATACCTAAGTTTTATATACTAATTTTTAAGTGTAAATAATGTGTAGTGATATTTCATATTGTGACAAAGAGAAAATAAAGTATTTTCAGTATTCCAGTCAGATCTTTTAGACGCATGGATATTTTAAATCCTTTCATAGAAAGTAAAAATGCTAGAAATTATTAAGACATAATAACATTTCACAATAAACTAGATTAGCATGTATTAGTAGAATTATATAGGTCATGCTTAGTTTCAGTAAAATATTTCTCTCATTTTTAGAGTAACGAAGATTATTTAAAATCTGTGGTTGACATGATTACAAAAAAGTAAGTACTTTGTGATAAATTTAAAAATAACTGTTCTTTCATTTTTCTATCCTGTTTTTTTCTGTCCAATTACATGATTTTATTAGTGATCATATTCTTTTTAATAAGTGTAGCTGTGCAGAAAAAAACCTGTAGTTCTATCAAGGCTGTGATGAAGTGTCGCTTATAATTTCCCCCTAATTTTGTACCTATTAAAATCCATATTTGTCATGTTATTATTGTTATAATAGCTATTCCCCATGAAATCCATGGCCTCTGAGAGAAACCTACTAGATTATTTTTTAAATATTCTTGCGTTTCTTACTGTATGAGGTTACTTTCACTGCTTCTGCTTACAACCTCCTGCTGTATGCAGCCCGGGAGATGCAAGCACATGCCGATGAATCAATATGAAGTTATTTATCAAGCAAGATGCTGTGGAATGGACCCAGCCTCCCAAATCCTTATGTTTAAGCGGGCGATACAACTGGTAAAAAGCAAATCACAGCCAGGAAGCTAGTGTTATAGTGGCATGGGGAAGGCATTGTGAGAACATATAGAGGAGGAAGTATTTCACTTTACCTGCAGATACCAAGGACTCTCCTGAGAAGATAATAACTGAACTGAGTCCACGTGTAAGTAGACATGCTTCGGGCAGATAGAAGGAGGAGGGAATGCCTGGCAAATAGAATTGCTTGAGAAGGCAGAAGGGCCAGAAAGGAGCATGCTACTTTATGGGAAATATAAGTATATCCTGAATGTAGTAGGTGTTTGGAATTGAGGAAGGATTGGTGGGAGATAAGGCAGGTCATGATGAGATCATGAAAGGCCTTACGTATGACGCTAAAGATATGTGCTTTTTTTTTTTTAATAAATTTATTTTATTTATTTAGTTTTGGCTGCATTGGGTCTTCGTTGCTGCGTGTGGGCTTTCTGTAGTTGTGGTGAGCGGGGGCTACTCTTCGTTATGGTGCGTGGGCTTCTCCTTGCAGTGGCTTCTCTTGTTGCAGAGCGTGGGCTCTAGGCACGCGGGCTCAGTAGTTGTGGCGCACAGGCTCAGTAGTTGTGGCTCGTGGGCTCTAGAGCGCAGGCTCAGTAGTTGTGGCGCACAGGCTTAGTTGCTCTGCGGCATGTGGGATCTTCCCGGACCAGGGCTCGAACTCGTGTCCCCTGCATTGGCAGGCGGATTCTTTTTGTGTTTTTGGCAGGCGGATTCTTAACCACTGCGCCACCAGGGAAGCCCAGGATGTGTGCTATTTGTGCTACAGGCTAGGGTTGCACACACGGCCTTCAAGCTGAATCTGGCTAACAGGCTTGTTTGCTTCAGCCAGCAGTGTTTTGCTTTGTTTTGTTTTTCCTCACCAAATAGCTCTAGCAGATGAAGCAAAGTTATTCTAGTCAAAAGAATTCCAGCCAGTGACTGTAGAATAAATAGAATTAGAAGATCACCATTTTGAAAAGTAACTGATTCAGGCATATCATGAAGTGACAGGCGGATGGGGAGCTTTGCAAGGCAGGTGTACCAGTCGGCATCCAAGCAGGAAACTCTTGGTAGTTGAGAGGGAATAGAGAAAATTTAATACAAAAAATTGGCCAAAAAAGTTTACAAGAGCTGAGAGAAGAAAAAGGAGAAGAAAGGAAACAGGAGAAGCATAAGGGGAGATGAGATTGTACCCCGAGGTCTGAGGTTGGGCGCACAGTCTGCTGCACCGTGGTCAGTGCCGGGACAGAAGGTTCTAGCCGGGCAGCCTCCGTCAGAGCTGGTGCCCCCGTGGACCGTGTCGCTCCTGCAGTGCTGTCACCATGCTCCGTGCCGCTGTGGGAGACTTCACCAGAAACCGACCTTAGGGAGAATGTCCGCCTTTTCTACTGCTTTCCAACCTCTTGTTACTTACTGCCAGGAGGGCCTACCTAAAGGAGCTAGCAAGGGGCCTGCAGACCCCTGCCCTGTAATACACGGCACAGCAGAAGTGCAAGAATGTGGGCTGAGAGCAGACGGGTAATTAGCAAAAAGGGATTGAGTTCCCCCACCTGAACCTCTGGCCAGTCTCAGTATCACTGCACCGTAGAGAGTCAGGGGGTTTGACTCCTGTTGTGACGCACATGAAATACACCAAGAAGTACCTGTAGGGAGTTATTGCCTACCACCCTCCAAAAATAAAACAAAACGACCTTGAATCTGTCAACGAAAATTCAATTAACAATCGAGTTAAGAAAAAAAGGAATTTGAGTCAAGCCAGATTGAGGATTATAACCCTGGAGACAGACTCTCAGAAGCTCTGAGGACTGTTCCCCCTGGTAGAAGTCAAAGGCACAGTCAGATACATTCTTGAGACAAAGGATCGTATATCAAAATGACGTACTGATATTCTACATAAAATTCACCAAAGATACATAGTCCAGGTAAGCACACACAAAGTGAGCAGTAAGTCACTACAGCCCCTTACAGAGTTGGGAAAGAATGCTAATCTTTTAAGAAGTTACATCAGGAGAAAGGGGAAAAGAATTGATCTTTACGGACTAGCTGGCATTCCCGTCTTTGAGGAGGTCTGGGTAATGTGTGATGCAAATGCACGTTGTACACTGCGGGGGAGTGTTGGGACAAAGGCAATTTTATGCTTAAATTTGTCCTTGTCCTGCCTTAAAATATAAATTTTATCTCACCAAATTGAACCAAGCCTTTAAAGCTAAACTCCAGTTTAAAGTATGTACAGTGAATAGAGGAAGCAATCTGGAGCGAATCCCCAAGATGTGGGACATTCTTTAGGACAACTGACCCACTTCTTTCAAAAAGACAGTTGCATAGGGAAAAAGAAAGAAAAACTAAAGTGACTGGTCTAGATAATAAGCTTAAAAAAAAATATCAGATGACCTATTACATTGAGAGGATCTTAAGTGGATACTCATTTTGAACATCCTACCCCCAGCCCCCGCCATTAGATCCTGTAGTTAGACTACTAGGGACGTGTGAATATCAACTGAGTATTATGTGATGTTAAGTAATTATTCTTAATTTTGTGAGATGTGATACTGTCAGGTCGTTATATAAATAAATGTCCTTTTTAAATTTTCACACTGAAGAATTTAAGGGTGAAATACGACATCCAGGATTTGTTTTAAAATATTACTTCAGCAAAAAAATGTGGGCTGCATAGATGAACAAGTAAAAAATTAATGGTTGTTGAAATCAGGCAATTTGGGACTCATTGTATTTCTACCTTCGTGTATTTTGGGTAATTTCATAATAAAAATGGAAGGAATTAGACTATTCTCAATGAGCTTAACTGATGGGGAGAAAAGTTAAAACACACTAGCTCGAAGAGAGACATGTTTGGGGAGTTTTGAGATGGGAGCATCTTGAGTGTTTTTCTGTGTGTTCAGGTGAAGAGGGAGGAAGCTGATAAAGCCAGGGCTATGGGGGACTGGATGCAAGGTGCACATGGAAGGAGATTCAGGCAGGACTAAGACTGAAGAAAAAAAGGGATGAGAATGTGTGAAAGAGTAGAAACAAAGTAGTTTTGGGAAGGAAGGTGAGATGAAAGAATTCCCTCCTTAAAGGTCTCTCGTTTCTCTGTGAAGGAGATAAAGATCATTCGCTGAGAATGAGGGATTGATTGGCAGTATATGAACTTGAGAACAGTATTGAAGGCTTGAAATAGCTGATGTGTATAAAGGAGATGGAGTTGAGCAAGATTAAGTAAAACACCATGGATGTCTAGTTCTCCCCAAAGAAGATTCCCCAGGAGCAAAGTTGCCTTATGCTTGAATCCTTAAAGCGTTCTTGTATTCCATACTATCATCTCAGTTGCTTTATTCTGAATAATAACCCACTGTTTGAAGAAGACACATTAGCCTGAAGTGACTTCAATCTATGCTAGTTTGGTATCCTTATAAGGGATTCTTGACAGAATCAGTTAAAAGGAAGGCAGAGGTTTACAAACAATTCCTGTGGATATGACTACATAATTGCAAGCAGTTGTTTCGTGACCTTTAAACAGTCGTCAAAACATTTACTACTCTCTGTCAACTATAAATGTATAGAAAAATGAAAAATATAGTAAGGCTAATATTCATTTAGTACACTGTAATGTAAAACATGGAGGCACATGAAAAAATGCTAAAAACTGCTAATCATCAGAGATAATGCAAATCAGAACCACAATGAGATATCACCTCACACCTGTCAAAATGGCTATCATCAAAAAGTCTACAAATAATAAATGTTAGTGAGGGTGTGGAGAAAGGGGAACCCTTGTGCACTATAGGTGGGAATGTAAGTTGGTGCAGCCACTATGGAAAACAGTATGGAGGTTCCTCAAAAAACTAAAAATAGAACTACTGTATGATCCAGCAATTCCACTGCTGGGTATATATCTAAAGAAAATGAAAACACTAATTCGAAGAGATACATGCACCCCAGTGTTCATTATTTACAATCGCCAAGATATGGAAGCAACCTAAGTGCCCATTAACAGATGAATGGATGAAGAAGATGTGAGATATATGTACATAATGGAATATTACTCAGCTGTAAAAAAGAATGAAATTCTGCCATTTGCAACAACATGGATGGATTAGAGCAGGGGTTCCCAACCCCGGGGCCGAGGACCGGTGCTGGTCCGCAGCCTGTTAGGAGCCGGGCCGCACAGCAGGAGGTGAGTGGTGAGAAAGCGAAGCTTCATCTGCTGCTCCGCATCTCTCCCCATCACTCCCAACACCGCCTGAACCATCACCCCATGTCCATGGAAAAATTGTCTTTCACGAAACCGGTCCCTGGTGCCAAAAAGGTTGGGGACTGCTGGATTAGAGAGTATTACGCTCAGTGAAGTAAGTCAGAGAAAGACAAATGCTCTATGTTATCACTTATATGTGGAATCTAAAAAAACAAACATGCAGATAACAAAACAAACAGACTCACAGATACAGTGGGAAGAGGAAGAGGGGGAGGGGCGAGACAGAGACGCAGACAACTGTGTATAAAATAGGCAACAAGGATATATGGTACAGCACAGGGAAATATAGCCGTTATTTTGTAATAACTTTAAATGGAGTATAATCTATAAAAATATTGAATCACTACATTGTATACTTGAAACTAGTATAATATTGTAAACCAACTGTACTTCAATTAAAAAATAAATAAATAAAACATGGAAATCATTGAGAATAAAGTATTTTATTTCTTTTAGAAAATTTATCAAGAGTAGTTTAAGCAGTATTTGCCTTCTTCCTGTCGTATAACTTAAAATTCAGAGGGAACATTTTTTTTTATGCGTTGGCAAATTGTCATACTCCTTTCTGAGTTTAGATCAGGCTCCTACATTTTATCATCTGCATTTCAATGTCATGAGACATCTCTGAGAGTTCCTTTAATGCGACGTTCTTTGCCAGCATCACATCCTACGGGACATCCTTTTCCTTACAGCCATTTTCCTCATTTATGTCAGGTAAGTTCACCCTCACTAAGCGCCTGTGGCCGCGTGTCTAGAGTCTCTGGAGAGGGAGGTGGCAACGTTCCCAGGGTCAGCGGTCTTTGAGTCACATCCAGAGTTGGTTCCAGCATTATCACCTTCTGCACTTTCATCTGTTGGCCAGTTCCCTCTTTTGATTATTTTTGTTCAGTGTCACGTGGGGCTGTTTATCACTGGCAGACAAGGAGGCAACACAATTGCATGTTTTGCTGCCTGTCAGTGAACTGAATAACAGATGCACATAATTAAATCATGCATATAAACTCTGTCTTGTTTCCATATAAATAAATAATATAAAGCCTAAATTTAAATCTCGTTTAAAGTCATCTTTCTCTAAAGGAAAACCATTTAAAATGCTGTACCTGGTCTCTCATTCTTTACCTTGATGGTACGAGATTTATATTACAGCTTTTGTGAGCAATACTTTATGCATTTAAATGATGTCCTTGTTGGTCTATAAATATTAACTTTTAAAACTTTTAAAGTATTAACTCTTTAAAATAAAGAGTCTAAAAAATATACATACTCCTTGGGAATAGTGGCTGGGACTCCGTACTTTCACTGCAGAGGGTCCGGGTTCGGTCCCTAGTTGGGGAACTAGGATCCCACAAGCTTTGAGGTGTGGCCAAAAAAATTTATATATATATATGTGTGTGTGTGTGTGTGTGTGTATACACACACACACACACACACACACTCCTCCAAAGAGTTATGGACAAGAGTCACACTTAAATATTCTAATGTTCTTGCTCTTTTACAGTTACTGTATTATGCTAACTAGTCCATTAACTTCAATCTGTCAGAGTGCATATCTGATTGAAAACTTGAAAAAGTCAAAGTACCTATAATTTTTATGAGGAAATTAATTTTATATTGTACATTTTTATTTTTTATAAGGGTCACTAACTTATAAAAGAAATATTTTAGCTAAAAAGTATTAGCTTTATGATGTTGATATTAGGTATATCACGAAGTCATTCAAATCAAAATATGTGGACATACATAAGGAAATTCTTTTTAAGTATTTATGTTATTTTGGTAAGTGAAATATTCAATTACAAGCTTCCACTTCTATTTATAGATTCAAAAGGCAACTGATGTCTGGGTCCTTAGAAGTCATTTCAATACCTGCTTATTTTTATCCAAACATATCACATGCCAAGCAATCAACTGACGACTCAGAAAAATTAGAGAGGTATGATATATTAGAAAATAGTATCCTTAAATAACTAACTTCATCTGATGAAATGTTGGAATCAGCATCTAGTAGTTAGTATTTCAAGCACAGTGGTGTCCTGGAGCCAGTTCCTGTTGGCTGGCACCTAGATTCTACTCCCAGCTTTTCTGTTTGCTGATCACCCTAGGCAGGTAATTTAGCCTTTTTTTTTTTTTAGCTTCCTCAACTTTGTAGTGTGTATAATAAAATCCACATTACATATATGGAAAAGTCACTGTGAAAATAAAATATGGTAGTATTTATGAAAGAATTCTGAAAAATTAAAAGCTCTATACATATATAAAGGATTGCTATTGTTCAGTTATAAATGTGGTATGTATTACAAGAAGTATAATAATTTGGTTCCTCAAAACTCTGTAGGGCAAAAGATGTCAAGTTTCAGAAAAAAGGTCTTATCCCAATAAGTTTATTGGCACTGGCTTTTTAAAAAAAATAATAAATGGTACATCAGAATCTAGAAATCTTTGAAGGATTTTGTTTTGCTTTTAATTAATGACCTACATTTTACCCAATTTTTAGAGTCATAAAGCTGGGAGACATTCTAGATCCTCCTTTTTCCTTCTGCCCTTTATGTCTCCATCATCATTTCATTTTTAGAATCTCTCTCTACATCATCCCTCTCATCCCCAGTCCTCTGCCTTGGACTTAGTTCAGACCATTAGAGGTCTATTGGCTTTCCTTAATCCTAACCTAGCCTCTCCTCCAGTTCATTCTCCATACTGTAGCCAGAAGAATCCTTTTTCATATGAGATCAAGTCCACAGTTTCCTGCAAGTCATCAAAGGCCCTCCATGACCTGGTTTCTGCCAACCTTACCGTCCTCAGCTTCCTTTCCATCAGCTCTCGGTGCGCTAACTCTGAGGTGACGCGCTCCTTCCCACGTTTGTGCCTTTGCAATACTGCTCTTCTACACTGAATGCCCTACTTCCTTCTCCTCTGCCCTCCCCATCTTATTATAAGTCATCATTGTCCATATCTTTATATAGCACTTGTCTAATTGCTCTAATTTTATGGTTTTTCTATCTTTCATGCCAGATTATGAGACCCAGAAGGACACGAACTGCACTGTGTGTTGCTCTCTGAATCTTCAGGACCTCTCCTAGCATCTAGCTTAGTATTAAATTAGAATGACAGTTCTTTATACTTTTATTTGAACAAGACCTAAGATCAGGAAGAATATTAACTTTATTATATAGATGATAATTTGACTAACCAAAACATAAAATAAATAGGTTATGCTTACCCTAGTTTAGAAATGGCAGACACTGTCCACTGAATACAATTGGGAAACCTTTTAGTATAACTTACAAGGTATTCAGTTTCGCTTAACGTAGATAGTACTTTCTCTGAGTAAAGTGTAAAAAAAAAGTTTGTTTTTAATTACTAAAATGTGCTTATAAATAAAAACTAAACAATATTGAAAAATATTAACAGATTTTATTACTTATCTCTAGTTGGCGAATCAAACAAGTATTAGATTTTTGTTTTTTGATGCTGTATGCCCAACCCAAAGCTATGTATTACTTACAGGTAAGCCCTTGTTATAAATATATAATTTAAAGTGGAAGTATTATATTCTTCTCCTTTCCTTCGATTCCTTCCTTCCTCACTGTATCCCTCCACTTTACTCTGTACTTAGAAAGTAGAAAATATCCATTATATTAAAATGCCAAAAGGAAGCTTAAAATTGGTTCTATATTAGTCTTCTTGCTGGGTCGCTATTAACAGAGGAAATTATAGTTACCTGAAGCAAACTGAAAAGAAATTCTCAAATTAGAAAAAAAACAGAAATTGTACTGCTTACATTTTTCTGCCCACAGGTACATCAGATTAAACAAACATATTTTGAGCACTTATGTTAGACAGTGTATATGCTCAGCATTGCTACCCTACATTGCCACATTTTATGAGTAACACAGTTCTACAGTGCCTTACTGTGTTTGTGAAATAAATCAGTTATATATAATTTGTACCTCCTAAGTTCCTGCATATCATTAAATAATAATACCACATTTCCCACAAGTAAGTATATACCTCACTATATGAGACAGTGTTCAGTTGTGAGAGGAGTTTACAGAATGTCATTGGAGAACAGAGAGAAGGAATTAGAAAAAGGCCTGAAGCCAGTTCTTCTCTTTTACTGGAAAAACCAAAATCCCTTTCGATTCCTAGTCAGTGGTAATATAATAGAAATATGAGATCCAGCCAATGTACTCGTCCCATTTGAGAACAACACGATTCTGTTTTGTGCCCTGGTATTGTGCCTGAGGACTTGCACATCTTCCGAACCATTTAGGAGGTTCTCTTCATCTATAGATTCCACATAATATGTATTAAACTTAAAAAGAAAATTCTAGTTTCCTTTCGACCCCTTCCCCCCTCTTATGGAGAACTATTTCTAGGCTTACTGGCACCATCCTTCTAACCAGCTAGTTGGGGATGGGAGGGCCAGCTCCCTTTTGTTATCTCTTTGCCAAACACAATTATCTGGCGCTAGAACATGAGACCTATCACCTAAACAAAAAGCCAGTTAGTCTTAACCTAGAAACTGAAGTAGTTGTCAGAGTGAAAATGGATTCAGATAAGTAGATGCTTCCAAAGAGGATTTAGATTGAATGTTCCTTTTAGTATTTAGGAAAGAAACCGATAATATCTGGTCTCAGAATCAGAAAATGAAAATTGACTAACAGGAAATACCCTCAATGAATTGAACTAAAAATCAATCTACTACCTCCTAAAAACATTTTTTCAGTGTATTATAAGTATTTTCAGTTTTCAAGCTAATATAATTTGTTCCATGGAAGCATCAAAGGTACTAATGCCTTTTTTTTTTTTTTTTAGCTAGAAGATGATATCTTAGCTAACAAGATGTACCTTACAAAAATCACAGATTTTATACATAACATCACTTCAAATAATTGGTTTTATATTGAGTTTTCCGTACTTGGATTTATAGGTAAGCAATGGATCTATTTTGTGGGATCAAGATTTTTAGTACACAATAATCTGAAAAGTTTTTAAGAACTTATCAAAGAGTCTGTTACTAAATGGAAAGGAATGGCATGATTTCTATAAAGATACTATGAGTTTAATAGTAAAATCAGATTCAAGGATCTGAATTTCAGAAAATGTATTTTTAAACCAAATTTTTTTGTAGATGACAGTATAAAGAAACAGATTGATGTATTCATGTTTTATAAAAACATAAGGCAGCTACCACTTAATTAATGCTAGCTACTGTGAGTCTGGCACACTTGTTAGCACAGTAACTAAGGTGTACTTCTCTCTATTTTACGTAGAAAAATACTGAACTTCAAAGAATTAAAGTTGTAGAGATAGAAATTTTAACAGAACTATTGTACTCTGAAGTCCTTTCAATTTCCAGTATGCCGAAGCTGACATGCTTAAAAAATATAAAAACATACGAATTATACCCACCACAGAAAAGTTCCTAAAATTGTGCCCATGATGTGATTGTTTATACAGTTCTTCTGTAGACTTCCCTTTTGCTTCCTTCCCTTCGTTCCTCTCTTTCTTGTAGCCCTTTTTCTTTGATTTGACCCTCATGGCAGCAAGCCAAGTTACCTAATTCGTTTCATATCACATGTCGTCATTGTTTCAAGCAGGATCCCTGTCTTATTTTATTCTTTTGTTTAATGCCCGACCCCTACCTCCACTTCTTCCCACGCCCATGATAGGTTTTGCACTCGGTATATTTCATTCAGAATATATATATATCACATACCATGTAAAATATTTGGTGTTTATCATGTTTGTACCTGTTTAAAAGTTACATAAATGGTGATGTGATAAGCCTATTCCTGTACCTTACATTTTTGTCCTCAAAACTAGATTCTATAACTGTCAATATATTGCTTTATGTTCAGTTCATTTTTCTTACTGCTGCCTAAGTGCTACATAATAATCCGTTTGACTTACCCATTCCCAGATTAGTGGACCTTGGCTGCTTCCAACTGTCTGCTGCCACAGAGAAATGGAGTGACATATATGTCCCCTGGGATGGGATCACTGAGGGCAAACATAGCTGGGTCTCTTAAGTACTGCCAGATTGCTTTGCAGGTTGGCTGTACAGTTTATACTCCCATAAGCAGTGCATCTGTGTTCCTGCTTCCCAGTATGCTTGATAACATTTGATTTTATCCATTAAAATTTTTGTTTGCCAACGGGAGGAGTATAAAGCATTTCTCTGATTGCTAGTAAAATCCATCTGTTCTTCATACACTTACTTGACCACTTTTTTCCCAAACTTTCTGTAAAGTGGTGTGGAATCCAATTTTAAGGCCCTGAAGGTTTTTTTCTCAGCTTTGGTTACAATAAGAAGAAAAACTGTAGGTAACAGTAATACCTGCTGAAAAGCTTGGAGAGGTAATAATTTTGTTGGTTTATTACTTAGAGATTTTAAATTCTTTTTTGTCTTTCTCAGTAAAGTCAGGTACCAGAAGGATAGAGAATATTCACATTCTGATCATCACAAGAGCACACTGAACAAGGAGCACTGTATATGTGATACTGAATTCTTATTTAAGCTTAAATCTACAAAGGCTTTATTTTTTTGTTACCATAATAACAGTTCCATTATTAGTATTTTCCAAAAACATGAGCTGGCTAAATAGAATTTTCAGAATGCTGACAGCAGATAAGGAAAACATAAATATTAAATCAACTGTTTCTATCATTAAATCACTTGTTTTGGCTACTGTATAAATAGGTGCCAAAAAATTCAAATACAACCATATACTTGATCAGGTGACCCATATAGACTCAAGTCTTAGTGAAAAACTGAAACATTCCTACATCCTACTATCATGTTTATTAAATGGCTAAATGTGTCTTACACTGTTTAAAGTGAACATTTACCTGAATCTTATACCTTCAACTTTATTTTAAAATTAAAGAGGCAATGTATTGGAAATAATTGGATGTAATGAAATCATACTTTAAAATATAGTAAATCTTTAAGGGTCATAAATACAAAAGAAAAATAACATTCTTATAAAATAATGCTCAAATATTGAAATAATACTGTATTTTAATCAAAATTAAGTATTAAAAGTAAAAACTGTGGTAGATTGATAAAGTTCTACATAAGTCAGTTTACAAATCACAGTTTCTGAAAAATTAAGTGAAATTAAGAGTACAAGTCCTATACTTTCCATTTAATTTATATATCTTACACGTGACTTAGACAGTTGATCCTCATGAGTTATCAATTTCCTAAGAGTATTCACTATTCTAAGCTTCTTTCATACTTTTCCCCCCAGAAGTGGTAGTTCTTAACACTGAAGCAGATATATTATTTTACTTCATTATCCTCCAACTTCATTAATGCTTTATACTTTATTTGTAAGGAATAGGATATATTTAATTTTTACTAATTTGTGCTCTTTTCCCATGTTAATGGAATGAACAACTCTATATAAGGGTTATGTTATGATACATAGTATAAACACTCAAGGGTTATTGGGATTTGTTTACTTTTTCTCCATAGGGAAGCTATTTAAATCTGAGGACTTAACTGACTTCGTACATTTCTTTTTAATGTTCTACAAAGATAAACCCATAGACTTGCTCTTGGGGGACATTTTTCAGGTAAAGATGTGTAACCCAGGAGAAACTCTTGTGAGTATTTCTTTACTTTGTATTTTTAGGAAAATACTATCTGTCTAATGTAGTTACATAAATTTTGTTTACAAATTTAGTGCATCAATTTTTTAACTTCCCGTATCCTAAATTTTTACGGACACACCTACTAAATGAAGTAATGAGAGGTCAAAAATGCAGTGAAAAGTGGAAACAAAGGGACAAAAAGTGAACAAATAGAAAAAATGATAGACATAAATCCAAACAAGTCAATATTTACATCAAATATAAATGGCCAAAATACACCAATTAAGAGACAGTTCATCAGAATGGATTGAATAACACTGTGCAATTAATTGCTGTCTATACTCTGTTCAAATATAATACTATAGATAGGTTAAAAGTAAAATATCGAAAAAGATATACCATGCAGACACTAATCAAAGGTATCTTGATTATTATATTGCTTGTGGTAGCTACATTAATATCATAGTAGACTTCAGAGGAAAAAAAAAATTGACGAGGGATCAAGAAAGATACTATATACTGATAAGAGGGTCAAATCACCAAGAAACATATAACAGTCCTGAAAGTACATGCATGTAACAACAGAACCTCACAATACATGAAACAAAATATGACAGAACTGAAAAGAGAAATAGATGAGTCTACAGTGATAGTTGGAGACTTCAGCACTCCTCTCTCAGTAAGCCACAGAACTAGTAGGCAGAAAACAGCAAGGTGATAAAAGAACTGAACAACACCATCTACCATCTGGATTTAACTGATATTTGAAAAAACACTACAGTACATCCAACAACAGTAGAAAAGACATTCTTTTAAAATACACTTAGAAGAGTCACCAAAATAGACATGTATCATAAAACAAAGCTTAACAAATTTAAATTGAAATTGTGAAAATTATATTCTCTGACAACAGTGGAATTAAGATAGAAATTAATATCCGAAAGATAACTGAAACATCTACAAATACTTGGAAATTAAACAACACTTTTTTTTAAACAACACATTTTTAAATAAACCATGGTGAAAGAGGGAGTCTCAAGGGAAATTAGAAAATACTTTGAACTGAATGAAAATGCAAATACAAGGTATCAAAATTTGTGGGATGCAGCTAAAGCACCGCTTAAAGAGAAATTTGTAACATGAAATCTTTATCTTAGAAGAGAAGAAAGATCTCACGTTAATAATCTCAGCTTCCACTTTAAGAAACTAGAAAAAGAAGAGCAGAATAAACCCAAATCAAACAGAGGGAGAAAATAATAACTATAAGAGCAGAAAGCAACAAATCGAAAATGTGAAAGTGGTAGAGAAAAATGAATGAAACCAAATGCTGGTTCTTTCAAAAGAGCGATAAAACTGACAAATCTCTAACAAGACCAACAAGGAAAACCCAAAGACATAAATTACCAATATTAAGATGAAAGAATATCATGATATACAATGTATTGATAAATTAGACTTCATCAAAATTAAAACCTTTCGTGCTGCACAATTTACTGTTAAGAGCGTGAGATGCCACAAACTAGGAAAAAAAAATCTCTAAATTCCATATATATGTTTGTATGTACATAATTCTAATAAAATATGTACTTTATATGTTAAAAACTTCAAAATGCTGATGAAAGAAATAGACATATCATGATCATGGATTGGGAGACCCAACATAGTAAATATGCGAATGCCCCCCCAATTGATCGATGGATTTAACATAATTCCAATCAAAATCCCAGCAGGATTTTCTTTGGTGGATACAGACAAGCTGATTTTAACATTTAACCTTTTTAAGAAAAAGCAAAGGCAAAGATTAGCTAAAATGATTCTGAGAAAGAAGAATGAAATTGGAGGCATCATCACACTACTTGATTTTAAATCTTACTATAAAGCTACAGTAATCATGATGAGTCTTCAGAGGCAAAGGGATAAACATATAGACCAATGGAACAGAATAGTCCAGAAATAGGTCCACAAAAATATGGCCAACTGATATTTGACAAAGGAGCATACCCAATTCAACGGAGAAAGACTTTTCAACAAATGTGTATTGGATCTGTTAGATATCTGTCTATCTATCAATCTATTTAGAAAAAGAATCTCAACCTAAACATCACACCTGATACAAACATTATTTCAAAATAGATCATCTATCTAAATATAAAACATAAAACTATAAAACATTTAGAAGAAAATATAGGAAAAGTATCTTCAGGACCCAGGACTAGGTGAAGAATTGTTATACACTAAACACTTGATCCATTTTTTAAAAGTTGGTAAATTGGACTTCATCAAAATTAAAACCTTTTGTGTTGCAAAAGTTACTGTTAAGAAGATGCCACAGACTAAGAAAAGATATTTGTAAATTCCATATACAACAAGGATTTGTGTCCAGAATATATAGAAAATTTTCAAAATTCAACAGCAGGGTAACAACCCAATTGAAAAATAGGCACGAGACTTGAACAGACTCTATCAAGGTGGTTTCTCCCTTATTACCATAAGCAATGAACTCAGCTTTGCCTTGTCAACAGGTTATTTGGTGGGTATTTTGGGGGAGCCAGCATTTGATAATACCCTCCCACTGGAACTTCTATTAAAAGATCTGAAAATATTACCATATTTGCTAAATTTTAACTCCTCAACTAATTTTATCTGACCTTAATTTAGTTTCACATTAACTCTAGATTCTTTAATTACTTTACAGTTATAAACACAATTCTTTAATATTTCCTACATTAATATTGAGTAGAAATGAATTTAAATAAACTTGCTATTTAAAAATTATTGTGTACATAAATTTGAGATGTATTTTTATGAATTTTCTATGTATACATTACCTAAAATAATTCTCAGATAGCAATCATAATCATTTCAAATGTTTGTTTTTAACAGGAGTGATTTCACAGGTCACTTTCTTATTTTTATTTTTAAGGAGATTATCCAAGCCTTTTTCCATGCATTATAATATTGGCTCTTTGTTTTAATCATACACTTTTTAAGAAGAAATTGAGGAGGGTTAGGAATTAATCAATGATTGGGGAGAGAATAATGTAGTCTGAGAGAAATGGATAGACAGGAAAATACCAAAAAACTTTATGTCATTGGAATAAAGAGAAAGGAGAGGAAAATTATAGTTGGTACAACAGTAGCCTGATTTCCTAATGAACTAACAGAGTTCATGAAAATACATGTATTTATATCTTAACTTTTTTGTTCCATTATTCTTATGAAGAAAAAGCTAAGAATTAAATGTTTTGTTTAAATTTTAAAATAGTAATATAGAACTACTTAGGCCAAAAAAAACTAATTAGGCAAAAACTAATATAATAAAAAGTTCTGCCATCAGTAAATGCAATAAAAAGGAGTATTTGGGTTTTTACATAAGATGGTTGTTTCTCTTACTTTTCCTCCAGGAGAAATGTACAGAACGAAATAAACATATTCGCATTCGATATAAACCTTCTCTTTTCCAGCATGTGGGTATACAGTCATCATTCCCTGGAAGAGAACAATATTTCAAAGTAAGTAATTTGAAATGTAGTTGAATAATGTACAATGTTTCATGAACTTATAAAACATTTAGAAAAGGAGTGATGGGAATATGAGAGAAAATTGTTTGAACACAATTCATCTCATGACAGAACTATTTGTTATGAAGAGCAATCATCTTTACAAGACCCAAGTTACCTGACATGGTTAGAAAAATCCAGCCTATGTAAACTTCTATGCCTTATTGTTCCCAGCTGTACAATGCAAATAATGAGACTAAAAAAAGAGTTTTGAAAATTATAATAAAATTCACTATTTTAGTCTAATATTCAAAATTATAAAAGAATATTTCAAAAATAAAATGCCTCTATTATTGAATTTAAATGTATCAACATTCTTATTTCAGACCGCTGTTTACCAAATGAACAAAAATTCAGCATTATTTGGTTTTTAATCATTTCTAAGTTTTTCATCATTTTTGAAAACAATGTTATTTATAATTGATCTAGCATCTTGGTGGGGTAGAAAAAGCAAGGACTTCAGAGTCAAAACACCTAGTTTTTAGTTGTGGTGACCTATGTACATGATACTGGGCAAGCCCTACCACACTCTTCGGAGCTTTCTTCATCTATAAAATGAGGAGTTTAAGTTAAATGAGCCTTAAGATTTCTTCCACCTTTGAAATACTATTGACCTCTCTATCCTTCTTAGTTTCCTCACACAACAAAGCAAATGACTCTTTAATCCTGTCAGTTGAAATGAGAGAAATGCACATAAACATCCTCCCATGATTTCATCCATTGTGTATCACCTGCCCTCTTTCTACTTTTTCTACTCTATCTCTGTGTATTTATTGTATTTCACTCTTTGGGACAGTGCCTCAGAGTGTGAACTCAGTAAACATTAGCTGTTAGCTATCAGGCAAGGTGGAATTCAAGATTAAAAGTGGTTGTCGAACAAGACAAAGAAGTGTCTGGAATAATGAAAACTTAACTGTTATGAATCTTTATGCAAAAAGTAATACCATCAAAATACATAAAATATAGCCACAGGTGATGCAGAAAGAAATTGGTCTATACCATTCTACTAGGGATTCTTTTTTTCCATTATATTTTTTTGCCAGATAAGATATTTTAACCTTATCATTGTAAATTTGAGACAGATTAAGGAGAATGTACATCTAATCACTCATACTTTGATGTTATAATCTTAGCATTTTTTTTTATTCTTCATACAACATAAAACAGAAAGAAATAGTAATCTAATGATGTGTCAAATGTGATTATATTAAATTATTTTTAAAATTTCTAACAGGATATCTATTATTAGGAATTCCATAATTTTAACACCTTCTTTAAAAATGATCAGAATCATTCTTTGGAAAAAATGGCATATCAAGGGCTTCCCTGGTGGCGCAGTGGTTGAGAATCTGCCTGCCAATGCAGGGGACACGGGTTCGTGCCCTGGTCTGGGAAGATCCCACATGCTGCGGAGCAACTAGGCCCGTGAGCCACAACTACTGAGCCTGCGCGTCTGGAGCCTGTACTCCACAACAAGAGAGGCCGTGACAGTGAGAGGCCCTCGCACCGCGATGAAGAGTGGCCCCAAGCCCTCACACAGAAACGAAGACCCAACACAGCCAAAAAAAATAAATAAATAAAATAAATAAATAAATAAATAAATAAATTTATATATTAAAAAAAAAGATCACTGATCACAGACCACCATAACAAATATACTAATAATTTTTTTAAAAAATGGCATATCAAGGATTAGACTATTTCTCAACTTTCTTCAGAGTGGATAAGAGATTATGTCATATTAAACAAAGTTAAACTTCAATAATAAAGCAGTAAGTGTAAAAATTGATATAAATATATAGAAAATTATCAGATATTAATATTATGTTATTTTATATTCTTATTTGTGTATTTTTAAAATTTTATGCATGTAACTTTCTGATACATTCGCTAATACTGTTTCAGAAGGACCAATTTCCTTTTCCCTTTTTATCATGTACTGTGGATGTACAATGAATTTGGAGACAACAGATCTGAGTTTGAAGCCTCATTCTTATCCATAGATGCAACAATATGGATAAATTGCTAAAACACTATGCTAAATGAAAAAAGCCAGGTGCAGAAGACTACGTACTGTACAATTTTATTTATATAAAATTCTAAGATAGGCAGATTCTGATATCTCATTATGATTTTAATTTACATTTCTTTAATGACCGGTGATGTTGAGCATCTTTTCATGTGCTTTATGTGTTTTTTATATATTTGTATACATATATACATGTATAATGAAATATATTTTTAGGGTATATATTTTTTATGAAATATATATATTTTTATGAAAAGTATATTCAAATATTTGCCCATTTAAAAAATTGGGTTGTTTGCCTTTTTATTTTTGAATTGTAATAATTCTCTATATAGTCTGACCACAGGTCTCAGCTATGCCTTGCCCTTTCATTTTCTTAACAGTGTCTTTCAGTGAACAAAATTTCAAGGAACAATTTTAATTTTGATAGAGTTCACTCCACTCAAACCTTTACTCCCTCAATATAGTTATATCATTGGTTAGCTCAGTATTCAATGATTTTATAATTATGAGACTATGAATATTATTTACACTAAAACTACATAGTGTAATCTTTCTACTCATCCTTTATACACAACCTCTTTTCTTTCGAGTTTTCAGTTTGCTTTATTTCAATGTACTTATCACCAATTCAGCCTCAGATTCTCAGTGAATTACCTAAATCTTTTCTTGATATATTCGAACATTAAAAAAATCATGAACGAATATTGAATATTATCAAATGCTTTTCTGCATTTATGTCACTTTCTAATCTTGACAGATCTCTCTCCTGCAGCCTTCTGACCAGTTCTGGCAGATATCTCAGGAACCTCCTGGGGTTTCCTTTGTCTCTTGAGTTGATTCCCCTATTTTCTGGATCCTGATCTAAATACATCATTTACATCATTCGTTTCCTTGTTTGCTTTTGTGAAGTGCGCCCACCAGTAATTTCTTGAGAAAGATGGTGTGAGATGTAAAGTCTTGGAGAAATAAAACATCTTAAAATGACTTCAGTCTATTACACTTAATTGTTAAATTGGCTGAGCAAACAACTCTGAATTGGAAATGATTCCCCCCATTTTTGAAGGTATTCAAGAGTGCAACTGTTGAAAAGTAGTTAAAGCCATTCTAATTCCTGTTTCTTTGTATAAGACCAATTTTCCCATCTCTAAACCTTTAAAAATGTTCTTGTGACTGGGTTCTACAGTGTCATGATGATGGTATGGATCTATTTTTATCTATGGTGCTTGATATTTGGTGGGGCCTTTTAATCTTTAAACTCATGCTTCGATTCTGGAAAATATTCAAAAATTACTTTGTTGATGAATTTTTCCCTTTTCTATGCTCTTTTTAAGGAACCCTTTTTCAAATGCTAGATTTCTTGGATTGATGTTCTCTCTTTCTTGCTCTCTCCTTCCTATTATCTATCTATTTGCATTACTTTCTGGGAATTTTTCTAAATTTTGTCTTACATTCTTTGTATTAGTGCTTCTTCTTTGTTTTTTTTTTTTGCAGGGGAGGGCAGTTTTCATTGTCTGGTTGATTTGGTTGTGTTTTTTTTGTTTGTTTTGCTTAGTTTTAATTTCTAAGAACCCTTTCTGTTCTCCTAATGTCACTGCCTCTTTTTATAACATTTGGTTGTTATTTTATGATTGAAATAATTCCACTTACCCTCTGATGATTTTAATAGTTTTTAAAAAGATTTCTTCTTCCTGCATAGTTTCTCTTTCCTCTAAGTTTTTTTTTTTTTTAATTGGTCCCTGTTTTTCACGTTAAAGGGTTTCCTCATATATGTAGTGATGGTAGGTTGTCTGTTCAAATGGAGAGAAAGCTGATTAGAGGATGCAGCACATGGCTGGATCTGTCCCTTTCACTGTATGGGGAGGAGTGGCTAGGTTCCTCCCCTGGGGAGTCCCCTATGTTAGTATCTTTAAGTCTTGCTTAAATTGCTAGAGAATCTGGGAGCCGAGTGGGCAAAGATAGATGGAGCTTTCAATGTTCACTTTGTCGATATTCACTTATTTGTCCTGTTTTTCATTATTATCCCTACCCTGGTTTGAGTCTAGATACCCTCTGTTTTCCTTTTCAGAGAATTATCCTTCCGGAGTGGAGAAAAGATAGTCACCTGGATTCATGGGGCCAGAAAGGGTCTCTAGAGCTTTAAGACAGACTTGCAAGCCATCTTCATAGCTTTGCCCCACCTTCACCTCCATTTCTAGCAGTACTGGGGTGTTTTTGCCCTGCAGATTGCTTCTGCGTTTCTCACTGGCAGCTTGAGATACAGCTGTCTCAGACATCCTTCATTTTGTTACCTTTGTCTTCTTTCCCATTCTGTTTGTAAGATCATGTGTTTTTAAATGGCCCTCAATGTTATGTTCAGTGTGAGTTCAAGAAACAGTGAAGGTAGATACTTGCATCTCATTCACCATCTTATTAGGCAGACTACTAGTTCATTCTTGAACTTTTACTTTTCAGTCTATTTGTTTTTAAACTTCAGAAAGCAAAATTTTAATTTCCAGGACTTCTAGTTGATTCTTTTCATGTATACAGTATCCTCTCTCTGTGAGAAGATTAATTACACTTAAACATTAGTACCTTAGTATAAGTGTAATTCGTTATTTGAACTGCTTCCTATACGTACTGTCTGTTGTAAATTCGGCATCATTGCCATCCTCCTCTCCATTCTCCTCTGCTTCTCGGGGAAAAAACAGGGAAGTACAGCTCATAGAATGTCTTTACCGAAAAAGTTACACTTTAGATTCTGTGAGCGTGAGATACTCTCATAGACACAGAGGAAGGCTGAGAAGGACAGGAATTGAGGTCACACTAGCTGCCAGGCAGCTGAGATCACTGGTGGCCTCTGGCCTCCAGAGTTCTTCCCCAAATGGCCTACCGTTCTGCTGAGACAGCTGAGATCATCTGCCGTGGCTTCTTTGTGACCCCTGTACTTCCAGATTTCCTGAAAGTGGCTTCCTGTCCCTTGCTCCCCGATCCTTCTGAGAGTTGAGATCACCTCTACTTTATACTTTCTGCAGTAAATCTATTTCTTTATTCAAATTACCTCAAGTGGCTTCTGTTTCCTTGACTCACCTCAGTTTGATTCTGTTGCTTCTTGTGTTTCAAGCTCCCCAAAGTGAAAACTTGTTTCTTACTTGTCTTTGAGACTGTCTGCTATTTAGTCTGTGATTGCTGAATCTGTTTTTTGTAGCCTTCCTGCAGAAGAAGGAAGGGAGAGGGCAAGGGATGGGGCATTCTACTGCTCAGTGTATGGTAGCTCTTCTTCGGCATAGGGAAGACCACATTCTTCTTGGGTATTGCTTTTCTTCTCCACATTGCACCCACACTCACTACTTCTGCCGGGAAACAGTCATTTCTGATGTCTGCTGCTTGGCACAAGCATGGATATTCCAACTGCGGCTCTGCAGCCAACCCCAAAGCCCCTGCCTGTTCCCACTCATTGAGCTTAGGTCATCCTTAGAGCCGCTCCCATCTGCTTAGTAGCTGGCTCCTGTGTGTTTTGAAACGTGAATTTCTTCCCTTCTAATCCAGTCTCATTCACTTTCCACCTAATACTGCCCTCCGAATGATATCTGTGGGTGGAACTGTGTTCATACAAAATTACCTTTTCACATTTTAACAGTAAAAAAGGCACATAATATACAACCAAAAGTATGCTTTATTTATACACATACCACTTCACCATGGAAAAGGTGCATTTCCACCCGCACTCTGAGTTTCAGTCAGACTTGCATCATGATGAAGGGTTTTTCAGTTCTTTTAGTGGAACTGAGATCAGCAAAAGCTTGAAGCAAAGAGGAGATATGGCAAAGCATGTGTTGAGTTTTCAAGATTGTAATGTTCAAAGATATCCAAACATACTATAGCTCAAAATATGATCGATGCCCAGCTGCTCTGTGGAAATAAAGTAGCTCAGGTATCAAATTGCCCAGGCACCTTCATCCATTATCCTGTCAGTCAAGTGTCTCTTTCCACAGCTCTTTTCTGAATGTTTCCCTTCTTTCGCACAAGAACAAAAAGCAGACCACTACTACCCCTTTTTCCCTCCCAACTTAGGAATTTGAAGTACTTTCAGCATCCTTTAATGAAACCACATTTCCCTATCAAAAACAACTTCAGGGAAATAATGAACTGTCCATTTGCTAAGACTTTAAATATTTAAAATTAGATGTTTCCAAACTGATAAAAAGGTTGCAGAATGGATTATCCCTTCCATTTTCCAAACAGGGTATTTCAAAATGGAATAAAATTCAGTTATATAAGATTCTTAGCTTTGTTTATATTTATCAAGTAATACACACACACATATAGTTAAAAGTTAAGAAAAAGAAGAACTCATAATAAAAGGCATCAACCCCCTGCATTTCCCCGCGCTATCTGACTCACCAGAGGCAACAACATTTAATCATTCCTGGTTTAAATTCTTCTAGTAGTTACCTTTATACCACTAAATAATATGCCTATGGTGCTAATTTTTATTTCTCCACATTATTATTTTTCCTGCAGGATAGATGAATATTTAGCTCAGATTCTTATTCATTTTTATTGTCTTAGTCTTTTGGGGCTGCTATAACAAAAATACCACAGACTGAGTGGCTTAAACAACAGCAATTTATTTCTCACCATTTTGGAAGCTGGGAAGTCCAGGATCAGGGTGCCAGCGTAGAAAATTATGGTGAGGGCCCTCTTCCTGGTTTGCAGGCAGCCGTCTTCTGGTTATATTGTCACATGGCCAAGAGCGGAAAAAGCTCTGGTCTCATTATCCCCTTAAAAAGGCACTAATCCCATTCATGAGCGTTCCACCCTCATGACCTAATTATCTCCTAAAGGCCCCACTTCCAAATACATTGGGGATTTAAACTTCAAACATATGAATTTGAGTCAGGGTGACACAAATATTTAGTGCAAGGCATATTATCACTTTGATTGTTTTGCCCCTCTTTTTTCTAAGTTTCTTTTCTGCAAGTCTTAATAATCAGGCATTAAACTTACTGAGCCCATTCTTAATACGTCATAGCTTCTACTTACTATTTTATGTCCCTTGTTTTCCTATGTACTAGGTGGTCCCTTGACTAACTTTTCTATTGAATTTTTAAAAAATTTTGTTCCTTTTTTCCTAGCACCTACTTGTTTTGAGGATACAATTTTTCTCAAATCTCTGAGTTTATTAGTTAGATCTTTTCAGTACACATTTTTAAGGTTCTCTTCTGCATTCTAAATGAGCTGTTTTTTTTCTGTGATCAGATCAATCTGTCTGCTTATTTTGATCTTTTTCTATTATGCTGCATGCTTTCTCAAATACTTGGTGATTCCTGGTTGTCTGGTGGCGATATGGGTAAATTTTATTTCCTCTCCCTCACCCCCACCCTGGCCCTGCATTTTTCTTCATATTCCTTTGTAAAATTGAAAGGGATGATGCTTCCTGGAAGTTTTTGGTACATGGGAAGAATTTGTTGGTTTGCAAACTATGTTTTAGAGTATATGAAAGGCTAGATTGTGATTGTTTTGTGTTGGAGGTTTGGTTGTGTGTGTGTGTGTGTGTGTGTGTGTTTTCCTAGTGGTTGGAGAGAAGGGCACCAATATGCCAGAATATAGTGAGCTTTGTTCTGGGGCACCGGTACACACACTGCCTATGCTAGTTATATCCAGATGGTGCATTCAGCTTTTGTTAAGAAGACTGTGTGTGCACGTTGCCAACGTTGCCTGGGACATAAGTCCTGGCTGCTCAATTGTGCACTGTGGGTGCTCCTGACACACACTCTTACTTCAATCTCCAGGTTTCGCCCCCGTTCAGCTCCCATCTTCCATCAAATCGTCCATCTCCGTTGTAGCCCTGGTCCTGTGTGTCTGGGTCACAGATTCCTCACCTCCGCTCTGGCAGTCCCCACTCCCCCAACAGATTTCTATGTCTCATGTCATTAATGTCTCCTAGGCTGAAAGCCCCCCTCCATTCTTATACTGTTTGGAGTTACTGCCTTTTCTGTTCATTTACTCTCATTTCAGTAGAGTCTGGCCGTCCACCACCTTAAACCGAGACTTTGGATATTTTATGTCAATTCTTTTCAACTTTTAATTTTATTAAGTAAAATAAGATTTACGTATGTGGCCCCAGAGAGGTAAATGTCACCCTCTTTTCTTTAATCAGGACCAACATAGCAACACTTTTCATTGCTGTGTTTTCCTTAATAGTCACTCCTTTAAGTCCTTTAAAATACCCTTATGTAAAATTTGTCCCTTAACCAGTTAAATAATTTCTTACACTTCTCATAAAACTTTCTTTTTTTATAAGATAAATTATCTATTGTTTATTAAGCAGAAAAATAATTTAGCTTATCTCTATTCATCTAGCTTATAGTTCAAAAATAATAATTTAATAAAATAAATTCATCTTAGTGACGAATTGGCTTAGTTTTACAAATTTTACAATTTTACCTATGTCTTCAATTTAAATGTTATCATTTCATGTTCTAAGTCTATAATAAACGTAAAGAATTTCAATTAAAACATTAATAACTTCTGAAAACTCAAATAAAATACTTAAAGATTTTCTGTTAGTTGATAAGCCAGAAAATAGTGTGTTTTATAATTTGCTAGTGCTTAATCCTACATGAAAAGTCATCCTCCTTTTACTGCAGTGCACTGGGCATAGGGCAAAGTGTCTCAATGTGTTGGAGGGAGGGTTGCCAGATAAACGACAGGACACAGGACGTCCAATTAACTTTGAATTTCAGTTAAACAATGACTTTGTGTGTGTGTATGACCCATTTGTTTTGTTGTTTTTGCTAAATCTGGTAAGCCTGGTTGGAGGTGATGGAAGAATACTTCCCATCAAAATGCATTAACTGAATTATTTTATTAAATACTTTTATTAAAGAATGATATACAGCATGTTTGTATTTTCTTCAAAATTATTACATGTTTTATGTGTCTCTTTTATGTAAAGAGACCTCAGAGGGAGGTGCTATCAAAAGGACAGAATAAGGAAAGAGTATTGTCAAGAAGTTGTCATGAAAATAATTACATCCTTATGAATTAATAATATGTTATTTCTAGATGTTACAGATTTCTTATTTTTATTACAGGAAATATGAAGAAATAAAGCATAACAACAGAAGAAACTCTGTAAACCTTGGAACCTTAAATCACCATGATTTCTAATGGCATCTTTCAGAAATTGTAATAATAAAAACACAGTTATAGAGAAGAGGAGAAAACAGTGAACAAACTAGTAAACTTGAAAGTATTAAACTACCTCTTATGTCAAGGAAAATTAGAACATTTATTTATGATGCTTGTACTTTTACTATTACAATTTATTATAAAAGTAAAGACAGGGAAGTTTTTAAAAATTAAGAACTGTATTTTGTTGACTTAGTGATGTTATCAAATTCTCTCAATAAATAGCTAAAAGTTCAGAAACTTGCTATTGTCATGGACAGGTTCTGTGTGAACTGCCATATGCTCTTATCCATTTTGTTAAGACATCTAAAATAGAAAGCACAAGTTTAAGTAACTCTGGGGGTGGCAGTGCCACAGTATCTTCTTGTCTTTTTAATATATGCATTTAAAACTCTAAACTTACTCGTAAGTGCCATTTGAGCTGATTACCAAACCTCTTGATGTGTATGTATTCTGATAGTCATTCAGTTCTAAAGATTTCATATTTTCTCTTAGTATTGCCTTCTTAACTCTTGGGTTATTTGGGAGTGTGTATTTTTTGATATATTGGTCTTGCCATCTTTTATTGTTGATTTATAATTTAATTACATTGTTGTTAGAGAACTTTGTGTGATGAAATTTGAGAATTGTTATGAATTCTTATGTTTCATATGAATTTGAGAAGAATGTATAGTTTTTGTACGCTCCCTTTAAAATATGAGTCATTCATTTGCTTTTTTTTTATTGAAGTATATAGTTGATTTACTTTTTTTCATTTGTTTTAAAATGAAAAAGGAATATTTAAAGAAGACATTAAAAATGTCTTTATGTTTTTATTTGTTAAACTCTTTTAAATCTTTACTAATTCATCAGTTTCTTATAGGAATCTATTAAAATCTACAATTCTTCCTCTTGTTATTCTATTGAGTTTTACTTTATTTATTTTGAGAAATAATAAGAGATATTCTTTCTTTCTTATCTTTCATAAAATATGAAAATCTTAATTCATACTGCTGTATTATCCTTGACTGCCAAACTCTGCCCATTTACCTCAATATGAACTGTATCACATACCAAAGTATAAAGAGAATATGATAGATGACCTGTTCATATGTGTCCATTTCACTTTTTCCTTTTAGAGAAAGAAGCTCTATGTCAACTATATCTCAATAAAGCTGGGGAGAAAAATAAGAAAAAACACATGTATGTTACAAAAATTTTTAATTTGACTTCAGTTTTGAGCTTTTAAAATTAAATCTTCCAGATCATATTCCAGGCTAATATGAAAAATTAAAACTAATTCCAGGTAGAGCATTCCTCAAAAATAAGGCAAGATTCCTTGAAAAGGTACTTACTAGGACTTCTTAGCCCACCATCCAAGACTAGAACAAAATACCTGAAGGGTTGGAACCGTAAACTGGAATAATGCTAAAGGAGGCTGTCCAACATACGACAGTTGTTGAGAAGCTCAGATGGTTCCAGAAGATTCCAAGGGAACCCTGCGGTGGCACTCAGAAAGAGGCATTTGAACACTGACTGAAATACCCTGGGAGTGGCAGATGCTAGAAGGATAAAGAGAAGGAAGTTGAAAGACAGCCTTAACGATTCGACCCAATGATTGCTGTCCTTAATGAAATGATCGTAGAACAAGAGAGTTTCGGTGGTCAGCACAAAGCATTTCTAGAAAATGTTTCTAATGTAGCCAGGAGAGATGCCCCCAGCTTCCATTCCCATCCCCACTGCTCCCAGATGGTAGATGTTTGGAGGGTCTCACTTACCACCCACGGCCTCTGGTCTGAGGTGTATGAGGAAGGGGAGATTTGGAGAACCCCAGACACCTATCTGAGGTACAGCAGAGCAAATAGGGCTCATTGGTTGGTTTGGGCATTTATTTTATAGCATTCATACTGATTGTGCTTTTTAAAAATCACTTTTCTTCAAACATATCTATGAAGGCAAACGATGTATTTAAGTGCCTGACACAATATATCAGATAAGTTTGTAGAAAACACATGCAGACCAGCCTCTTTTTTTCTTAAACATTACTTTTAAAGTGAATAGCTCTGTAAACACTGAAGGTGAAATTCTCTGTTGCCAAAGTGTCTCTCAAGTATTGACATTAGCCACCATCATCCGTACCATTTACTATTGAAGTAAGTGGTAAGATGGTAATACTACTAATAGTAGTGGTAACAGTAAATGTGGCTATACTGGTAGAAGGGAAAGAGAGAACCTCTTCTAACATAGGTGTGTAAAGTATCTGGGGATTCGTTGTGTACTATAGGGATCTTCCACCCTGTGGCAGAATTGCAACAATTATGAACAGATAATGGGAGCTAAATCTGGGCAGGCTTTTTCCCATGGAGACCATCATCTTACTTTTTTTCCTTACTTACCTTAGCATGTATTTTTAGATGCTGTGTTGATATTAATAGCCACTGATAGGCAATGAATCGTGAACTGAAAGATTTCTGTTTTACTGGTATTAATTTTCTTTTTGAAACCTTAGATAAAATGAGTGATTTCTTAGGAAAATACAGTTTACCAAAATTGATGCAAGTAGAGACAAAGCTTGAACCATGAAACCAAGAATGCCCATAGCATGGAGCCAATAGTATTAAATACTTCTTTGATGAAGATTTCTTTCATTTAGGAAGAATGACTGGCAACATAGTCTGTCACAGCATTTTGTCCATTCTATTATGTAACATATATTGGATATTTGACAAATTAAAATTATAAGAGAGTAATCATGGTTCAGGCATACAAAAATGGAGTTGGGCGGCCATTGAGGACCTGGTCTCAGACAAGTCTCTGCACCACTGAGAACCTGAACTTTCTTTGAGCTGTACCAGACCCAAGAACACCACCACCAGCTGTATTCAAAATGACACCTGCCAGCTGCAACCTTATGGTCTCAAGTTCTCCCCTTGTCACTATGCAACCATTTGGGATCCCAACCAATCCTTACTTAACAAGCACCCTCGCTTCTTGCCAGGTCCAATTATAATTCTTGATAACAACTCATGTAACTAATTATAACCTTTCGGTCTTTGCCTTTATAAGCCTCCCTCATTCTGTAGTCCAGCAAAACACAATTCAAATGTTTAGTTTGTTAGGAGTCCTAACAAACCCCAAATAAACACCTTTTTATTTCAGTCAGGTCTCTGTTTCTAAAATGTTGGTTGGCAGATTATATGTCTGTTTTTCTAACTAACTATATTATTAGCTATTTGAAGGCAGGGCTCGTGTAGTTGTCATCTTTGCATTCCCAATATTTTCACACACAGCATACAGAAGATAAATTGCTCAATAAATGTTTCATAAGACTCTCAGTAAGAAATACATGAAAACACTTGAGCTTTCCATTCTGAATTCCTGTGAAAATATCAAAATAGATAAATAGGTAGTCCCTGAAACAACATTCTAAGCTGAGAATAAGAATTAAGCATGTATCACAATCTTGGAGTTTTAACAAATCTTCACATCAATGGGTCAGGTTAATGACCCATTTAGCTTAGATTCTCTGTTCCCAAATTTTTGGCTTTCAGCTTCCTCATCGCAAACTCTGAGTGGATCCTTCAGAAGTTTTTTTCTAACAAGTCAAATGTATTTGTTTTGAGCCACAGAATTATGTTGAATAACAGAAGTTGGAAAGCCCAAAAAGAGAAATTAAGAGGATAATACTGTTACAAAGTACCTCAAATAACTTTGTCCTTTTTAACCCATAAATTAAATGCTATCCAAACACGCTCCAGAAGATGACAGCGTCAAAAGTCTAGAAGTGGTGGCCTTATCACGGATGCAATGTGAAAAATGTTCAATGATCTTGACGTGTAGCCAACAATCACATCTTATGCATGGGGCACCGTCAATTCCCTTAAACTGAGGCTCTTTAACGGAGGTATCACAAGTCAAATATTTTATTTTACCAATAAAATTGAAAGCGTGGTAATACCAAAATCAAAGTCAAGATTTACTATCAAATATAAGTAGTAAGAGCTGCATGACCAAGACCTGTGGGGCAAAGAAGCGTGATTCAATACTACGTTTACGCTGTTATTTTTATTTTTAGTGTGAATTAAAATGACAGGCTCTGAGAGAGGCAGACCTGGATTTGAACTCTATTTCCACCATTTACTAGTCAAAGGCAAGTAATTACCTTCAGTTTCTTCACCTGGGTTGTTGGGACAGTTCGATGAGATAAGGAATGTAAAGCCCTTAGAGCAGAAGAGTGAGCACAGTAGAAGATGAGCAATTCTTATCAGTAGCATTTCGAAAAGAAACCATATAGTACATTTATTACGTTAACATTTAACATATCTGTATCATACACTGTCACGAAATAGTAAGCCTCCCTGCCCGTCACAATGACGTCTCATCAGAACATCTGGAACTCTACGAAAAGGCCTGGGGTACTAACTGGACGCTGCTCAAATGTGATTTACTCAAAATTCAGGACCTAATTATGTGCATTAGGAAGCAGAACCTCACAGTTTGCATGCAGAGGGCAGCCGCTCTGCGGGAGGGAAAAGTCTTCGGAGGGGTAACGGTAAGGATAAGGAGGAATTCCAGGCCAGCTCCGGAGCCGGATCCACGGAACGATTGGCCGGCTGCGGCGGCGCGGGGCGTGGTCGGGAGGGTGCGTCCGACCGCGCCTGCCTCGCCCAGCGGCGCCCCTCTGCGGCCGTTGAGCCCCTCGGTGCAGGTGCGCGCGGCACCCGCCTCGGGCCGCCGCCTTCTGCCCGCCCACGGCCGCACGCGCATGCGCAGTTAGCAGTCGCTACTGGGCGGCCGCCGGCGGGATTGCTCTAGGGAGACGCGGGGACCAAGTGGCAGCGACTCGGACATCTGAGCTGCCACTGCCGAAAACGGGCTCGCAAGACAGGTGCGTGGGCAGTAAGCCACTTTCCCGCGTCCCTTTGCCCACGGGCTGGGGTGAGGAATCCGCGTCCTGGCTTCTTCCCTCGGGGCGGGGGTTCCTGGGCCGCACCCCTTTCTTTGGCGAGCCGCCAGAAGGAACCGGTAGGGGCCGGTGAGGGGGTGGGTGTTGAGTTCGGGGATGGGGATGCAGCCAGCGAGGTTCTTGGGCGGGCTCTCCCGGCCTCGGGAGTGGGAAGGCCGGCCCGGGCGGCGGGCGCTGAGGCCACCTCCGCGTCCGTTGGGTCCTCCGGACCTGCTGTGTCCACCGCCTCGCTGGGGCTGGCGCGGGGAAGGCCAGGTGTCCCCCTCAGCCCGGCCTGTCCCCGACGGTTAAGGGGCCCCAGGGAGCCGAGTCCGTTATTCCAGCGGTTGCCATTTCAGCCCCGTTCCACGCTCGGTCCCCGGTGCGCGCTCCCGAGGGATGGAGAGGGGGCCCGGTAGCCTCTCGGCGCTGCTCCCTCCGCCGGCTACTTCTCACAGAAACGCGAACCAAACCAAAATAGGCTCAGCTTACGCCCTCCCCGCCTCTGTAAAGGCGAAGGGACCTAACCATCACAGCGGCGTGTCCGGTGACTCCCGGCCGCTCCCTCGAGGCGCTGCCTGGAGCCCGGTGCGCGCGGATGGGGAGGGACCTAGAGGGTTGTGTTGAATCCCACGAAGCCCTAATGACTCGAGACTCATTATCGCCGAAAGCCTGTTTACAATGATCAGATACTTGAGCTGATTTTATTTATAGCATCTGCCTGAGAGACAAAGAGGATGGAATCTAAAAAAAAAAAAAAAAAAGGTCGTGAAGAACCTAGGGGCAAGACGGGAATAAAGACGCAGACCTACTAGAGAATGGACTTGAGGACACGGGGAGGGGAGGGGGAAGGGTAAGCTGGGACAAAGTGAGAGAGTGGTAGTGTATATATGGACATATATACACTACCAAGTGTAAAATAGATAGTGGGAAGCAGCCGCATAGCACAGGGAGATCAGCTCGGTGCTTTGTGACCACCAAGAGGGGTGGGATAGGGAGGGAGACGCAAGAGATATGGGGATATATGTATATGTATAACTGATTCACTTTGTTATAAAGCAGAAACTAACACCGTTGTAAAGCAATTATACTCCAATAAAAATGTTTTTAAAAAAATCACTGTAGAATTAAAAAAAAAAAAAAAAAAGCAAATGACAACAAAGCTCAGAAGGGAGAAAGTAAATCGAGTGGCCATGGGAAGACCTCTCTAATTAGAAGAGAGTTATTTTATACTGAAGCTTTTTGATGCATAAAAGTCATCAAAGCCCTGATCTAGCCTTCTGAATTTGCTTGCTTTAAAATTTTTACGTCACTCTAGGTCTTTTAATCACTCTCGGTAGCCCTCCTTTTGGTAATTGTTTGACTTCTTTTCAGTTTACAGTTTTGTCTTTATATCTAATTGGTTTGATCTTCCAGTCACCTTTAGACCTTATCTCTAAATCCTTCGAAGATAGTCTTTATCTAGTTAATAAAGTTAATTATTGTGTGTGAATGATGTATGTTAATGGATCCGTAGAAGCTGAACAGTGCTATAAATTAACCTTATTGCTTGTTTTCAGTACCTAATAAGTTTTAGTGCTCTTAACTACAAAGCTAGAATTGCTAACTTTAATGGACCTTTAGATCATCCAGATTAACCCTTAAACTTGACAAATGAAAAAAAAGGTTTAGAACAGTTTGAAGCCCTTCCCTTTTTAATAACAGAACAGTAAACTTGGTGCCATGGTGCAAAGCTCAGTGTACTTTCTATTATGTTATTTTGTAGTTGAGCTCCTGAAGCTGCATGACAATTAAAACTTTAAATAGTGATTTTTCAAACACTACTTTTGAGGCATAGTGGTGTTGGTGAGTACTCAGTCAGCCATTAAAACTGAATAGCAGAAAGGCATTTCAGTTATAAGAAATAGTATATAGAAAGCATGAATGTGTTAGTAGGTGAGTGTTAAGAGTAAGAAATGAGTCTTAAAAGGGCAGAATTTATACTGAGAACTACAGACAACTATTGAACATTTTAATAAATAGGTAGTAAAGTAAGACTTGTTCTTTTTTAGAAAATTCATGCTGGAGAGAAGGTGGCAGATACATTGATTGGGAAGGGTGGAAGTGAAAAAGCAAAGTGGAAGTTTACTGATCCTTTTCGGAAACCATGGATTCCCACATTAGGCTGTGGCATGGATATAGAAAGATGCATTCAAGAAATATCCAAATGCACTTAGTTACCAATGATGCAGGATATCAGTGAGAAAGAATAGTCTTAAGACAGTGGCAAAGCAACTTGGCTGATTTGGTTGACTGGAGGTGAAGTTAATGGGAGAAGGGAATTGAGATAGAGAACAGGTTTGGGAGGAAAGACCAGCCTCAAATTAATGGAGGCTTTGGTACATCCTTGAAGATGGATAGTGATTTGAAACTAAAGAGTGGCCTCTGTGCTGTGGAGATAACATTTGGGAGTTTTTAGCTAGCTTTTATAAGTAGAAGTCAAGAGTATATGAAATGTAAGGAGAAAGCCTGGGGACAGAACCCTAACGAACAGCAACATTTACAGGAGATTAGAGAAAGAGCCCGTGAAGGTGGCAGAGCAAATGAAGAGAATCAAGAATCAGGAATGGCATCATAGAAACCATGGGAGGAGAGGGCTTCAAGGAAGCAGTAGCAAGGTCAAGAGAGAGCAGTAGGCAATAGGACTGAAAAATGCTATCGCATTTACCAGCTGAGACGTGGTTGGTAGAACTGTTTCAAAGAAGCTAGAATCAAGTACAAGAATGATAAAAGTATTAGTTTTTCATTGTTGCCATACCAAACTTAGCAGCTAAATGCAGCACAAATTTATTTTCTCACAGTTCTATAGGTCAGAAGTCTGACACAGGTCTCACCGAGCTAACATCAAGGTGTTGGCAAGGCATCATTCTTTACTAGACGCTCTGGGGAGATTCTGCTTCCTTACTCATTCAGGTTGGTTGCAGAATTCAGTTCCTTTTGGTTGTAGGACTGAGGTTCCTGTTTCCTTGTTGACTGTCAGCTGAGAGTTGTTTTCAGCTTCTAGAGACCACCTACATTCCTTGGCTCATGCCCCCCCTTCCTCCATCTTCAAGATCTCTATGGTGGGCAGAGTCCCTCTCACTCTTCAAATCTCTTCTGCCCTCTCTCACTGACTTCCTCTTCCACTTTTAAGGGCCCATGTGATTATGTTGGGCCCACTTGCATAATCCAGAATACTGTCCCTATTTTAGGGTCAGCTAATTAACAACCTTAATTCCACTAAAAAGCCCCCTTTGCTCTGTGAGGTCACGCTTACAGGACCCAATGAACAGGGTGTGGACATCTTTGGGGGGGGTCATTGTTGTAGCTACCATAGGAAGTTAAAAGTACTAACAGTTCATGGGTACATTCTTTCTAGATGCTTTTGTTAAGGAAAGGTGGTACCTAGAAACATTTACATTACCTAGCATGTGATAATTATAGTCAATAGTAAGCCTTACTGTTTATCCTTGAGTTTTGTAACTAAGAAATGCAAGTATCTTCTTAAATACCCTGAAATTTGTGTGAACACTATAAAATTTTAGAGTCTCATAGGAATATAAGGTAATACTATGAAGTTGTTAGTTTTTATATTTTTATGTAGCCTTAAGCTGCTTTAAAATCTTTGCTGGAAAGATTTTAAAGGCCATTTAACCAGCTAACTAGATATATGTGCATAAAATATAATTTGGATACACATCAAAATATGGCTTTTAAAATATAAAGCCCACAGAAACTGGAATGGATGTCTGAAGGATGGAACATACTAACAAAATATTTAACCTTGTATTTTATAGGCCTAGAACCTCACTGCCATTTAGTGAGTTAAATTGTTAAACCTTCTAACCTTAGAGCCTTAATGAAAGGAATGTAGAGTTTGAATAGACCTAACTTTTTGAGTCTTGCCTTTGTTGTCTAGTAGCATTCTGTATTCTTGAGTAAGTTACTTAACCTCCCTGAGCCTTGCTTTCCTTATGTATAATGGGGTACTAATACCTTCACTGCAGAGTAGCTGTAAGGATTGGAATTAACATGTCTGAAACACAGTAAATACTTGAAACAGCACTTCCTGTTCTCCTTGTTCCATTCCTCCCTTTTCAGTTCCTTTCTCAAGTGCAGCTTCCTTTGCCCTTGGCCTAGGGGAATCAGTCCTTTGTATCCTTTACACCTCATTTTGAATGTAACTTTCTCAAGGAGGCTTTCTCTGCCCCTTCCCCTACCCTGTAAATTCAGTTCCCCAATTACCAAGTCTTACAACTTCCTTACTAGTCTGTCACTTGTTACAGTTTACGTGATATACCTGGGTTATTTGTTTAATGTCTGCTTTCCATCCCAGACTATAAGCTCTTTGGGATCAGGGGCCATGTGTGTTTTGCTAATTACTGTAAATTCAGTGTCTAACATCATGCCTGGCACATAATTGACAACCATAGGTATTTGTCAAATGAATTTGTGAATGATGAATTTTATTATCTACTGGCTAACCTCTCTTGAGTTTCTGGAAACATTAGCCACCACAAAATTAATAAATCCCTGGTGCAGCTTATTCTGAAGGATGCTCGTTTCTTCTGTGAGAAAGTACCTGCATTTCGAACGGACTCTTGCAGCTTCTTTGGAAGAAGGCTGCCTCTTTAAGATGCCACTATTACCTACCTCTCCACCTTATTTCTGATCCTTCAAAGTGAACTTTCTATGTGCTGCATAGCCTACATAGCCAGATAATTCCAAGAATACCCTTTAATTTTGGTGAAAATTTGTCCAGTTTTATTTTTCTGATGTGGTAACCCAAAATTTTTTCATCTAATTTTTTTGTTTACTGTCTTTTCTAGTAAATTATGAATTGAGTTGTTAAAATGCAGCATGTCTACAGCAAGATTCTGAAGTAACTCACAATGAGATGTTTCTTCATAGATGTAGAGTAAAAATGAAAAATGTGTTTAATTCCCCCATATTAAATTAGAACATAAAACTGCAAACTTTCTAGATTATTATCTCCTTATCTATAGGAAAGCTTTAACTATGTTAAGTTTTAACAATGTTCTAAAAAACTTTAGAGGGCCATTGTTGGAAGCATTGACATACCCATTTCTCTGTCATAAAACCATAGTTAAAGACATCTATTATATAAGGATTCAGTCCCTGAATTTTTCTAGGAGTTAAATTCTAAAAAAGGATTTTTTCCTCCAAGGATCTTGTAGACTTTTATAGACAGTGAAAACGCCTTCATTTTATTTCTGGCCTTCCCCTAATTGCCTGGAAACCCTTTTGCCAAATTTATTGTTGCAGTGCTGCCACAACAATAAAGTCATTCTAGTTTGTTGCTTAGTAACATCTATTTCTGTCCACCCATAACCTTTTATTCTTGTCATTTATGCATTCATTCATTCTGTGAACATATATCTTTCTCTATTTATCATGTATGAGCACTCTTTGGCTAGCACTGTGAATACCGAATCCTTATCTCTGGCTCTCAGTGGGCTTATATTTTTGTCTGTTTTCTGCTGCAAGTTTCCTCAAGCAATTCTTTTGGAACTATGTAGAAGTAGTATAAATCCTAAATAAATAAATGTATCATTATAATGTTTATATAACCATTATTTTGAAAATGATGCTATTTAGTCCATTTTAACTTTAGTGTGTAGCTATGTTTTTAAAACCCAGTGCAGGGTTAGTTTATTCTTTCTGTAATTACTATGACCAAATACTATCCCCATATCCTGGATTTCAGCTCTGATCACTTCACCAATCTCAGACCTTCAGTAGTTTCTGAATTTTATAGGATCAGATCCAGAATCTTTGCAACACTTTGTAGGTCTTTGCCTAAATCACCAGAAAGTTGTATTTTCAACTATTATTTCTGCTGTTATGGTTCTTTCCCCACTTTTTACTGTGTTTCTTGAGATATTTTCATTGTTTCTAAGTCCTTCTGATTTAGGAAAAAAATACCCAGTTTTAGTTAACAGTATATATTAGATAAGATAATGCTCACATTGAAAATTTAAAAATCCCAGATGCCTAACATAATTTCTGGTTGCTGGTGTCCTGAGGAGTAGATAGCTGTGATGGTTAATTGTATCTGTCTACCTGATGGAACCACAGGGTGCCCAGATATTTGGTCAGACATTATCTTGGGTGTGTCTGTGAGGGTGTTTTTGGATGAGATTAACATTTGAATGGTAGGCTGAGTAAAGCAGATTGTCCTCCCCTAGGTGGGTGGCCTTCATCCAAACAGTTGGAGGCCTGAATAGAACAATAAAGCTGATACTCCAGTGAGGAAGAGGGAACTCTTCCTGCCTGACTGGCTGAGCTGGGACTTCAGTTTTTTTTCCTGCCCTTGGATTTGAACTGAAACATTGGCTCTTCTTGGTTCTTGAGCCTGCTGGCTTTCAGACTGGAGCTTATAGCATTGGCTCTCCCTGCTTCCAGGCCTTTAAACTGAGACTAGCACTACATCATTGGCTTTCCTGGGTCTCATTTAACTCCATTCACCTGAGTCATGCTTAACTCTGAGAAAAATATAGTCTAGTCATGTCTCCTGACAAAAGAGAAAATAGCTTGGTGATCAGCCAGCAATCTCTCCCAAGTATCTCATACTTGGCCAGAGTTACTTATATTTCAATTTGTTATTGAACCAGCCCAGAGGCAGTGCAGAGAACATACATGAGATCAAAGATATATGCAAATGGATGTGCTTCTCCAGTGCCTCCTTTCTTCTTCATGAAGGCACAAATATTTTGTGATTTCAGCAACCTGTATCGAGTGAGGAATACACAGGACGCTTAGAACCATGGGCTTGCTATCTTTTATACATTTGTAAGGAGCCAAGGAGGTGGTGTCAGCACTAAAAGTTCTGTATTATACCATATAAACAAATTCTTGCTGCACTAAAACTGTATAACTTAGGACAACCATATAGCTCAATAAGGAATTAGAGGACTTGAACAACACTATAAAGCAATTGGACTTAATACACATACACAGAACACTTCACCTAACAATAGCGGAAAGAAAAATTAATGCCAGTCTTCCTCAAACTCTTCTAACAAGTTGAAGAGGAGGGAATACTTACAAACTCAGTCTATGAGGGCAGCATTACCCTGATACGAAAGCCAGACAAAGACACTGTAAGAAAACTACAGACCAATATCCCTGATGAATATTGATGAAAATACATATTTTTCTTAAGTGCACATGGAATATTCTCTAGGATAGACCATATGTTAGGCCACAAAACAAGTCTTAACAAATTTTTAAAAGTTGAAATCATTCAGAGTATCTTTTCCAGTTACAGTGTAATGAAACTAGAAATCAGTAGCAGAAGGAAAGCAGGAAAATCCACAAATATGTGAAAATTAAAAAACACACTTTTAAACAACCAAATGGGTCAAAAAAGAAATCACAGGGAAATTAGAAAATATCTTGAGATAAATGAAAAAAAAAATCCCACAAGAGACCAAAACTTATGGTATAGAGTGAAAGCACTGCTAAGAGGGAAATTTATGGCTGTAAACACTTACAGTAAAAAAGACAGATCTTAAATTAACAACCTAACTTTACAACTTAAGGAACTAGAAAAACCCAAAGCTAGAAGAAGGAAGGAAATAGTAAAGATTAGATAAGAGATAAATGAAATAGAGAATAGATAAACAACAGAAAATGTCAGTGAAACCAAGAGTTGGTTCTTTGAAAAGATCAACAAAATTGATAAACCTTTAACTAGATTGAATTAAAAAAAGAAGACTCAAATAATTAAAATCAGAGACGAATGAGGGGACATTACAACTGATTCTATAGATATAAAAATATAAGGGAATGCTATAAACAATCATATGCCAACAAAATGGATAACCTAGATGAAATGGACAAATTCCTAGAAACATACAACCTATTAGGACTAAATCATGATGTTGTAGGAAATCTGAACAGACCTGTAACTAGGAAGGGAATTGAATCAGTAATCAAAAACCTCTCAACAAATAAAAGCCCAGGAGTAGATGGCTTAACTGGTGAGTTCTACCAAACACTGAAAGAAAAATACCAACTCTCCTCAAGCTCATCCAAAGCACTGAAGAGAAGGGAACCCTTCCAAACTCATTCTGTGAGGGCAGTATTACCCTGATACCAAAACCAGACAAAGAAATGACAAGAAAACTACAAACCAATATCCCTGATGAATTGTTGCAAAAATCCTTACCAAAATATTAGCAAACAAAAATCAAAAGCACATTAGAAGATTGGGACTTCCCTGACAGCCCGGTGGTCAAGACTCTGCGCTCCTACTGCAGAGGGCGCAAGTTTGATCCCTGGTTGGGGAAGTAAGATCCCACATGCCATGTGGTGCGGCCAAAAAATTAAAAAACTTAAAAAAATACAAAATACATGACTATAGGCTTTAAAAAAAGAAAAAGATTTATACACCATGACCAAGTGGGATTTATTCCTGGAATGCAAAGATGGTTCAACGTATGAAAACCAATTGGTGTAATGCATCACATTGTCAATGGAGGGGAAAGAAACCATATGATCATCTCAACTGATGCATAAACAGCATCTGACGAGTTCCAACACCCTTTTATGATAAACACTCAACAAAATATGAATAGAAAGAAATTACCTCAATGTAATAAAGGCCATATATGAAAAATCAACAGCTAACACCATACTCAATGGTGAAAGACTGAAAGCTTTTCCTCTAAGATCTGGAACAAGACAAGGATGCCTGCTTTTGTCACTTCTATTCAACATAGTACTGGAAGCCCTAGGCAGAGCAGTTAGGCAAGAAGAAGACATCCAAATTGAAAAGGAAGAAGTAAAATTATCTCTGTTCACAGACAACATTATCTTATATGTAGAAAACCTAAAAATTCCACCAAAAAAATTGTTAGAACTAACAGAAGAATGGTGGTTGCCTGGGGCTTGGGAGAAGGGGATATGGAGGAGTTGTTGTTTAAGGGGTATAGGATTTTAGTGTTGTAAGATGGAAAAAGAAATGTGGAGATAAGATGTACAGCAGTGTGAATGTTCTTAACACTCCTGAACTGAACAGTTAAAATTCGTTCAAATGATAACTTTTATGTGTATTCTACCACAATTAAAAAATTTTAAACTGCACAAGTTAGTTACTTCAGTGTTTTGTAAATTACCCCATTTGTCAGGCCTCTCAAAGCTCCAGTGCAGGCCTAGCAGTATCTTACCTCTCTTCTTAAGAAATGATGTGTGACAAACCTCACAGTTTTGTTTGGAGCTTGATTACATGTTGGCACCATAGCGTGGTAGACCTCCAAGTAATACTGCAAACTTCATGATGTAATTCTCAATTGTCAGTTGGTGCATCACTGAATAATGATAGAATACTGCAGAATTAAGGAGAAACTGTTAGGTCTGTATTTCTGATTTTTTAAGAAAGGAATAAATAGCAAAAACAACCTTGGACTATATCATTTTCTTAATGGAGACTATTATCCTGTAGAACTGCATTGTCTGCAGAATGGTTAATGACCACTTACAATTTATTTTTAAGTATTCCACTTGTATAGTAAGGTTGATATGACCATTTCTGGATGAATATCTTCATAGCTTAATACTAATAGTCATCTAAATTTTGGACATTTCCAGGAGGTTTGAAATGTGTTATGTTACGATTTTTGCAATTTCTTTCCATTGCTTTATCAATAAACATATAATCAGTGGGGTAATATTAAAATAAGAAGTAGCATGGTATATTGATGTAAAGTTTTGGATTCTCATCTTGTCTCACATTTCCAATCATGAGAATTTGATCAGGTTTTTGAATCCTTCTGCTTTCAGTTTGTAGATTGGGAGTAATAATCGCTATCCTGGGTTGCAAAGATTAAAGTAGCTAGTTCCTTTATGCAAATGAATGATTATAGTCATAGAACTTTAGAGAAGAAACAAACTTTCCAGATAAAGGGTTTTCTAAACTTTTTTCTGAAGCTTTGGCAACTGTTTCTGAAAGAAAGTTAGGAAGAACCTAATATAGAAAACAAATAATATACATTGCTGTATTTAAAGTAGATAACCAACAAGAACCTACTGTATAACACAGGAAACTCTGCTCAATACTCTGTAATAACCTAAGTGGGAAAAGAATTTTAAAAAGAATAGATACATGTATATGTATAACTGAATAACTTTGCTGTACACCTGAAACTAACACAACATTGTTAATAAACTGTACTCCAATATGAAATAAAAATTTTAAAAATAAAAAAATAAAAAATTATATAAAGCAAAAAAAAAAAAAAAAAAGAAAGAAAACAAATAAAATTGGCTGAAGTAAGAGTAGGGTTCCAGAGAGGACACTGCCTGCTTGGTTTCCCCTTAGTTCTTCTCTGGCAGCCCAATCCACCAGAGCTCAAAGCACTTAGAACATGTTTTTTCAGCAAGTTTAATTATTAAGAAACTAAACTGTGCGTTCATTTTGAAGGAGAAGATATGGGGCTGAAGTGATATTAATGTTCATTATTACTGCTATTATTATTTTATGCATTTCTATTTTACTCAAATGTTATTGATGGCAAGTCAAGAAAAACACCTTTTGCATTGTTATATGTCATGGAAGGCTCTTAAACTTTTAGAATTAATGAAGCTTTTAGGGTCGTTAACAGTTAATAAGCAATGTGTAAATGTACTCATATCTGTGCCAATAAGTGAAAATTTTAAAAACCCCTACCTTACTGTTATTAAGTCAAAGTGATCCCTTTATATTTACTTTCTATCCCAGTTAACCTCTTTTTCATGACTCGAGAGATTAAACTCTTCTAATTAAATTATGATTAGTATGCATCATTTTTTGTGTTGTCTTTGTGTAAAAATGGTGGTATTAACACACCTTTTAATATAGAATGTTCATATTATGGTAGAATAGTGTTGATTTTTTTAAACCTGCATTTTCAAAGTAAACTTTAAAGTTGTACCCAGTGGCCTTTAGAAGAAATTAAAGCTAACTGGCCCATACATTCATGTAGAGTTTTGATCTCATTAAAAAGGGTTAGTTGAGCTAACCAAATGGAAAAATGCTTTTTATAGTCTGATGCTTCTTTTTTGAAAACAGCTTAATTGATATATTTTTTGCATACCTACAAGTTGACCTGTTTAATGAGGGTAGTTCAGTGGGTTTTAACATATTTAACATATTTACAGTTATGCAGCCATTACCATATTCCCATTTTAGAATATTTTCATTACCCTCAAAAGAAACCCTGTGCACATTAACCCTTTCTTCCCACTTCTTTCCTTTCCTTTCCTTAGGCAATCACTTATCTATTTTCCGATTCTATGGATTTGCCTATTTAAATGGGGTCATACAATATGTGGTCTTTTTATGACTGCCTTCTTTCACTCAGCATAATGTTTTTGAGATTCATCTGTCGTGTAACACATCAGTACTCCGTTCTATTTTATTGCTAAACAATATTCCAGTGTATGAATATTCCACATTTTGTTTATCCATTCATCAGTTGATGAACATTTGGGTTGTTCACACTTTTTTGGCTATTATTAACAATTTTTTTTAAACATTTACATTCCAAGTTTTTGTTTGGACATCTGTTTTCATTTCTCTTGGGTAGATACTTAGGAGTGGAATTGCTGAATCATAAGGTAATTCTATTTTTAACATTTTGAAAAACTGCCACACTGTTTTCCAAAGCTCATTTTGTATTCCTGCCAGCAATGTATGAGGATTCCAGTTTCTCCACAGCCTCCCAAAACTTGTTATTATTATCTCTCTTTGATTATAGCCATTCTGGTGAGTGTAGAGTGCTATCTCATAAATTCAGTGTTTCTTAGGCAGACCCATATAGGTCTGTAGATATGTTCTGCAGAATCTAAGAGTTCTAAGAATATACTTTTTTAAAAAAAATTTTCATGTTGATGGTAATATAACTATACTCTGGATCATCTGAATGACTGACCACCTAATAACCAAGACTGCCACACTATTTCTGTATTCATATTTACTTGTTTAAAAGTCCACTGGCACCAAGAAATAAAACTTTCATTTTTAACATGCTAATGGGAATAGAGGGGGCTGTAATTATATAAATTATGTATTTCTGCCAAGAGGCAGCCAAATAATATTGGCTTCTACTCATCTCAATTAATGCTATAAGGAACAGAGGTTTTGCAGTATTTGAATAGAGAAATGGTTATACAATTGACTCATCATAGTATTATGGGGATGATAAATGCAAAAGAACTTTATTCATAGCACTCAACCTGGTTGCAATAAATCCTGTATTTGTTTGAATTTCCAGCTGTGATTTGATTTCAGTAAAATACTATCACATTCAATTGTGATAAAATTATTTTTCTTTTTTTGGTGTTCACATATAAATATATTTTGTTTTTATAATTGTAAAATTTCCACTTGTATGGTTATATACACTTAAGCAACATTATAATAAAAAAGTAACTCGAGCGAACATTTAGGAATCACGATCCTCTTTTTTTTTAGAGGGGCCCACATATTATGAGTTCATTGGTCACTGTTATCTATATCTTTAGGTTTGTGCCTTTGGCTCTTTGCTTTTAGAGGCAGGTCTTCAGCTGTAGACTCCTGTGAGATTTTGAAGTTTGTGTTATCACTTGTTCAAAGCATAATTTAAGTAAGTTTGGTAATGATTTGTTTTAAAAGCCATCCGAGAAAAAAAGAGGTATTAAGGAGAAATTCTTTCTTTGTAAATATACTTACACATATTTTTCACAACTTTGTTTTGTTTTTACTGATTACTGTCAATTTCACAGATAATCAATATGCGTTTCCAAGGCTTTCGGCTATGTTTGGGTCTTCTTTTCATCTCAATTAATGCAGAATTTATGGATGGTAGTGTTGAGATGGAAGACTTTGATGAAAATTCAGAAGAGATTGATGCTAATGAAAATGAATTCTCCTCAGAGGTAAGGTTATTGAGAAACAAGCTATAAATTATTATTTTAGGGACTTCCCTGGCAGTCCAGTGGTTAAGACTTCACCTTCCAGTGGAGGGGGGTGGTGCGGGTTCCATCCCTGGCTGGCGGGGAGCTGCTAAGATCCCACATGCCTCGCAGCCAAAAAACCAAAATATAAAACAGCAGCAATATTGTAACAAATTCAATAAAGACTTAAAAATTAGGTCCACATCAAAAAAAATCTTTAAAAAAAGTAATAAAATATTCTTTTACATGATACATAGGGGTGACTAATTTCTTAAGATTAATTTCTATTCAAATTGTCTTTAGTTTCAATATAAATGGAAAAAACATTGCCTTTTTCCAACTATTTGTTGCTGTGTTTTTAATTTGTGCATGGCTCCTAGCACAGTTTTATTACCAAATAAATATGGGGAAGATCTTTACTATCAAACTAGGAGTTCATCACTGGCTAAAGAGGACTAAATACTTGAGCTAAGGGAAAGGTTTTTAGTCTTATTTCTGACACTGCCAGCCCTTTTCAGATAAAAGAAAAGGTAGTATAATTTTCTCCTAGAAGTAAGGAACGTAGTGTTTCTATATTTCTCTGAGGAAAGAAAATGCTAAATAGGATGAATTAGAAAGGGGAGTGATGATGAGGTAGGCGTTTAGTAAGGCTCACAGTGTTTCTGTCTCAGCATTAAGATGTGTGTCTTGAGGTAGTGACTAATAGGAGTCTGGAAAACAGGAGTCTGGAGGTTTTTGTACACTTTGACAATCCATAAGAGCTTTCACATTGAGAATATTCATATCTAATATTGAGACAATCAGAAATTTTTTTCAGAAATATTTTTGGTGAGGAAATATCAATTATATTGTGCTAGCCACTGTTTAAAGGGCCAAGGAGGATAATATATAGTTGTTACAGACTTCCTTTTAGAGTTTTTTATTTGCAAATGCAAGTGTTGTTTAGCTGCTTAAGGTGAATATTCTTTCTCCTGTTAAGTTTTAAGCTCCACAAGGACATTTCTTTTAAAACCTGCTTCTGTGATCCACAGAAACTAAGTAGTAATCAAAGTGTTTATGGCTGACTTAGATACAGCTACTACGAGGGTTTTGGAGGTTAATACTTCAAAGAAATTTCAGATATCTACGACTCTTAACTATATTTGATGATAATTTGAGAAGATGGTAAGAAATGGGAGGAACAATTTTTGATGCTTCTAATTTTATAGCATGAGTAATCTAGGTATGGTAAAGTACAGGTAAAGTATAAATAAAGCGCAAAATAAATTGCTCGTGATTTAAAGGGTCGTCTAACAGAAGGAAGCCTCTTGTAACACCATTGCTCATTTTTGCCAATCCATAAAAATATAGAGAACAGTAAAGTTGTAAGTTGTAATTCAGATAACTTCATAGGAGATTGGCAATTTGGGTAGCAGAATATTGACCTGTTAGTAAGTGTGTGGGATTTTGTTTAATTACTGATTTTCCTCCCTTAGACAGGAAATGTACTATTAGGGAAGGGTAGGGACAGTGAAAATAGTAAAAGTACTTCTGCATCCTTTTCTCTTAAGGCTGAGAGAAGAAATCTCATAATTAATCATATAGGTAAAATCATAAAGGCTGATTAAGAAAGGACCAAGATTTATCTATTACTGTAAGCAAAATTTTATTTATTCATCAGCAGTTCAAATTATCTTTTGACAATTTGTCAATAAATTTAATTTAAATTATTTTATTGGTGCATTTGGTATAGTGTAGTGGTTAAGTGTATAACCTTTAGAACCTAGGCTCATATCTTTTAAGTCCTGCAAGTGTCTAACTGTATGGCAGTGGGCAAATTATTTTGCCTGTCTCCCACAGTTTCATCATACGTAAAATGGGAACAATAAAGTACTTCCCGCGTAGAAATATTATGAGGATTAAAAGAGCCATCAAATCACACCCCTGCCCCCACCATCATTATCATCATAGCAGCTAACACTTACATGGCACTTGAAACAATGCTTTGAGCTAATTGCTTTTCAGTCCTTTCTCTTTTGAATCTTATTTTTCCTCTGGGTTTCTAATTTCTCAGAATGTTGTCATCATCCTCTAGTCACATAACAGTGAAATTTATGAGTTAATTTTAAACTAACCTATGTGCTTACTAAGTTTTTCATCTTATATGTTTTTCATCTTACATCTTTTGCTTCTAATGATTTTTTATCCTCAAATATTGTCACCTGTTAGAATCCTTTCAAAGCCACGTCCACTGCATCATGAGACCTTTGCTAATTACTTCCTCCCATCCCTCCTGTGTTAGAAGGAGTCAGTGTATTCTGTTTGCACATAGAGTTTTTTTCCATCATGTATCTCTTATATTCTTCTGTATTTTCTTACCAGTAGAATACAAAGTTTTGAGGCCAGAGACCATGTCACCTACCATCTATCTATATTACCTATATGTGCATTCCATACTAGGTTCTTAATTAGTGAGATTATTTAATTAAAATATTTGTGAAGGTGAATAACTTTAGATTTTTAAAATCTGTTTTCTAGATTAAATATAAGACACCTCAACCTATAGGAGAAGTATATTTTACGGAAACTTTTGACAGTGAAAGGTTGGCTGGGTGAGTATTCATTCAGGAGAATTTCTTCCTTGATTTGATTAGCTTTTTGGGAGTTATTGGTTGTTAGCCTATGAAAATTGCCTCTACCACAGTACCTTAAAAAAGGGTTAAAATACTTTATTTCACGGTGTAAACCAATACCTTAACACATTTTTATTATTGATAGAAGAGTTTAATTTGAATTGTTATAATTTATACAAAGAAAATATACAAATGAATCATGAATGTACAGTGAAAACTTACAACATTTCTTCATTCCTTAGGACAGATATTAATAATGTAATTTCAGATGACAAATTCAAGTTAATGTTTTATCCTAAATAATGGTAAAAAAACAATAAAAGTTATTATTTATTGATCATTATATGCCAAATACTGTCCTAAGTAGGTGGGTAAGAACTATCTTTATCTGCCTTTTACCAGTGAGAAAACTGAGGCTTAGTGTACCTTAGCTATGATCATACAGCTAGTAAACTGCAGATTCTAAATTTAATTTAACTCTAGCTTTACAGGATTATGTGTAGACATCCTTCTTTAGCCTCTAAGTATTCATTTATCTTAGAAGGAAAAGCGACTATTGGGTAATCTTCTGTTGTATTTCTGATATGCATTGTATCTATAAATTGTTAGTTTTATTTTTAATGATATACATTTCTTTCAACTTTATTTATAGGTGGGTCTTATCAAAAGCAAAAAAAGATGATACAGATGCGGAGATTTCTATATATGATGGTAAAATATTTATTTAAATATTCAGCATAACCAGTATGACCCAGAGTTCACTAGCTTTTGAGATTATATTTTTATTAAATATACCTGAGGCCCCATCCTGCTTCACAACAGAATCTTGTCAAAAGACAAATAGAGTCTTTTGTCTCCTTTCCAATATTTCTGGAAGTCCAGGTAATCCATACTTAAGCCACCATCCAGTTTTCTAACTCTGAACAGTTAAATTTTCACTCCACTGCAGTTAGTCTCTTGCAGGATTTCCCAGGCTACTGCTGTTCTCTACCGTTTTATCTCAAGCATGGGCCGCCTAGATCGAGTTACAACTTTGGGCAGGGTCCTCCTAGAGGACATTTATGAGAGCTACGGGAAATGTGGCTGCTCCTGGGGCTCAAACCTCCAAGCCCACAACCATTATCACCGGATCTCTGATAGGTTATCTTCAGGCTTCACCGTGAAGGAAAAGTCCTATATGCAAGGGTCATCTTTTCTTCCCCAACAGGACTCTCCTGGAGTGTGACGGAAGAATTTCTTCCTCCTCTTAGTCTAAAACCAGCCTCCTCAGTTGTTACATCCTAAAGCAGGATCAGCCTCAGTCAAGGTGACAGATAGTGGGAATTTCCTCTCTCTCAGAGGACCTCAGACCCATAAGGATGTGACCTCACACTGAGACTCCAACAGGCGTTACATGAGAATAACAACAGAACAACTAACAGCATGTATAGGATGGCAGCTGTCTACTTCCGTTTCATAGTGTCTGTTTTAGTGTGAGATAAAGATCATGCCTGCATGTCTTCCTTTGTAGTGTTCTCCATCCCAGTATATATGCTTATGTACTCCAAAAAGAACTCTGCCATATGCCCAGAACAAGCAATACTGCATTCAGTCTAAATCCGTTTAGAGAAGAGAATAATTTCCCTCGAAGAAGCAGCAAGTCTGCAGAGATAGAATGCTACCTAAAATAATACCCAGGGAAATACCCGCCATCGAACAGAATGCTTGACTTAAAACATCTATGTTTAGTTTACTTTACAGTTTTTTAAGAACAGCATTGGGTAGATATTTGCTTTATGTTTGTGTTTTAGAAGAATCTGTTGATGGAGTTTTCCTAAAATTAGGATATGGTCTATTTTAGGAGTGAGTTTGTCTCTATTTCTTGCTGGACAAAAGTGACTTAGTGTTTAAATGAGTTTTTTCCCCCCCAGCTTAAAATTAGAACTCAAGCAAGCAGAAAACAAGCTTCTTGACACCTAAGTTTGGTCTGTAGTCTTATTAAAGAAAATTATCCACGAAAATAATTTTTTAGCATATTAGATTTGGTATGTTTGGTTGACTTTTTTCAATTTCTTGAAAGCAACTTTGAAAAATACAGAATCTCTTAAAGTTCCAGGTCCTGAAAATGGCATTTTGTATATAAATATTAGCAATGTTGTTTATATAGTGGTTAGTTGAGACCAATATCAGTTTCTTTGCAGGAATATTTAGTATTTCTAGTCGTTAATCACAGCTTCTGTCAAGTGCCACTTGAGTAAAACTAATTCCTGTATTTTCAGGAGTAAGCAAATCTGTGTGAAACGTTATGTGCTGGGTAACAGGGTTTGCATTTGGAGAAGACTTATTTAAATTTTTCAGATTAAGTTATTAATAAAAGTATAGCTGTTTAAAAAATCACCAGTTCCTTAAGTGACCAACTTTCAGGATATCTTACAAAATTTTGTGAATTCTTTTCGAAATTATAGTTACATCAGAGTTCATATTACCTGGCACTGTATAGAATTTGAATAAATGATTGGTTAATGAAAAGTTATTGTTGATTTGAAGTTGGGAAAAACCTCTTGTCCTTGAAAAATAATCACCTTGTCACAGTTTTTCTAAAATTAAAGTAGTACTTTTAGATAGTACCTTTTCATAGCGGATAAATGTATGCATGTAATTACAAAAGAAGGCAACATAGTTTAAAAAATCCTTTACTATCAGTATCCTAAAATCCCTAAGATAAAGTTGTTACTTCTTAAAAGAAGACCTTTGTGATTTGGTCAAGCCACAGGTTAGTAGTGATAATACAGTTGCTCATCAGTGTGAGAGAAGAAAAACCAAATGAATTCACTTTTTTTAGAAAAGTATACTATAGCCAAATTAGGGGACAAAAAGGAAAAGAAACTTGAAAACTTTAAAAAATGAATTCTTAAAAACCCAGTAGTGTGTGCACAATGATAGACCAAAATATACCCCTCTCTGGTTCATGAGACTGTCAGGTTCTTGCACTGTTGTTTTTTTAGAAAGAAAAGAACGTATATAAAGTACATTAGTAATTCAAAAGTGCCCATTAATATTTCAAGTTGGCACAATACTAGAAAATAGCCAGTTTTCGCTAAATTGAGTTTTCTTGGAATAGGCGATACCTCTTACTTTCAAAACTAGAACATTTTATACAAATTAATATAAATTAGTTATTTTCTGTTTTAAAAAGAGTAAAGGAGGAAAGTCCAATCCACAACTTTGGGGCTGCAGCTGACCCGTCTAGCTTTGCATTATATGCTGCCTGTGATCTAATTGCAGGAGCTTCCTGATCTTAAACATGGGAAATTCCAGCCCAGAGAGGACCTAACTCAGCTTTGCTGTGCTACAGCCTAGTGCTTATCTAGTATGTATGACTTCCTTGGCCAAAAGTTCTGAGAACTGATTGGCTTAGCTTAGGAAGTGTTAACTTTAGTTTGTGTTCTTTGGGCATAACAATTTTCAAATTAAAATTTAAATCCCTACAATAACTTCTGCAAAGTAAGAAAAGTAGCTGATGATACCATAAATTTCAAAAAAATAGACTGAGGCAAACTCATTTTGTGTTAAGGATGTACTTTGTCTCCTGTGTAATTTAAAAATACAATGTTGATAGACCGTATGAGACAAACCACATTTTGTGATTTCATTGATTACAGTCTTTCAGAGAAATCCAAACTAAGCCAGCTTTAGAGGTGCTTTAATTAAATACTGTAGGGTCTGTTATTAGTTTCCACAGTTTTAAGAGAAAAAGAGAACATACATACATACAGGTGCAGATATTATTTTCTGATTTAAAATGTGATTTTAGGGCTTCCCTCGCGGCACAGTGGTTGAGAATCTGCCTGCTAATGCAGGGGACACGGGTTCGAGCCCTGGTCTGGGAAGATCCCACATGCCGCGGAGCGACTAAGCCCGTGAGCCACAATTGCTGAGCCTGCGCGTCTGGAGCCTGTGCTCCGCAACGGGAGAGGCCACGATAGTGAGAGGCCTGCGCACCGCGATGAAGAGTGGCCCCCACTTGCCGCAACTAGAGAAAGCCCTCACACAGAAAACGAAGACCCAACACAGCCATAAATAAATAAATAAATAAAATTTTAAAAAAATAAAATAAAATAAAATGTGATTTTATTTTTCCCAAAGTAGCCTTCATGGAAGAATCTTATTGGTCACCACTTCTGATAAATAATTCTTAAGTCAGTGTTTTTGGTTTTAGTTTAACTTGCTTTGTTTTGTATTTTAGGAAGATGGGAAATAGAAGAATTGAAAGAAAATCCAGTACCTGGTGACCGAGGACTGGTGTTGAAATCTAGAGCAAAGCATCATGCAATATCTGCTGTATTAGCAAAACCTTTCATCTTTGCTGATAAACCTCTCATAGTACAGTAAGTTTTATTATGTTTTTAATACTTTTTCTGACATTTATATTAGTTTTGTATAATTTGGCTTCTGAATATAGGTATAATGGGTATAAAATGGGCATAAAAAATCAGATTTTCCTTTTCCATTTCATTTGCTTAAATACACAATGCATGTATACACACAGACACCCTGAGGTTTCGAGTGAAAAGCAGGTTAGTTGAAAAATTATATAATATATGCTGTAATATGCAACATTCCACCACCATAAACTATATAGTGAATACTAAAATCACCATTTTTATTTTAACTCTTTACTTAAAATGACTTGCTATTAAGATATATTAACCTCAGTATATTCAGAATGGAACCATAAATATTGCTGGTAAACCAGTGATAAGATTCAAAGGCAGCAAATTCATTTTAAAGAGGAAGTGCCCTTTTAAAGGGCACACGTTCTCACAGACAGTCACCCCTTCCCTCCCCTGCAATATGACATAAACTAGTTTTATTGTCACGTTGTTTGCATGTGTAACTGTCGTAAAATCAAGTGTAAATTCCTCAAGCTTGTTTCACCTATACTGGTATAAAACCAAAATAGATACGTACAAATACAATTACAAAACCGATGAAATTCATATTAAAAACAAAAGGAAATGTAGAAATGTTACTTTCTACCTTATATCAGAAGATTGGGCTGTCCGAAGTTAATTACAGTGTAAGGAAATACCATTAACTGTAAACTTAACACTCCAGAACCCCTTCAGTTTTTTGTTAACGTGTTAAATATATTCCTATGTGGTGTAACTAAAATGCCATTTTGTATTTTAGAAATTTAAAACAATATGGCATTTGGTATAGTTGGCCTAATTTTTCAGCTGTGATGCTTTGGCTTAGTTGCACAGTTATTTCAATAAATTTAAAATATCAAATAATGTCAAAGAGTATACAACCATTTAAACAAATGAAAAATATTGTTATAAGTACTTATTGGGATTAATATTTGAGCTTGATATATGTCATTATTCAGAGTTCGGGGTTTCTTTTTTCTTGAAAATTTGAAAGTAATCTTCTTATTCTGTTGAAGTCAGGTGAATATAATATCATTTTCTATTTTAATCCTTTGTGGCTTAAATGAAAGGGTAACGGAAAATAATATAAAGTTTAACTTCTCCAGAGTAAAATGAATCAAATTTGGTATTTTCAGAAAGTATAAATCACTGCTAGGCAAGTAAGTGAAAGATAGCTTGCAAGATTAGAAGCAAAGATAATAAGTCTAAAAAAATTATTAAAGCAGTTGTGAAATTATTATTCTGAAAAAAGAAAAGGAGAATCAAGAAGAATGGAATAGCAGTGTTTGATATGCTTGAAAACAGTTCAAAGAAGGATAGTGAATATTTGTTATTCTTAATTTTGATGAAATGAGATAAATAAAAAGAAATTTTATATTAACTACTATAAATACTATAGATTTATGACATAACTTTACTCTAAAGCTGCTTTTTCCAAATTGTGTACATATTAATATGCATTACGTGGTCATATAAGTTTTAGAAACTAAGAATATCTGAACCTTAAAGATAAGGAAGCATATTTGCCCATTAAAGACTTTGAGAAGTTCTCTGAAACTTGTATGAAACAGGTATGAAAACCTGTTTTTAACTTGAATATTGTGTTTCCCAAACATAATTGACCACAGAAGTTTTTTTCCCCCCTAGCAATAATTACTATTTCATGGGACAGTTTAGAAAATGCTACTCTAAAGAAAATAGGGTTAACATATATTCTGCATTTGTCCTCATTTTTCCTATGATTTAAGGTTAGCAGCAGTGAAGCTCTATGACATACATTTCACTGATCCTTGAATCCACTGTGAACTGTTTATACTAGGCACAAGTTAATGATTTGAAAAAGCTGGAAGTTTGCAGCGTATGAAATAGACACAGTGATCGAGTCTAGGCATATTAAGACAGCAGAGCTGTCTTACATTTATAGAGACAATTTACACAGTTGTTCTCTCTAGTTCTTTTCACAGAACCCTTTCTCCTTGGATCACCTATACTAAAATTATATCTCTTTTTATTTTATTTTACTTAGAGTAGCAAATATTTACCTTTAGTTCACATTATGCACCATTTCTTTTACTTTGTACTCTTCAAAGACATGTTTCATGAAAAAAAAGTTTATCAGCTACTGCTTAAAAGTATTGATAAGGCTTTGAGGAAACAAACTATTTAAAAAATGAAAAAGAACAACACAGAACTTTTCTTCTGATCATAACAGAAGCTAACATTTTTGAGCATTTATTGGCCCATCACTGTGCATGACAACTTCTAATCATCATAACAGTCCTTTGAGGTGTAGGTATGGGCAATATTCCCATGTTACAGATGAGCAAATAGAGACTAGAGCTTCAGTAATGTGTCTTTAGCCGAGGTATTACCAGAATCCAGAAAAAATCTCAGGTCTTCCTGACTCAAAAGTACTTGCTTGTAACCATTGTTGCAGATATCTTGAGAAATAAAGCAGAGTAGAAAGTAGGGAGGGGAAATCACCATAATCTCCAGCAACTCAGAGATGATCACTTAAAAGTTTACTGTATTTTCTCTATTTCTTTTCTATACAAAATACATATACTAATTGGGTTCAAACTGTCAAAGTTTCGTATGCTTTTTTTTTTTTTTACTTTGTCTCTAAACTTTCTTCAGAAACATTTTAAACTATAGTCCTTCATTAAAATTATCACTGTGTCCTGTTGCTCCTCTAGTTTTCATCTCTTTTTGCTTTAATTCATTAAACCAAATCATAACTTTTTTGGTTTTCACTGTTTTTCAGTTTGATAACCGGTTTGTCACTTGTAATTCATCAATTTACTGAAAATCTCTTCTAAATAACGTTCAGTAAGATTGTCATTGCCTAAACAAGACAAAACAACAACAGAACTTTTGCTGAGAATTAGAGTGTTGTAAATCTATGAAGAGACTGCCATGTCAGTTCACTCTTTCAGCTGTTACACTGTGTTTCCCCTATCTCCTGGCTGTTAAGATCTGAAATATTCCAGGTTATTGACTGAGATTATGAAATCTCTTTGCTGGTGGTATTTAATTAAATGTACAACTTATTTAACATGGTTTCAGTGTAGCTGGACTAAAAGACAAATTAGTAGCAGACTGGGTATCTAGGATCATTAGCAATTCCTTAGAAATTTATGCTGTAGCCATGACCCCCATAGTCTTTGTTTTTAGTTTATAAAGACTATGTATAGTACGTACCTTATTTTAATTTGAAGTTTCCTGTTAAAAGTTTTAGTCAAAGTATTTTATTCTTAATTCAACAGTTTTGATGAAAAAAATTATTTTGACAAATTGGTTGGCTTTTGTATAGTTGATTATAATCATTCTATTTTTAATATTTTAAGGATGTGCACAGAAAAGTCATTTCTGCTTGTTCCCTATAGGTTGTGGATATGCTTTGTATGAGCTTTCTGGTAATGTAAAATGTTTCTGTTTAAATGAATTGAGAGTAATACATTAGATTTTGAAGAACAGTTAGTAATTTTTATTTATCAGCAGTATGATTCTTTTTCCCTTCATTTAGATATGAAGTAAATTTTCAAGATGGTATTGATTGTGGAGGTGCATACATTAAACTCCTAGCAGACACTGATGGTTTGAATCTGGTATGATATTTTAATGTTTAAGAAAACCTTATTAAAGTTAATAAGTATTTTTAAGGAGCAATTGACACAACTGAAATTTTCATTTTCGACTGAAATCGAAAATAACTTTGAAGATTTTTATCCACCGTGAGTTTATATCGCTTTTACAGTGCGCCTTCAAGTTTCATACACAGACAGGTGTGTTACTTGATGGCATCAGTTTTGTAATCATTAGCCACATAAAAAAGTTTGCTATGTCTATAAATAAAAAATAACCTGGTGCTTATAAATGTCTCAAAAAGATCAGCTTACAGTTTTTTTCTTTACAAAATAATAATCACAGGAGAAGTAAGATAACGGAGCAAAGCAGTAAAACAAAATGGCCAAAGAACCAAATTAAAAAGGCGGGCCAGTTCAGGAATTGGCAGTCTGCAAAAATTTACGAAGTGAAAAATGTTTTCATAGTGAAGCAGGTTACATTAGGACCATTTGAGGTTTGGAGACATTTCTTATAGCATCCTCCTACAGGAGGCTATGTCAGGATTTCTGCATAAAACAAAAATAACATAAATGAGACATTAATGAGATATTTGTCAGAATGCGTGGCTATGAAACAGATTAAAGGATTCATTTACTATTATTAGGATCGGGTAAAGGGGAAGCCGTTTGTAGTCGATGGTGAAACACTTAGGTATTGTGAGGTGATGATCACCTGAAGGTACAATGGCAATAATAAAGTCAAATACCAAGTATTTTTCTAAGCACTTTATCTAATTAATTCAGTTAATCCTCAGAGAAACCTTATAAGGTACGTACTATTATTATCTTCATCAGAGGTAATGAAATAGAACCACAGGGAGGTTAAGAAATTTGCTCAGGGCCACACACAGCTGGTTTAAAGGCAACGGTAGGATTTGAACTCCAGATCCCATGCTCTTAACCAGCATCCATGCCAAATGAAGAGAAATGACCAGTAGTAAAACGGGGAGCATGTTGCTGTGTCTGTTTTTGAGTCTGAATCTCTTCTTCATGTTGTGCTAAGGGGCGCCATTTTCTGGTGTCATACTGAATAGTAGTAATGGCTAAGCACTGTAGTCTTAAGTCACAGAATGCTTTTCTCTGTGCTTAATTTTCTTAATAAAATATTAATAATACAGATCTATATAGAGTAACTAAAACATTATGTTGCTAGGGTGGTTCCAGCTTCTCTCCTACATCTTGAGGATGGAAGTAGTGTGTGCACTTAAAAAACTATTTTGAAATAAAATTTGTTGTGTTTTCCACATTCTTTATTGTCAATTGTGTCAACTAATTCTTTGGTGAATTAGCATTTGATACATTTCTGTGAACTCTACCCAATGGGGTAGAATAGAGAAATCCATTAAATACTCTAATTCTGGACTAATCCCAATACTCATCTCTCTTTGAAGGAAAACTTTTATGATAAAACATCCTATACCATTATGTTTGGACCAGATAAATGTGGAGAAGATTATAAACTTCATTTTATCTTCAGACATAAACATCCCCAAACTGGAGTTTTTGAAGAGAAGCATGCCAAACCTCCAGATGTAGACCTTAAACAGTTCTTTACAGACAGGAAGACTCATCTTTATACCCTTGGTATGTCCTTTTAATTCATTCATTAATTCAAAGATATTTACTGACTACCAGTGTTTTCGTGGCAAGTGCTTTGGGAGAAACACAGGTCCTTCTGTTAAGGGCTTATCTTTTTAGGAGAATAAGACATAATTATAGCACAGGTAGAAAGTAAAGTGTCGTATGAGGTACAGTTAAGAGCTCAAAAACAATATTACTTTCAGTTTGGAAACTTGGAGAAAACCTAGTGAAGGCGGTTATATTTGACCTAGTCTTGAAGTGTAGATACAATGTGGAAGATAGGAGAGGAAAGGGATATTTTAGGCACCCTGACATTAGTGGTGCTGAAAGAATAGAAAACTGGAGAAAAAGGTTAAAGAGGAGGAAGCCCTTAATATTAGACTTTATTCTATAGGCAGTTGTCATTGTTGGGTCCTGCCTTGTGGTAGTTGTGGAAAAACTTTGAAAGGGAAAGCATTGAGCAACCATCTATTAACATACTTAGCTTTACTCTTGTAACTAGGAGTTTGCATATATGTTGACTAGGACGAACACTACATGGGATTGTTTCTCCTCTTCCCAAGAACATACAATTATGGAGGTTTGTTCTGCCCATGATTACTTAAAATCACAGCATGTCAGAACCTAACAGGACAACTCCATCCAAGACTAAGATATTTCAGTTTTCTTTCCAAAAACTGCAGTTACAGAAACATTCATTTTGTCTGCCAACACAGGGACCAATTTTATTTTTAATATCAGTATTGATATCAAAGACCTTTTTCTGAAATTGGAAAATAGTACTAGACATTTTGGGGAGCATAAAGTAAACTGCAGAAATGTACAGATAATGAGAAATTATAACTAGAAAAAATGAATTTTAATTAGACTTTGTATAAACCTGGTCAAAAGCACTTTGGTAGTGTAATCAAAGGCTACAATTCCACTTTCAGGAATTTATCCAAAGAAAATAATCCAGAAGAAAGAAAATGACCTATGTGTAAAAATATACTGTGAATTGGAAGCAACCCAAATGTTACAGTAGTGGTTTTCTTTCTATACAATACAAAATGATAACTATGAAAATGTTTGGCAACAAGGAAGAGACGTTTATAATATTAAAATTGGGAAAGAAAACAAGATTCAAATTGGAGGCACATCCTGATGGCCACTAGACATATTATGCAAACAAAAAGAAAAAGACTAGAAAAAACTAATTTTTGTTAATCACCTGATAGGTACCATGCTCTATGCTAGACACTTTGTTTACAACCGTCCTGTGAGGTGAGCAGTTTCTCTCTTATTTTGCCTTAATTAAGGTTAAGTAACTTGCCCTAGGAAACGAAAGTAATTGGTAAGACTGGAATTAAAACTCAAGTCTGACTCTTAAACATTTGCTTTTCTTACTACTATACACAAAAACTTCGTTGTGCTAGGATTATCGAGTGGCTATTTTCTTTTTAAAAAAACTTTCTGTAATACTACTATATTTGTATAACATTATTCTGTAGTTGTTCTAAGAACCTTACAGGGTCCCTTAAAAGACTTTATAATCCAATGCCTTTTGTTGTAGATTCATTTAGAACATTGAATACAGTTTTCTAAACGGAAAGGTTTTTTGGCTAAAGATTTTGGGCAAAGATGTCTTTTCACATATGTGTAATTGTCCTGTGCTTTTTTGATTTACTATAATTTTAAAACATTTCAGATGCAAAATTTATTCAGAAAATAGTCTTTTTGGGATTTTTCTTGAGAAATGTCTTTTTTTTAATTAGAAAGGGTCTAGCACATTTTTGCATTTAAGATCTTATCTCAGTTCTGCTTCAATCTTGACTTTTTTCCTTTGTGTAGTAATATAGTTTTATAATCTCAGCTGTAATAGAAGAGGAAATAGTGGAGAAAAAAGAGAAGGGAGAAAATACTGAGTGTTCGTTTACATTATTTGAGTTTGTATATAAATTGCAATATTTGATTTTGATATAAATAATTTGGCATTGTTGTGACTGAAACCTTTGGAGATTGTTATTATTTCAGAATTGCTTTTACAGGAAGTGGTAGCCCATTTACCTAGTTAAGTCAGGATCATCCTGACATTTATTGACAGCTCCTACTTGCTTAACTTACTAAAAGCAAATGTTAGGCAGCTCCTTTCATCTACCATTCTTTACAAAGATATAAATTATACTCAGTGGCTCCCCACCCCATGTTTACAGAAGGGAGAAAGAGCTTTTATTTTGTCATTACAATGATAAGGGAGTCCTTTATGAAACTTTTGGCTTAGGGACTTTTAAAGAGCTAGATTTTACCTCAAAACAAACGTACTAGAGTGTGAGCTTGAATATTTTCAATCATCCTTAAGACATTTTTCAGTACAGTGTATGAATCAATAAATTTGAAATGCCAATGAGCTTTATAGATTTCTAGGAAATCATATGAATGTATCAGTGTTAAATTCCTGATTTTGGTGCCTAGATTTGGGTTATATAGGAGAATGTCCTTGTTTATAGGAAAGATACATTAAAACATTCAGGGATGATATGGATGAGGTCAGTAATTTACTCTCAAGTAATTCAAGAAAAAATAAAGTTCGTTATAGCATACTTGCAACTTTTAAAGTTTGAGGTCGTTTCAAAAGATTATTTTAAAATAGTGAAGATTGGGTTGTATTCTGTAACTATGAAAGAGTGAAGCTGACTGGTCATGTGAGTCCTAAGCTGAGTTAGCTATTGGGTATTTTTTATTTGAGAAGTTAAGGAGCGTTTTATTAAGTTATTATTATTACTTAAAATTTTATTTTTGGTTTTAGAAAGCATTATATCTAGTGATTTCAGTGTATTTTGATTTAATACATCGGTAATTCCTCTATTCTGGTTGAGAGAAAATTTTACCCATGAAGTTTAGGGTAGAAGATTATCTTTAACACGTCTGTCAATATGATAAGTGTAATATGTTTAAATTGGTCTTTAGTGATGAATCCAGATGACACATTTGAAGTATTAATTGATCAGATAGTTGTAAACAAAGGAAACCTACTAGAAGATGTGGTTCCTCCTATCAATCCTCCCAAAGAAATTGAAGATCCCAGTGATAAAAAACCTGATGATTGGGATGAAAGAGCAAAAATCCCTGATCCTTCTGCTGTCAAACCAGAAGACTGGTAAGCAAAGAATTCAGTAGCAAAGCGTTCTTTGGCATAGAGTAACGTGTAACTGAAGTTTACAACCAATGAAGCTTATTCTTTTAAACATCAGTACTACTTATTTTGACTATTTGGGGTGAAATACTTCTCTAAGACGGATTTTGCACTCCCCTGCCTCTTAATTATCTTAATTTTCATTTTAATTAATATTTTAATTTTGTTGCCCTTTTCAATATCCTATTTGTATTTTGTATGTTTTCAGTGCTGTGGGGGAAACAATTCCATGAATCTAAAACACCAACACTTTAATTTCAGTTCCCAGTTTGATCTTTATCATGTATGTGTGTGCATACTTTACATAGTTGCGGTGTTTTCAGTTAATGATTAGTTGGCTTAAAAAGCCATATTCTCAGCATCTTATATAGGATTTACTCATACCAGTTTGCTTACCCATAAAATGTTCACTAGCTGAGTATTTGTGTGGTTCCCATTCTACAGGATTATGAATATTTTCCTTGAAAGAAATGTATTCAGTTCCAGATTACCTATAGCTTGAATTCAGATGGTGAGGGATACTTTTATATCTCTCCATTTAACTGAGATATTCTTTGTCCTTCAAATATGTTTTGTAATTTCTCCCTAAAATCTTGTTAGCTTTATTCCTAAGGTTTTTTTTTTTTCCTGCTGACACTTAACTCTTAATTATGGTTTTGCTAAGTAGATTATCTGTCTTTATGTATTTAACCCACCCTATTGGTTATCTATTGCTGTGTAACAAATTACCAAAAAACTTAGCAACTGAAGACAACAAATGTGAACTCACCCAGTTCCTGAGAGGCAGGAATCTGGGAGTGGCTAGCTCCCCAGTTCTGGCTCAGACTCTCCTGAGGTTGCAGTCGAGCTGCCAGTAAGAGCTGCCTGCATCTGAAGGCTTGACTTGGGCAGCTGGAGGATCCACTTCCCACTGGCTTCTGTAGCCTTTGTCAGGAAGTTTCAGTTCCCTGCCACCTAGGCCTCTCCTTAGGTCAGCTCACGACACGGCAGGTGGCTCCCCTAGAGGGAGTGATCCAAGAGGGAGAGAGCACAACCACAGAAATTGCAGTGCCTTTTATAACCTAATCTCAAAAGTGACATGCCATCACTTCAGCTGTATTCTGTTTGTCATCAGACCAACCCTAGTACAGTTGGGAGGGGACTGCATAAAGGTAGATGTACTAAGTATGAGTAAAAAAAGTTTTATTCTTAGTTTACTGAGAGTTTTTTTTCCCCATGATTGGGTGTTGTATTTTGTAAAACACTTTTTGTGCATCTATTGAGATGACGACGTGGTTTTTCTCCTTTATTTTCTTAGTGTGGTGAATTATATTGATTGATTTTCTAATGTTGACTAACCTTGCAATCTCCTTAGTCAACAAGTATTGTCCTTTTGATGTTTGCTGGATTCTGATTGCATGGTTTTTTTCTGTCAGATTTATTGAAGTATAATTTTCATACAGTTAAATCCGTTTATTTTAGATATACAGTTCTATGAGTTTGGAAAAATATATAGAGTGATCTAACCACTACCGCAGTCGTGATGTAGAATATTTCCATCATTCCCCAAAGGCCTTTATATCCTTGTGTAATGAATTCCCTCCTTCCACCTTTAACCTCTGGAAACTACTGATGTGATTTCTGTCCATTATAGCTTTGCCTTTTCCAGAATATCACATAAGATGGAATTATACAGTATATAACTTTTGTTTCTGATTTCTTTCACTCAGAATGATGCTTTCTGAGATTTATCTGTATTTTTTGCTTGTATCAGTAATTAGTTTTGTTTTATTGCTGAGTAGTGTACCATTGTAGGGATGTATCATAATTTGTTTATCCATTCACATATTGATGGAAGTCTTGGTTGTTTCCAGTTTGGGGCAATTATGAATAGAGCTGTTACAAACATTTGTGGTCAGGGCTTTGTATAGACATAATTTTTCCTCTTTCTTCGGTAAATACCTAGGAGTGTGATTGTGCAATAAGTGTATGTTTAAATTTATAAGAAACTGCCAAACTTTTGCAAAGGGCTATACCATTTTGCATTCCCACCATTATGTAATAGTTCCAGATGTTATACATTAACAGCATTTGGTATTATCTGTTTTTTTAACTGAGATATAATTGACATATAATGTAATAGTTTACGTGTACAACGTAATGATTTGATATATGTATATATTGCAAAATGATCACTACAGTAAGTTCAGTTAACATCCATCACTTCACATAGTTAGCAGCTTTTTTTCTTGTTCTGAGAACTTTTAAGATTCACTCTTCTTAACTTTCAAATATATGATATAGTGTGGTGAACTGTAGTCACCATGCTGTACCTTACATCCCCAGGACTTATTTGTCTTATAACTGGAAGTTTGTACCTTTTGACCTTTTGGTATTATCTGTTTTTGTTTTTCTGTTTTTCTTTGGATATTCTAAAAGGTTTGTAGTGATACCTAATTGTAGTTTTGATTTACATTTCCCTAATGACTAATCCTTAATTTCCCCAATTTTCATTTACTTGCCGTTCATATCAGTTTCTTCGGAGAAGTATCTTTTCAATTTTTTCCCCTGCTTTATTTGGCTTATTTTTTTATATTCAGTTATGAGAGTTCTTTATATTCTGGATACAGGTGTTGTGTCAGTTATCTAGTTCTGTATAACAAATTACCCCAAAATTTAGTGGCTTAAAACAACATTTGTTTCTCAGTTTCTTGTGATTCAGGATTCTGACTGCAGCTTAGTGGGTCCTTTGGCCCTGGGTCTTTCAGCTGCAATTAAGATGTCAGCTGGGGCTGTAGTCATCTAAAGGCTCAACAAGGAGCGGATCCAGTTTCTGTTTCACTCCAGTGGGCATTGGCAGGATTCAGTCTCTCAAGGGACTGAATTGTTGTTGGACTGAGGGCCTCAGTTCTTGGCTAGGTGTTGGCCAGAGTCATCCCTTGGTTCCTTGCAATCTAGGCCTCACCACAGAGTATCTCACAACATGGTAGCTATCTTCAACGGAAGCAAGGGAGAGGGGAAGGGAGGGGAGAAGAGAGTGCGAAGAAGATGGAGGTTACAGTCTGTACTGGGTTAACACTGTCCTCCAAAATGCCGTGTCTACCCAGAACCTGTAAGTGTGACTTTATTTGGAATTAGGACCTTTGCATCTGTAATCAAGTTAAGATGAAGTAATACTGGATTAAGGTGGGCCCTAAATCTAGTACTACCGGTGTCCTTGTAAGAAGAGGGAAATTTGGACACAGACATACAGGGAGAACACGATGTGACAACTGAGGCAGAAATTGCAGTGATGCATCTACAAGCCAGGGAATGCCAAGGGTCGTCAGTGGCCACCAGAAGCAAGGAAGAAACAAGGAAAGATCCTGTCCTGGAGCCTCCAGAGAGAGCATGGTCCTGCCCAAAACTTTGATTTCGAATTTCTAGTCTCCAGAATTGTGAGATAATAAATTTCTGTCATTTTAAGCCACCCAGATTCTGGTGTTTTGTCACAGCAGCCTAGGGAAACTAATATACAGTCTTTTATAACTTAATCTTGGAAGTAACATACCATTACTAACTTCTTTTCATTAACAGCACATTATTAGGTCCCACCCACACTCAAGGAGAGGGGACTTCACATGGACATGAATACCAGGAGGCAGGATCATTGGAAACCATTTCAGAAGCTGCCTACCTCAGTCTGAGATTGCCAGTGCCAGAGTCCCTGAGGCAAGAACCCTGTTAGGTGGCACCCAGATTTCGCTGTACAGACACTGCAGTAATAAATGTTACTTTAAGCCCCTAAGTTTTGGGGTAATTTGTTATGCAGCAATAGTCAATTAATATAGATATGCAGTATGCAATATTTCCTTTCACTCTGGGGCTTGTCTTAATTTTCGTAACAGAGCAGAAGTTTTAAATTTTTATGAAGTCTGGTTTGTCAATATTTGTCTTTGATGATTCATGCTTTTTGCATCTTACTAAGATACGATGTCTTTGCCTAAATGTGACAAAGGTTTTCTTTTGTTTTCTGGACAAATAGTTTTGACTAAAACTCTGTTCTGAGTTAATTGTTGTATGTAGTGTGAGGTATAAATCAAGATTAATTTTCAAAAATATGGGTGTCTAATTGTTCCATCATCTCTTATCATCCATTTAATGTCTGTAATGATCTGTACTGATGTCCCCTCTTTCTTTTCTGATATGGCAATTAGTGTTTTTTCTTGATGTGTCTAGCTGAGGGTTTATCAATTTCATTGAGCTTTTTGGAGGACCAGCTTTTGTTTTAGTTTTTCCCTTCCATTGGCCTTTTTTGTATTTTGTTATTTCCTTCCTCTTCTTACTTTGGACTTAATTTGCTTCTCTTTTCTACCTTATTAAGGTAGAAAATAATTTCCGATGGAAGCAGCTATAAAATTTCTCTGTTTTAACTGTTTTAAAGCACTGTTTTAACTAAGTTCCACAAATATGTATTATTTATGAGAACATTCAGTTCATTCTGTTTTATAATTTCCCTAGTGATTTCTTCTTTGATTCATGTATTTTTTTTTTTTTTGATTCATGTATTTTTAAATGTGTTGCTTTGTTGTCAGTTATTTATGGATTTTCCAGGTATGATTTTCATTTTAACTCCCAAGTTAATTCTATTGTGGTCAGAAAACATTCACAAATATCAATTACATCAGGTTGGTTGATAGCATTGTTCAAAAGCTTTTATATTCTTAATGGTTTTCAGTCTGTTCTCTTACTGAGAGAAGAGAACTAAAATCTTCAACTATGATTGTGGATTTGTCTTTATCTCCTTTGAGTTCTATTAGTTTTTGCTTCAGGTATTTTGAAGATCTGTTACTAGATCAGTTCACAGTATTTCATGACCTCTTGAGGAACTGACCTTTTTATTATTATAAAATGTCCTTCTTTATAAACTCTTATAATACTCTCTGTCTTGAAGTCTACTTGGTCTGATATTAAATCAGCACTCCAATTTTCTTTTAAATCATGTTTCCATTGAATATTATTTTCCATTATTTACCTGTAACCTCTATATGCCTTTATTTTTCAGGTGATTTTCTTGTAGGCAGCTACATTTGGGTCTTGCCTTTTAATTTGAGTGTTTTAAACCATCTACATTTAATGCACTTAATTGCTATGGTTGGGTGTAAACCTACCATCTCACTACTTGTTTTTTCTTTGTCCCATATATTCTGTGGCTTTTTATAAAATGTTTTTCCTGGCTTTTTTCGGATTGAGTTATATTTTATTTGAGTCTTCTATTTTTTTCTTCTCTATTGGCTTTTTTGGCTTTTCATCTGTAGTTTGTTGTTTTGCTGGTTGCTCTAGGGTTTGCAATATGCATCTTAAACCTATTTCAGTCTACTCTCAAATAGTGTTATACCACTTCATGTCTAAGTTAATCATATAAGAGTCTTACATTTTCTCCCGTACATCCTTCATGGTATTATCATACATTTCCTTCTTTATATACTGTGAAGGCCATGCATATTTATTCTTCAATCAGTCTCTTTTTATTGGACAGTTATAAGGGGAAAAGTTCTTTTATTTACCCACATATTTACCATTTCTGGTACTCTCCTTCTGTTGTGTAGATAGAAATTCCCGTCTGTTATTGTTTTCCTTCTGCTTGATAAACTTGTCTTAATACGTTGTAGTACATACTTGTTGTCATTGCATTCTCAGATTATTTGTCTGAAAATCTCTTTATTCTCCCTTCATTTTTGAAGGATTTTTCACTATGGGATTATAGGTTGATAGTTATTTTGCAACAGCCATTCCTTATCATTGAGGCTCACACTGATTCTGATGAGAAGTCAGTTGTTCGTCTCATCCTTGTTCTCCTTTACCTAATATGTCATTTTTTTCTGTTTGGTTTTAAGATTTATTTTCACTGTTACTGGTTTTCAATAGTTTGATTTTTGTTGTGCCTTGATGTCATTTTTGTGTGTGTGTATATTTGCCTTGCTTTGGATTCTTTGAGTTTTTTGAAATGTGGGTTTATAGTTTGTATCAAATTTGGGTAACATTTGGCCATTATTTCCTTAAATATTTATATATGCCTCCCCATCTCTTTTTTGGGATGCCACTTAAATGTGTGTTAGACTGCTTTACATTTGTTACACAAGTCACCGAGGATCTATTCATTTTTTAAAACCAGTTTTTCTCTGTATACTTCATTTTGGAAAAGTGTCTATTACTATTTCTTCAAGTTCTTGTTGTTTGTAAACATTGGGATTTACCACCTATTCAGAACATAGAATGTTGCTCCTGGAAAACCAAAAGTGTTAACTTGTTAACTCTCTTTTAGATAAATAAGGGTACTGGTTAGCAGTGAAAATGTCTTTGCCTTAAGGGAAATAGTATAATAGGGAAGTAACTTGTGCAAGGTAGGAAGAATAGTACTTTTTAAAAAACATTAATAAGTAACTTATTAGTGTATCACTTCCATGAATTCATGCTATCAGAAAAGGTAGGACTACATCCCCCCATGTGGGCTTTCTAACATTGCTTCATATTTGTTTGCCCATAAAGAGTAGGGCTGGGACATACGTTTGCCCTTAAATGAGAGAAACTGTATATACCAACCTCATTCTGATTGGTGAAATGTGTGAGAATTTTTTTTATAAAGTGCTAAAAGAGATGCACCCTTAAATTTTAAACCCCGGTTACTCTGAGCCCTCAGAGACCCTAAGATAACATTGATAACAGGCAAGTACAAGTCTTTACATACATAGATTTGATTGTTTCAGTTTGTTACTCAGTCTTTACATATATATTGTTGATTATTTCAGTTTGTTACTCAAGTTTTGTTTGGAAAATCATAATGTAGCTTCTTATTTAAAATTGTTACCTTTCTGTAGAGACGAAAATTATGTTAGTAATTCTATTCACTACTTACTGTGACTATGTTTATATACTTTAGAATTTACTTTCTAAGGGTTATTTTTTAAGGAAAATATAAAAATTACTAGAATTACATATGGAGAGTTTTTAAAAAATAATATTGGAGTAGGGAAGACCTTTCCAAATATGACATAAAATTGAAGAATCATAAAGGAAAATGTTAATAAATTTCAACTACATGAAAATAAATGAGTTTTACATGGCAAAAAAAATTTAAAAACCTCACCATGAGCTACATTTAAAAATGCATGAGAAATTGGAAAAAAATTTTACTTCATATAGCTGACAACTAATTTCTTATTAATTTCTAATATATTCCAGGATATTAATTATAGCATTATTCATCATAGTAAGTTTTTGAAAACACTATTCTCAACAATAGATAGATTAAATAAATTATGATATATTCACAAAGTAGAAAACTATGCAACTGTTAAGAAGAATGAAGCAGATATATATTTAGCTCCTAGAACAGTCTTGACATGTAGTAGTCATCTCGTATATGTTTGTTGATGAATGAGTTTTTAAGTGAACAAAAGCAAGGTCTAACATGCTCTGTATAGAATGCTATCATTTGTGTAAAAAAAGTCTGTGTGTGTATATATATATATATATACACACACACACACACACACACACACACACACACACACACGCATATACATATGTGCATGTGTGTATAGAACATAACAAGTAATATATATAAAAAAGTGTATAGCAGAAGATTTAGGTGGATGAGAGAGAGGGGAGGTAGTAGGTACAAAGACAGGGTAGGAAATGCCTTTTGGTACCTTATGAATTTTGTAACGTGCATTTTTAAACTGCTTGAATAATTAATAATTAGCGTAAAATACTGTATTTACAGGGATGAAAGTGAACCTGCCCAAATAGAAGATTCAAGTGTTGTTAAACCTGATGGCTGGCTTGATAATGAACCGAAATTTATTCCAGATCCTAATGCTGAAAAACCCATTGACTGGTAAGCATTCATCTTCAAATGTCAATTTCATATGTTTCTTACTTGCTTTTTTGTTATTAGTTTATATGACTGACAGGAGAGACTTGAGGTTACTCCATTTGCTTTGTTCTAATATCCTAAGGAATGAAGACATGGATGGAGAATGGGAGGCACCTCAGATTTCTAATCCAGAATGTCGGATTGGGTGTGGTGAGTGGAGCCCTCCCATGATAGATAACCCAAAATACAAAGGAGTATGGAGACCTCCAATGATAGATAACCCTAACTACCAGGTAATAACCACTTGTTCCAGTCCCATAGTAAACTTTAAAATGTTGTGCTATTTATCTAGTTATTGATAATGTTATGTTAACTTCAGGAAATTTGATTTGTATAATAGTGTGCCTCAGCTATCTTAAGAAGTCAAAGAACATAGACTCCAACTAATTTATGTTTAAAAAGTGAAACATTCCTTATTTAATTTTCTGGGGGAATAAAATTAAGAACTAAAGATAAGTTACTTTATACTATATTTTTCCTTAGTAATCAACTGATGATCACTTTGGAATAAAATTTTATTTTAGAATTAAATATAAGAAGTGAGTTCTGATCAAGAAGACTCAGGTTGTACATTTTAGTAATTAAAGTCTGTGCTTAATTAACGTGCTCCTTACTCTCTGGTATTATTAAAATTGAATTTTTTTCCCTAATATGAATCAGATATTTTTTGAGTATACCTAGTTTTGGGGGTGGAAGTCCTTATGTTATCCATTTAACCCTCTAGTTTCATCTAATTATTCATTGACATTTTCTAACATTTATTTTATATATACAGTTATATATTCTTTTTGCTCACTGTAGTTTTTCTTTATAGTATTTATCACAAAGTGTCTGTTTTGGTAACTTTTTTGTTTAATGTCTATCTCCTTCATTAGACTTTAAACACCATAATGCAGGGACCATGTCTGCCTTGATTACCACTGTATCCTAGCATCTGGCATAGTGCCTGGCACAGAATAGACATATGTGATGGTGGAATAAGTCAGTGAGTGATCATATTGTCCAATTTATTTGATTTGGTTGAGTTTAATCATTCAAGATCTAATGGAACTTCTGTGTTGAATAATTGTTCTGAGATTCAACCATGATTGATTATTGATGCCTATCACGAGTATATGTTGAAAGTTGCGGTTCCGTTTTTGCCATACAGTGATCTCTCTGATTTGAACAATTTTAATGATATCTTGTCTTGAATATCTTTACTAAATGTAAAAAAAAAAAAAAAACTTGTCTAATATAGTGTCAGTTGTGAAATTTAATTACTCAAGTTTCTGTATTGGATTTTCACTCTGCCTCTTTTTTTTTTTTTTTTGCAGTTTACTTATTTATTTATGTATTTATTTATTTATTTTACTTATTTTGGCTGTGCTGGGTCTTCGTTGTGGCGCTCAGGCTTCTCTAGTTGCAGCGTGCCGGCTCTAGAGCGCACAGGCTCAGTAGTTGCAGCACGTGGGCTTAGTTGTGGTATGTGGGATCTTAGTTCCCCAACCAGGGATTGAACCCAGGGCCCCTGCATTGGGAGCACAGAGTCTTAATCACTGGACAACCAGGGAAGTCCCCTTTTGCAGAGTTTAAAGTCATTGTTCATAGGGAACATCGTGTACAGGCTATATTTCATAGGGAACATCGTGTTCCGGATAAGAAGAAACAAGATTTTATTTCTGGTGAATTACTAATGAATTAATTATCAGTTAAAGTTTTCTTTTTTCCAGTTAGTATTGCTAATTTCATTCAACAGCAACTACTTCTTGAGTAACATTTATAATGAAATTATTTTATTTGAAAATGTCTTTAAATTATTTTTTCTCGCAGGGTATCTGGAGTCCTCGAAAAATTCCTAATCCAGATTATTTTGAAGACAATCACCCATTTCTTCTGACTTCCTTCCGTGCTCTTGGTTTAGAGCTTTGGTCCATGACCTCTGATATCTACTTTGATAATTTTATTATTTGTTCGGAAAAGGAAGTAGCAGATCGCTGGGCTGCAGATGGCTGGGGAGTGAAAATAATGATAGAAAATGATAATGAGGTACATACAGTATTTACCATATGGTAATAATAGGATGTGGTCCTGGTTATAGGTTGTACAAATGGCCTATAAAAAGGTAAATAAATGTGCAATAATTACTAAATGCTAAAGAAACATATTTAAATAAATTTATGTAAACAGAATATTTAGCTTTACCAAATTATGATACAGCTTCATTATAAACTAATAATGAATTATATATATGTAAGTCTTCATTTCATTTATTAAATTATGATAGCATAATGGGATTGAGTGCCTTTTGATGGTTATAGAAATAAGACCACTACTACTACTAGAAATGAGACTTAATATCTTTGTCACCTATCAATTTAAGGCCTAAGTGGGAACAGTAATCTAAATATTCTTTATTCATTTTAACTACTTTTCACTTAGAGGAGTATAGAAACTTTTAAAATTTAATATTATTATGTTCCAGTTTTTTTTCCCCAAATCTTAACACTACTTAGAAAAGAATAAGCTAAATATTTCAACACAATGCATCTTGGAGAATCTATCTTTAAAACCAATTACTGTAAAGAAAAATGTGTACGTCACATTAGGTCTTTTTGGATATTAGCAAAAACCATCAGAAGAGTAAGTAAAGGTAAAGGGATTCTCATTTGGAAACTCTTTTAACTAAAACATTTGATAATTTTAGATTTTATTTTAGTAAGAGAAACAATTTCCTTCCTGAAGGTTGTGTATAAAATTTGTTAATAAACAAGCAAAAGAAAACACAATGATTATCAGGTTGATTTTTTTTTTTTTTTTTTTTAGTAAGTTTTTTAAAAGTACAGGATGAGTTATCAGAGAGTTGTGTACTTCTAAATGAAGCAGATAATACATCCATAAAGAGTAGTTCTATCCTAAAACTTACCAAAAAAGAAAACTGTCCTAATTCTTGCTGGTAGGTTAGCAATATTCACCTATATAGTATAATGTACCTTCTACTACAAACTGTCAAACAGCAATGCATGCGAATAATTGTTTAAACTTTACGAAGTATAAAATGAGAAAATAAAATATTTTTTATCTTGCAAATTCATGATTCCTTAATATAAAACCACCTAGGTGAAATAAGTTTTTTGTTTTTGTAGGCTGTATTTCTGAATGAAGGTTTATAAAATCTTAATTGCCTTTTTATGCTTATTTCTTCTCTAGCCTAGTATATTCAAACAGTTGATGGCAGCTACTGAAGAGCGCCCATGGCTTTGGTTCATTTATCTTGTGACAGCAGTGCTTCCAATAGCATTAATTACTTCATTTTGTTGGCCAAGAAAAGTAAAGGTAAAGAAAATGAATTTTCGTCAACAGTAAAAAAAAAAAAAAAAAAAATCTCTTAGTGTTTAGGAGTTCTGTATTGGAGCAAGTGGCTCTTAAAAGTAATAAACTAAATTGCCTATAAGTTTTTACTGATAGTTCACTATGATATCACTTATTGCAAAAAATCTTTTTGTAAATAGTGCTTTGCTTTTAGTAAAAATAACTTGTGTTAAACTGCGACAGAAAAGATATGAAGATGCAGAGTTCAAAAAACCGGACATATGTAAACCACAAACAAAGGGAGGACTAGAGCAAGAAGTGAAGGGAGAGAAAGCAGCCCTGGAGAAACCAGTGGACTTGGAAGAGGAAAAACAGCAAAGTGATGGTGAAATTCTTGAAAAAGGTAAGATGATGATGGTGATTTATAATGGGGACAAAGCTGGGCAAAGCTCAGTTAAAATAGTAGATTAAGTGGTAAACACTAGCTGTTGCACTTGTTTATTGTCAGATTTATACCATTTGAATCCCCAAGAAGGCGTGACTGGCGAAGAGGAGTAACATCCTTGCCTGGGTTGTACCTGAGCAGACATCCAATGTATGACTTTTGTTTTCTAGGAAGAAAGAGTTGTAAAAAGTGTTCAGTTGCTTCAGAACCTAGCAGCTATGAATCCCATATGCCATAGCTTTTTGCAAAGATTTTTCTCCCCGCCAAGGATGACACGGGAGGTACAGACCATGGCTTCTGTAGAAGAGTAATCGGTTTAAGGCAGGTGATTGCAGCAACAAAATCCACACCAAGTCTCCCAAGGGCTGTTGTTTATCGGATAATTTATCATGTGGAACCAATAGTTTAATCTCTTGAAAGGATTGCTAAATCATACGTCCCCTTTCCACCCTCTTCTAAACTCCAGAAGATGTTAGAACTGAAGACAGCTGAGGCTTTTTGGTGCCTCTCCAGTGAGACTTCCTTATGCACATCTAGGTAGCAATAAAACTATTGGTAGTTGTCAGGCATCCCAAGCCAGGCTCCAGAATGAGCGCTTTATAACCTAAATTATATCTTGAACACTGTTTTTAACTTAATAGTTGATGAAACAGTTGACTTAAAAAACATACTCTCTCAAAATACACATGCACACACATATTTACATATATGTGTGTACACACACACACACACACACACAATTCTTTGGTTTTCATTTTACATACAGACTGAGTGCTTTAAAATTCTTTAAACCTGCCCCTTTCCTCAAATATGATGATTTATTTATAAAATGTGGTAAAATAAATATTTCTATTTAAATTTTTAAAAATGTCTAATGGAAGAAATTGCTTTTAAATATTGGAATTTAAATACATCCTTCCACTTTTATTTAATACTTTTAAATAGCAAAATTCTAATTCGAGTTTTTGCCTTTAATAAAATCTGTTTAATAAAAAATTCTAGAAGAGGAAGGTGAACCTGAGGAAAAGAGTGAAGAAGAAATTGAAATCATAGAAGGACAAGAAGAAGGTAATAAATCAAATAAGTCTGGATCAGAGGATGAGGTAAGCAACTCTTTAACAGAAAATAAACTAGTTTCTATGTATGACTGTTAATCCATAAAAAAATATTTAATAAAAGCAGTATGGTTTTTGAAGAATTTTTTGCCATATTTCTCCCAGCTTTCTTAAGAGCATATATATTGCTTTAAAATGTATCCATAAGGAAAGCATGAAAATACTGTAATTTATGTCGTCTTAATGCCTAATGAAACAGTATAAAGTAAGCCTTTGGTTTACAAAATATAAAGAGAGAGCTACGTCTGTAAAAAATGACTTCATTAAGGTGTTTTGTTGAAAGGTGTAATAAGCAGACCATCTGAATATTTAAAAAGTAATTCTGTTTATTACAAGACAATTTTCTTTTAGCCATTGTGAAAACATTCTGTCACAGTTATTTACTGTAACATTTTGAAAGATTTCATTCATTGGGTAGTTGAGTACTATGCCTGGTAATGGTGTTTTTCTCAAATCTTTAATAAACTAGTTTTTCATTAACTTGATATGTCTGCCCCCTTTTCCATCCTGATGTATGATAGAACTTTCCACAGTGCCTTTTTTTATAGTCAGTTATTATGGAATCAGAAACCATCCAGGTATAATTCAGAACCCGAGGTTTCTTCTTTCACCTAGTATATACCCCCCAAGCCTGTTTTCTCTGCTTCTCTAGCCCTCTAAGAGCTGCATAGCCCCACCTGCCAGTCACCGTCCCCAGCACTCTCAGAGCTTAGAGTTAGGTAGGGTAAAGGTCCGTTATGCCTGGACTGTTGCATGTGATGAGATAAACTTGCTATTTTGTTTATTTGAAGAAATCTCCCAGATAAACTTCTGTTGTTATTGTTTTAGTTGTTTTCTAAAGCTTATTCAGTACATATACCTGGTTACTGGTCTTAACTGCCTAGTGAGGTTTTTTTTAAATGGGTTTTGGGGCTCATTATCTAGTATGAATATCTTTATTTAGAGGGAGTTGGGTGAAGATAATTTCTTCCAGAACAGAGTTTTAAACAGTCCTTGTTTCCCGCCGTCACTCTTTTAATAATAATACTTGGAATCATTCACTGAATGTGTATTCTAGTTATATTTTGCTTTGTAAAATATTTTGTGTACCTTTAAAAGTATCTAAATTCCATCTTTTCAGTCTTTTAATCTTCTTATATGTTTGTCAGTGAGCTAAAATAAATCAATTTTTATATAATATAACCTTTAGAAATAATTATAACTGTTTTGTATAATACCTGCATTATTTTATTGTTATACAAGTTTAATTTATATATAAACGATTATTCTGGAAGGATAAGAATTAAAGGAGAGAAAAAGCCCAAATCATAAGTTTGATGTTTCCCTTTCCTCTCTGTTAATTTTTCTCAAAGTATTAGGTACCAGAAGTTCTGAAAAAGTCTCTGTAAAACCAGCTCAGCAATTCATTACTTACAGAAACATTGTGATGTATAGTTAATGCTTAATATCCCACAATGAAAATATCATATAACCTTTAATTAACCAACATTAGATTAAGTTGTAAATCATGAAATAAAATCATGAATTGAGGTATTAGCATTATTCCTTGTCAGATGCATATTTGACAAACAGTTATTCTAAAAATGTAATCATGGCAAAAGATGAACAAATTGAAACATATCAATTTATATACACGTTTTTGATCAGTTATTAAGTAAAGGAACAAAGATAAAGATATATATATATATAAACATAAAGATGTTTTGTTAGAAACATGTATTTTAGAGAATAAGAAATAACATTATTTACTACTCTCTACTAGTTGCCCACTGTATGAAAATAAACGTTTTCATATTTTTTTCCCTAGATGAGAGAAGCAGATGAGAGCACAGGATCTGGAGATGGGCCAGTAAAGTCAGTACGCAAAAGAAGAGTACGAAAGGAGTAACCTGTATTCAAGTATTTTTAATTCCTAAGAGAGAGAGTTGGCATTCTCAAGTCGGTGTGCCAGAACTGAACTTGAGTCAATCTGCACATCCTGTTTCTACTATCTAGCAATGTTATTCTTTCAGACGTTTATTTTAATCTTATTTTTCAGAAATAAAAAACTTTGAAGTTAACCTGGTCTTTGAATTTAGAATAAAAGAAAAGTGGCACATTACATGTCAAATTTTAAGAGATTAATAGCATTAGAAGTTACACAGTTTTAATAGTTTGGAGAAAGTTTTGGTTTCTACAGAGCAAAATAATACGCAGCAACTTCACTGCTATTGGAAGAATCAGTTATTGGAATTTCCCCTTAAACGGCTATACTACAGTATAACTGGTAGTTCCATAGTATAAATAAGAGTGAGTTCTGTTGTACAGAGCTAAATGCAGTAAAGTTTCTGTATGGTTGTTTGTTTCTGTCAACAATTGGAAGTGTTGCATGTGACCCACATTTACCTACTTTGTGTCAAATTATAGTTACGGTCCATTGTTCACGTAAATTATAGAGTCCTTTCAAGAGGTGCTTTGTTGACAGACAAATCAACAAAACTGAAATGTCTATGTGTCATTCATAGAATCACTGGTCAGTAGTGCAGCATACTTGCATTTGAATACAGAGATAAGAGGTTTATCAAAACGAAATGGTGTACAGATTTTTTTGAAGCTGTTACAGTTGTTTTATGCCAGAATGGCTTACTCTGTTTACAAGATTGCTTATGCCTACATTGCTCTTGAAAATAAAATTTAAATATTTTTTCTTCTTTAAATGATACCCTCTTTAATAGGTAAATTATGATTGGGGAGTCTTTCTTTTATCTGATCATTAACAGACTGTAATGGCTAATCTCAATCATCATGCTTTGTATTTTTATCTTTTTTCCGACAAATTCAAATCTATTGTCTCATCTAGCTTCAAAGCTGCCTCTATGGTAGACTATTGCTCCTCTTTTTAAAACACAGTTGACCCTTGAACAACAGAGGTTTGAACTGCGTGGGTCCACTTATACACAGATTTTGTTTTCAATTAATTCTACAGTACTACACGGTATGTTGAATCCTCTGATGCAGAATCTGCAGATAAGGATGGTCAACTATGGGACTTGAGCATCTGTGGATTTTGGTATCTGCCAGGCGTCCTGGAACCAATCCCCAGTGGATACCAAGGAACGACTGTAGGTACCAAAAGTCACAGAAGTACATTATAGTAGAGCTGTATTATTCCATTTAACATATTTAAGAATTTTTCATGTTTGGGTGACAGACCCTTTGGAAGGTGATCTAAATCTTTGAGACCATGGAACTACTTTAATACCAACTATCTAGAGAACTCTATACTAGTTGGGTAATATTTTGGATTCCTTCATGGACATATACATCCCATCCTTGGGTAAGCCCGCCTCCCGTACATCCCCCTCCCCAGTAGTACACTTAAAGCTTATGTATAAGGAAAAGGAGCCTCTAGCTTCTCCTCTGACATAAAGGAAGCCAAACACAGCCAGTATAGCCACTATTCACTCCTTATTTCAGGGAGTGAACTGAAAATGAAAATAAGTGCTTTATTCCATTGCTGTGTTCTGAACTTTCCATAAATTGGTGGTGGACAATCTTAATATGTAGTTAACCATACTTTGTATTTATTTAATGCTGACTAAACGTAACACATCTTGCAGGGACTCCCTTTCTTGCTTTGTATTGGGAATGTCCAAGTGAACTAGACATATTGAATGATTCTAGATGAGAATGTTTCTGAAAGTAAACTACTACTTCATGAGATAAATCCTTTCTTAACTTTATGGAAAACTTCTTGCCGACAAGTGTCTTATATATGATCATTTTTTTCTAAAGATTATTAAAGCTTTTTTTACTTTCTTGGTTGCAGATTAATTTTAACTTTCACATCTGGTTAAACTCCATGAGCTTGTAGTGGTAAAATCTGAGCAACCAGTTTTTGCCAGTTCACAGCTCCTTCCTGTGGATGTACCATGCCTGATAGGTTTAAATTTGTGTATTAGATCCATGCAGTAGACAAAGCATAGAGTCTTCTTCAATAACGAAATGGCTTTTTCCTTTTACCACCGTAATGTGACTTTATTGTTTAAAACGATTTAAGTTTTATCCTTTCCTCTAATAAAGGAGAAAAATAAATGGATTTTGCTCTTTATTTCAGTTGGCCTTTTTAGAGGCTTTTTAACTTGACCAGGCTAAAGTAACTTCCTTTTTCTTGAACATTTTTTTAAGGTAACCTTGCTTCCACTGGTCATTCATCTAGGAAGATACATACTACTAGAACTAGGAGCTCTTTTCAAGCGTCAGTCTACATTTGCAAGACACACAGGATGAACCTGCTTACGTGTGAAAATTAACCACTAGCAATGAATATAATGTACCTTAGAAATTTACAATACTAATTTAGAAAACTAATAGTTTTCAGTGGAAACTATTCAGAATAGTTAAAACATAAATATATTACACTCTAGGTACCTGTGAAGCTTTTTTGTTCTCTTTTCAATTGTGGTTCTGTTTTTAAGTTCAGCAGGATTTAGAGATGAAATATCATATGGTTAATATTGGATAACTACTTCAATCTCATGTAAAGGATTTATTTAAACATAATAGTAGCATTTTCTACATAAATTCTAATAATCTCTTCCGAAATTATAGCTCCCATTTCCATAGCGTGACAGCTGTGAGGAGTTAAGGAAATAAAATTATCCCTAATCTGACAGGTCAGATGAAGCAGGTTGATGGGAGAGAAAATGTATTTCTGAATGCATTTGAAGTTTGTAGAGATCCAAATACATGGAAAAGCAATGGTAATTTTAGAGAAAATGGGCAACAGGATAATTTTTTTAAAATGATCTTTTAACACCTAACATAGTATCTTACCACATATTTTGTGTTTCTTAAATGAATAGAGTTTTATGTCTTTTGTAAAATTTTGGAGTAATTTCAAGTTTTAATTACTTAGACTAAACATTTGATAAGCCATCTATAGATAATAATAGAAAATTTAAAACAAGGCAAATACATTATACAGTCGATTACAATATATTACTTTAGCTTCCGTCATCACTCCTCAATACCCCTTCCATTATATGGTAAATTAGGTCCTAAAGCCAACATAAAGTCCTTGTTATAGTAAATATCTTCAAATATCATTAATCTCTATGATTTAAGTGAAATAGACTGTAGCTTGTTTTTAGGATAGAGTAGCTAAGAGGCAATTAAGTCATTCTTCCAATTGTTAACCTTTCATTTAGTCACATTCTCTGTTCTTTCATGATGTACAAGTGGTCTCACCAACTAAAGTAATATCTGGTCTTTGCTGGCAATTTTGATTATATCAGCATTGAAGAAATATCTGATGACAACCACTAGAGGGTGTTAAGATAGGGAAAAACAAAATTATTGGGGAAAGTAAAGAAAGACTGCATTCTAAAGAATTAAGATCAATTTTGCTTTGTTTTGGACCATAAAAGTAATTCTAGAATATATAATTCACCTTTCACTTCTCGTTTGGAGAAAGGACTTGATCAGGAATATAAATGTGACATCATAAACTGGTTGGAACTGCATGCTTGGATGATTTTGGTTATTTCTCCACAAATTGTTTTATTGTTACACGTACAATTCCAAATTCCAAAAATCTCTGTAAATCTGAAGTTTTTCCTGTTTGACATCAAAACTCATTTGGCAGCCAAACCTGACCTCCCTGACCGGCTACATGTAGTCTTTACTTACGTAACTAACTTAGTATTAAATTCATATATTTCGCTACAAAAATGTTAATGTATTTGATTCCAAGTGCTGCCCCAAGCTGTACTGGTGTATGAGTCATAATACTTTATGAAATGAAAAATTCCAAATTCTGAAATATCTGGTCCCAAGAGTTCCAGATAAAGGATTGTGAGCTGTATTAACTTGCTATAAGTAAAGTCCAAAGGGAATATAAAGAGGACAAATTTTGGATGGAATACTAGTGTTAGTATTGAGGGAAGTTCTACTGGGAGACCCTGAGGAAAAGCGGTCCCTGCCAGTCATCATTCCACCAGCAATTAGAGCTAGGAAGTATCACTATTAAAAATGTATTCTGACACTGGTTAAAACAATAAGGAAGACTTTATTCAGCACTATTGCAATAGGGCCAACACTATCACCATGGGGGGAGAGAATGGGCTTAACTCCAGATACAGTGAAGACAGCTGGGGATTTATAGTCGTTGAGCAGAGTGGGTCAGGGGAGGGTTGGTGGATGGAAAATTCCTAAGAGGAGACATCGAGGGTAGAAGGGTGCTTGCCATGCTGATTTAACAGGATTCTTGCTGAAGGCAGGCAGGGTGATCAGATTCACCTAGCAGGATTTTTACTAAAACTGGACTAGGCAGGCTGAAGACAGGGCCTAACATGAGGCCTAGACAAAGAGGGCTCAGAAGAACCTGGTTAAAGTTTGGTCAAGGAGAGTCTTGATCAGAAGCTAGGCACAGTCCCTGTGCACACTGTTTACCACCTGTATTTCTAATACGGAAATGACATCCTGAAGATATTGCCATAATGAAAACAATATATAGCACTGGTTTACCATTCATATGATGACCAGGTGGGGCATGTATTTCAGGTAACATTTTGTCACCTTCTGAGTTAACAGCTGTAGGACAGCAGTTGGAAAAGCCAAAATGTGAAATGAATTGGCTGTTCCTTGATGCTTTTAGCAAGGTATCATCACAAGAAGGAACTTACTTACCAGTGTCCAAGCAGAGATGGAAGGGAATAGAGAAGGATCACACATATTAGGTACGTCACAAGATTAGAAAAGCTAATTGCTTCTGTACCCTGAATAGCAGAAAAAGTTCAAAATGGTTTTATTTTTGAGATGTGGGAGGTAGAAGGGGAAGGCCGGTTAAGACTTCTCTTCTAAGCGTTAAGGCAGTCAAAGGGACCCAGCCCTGCAGTGATACCTGGGTGTCGCAGTCCCAGCGCAGTCTTATTTTCAGTTGGTTTCAAAGTAGCCTCCATGAAAGAGAGGCAGGGTCCTGAGAGGAAGGAAGGCAAGCAAACTTTGAGAATTTGGTCTAGGGAAGAACTTGATTGTGATTCCTAGCCTATGGAACTGAAGCATATCGACAACAAGGTTGTTCTTGAGGGAACTGTACAGCCCAAGAAACGTGAGCTTGGCCTACAGACGATGGGCAGCAGACTCACACCAGCGCTAAGTGGACTGCTTTCACAACTCCCATGAGGGGAATACTCCAAACTCTACTTCAGAGTCCTGGGTGGGGGCGGGGGAACGGACAAGGAGTAACTTTCCAGTTGGGGGAAGCCATGGAGAGCAATGGGAAAGGGCAGTCCCTGGCCAGAGATTACAGTCAGGGTCTAATCAAGGAACTTCGTCCACTATCAGAGACAGGATCTTCACAGGGTCTCTCTCCCAGGAGTATTCCACAACTGCTTTGATGTGTTTCCCTTTATTCCGTTGTCCAAATTTAGAGTTTTTATTTAGGTATCCTATCCCCACTAGACCATTATAAATGGGCAGAGCAAATAATCTGTCATCAGTTTAGAGGTGGTCAGACTACTAGGAGTCACATCTACAGCTGACAGAGCTTGATAGAGATCCTGGATTTTGAGCTGAGTCAGTAACTGGATGAGGAGAGGCTGAGTACGTTCTGTGTATGGGAAGAAGGCTGGGCACAGATACTTACTAGCAAGAGAAGAGGGCTGTGGCTGAAGCTGCTGCCACCCTCATCCTCCGTCGGCTTCCATAATAAAGTCGTAGCGGGAATATGGCTTCCAGCCAGCGACTACATTTCTCAGCCACTCTTGCATCTAAACCCCACGCCCTTGGGAATGTGAGAGGACATGAGCCATTTCCAGCAGGCCCAACCCATAAACCCTGCATGTGTACCCCATGCATTTTTCTGCAAATCAGAATGGCGGTAACTAGTGTGACTTGGAAGCCACGGTTGAAAATGGCAGAGAAATCCCCAGCTCACAAAGCCTGTTTGTTAGTTTACAATGCTCACCTCAGAACCATTAGTTGGAAGAGAAACTTCTGTGTTTTTTTTACCATTGCATCTCGTTACAAGAGCTTAGCCTAACCTAAAAAATACAACCACCTTTCCCCTGGCAATCTTGGATCCTTTTCTTTGAATTCTTTGCTTTTATTTTTTAAATTAAGGTATAATATCCTATATTTGTTTTAATAAGAATAGTATTCCCGGATTTCCCTGGTGGCGCAGTGGTTGAGAATCCACCTGCCAATGCAGGGGACATGGGTTCGAGCCCTGGTCCGGGAAGATCCCATATGCTGAGGAGCAACTAAGCCCATGCGCCACAACTACTGAGGCTGCGCTCTAGAGCCCGCGAGCCACAACTACTGAGCCCGCGTGCCACAACTACTGAAGCCTGCACGCCTAGAGCCCGTGCTCCGCAACAAGAGAAGCCACTGCAATAAGCCCGCGCACTGCAATGAAGACTAGCCCCCACTCGCCGCAACTAGAGAAAGCCCACATGCAGCAACAAAGACCCAATGCAGCCAAAAATAATACAAATAAATTAATTTAAAAAAAAATAGTATTCCCTTAAACATCCAGTAACTGGTACTTAAATAAGATATGCTACTTATCCTGTGGCTTTGAACAACCCTGATACACCACTGCACCACTGTATATATCCCAGTTACTTACGCAACAATATCAAAACACATGCAATTTTTGAAACAGCTTTTTATTAAACAGCAAAGCATAATAGCAATACAGTTTTAAATGTTTAAAAATTAGGTCACAAAGGGATGCAAAATGTTTGCAGTATGACTATTATATATTCATACAGCTAAAGTCATCAAATCTTAACACCAATACAAACATTAAGATTCTTCCATGATTAGCCTAAATTTAATAACCATAAACTATATTAGTGGATCTCTTTTCCTATTTAATATTTTAACATTACTTGTGATACTGATTTCTTTACCAAATGGAATGTACAAACTAAATTTTAAAAAACTTAAATGACTAAAACTCTGCAAACCAGTAGTTGGGTTTACAGAAAATTCTGGGAGAAGTAGTGAGATAAAATACTGAGAAAGCATCAATTAGTATACATGTAAAACTCTCCCATTTTATTCATGATTCTGATACTAATACACTTTTTAAGGGACTTTGCAAAGTTGATCATCTGGGTACTGCAAATAAACCTGAGACCAAACTTTATTCCCTTCTAGGTGTGGTTTACATAAGGTTAGCCAAACTTAATCCATTTTCTTATATATTCCCCCCTCAAATCTGATCTGTGCCAGAGATAACACAAATCTGGAGTAAAAACATTTGGAGTTGGTTACAAGTACTTACCAAGTATTGAATACTTCTCCTACCCTATTTCTATTTTTCCTCAAAATTTTCTGTTTCAAACACACACACAACCAGAGCTCATCTTTTCAGGTATCAAGTGGATTATTCTGTGCAAAGGAAGTTTTTAACAACAAATCTTCCCAATATGATAATTCAGTTTCAAAGAAAAATCTTCATCTTTATAGCCCCCATTTTCAATTGATTAAACAGAAACCAACTATCCTATCTTATTACTAACTATAACAAATAAGCCCTAAGCTGAGAAAGTATCTTATTTTGGTGAAGTTTCAACAGAGTTCGGGCTACTCTCTTAGATGATTAACTACTGAAATTACTTTTTACAAATGTGAAACCAATTTTTTCCTTAGGGGAAGGAAAATGGGAAGAAAGCAAATGGAGAAGAGGCACACGATGGTGGACAGGGTATGTAAAGCTGTGCATTCAGTACGTGATTTTGGTCACTTTTTCACAACACGGTGGTTATTTTCTTGTATCTCTAACTATGCCTATAATAAAAGACAATGCTAAACCTATAAAAGCAAATTTGATATAACATTCATTTTCAAGTTTCATAAATATATGCATTTCTAATTATAAAGTCTCTACAATACCTTTGCACATTTTCATAGACTAACATAATACACAAACTCATGGAAGTCTTCTGTTATGCTCTTAATTTTGCTTAGATCTGACATATCTTCATAAATACTCAGTGAAGCCACAAACAAAAGTACTATAACTTTTGGAATCGATCCAAGTTTTAAAGAAAAAAAGATCAGCAGCAATTCCATAAGACATAAGGGATATCAATCCCTTATTTTCTTTTGCTTTTTGTGTCAGTTGTTTGAAAAACACTAGAAGCTGACATGAGGTTTTCTATATATTGTCCAAGAACTTGGTTTTCTGATTTTAGCTTCAGATTTTCTTCCTTAACTGCATCTACTCTTGCAGAGAGATCTATATGAAAAATAAAAAAGCGCATTGTCAACAAAATGATGGCAATGACTCCATGTTATAAAATGCTTATTAAGATTCATTTGTAAAAGAAATACCACAATCCTTAAATTTTGTTTTTAAACTCAGACTACTTTAGAAGTTAAGGTAAAGAAAGTAAACTGAGTACAAATCAATAGCCAAAATTCCTAAAAAGAGATTTCACATTAGACTAAATGTTATTCTTTGTAAACAGCATTTTTGTTAAGTAGTTAACTCTTAAAATGGTTATTTAAAAAAATACTGTTTTTAAAATGTGAATTTTGGTTCATATCATCATAAAACCATTGTCTTTACTAGTAATATTTAAGACAGTGTAGTAGGTGAACATAACTGAATTCACATACTGGATATATGCAGTCAGTTTCCAAGCAATTGATCGTTTTATATTTTTACATTAGCAAGAGATTCAAAAGAACAGGTCTTGATTAAAAAAAGAAGATACCACACCTCAGTCATTCAGCAACTAAGTTACTGGGGTGCCTTCTAAGAGACAGGCACTGTTCTAGAGGCAACGGTAACAAAAAAGGTCCCTGCCCTTAACAAGCTGACATTCTAATGGGGCTTAGGGTGGGTGGGGGTCAAGAGAAAAAGCAAGAAGGGTAAGGGTCACAGGAAGCAAAGGGCAGTTGTCCTGTGATACAGTATAGTCAGGGATAGCTATTTTGATTAAGGAAATTTCGCTAGAGACCTAAAGGAAGTAAGAGAATGAGCCACACAGATATGCAAATGACTAAGGGAAAAGATTCAAGCACAGGGGAACAGCAACTGCTAAGACCCTGAGGAGACGCTTGCTGAAAGAACAGCAAGGAGGTTGAAGTGTCCCAGTCAGGGAGTGTGACAGGACTCTGAAAGGTAAAAGGGAAGTGAGAGACTTCCAGGGAGGAACCTGGCTTCCATTAACTGTGAGATGGGAAGCCACTGGAATGACATGATCTGCTCAATCTGATTTCAAAAAAAAACACCACCACCTCTTAATTTCGTTGAAAACCAAAAGATGTTTCACTGGTGGAATTAATTTTATGCAAGACATTTAGAAAATGAAAAAACTCAGATCAGTTCCCTTATAATCCCTGAGGCTAATACACTGATTTTACTCTCATATAAGCTTTATTAAAGTGGACTTAGTAACACAGTGTAGGGACTTAAACGGGGCTCATTATGTTAGACCTTACAGAGGGAAGCATAAGAACACTATTTGACTTCCTTATTGAAACGTATCTGTTCTTTGAAATCACCAGCCAAAGCTACAGGCAGGAGAGGAAAAAAACTACTGAAGTAGACTTTGAAATTTATACTTTTAAAAACTGTGCACAGTAACAAACAAAATTTAGCAATCTGCTTACAATTACAATTTCAATTACCTGGATGTTAGTCAAGAAAAATACAAAACGCAAGCTAACCTTCAAGGGTGTGTTGGAGTTCCAACACTTGATTAATAAGTCGTGTTTTCTCCTCCAGTTCCACCTGATTTTCAGCATCAACTGCTGTAATGAAAAGGTTCAGATTTACTATTAATATTAGCTACCATTTGTGTAGTATAGCACTTAAAAGATCTGCAAAATAGTTTATATTCATTCTTACTTGACTTATACAAGAGCCCTGTAAAATAAAAGGTTAAATCCCACATGGCAGATGAGGACACCAAGGTGAAGGTAAAATGTTTTGCCAACATCTCGTAGTTAAAGAATGGAAATTGCCTTAAATCTTTTCTAGAACTAGATGGGATTATAAATAAGTACACTGGCCAAGATCAAAGCCTTCTAAGTATTGATTCTCTGCTCTTTCTATTGCTTAATAAAGCAATGTATGCGCCACAAAACCAGGAACATACAAAAAGGAAAATGAAGAACATACCATCCATGTCAGCATTCATCATCTTCGGTAACAAACTTTTGGGCCTTGGATGCGAAATTCTTGATGAATGGTCTGCAATAAGAAAAAGTTAGAAACATAGACACATAGAATAATGAAATATAAGCTTGTTTGTCAAAAGAAAATTAAGTGACCCAGTAGGACCCTTTTCACATGCTTTACTAAGAATGAATACCCAGTGTGGAAATAAGCAAAGAATATTTACAGTTTACAAAGAGAGGTATTAAGTAAATAAGAGAAAATGTTGAGTTTCTTGGTAGTCAAAGAAATGCATAATAAAATACCACTGTATATTTTGTAAAATATTTTTCTAAAAGAAGATAATGATCAATGCTAGCAAAGTTATGGAAAAACAAACACAAAATATTGGACACAAATTTTAAACGTAATATGTACAGTAATAAACAAGATTCATAAAAACATTTAAATATTTTTTACAAAGTAATTTTACTCTTGGAAATTTAGCCTAAGGAAAATTAAGAAGGAAAAAAATTACATCCATAAAAATCTTTACTTCAACCTTATTTATAACCTAGTAAATTGGAAACGACATAAACTGTCCATTCAGAGTCTGGTTGATTATAGTTGCCATTTCTAATGGAGTGGCTACTAAAAATAATTATGACTATAATAACATGAAAGAATGTTTATGCCATTGTATATTCACTGATGTAAATTATGTGAAAAATCTTTAGTATGGACAAAGAAAACACAGCAAATTGAAAAAGCTCTTACATTAAGGATAATGGCAGCAAGGAAGACAAATCTAAAAATATTCTTCATTATTAAAACATTGTTTCATATATACCAATTAACACTTTTTAAACATAAAATTCAAAAGAAAAATACTAGTTATCTGAAACACTAATATGGGTTAAATGAAAAATATGTACTTGTCACCTCCTGGTTATAGTTAAAATAGTTTAATTAGGATGTAAATGAGTAAATAAATATTAATATTTTCTTCTGTCCATAAAAGGCTCCAAAATATTAAAGCACCAAATCCTTGTGAAACATGTTCTGCTCTATTGCTAACATTCATTTCACATGCAATGGGCTCAAAATTTATTAACTAATGTACCAATTACTGAAAACAGATTTGTTAACCAATCTAATTTACTCACTGAAACAACTTAGATCTTAGTCAATGTTGTTACTCTTTCAACAAGTACTTATTGAGCACCTACTATACCCAAGGCATTGCTATGCCTCCATATGCTGAACAGTAGAACCCAAACCTATTGAACAAGGATGTCTACATACCAGAACTAGAATCACAATCAAAACAGTGAACAGTGTATTGTATATTCCCTCATGACACTTCAGATGCTGGCATGAACATGGCAATAGAATGCTCAGTGTACACATGTATAAACTACCTCTCAAGTAAGATATCACTCAGTCTAAAAAAGAAAGATATTAAACCTCCTTTACACGTAGCATTATTAAAGAAGTAACGCTAAAAATAATGCTTAATAAATCTACCCCAAGTCTTCTCACTTATCCAGCATTAGCGCTACTCTCCCTCACTGGTTTTAACTCTCAGGTTCTTTGTACTTCAGAAAAAATTTTAGATAGATAGGTAGATATAGCTGCACACACACACACACACACACACTGACCCTTGAACAAGGGTTTGAACTATGCGGGTCCACTTACACTCAAATTTTTTTCAATAGCTACTACTACAGAACTACACGACCTACAGTTGGTTCAATCTGCAGATGTGGAATTGCGTATATGGCAGGCCGACCGTAAAGTTGTATGTGGATTTTCAATCGTGCAGAGGGTCGGCACCCCTAACCCTCATTGTTCAAGGGTCAACTGTTTAAATATGTGTGTATATGTGTATATATATCTATACACACACACACATAAATCCAAATAGACTGATGACGATATTTTTTTCCAAAAATTCTTTAAGTCATTAAATGCTTTGTATAATAGTATTCGAAGACCACACTTCAAAAATTATTCTTCTCCATTCAATCAATGTGTCTTTATAATTGAAGAGGAAGAGTGCTAGCAGTGAAAACTTTATTTGGCCCTTCCCCAAGAGAAGAGCACTTTCATACCACTTAAACTATTGATATTTGTCTGGGAGGGATGACAGAGGTAACAGCAAAAAGCAAAAGTAAATGATCTTGGGAATACTCAGCAACAGCAGACTTCAACTTGGCTATCTTCCCTGCTACATGAGAGAAGTACACCCCATTTTTTAAAAGTTTGCTTTATGCCACTTCACTTGCATAAAAGACCTACATTAGTACCTGTTTTGCTAAACAAAAGAAATCTGACGAGGATTTTCACTTTCGTGAAAAAAGGCAAAAAACAAAAATAGCATTCAGCGTTTGTTTTGCAGCGGGGTGTCAGAGGCAGCACTCACTCTGAGCAGTGACACCAAGCTCCTTCCCTGAGAACTACACTCAGCATCTCAGCCGCAAGCCGCCACAGCTCTGACCTGTGTCTGTGAGCATCCGTGTTTTATTTATTTTGTGCATCTGTTAGCAAGATGTGTCCTAAGATAATTGCTTCATCACTTTACGCCATTTCAGCTTACAAAAGGTAGGAATGCTCTACTTTAAGGTAGTAGGGGGAAACCTGTATATTAAATGCTCCAGATTTCTAATATCCAGTCTTTTTAAGATACACCTGAAACAGAATTTTCACGACAGCTGAGAAGAGTGATATGATACACAAGTCAAAGCAACAGATAGGGCTTCCCTGGTGGCGCAGTGGTTGAGAATCTGCCTGCCAATGCAGGGAACATGGGTTCGAGCCCTGGTCTGGGAAGATCCCACTAGGCCCGTGAGCCACAATAACTGAGCCTGCGCGTCTGGAGCCTGTGCTCCGCAACAAGAGAGGCCTGCGCTAATGAGAGGCCTGCGCACCGTGACGAAGAGTGGCCCCCACTTGCCGCAACTAGAGAAAGCCCTCGCACAGAAACGAAGACCCAACACAGCCATAAATAAATAAATAAATAAATAAACCCAAAGTTAAAAAAAAAAAAAAATTACCTAAAAAAAAAAAAAGGCAACAGATAATCACAAAATCAATGCACTCAACTTTGAAATCAGATCTAGTATAGGGATGGGTTATACTTCTTTTGCCCGTATTTTAGTCTAATACTAAAATTAAACCCAGAAGTCTTCCATAAATGCAAAGTGTTCCAGGCTGACCAATGTAGTAGGTAAGGAAAAAGAAGCCAGTTTCTGAAATTTTGGCCACATATAACCCAAACAATAGAAAATTACTCTTAGAAAAACACGTCCAGATTGGGGTGGAAGCAAGAGCACAAAAGCAGGGCGCAAGGACAATGCTATAGGATATACCACATAACCCAAGACAGCACTACTCACATCATAGCCCATGTAAGATTGCCCTGAGGGCTGAACAGTGCAAAACCTGCCCAACTGCATGTGGCAGCCGTGTGCAACACCAGAGTATCACCGGCTGCCTCTGCATGACAACAACAAAAAAACACAAGTAGCCATTTTTTCTTACTGTGATGTGATCAAATAGACCAGTCTCAAAACGCTACTCCTGTATATATTCTAAGTCTGTCAGGACATCCAGAGTCATAAACAGATTTATTTTATATATGGGATCAAAAGGTTTGTTGAGCTCTTTAAGTCAAAGTATTTTAGCCATGGATTTTACTTCCTTCAAAATAGGGTCAATCCTCAAACTTTGCAATGCCTACATTAGCACAGTACTACATCATAATATGCACTCGACACAAGATTAAATTTTTCAACTATAAAATTCTTTTTCTCAATCTATAGTTGCTATCATATCAATCCAATTGTGTCAGATGTGCTCTTAGGAGTTCATTTTCAACTCCTTCTGCCCCTACACATAAATCCAAACCTGACATTAAAAGAGAGAGAATCCAGACCAAAGTATCTCAAGTGTGGGAACACTGAAATAAATGTGGGGTGCTAACGCTGATCTGTTTATCCAAAATCTGCCTTAGCGTATCCAAAATCTGCCTTAGCTCTCCGCAATGGATATGACTGTCTGGGATTCCTCAACTCTGACCTAAGCCGAGGTCAGATCTCATAAAACTTTTCTCAAAAATCACAGTAAATTTTAGTGCCTATCTTCATCTAGCCTTGGTCAGTGGAAGAGAATCTAGAGTTATTTTGATAATTTAAGTCCAGGGAGCAAAGGTATGGAAAGAACAAGGATCCAGAAGTGTGGCAAGCATTAGTATAGACCCATTTTCCATGCCCTCACAGTCAGCTGTGACCAAAGGCTATCATCTTACCAAGTACACCTCTACCTTCTTTTCTAGTATGCCCAACAGTACCATGACATGCTCTTCATAAGAGGCAGTTTAGCACAGTGATTAAGAACATGGATTTAGACTACCTGGATTCAAATGCTAGCTCTCCTATTTATAAGCTCTGGACCTTAGGTAAGATTAACATCTCAGCCTCAGTTTCCTCATCTGTAAAATGACGTTAATAACAGTATGTACCTCATAGTTTTGTTGTGAGAATATTATGAGTTGATATATATAATGTGATTGCAACAATACACAGTAGTTATTCAATAATGTTAGCTATTATCTTTTCTACCATTTAGCTCTACTTCAGGCCACAAGAAGAATTTTTAAAAATTACCTGGTCCACTTGCCTCATTTTTACAACTAAGCCAAGGCCAAGATGATAATGGCCTACCTAAGATCACAGTAATACTTACATAGACAGAGCCAAGACTACATACAGTCAATGTCTCAGTCTAGTTTTATCCACCACTCCACCACAGGTATGCTCACATCGGAGACCTGAGATTTTGAGACTTTTCCGATATCCACCCAACCTAAACCACTCAACTTTTCTGCATCTAAAACTGATTTTCATCATCCGTCATCAACTTACTAATGGAACTCGCAAGACTACTAAACGTCACTGTGCATTAATATACTAAATTCTTTACATATATTAGCTCATCAAATCAACAGGACATGGTACTTTACAAACGTGGACCCTGTATCTCAGAAAGGCTACATATCTTGCCTTAGAGTTCATAGCTGAAGTCTGTACCAAGAATCTGAACTCAGATCTAACTAAAAAGTCCCTGCTTTTTCCATTATGCAATGGAAGACACTTTAATATGACCCTAATCTAAATTTGCAAAACATTTTGCAACCCTTGATGTCAAATTTCTTTGCTATTTCTACTATCTAAAAAACTGAAGGTAAATTTCATCCACTGCAAGCTGCAACGACTTTCAACATGGCTTGTTCAAGTCCCTTCAAATTCTGACTTGTTCTGGTTAAGTCCAATTTTAAATTCCACAAAATTAAGGGACTGTTTGGCCAAATATTTGATCAGAAACGAGATCCCCAGAGTGGCTAGCTATATTGAGTTTAATCAATGAATGAGTACAGGCACGGAATATATAGGCACAGCTTTGGATTCTCAGGTACGGAGTGCTGGGAACAGAGCACACCATCTGTCCTTAATATTATTACGTCATAGTACTGGAATCGATACACAACGAAAATCCTGTCTTTCAGGAATGTCTCCTGTTTCTTCTTTCCAACAATCCTAAGTCCCTAAACTTGTCCAGCAGGACCCTTGAAAGATGCCCATTGAGAAACTAACTCGGGAGCTACTTTCAGAGCCTGAAAAGATGTCGCCAGCCCTGGCTTCACCGCTCACTCGGCTCCCTCCCCGCCCCCGCGTCCTCTCCCCCGCCCCCGTCTCCGAGTTCTCGGCCGAGAAGCCGCGGGCTAGTCCAGGCATGCCAGGTCCCAACCCAACCGAACGCCCCTCCCGCAGTCCCACTTCAGGGCGGGCCGGGCCGACAGAGGCCTTAGACTCAAGATCCGCGGGGAGAAGACGGCAGGAGGTCCGCGCCACGGACCGCGGGGGACCCTCCACAAAGGAACCTCTGCGCCCAACAACGAGAGGATGAGAAAAAGAGGCTGCGCAGGGGTTCTGCAGGGAGCCAGGCCTCGGCCGCCCACCTAACGCCCAGGCCGTAGGACGCTCTTCCCGGGTCCCCGTGCGCCGGGCCGCATACATCCCGCCCCGCCCTCCAGGCTCTCGTCAGTACCGAGGCCGCAACTCCAGTCGCTCGGGGCCAAGCCCTCCGCGGCCCACGACGGCCCTCACCTGCCGTTTGAGGCGCCGGCAGGGGGAGGGATCGGGAGGATACCTCAGGCCTGGACACTCGGACCAACTGGCACCGGCAACCCCGCCCTCTCCGCCCACAGAGCGTGCGCCGAGGCTGGAGTCCCGCCCCGTCCCGGCCCGTCGCCAGCCAATCCCCACTCAAGAAGGCACGCTTGCGCATTAGCTACACGACGCCCCAATCATCCTACCTCAAACCCTCGGGATCCACCTTTTGCCACAACAAAAGGGAACTGTCATCCAATCAGGGTTGAGGTCGTTGTGGGCGGGTCCGGGAAGAGCAACAGCCAATGACAGTACAGAAGCTAAGCTGAGCGTGCGAAAGGCAGTCCGAGCGAGGCAGCTCCTCAGTCTCAGCCGGTCCGTGAAAATGGGGTCAAGAAATCCAGTGTGGAAAATTCTGACAGCTGTCAGGAAGGAGGTTGGTAAAACCTAACACTGGGCGAGAGAGAAATAATTCAAATTCAAGAAAAGGACGTGTGTGGACATAATAGAGAAAGTACCCTGGTTCTTCAGTTCTAAAAGCAGACTTTTCCATATTTTTAATTTCCCAAATCGGAAATCTCTTAAGTGTACGTCTAACGGACTGTTCCTCTCCGCATCTTCCCCAAACTATCATAAAATGCATAGTGCGCCGGACCATTTAATAATATTTTAGAATTGAGAAAATACCTTAATACTACTTTGGTGTATAGCACTTTTGCTCACTTTATCCCATTTGATTCTCACAGCAGCCCACATAAAGAAGCTTCAGAGTAAATAAATTTCCTGCTCAAGGTCATAGACGCAGTGTGAAATGCTGTGTTTCAGGTTTTGGGATGTAATGTAATCAGGCTGGGTACCATTCACAGGTACCTAGCACTTGACACAAAGCAGCATCCTGCTGGCTTTGAATATTTGTTATTGTTCTGGCTTTGGCACATTCTCCTGAGTTGTAGAGGTGAGTCATATCTCTACCTGTTTCTTGACTTTTTACTTCTAGCACAGTTTGCTGACATAGAGCCTTACTTTTTTTAAGGAATATATAAAAAATTTTTTCCGTTCAGTGTTTGAGAACTATACATTTGACTAGAACTAAGATACACACTATGAAGAAAATTTACTAGAATGCAATGCAGGAGCTAAATACATGAGAAATAAGAAAGCTTGAACATAAATCTAACAGGAGTGTCAAAAAGAGAGACTAGAGAGAATGGCTGTGGTCCGTATTTAAAGAGTAATAACTAAGAATTTTTCAGGGTTGTGGAATATTTGAATTAGATTCAAGAAGCACTTATTCTTGAGCAGGATTAAAATAAGGAATTCTGTACCTGGACACATCGTGGTGAAACTGCAGAACACCAAAGACTAAGAGAACTATTAAATGCAGATTTTTTTTTTTTTTTCTAGATGAACAGGTTTTTTGGGGGTTGCTTTTTCCTTTTAGTTTTATTTATTTATTATTTTTATTTTTGGCTGTGTTGGGTCTTCGTTTCTGTGCGAGGGCTTTCTCTAGTTGCGGCGAGCGGGGGCCACTCTTCATCGCGGTGCGCGGGCCTCTCACCATCACGGCCTCTCTTGTTGCGGAGCAGAGGCTCCAGACGCGCAGGCTCAGTAGTTGTGGCTCACGGGCCCAGTTGCTCCGCGGCATGTGGGATCCTCCCAGACCAGGGCTCGAACCCGTGTCCCCTGCATTAGCAAGCAGATTCTCAACCACTGCGCCACCAGGGAAGCCCCCTTTTAGTTTTAAATAGGGTAAAATATACATAAAAGACTTACCATTTAAATCACCATTTTAAAGTGTGCAGTTCAGTAGTGTTAGGTATATTCTCATTGTTGTGCAGCCAATCCCCAGAACTCTTTTCATCTTGCAGAACTGAAATTTTATACCCATTAAACAACTCCCCATTCACCTCTACTGCCAGCCCCTGGCAACCACAACTTTTTCTGCTCTATCAATTTGACTATTTGAGGCACCTCATGTAAGTGGAATCATACAGTATTTGTCTTTTGTGACTAACTTAGCATAACATCCTCAAGGTTCATCCGTGTTGTAGCATGTGTTAGAATTTCTTCTTATTTAAGGCTGAATATTATTCCATTGTAAGTATATACCACATTTGGTTTATCTATTCATCCTTCAGTGGACACTTGAGTTGTGTTTAGCTATTATGAATGCAGCTATGAACGTGGTATGTGCAGATATCTCTGTGAGACTGCTTTCAGTTCTTTTGGGTATATATCCAGAATTGGAATTGCTAGATCATATGGTAATTCTATTTTAAAAGCAACTTTTAAAAATGTGATATTAACACAAGAATAGACAAAAAGAAAGTTAGAAAGGCAAGTACCTGTACCTGGAAGTTGGTATAAAATAAAGGTGTCTGGTAAGGAAGAAATGTTGGTAAGGTTGTGGGAAAAACTATTACTCATTATTCTTGGTAGTAAAATTGGCACAGAAACTTTGTTAATTGGCTATATAAAAGATAAATTATGGTGGTTTTAGTGAAATTGGCTATTCATATAAAAATATGAAATTAGATCCTGATCTCACACCAAAAATAAAATTAAATTCCAAATGAAGTAAATGTGAAATGTGAAAAACAAAACTCTGAACTTTTAGGAAAACACAGATGTCTTTATGACACCACCGTAGAGAAGGATTTGTTAAACCAGACAAAACAGTGCCATTCATTAGGAAAAGATTTTAAATTTTGATTGTTTTATACACAGATGAGAAGACATTTTAAATCAAGTTAAAAGCAAGCCACAGACTGAAATAATATAGTAAAGCTCTGAAAATATAAAGAATTCTGACAAAGATAAAAAAAAATATTCAAATAACATAAACAGGCAACTCACAAAAGAGGAAAACTGAGTGGTCAGAAAGATTTTTTTTTAATGTTTACCTTCACTAGTAATCAGGGGGATTGATATTAAAACAAGATAAAGGGGTCAGTTCATTAAGAAGATGCAAAATCCTAACAGTGCTACAAAGTGGCACTGAAGCAAAAACCGATAGAACTGAAATAAGAAACTAGCCTACAACAATAGTCGGAAAGTTCATCACTCCCCTCTCTGTAATTTGTAAAACAAGTATACAGAAAATCTGTAAGGATAAGGAACCCAGGACCCAAGCTTGCCTTCACATTCGAATCACCTAGGAATCTCCTAATAACTCCAAAGAACAGCCTACATCCCAGACTTATTAAATTATGGTCTCTAGGGTGGGATACTGACATGAATATTTTTGGAATTTACAAAGGTGATTTCAACAGTGTGCAGGCAAATTTGGGAACTGTTGATATAGAAGACCAGAATAAAAACTTCTATCAACATATTTGACCTATTTGACATTTATAGAACATTCCACCCAATAACTAGAGAACTTGTCTTCTTTTCAAATGCACATGGAATATTCACCAAAATGGACCATATTCTATCATAAAACAACCTCAACAAATTTTAAATGATTGTAGTCATAACAAAATATTTTCTCTGCCCACAAAGGAATTAAACTAGAAATCAATAACAAAAAGATATTTGTAGAAAACCAAGTAATTGGAAATTAAACTACATGCTTCTAAAGACACTATGGGTCGCAAGAGAAGTCACAAGAGAAATTAGAAAATATTTTCAATAAATGTAAACATGTCAAAATTTGTGGGATGTAATGAAGCAGTGCTTAGAGAAATTTCTTTACCATTAAATGCTTATATGAGAAAACCACCTATGAAATAGTCTTGCAAAGAAAGTTTTTTTTTTTAATGCAGCCTGACCCAATCAAGTCCATAAACTAGAAATTTAACAGGAAATACAGAGGACAGAGAAATATGTTAAGTCTACCATCTGGATAAACTTAGCGAAATCTGACAATGGAACAAAACAACAGGACAAGAACAAATAACAAGAAACAAAGCCCTTTTCTTTAACAAATAAATCGCACTGGAAGAAAAAAGAATGGAAGGAAGACTTGTAGATAAAAAGACACTTAAAATACATTTTAAAAAACAGACCCAAAAAACCTATGGTTTATTTTGAATGCACCCTTGGATGATAAAACTATTTTTAAAATGCAAGAAAATGATTACTATAAGTAGGATACGGTAATTCTAGAGCATTCAACTTTTTAAAATTTCAGAAACAAACATATATCTTGCTAGAGAATTTAAACTTAAAGGAAGTCTTTAGACAAGCTGTCTGAAGAAAATAACACACAAAAAGGTAACCATAATATTAGAAGAAGCATATCATTCACAAAATGTTGCAAATTGGAGAAAACAGTGTTGCTGATAGTTATGTCCTTCAATGAATAGAAAAAAATTCTTGAAATGGCAAAAAGGTGACAAAAAAGAACAATACACCCAAGTGAATATAAAAAGGGAGTAGAAACCTTGGCAAACTAGCCATGAAGTGAACATTCATTAAATTATTTACTTACATGGTGTTTCATATTTGCATTATATTTTTCAACAAAAAATCGTTTAAAAATAGCCACAAAATTCCCTTCTGAATAAGGAAAACATTCAAGTACAAATAGGAACCACTGAAATTGCATAGAAATATTTGATTATAAGATGGGCATTCATGTGATCTGGAAGGTGCATATATTATAAACCCTCTAAATAAAAGCACATATTAAAATATTCTTCATAGAGAATGGGGAACTCCAAATGGAAAACTACTGTTACAAGACAAAGTATTATGTGAGGAAGAAATAATAAATAATAAAATAGAGAACCTCCAAGGTTGTTTTGATGTTCTAGTCTGACATACTCTCATCAAGCACATAAAAACTTTGAACTTGTTTTCAGTAATTAGAGGGATCTAAACATACTGTGGATATTGTAAAGTGAAATATGCTAAATGGAGGCACTTTGATAACTTTCAAGTGTAACCAGGTGTGTTCCCGCCTACTTTACACTCATTAATTTGCAAAATGTGTTTCATCTCATTCCTAAAAAAGAACTCACATTTTCCTTTTTACTTATTTTTTTTTTCCCTTGAAAGGTTATTGAATTCATTGGAGAATGAGTGTTGTCCTGAATTTGGTGAGTAAAGAATAGTTTCTGCTTGTGGAAACTTGATTTCAAGACCAGACTTAATAGTATGCTCTACTGCTATTTGGAAATTAAGTTGTTTTTGTTTACTTTTCTGAAGATTATAAGTCCCTGATAATAACCAATAGTTGGCTAATTTGAACAGAATCATTTTCATTCATCTGTTCAATAGAGAAAATGTAGGAAGTTACCAGTGTAGTTTTAGTGTTTCTCAGATGAAAGTTCAGAAGGATTTCAGGGTCTCCATGGAATCAAGCTTTGAACTTGTTGACAAAAATGAAAATAGTAAGGAATGATTCTGTGCAGTCTTGATGCTTATTTTTCTCTAGACGAAGTATTGTCTAATCAGTGTTTCCCAAAGATTGATGCTTATAGCTCTGGTTGAACATGACGAATAGTTACATATTTTATCAATAATAGAAAAATATGAATAATACAACTAACCCTCAGTTTGCAGATGTTGTTGTTTAGAACAAAGCTAAGTTCAAAAGTGATGTTAATTAAATTGTTAATTTAATATGGCAAAAATTACAACGTTGGTATGCAAATGTCTGGTTTGGAAAACCCTGGTCTGTCAACAGTGCAGTAAACGTTGGTTTGAAGAAGAGGAAACCTGGGTTCCAGTTCTGACTCAACCTGTATGTGTTCATTCAATTCTTCATATATTTACTAGTTTAAAAGTTTACTTTAGTGTTCCTTAGAGCTAGATGCCATAGCATATTCAGATATTTGAAATTGACAGTAAGGTTATTGGGGATGAATCACTTTACCATAGACCCCTGTTTCCTCAAATGAGGGATTGGGATAAAGTTAATTCTGCTTCTCTAATATTGTATAAAATAACTGAGGAATTTATCAAGTAACACTACCAGTGAGTTACAGCAGTTGGTTCCCCATATTTAAGAGTCAACCTTTGATGCTTTGGTTGTGTCTGACAGTCCAGCCCTTAGCACCGTACCTGCCATAAGATCTGAGAGCTTTCCTGAGTTAAGTTATCTTTGAGCCGCTCCATTTTATCTTTTATGATTTGGGGTTTCTGTGATTCTGTACACATGAATCTACCACTATCAATCATTTCAGCTGAGTACCTGTTCCACTAAATTTTTATAAAATAATCTGCTTTAAAATCAAGACTAATCATTGGGCTCTTGGAGCATAAAGGGGATTCTGGTTTTCTTTTGGTTTTTTTTTTTTGGATTCTGTTTTAATAAGACAAAGTGATTCTTTGAAGGGCCTAGGAGTCAGGGTTGCAAGAAAATAACATTTCACGAAAAGAATGCACATGAGTTGCTAGCAAGTCTCTAAAATGCTCGGCTGTGGATGGATTTTCTTACTTTCGATACACAAACGTAATCCTCATAGTTTTCTGTTTCCCTGGTAACTGTTTACACTAAATAATCAACTTGGGAGAGTTCCTCTGTCAGGCTGTGTCAGGATCTGGGATTTTACACAACTCGCAAGCTTACAAGTTAGCCTGCTATGAGTTCGTGAATGCTGGGAGAGGACATTGGATGCCTGCGTCAGAGTCCAAGGCCTCTGTTCCTCACAGCTCACAGCAGCGTGAGCTTCGTGCTGGTTTGCTTCTGTTTCCCATTTCTCCCAAGCCCCCCATAGATGCCTGCACACGCAGAGGGTTATTGTACAGGGAGGGACGCTGAGCTCAGGGAAGCTATTGCTTTTACGGCAAGTGGAAGCATGCTTGCTCTTCAACCAGGGGAAGGCATTACTTCATCCCTTAGAGTTGCTCTCTGCAAACACACCCTCAGAAACGGCCTGAATAAAGGCCGGACAGGTCCTTGTGCTCTTGGCAAACCAGCAAGAACATGCAGTGACACTCAGGGCCCATGGCCGACTGCCCCTCCCCCAAACCTCTGACCTCTTTAGTTTGTGACAAATTCCTATTTTCCTTCCTCCTTCCTTATACAATTATCTCAAGGGAAATAGGACAAAATGTCTCATAAAGTGTTGGTGGGATGCCTGTCAGTCAAAAAGGATGAAAACTATACTAGGTGGCATTGAAGAAACATTAGTTTTGATAGAAGTCAATGGCATAATCATAGTAAATAAATTTTTAAATATATCAAGTCATATTTTGTAACATTCCCCCTACACTTTCTTTTTCACCATTTCAGCAGACTTTGCAACAATCAGAAGGAAGGACAAGCCTGTCTGTAGTTTCTTTGAAAACAAACGGTTAAAATTAATAATTGCCAGGATAATTAGTAACACTCATCACAGCAAAAGCAGATCAAGGCTCCCCCAACTTGAAGCAGAGATCCGGCCAGGCTCCCTTTCTTCTTCTTTGCTAATGAGGGCAGAAAACGAGAGAACACCTTGCTGCTAAGGAGTAGGGGCTTTGCCCATCCTGCTCAGATATGGCCTCTGTGTCTGGTCTAAACGCTGATGACAACTAATTTAAACAGTTCAAGTCCCCTTAAAGCTGTAGAAGAAATAACTCCTCAAGTTATGGAAAGAGCCCAGGACTCCTTGCTACTCATCCTTGATGGTAGAATTGTGAGTTCTGGAGTTTGAAGTAGGTTTCCTTTATGCACAGCATGAAGCAAGTTATAAGTAAATAGGATGTAATTTTCATTTGGGGAGAAAATTGATATGCCCTTCAGAGGCATCCTGGAGTCCATCCTTCTCACAGAAGTTTCTTCAGAGGTGATCTCTATAGATCTTTATGTTTCAGGGCATTAATTTCACTTAGAGCATTGTTTCTCCCACTTAACGAAGTTTTATGTCAAAATACGTTTTAGTATATTTTCTAATAAGCATCATTGGCCACAACCCAACTCAGCATTTTAACATTTTCTGGTACGTATCTCTGTGGTTTAGTTTTGGATTTGATGTCAAAGGTGTATAGTCTACTCTTAATGTTACCTCAGAAAAGTATCATCAGCTTAAAAAAGCCACTGGTTTTGCCATGCTGCAAGTGACCACCTGCAGACATGGGAATTAGAGTGCTTGGTGGTCTGTGAGTACTAAGAATATCGGAATAGAAACCCTCCTATACCCGATTCCTTAAATCCCTTGAAGAAGAACCAGCTGATCTTCATGAATGCAGCCCAATTGCCAGTACAGTGTCTACATATGTGTCTGTAAATACTGGTTGAATGAGTGAATGAATGAATTTTCTGCTTTGGGTCCTTCCTTTTTCTGTCTCATGAAAAGCAGACATGTCTGTGCTGCGTTAGAGGATGACACAGTATTTCCACAGTGTCTTTTCACTTCAGAGCTCACATGACTTTCTATTAAATTATCTCACTGCCCCTTAACACACCCCAGTGAGAGGGCAGCAAAGCCAAAGAAGTCATTTTCCTTATGGTCCAAGTGGTGGTTCTTCACACTTACAGAACATGAGGCACACATGAACCATCACCTAGAGTGACAACTGATGTCACCTCATCATAACTTACGTCTCTGGCAGCTGTCAGGAGATACTCAGAATACACTAAAAGACACCATGAACAACATTTAGGGGCCAGAAAGAGGGAACGGCTAGTGACTTGATGGCATATATTCTCTTTGAGATGGTACGCTAGTGACCTCTAGTGGCAAAATTGATTCAAGATCAGTTTCTGTTGATAATTCACCACAAAAGATTTTTCTTATATCAATCCTGTGTTTTCCATTCATGTAGTAACATTTTCTACTTGTAGAATGACCTTAGTCATGCACAATGACTTACATGTAGCTGTTCATATCCAAACATTATTTTCTCATTTCATAGAATCAACTTTTGAGCTGAAAGAGCTCTCGAAAGGATTTGTTGGTTTTATTTCATTATGTGTGGAAAATGAGACCCAGAGAAATAAAACGACTTGCCTGAAGTATCACTTCAGGGGTGGAACTAAAAGTCTAATAAGTCTAAGGCTCTTTTCAAACTTCAGATGACTGCAGCCCAGCTGACATCTCACTGCAACGGCATCAGGGATTCCCAAGGGAAAACTGCCCAGCTAAACCCCCTGAATCTCTTAGCCACAGGACAGTGAGCAAACAAAATGATTGTTGCCTTACAACACTAAGTTTTGGGGTATGTTATACAGCAAGAATAATCAAAACAAAGAATTTATTTAGGAAATTTCTCTGATTCTATACATAATAATGAAAAATACAAAATAATATGCACCTCTCAGGTACTAGTTAATCTTCTATTAATAGTCAAAAACATCAGCTATAATAAATCAAAGAGCTCTCAGCCCAAGTGAATACATATTCTAACTGATAGAAATATAAGTTCTCCTTCTTCCACTAAACTATACATTTTAAAGATATTTACATTTTGAAACTATGGACCCAGAAGAGGATATATGTGTTCTGCACCCTATAAAAATCAATGAGTCAGTCTCAGTCAAAAAGTATCATTGGAACTCCTAATGTGTTGCTCACTTAAGAGAATACAGAAATCTCTCAAAGAATTTATAATCTAGTTGGTAAGACATATCGAACCCACATTAGCTAGAACAACTGTAAAGCAGGGTGGTGCTAAGTATGACAGAACTTTGCAGAGAAGAGAGAGAGTGGGGCTGGATTAGGAACACATCTGGGGGTAGGGACATGATGGAGGGACCTTCTGACTAGTAGACTTGATATTTTCCCAACTGCAATTATTATGAGAGTTGGCAGTGCTTCTCCCTTAATTTCTTTCTGTATCTTTAATACCTGGCCCATAATGGGGATGCAATATAAACATAGTGAATGAGTGGCTGAATGATACGTGTTTGGAAGTAGTAGGAAGTAAGTTGGAAAAAATTAATAAATGAAAGAGTGAATGAATGAATCAGCTGAGGAGGACATGGAAAGCCAAGCAGGAATTTGATCCAATGGATTCCCAAGGTGGTGAGTGACATGTTTTCTAGAAAGATATATGGAGAGCTAAGTATCCAGGGTGAATCGGTAGGAAGAAACTACAGGAGGAGGAGTATATAATAACAACAGTAATAGCTAACATTACTGAGTTCTAACTATCTGTAAGGTGCTGTACTGAGCACTGAACATAAAATAATTCATTCAGTCCTTACCATAATCCTATAAGGTAGGTACTATGATTATCTTTACTTTGAACATGAGAAAACTGATATTCCTAGAGGCTAGGTTATACGACTCTATGACTGTTATAAAATTCAGTCGTGAGTGGTAGAGGCAGTGAAAAAGGAGACGAAGGGATATTACCATAAACATTTTAAAGAAAGTAGAAGCAGGATGTGTTAACAGATTAATCAACTATGGAAGATAAAAGTGAAGGAAGGGTCCAAGATGACCATGATTTTTAGTCTCGAGTTCTAGGAAAATGATAGTACCATGTTGCAACTCTGCCACCTGGGTGGGTTACCCTATCAGACTCCAGCCCTTTTTCACCCAAGGTTCTGAGAGAGAACTAAGCCCACCTAAGGTATTCATTGCATGAAATAAAATCAATTCTCCCCTTGAATCTAGAAAGGTACTTCTTATGTGTCATCCCTGGGAGAATTGAGAAAGTAGTCACTCAGATCCTTTTCCACGTTCCAAGGTTCTTTTGAGGAATCCTGGTTGAGAAAGGCTATCATTGTTTAGCAGAAGACTTACTTTTGAAAACTGTATTATTTAGCCTATTCACCCTTGTCCTTCCCTCAAAAAACAACCTCAAACTGTATAACTTTGACTAAGGAAGTCCTGGTTCCAAAGTTCTAACTTTGAGCAAATTCCTAGCTCTGAGCTGCAGCCCATTTGATGGCCAAATCCACTGAATTTAATTCTTCTTGAACTCAGTAGCTTGAACTGTTAGTTGTTTTGTTTGTTTTGCCTTGGTTTTTCTGTATGTTTTCCTTACAAAGAATTTTCTTGGAAAGATTTTCCCCTTCCATCAGTAACTTTGCCTTCTTAAAATGGTGACTCCAGGACCTAGACTTTGTAGGTTGGTGACACTATACCTCTGTGTAGAGAGCCCAGAATCTCCCAGACTCTATAGGTCTTTCCTGAAGCACTAAGTGCTTCTCTCACCACTTGGGTTTGATGTGGTTTCCCTGCCTTGTAATCCACTGAGGTTGGGAAGGGCTTACCTCATGGTGACATTTCACTGGAAGAGTCCTATGTGTTGACCAGAACACCTGTAAACCCCTTTAGGTCAGTCACCAAGCTGATGGAAAAAGGTTTCTAAAGCCTCCTAACCATAAGTCCTTCACCTTTTATATCTTTAAATACATAAAGCTTATGGAATTTTTGGGAAGGGATTATTAGGACTGAGGTGGTGACAGAAAAAGAAAATGAATTGCTATTTCAGGTGGAACAATAAAGAACTGTGGTGGATTTTAGCTAACTACAACCCAAAGTTCATATTTTGAGCTTAGTTTTTGCATATTAGCAGTGACAATTTTACAAACTTCAAAAATCATTTGTTTAGTCAAGGGTATTAGTTGTAGAGAATTTTCCCTTGTACATCACAAGTATTTTTACTATATTTATAATATATGTAACATTTATTCCCCATTTACCAGGTGCCCCCACAGTTTTACAAGAACTATTTTATTTAATTCTTACAAAATGTTTAGAAGGTAGGTACTTGGTATCCCCATGCTATGGAATAGGAAACTAAAGCTTAGAGAGGTTAAATAACTTGCCCAGTGTTACCACAGTTTGCTGAGCCAGGACTTGATTTCAGGGACTTAAGCTGGAGAGCTTGGAAACTTAATTATTACTGACTGTTGCCTAAGGAAAAGGCATCCTCCATAAATGAATAATAAGGGAAATAACTAGCCTGTGAAGCAATATTTACGTGTGAATAGTTAATAGACTTAGAAGCAATAATTGTAATGTGCAAATTATACGTGCTTAAACCTAAATTTATCTGAGCTAAAGACTTCCTCTCCATGTACTAAAATTATAAAACTAAAACTTTTCCCCAAAATCATTCAATTCAGACTAGTGAAGTATTGTTTCATCTCCTGGACCAGAGGAGCAAAAAGTGCAAAGGTCAGGCCATGAGATTAGGAAGAAGGAAATAGGAAGAGGACCTTGGACAGCATAGATGTGAGGACAGCATAGATGGGAAGGAGGGAAGGTGGAAAAGAGGGAGGTAGAACAAGGCAGGGAAGGGAGAAACAAGACCAGAGATGTCAGTTGAGAGGGAGAAAAGTCAAGGTAAATACAAAGAACAGAGTGGATTTTAAAATTTGTGGAGGGAATAAGGAAGATGTGAGGAAAAAGAGAAGGCATGAGGTACAACAAATTAAAGATGCTACGATGAATCGACCTCTGTTAGAATGTTGAAAATGAGACCGAATGTGATGGTGTTTTCCTTAAAACAAACGTGGGAAGAAGAGTTACAATAAGTAGTCTAGTGAAATGACAAAGACAGCTCTGCTCTGTATCTTGACCATTTTGTCAACATGGCCCATCTGGTATGTGGAAGTTAAGATCATAACCCTAACATGAATCCTGAATTTGAGGTCCATGTGGAAATACCAGTGTTTGGCTTATAAACATCCCATCTTCTGAGAGGAATTAAGGTTAACAACTTTGGGGAGCCCAGACACATGGTAATAGGAACACGTGCTGTCTACACCCACCGTCCACGTGGTGGCCATTCATTGCAGGGGAAGCACCGCTTGAGGCTCAAACCAGACACACTGAAGTGACAGCCTGAACTGAGAGCCTGGTACATAGTAGTCTCTCATTAAATATTTGTTGAGTGGATGGATGGACAAAAGAATGTGCAGCTTTTCCTTGTTGGTCATTCTTCCCTGTCTCTCTTTTGGAGACTAATTTATAAGAGAAGAAGAAATCAAGTGAGTGTAAGTGAGAATTTTAATAACTCAAGGCAGTAGGAAGAGAATCCATATACGCTTGATTAAAATACTACATATAAAAGATTTCAAGAGAGTAGGTAGCTCTTCCTCTTCTCCTTCTTTAAGGACACGCTCAGGATTTTTAACCTACTCAATAAATTAGGAAACCACGAGTCTATTCTGATTTACATACATGCATACATAATAGTCTGATGTGAAATGGAATATTTACATAGTTTCAAAATATCTCCCACCCCCCAAATACTTGCTTATTATTAAAAGAAAAAGGAGTAAGTCACCACCATAACCAAGGGGGCGAAGTGAACCTCACTAGTAAAGGGGTAAATAGAAATTATGTACCACCTGATAGGGTGCAATGAGAAGAACACAGCATCACTTCCGATATTCTTGCCAAGTGTATCAATATTGAGGACCCTTTTATAAACTAACTGCTCTATAATCTTTAAAAGTATCAAGGTTACAAAAGTAAAGATTGAGAAATTGTTCCAGATTGAAAGAGGCTAAATCGACATGACAACTAAATGCAATGTATGATTCTAGCTGGATGCTTTTGCTGTCACGGATATTATCAAGACAACTGGTGAGACTTAAATGCACTTTGAAGATGAGGTGACAGTAATGTATGAATGTCAGTTTCCTGACTTTGTTGGTTGTATCATGATTATGAAGGAGATAGTCCTTGTTTGTAGGAAATGCGCACTAAAGTGTCACAGGGGTGATGGGGCATTGAGTTGGCAACTTACTCTCAAATAATTCAGGAAAAAAAGATCCTTCTTCACGTGCTTGCAAGTTTTTGGCACTTGAGATTGTTTCAAAATAAAAATAAAACTTAAACAAATAAGATACGACTATGCTGAAGGGTGGCATTTACAATTTAATGTCTTATCTCCCCTGCTCCCCACCCTCTGTGCCTGGTGTGTCCTATAGCCAAATCTACCACTTTCTACATTTTATTTTTCTAATACAACTTTTTGCATGCATCACTAAAAATGCAAAAGGCAGTAGTGATGTTTTGATAGATGTCCTTAATCCTAGCACTGGTATTTTCACATGCTTCTCAAAATCAGCACTCATGTTAGGATTAATATCTTTCTTCTATATATCAGAAAAACCTCTGTTAATCTTATCTTTAAGAAAAAAATTATTGTATAAATAGAACATGAAAATGTGATAACATAATCCCTACACATTAGTAAATACATTTTCCCAAGTTCTCGTCCCATCCTAGTCCATATACATAAATTACTTTTACATGGTTGTAATCACAGCATAGGTACAATTTTATATTCTACCTTTCTTGTCTGAGCGTACTCCAATATTGTTAGAGAGCCTCTGGGGATCTTCTTGCCCTCTGAATCTATGATTACATTTCTGAAACAGTGACCTCATAACATAAGTAAGGGACCATATTTCATTGTTCAATGCCTGCAAAGTGGGCACCTTATTGCTTCCACCTTGTCAGTATAATGCAGTTATGCAATCTGGTAATTGCTGTCCTGATGCACTGTCATTTGATGAAGGCTTTGAAGTCACTCAGACCTGGGCTGCTATCCCAGCTCTGCTTCGTACAAGTTCCTAAACCTTTCTGAGCCCCAGTCTTCAATCTCAAAAACAGGGATAATAATGTCTGTCACATGCTATTTGTGAGGATTAAATGAGATAATGAATGTGAAGTTCTGAGCACAGCACCTGGGACGTATTAAGTTATCAATAAATGTTATTAAAATTCATCTAAGAGATACATGACTAGTTAACAGAATGTGGGCTTACTCCAAATACTTAATTTTGTGACTCTCTTAGTTTTATTTGTGATGAATGTGGGTTATCTTTTAGATGGTATCAAATATCCAGAGTTCACCAGGATTTCTAAAGAAACCAACTGATTTTCCTAATTGTCTCCAGAATTGAGAACCTATAGGAAAATTAGAGTGACAGCTGACTAATCATCTTTCTCCAATGTCTGCTTTAGATTATCTGTCTCCCACACCCCAAAACAAAAGGTTGAAAAAAAAGAACCCCTTAAAAATGTAATCATTGGAACATGACAGAAATATTAAACATACAGTTTGCTTTTTAAAAATGACCAGTTAGCTGTGAATTTGCCTAATTCCTTTTACAGTCAAATGATTACATACTATGGAAAACGGATAATGTCCCAACTTACAAAATGGACCAATAAAGGAGTTACTGTTTGTGTTAGCAGGAAATATTCTACAAGTACTATTCTTTGAGAAATTCCTTGAAACATAGGCTCTCCCTGAGCAATTGTGTGTTTGATGATCACTGAGTATTTCACAGAGAGGCACTGGCTGAAAATTTTAGTGTTTAGGGGCCAACCATCATTGCCAACTGTGACTTGCTCAAATTATATATCAACTATTTTTTTGGGTTTTTTTTTAACATCTTTATTGGAGTATAACTGCTTTACAATGGTGTGTTAGTTTCTGCTTTATGACAAAGTGAATCGGCTATATATATACATATATCCCCATATCTCCTCCCTCTTGCATCTCCCTCCCACCCTCCCTATCCCACCCTTCTAGGTGGTCACAAAGCACCCAGCTGATGTCCCTGTGCTATGCGGCTGCTTTCCACTAGCTATCTATTTTACATTTGGTAGTGTATATATGTCCATGCCACTCTCTCACTTCGTCCCAGCTTACCCTTCCCCCTCCCCATGTCCTCAAGTCCATTCTCAACTAGGTTGTATTTACAGAAATTCTGTTTTTACACTATTTTAAAGCAGAAGGGACAGGAATCTACTGTACATTGAGGAACACTGTCATAGCACAAAGAAGCTCAAGCCATTTAAAATTCTAAAATTAAAAAGGATAAGAAAGTGTTGAAAAAAAATCTTCTAAATACTTTTATAAACAAAGCTTTCTAAATAGTTATCATGACCTTAGAAAAACCCACTAACCTTTCCACCAAGAATGCAAATGAAAGCAAACTATTCACATAGATGAAGGAATAATAGTTGTCTTTTGTCTGCTTGGAATAGGTAGTGAAGATTCTCAGGAGGGATAAGAAAGGACGAATGTATTTTAAAATGCAAGCTTTTTCCACTTCTACTAGTGTCATGCTACCAGCGAGGAGAGAACCAAGCATGTGCACAGCCAAGTAGTCTGAGCCAAAGTCATTAAGCTGACAATGAAACGTGTGTGTGGAGAAACAAGGGAGCAATGATTAAATGGGGAAGAAAGCCAGTAAGGGCTGAAAAGAGGTGACTGTTGGCTGTGTGCATCCCAGGGAGGCTGGTGGAGGGAAGGCCCAGGTCGCTCTAACATAAAGTTGGCAAGGAACAAACACATGAAAAGATGCTCAACATCACTAATCATTAGAGAAATGCAAATCAAAACTACAATGAGGTATCACCTCACACCAGTCAGAATGGCCATCATCAAAAAATCTACAAACAATAAATGCGGGAGAGAGTGTGGAGAAAAGGGAACCCTCTTGCACCGTTGGTGGGAATGTAAATTGATACAGCCACTATGGAGAACAATATAGAGGTTCCTTAAAAAACTAAAAAGAGAACTACCATACGACCAAGCAATCCCAGTGCTGGGCATATACCCTGAGAAAACCATAATTCAAAAAGAGTCATGTACCACAATGTTCACTGCAGCGCTATTTACAATAGCCAGGACATGGAAGCAACCTAAGTGTCCATCGACAGATGAATGGATAAAGAAGATGTGGCACATACATACAATGGAATATTACTCAGCCATAAAAAGGAATGAATTGAGTTATTTGTAATGAGGTGGATGGACCTAGAGTCTGTCATACAGAGTGAAGTAAGTCAGAAAGAGAAAAACAAATACTGTATGCTAACACATATATATGGAATCTAAAAAAAATGGTATTGATGAACCTAGTGGCAGGGCAGGAATAAAGACGCAGATGTAGAGAACGGACTTGAGGACACAGTGGGGGAAGAGGAAGTTGGGACGAAGTGAGAGAGTAGTATTGACATATATACACTACCAAATGTAAAATAGATAGCTAGTGGGAAGATACTGCATAGCACAGGGAGATCAGCTCGGTGCTTTGTGATGACCTAGAGGGGTGGGAGGAGGCTCAAGAGTGAGGGGATATGGGGATATATGTGTACATATAGCTGATTCACTTGGTTGTGCAGCAGAAACTAACACAACGTTGTAAAGCAGTTTTACTCCAATAAAGGTGTAAAAAAAAGCTGGCAAGCTATTCTCCTGGACCATTCATGGGGGCTGCCACTGAGTCCCTTCCATTTCCAATGTCAAATTCAAGGATTGAAAATGAAGGTTAAAGCCTATCCGTGAAAGCAAAACATGTCTTTCTGAAACAGCTTTTACAACAACTCTGATTCTGTGATTGGAGTACATATTGTTTCCTGTAGGGTCACTGAGAGCTTTTTTTTTTTTTTAATTTTTATTTATTTATTTATTTATTTATTTATTTATTTATTTATTTATTTATTTATTTATTTATTTATGGCTGTGTTGGGTCTTCATTTCTGTGCGAGGGCTTTCTCTAGTTGTGGCAAGCAGTGTCCACTCTTCATCGCGGTGCGCGGGCCTCTCGCTGTCGCGGCCTCTCTTGTTGCGGAGCACAGGTTCCAGACGCGCAAGCTCAGTAATTGTGGCTCATGGGCCCAGCCGCTCTGCGGCATGTGGGATCTTCCCAGACCAGGGCTCGAACCCGCGTCCCCTGCATTGGCAGGCAGACTCTCAACCACTGCGCCACCAGGGAAGCCCTCACTGAGAGCTTTTGAATCACTTAAAAATTATTCCTAGGGTTGAGGAGCACAGCTGAAGCTGGTTCCTCCAGTCTGCCCTGCTCTTTTAGCATCATCCTCCTTCTCTCTACGCTCCAGATTCTCTTTGAAGGCTCAGAGAGAACCTTCAAAGGGTCTCTCAGGGGAACCCCAAGAGTCTCTAAGGAAACCAGGCTCTGACCCTCAAATTCGGAACAAGTCAGGCAGGCTGGAGGCCTGTGAGGGGAAATGTGTCCAAAGTGGATCCAACCCAATTGGGGCCTTTTTGAAATGAAGGTCCCCATGATGGAAAATAGCCCTCTCGCTCCCTTCTTGACAGGAAAAAGACGTGGGGAAGGTCAGCATCTCATTAGCTCATGAGCTCAGGTAAATCAAGTTCACCCTTGATCTTTTGAATCTCCTCTGGATTTTTCTCTAGGAAAAAAAATTAGCACAATTATGAAGGCTTTCATATAAATTTAACATAAAACATTCTTACTCCCTTTTTTGTTGTTGTTAATCTAATAAAGAAAAAACACATTGCTGATACAAGGCGATTGATGGATGGTTTTGTCTTTTAAAGGAAGAGTCAAAATATTAATACTTATGTTTTGATGAGAAAATTAGAGAACAATCTAGATTACTGAAAATGTTTAGATGCTGCCCTAACATTCTGTTTCTTAAGCTTGTTTATTAAAACTAGTTTTTGCATTATGCTAGATTGTTTTATTTTAGTTAAGTGGATACCTTCTGATGGAAGATTTTTTTTTGCAGAAAGAGCACTTACAATTTCTAGCGATACATTAGTGACCCCAGAGTCATAGCACTCTCAGAAGCTACTGAGAAGCAGAGTTAATCTCCTTTTTCTTATTGACTCTCTTCTGCTAAGTCTCAAAGGCATTTTGCTGGGCCAGGGGAGGTATTCCTAATGCCACTGTCCATATTATCTTCAGCTTACAGGAAGAGATATTTCACTCGGCCAATGTCATTATGTATACTTATATGGATCCCAAATGCCAATTAAGATTTGCTGAAACTTTCTGCCATTGCTGGTGCAATGAACACCCTTGTTCAAGCCACTAAAAACAAAAACACTTGTACCATTCTAGAGGTGATCTCTTTTGGCATCTCTAAGTATGTCTGAATGATCTTTTAAATTAATATTCATGGCCAAATTGACTGGAGGGTGTAAACTGAGGTGACGCAGGGAGCGCTTCACTGTTCCTGACCAGCACATGTGATCAACCCTCGCCTCATCCTTGTGTACTTATTGAAGGATGCCTCCACTCCAGGAGTCATCAGCACCGTATCCTCCCATGAGGTCCAGGGTAACGCGGTCAAGCCATTACCAGCAGTGCAGGGGATGCTGGAGCGTGGTGCTGGCTGCAAACACTGGCTCCATTCACCATCAGAAAAGAAAAGCCTGCTCCCTTTTCTCGGACAAGACTCCTGCTATGACTCAGTGTGTCTCGCAGCTGGGTAGCCACGAGTATGTTTCCTTCTTTAGCCCGTATTATAATGGAGGGTGAGATGAAAAGGAATACAGGCCCTTGATACCTTCTACTTGGAGTGCTAACTAATGCAGGGCGTCGTGTCTGATCTGCTGCTTGGCTGAGGGGATGGCAGATGGCCTTCTGAAAGCTTTTCAAACCCAGACTGCTTTCAGCGGGGCATGAGGGGGGTATTGTTACATTTTCCGAACGGTGGTAGGAAGAGGTACCAAATAAAAGCACACGACAATTGTGCCACTTCTCCAGGAAGCTTATTACCACCTTACAATGAGGGCTAATTGGGATGCCAAAAACAGACGCAGAAGCAGCTTTGACTATTATTCAGGAGAGATTTTAGAGAGCAGAGTCAGGAAGGAGGCTGAGGCATAAAGGAGGACAGTGGTGGGAAGAATATTGGCAGGGAAGAGGTGAGGGCCAGGATGAAGAGGAAAAAGAGGAGCTGTCTCATTTGTATCAGAAAAGAATCATGCTCTTGTTTAAAGGGTTTGTTCGTATCCACCCCCCGCCCCCTTCTACCACAAGCCTCTTTATGAGGAAGACGTCAACAGTCCGGCTTACAGAGCAGCATCCACAGGGCGCTGCCGTTACCATGACAACCAGCGTGGACAAATCTTGGAGCCTTTTAAGAAACTTGTGTGTGATCTCCTTGAAGTGGGCAAAGGAGGAACTAAAACGTACTGAATACTTACTGTAGGCCAGGCTGGTTCAGGAAGCTTCCTTTATTATTTCATTTAATCTTCAAAACAATTCAGAGACATACTCTTATAATCATTTCACGACCGAGGAAACGGAGGCTCAGGGATGTTACATAACTCACTAAAAGTCCAACAGACTCAAGTCCAGGCATTTCTGACTCCAAAGTTCAAGCCCTGTCTGCCACACTACTCTGAGCCAATTCTCCAAATAGCCAGGTCCTGTCCACCACCTGGCAAGTGATAGTAGGTGCTCAATAAATGTTTTCTGAAAGCAGAACTAAATGACCCAGAAGTGGAGATAGGAAAGAAACTCTTAAAACTAGAAATGATTTAGGAAAGCTCACCCTAGGAGTCTATTCTCAGCTAGGGGCCCTCATCCCAGTGTACACACAAACTCAATCAGAATTATTTGGCCAAAATGTTTTGAGTGTCTATTAGGTGCCAGACATTGGGTTAGGTGCCAGAAGTACAGACATTTTAAAACCCAGGTTCCATCTTCCAGCAGCTCACAGTCTGTTGGTGGAGGGGACCCATATACATACAAGTATAATATGCTGTGAAAAAATATAGGTAGAGATAAGCTTGGCATTCTCAGGAAGGAGAAAGGAAACCTTACTCAGCCTGGGAAAGTCAAGGAAGGCTTCCTGGAGGAGGTGATGCCTGGGTGGGTTCTTAAAGGATGAATAGGAATTAGCCAGGCAAGAAAGGGTGAGTTGTGTTATTCCAGACAAACAGAGCAGTACGAGCAAAGTCCAGAGGCATGAAATAGACAGCATGTGCATAGAACGTTAAGTGTTTCCTACTGAGCCCAGACTGTGTGGCAGGAAATGACACTGAAGAGATAGGTAGAGCCAGGAAGAGGGAGACTTTAAATGCCACGTTAAGTGTCTTGGACTTCAGCCAGCAGGGGATGCAAGGCATTGATCGGTCTCTGCAGGGAGAGGGAGTGATATAGGCAGTGTGGAGGAGAGATGTGAAGGGATAGAAATTGAAATAGGAAGAACAGTTGGGCAGTTGATGCTGTGGTTTATGTGGGAGATGATGAGGGCCTGATCAGGGAAGTGGTGATAGGGTTGGAGAAGGCCAGATTAATTTGAGAAACATTTTCAAGGTCAAGTCAGCAGGAATCAGTGATTTGATTGGGTTGTGAGAAATGATAATGGGACAACGACATGTGAATTTCTCTCCTAAGGAACTGGGTAGATGATGCAGCCATTCATTAAAATTATGAATCATACGTGGGAGCAGATTATGGGGTGCCCAAGGGGTAAGATGAGTTCATTTGACACCTGGGACATATCTAGGTTCTAGCAAGCAGTTGGATTATGAATCAGAAACTAAGAAGAGAGATAAAGACAAACGATAAAGATTTGAGAACAGAAGTCTGAAAATAGATTCTTCTGCAGTCATATCTGGCCTGCAGATGTGTTTTGTTTGGACTTCCATGATACTGTTTTTAAAATTAGGATTAGGTGGAAAACAGGGAAGAATCAGGAGGTTGCACCAAAAAACCCCCTGTATTTTTGGTGTCTCTTGAAAACTCTGCTTTTTTGCATTTCCATTCTTTCATGACAGCAGTCAGCTAGAAGTGGGAAGCAGCTTGGCTCTCTGAGCAGGGCACATGGTCTTCGGGAGCCTCAGTCCTCACCTGGCTGGGCCCCTGGCCCAGAGCCTCAGCAGTTGGTTGCTATCTCATCATCACAATTGCTGTTGCCTTGCTTACAGTAGAGTTAAGAGAAAAGTAAACTTTTCTTGTTCTCTTAATCAAAAGTAGCAAAAGAAATCTAGTCCAAGAGGGCTGTGTGTTTCAAAGAAAATGATGTTGTGAAATTAATAATGTTCCCATATATTTGATTTGCAAACAACCATGTCCTTGTTGAAAGAATTAAACTTGAAACATCACTGTGAAATAAACCATATTAAGAGTAATATCTGCTATATTTAAAAGATACACGATGACTTTCCATTTGTTTGTATCTTCTTTAATTTCTTTCATCATTGTTTTGTAATTTTCAGGGTACAAGTCTTTACTATTGTTAAATTGTCCATACCACCCAAAGCAATCTACACACTCAGCGCAGTTCCTATCAAAATCCCAATGGCATTTTTTTACAGAAATAGAAAAAACAATTCTAAAAGTAATATGAAACCACAAAAGCCCCCAAATAACCAAAAAAACTTGAGAGAAAAAAAGAACAAAGGTAGAGGCATCACACTTCCTGATTTCAGAGTAATAAAAATATATTACAGAGGTGGACCTTCAAGATGGCAGAGGAGTAAGATATGGAGATCACCTTCCTCCCCACAAATACATCAGAAATACATCTACATGTGGAACAACTCCTACAGAACACCTACTGAACGCTGGCAGAAGAACTCAGACTTCCCAAAAGGCAAGAAACGCCCCACGTACCTGGGTAGGGCAAAAGAAAGAAGAAAAAACAGAGACAAAAGAATGGGGATGGGACCTGCACCAGTTGGAGGGAGCTGTGAAGGAGGAAAGGTTTCCACACACTAGGAAGCCCCTTCGCGGGTGGAGACTGCGGGTGGCGGAGGGGGGAAGCTTCGGAGCCACGGAGGAGAGCGCAGCCACAGGGGTGCGGAGGGCAAAGCGGAGAGATTCCCGCACAGAGGATCGGTGCTGACCAGCACTCACCAGCCCGAGAGGCTTGTCTGCTCACCCGCCGGGGCGGGCGGGGGCTGGGAGCTGAGGCTCAGACTTCGGAGGTTGGATCCCAGGGAGAGGACTGGGGTTGGCGGTGTGAACACAGCCTGAAGGGGCTAGTGCACCACAGCTAGTGGGAGGGAGTCCAGAAAAAAGTCTGGACTTGCCTAAGAGGCAAGAGTCCATTGTTTTGCGGTGTGCGAGGAGAGGGGATTCAGAGCACCACCTAAACGAGCTCCAGAGATGGGCACGAGCCACGGCTATCAGTGAGGACACCAGAGACGGGCATGAGATGCTAAGGCTGCTGCTGCCGCCACCAAGAATCCTGTGTGCATGCACAGGTCACTGTCCACACCTCCCCTCCCGGGAGCCTGTGCAGCCCACCACTGCCAGGCTCCCGTGATCCGGGGACAACTTCCCCGGGAGAACACACGGCGTGCCTCAGGCTGCTGCAATGTCACGCCGGCCTCTGCCACCACAGGCTCGCCGCACATTCATATTATAACTACTGTACCCCTCCCTGCCCCCGGCATGAGTGAGCCAGAGCCCCCTAATCAGCCGCTGCTTTAAACCCATCCTGTCTGGGTAGGAACAGAAGCGTGAGGGCGACGTACACGCAGAGGTGGGGCCAACTCCAAAGCTGAACCCCAGGAGCTGTGGGAACAAAGAAGAGAAAGGGAAATCTCTCCCAGCAGCCTCAGGAGCAGGGGATTAAATCCCCACAATCAACTTGAGGTACCCTGCATCTGTGGAATACCTGAATAGACAACAAATCAACCCAAAATTGAGGCAGTGGATTTTGGGAGCAACTGTAGACTTGGGGTTTGCTGTCTGTGACTGACTTGTTTCTGACTTTTATGTTTATCTTAGTATAGTTTTTACTGCTTGTTATCATTGGTGGATTTGTTTATTGGTTTGGTTGCTCTCTTCTTTTTTTTTATTACTTTTTTATTTTAATAATTTTTAAATTTTAATTATTTTATTTTATTTCATTATTTATTTATTTATTAAAATTTTTTCTTTCTTTCTTTCTTTTCTCCCTTTTCTTCTAAGCTGTGTGGCTGACAGGGTTTGGTGCTCTGGCCTGGTGTCAGGCCTGAGCCTCTGAGGTGGGAGGGACGAGTTCAGGACACTGGACCACCAGAGACCTCCCAGCCCCACGTAATATCAATCGGCAAACCTCTCCCAGAGATCTCGGTCTAAACGCTAAGACCCAGCTCCACCCAATGGCCAGCAAGCTCCAGTGCTAGACGCCCCATGCCAAACAACTAGCAAGACAGGAACACAACCCCACCCATTAGCAGAGAGGCTGCCTAAAATCATACTAAGTTCAAAGACACCCCAAAACACACCGCCAGATGTGGACCTGCCCACCAGAAAGACAAGATCCAGTCTCATCCACCAGAACACAGGCACCAGTGCCCTCCACCAGGAAGCCTACACAACCTACTGAACCAACCTTACCCACTGGGGACACACACCAAAAACAATGGGAACTACAAACCTGCAGCCTGTGGAAAGGAGACCCCAAACACAGCAAGTTAAGCAAAATGAGAAGACAGAGAAATACACAGAGATGAAGGAGCAAGGTAAAAACCAACCAATGCTATGAGACTAGATATCAATTACCAGAAAAAATCTGTAAAAAATACAAACACATGGAGGATAAACAATACACTACTAAATAACCAAGAGATCACTGAAGAAATCAAAGAGGAAATCAAAAAATACCTAGAAACAAATGACAATGAAAACACAACGACCCAAAGCCTATGGGATGCAGACAAAGCAGTTCTAAGAGGGAAGTTTCTAGCAATACAATCCTACCTTAAGAAACAAGAAACATCTCAAATAAACAACCTAACCTTACACCTAAAGCAATTAGAGAAAGAAGAACAAACAAAAAAACCCCAAAGTTAGCAGAAGGAAAGAAATCATAAAGATCAGATCAGAAATAAATGAAGGAAATGATAGCAAAGATCAATAAAACTAAAAGCTGGTTCTTTGAGAAGATAAACAAAATTGATAAACCATTAGCCAGACTCATCAAGAAAAAAAAGGGAGAAGACTCAAATCAATAGAATTAGAAATGAAAAAGGAGAAGTAACAACTGACACTGCAGAAATACAAAGGATCATGAGAGATTACTACAAGCTACTATATGCCAATAAAGTGGACAACCTGGAAGAAATGGACAAATTCTTAGAAAAGCACAACTTTCAGAGACTGAACCAGGAAGAAATAGAAAATATGAACAGACCAATCACAAGCCCTGAAATTGAAACTGTGATTAAAAATCTTCCAACAAACAAAAGCCCAGGACCAGATGGCTTCACAGGTGAATTCTTTCAAACATTTAGAAAAGAGCAAACACCTATCCTTCTCAAACTCTTCCAAAATATAGCAGAGGGAGGACCACTCCCAAACTCATTCTATGAGGCCACCATCACCCTGATACCAAAACCAGACAAAGATGTCACATAAAAAGAACACTACAGGCCAATATCACTGATGAACATAGATGCAAAAATGCTCAACAAAATATTAGCAAACAGAATCCAACAGCACATTAAATGGATCATACACCATGATCAAGTGTGGTTTATCCCAGGAATGCAAGGATTCTTCAATATACGCAAATCAATCAATGTGATACACCATATTAACGAATTGAAGGAGAAAAACCATATGATCATCTCAATAGATGCAGAAAAACCTTTCAACAAAATTCAACACCCATTTATGATAAAAACCCTCCAGAAAGTAGGCATAGAGGGAACTTACCTCAACATAATAAAGGCCATAAATGACAGACCCACAGCCAACATCGTTCTCAATGGTGAAAAACTGAAACCGTTTCCTCTAAGATCAGGAGCAAGACAAGGTTGCCCACTCTCACCACTGTTATTCAACGTAGTTTTGGAAGTTTTAGCCACAACAATCAGAGAAGAAAAAGAAATAAAAGGAATCTGAATCAGAAAAGAAGAAGTAAAACTGTCACTGTTTGCAGATGACATGATACTCTACATAGAGAATCCTAAAGAGGCTACAAGAAAACTACTAGATTTAATCAATGAATTTGCTAAAGTAGCAGCATACAAAATTAATGCACAGAAATCTCTTGCATTCCTATACACTAATGATGAAAAATCTGAAAGAGAAATTAAGGAAACACTCCCATTTACCACTGCAACCAAAAAGAATAAAATACCTAGGAATAAACCTACCTAAGGAGACAAAAGACCTGTATGCAGAAAACTGTAAGACACTGATGAAAGAAATTAAAGACGACACAAACGGACAGATATACCATGTTCTTGGATTGGAAGAATCAACACTGTGAAAATGACTATACTACCCAAAGCAATCTACAGATCCAATGCAATCCCTATCAAACAACCAATGACATTTTTCATAGAACTAGAAAAAAAAATTTCACCATTTGTATGGAAACACAGATGAACCTGAATAACCAAAGCAATCTTGAGAACGAAAAATGGAGCTGGAGGAATCAGGCTCCCTGACTTCAGACTATACTACAAAGCTACAGTAATCAAGACAGTATGGTACTGGCACAAAAACAGAAATATAGATCAATGGAACAGAAGAGAAAGCCCAGAGATAAACCCATGCACATATGGTCTCCTTATCTTTGATAAGGGAGGCAAAAATATACAGTGGAGAAAAGACAGCCTCTTCAATAAATGGTGCTGGGAAAACTGGACAGCTACATGTAAAAGAATGAAATTAGAACACTCCCTGACACCATACACAAAAATAAACTCAAAATGGATTAAAGACCTAAATGTAAGGCCAGACACTATCAAACTCTTAGAGGAAAACATAGGCAGAACACTCTATGACATACATCACAGCAAGATCCTTTTTGACCCACCTCCTAGAGAAATAGAACTAAAAACAAAAATAAACAAATGGGACCTAATGAAACTTAAAAGCTTTTGCACAGCAAAGGAAACCATAAACAAGATGAAAAGACAACCCTCAGAATGGGAGAAAATATTTGTAAACGAAGCAACTGACAAAGGATTAATATCCAAAATATACAAGCAGCTCATGTAGCTCAATAACAAAAAAACGAACAACCCAATCCAAAAATGGGCAGAAGACCTAAATAGACATTTCTCCAAAGAAGATAGACAGATTGCCAACAAACACGTGAAAGGATGCTCAACATCACTAATCATTAGAGAAATGCAAATCAAAACTACAATGAGGTATCACCTCACACCGGTCAGAATGGCCATCATCAAAAAATCTACAAACAATAAATGCTGGAGAGGGTGTGGAGAAAAGGGAACCCTCTTGCACTGTTGGTGGGAATGTAAATTGATACAGCCACTATGGAGAACAGTATGGAGGTTCCTTAAAAAACTAAAAAGAGAACTACCATATGACCCAGCAATCCCAGTACTGGGCATATACCCTGAGAAAACCGTAATTCAAAAAGAGTCATGTACCACAATGTTCACTGCAGCTCTATTTACAATAGCCAGGACATGGAAGCAACCTAAGTGTCCATAGACAGATGAATGGATAAAGATGTGGCACAAATATACAATGGAATATTACTCAGCCATAAAAAGAAAGGAATTTGAGTTATTTGTAGTGAGGTGGATGGACCTAGAGTCTGTCATACAGAGTGAAGTAAGTCAGAAAGAGAACAACGAATACCTTATGCTAACACATATATATGGAATCTAAAAAAAAAAAAAAAAAATGGTTCTGAAGAACCTAGGGGCAGGACAGGAATAAAGACACAGACATAGAGAATGGACTTGAGGACATGGGGAGAGGGAAGTGTAAGCTGGGACAAAGTGAGAGAGTGGCATTGACATATATACACTACCAAATGTAAAGTAGATAGCTAGTGGGAAGCAGCCGCATAGCACAGGGAGATCAGCTCAGTGCTTTGTGACAACCTAGAGGGTTGGGATAAGGAGGGGGTGGGAGGGAGACACAAGAGGGAGGGGATATGGGGATATATGTGTACATATAGCTGATTCACTTCATTATGCAACAGAAACTAACACAACATTTTAAAGCAATTATACTCCAATAAAGATGTTAAAGAAATAGGTGATGATATTTTAAAATATATATATATATTACAAAGTCATAGTAATTAAAACAGTATGGTAATGACATAAAGACATACAGACCACTGGAATAGCATATGGAGTCCAGAAATAAATCCATATATATGTCAATTGATCTTCAGCAAGGGTGCCAAGAACACACAATGGAGAAAGGATAGTCTCTTTAATAAATGGTGTTGGGAAAACTGAATATCTGCATGCAAAAGAGTGAATTTGGACCTTTATCTAACACCATTCACAAAAACCCAAAATGGATTAAAGCCTTAAATGTAAGACCAAAGCTATAAAACTTCTAGAAGAAAATATAGAGGAAAATCTTTGTGACATTGGTCTTGGCAATAATTTCATAGATATGACACCAAAAGCACAGGTAACAAATGCAAAAATAGGCAAGGAATACTACATCAACAAAAACACTTCTGCACAGTAAAGGAAACAATAGAATAGAAAGGAAACGTACAGAATGGGAGAAAATATTTGCAAATGATATATCTGATAAGGGGTTAATTTACAATTAAATATATAATGAACTCCTCAATAACAAAAAACATTAATAACCCAATTAAAAATGGGCAAAAGACTTCAATAGACATTTCATCAAAGAAGACGTACAAATGGCCAACAGGTAAGTGAAAAGATGCTCAATGTGACTGGTCATCAGGGAAATGCAAATCAAAATCACAATGAGATATCACCTAACACCTGTTATGATGGCAATCAAAGAAAGAAACCCAAAGGACAACAAGTGTTGGTGAGGATGTGGAGAAAATGGAACCCTTTTACACTATAGAAGGGAATGTAAAATGGTGCAGCCACTATGGAAAACGCTCTTGAGGTTCCTCAAAAATTTATAAATGGAGCTACCATATGATCAATAATCCCACTTCTGGATATTTATCCAAAAGAATTGAAATCAGGATCCTGAGAGGATATTAGCACTCTCATATTCACTGCGGCACTATTCACAATAGCTAAGATGTGGAATCAAACGTCCATCAATGGATGAATGGCTAAACAAAAATGTGATATATACATACAATAGAATATTATTCAGCCTTAAAAAAGAAAGAAGTCCTGCAATATGCCACAACATGGAAGAACCCTGTGAACATTATACTAAGTAAAACAAGTCAGTCACAGAAGGACAAACACTGTATGAGTCCACTTATATGAGGTATCTAAAATAGTCAGACTCAGAAATTCCCTGGCGGTCCAGTGGTTAGGACTCCGTGCTTCCACTGCAGGGGGCGTAGGTTCAATCCCTGATCGGGGAACTAAGATCCTGCGTGCTGTGTGGCCAAAAAAAATTAAATTAAATTAAATTAAATTAAAATTAAATTAAATTAAAAAGTAGTCAGACTCATGGAAGCAAAGAATAGAATGATGACTGCAGGGGCTGGGGTGAGGGGGAAAGGGGCAGTTGCTTATCAACGGGTTTAAAATTTCAGGAATGTAAGATGATTAAGTTCTAGAGATTTGATGTACAGCATTGTGCCTATGGTTAATGATAGTCTATTATACACTTAAAAATCTGTTGAGGAGGTAGATCTCATGTTAAGTGTTTTTACCACATGAAAATAAAATTTTTAAAAACAAAAAGAAAAGATACATGATGGACAAACCTAATAAACTGAAATGAGCATAGAAATTTCAATAGTTTGTTTTGGAAACTGAATGAAATAAACAGTGATATACCATTGTCTCTTTCCCACAAGTACACTGCTTGGCCCTAAATGTGTTTGAATTTACAAGCTGTTTTAGAGTCACTGGTATATAGCATGGAACCAGAGAGAGAAGGAAAGCAGGCCAAGGGCAGAATCTTGGGGAAAGACTTGTGGGAAAGGGTTCCCAAAGGAGCCTGAGAAGGATGAGGAGAGGTTAAAGGAGAACCTGAGAAGTGTGGTAGCATCAAAGCAAGGGGATCAGAAACACAGGAAGGAAGGACAGATCAATACTATCAAATGTCTTTGTCCTGCGCTGTGTGTCTGTCACCCAGAAGGGAGGCCAGTGCAACAACCGTACAGCTTAGACCAGAGAGTCCCAGACTACCTTGGTTCACAGTGCCCTTCATTTTAAGTAATTTGTTTACAGTTCTCCAAGGCCAAGAGAAATACCAAACAGTTCCACAAATTAAGTATTCAGGTCCAAACATCTTAATAAGTATTTGTGGCCTTAAAACTTAGTAATCATTTGAAAAAAAAAATACTACACCTAAGCTGAAAGAAATTTCAATTTCTTTAAAACTTCATTCTTAAGTTTTCCTTCTTAACAGCAGGAAACTCAGCATGAAAATAGATGTTATTGAAAGAAATGTAGTTCAATCTAATGTGAAATTGTGAACAAGCTGCATTTGTTTCATAATAATTTGTCTACCTATTTTTATTTATCAAAGACCAAGAACCTCTTATTAACAAGAGCGAACCAGTACTGCCACATCAAATTGATACACTTATCTCCAAAAGCCAAAGAAAATGGGGTTTCAGTTCTTTCCTGCTACAAGTACCTGAGCAATTTCCATTTGCCATCTTGGAAAGCTGAAGCAGCACGAATCAGAGCTAGTGCCTCAGCCCACTGCTGGTTACCACGCTGGACCATCGCTGAAGGCCCCTGGTGCCCCAGGATTCTGTGACTCGTCTGACCAGGGATGAGGAGGTCTTGAGGGCGAGCAAGGAGCCTTCAAAGCCCTCCCTCGGCTGCGACAGCTCACCACCAGCCCGGGGATCCTGCTTACCCCGTCTCAGTTTATCACTTTATTCCGCGCCTACGCCTACTGCCGGCCTCAGACTCGGTTAGCTAACAACCTCGACGGTGTCCCTCTCCAAACCATTGCCAACCTTGGATTAGACACCTGAATTCAAATCCCCGCCCTCCTCTGCTTTTGTGGGCCCTGGAAGCACGAGGGTGGCAGAAGATGAGACGCGGAGGGCAGAGTTGAGGCGGTGCTCAGGACTGGATGAAAGACATCTGTTTCGCAAAGGCTCCTTCTCAGCCTCAGCGACCATCAGCTTTCAGGCCCAGCCCACGTCACAAGGCAGAAAGAATCCTGGGCGGGGGCGTCTTCGGAGCAAGCCAGCGCCCCGTATGAACGGCACCCGCCCACGGCATATAGGACGCCCCACGCGCACGCTCGGAGCTCATCGTGCCTTCCACAAGCAGAGGAGGTTTCCCCGGGTCTTTGTTTCCTTTGCTGCTGTCTGCAGCTCTGTCGTTTTTCTAAAACGCCCTGATGGGAGCATGTGAAGGCCAGCGGTATCCCACTTCTTCAACAGCCCAGGGACCTTGTACTTTTCCTCGCGTCGTAAAGGCTGAAAATGCTCCTCTTTGATTTTCAAATCCCCCAGCATGTTTACGCGGTGCCAGGAGGCCAAGCTTAACTCTGGCTGGCTGGCAGTTCGGCTAATTGGCCACACTTTAGAAAGAGGCTTTTTGAATCTGAGCATTTAGGGAGAAAGTGGAGAAGCGTGGCTGTATGGAAAGCAATTGATGTTAAATATTCATGCTCTGCTCTGTTAATCAGAATCAGTAACCCCCATTGCTTAGCTGCAGTCTTGCTGGCTTCTATGACTGTGCTAAGGGAACTTGGATACAAAACAATGCCACCAACCCCCCCACACCCACACACACACACATACACACACACACACACACACACAAGACGTAGCTGCTTATAGGTTTGAAATGTTTCCAGTTAACATTGTGCCACTCAGCAGTGTCTGTTTTCTTCCGGATGTTGAATGAGCCATAGTTATCCCTTCCTTCAGCGTTTTAGAACGACTGCTCCCCTCTTTTTCCTTCTCTCCTGTGGAACTCAGCAAACTTCGTCCTTGCTTAAAAACCGGACATTTTCTGCAATAATTTTTAAAGCGAATTGCAGCGTATTCTAGTTCGTTTTTCAGAAATGATAAAATTATTTCACAAAATAGAGAAGTAGTGGACTATAATTGAACAATTTAGGGTAATAATATCCTAGGTTGTTTTAGGTCTTCTCTCATCACTGACTTCATATTGGCAAACTGGTGCTAAGTAATATAAATGGGGCATCTGTACTTTATATATATAACATATACTTTACATATGTTGAGGTCATTTTTCCTGAGCTCTTAGGAAATAAACGTTTTATATTTTTATTTGTTGATTGAGTTTTTAAAGTATGTATAATTCAACCACAGGAACTTTTAAAATAATCACAATTTTAAAGGAAAAAGAAAAATAGCTCTTAATTAAACATTTTTTTGGTTTTATTTTTGTAGCTATATTTTTTCAAGTTTTCTACAATGACTATGTTTTACCATTATCATAAAAACAATAAAAACTATAGTTTTAAAAAACTGCTGAGCAGTTGCTGAATTTTATGTTTCAGAATTCATCAGATTCTTCCTTACCTGTGTCATCTGCAAGAGAAATGTTGGTGAAAGTACGATCCTCCTCTTCCTCTTGGCTGGACCCGTCCATCTTGTTCACTTTTCAGGCCTGTTAGTGAGAAAAATGGGGGCAGGGGAAACGGCAGTTCTCTCATGTGATCGCCCTTGTTAAATAATTAATAAATGAACACCCACGTAGGTGCTATCTGATCCTTGCACAAGCCACCCTCTTCCTGCTTTCCACCTGAGGAGTTCTTACTGTGTGTTGTGGACCTAACCGGAAATGATTAGAGACCCAAGTTAAAGAGTTACAAACCTTTACCTGAAGCTGTTGAGTTGGCACTCTTGCTGTACTCTGGCTAGATGTCAAACCTTGCCTTCAATCCAGTGTCAGTTTCCTTAGACTGAATTGTCCAAGAACATTGCCCCAAAAGCCCTGGAATGAGGTTGGGAGGACAAATTGAGTTTTATGTGATTGACATATCTTTTGGACACCCACAATAAAATTCTAAGGGATTTGGGTCAGTGACCTAGCAGCATGACTTGGTCACAGAGCCTCAATTTCCTATCCTGTATCACAATGTCTTCTGTAAGGATTAAACATGAATAAAATGCACTTGTTCAGTGTCAACTACAATAATGACTCCAAACAATCAGGCATATGTGAGGGAATAAGATTCTCTATGTATTAAGCTCATCAATGCCCTCTCATATTACTGTATGTTACTCCGTGAAAGCTCATTAAAATGACAGGATCTCCCTTCTCTATTTCTGGAGGAGCCAAAGAGGAGAGATGTTGGCCTTGCCAACCCTTAGGCCAAAGGCCCTTTGCTAGAGGAGGAAATTTTCTTGTACAGCTGTTTTTCTTTGTCCCCTAGTCCCCCTCAATGTACATAAACAAACCCAAAACTTTTTAAAAATTTTACATCATCACTCTCTGGGGGAAAAAATCAGCCAAATTTGATGAAGAATTTTAAGCAGGTATTAAAATTGAGTTACTACATGCTATATTTTGCCCTGAGTGCTTTGATACATAGGATTTTTTTTATTCATCTGAGTTCATTGTTGCTATATCAAGCAAAATGGTTGTAAGCTGTTGGAAATCCTAATGTTAAAAATTAAATTTCACTAGAATTCCTCCTAATTTTCCAATTCCATCCTACACATATTATGTGCCTATTTGATACAAGCTGGGGACTTTGGTGGGCTCAAAGTAAGAAATAGCTATTGCTGTGAATAAGCTTATTAAAAAGCGCAAAGGCAAGAGTCATTGAGGTTTAGAGAAGGTGAAGAGTATACCTGGTTGGCAGATCTTGAAAGACTTAGAGAAAGTGACATCTGAGATGCATGATCAGTGACAAGTGGCATCCAGTAGGCAAAAAAGGCTGGGTGGTGAGTGCTTTCTCAGTGAAGGGACATGGGCAAAGGCTCAGAGATGAGTAAGCATTAGGCACATTTGGGAACCAAGAGTGGAAGGTACATGCAGCTAAGAGATAGTAGATAAGGTGGCATATAGGTTAAGTTCATAGCTAAGAGAGTTTTGAATTCCAGACTGTGTTAGTCCTCTAAGAATCGGACACTAAAGTGGGATTAAAAGGGTGAGAGAATACAGGGAGGGAACCAGGAAAGCCTGGGAGAGCCATCAGAACATGATGCAGAGCTGACAAAGCAGGATGGAAAGTCTAGCTTGTCCTTCAGACTAGGGAAATTTCGACAAGGTTGTCAAAGAGTACTCAAGCCAAAGTTGACCATAAGAGGCGTCCTGTTCCTCCCAGGAATGGTCTCCCTTAGCATCCTGCAGTGCTTAGTTACCGGATGGGAGCAGCTGGTGGGAAGTGAGACCTCTGTGCAAATATGGTGATGGATGTCAGAGCACAGCAGCTGGGGCTCTTAGTCAGTTACACCAAAGTTGGAGGTCTACAAGGCATATGCTCATGGCTACCATATGAGCTGCTTTTCCTAGCAACTCTATATATAATCATGGAAGCATAGAAATACCTCTCTTGCCTGATCCATCCTCTGTCAGTCCTAGAAATAATAGTACACACTTAAGTAGTTACTAGTGCTAAGCAACAACCCCATGAAGTAGGCACTAATATTATTTCCATTTTAAAGATGAGGGAGCTGAGGCATGGAGAGAGATTAAATAAAAGACAAGCAGCTAAGTAAGGCTGGGATTGGAATCCAGGCCCTCTGGATCCAGGGTCTGTGCTCTTAATCACTATATTTATACCATTTTTCCTGGCAAAGAATTTAGAAACCAAAGTGTGCATTTGGTTTAACCTATGTATTTGGGTTTTATTTTTATTACTTATGGCCAATTGTACTTTTTGTTAGGATTAGCCTAGGCACTTGCTTTTTTTTGTTTGTTTTTTTGCCTTCTTTCTGATTACCTTCAAGGACATTTCTCATGAAGTATCTATGTTAATGGACAAGGGAGTGAAAAGAGATAAAACTCAAGTCAGTCAGCTTTGCCACTCTTCGCATAGTCTTTGGGCAAAGTTATAATGGAGATGTTCACTTTTAACTGTAGTGGAGAATTATCTGTGGATTTAAATTATCTATGTCAAATATTTACTCCTATGTTTTCTTCTACTAGTTTTACTGTTTTAGCTCTTAAAGTTAGGTTGTTGATCCATTCTGAGTTAATTTTTGTATATGGAGTGAGGTAGGGGTGCAGCTTCATTCTTTTGAATTTAGATATCCAGTTGTCCCAACACTATTGTTGAAGAGACTATTCTTTCCCCTATTGAATGGTCTTGGCATCCTTGTCAAAAATCAATTGACCATAGATTGTGGGGTTGGGGGGGTTATTTCTGGAATCTCAGTTCTATTCCATTGGTACTTATGTCAGTACCACACTGTTTTGATTACTGTAGCTTTGTGGTTAGTTTTGTAGTCAGAAAGTGTGAGTACTTGAACATTTTCTTCTTTAAATAATGTTTTGACTATTTGGGGTCCCTTGCAGTTCCGTATGAATTTGAAGATTGCATGAATTTGGTAATGAATTCTTAGATTTGACACCAAAAACACAAGCAACAAAAGAATTAATAGATAAATTGGATTTCATGAAAATTAAAAACATTTGTGCATTTTGATAATGTCAAAGGACATTATCAAAAATGTGAAAAGGCAACCTACAGAATGGAAGAAAATATTTGCAAACCACATAGCTGATAAGGTTTTAATGTCCAGAATATATAAAGAACTCTTAACAACTCAACACAAAGAGACAGACAACCCAGTTTTAAAAATGGGCAGACAAGTGCCTGCGTGTGGTCACATCTGCCGGAGACAAGCGCTGCCTGTCTGAGCCCCAACGTCTGAGGAGAGGCTCTGGGGCGCTTGTCCAGGATGGTTTTTTCCTAAATAGCACAGAGCCTTGCTTTTCTAGATGCTCCCCCGGTGGTTTACTCCCTACGTTTAAGGCATCAGGGCTGTGCCTCTGAGGTGGGAGAGCCAAGTTCAGGACATTGGTGCACCAAGAGACCTCCCAGCTCCACGTAATATCAAAGGGCGAAAATCTCCCAGAGATCTTCATCTCAATGCCAAGACCCAGCTCCACTCAACGACCAGCAAGCTACAGTGCTGGACACCCTATGCCAAACAACTAGCAAGACAGGAACACAACACCACCCATTAGCAGACAGGCTGCCTAAAATCATAATAAGGTCACAGACACCCCAAAACACACCACCAGACGTAGACCTGCCCACCAGAAAGACAAGATCCAGCCTCATCTACCAGAACATAGGCACTAGTCCCCTCCACCAGGAAGCCTACACAACCCACTGAACCAACCTTAGCCACTGGGGGAAGACACCAAAAACAACGGGAACTACGAACCTGCAGCCTGCGAAAAGGAGACCCCAAACACAGTAAGTTAAGCAAAATGAGAAGACAGAGAAACACACAGCAGATGAAGGAGCAAGGTAAAAACCCACCAGACCTAACAAATGAAGAGGAAATAGGCAGTCTACCTGAAAAAGAATTCAGAATGATGATAGTAAAGATGATCCAAAATCTTGGAAATACAATGGAGAAAATACAAGAAATGTTTAACAAGGACCTAGAAGAACTAAAGAGCAAACAAACAATCATGAACAACACAGTAAATAAAATTAAAAATTCTCTAGAAGGGATCAATAGCAGAATAACTGAGGCAGAAGAACGGATAAGTGACCTCGAAGATAAAATAGTAGAAATAACTACTGCAGAGCAGAATAAAGAAAAAAGAATGAAAAGAATTGAGGACAGTCTCAGAGACCTCTGGGACAACATTAAACGCACCAACATTCGAATTATAGGGGTCCCAGAAGAAGAGGAAAAGAAAGGGACTGAGAAAATATTTGAAGAGATTATAGTTGAAAACTTCCCTAATATGGGAAAGGAAATAGTTAATCAAGTCCAGGAAGCACAGAGAATCCCATACAGCATAAATCCAAGGAGAAACACGCCAAGACACATATTAATCAAACTATCAAAAATTAAATACAAAGAAAAAATATTAAAAGCAGCAAGGGAAAAACAACAAATAACATGCAAGGGAATCCCCATAAGGTTAACAGCTGATCTTTCAGCAGAAACTCTGCAAGCCAGAAGGGAGTGGCAGGACATATATAAAGTGATGAAAGGGAAGAACCTACAACCAAGATTACTCTATCCAGCAAGGATCTCATTCAGATTTGAGGGAGAAATTAAAACCTTTACAGACAAGCAAAAGCTAAGAGAATTCAGCACCACCAAACCAGCATTACAACAAATGCTATAGGAACTTCTCTAGGCAGGAAACACAAGAGAAAGAAAAGACCTACAATGAAAAACCCAAAACAATTAGGAAAATGGTAATAGGAGCATACATATCGATAATTACCTTAAATGTAAATGGATTAAATGCTCCCACCAAAAGACATAGACTGGCTGAATGGATACAAAAAGAAGACCTGTATATATGCTGTGTACAAGAGACCCACTTTAGACCTAGGGACACATACAGGCTGAAAGTGAGGGGATGGAAAAAGATATTCCATGCAAATGGAAATGAAAAGAAAGTTGGAGTAGCAATTCTCATATCAGACAAAACAGACTTTAAAACAAAGACTATTACAAGAGACAAAGAAGGACACTACATAATGATCAGGGGATCAATCCAAGAAGAAGATATAACAATTGTAAATATTTATGCACCCAACATAGGAGCACCTCAATACATAAGGCAAATACTAACAGCCATAAAAGGAGAAATCGACATTAACACAATCATAGTAGGGGACTTTAACACCCCACTTTCACCAATGGACAGATCATCCAAAATGAAAATAAATAAGGAAACAAGCTTTAAATGATACATTAAACAAGATGGACTTAATTGATATTTATAGGGCATTCCATCCAAAAACAACAGAATACACTTTCTTCTCAAGTGCTCATGGAATGTTCTCCAGGATAGATCATATCTTGGGTCACAAATCAAGCCTCAGTAAGTTTAAGAAAATTGAAAACGTATCAAGTATCTTTTCGGACCACAATGCTATGAGACTATATATCAATTACAGGAAAAAATCTGTAAAAAATACAAACACATGGAGGATAAACAATACACTACTAAATAACCAAGAGATCACTGAAGAAATCAAAGAGGAAATCAACAAGTACCTAGAAGCAAATGACAATGAAAACACGACGACCCAAAACCTATGGGATGCAGCAAAAGCAGTTCTAAGAGGGAAGTTTATAGCAATACAATCCTACCTTAAGAAACAAGAAACATCTCGAATAAATAACCGAACCTTACACCTAAAGCAATTAGAGAAAGGAGAACAAAAAACCCCCAAAGTTAGCAGAAGGAAAGAAATCATAAAGATCAGATCAGAAATAAATGAAAAAGAAATGAAGGAAACGATAGCAAAGATCAATAAAACTAAAAGCTGGTTCTTTGAGAAGACAAACAAAATTGATAAACCATCAGCCAGACTCATCAAGAAAAAAAGGGAGAAGACTCAAATCAATAGAATTAGAAATGAAAAAGGAGAAGTAACAACTGACACTGCAGAAATACAAAGGATCGTGAGAGATTACTACAAGCAACTCTATGCCAATAAAATGGACAACCTGGAAGAAATGGACAAATTCTTAGAAATGTACAACCTTCCGAGACTGAACCAGGAAGAAATAGAAAATATGAACAGACCAATCACAAGCCCTGAAATTGAAACTGTGATTAAAAATCTTCCAACAAACAAAAACCCAGGACCAGATGGCTTCACTGGCGAATTCTATCAAACATTTAGAGAAGAGCTAACACCTATCCTTCTCAAACTCTTCCAAAATATAGCAGAGGGAGGAACACTCCCAAACTCATTCTACGAGGCCACCATCACCCTGATACCAAAACCAGACAAAGATGTCACAGAGAAAGAAAATTACAGACCAATATCACTGATGAACATAGATGCAAAAATCCTCAACAAAATACTAGCAAACAGAATCCAACAGCACAGTAAAAGGATCATACACCATGATCAAGTGGGGTTTATCCCAGGAATGCAAGGATTCTTCAATATACGCAAATCAATCAATGTGATACACCATATTAACGAATTGAAGGAGAAAAACCATATGATCATCTCAATAGATGCAGAAAAACCTTTCGACAAAATTCAACACCCATTTATGATAAAAACCCTCCAGAAAGTAGGCATAGAGGGAACTTACGTCAACATAATAAAGGCCATAAATGACAAACCCACAGCCAACATCGTCCTCAATGGTGAAAAACTGAAACCATTTCCACTAAGATCAGGAACGAGACAACGTTGCCCACTGTCACCACTATTATTCAACATAGTTTTGGAAGTTTTAGCCACAACAATCAGAGAAGAAAAAGAAATAAAAGGAATCCAAATTGGAAAAGAAGAAGTAAAACTGTCACTGTTTGCAGATGACATGATACTATACATAGAGAATCCTAAAGATGCTACCAGAAAACTGCTAGAGCTAATCAATCAATTTGGTAAAGTAGCAGGATACAAAATTAATGCACAGAAATCTCTAGCATTCCTATACACTAATGATGAAAAATCTGAAAATGAAATTAAGAAAACACTCTCATTTACCATTGCAACAAAAAGAATAAAATATCTAGGAATAAACCTACCTAAGGAGACAAAAGACCTGTATGCAGAAAATTACAAGACACTGATGAAAGAAATTAAAGATAGTACAAATAGATGGAGAGAGATACCATGTTCTTGGATTGGAAGAATCAACATTGTGAAAATGACTCTACTACCCAAAGCAATCTACAGGTTCAATGCAATCCCTATCAAACTACCACTGGCATTTTTCACAGAACTAGAACAAAAAATTTCACAATTTGTATGGAAACACAAAAGACCCCGAATAGCCAAAGCAATCTTGAGAAAGAAAAACTGAGCTGGAGGAATCAGGCTCCCTGACTTCAGACTATACTACAAAGCTACAGTAATCAAGACAGTATGGTACTGGCACAAAAACAGAAATATAGATCAATGGAACAGGATAGAAAGCCCAGAGATAAACCCACGCACATATGGTCACCTTATCTTTGATAAAGGAGGCAAGAATATACAATGGAGAAAAGACAGCCTCTTCAATAAGTGGTGCTGGGAAAACTGGACAGCTACATGTAAAAGAATGAAATTAGAACACTCCCTAACACCATACACAAAAATAAACTCAAAATGGATTAAAGACCTAAATGCAAGGCCAGACACTATCAAACTCTTTGAGGAAAACATAGGCAGAACACTCTATGACATAAGTCACAGCAAGATCCTTTTTGACACACCTCCTACAGAAATGGAAACAAAAACAAAAATAAACAAATGGGACCTAATGAAACTTAAAAGCTTTTGCACAGCAAAGGAAACCATAAACAAGATGAAAAGACAACCCTCAGAATGGGAGAAAATATTTGTAGATGAAGCAACTGACAAAGGATTGACCTCCAAAATTTATAAATAGCTCATGCAGCTCAATATCAAAACAACAAACAACCCAATCCAAAAATGGGCAGAAGTCCTAAATAGACATTTCTCCAAAGAAGATAGACAGATTGCCAACAAACACATGAAAGAATGCTCAACATCATTAATCATTAGAGAAATGCAAATCAAAACTACAATGAGATATCATCTCACTCCGGTCAGAATGACCATCATCAAAAAATCTACAAACAATCAATGCTGGAGAGGGTGTGGAGAAAAGGGAACCCTCTTGCACTGTTGGTGGGAATGTAAATTGATACAGCCACTATGGAGAACAATATGGAGGGTCCTTAAAAAACTAAATATAGAACTACCATATGACCCAGCAATCCCACTACTGGGCATTTACCCTGAGAAAACCATAATTCAAAAAGAGTCATGTACCAAAATGTTCATTGCAGCTCTATTTACAATAGCCAGGACATGGAAGCAACCTAAGTGTCCATCATCGGATGAATGGATAAAGAAGATGTGGCACATATATACAATGGAATATTACTCAGCCATAAAAAGAAAGGAATTTGAGTTATTTGTAGTGAGGTGGATGGACCTAGATCCTGTCATACATAGTGAAGTAAGTCAGAAAGAGAAAAATAAATACCATATGCTAGCACACATATATGGAAAATAAGAAGAAAAAAAAAAGTTCTGAAGAACCTAGGGGCAAGACGGGAATAAAGACACAGACCTACTAGAGAATGGACTTGAGGACATGGGGAGGGGGAAGGGTAAGCTGGGATAAGGTGAGAGAGTGGCATGGACATATACACACTACCAAATGTAAAATAAATAGTTAGTGGGAAGCAGCCGCATAGCACAGGGAGACCAGCTCGGTGCTTTGTGACCACCTAGAGGTGTGGTATAGGGAGGGTGTGAGGGAGGGAGACGCAAGAGGGAAGAGATATGGGGATATAAGTATATGTATAACTGATTCACTTTGTTACAAAGCAGAAACTAACACACCATTGTAAAGCAATTATACTCCAATAAAGATGTTAAAAAGAAAAATGTGTATGACTATGCCTTCTAAGAGACAAACAGTTCTCAGAGCTTTCTGAGAGTCTGCTGCCTGTGTTATAATCCTCAGTTTGGCTCAAATAAAATTCTTTCTTTTCTTCTCAAAGTAAATAAATAAATAAATAAAAATAAAAATGGGCAAAGACCATGAACAGACATTTCTCCAAAGAAGATATACAAATGGTCAATAAGCACATGAAAAGATGTTCAATATCATTGGTCATTAGAAAATGCAAATCAAAACCACAATGAGATATTACTTCACACCCAGTAGTGTGGCTTTAATAAAAACAACAACAACAAAAATGGAAAATAAGTATTGGCAAGGATATGGAGAAATAAGTACCTTTGTATGTTGCCGGTGGGAATGTATAATGATGCAGCCACTGTGGAAAACATTTTGGCAGTTCCTCAAAAAGTCAAACATAGTGTTGCCATATGACCCAGCAATTCCACTCCACACAAGAGAAATGAAAGCATATATCCACACAGAAGCTTGTATATGAATGTTTATAGCAGCATTATTCATAGAAGCCAAAAGGTGGAAACACCCAAATGCCCGTCAATGGATGAATGGAAAAAATAGATTGTGATATATAAATACAGTGGGATTTTGTTCAACAATAAACAGGAGCAAAGTACTGACACATGGTACAGTTAGGTGAACCTTAAAAACATTATGTTAAGTAAAAGAAGCCAGACACAAAATGTCACATATTGTATGATCCCTTTTATATGATATAACTAGACTAGGCAAGACCATAGAGTCATAAAACAGGGGATGAGGGAAGGACGGAATGTGGAGTGATTACTTAACGGGTATGGGGTATTATTCTGGGGTATTAAGAAAGTCTGAAACTAGAGAGAGGTGGTGGTTGACCAGATTAGGAACACACTAAATGCCCCTGAATAGTATACTTTATAACGGTTAATTGCTCGTTATGTCCATTTCACCTCAATTTTTTAAAAAAGATTAAGAAAACCCAATCAGGAAAAAAATTATCCATGTTTTACCTGTCTATCCATAATATGAATGAATGAATGAAGTACCTTAAATCATAACATACCCAACGATTTCAAATTCAGCATAAGACTAGTCTACCATGTCTCATAGAATTAATAAGGCTAGGAAGGAGGTTAAGGTAAGGATAGAAATCTTTACTAAAATACAATCTTCCCTAAAACAGGATTCAAAAGCATAAACATTAAGGCAAATATACTTATATAACAAATCATTTTCGCTCATTTTTAAGTGTGGTGTGTGAGATGTAAGAGTGTGTGTGTGTGTGTGTGTGTGTGTGTGTGTGTGTGCGCGTGTGGTAATGGGTGTTGGGGGTAACAGAGCTGAAGAAAGTCTAAGATGAAGAGAATTAGTAAACTAATCAGGATTATCACACTGTCATGATCTCAAAATTCGGTTGCAATAATGAAGCACATTGGGGATTCCCTGGCGGTCCAGTGGTTAGGACTCTGCCCTTCCACTGCCTGGGGCCAGGGTTCGATCCCTGGTCGGGGAACTAAGATCCTGCAAGCCATGCAGCTCAGCCAAAAAAAAAAAAAAAAAAAGAAGCACATTGGAAGCTAGTGTTTACTATGGCTTTCTCAGAGGTTTTTCTAAGCAATAACCCAGGAAACATCTCTAAGGGCTCTGAGTACCAATTATGACATCTGAAGTGCATGTGATCAGGAGATTCCTGGAGAGAACCTGGCATCTCTAAAGAAGCTGCTAAGCATTCCTCTGCTGTATAAAAGATTCTTTCTTTAGGAGTAATTTCACGTGAGACTATTTGGATATTTTCGACAAATTAGTGCAAATTGGATTAATTCAGCACATTAGCTACAAAGGGGGAATGTGATGGCAGAACTTTATTTACATTATATGTAGCTAATAATAATAGCTAGTATTTGTTGAGTGATTACTCTATGCTTAACACTATTCTGAGTGTTTTACCTGTAACCATCTTATTATTCCTCACAACAACCTTAAAAGGAAACAGACACACTTGGATGAGATAGTTTGCCCAAGACTCACAGCCAGGAGGTGGCAGAGCCAGATTCATATCCAGGCAATGAAAGTCCAAAGCCCATACACCAACCACCCTGGTGCATGGCCTCTATAATCACAGGCATTAAAATATATAATCTGATTAATATTGTATTTTTACTACTCTAGGTTGATCTTAAAGATAAAGATCAAACAGTAAAATATGTAAGAAAGGAAATAGGAAATTTTAGATTTGCACTCTTCTCTGATCTACTAGGAGCTAGGTTAGCTATTAGTGTGGTATTTCAAGTAAAATTTTTTCCTTAGTTTTGCCCTGTTTTAAATAAATTTATCTTATGGTTTTCATAAGTATATTTAAATTATATGTCATTTGAATCAGGTATTGAATTTCAGTAAATATACTTTAATATGCTAACAGCTCACATCAAGAAATCTTTAACATACACAATTAGCTTTGGCAATAGGATGATAAATAGAACACAATTCCTGACTTCAGTGATGGATATTCCTTCATAAGGCATCATTCTGGATTCTTCAGCATTTGCAATAGCGAACCACAACATTCATAATATACTCATTTAGATGGGTATATAACATGTATTTAGTAATAAAATTTAATAGCATTGGTAAAAATGAAAAACATATAGTAAATTTAACGTTTTGTGATTCAGCACAAGGCCAACAAAGGGTTAAATAATGTTAGTTAGTAGCTCTGTTCTGCCCAATGACCTTTAGGCAATCTACTCACAGAGCACAAAGATGGTGGATTTCAGTCCACTATTCATCAAACATTATATGGCTTCAATGTGCTTCAAGGGCAAATACTATATTTCTTTCAATGCCTTTCAAGATGTCCAGTTCTGGAAAATTTTAGGTAAATTTTAATACATTTTATTTTATATATTGTGTGTAAGTTTTAGTCAGTGTATAAACTAACTAGATTGATTCAACATTCATTCAACAAATATGTATTGAACACCTGCTACGTGCTAGGTACTGGAGCTGTAACAATGAATGAAACAAAATGCTTTCTATCATAGAGCTTACCTCATTCTTGGTGGTGAAGACAATGATCAAACACACACACACATATATATACACAAATATAGAGAGAAATATAAATATACTATAGGTACAATATATACAAATGTATATATCCAAACACATGCACATACAATGGAGAGAAGTACTGTGAAGTTCTGTGAAGGAAAATAACGCAGGGTAAAGGGGACAGAGAGGGTTATAGGAGTGTGGTGTTATTTAATATAGTGTGTGAGGGAAGGCCTATCTGATAAGATGACACATGAGCAGAGACTCAAGGAGTTGAGAAAGCACGTGTGAGGACATCTGAAGGATGAAAGAACAGCAGGTACAAAGACCTGGAGGTGGAAGCAAGTCTGGCATGTTCAAAGAAGGTCCCAAAGGACAATGAGGCTTGAGAGATACCCAGAAATACAGCAGAGGCCTACCCATATAGAGCCTTCCAGCCCCTTTCAAGCTCTTTGGGTTTCACTCTGGGAGGTGGGACACGTCATGCAGAGGAGAGACACGATCTCACTTAGGTTCACTTAGGATCATTCTGACTGTACTGAAGAAAACTGACTCTGGTTGGAGAGTGGGGAGGAGAGGAAGGGCAGAGGCAGGGAAGTGAAGACTGTTGCAATAATTCGGGCCAAGAGGTGATGCTGACTTCCACCTGAGTGGTATCTGGTGGTGCAAAGTAGTCCAATTCCAGACATATTCAAATCTGGAGCCAGCTGATATTGCTGATGTGGGGAGTGAGAGGAAAAATGAGCCAAGGATGAGTCCAGGGTGTTCCATATGAGCAACTAAAAAAGGAGGTACCATTTGCCCCGGTGAAAAAGACTGTGGGAAGTGCCCCTGGGGGTGAGGGAGAAAATAGTTTGTTTTGGGGTATGCCAAGTTTGAGATGCCTTTAAACATCCAGATGGAGATGTTGAGGAAGCAGTTAAATATGAGTCTGGAGTTCAGGGCAGAGGTCGAGGAAAATATAAACTTAGGAGTTGGCCGGGATAGATGGCGTGTAAAGCCACAGGCCAGGTGAGATCTCTGAGACAATGTTGTAGACAGAACGGAGGAGAGGATGGTTTGTGGATGTCAGTCAACACTTGGAAATCAGGAATATGAAGAGGAATCAGTGCAGGAGACTGAGAAGGAGCAACCAGCATGGGAGAAGGAGAATCCAAAGAGCTGTGTCCTAGAAGCCAAATGAAGAAACTGTTTCCAAAGGACAGAGTGATCAGCGGGGTTAAGAGCTGTTGTCAGGTCAGTTAAGGTACGAAGTGAGACACAATCGACTGTAAGATGTTTAAATGCATGCCTGGTTTCAGTTTCCCCCTACAAAAAATTTTAAGCCATGAGAAAAATCCACGGTTACAAAAATAAGGGGCTAGGGCGTGATCAGGAAATGGAAAGTATAAAGAAAAAGACAACTTGGAAAATATCAACAAGACCTTTCCAGCAGGGTAGATTGAAAACAGAGAACAGGGTGGAAAATGTTTCATTTCCACAGTTTAGTAGTGGGTCCAGAATTTCTCTTTAGGAAGAACTTAAGGTCAGCGTTCTGATTGGAAGGGGGAAGGTGGGCAACTTGGAGCCACATTTTACATGAGATAAAAAGATTATTGTTCTTATCAAATAATTGCGGAGAGAGAGGATTAAAAACTACCCTCAAGCATCCCCTTGGAGCCACCACTGCCCAGACTCTGGGGCTGCTGAAAATGTCGTGCAATTATTCCCGTGCAGAGCTGCCCGGCAGAGGAAGGTAGGGCTTGAAATCCATCCCTTATTCCTGTTCACCAAGCTGGCCCCAGACTTCACATGTGTGCCTTTTTCTAATTTGCATATGTGCTAGCAGTGGTCCTACATGGATGCAATCGAAACTGTTCTTTCATCTCTAACAGGGACAAACTTTGTTTATAAATTAAACTCACGTATTAAGGAGAAAAATTGCCAGAACTCACTTCTCCACCTGAAAACTCTTCCTAATCTATGTTTTTTAAAGGTGAACTATCCTTATTTTCGTATCCAAATCCTGCTTAGGCATTTATTAGTATTAATGCCGTCAAGATCAGTTGCCTCTTATTATTAAAACATGTTTACTGTTGAGGAGAAAAAATAAACCCATGAATTAAATCTGACTTTAATAAAATTTCCCATGCCCTCCTAGGAACCAAGAAATTGATACTTGCTTGTGTGTGGAAACTGCAATCCTTGTCTGAAAAGCTTAATCGGTTGGCTTGCTAACGTCAGTATGTTCCTAGTATTTGGGCTGTGTTGGCTTCAGTGTTTTGAATCCTTGAGGACTATGCCTATTCATAGTGAGTGACAGGAGATTTCCCGTAATTGTATATGCCATGTATACACAGGATGCCTTTGGGAGGTATCAAGGAAAGGACTGTCAGGGTAGCAACGGTGATCTTGTAAACATGTGTCAGATGGAATTGCTATTGATAGGCAAAGGGCCTTTCAAGATTTTGTTTGGAGATATAACATATGTAGTAAAGTGTGCAAATTGTAAGATTATAGATATGTAATATATAACCAACACCCAAATCAAGATCATTTCCAGCACCTTAGGATAAGACTTTTTGAAAACTGGTTTGCTTATTAGCATTCAGGTCTATTTTGCAGCAGAGAAAACAAAACAACCTTTAGTTACAGAACCCCTTCCAGTAGTCTACCAAAAGGCACAGTGAGAAAAATTGTGTTAAATGCATTGAGATGAAATTATGTTGGTACAGAGGTTGACTCTAAGGTAGCACACAGCCATTACTATCCTCCACTCCAAAGTGAAAATTACTCATTTCTGTCCCTTGCTTGGTTGCAATCTCTTTGCTTTCTCAAACAATTTTCCAGTTCTGTTCCCTCTCTTCAGTTCAAAACACCTTGATTGAATGCTGTGTGCGTGGGGCCGTAGGTACAAAGGGGAAGGAGTTATGGTCCCTGCCCTCCCAGAACTCATAGACCAGTTAAGTTTAAAGCAAAGGGTGGAAATGGGTGATTCTAACCCAAAGTGTTAACTGTGACAATAATAACAGCTAACGTTTATAGAGTATGTCCTAGTATCAAGCTTTTCTCTCAGGATGTTACATGCATCTCCTCAGTTGAACCTCATAAGTATTACCATTACTTTCCTGATGAGAGGATGAACGCCCAGAGATGCTGGTGATTTGCCCAAGGACAATATGGCTGGTGCGCATGGCTGCCAGGCTCTGGCTCCGTCACCCACACATGTATCCACTTTCCTGCAGCTGTTTCTCAAGCGTGGTGTTGGGAGCACATGCAGGGCAGGAAGGGAGAAGGGAGGTCGCTGACTCTTTTGTCTGTTGAGCTGCCCAACCAGGAGCCACGTTCAGCACTACAGAAAAATATGCCCGTCAGCGTCTTTCTCTGACGCAGCCCTAGTCCAGCCCCTAACTTGCTATCTGACAGACTCAATTAAAAGCTGGCCACACCATTGCAAAAATTAAAAGACATGTTTTATTTTTGTATGACATATAGCAAAAATTGCTCCAGAATTAACACTTGACTATTCGTTGTTGTGGCATGAATTTCTCCAAATCACAGGTAATCAATAGAATCAGGTGTCAATTTTTAAAACTTTTCTGTTCAAATTGTTGAGTTATGAGTGCTGCCCACTTATGAGTGATTTTTTTCGACCTTGAAAGCACAGTAGAAAACATTACTGTAATCTTAGGGAGCTGCAAATCGTTCACAGCAGATCAGTGTAGTGGTACCAGATTTTGAAATCCCACCTAAGGGTGGTGTTTGCACCTTCCTCTCGTCAGGACCTTCTAGAGCAGGCAGAGACTTGGGGCAAAGAGAGCAGAGCCTTCCCTCATGATCACCAATAGTCTTTTCTCCTCAAACACAGACAAATCATGTCCATCTGCATCCTCGTGATGTCTTCACACTTAAGCTCCTCAGAGGACAAAGACCAAGTTTAAATTTCGAATTAAATTTCATTTATCACAGGTTAGGGGCAGATGGAAATAGGATAATTACAACAGAGTCTAGTAGTAGTTATGATGGTGTTCTTGCGGGAAGTGATTCCAGCCTCTTCAAGCCATCTTACATGATGTCAGGTAGGCTGTAAAAAAAAGGAGGTTTGTGTAATCGTTTGCAGAGAAAGTAATGGCAGGAACACTGAGTAGTCCTAACGGTAGTCAGGGATGCTTACCTCAAAAGACCCAACCACATTGTGAGCAGTGATTTCGTTTCACCAATTTAATATTATTAGATTGAGCTTTATTGGGGCTACAGTTTTCTTCGTGTCTGATTTATAATTTTGTTATGGTTTCATAGCTGTATATGAATTGTAAGCAAAAATATATATATTTGTATGTTGATACATATTCTTAAAACAAGATGGTACGACAGATGAATGGATAAAGATGTGGCATGTATATACAATGGAATATTACTCAGCCATATAAAGAAACGAAATTGAGTTATTTGTAGTGAGGTGGATAGACCTAGAGTCTATCATACAGAGTGAAGTAAGTCAGAAAGAGAAAAACAAATATGTGCTAACACATATATATGGAAGCTAAAAAAAAAGAAGAACCTAGGGGCAAGGTTCATGAAGGGTCATGAAGAACCTAGGGTCATGAAGAACCTAGGGGCAAGACAGGAATAAAGATGCAGACCTACTAGAGAATGGACTTGAGGACACGGGGAGGGGGAAGGGAAAGCTGTGACAAAGTGAGAGAGTGGCATGGACATATATACACTACCAAACGTAAAATAGATAGCTAGTGGGAAGCAGCCGCATAGCACAGGGAGATCAGCTCGGTGCTTTGTGACCAGCTAGAAGGGTGGGATAGGGAGGGTGTGAGGGAGGGAGATGCAAGAGGGAAGAGATATGGGGATATATGTATATGCATAACTGATTCACTTTGTTATAAAGCAGAAACTAACACACCATTTTAAAACAATTATACTCCAATAAAAACGTTAAAAAAAAAAAAGAGACAAGATGGTAAAAGACATCAACATTATGAGCTGACAGCCCATAAGAAGTTTTACTCTTAAAAGGGACATGTGTAGATTACTCATGTTGGAGGAACACTGTACTGCAACCCACCCACCTGTAGAGGGAGACAAACAAACACAGGCCTTGCTCCTAGGAGCTTCCGTTAACACAGCATTCATGCATCGCTGGCAGTGGACAAAAGTGAAGAGATTGTGCACCAACATTTTTGAAGTCATGACACTATATTTCTTGCTGGTTGTTTTTTTTTTTTTCTACTCTTCGACATACTTTAATAGTTGTTACTCAGCAAATAGTATTTTTCTGCATTCCTTATCCCAATAAGGATCTCCTGGACATCCTGTTTTTCAACGTGCATGTAGTAAAGTTCATACTTTGTAGTGCACAGTTCTGTGGAGTTTGACAAATGCATAGAGTCATGTTTCTACCACCCCAGTACCATGTAGAGCATCCCATCACCCTAGAAATTACCCAGTACAGCCCCTTTGTAGAAAACCTCTCCCTTTTCCCCCAACCCCTGGCAAGCACTGACCTGTTTTCTATCCTTATAGATGTGCCTTTTCAATAATTTCATAAAGATGTAATCATACAATATGTAGCCTTTTGAGTATGACTTCTTTCACTTACAAAATGCATTTAAGATTCATCCTCATTATTGTGTGAGTTAAAAGCACATTCATTCCTATGGCTGAGTAATAGTCCATTGTGTGGATATATCAAATTCATTTATCCATTACTCGTTTGAAGAACATCTTGGTTGTTTTCAGTATGGGTGACTTTGAATAAAGTTATTGTAAACATTCTTATATAATTTTTTTGTGTGTACATAAGCTTTTAAACTCATTTGGAGTCAAAATACTTAGGAATGAGATTGCTGGATCATGTTGCAAGTATATGTTTAACTTTGTAAGAAATGACCAAACTGTCTTCCAGCATAGTTGTGCTATTTTGCATGTTCAACCACAAGGAATGAAAGTTCCTGTTGATCTGCATCTTCACCAGTATTTGGTACTGTCAGGTTTTTTGATTTTAGCAATTCTAATAAGTATGCAGTGCTATCACATCATGGTTATCATTTGCATTTTCCTGGTAACAAATGATGTTGAACATCTTTCATATGCTTATTTGCCATTGATATTTTCTTTGGTGAAATGTCTGCTCAGGTCTTTTGCCCATTTTACAAATTGGGTTGTTTCTTTTCTTATTGTTGAGTTTTAACCAATTCTGGATACAAGTTTTTGTGAGATATGTGATTTGTAAAAATTTTTTCCCAGACTACCTTGTCTTTTCATTTTCTTAACTGTATCTTTGGCAGAGCAAAGATTTAAGCTTTAACAAAGTCCAATTCATTAATTTTTTTCTTTTATGGATTGTGCTTTTGCTGTCAAATCTAAGAACTCATCGCCAAACCCAAGGTCCTACAAACTTTCTGCTATGCTTTGTGTTAGGTGTTTTATCATTTTACACTTAAGTTTTTCACTTAGGTTTATGATCCATCTTGAGTTAACTTTTTTGTTCAGTGTAAGTAGAGGTTTATTTTTTTGCCAATGGGTGTCCAGTTGTTCCAGCATCGTTTTTTTGAAAAGACTCTCCTATATCCATTGCATTGCCTTGGCACCTTTGTCATAAATCAGTAGACTATATTTCTATGGGTCTATTTATGAATTACCTTTCACTTCCATTCTTCTCTGCGTCGATCCTTTAGCCAATACAACACAGTCTTGATTACTGTAGCTTTATAGTATGTCTTGAAATCCTACAGTGTGAGTCCTCCAACTTCTTTTTCTTTTCTTTTTCACAATTGTTTTGGCTATTCTACGTCCTTTACCTTTCCATATCAATTTTAGAATTGGCTTATCATCTGTAAAATGCTTACTGGGATTTTGCTTGCGATTGCATTGAATCTATATTTTAATTTTGGGAGAAATGACACTTTAATAATCGTGAAGCTTCTAAACCATGAACATAGTGTATCTCAATATATTTAGATTTTCTTTACTATCTTTCATTGGTATGGTTTTCAGCTTACAGGTCTTGCACATATTTTGTTAGATTTATACCTAACTTCTTAACTTTTTTGGTGTAATTGTAAGTGGTATTGTTTCTTAATATCAAATTCCAATTATTCATTGCCAGAATATAGGAATATGATTGGCTTTTGTATATTGACCTTTTAAAACTTACTTATTTGTTCCAGGAGTGTTTTTGTAGATCTTTGGAATTCTCTACATTAACAATCATGTTGTCTTCAAATAATGACAGTCTTGTCTCTTTCAAGTCTGTATGCCTTTTATTTATTTTTCTTAGCTTGTTTCATGGGCTATGACTTCCAGCATGATGTTGAATAGGTATAGTGAGATTGAATATTCTTGCCTTATTCCTAAACTAGGGGGTAAGCATTCAGTATCTTACTCTTAAATATGACGTTAGCTGTAGGTTTTTCATAAATTCCCTATATAAGATTAAGTTCTCTTCTATTCCTAGTTTTTCTAGAGTTTTATAATGAATGGATGTAGAATTTTGTTTTTACTCCTATTGAGATAAGTGTGTGTGTGTGTGTGTGTGTGTGTGTGTGTGTGTGTTTGTATTTTTTAGGCTGTTAATACAGTGAATTATGCTGATTGAATTTTGAATTTGAGCTAGCCTTGGGATCTGGGATAAATCCCAATTGTTAATGTATTATCTTTTTAATGTATTGCTAGATTCAATTTGCTAATATTTCGTTGAGAAGCTTCCCCTTATATTTATGAAGTATCTTGGTCTGTAGTTTTATTTTCTTGCAATATACAGTTTGGTTCAGGCCTTAGGATAATGCTGATCTCATAAAATGACTTGGGAAATATTACCTTCTCTTCTATATTCTGGAATGTACTGTGTATAATTGACATTATTTCTTCCTTAAATGTTTTGTGGAATCCACTAGTGAAACCACCTGGGTTTTCTTTTTGGAATTTTTGAAGCTACAAATTCAATTTCTTTAATAGATATAGGACTATTCAAGTTAAGTATTTCTTTTTCAGTGAGTTTTAGTGGTTTCGGTTTTTCAAGAAATTGGTCCATTTTATCTAAGTTGAATTTATGAACATAAAGCTGTTTGTAGTATTCTCTTATTATGCTTTTAGTGCCTGTGAGGTCAGTAGTGATGTCCTTTTTCATTCCTGATATAGGTAGATTATGTCTTTCTCTTTTTCTTGGTCAGCCTGATGAGGGGCTTATCAGTTTCATGACTTTATCAAAGAATCAGCTTTTGGTTTTGTTGATTTAATGTGTTGGATTTTGGGGTTTTTTTTCAATTTCGTTGATTTCTGTTTTCTATTATTTCCTTTCATCTGCTTGCTTTAAACTTAATTTGTTCCTCTCTAATTTCTTAAATTGGAAGCTTAGGTTACTAAATTCAGATCTTTCTGTAGCTCTTTTCTGATATCAGTATTTAATGCTATAAATCTCTGTCTAAAGACACGTTAGCTGCAGCCTACAAAATTTGATATGTTTTATTTTTATTTTCATTTAGTTCAGATTATTTTAAAGTTTCCTTGGAGGCTTACTCTTTGACCCATGGATTACTTAGAAATGTGTTGCCTAATTTCCAAATATTTGGGTATTTACCAGATACCTTTCTATTATTGATTTCTAGTTTAATTCCTTTATAGTTTGAGAATACACTTTATATATTTCCTAGTCTTTTAAAGTGTTAAAAGGATATGGTTGAGAATACTCTCTGTGCACTTGAGAAGAAGGCATTAGATTCAGTGCTCTGTAAATGGCAAATGGGACAAGTTGGTTGATGATGTTATTTAGGTCATCTATATCGTCACGGACTTTCTGCCTATTTGTTCTAACAGTTTCTGAGAGAGGACTGTTGAAGTCTCCACCTAAAATTGTAGGTTTGCCTATTTCTCCTTTAAGATAATCTACCGATTTTTGCCTCATGTATTTTAAAGCTCTATTGTTGGGTGCATACACATTTAAGATTGTTATATTTTGTTGGAGAATTGACCTTTTTCATAAAGTAATATCCTCTTTACCTATGAAAGTATTTCCAGTTATGAAGTCTACCTTGTCTAAAATTAATGTAAATACTTTGTGTTTGCATGATATATCTTTCTCCATTCTTTTATTTTTAACCTAAATATGCCTCTATATTTCAAGTGGATTTCTCATGGTCTGCATATACTTGGATCTTGTTTTATTTTTAGTCAATTCTGATCACTTCTGTCTTTTAACTGGTGTGTTTACATTGTTCACATTAAAGATAGTTATTGGTATGGTTGAATTAAAATTTATCATCTTACTAGCTATTTTCTATTTTTTTCACATATTTATTTCTTTTTGCCTCCTTTTCTGCCTTCCCTGGGTTTAAGTCAACATTTAAAAACGTTTTTATTGGTTGCCATAGGGTTTACAATATACATTTTAAAAAATCTGAATCTACCTTCAAATAATATTATTCTGTTACACATGTAGTTCCAGAACCTTATAACAATATATTCCCAATTTCTCTCTCCCTCTGATGTGCCATTGTTCTTGTACATTTCACTTTTACAAATGTTAGAACTACGATAATACATTGTTAATCTTGTTGCTCTAAATGGTCAGTTATTTTTAGAGCAGTTAAAATAAGACAAAAATTATTTTATAAGCCTTTTATTTACTCTATTTCTGACACGCTTCATTTCTCGGTGCAGGTCCAATGCTGTGACATATTCCTATCTTGAAGAACGTCCTTTAGCATTTCTTGTAACATAGGTCTACTGCTGGTAGATAGGCCATTGCATTTTTGTTTGTCTGAGAAAGTCTTTGTTGTTTCTATACTCTAGAAGGACATTTTTTTCTGGATGTAGAATTCTGGATTGACATTCCCCCCCCCCCCTTTCAGCATATTGAAGATAGCTTCTATTTTACAGTTTCTCACAAGAAGTCTGCTGTAATTCCTAGGGGAGATGAAGGAGATGTATCAGGGTAGCAGGTTTGGGCAGTAGCCGCTCTTCTCCTTACCTAGCTAACACCTTTGAGGACATTTTCTTAGGGTTCTCCCCATCTTCTTGGTGAGTACCTGACGTTCCTGGAAGAAAAACCTAAAGACGGTGTGAACCCTCCTATGTCTGCAGTCCCCTGGGACTTCACACTCTCGAGCTGGCCCACACTCGGCCTTTAGCAGTTCTTTAAGCATTTCTAGTTTAATCTTCTTACCAGCTTTTAGGGCATTTGGCAGCATCTGTCTCAGGTGAGCAAACACTTGAATCTTATTTCTCCCTGCAGGCCTTTGTCTTTTTCTTGGTTTTAAGTTAGTTGTTTGCCTGCAATATCAGTTCTCTGATAGGTTCAGGAAAAGTTGTTAGTTTTACGTTGATCCAGCTTTTTTCTTATTGGAAGGATGGGAGAAATGCTTTTTCCAGCTCTTAAGTCTTTGCTCCTTCACCAGAACCATTAGTTATGTTTTCAAATTTAAATTTCATCAGCATTAATGTGATTTTGAAAGTTTTGGAGGATTTTCGCAACAGCCCCAAAATCTCTCTCCAGGTATACTTGGAAACTACAGCTGGGAGTCACCAATGAAGAGGGTATACTAATATGATGGAATAATATTCTGTGTCACTAATTTATATAGATTTTTATTTTCTGTATGTTTCTCTCAAACTTGGAGCTGATTCTGTGTTTCAGTGCCTCAAGGGAGGTATGTAGTAGGACAGGAAGAAGTAACTTCCAAGAATTTCTGGGTGTTGTTTCCTGAAGCCTGAGCCTGCAGTATAACTTAGAAGATTGGCTGAGAAAGAGCACATAGGGGTTTGTGAAAAGAGGCAAAGAGGATAACACAAGGAAAAGGAGCCTTTCCCAGACTGGAAAAATACCCCTGTACTGACGTGAGATCGAGGGAGGCCTTGGACTAGAGCAGGAGAAGGCTGCAAGAAGCCATAAAGGAGGCACCGCATATGCTACCTGGGCAGACAGGACCCCTAAGCCACAAAGAGATTCTCCTGTCTTAGGTATGACTTGAAAGTGTAAAAAGAAATAAACAGAAACCTCAATTAAAATAGTTGGGGGACCACAAAATATACAAATAGCTCATATGACTCAACAACGAAAAAACAAATAACCCAATCAAAAAATGGGCAGAAGACCTTAATAGACATTTCTCCAAAGAAGACATACAGATGGCCAGTAGGCACATGAAAAGACGTTCCACATCACGAATTATTAGAGAAATGCAGATCAAAACTACAATGAGGTACCACCTCACACCAGTCAGAATGGCCATCATCAAAAAGTCTACAAACAACAAATGCTGGAGAGGGTGTGGAGAAAAGAGAACCCTCTTGCACTGTCGGTGGGAATGTAAGTTGGCGCAGCAACTATGGAAAACAGTATGGCGGTTCCCCAGAAAACTAAAAATAGAATTACCGTATGATCCAGCAATCCCACTACTGGGAACATACCCGGACAAAACTATAATTCAAAAAGATACATGCACCCCTATGTTCATAGCAACACTATTCACAATAGCCAAGACATGGAAGCAACCTAAATGTCCATCAACAGATGAATGGATAAAGAAGATGTGGTACATATATACAATGGAACACTACTCGGGCACAGAAAAGAATGAAATAATGCCATTTGCAGCAACATGGATGCAACTAGAGATTATCATATTAAGTGAAGTAAGTCAGAGAAAGAAAGACAAATGTCATATGATATCACTTAAGTGTGGAATCTAAAATATGGCACAAATAAACCTATCTACAAAACAGAAACAGACTCCTAGACATAGAGAACAGACTTGTGCTTACCAAGGGGGAGGGGGGAAGGGAGAGGGAGGGACTGGGAGTTTGGGGTTGGTAGATGCAAACTATTACATTTGTAATAAACAACAAGGATAAACAACAGGAGTGGATAAACAGCAAGGTCCTACTGCATAGCACAGGAAACTATATTCAATATCCTGTGATAAACCATAATGGAAAAGAATATGAAAAAGAATGTCTCTGTGTGTATAACTGAGTCACTTTGCTGTACAGCAGAGACTGGCACAACATTGTAAACCAACTACGCTACAATTAAAAAAAGAAATAGTTGAGAGACCAGAAGAGGGAGCTCTCATGCTCTGTGACCACAGCAGAGCCCGACAGGAAGAAGAAAGATGATTCTTCTTTCCTGGCAAGGACTCAGCCAATGAAAAGCCATGGACTCTTTGTGTACTATCCCTCCCAACTTCCTTTTCCGCTATAAGAGTTCTCAGCATTTTTTCTGGGGAATCATGGTTACAGACCCCAAATTGCAATTCTCTGTTGATCCCGAATAAACCCATCTTTGCTGGAGAAGTATCTGGCAATCTATTTGATTTAGGTCAACAGAAGCATCAAAGTGCCACGAGTCCTGAAAAGCCCTTGCAACCAAAGACAATGAAGTCTTCGTGGAAACCTGTGGGACAGGTGGAAAATACCAGAGTACTTTACCTCCACAGACACCTTCACACTGCAGAATGTGCTGGACACCTGATGTGACCTTGAGGGAGGGAGGGGAGCTCACCAGAGTGATGGAGATTATATTTTCTCATAAGCCCAGCAATATCGGAGCTCAAATTCGAATTTAGCTGATTTCTAGAACTACAGATTTAATATTGCTTGCACTCCTTAATTTGTGGACTGAGAATCATACCTGCTCCTAAAGGATTTCATTCTCAGGGACCTAGTTATTTTTCTGTTGAATATGTTTTAGATTCTAGCGACTCAAAATTTTTCCGCACTTAGATACATCTGAGGGGTTGGATGTGCCCTCAACTGTAAGGATTCCTCCTGGGTTGTGGGGTGGTAGAGACAGCAGGGGAAAGTTACTTTGAATAAATCCCCCAGGGGATTCTGAAACCGATTCCTCGAGCACCCCTTCCCTGAGATTCCCTCTTCTCTCTTGTTCTATGTGCTATTTTTCACTTAGGATCCTGAAAGAAAGACACAGTTTGACTCTTTTAAGCAGGAGGTGTGTTCCTATAAAGGTGTACGTAAAGCAAACATATTTCTGTGAAAACATATAGTGCTATATACATAAGTTGAAATGATGACCTTTATGCATTACAAACAACTGGGAAAAAAAGTGTATTTGCGAATCTGTGGCTAGAAGAGAAAAAAAAAATCCCTGTATTTCCTTCTTGGGAAGTGGTTATTGACTTGGGAAACTGTCCTCCTTCTGACCGGCCTCCCACCGAGGTAGTAAGAAGGATCCTGTAAAACACACATAAGCATCTGAATGAAAATATCCCCAAAGTGCCCAATCAAGAGAATTACCGGACTTCTCCCATTCAGTTCTGTTGACTGAGGCCCCCGGCCCTGGTTTATCGATGAGAGCTCCTTGATTTGACCATAGCAGAGATGTGTGTTTTTTGCTAGTGTTTCTGTCAATGGGAATAAGCGTTGGGGGCAGATAACGCATTTTGTATCCCATTTTCCAGAGCTTCTGTCTGATGCCATTGTGGAAAAACACAGTTAGGGACCTGGTTATGGGACTCACTTTCTTATTTTTGGAAATGTTTCACCACCACAAAAGGCCACAGCAACCTGATCTCTTACAGCTGCTCTACATGTTGGGTTTATCTCTCTGATCTAATAAAATCATATTATAGCACTCCTCTCCTCTGGGGGCGGGGAGGCAAGAATCAGGTAAAGCAGAGACTTCTAAAAATCTAGGTTAAAATGTTCAAAAGCATGCTGAGAGAGGAAGGTTATTCCTTTTGATTACACCAGACAGTGTGGGTATCACTGGAGACACGCTGAGGGGAACCAGTTGCTTCCCAAAGAGGCGAGGTGTGGGCTCTCCTTGGACCTGCTAATGGAAGATGTCCTGGGAACAGAAAATGCCATCCAGAGACTGGATGAAGTGTGTTTTTGAGAGTTTGCTCCTGTGACAGGACTCTGGTTAGGACCTCAGGCTCTGGAGTTAAAAATGAGTTTGAGGGGAAAGGGGGAGAGAGATCAACTAGGAGTTGGGGTTAACATACATACACTACTATATATAAAATAGGTAAACAACAAAGACCTACTGTATAGCACAGGGACTATACTCAATATCCTATAAGGGAAAAGAATCTGAAAAAGAATATATATATATTATATATACAATATATATATTATATATAACTGAATCACTGTGCTGTACACCTGAAACTAACACAACATTGGAGACCAACTATACTTCAATAAAAAAAAAGAGTTTGACACGGCGGAGAAGGGGAGGGTGGGACGAATTGGGAGATTAGGATTGGCATATATACACTACCATGTGTAAAATAGCTAGCTAGTGGGAACCTGCTGTATAGCACAGGGAGCTCAGCTCGGTGCTCTCTGATGACCTAGATGGGTGGGATGAGAAGGGGGTGGGAGGGAGGCCCAAGAGGGAGGGGATATATGTATACATATAGCTGATTCACTTCGTTGTACAGCAGAAACTAACACAACATTGTAAAGCAACTATACACCAAAAAAAAAGAGATTGAATCCCAATTCTACCACTTACTAGTTGTGTGGCTTCAGGTTAGTCACTAAAGTATAAAAAGGGGACAAGCTAACACCTATCTCACAGGGCTATTGTGAGGATTCGATCACGGCATGCAGTACAGAGCCTGTGGAGCTAACACAGTAAATGTTAGGTATTATTAGCCACGTTCTTCCCTTTGAAAATATTTAAGCTACAGTATACTACTTTGTATCATTACTCAAAGGTCATGTCCCCCTAGAAAAGGAATGTCTGTTGACATCCAGGGGAAGAATAGAGATTTGCATTTTTATTATTCCACTCACTGCGAAGAAAGAATACTACATTCTGTTCAGGGGATTTGTTGGGGTCAAGAACCAGGTTCTTTATGTAGGAGTCCTGACATATTATGGGGACACTGGCTTGCCACCTAGCCCTCAGGTTCTTGATAGAAAGTGTGGTCCGGTGCTTGATTCTCCTGGGTTCAGGGGACTCAGACCCATTTGGTGGTAGGAGCTTATTGTAAGAATAGACAGGAAAGTTCAAAAAAAAAAAAAAAAAAGGCAGGGAACCATCAGCAACCATATAGCCATGACTTCTGGAGACCTGGAGGGGCACCCATGGCTATACACACTCTCAGGTCCCAGTGGCTCCTGTAGCCCTGGTTATCTCATTGCCCTCAGAGACCAGCTTCTCACTGCTCCTGAGACTAGTGTCTCCACCAAACACCTAGCCAGCGTCTCTGCCAACTTCTGCATCTGCTGCTCTCGCTTCCCTGCCTCCTTGAGATTCGTATGCAGGAGAAAGAATTGGCCTGGCATATTTTGTTTTCCTCCAATGTGTAGGACGCCTGATATGGCACTGAGTTCTCACTCACAGGAAGCCCTGAAATCCCAAAAGGACATAATGATTAGGACCCCATTCTTTCATGAAATGATGACTTCCTGCCTTTACCCTTGGCTTTAATTTGTAAATTAGCAAGAGAGTCTTGAATTTAATGGCCGCCTCCCCCAGGATACTAGCTTAGGCTCTCAGATCTGAGACTCCTATCTCTTAGGTGCCAGTGGAAGATTTGCGATAAAAGAGAGAAATGTTTTGCTCTTATTACCCTCCATGCTAGCTCATATGCTCAGTTTAAAATCCACTTTTCCAGTTTGATACTTTTTGCTTGCGGAATAAACTTCAGCTTAGCGACTGTTTAATTTGTTCAAGTAGAAGTACTACAATGAATGACAATGCATCAAATGACCTGAAGATCCCCTGGCATGAAAAGATGGAGCGTGACTCAGGGAGAGGTAACCTGAGGAGCCTCTCACCTGGACATTCCAATTGGAGGCTAGGAATAGAACCTAATCAACCATCATTTATTATGTCACCTTTATTTAGTTAACATGTAAAATGTCATCCCAATTTTACAGAAAACTCATGTGAAGGCGGATGTGACCTTCAAATAATTTTTTTTTTCTTGGTAGTTCTATAGGTTGTAAAATTCCTAGCTGATATAGTGAACAGTACTTTTTAAAAAAAAAAGTGGCAAAGAGGCATTCTGCTCTGTTGCAGTAACAGCTACATGTTTATGAGATGAGACAACAGAAATCCCTAGATTGAAAAGATAATTTTACTCTAAACTACAAATTAAATATATAATTATGTAATCACATATGTAAATCTGGGTCTCTTTTTACTTTCAGTGCCCCTGGTTCAAGCACAAAGGGTATTTTTAGTTCCTGTTTTTCCTTTTTTACCAAGCTTGATCAGTGAACGAGAAAGTCTTATCAATCATCTACTTGTTGGAAAGCGTGGAGCTTTTGAACCACACAGCTCATTTCAAAATTAGAAATGCCCCGACTTAGGACCCCACGTCAAGACTTTCAGGAGGCAGTTGTCACTAGATCTTTGGTCTGACATATGTCTTTGGGTAAAAGCAGCTAAGAAATGTTCCTTGAGATGGTGTGGGTGGAGAAAGCAATAAAAATGGGATTTCTATTTTTTAACAAGTAAACTCCAATTTGTATTTGCTAGAAAGCTGTGTAGCTCTTTCTCACTTAACAGTGTTCCTCCTAAAATATTTGCAAAACAAAATTATTTTAAACGCAAAGCACATTTTCCCATTGACATATTCTAAAGATGCATCCTCCTGGGATATTTTTGGTGACAGAAAAATATTTTATTGCTGCGACTAATAATCACTAACATTTATTGAGCTCTTACTACCTGCCAAGTATTGTTCTAAGATCTTTACATAATTCTCTCATTTGGTTCTCCACAATGATCCTAAGAGGTATTGTCCCAATTTCCCAAATAAGGAATCTAAGGGAAAAAGCGTGTAAGTGACCAGCCCAAGGTCTTATTGTTGGGGTGAAGAAAGGATGAACTCAAGCACTGGTCCTGAGGTCCACCTTACCACACCACTGTGTTGCTACCAAAGCACCCCAGGCTCACCAGGAGGAGAGGGGCAGTTTCATAGTCTACCAGCCATTGAGATAAAAATCTACTGTAAGTTGGATGGTGGACTTGAGGTCTCCACCATCACCCTTGATATCATTCTAGGAACTTAATCTAAGATGGCCCTACGGTTTCTCTTGGCTTTACACTCTCCCATGGTGGACACTTGGGAAATGTTAATTGCCTGATACAGATTCACTCATTATAAGGATATGAGTTATCGTGCTCCCTCCCTTGGGGTATTTACAGAATTGGTAGTTTAATTGAACTGAATGCAGATATTATGGTTTCCCAAGTGCTACTGAGAAACAGTTGTAGAAATCAGATGATTTGTAAAATATGTTTTACTAATGATAAAGCTAGATTGAAAAGTAAGTCTTCATTGTGGCCATAGTCAGACTCCCTAATGCTTTTTCCCCAAACCTGAAATTGGTACAACTCACCCAAAGAAGGGTTGGCCCTGCAGAACATACATACAGAGCAAAAGAGCTGCATCAGCTGCCTCTCCTGTGTCCCTCCACTGAAACAAAGTGAGAGCTAGGTCTTTAGACCTGGCCGTAGCAGCAGATGGCCCTGCACCCATCATGACTGCCATTCATGAGGCAGGAGGTGAGCAAAGCACACCCATCCTCAGATGGGGAGATTTAAAAAGAAAAGGGGAAGAAAGGGCTGAGTTTCTCATGCTCAGTCCTTCCAAAGTCACCAAGCAGACAAGGTATGACTTGGCCCCTAAGGAAGAGTAAGCTGGGTGAGAGAGGGGCTGACGCTACTTCCCAATGCTTTCAAAAGGGCAAAAGTTCCTAACATATAGTCCAAGACCAGAACCCTATGAGGGAGAAGAAAGAGTCCCTCAAATGCCAGGAGTTGTGTCGAGTGCCCTGAGCATGTTGGTTGCTGCTTCTTTGATGAGTTCTTATTCATATAAAACAGGGACACAGATCCATTGCACTTGGAGTGAAGGTAACTGAAAAGTCTATTGTTCTTTGCAATTTATTTAAGATTTGACCATAACCTATGAAAAAGGAGATACGAATCCAGCTGGCAGCAGTTAGGTAGCTGGGAACACACCCACCCTGGCATCCTAAGAACATGGTTGTCAAGAGGAGAAACTGGCTATTTTCTGTGTCTGAGAGGCAGGAGCAGACTATTTGAAATAATGAAGCATCAGATTTAGATTTAGATTTATTTAATTAATACTGTATTACTTCCAGCAGTTTAGGAATTCAATAATGGAGCAACCCAACCAAGAATAACTAGTTGAAGATCGATTTGACTTGATTTTCCATGTGGCAAAGATAAAAAAAAAAAAGCCATGTATGAGAATTTACAACCATTCCTCTCCCCACATTTGAAGGATGATTGTTATCTCAGTTGCTCAGTTCCTATGTCTCTGGTGTGTTGGTCAGGAAAATGGGTAGAAAGGGCAATTGGAGAAAATGAAGAGAAGTAGTTTGATCTACACAGGAAAAGACATAGACCCACCGAAGGAAGCAAAAACCAAAACCAAAACCAAAAATGTTCAGGACCCAAGAAGGCTAGCAAGAGAGAGGGAAAGCGAGAGTGACAGGAGAGGCAACCTGGGCTGGAGATTTTGGAAGAGAGAAATTTGAGTAGCTGCCATGCGCTGTGGGACTTGGGGGAGAGAGGGATGGAGAAGGGGATTTGCAGCAAGTTTGTCACGGGTACTTCTGACACTCTTACCTCTATCAAGGAAAGCTTTAATAAAGATCTTCATCACTCTTCAAGATTTGGGGATGGGATTTATTTTTCTCTTGGGTAAGTTATCATGAGGGGTTAGGCTTTAAGGAATGGCAAAGAAGCCCAGATTTATTTGCAGCTATCTATTTGGACCTTTCTAGAATGAACCACCCTGTGGGTACGGGTGCGGAGCTTGTCCACACCGTGTAAAGTGGTGATTGTAAAAGGGTGTGCCCAGGAGGTGGCCAGAGGGCACAGCAGGGTGTGACGGTGGCTCAAGCACAGCGCGGTGACAGGGTATGTTAGAAGGTGGCCCTCAGCAGAAGCCAGAGACCTGAGGTACAATCACCTCTCCAGGCACTCCTCACCAACACACTTCAGGTCACCTACCAGTAGGCTTCCCTGACTAAGACTTGTGAACAGTCTTTAGCACGTTGTCTTTGGGCCTTCCATTCTGAAGGATGTTTGATGAAGAACGGCCCACTGGTGAAGCAAGGTTCCAGCTGCTGGGTACAGGGTGGTGGAAAGTCACTGCTCTGGGATTCAGTAGTGCAGGCCTTCAAGACCAGAGCTGGTGCTGCTTATCTCAGCCTCAGCTTCCTCACCTGCAAAACAGCAGTCTTGGGAAGATGACATTAAGGATGCCTTTCAGCTCTAACACTCACTGATGCCTTTCCAGGTTCTCCTTCTTTACTGTAGCTGTTGGCGCCAGTTGGTCCTGCTCCAGAGGCCTGGCCAACTCCCCTTCCCCACTGCGCACGTGGTGTCCTTCCCAGTCAGACCTACCTGGGAGTGAGTAAGGTCAGGGGGCCCTGGCTAGAGCATGAAGGCAGCAGGCTTCTGAATAGTAAACGCTAGGCTGGCTGGGGGAGAGGGAGGGCATCGCCCAGTGACCCAGGAGCTCTGGGAAGCACGGCCCCTGCCTGCGTGCACCCATGGGAGTGACAGCGCACGCGTGCGCGCACACACACACAGACACATACACGCAAACAAGACGTTAGAGCCTGTCTCTGGAGTTCAGACAGCTTGCCTAGCAGGAGAAGGCAGCTTTGTTGTTTTCCAGACACTTCTCAGAGCCACTGAAACAGCAACTGGATAAATATAGGAGGATGACACCATCACTGGGTGCGTGTGCGTGTGCGTGTGCTAACAAGCCCGGGAGCTGCAGACTGCCACATGGTCCCCAACCTCCAGGAATCGACACTCGAGCTTCCCAGAGCCAGAAAATCTGAACGTAATGTGCCTTCATCAAAGAAGCCTGGCAGGAGGGTGAGACGAGGCCGCGGGCGCGGTCCTGCCCTTGGCTCCTCCGAGCATTCTCGGAGGTCACCCTCTGCTCCGCCCTGCCTATATATAGCCCTGCTGACTGCAGTGCACATGCGATCTTTCTGAATGAAATACCAGAAATCCTTCCAGGCTCTGTGAAAGCAGCAGCTAAGTGGCATTTGAAAGTCCTAAGAAATGAGTGGAGGAAACAGAGCAGGTGTTTTTTCTCCTCATGAAAGGCAAACGCTGATTTGGAAGGTTTTGAGGTAGGGAACGTGGGCCAAACTCAGTACTGCCAATTTTTAATTACCAGCACAATTAGCTGCCTGGCTTCACAACAAGCCTATTTTGTCAAGCTCTGTTTAAGAACCAGCAAATTGCAGCGTTAGCACCAAACAGATGAACAGCGCAGTGATCACATCCTACTCTCGAAAAATCAGTGCTCTGCCTACAGAGTCCTGGGCTTGTAGTAGCTCCTGCCACCAGCAAGTACCTGACACCCTCTTCTTGGCCCCGACTAAATTGGCATAAGGGCAGGGATCCTGTCTCTATAGGGCCATCTGCCCTGTGGTTGATCACTCCACATTAAGTGAACTGTATTAAATCAGTGTGATATACACATCAACGTTAACTCCTCAGGATAAAACACAACAGAGCCCCTCTGTCCTCTTATTGGCATCCCTAGTGATGGCCATCACTGGAAATAAGTTCGAGCTATTTAATGTAAAGGCATACAACCCCTACAGGTTACTAAGTAACATCTCCTTGGGGACAGGATTTCTATGGGAGACCCTGTGTCCAGGAGTGTCCATAGGGCCTTGGAATGTTTGGCAGAACTTGTATATGGTTTAATCTGTTACTCAAGTCAAGCCTAGGAGACTCAGACAGGTCAGGAGTGCTCCTCTGGGGTGCGTGAGGTCTCTGGGGAGCAGGAGGGGCTCAGAAATGATAGCAGAGGAGCTTTTCAAGGAAAGAGAGACTGCAGACACTTCTGGACCACAGACTTCGCCTCTGGGATTGAGTCAGAGAAGCAGAAACCACAGACTTTGATCAGTTCCTACTCTGCTTTCACTGAGCCTGCAGCCCTTTCCTTCCTGGGTCAGACACTCCAGAGCAAACCTTAGGGCAGTCATGGTGGAAGGAATCTCAGACCCCTTGGGAGAGACCTACACAACAATTCTGATTTCAGCTACTCTGCTGTAGGACAGGCAGTGGACTGAGTAGTGTTCATTGCAGAGTCACTAGGAACATCTTGCCCGCAGACAGTGCCTCCCTTGATGCCTGATTCCACCAATTATAAATCCATTTGCAAGAGACAGGAACTGCTTTTCTTTGAGAGTCATCTGCAGATACTGAACAAGGGAATGCCAGTCATTTCCCACACTTTCCCTACAGATACCTACAAATGTACAAACTGCATTTCCTAGGTTTCTGTACCAAGTGGCTTCCAGTCAGGTGAGGCCAAAGGGAGGCCCTAACAGGAAGGGGAAAAGTTGGGGTATTTCCATCCCTCTCTCTCTGTCTGGGCGGCATCTCTCGTGGTGTCTGTGTTTCCTTGAGGTCCAAGCTCTCACCAGGCAGCTTGGCCATGGCTCCAGTGTCCTCTGGACAGTCCAGACTCCTCTTCCTTGACACCTCCAGCTCTAGCTGTTACGCGTCTCTGCCTCACCATCTCCTATTAGCTCTTCAGCTCTTCCATCTATTTGTACCTAGGTCCCCTGTTCATTCCCTTTATTGAACTATGTGACTTGAGCTCTGTTTTCTTGTCTCAACTCTGGCTTATTCAAAGGGTTATACATAAACATATTATAAGTAAGCCTAATGATAATTTTTTCTCAGCAAGACCTACAGTAGCAGGGAAGGCTTGGGAAGCTCAAGAAATAAGGACCCAAAAGGGAAAAACGATGAAGATTTTCCCCCAGGTCTTGTCTACCCTACAACAGGCCCCTCTGACTCTAATGTTGTGTAGGAAGGCCATAACCCAGCAGCCCCCTGCCAGCATCCTGACTTGTCACTCTCTGGCTTTACACCGTGGAATCTTTGCCCCTGCTGACATCTGTTTGCTGGTACCCATGATTTGTGAGCTCCCAACTGCAGACTTTTGCACACCCATCCTCCTCCCCTATGACAGTATCTTTCCTACTCACCTCTCTGTCTGTATGACTCTTCCTCCTTTGCAACCCTACTTAAAGCCTAAAACCTGAACATTCCATATGGGTGTATGGCCTTAGCAAGTTATAGATGCAATCTGAGCTCCAATGCTCTTGCACTCTTTTGTTGGTTTTTGCCAGAGATCTTACAGTTTTAATCGTACATACTTTCCTATTTGACCAATAGAATTCTAAGGTCTATACAGCAATGCGAGCATGTCTATGATTTCTTTTGCTCCCCGTTCCTACCCCTCCCTCGGCCCCTCCAGTCCCGGCAATTATAACATCTAGCACTGCTCTAGTGTGTTCAACAAATACTGATATACTGCCTAAACGGATTCCCCCAGCTAGGCAGATAGGCTTATATCTATTTGTCAGGACGGCATGCTTTCTGTGGGAGCAACGCTGGTCTGAAAAACCTCAGATCTGTTCTTTCTCTGACAGATCACCCCCAGTAGAATGCAGTCTCCAGGCATGAGGTTTGCTCAGTCATTATTTTTAACCCTCCCTGGGCCTTGTGTGTTCACACTACATTTGCAATGCAGTCGTTGGTTTTTTGTTTGTTTGTTTGTTTTTTCCCCCAGCACAGACCTCCTGAAGGGGATTCTTCCTGATGGCATCTGCGGCAGAGACAAGCTCATGCCTGAAGAGATAAATTATTTATGGTGAATGGTGCCCTAATGGATGGTGTGATCAATAATGCTTATAATAGTACAGCACTGGTCAAATCACAGAAGGGCTTGAACGCATGTCTACATCATTCTGAGAAGACAGGGTCTACCAGATATCAAGAGGGAAAGAAAGGGAGTACTCATGACGTCAACCTCAAAACAGCTTAAATGAGGAGGAAAGTGCAGCCCTTTTTTTTTTTTTTTTTTCGTTTAAAGAGACAAGTCAGTTTTTAGTCACAGGGATCACTGCACCAAAATGCCCCCAACAGTGGCCACTTACCAAGACCAACCTTACTGCACTGATCTAGCAAAGAGTCTCCCCGTGTTTCTAAGCTTTTCCAGAAGCTCCACAGACAGAAAGCTGAATTTCTCCCTGCGTGTTGGTATAGGGCCTGCCTGCAAGTAATGAAGACATTAGTATCTGTTGCTTGGAGTGTTAATTGCTTCTCTGTATCGCTTAGCTCCAGTTTCTAGGCAACGTCCAATAGCTCAACAGGCCTCTGTGTGCACATATGATCCCAAGTCTGAACTTTCTCAAGACTCTGCTCTTTTTGTCTGCTGGAAAGCTCCACTGCGAGTTCCAAATGGAATTTCACACTCAACATGTCCGGAGTCAGTCGCATTATCTCCCTCTCTCTCCCCACCTCCTACCTGCTACCTTACTGTCCATCGCCCTCCCGCCAAAAATGAATCCCTGTTTTCCCTCTTTATCTACTGTCATCCTGTCAGTGGCACTGACATCTTGTGGTTCGCCATGCCAGAGCATCATGCTCTTCCCTTTCAAGGCCCAGCTCACATGTCTTTCCCTCCCTGAAGCCTCCGCCCGAGTCCGAGCCCCCATGGTACTTGGGTCTCTCCCACTGCACTCATCGCATTCACGCTGATGTTACGGATGTTTGTGCGTGTGTCATCTCTCAAACTACACAATGAGTTTAGGGTATGGACCATGTCCGATCATCTTGGAATATCCCAAAGAGACTAGCAAAACACGCTAGCAGACGTTCAATTAGCATTTGTTGAATGAATGAGTGAATGATCTTCAAGCAGGCAGTGGAGGTGGCACAGGCCATGTTTGTTTTCTTTATCGCTTCTACCCCTAAAGTGTGCCCTAGAGGAGAGTGGAAAGGAATTAAGAGGAATTTAAGTGAAAAATCTCTGAACACTTTCACTAGACTGAGTTCTACTTCCTCTTCTCCGGATTCTTGTAGGTGTTTCACAAAGATTTAAGAGTCCAAGGTGTTGGTCCATAGCCCCAGCTGAACTGAGGAGCTCAGGAGACAATCCTGGAGAAAGGGGAGAGGAACCTGGGCTCTTCTGGGCTGGTTTGAGTGTGGAGAAGCTATACCAGACATCCTCAAGACTCCAGGAGGCTGCAAAGGAAAGAACCAGATCAGGACCCCAACTACGGCACTGGAAAGTGCCTTTCTAGTCCTTCATGGGCTCCAATAACCTAACAAGGCTGATGGCAGGACCACGGGGCCTGAGGCTTCACTTCCACACACTCCCATGGGCTTTGTCTCATCTTTCTGAATCGATGGGGTTGTCTTGGTAGACGAGGTGTAGGGGACAGAGAAAGACAAAATTATTTTTAGATAAAATTCATACACATGTCTAACCAGGAGTAGGACACTCAATAAACGGTGATTTCTTTCTGTCACCCCCTGCAATCGGTGCAATCCAAGATGCACTCCTGGGTGTAACTCTCAAGATAAAGGCTCTTTGCATAATCTCTAAAGAAAGCTTTCCTTCAAGCTCTAGGAAAGGTGCAATAATAGATTTGCAGGCAGTTCCCCAGTCCAGGTTTTAGTGCCCACATCACACTGAGTTCCAACATGTGTGGCAAAATCTCTCCTTGTTACAAGGTGCTGTAAGGCTCAATTGTCGCAGTGAGAACTTTAATTTTGTATTTTCTCACTTGGGTGCAATTAAGTTTTCAAACATAAAAGTGAGCTAATGTCATCTTTGAGCATTTCATTTACTTTCTTTTTCTTATAAAGGAAACCACCCGTGAATATATTTGGCTATGTGATTGCACAGTCAAATAAGGACACATTTAAATATTCTAGTGGGTAACTGCATCTACAATCTACTTTCATTACTGGCTTCCAACACTATACATGTATAGGAACACCTACCTTGATAATGTCTCTTGATATTCACTTTGGTTTCTTGTGAATGACATAAGCATTACTTAGCTGATTTATTTCCCCTTCTAATCTTAGCAAATCACCTGATTATCATTGAGGACGATATCCATTCTGGAGAGACCAGTTAGGATGACTTCAGGACTAGAAATACTATCTGGCTTATTTTTAGTGCATTTCATCTAAGGATTTTTCATATGAATGGGGAAATGAAAACCTTTAGATAGGTGACTGACTCTGCACAGCCTTACATTGATTCGTTCAGGGCCCATGCCAGATATCAAATCCATGATTCCTGATTATTCCTTCAATTCCTCTAATTCTTTAAAGGCAAGAATCTCAAAGCACCATATCTCTTTAATACCTTTTGTCAACTAGGTTCTCCTCTCCTGTATAACTTACCCCTGGTCCATAGCAAGTCTCTAACAATAAGTTATTGATGAGGGCATGATAGAAAGAATGAAAAAAATAAAATGACAAAGAACCCCTTGACCTTCTGTGGTTACGGGACCTTGTCTCTAGTTTTGTAATCTGAAAAAAAAACCAAAAAAAACAAAACCCGGCTGATCCAATCCATGACTAGAGAAATCAAAAGCATGTCCCATGTGCTTTTGACAGTTAGGATTCTTTATAGAAACATAAATTCTCAGGAAAAGAGTGATTATGTAATTCCATGGCAGGCTGACTGTTACGGGAAAATGTGTACTTTGCGTTTATCAACGTTCAACTGTAACTGTCTGTAACTTCACAACTGAGACCCAGGCTCTCATTTTATTTTCTTAGCTAGGCAGGATTGGGCAAGGATCCATCCTACCAGAAAAAAAGCCCTCAGGACCCCGACCTCACTCCAGTAGAAAACGGTGTTGGTGACAGAGTTCTAGGAGAGGCTTAGCATGAAACTCTGTGGAGCCAACAGCCGGTACAATTGCCATCTCTGAGGAAAGCTGTGATTAAGAGCTTGACCCTCGGTAGTAAACAAAAGGTATGAGATTGTATGTAGCACCAAAGAGTTCGCTGGACTGAATATTTGTGAAGCCCACGAGTACAGAAGTATCAGAAGGAAGATACTTTCAAATTTTGTATACTCCACCCCTCCTGATTCTGCAGAGATGAATTGAAGATGAATTATTTTTTAGCTAAAAGGCCCTAGGAAGGAACATTCAAAACCTTACTCTTTTAGAACTTACTAGAAGTATGGAGGAAAGAACAACAGAGCCTTTTCTGCTATAAGTTCCCCATCAGATATACGTATGCTCCTCACCTACAACTTCAAATATGCCCCCATCTTGAAGCTGGGAGAAAAGCCCAGGTTAGTTCTCCACCATTTTCCGTCCTCAGTGCCCACTCTAGGGTGACGACTGCCTTTCTCCCTGGACCATGACCTAAATATCCTCTCTGCTTTTTTGTAAGCTTAGCTCATAGTGGCAAATGTCCCTTTCCTCGGGCCCCGGTTTTTTGAGGCGTGTGTAATGTAAGAAGATGGCTGCCCAAGCCCGCCAGCTCGTCAAGCTTGATCTATTGATCAAAATGTCACTGCCATTAAGGAGGTGCCAGCCCTCTGTCCTGAGGTGGTGGCTCATTCCAGAAGAAGGCTGCCTTGCCTGTACACATGACGTGTTTGAGGACAGGAGCTGAAGACTATTTCATCTGGAAACACCAAGTTAATCCATTTCCTTAAAGCCACTTAGATGCTAAAGAGCAAAAGCAGAATTCCTACTAGCGCTGTTGACATTTCCTGCCTCAGAACGACTCCCTTTCAATCAACAAAATGAGTGCTTTACGGAGTCTGAGCTTGGCTTGAACAGCACAAGAAAGACCAAAATACCTCCCCTGAGAACCCTCCTGACACAGGCTGGCTTCCATCCACATGCTCAGTAGGTTTTAGGTCCTTCCCCACCCCTCTTGCCCAGCATAGCTACCCGGCTTTCTCTCCAGGGCTATTCTGAGCTTCTGCCAACATCCAGTGATGAGGCTGACATTCATTAGTGCTGATGATTCATATGCCGTGCTTTCTGATCTGGGGTCAGGCACTGAGGAGCATCTGCAGGAGATGCTGGGCTCTGACTGCTAGCGCCTCTGCCTTCTAAAGAAACCTATAAGGTGCCAGCAAATGTAAAGATGCAGGCTCTAGCCTTGCCTATCTATGCTCCCAAGGAGGGCGGACTGAGATGAGGAAGGGGGAGCGGGAAGAAGGAAGGGAGGTCACACGGAAGCATCATGCTTCTCTGACACTCCAGCTCTCTTCATGTATGAAACAATTCTGCTTCTTTGCTAACAAAGCATTAGTCACTGGGAGCTTTGTGCCGTCAGAGAATTTTGCTTACAAATATGGCAGAGAAGCTGCAATGTGCTCACCAAACCTGTTGCCTTTCTCTCCTGGGTCCACAGCTAGATGACATTTCCCAGCCTTCTTTGATTAGATGGAGCCATGTGACAGTTCTGGCCAGTGAAAGATGAGCAGAAGTGACGTCATTACCTCTGAGGCAGGCCCATAGGACATCCGTCATGACTTGCGCCCTCTCTCAACCCCATTATTTGGCTCAATGTCGACACCCAGGGTGAACTTGGGAGCCACGCATTAAAGGCAGAGGTTAGGTCCCCAGATGACTCTGGGGAACAATGGACTGCAAAGGTGGGTGGAAAGTAACCTTCACTGGGTTCAGGCACAGAGACTTTGGGGTTTTTGTTATAGGAGCTAGGCTTACTTACCCTGACTAATACAACCATCTCCTTTCACCCCAGTCCCCAAATTGTGTGGCTGCTGCTCTAAATTTTTAAAATATTAACAATAAAGGCTCCAAACTCATAGATCTTTAAAGAGGCAAATGACATTACAGTTCTAAAGGGGGCTGTTCAAGTCCTTTAGTCTTAGAAGTCATTTGTATCCAGTACGGCCCGAAGTAAGTAAATTGCATGGTAAAGCTTTGTTATTTCGAGTATAATCACAAATTTGAGCTATAGTCATCTTTGTTGATATAGAGTCTGACCCGTATTCTGTTTGGCTTCTAACTTTAAGAAATTGCCACTGGCAGCTGAAGAGTCCTAATTCCTTGAAAGGGAAAAATGAAGAAAAGGAAAATAAAAGGAAAAGGAGAGGGGGCAATTACGAACTGACTTCTTTTTTCCTTATCAATTCATTTGACTCCTGAATTGGTATTTAGCATTACATTTATTTGTGTAGGCTTCTTGCAGATAGACCTATGCTCTGTAATACTTTATAACCCTCCCAATGGCTAGCACAGCATTTTATAGTTTGCTGGATAGTTTAGAATAAAATCCTTCTTTGTCCACCTTTTACTCGCATCCATTGGATCGTCCCTCTTTTCAGTCATTTTGCATTTGTTTTTTTTTAATGAATGGATTATTTTTTTTAAATTATTTATTTATTTATTTATTTATTTATTTATTTATTTATGGCTGTGTTGGGTCTTCGTTTCTGTGCGAGGGCTTTCTCCAGTTGCAGCAAGCGGGGGCCCCTCTTCATCGCGGTGCGCGGGCCTCTCACTGTCGCGGCCTCTCGTTGCGGAGCACAGGCTCCAGACGCGCAGGCTCAGTAATTGTGGCTCACGGGCCTAGTTGCTCCGCGGCATGTGGGATCTTCCCAGACCAGGGCTCGAACCCGTGTCCCCTGCATTGGCAGGCAGATTCTCAACCACTGCGCCACCAGGGAAGCCCCATTTTGCATTTTTAACCTCAAAAAAGGATGACACAGCAAAAATTAGAGAAAAGAGGAGTAACTAATTAGCCATGGGGAAGAAGGGAGTCGGAAGAAAGCTCCAAGCACTTAAAGGCTGGTGGGTCCCTGAGAAACATTCCAGGGGTCCAGCCATGCAGGATCGAGGAGGAAAGACAGATGCCCTCCTAACACACCTTGGTTGGTTCTGCCTAGAGAAGGAAGGGACCTGCATCCAGGTTCCCAACTAAAGCCCGGGAATCAACGTGATCCCACAAGATAATGCTATTCTCATGCCCCTCCGTGGTGTGGGGCACTGCTTGGATTCATGTGAGTGGCGAAGAAATGGGGCAAGGTTTTGGACAGCCTCTTCTGAGGCCCAGACTTGGGTGGCAGAAGCAGTTAACACCTACGTGCCCAAGAGGTCCTGGAAAGAGCTGAGACAGGGCTGGATGTGAAGGTGTCCCGTGGTCAGGAACAAGGGATGACTCAGCAGCCCCCTGGTGAACCAATAACTGAAGACCAGATGGCGAGTTAGACACCTCGGGGGAGGCCAGCATAGGTGGAGAATGATCCTGAGGACCAGATGTCCCCTCCCAATACCTGGCACTATGGAAGGCTCCAAAATTTAGATGCAACCCAGGGAACGCTGGGAGCAGAAAAGCCAAATTAATTGAAATTCAATTTCTGTAATCCTCAGAGGAATGGAGGCTCAAAAAGAAAAAAGGAAAGCAAAGAATTGCATCTCTGACACTCCTGAATATATGGAATGAAATTGATACCTGTTAGGTGTGATCCAAGAAACAGGGGTTTCTATTAACCTTAATGAAAAGGCAGAAGGCTGTTAACTAGTGTTGTGACTTCAGAACAATGAAAACCCCACTTTCCCTGACCTCTGTGCTGGTGTGTGAATTTCCACCATTATCATCTGTTTTGCCCTTTGATTTAAGATTTTCCTCTTAAAAGACACATGCTGTTGAGGGATGTTAACCTTATTAGTCGCTTATTCCTTAATGTGAATCAGTTTATCCGATGTTTCTCTGACATCAGGGTGCAAGCAAGGAACGTTCCCTAGAGAAGGAGGGAGACAGAGGGTGAGGAATGGGGAGAAAGGAGGGACGTGGGAGGACAGGAGAGAATGAATGAATCAAGGGGCGAATATATGCCAAAAGAATAAGAGAGTGGTACCTCTGGATGTGAATTTTGCCTATGTTGTAATTTGGGGTAGGAGCAGCCATATGGATGGAGATAGTTCTGTGTTGTTAAAAATTGTCCTGCTTCCCATCAAGGTGGCTGCCCTTCCTGGAGGGGGGTGGGGGATCTGGGGGGAGGAGGGGGAGGTGGGGCGCTTCGTGTGATTTGTCTCTAAGTGCTGTGTGGGCTAGGGCAGCAGCGCCCACCAGACCTCATTCCCTCCTTGAATCTCACAGAACCTTACAGACTAATGAATCCATTAAGCCCGACAGGACATCTGCAAGGCAGGTGCCTAGTAAATCAATTCAGCACCGATAAACATTATTTCAGTATAGAGATGGTGCTCTGAATAGGCAGAACAGACGATTCAGAGAAGTCCCAGGGCTGATAAAATAGTGGCTTTCTCTTGAGGAGTTAAATCAGTCTTTTGTGCGACGAGGCTGCAGCAGGGCCAGAGCATATAAAGCAGGTGTTGGCTGTGACATGAATCTGAAAAGTTAAGCCAGGGGAGAAGCAGGTAGATAACAGCGAATGTAAGACCTAAATCCCACGGCAAGGCCAGTGACAGGGAGAGAGAGTCGCTGGGCAGCCGCGGAGAGATACTATTAAGAAGGAAGAAAGCAATGCCCGGTGCTTTGTGTACCAGGATAGTGAATTATAAGGTTTTTTCCTCATCGTGACCTTGTGATATTGAGTAGCGTCCCTTCCGACAGCCAGTGTTGACATCGGCTACACGCTCCGATCGTTAGACATTCCGTAGGATGTCGAGAAACTGTGTTCTCAGAGGCAAAGGCAGCAGCCTGTGTACCTGGTCCACCGCCGTGTCACCTGCTTTGCGGGGAGATTAGGCTCTGGAAGTGGGTCAGCGTCCTTCAGTGGCCTCAGCGAGAGAGGCTTTTCCGCTGCACTTCAGGGATGAGCCGGTCCGCGGGTTATTTTCCACTAACCCAGGCACGTGGCCGTTCATTAAATCCGGAAATAAATCATGCGCAGGGCCCCCGGGGAACTGCATTTGCTTTGCAAGGTTCTAATTCAGCACATCCAGCTAGAAAAGACAGCCGCTCCACCCTTACCAGTTCTGAGGAAATAAATTGTTGCTTATTTCCGGCCTTAAGAGATTGCCCATCGCCTGCTTGGGATTTTGAAACGGCATTTCTCAAAAAGCACATGCTCATTAACACCCATTTTGGATTTGATCCTGGCGAATATGGGGGCCAGTGGGGCTTGTGAAGACATGCCCATCCCCCCACCACTAGGAACCTGCCGCCATCAGATGCGGATTCACACCTCATAGGCAGGTGCACGTCCCCTGCCAGAGTTTGCCCGATGTGCCCAGAGCAGCGAGTCTGGAATTTCATTGTATAAGAATCACCCAGAGAACTTGTTAAAAAAAAAAAAATATATATATATATATATATATTCCTGGGCCTGGATCCCAAAGATGCTGATTAAACAGATCTGTGGCAGGGACCCTGGAATCTTCATCTTTGTAAGCTCCTCGGGTGATTTCCCTTCGGGTGGTCTTATGACCCCAGTTTGAGCCAAGCCCAGCCAGCAGGCAGGACGACTTGGAGGACAGGGCAGTGTCTCTTTTCATCTTGGGTATCACCTCCCCTCCGTGCTGTTCTTGCTGACTCTCAGCCCTTGCCTGCAGTTTCCTTCCTGCCTGGCTTGATTCTGTTAACTCCACTGCCAGATTGCACTTGGCCAGCCCGACTCTGACCACTGACTCCTGGAGAGCCAGCGTCTGTGTGACTTCAACCCCAGTGTGGCTGTGAGTGGCAGATGTCATGTTCACATGGGGTGGTGGTAAGCGGCAATCGTTAGGGCTTCAGCGATTTTTTGTGCATGGTCTAGGCCACCAAGTTTACTTTTTTCTAGTACTTTGCTCCTTACCTGTCAACTAAAGGTACCAGACATAAGCTCCTACAAACTTCCACCCGGGGTAAATGTCAAGGGGAGGGATCCCCATCATTACCTTATGAGCACTTTCTTCAAGAAGGAAGGAAACATACTACTAAACTCTCCCAATTGTCTGTGCTAATGAAGAAAGCCATGGCACAGATAATCCAATTCTTTTTTTTTTTTTAATTTTATTTATTTATTTACTTACTTATGGCTGTGTTGGGTCTTCGTTTCTTTGCGAGGGCTTTCTCTAGTTGTGGCAAGTGGGGGCCACTCTTCACCGCGGTGCACGGACCTCTCATTATCGCGGCCTCTCTTGTTGCGGAGCACAGGCTCCAGACGCGCAGGCTCAGTAATTGTGGCGCACGGGCCCAGTTGCTCCGCGGCATGTGGGATCTTCCCAGACCAGGGCTCGAACCCGTGTCCCCTGCATTGGCAGGCAGATTCTCAACCACTGCGCCACCAGGGAAGCCCTCCAATTCTTTTTTACTTTGAAATTAATTGCATGGTTTCTTGACAGCAGATATGCTTCCTAACTGTGCCTTGTTTTTACTGGTATGTGGCTGATATTTCCTAAGCCATATGCCAGCTGATTGCATGGTGAGATGGGAGTATGTGGGGTGGCTAGGGGAAGTTAGTATGGGATTTGACTTCAGATTTATTATGATAACTACATTTATGCACAGTATGGAAGCGCTCAAGCTCTCAAGTCACAGGGACCAGACATTTGGACACAGAAAACCCTGGACAACAAATAACTGTGAGAGCCAGAACGTGGGCCAGGAGCTACTTCTAGCTGTGTCCACAACAGCAGAAAGGGAGGCAAATGTGACAGCAGAGTTGACATGGATGACATCACGAGGCCTGTACATCTACATCAGAGTCTCGCCAACTTTTCACGTCATGGGTGGGGTTTGCATTGGGACGGTATGTATGGTCCTTTCTAACTTTGAAATTCCGTGAACTTAGAACTGCAAACCCAGTGGTCAGACGTGGGTCTAGAAATGAGAGTGACTCTTAATAAAAGTCTCCACTAGCCCCAGAAACAGAACATAGCCACTGAAATGTCCTGCTTTTAGAATTTGGAGTCATTTCTTCCAAGTTTTTGAACAAGAGAGTTCAGTCAGTTGGTCAGCCAATTAACATGCACCCAGATGAACTCCCCAGGGTCCAAGTTCCTGCCTGGCAACGGGCAGGATAATTGGGTATTAAACAGAGAATTGCATTCACGCGGGCAGGGAAATTTTATGCTTAAGCCCACACGGAAGCAATAATATCTTAAATCAGGGATCGCTTCGTCTTCATGGTGGCATCAAGGGCTTCCATGGGAGGTAAACTGAGACTTGTTTGGCAGGTTACTGCCGCCTCCTCAATACCTTTCCTTGGTATTGACACTGCCTTATTTTCCTACTCATAGATGGAAAGAGGCACTTGCAAGTTGGAGGGAGATGGGCATTCCAAGCGGGGTGACCTGGCCTGACACATCTGGAATATGTGTCTGAGATGGCCAACCTCAGCATTACGTGGTGCTTTGGAAGCCATGGTAGTTACCACACTGGCCAGTGTGGGTTTTAGGCTCTAGTTACAGCTGTCTCTGTTTTTAGGTTCTTTGGACCTTTAAGGGTCTTCTTTAACTTCTCCCCAACTTAACCAGAGTGGTAGAAAGTTATGACTGAATAAGAGAAATCTAAGTTAAGAGTTGGTTTCTGGGGACCCTCACCCTAATTTTTCTACCACGTGGTATGCAGCATGTGTATTTTGTGTGGTGTGTGTATGTGGTAGGGCTGTGTGTGATGTGGAGTGGAGTTGTTTGAATGTGTGTATGGATGTGTGTGCTGTGTACGGCTGGATGTGTTATGTATGTATATACACACGTGTGGTATGTGTATGTGTGAGTGATGTGTGGGTGGATTGGATGGTGCATATGTGTTCATGTTTGTATGTGAATGTGTGTGTGATGTATGTGGGGTGTGGGAGGATCTCTGTACATGTGTGAGGTAAGTTTGGAAGACACGTATGCATGGTGTGTGTGTATAGTGTGTGGGTATATGTGTAGTGTGTGGAAATGTGTTTTCATGTGTGTGGTATGAATACATCTGTGCATTTTGTGGGGGGTGTTTATGTGGTGTGTGTACGTGTATTCAAGTCTGTACTGTGAGTGTGGAGTGTGTGTTTGTATGATATGGAGTATATATGCGTGTGTATATGTGTGATATGTATTGATGTGGTGTGTATGTAGTATGTAGGGAATTGTGGGGAGTAGCACAGATGTGTACATGTTGGGGGTATGATGCGGGGCAGTTTGTGTACATGTGCAGTGTCTGTGTGGTATAGATGCATGAGGACTGTGGGGTTGATGTGTGTATACGTGTGTGATATATATATGGATATGTGTGTGTGCTGCATGCATGTGGTATGTGTAGTGTGTGTTCATGAGTCTGGTGCATGTGGTATATAAACATGTGTGATGTGTGGTACACATGGCACATGTAAATTTGTGTGATACGTGTGTATATGTGTCTGTGGCCTGTCTGTGGTAGGTACGTGTGTGATTGTGTACATGTGATTGTGTACATGTGTGTGGTATACGTAGAGGGTGTGTGTGTTAGGTGTGTGTGGTGTGTGTACACACGTGTGATGCATGATATGTATGTGTGGTCTGCGTGTGGCATGCATACGTGTGCCATGTGTGCAGAGTGCATGCATGTATTTGCGTATGTGTGTGGTCTTCCAGCTGAGCCGCAAGCCCTTTGGGGGACCAGCCGCTCTTACTCCCAGAGCACCTCCACTCAGAGAACTCTCGAGAGCATTCTTGGCTGGCAAGAGTCCATTTCCCAGGTAGCGTGAAGGCTGCGTGACTCCCGTGGTCGTCCTTGACAACCTCCTCCTGCATACATCACACCGCCCCGCCCAGTGCTGGGCCGGGAACTAACCAGCCGTGATATTGGCAGTCATGCTCGTGTGCTCCAACCACCCGCCTGCACGTGAGGGGGGCGAGGGGCACAACTGCACGCACCACCCCATCTGGGCCCCTGACATCAGTGCGTCCTTAACGAGCAGGCTGGCTCATTAGAGGGAGATGCGGGCTGTAATTCCGTGTTACATCACCTCCTGGCTCGGGTTTGTCTTTGCAGACACCGGTCTCATCCATCGCAAGCTACACATGGCTTGTTGAAAGGACAGAGTTAGGGAGGGGCGGCAGCAGGGCTCACGGACCAGATGCCACGGTCCCATCCCTCACTCTTTTTTTTTTTTTTTTCAGCCTTTTAAAATGTTTTCCTCTCTTGGTTTAGCCTTCTCCTACCCACCCAGTAAAAACTTTGCACCTGTAGTAACTACCATTTATCAAGTACCTACTCTGTGCCAGGTACAATCTTACATGATCTCCGATCCTCACGGCAACCCAGCAAGGTCAGCATTCTCATCCCGCGGAATCAATAAGGGAATTGAGTCTGGGGGCTTAAGGGGCCTGCCTGCGTGGAGGAGCATGGGTGGGAAGCCAGTCTGTCTGGCCCTTCCCACTTACAGGTGGGCCCACCCACACGGTAGTGAGTGCTCAGCGTTATCTGGGTCCACTGGAAAAAGGAAGAGGGTTTTTCTCTACCTAACCTTTGTTACAAGGGGAATACTGCATTCTCATCAAATTTCTCCAGAAATTTGGAAAAGCCCTATTTCCATATTATTTCTCTTGGCATCCCCAATCTGCCCAAAGACGAACATTAAAATCTAGAGACACCTACAAATGCCCCAGCTTTTCATGACCCCAACTAAGAATGCAATGACCAAGAGCTCCTTTCTTGCGGGCTCTGTCCTCAATCTGTGTCTTCGAGGGACTGGCCCCTGGCCCACTGCTGATCCGCTAAGGCAGGAAACCAGGCCCCGCATCAAATAAGCTCACTCTCTCCGTTTGTGCTGTTCAGCCACCTGGGATCTTCAAAGACCTGTTTCTTTGAAGAACAAAGAATTTTCCTCCTATCCGCTAAATTGGCTCTTCTCTCCTTTGGTTCCTTAAGAAAACCTGCTCCTGATTGCAAGGGTGTGTCTGCTGCACAGAGGCAGGAGAAGACGTATAATGTAATGGCTATGAACACAACTTTTAGAGTTAGACCTCAGAGATTCAAATCCCGTTTACAGAGCGTACAAACTTTGAGATGTGGCCATTCGCTTGGATCCTCTAAGCCTCAGTTTCCTCATCTGTGGTGTGAGGAGAATAATGTGTGCAAAGCTCTGAGCGTGATGTCTGGCCCCCGGGAAAAGTTCAGGATGTTCACTATTATCATTAGAGTTTTCAGTTGGAATGAATAGGAGACTAGGTGAAATTTGCATGATTGTACTTTTACAGTAAGCCATTAATGATGCAGCCGTTTAGTTTTTTTCTCTGAAAGAACATAGGTTTGATTAATTACAACAAGAATTTAAAATATTTCCATTATTCAGAAATAACCTACAGAGAGTCCAAGCTCGTCCCTCCCTCCTTCCTCCCACCTTTCCCAGCCCTTCTTTTTTAGAGAGAGATAAATAGCAATTTTGTTGTCAGATTCACTGGCTCTTGCTCACCCTGGTAACAGGCTAAGGCTTTAACCTTGATTAAGCAACATCACATCTGATGCAATTCTCCCCTTCAACCCAGCCCGTGCTCTCCGGGCTCAGCCCTGCACTAGACTCTCCACCCCTGCTTAGCATCAGAACACTACCAAGGCTAATCATCCCCCAATTTTTCTTTGAAACAGTTGCCTATCTACTTGAAGTTGGACCATTTTATCTCTTCTGCAGGACAGTCCTGCCCCTCAGAAAATGCTTGAGCACGTTAAGTTATTTCAAATGCACTTCAGAAGCAGGGTCCCGAATCCAGGCCACGCCCCTCCCTGGCTGGTATTTCCCAACCGAATCGCACTGGCATTCTCTCATGGCCCCAAAATGCTTTCCACTTACCCTTCCTATAAATGCAAGGCAAGAAAAATCTCTTGACACAACAAATTCAGAGTAATAGATGGATTTTTGGCACTTCCTGCCACTCAAAGCAAACCTATTTCTAGATCATAAAGTACGAAAGGAGAGAGCAATCAGGTGAACACTGAGGAAAATTGAACATTGATAAATGAATTGCTTTCACTCAGTCTCTCAGATTCTTTCTCTCTTGCACACACACACACACACACACACACTCACTCATCCTTAAAGGGTACCTATTTCTTGCACAGCATCCTTACGTTAATCTCAATTCAAACACAGATGCGCTGACAGCACTGAGTCAGTCATTCACATTCACAAAGCTTTAGATTCCACAAAAGTATTCAAACTGGACAGTGAACTTCCAATTTGGAGCCCAGACCTACTCACTAATAGAGTGACCTCCTTGTTATGGGTGAAGACATATTTGACAGTAAATTTGTTGCAAATTTTAACAGCATTCAATCTTGAGACTGTGAGTTACTGCGTCCTACATGTGTTGGTACCTTACTTGGATTAAAAATGGGATAAATCAGTGAGAGTCCTTTCACCCAAAGCCATGTTCCTTTTACATGAAGGTCATATATGCACTAATTGGACAAAATATAAATCGTTTTTCTTTCCACGTTCAGTTGTAGATCCTGACCTGTTTTGTGTCAAGAAATCACAGGGAGCCCAACTTGTGTCATCTGGTTGACTTGATTTGCAGATGATCTCCTTAAATCATAGAGTGATATTAAATGCAATTCCAAAATAAGGAATGTAAAGTTCAAAGGGACATTTATAAAAAAAAAAAAAAAAAGCCTATAGTGTTATAGAAAAGGTGATGGGAACCTTGACTCCATTTGCTTTCCTGGGTCATAGAAACTTTGAGGACAGGAGAAAAATATAACTCCCGCTGATAACACCTGTCACGTCCTTCCTGGGAGAGCTGATATAGAAGAACTTCTATCATTTTGATCAGTTGAACAGCTGGTTTCTCCTTGTCGTAGGATTCATTGGTCTGGTGTCTAATTTCTATAAAGTTTAGAATTTTTGACCTTGAATAAAGTGGGTAGACTCCATTTTTATTTTTCCTGTTAAATATTTATTTTGAAGATTTTAAGAAAAGCGTCCTGGCAGAGCTTTCATTCCAAGATGCCCATTCTCTAAGCTTAAAAATAAAATAGGCATATACTTACTGGGAAAGGAAATAGACGAGTCTGCTTCCTTAACAGTGGGTGCAGTCTCAACGGGCGTGAACAGAAGCCAACTTCTTCCACCCCCAGCCTCCCGCCTCCCAAAACACAGGTGCCCCCAGATAGGATTATCAGATAAAACATAGGATGCCCAGTTAAATGCGAACTTCAGATGAACAACAAATAATTTTTAGTATAAGTTTGTTCCAAGTATCGCGTATCCTTTTTCCTTTGCTCAAGCTGGCCACCCTACACCAAAAGCCTTTGAGCAAATTCTCCAGAGCTGTCCTGAGGAGTCAGAGCTAAAGAGATTGGATAATCCCACAGAATCAAAAGCGGGGTGGTACCTAAATGTCACTAAATCAACTTTTCATTTTACAGATGATCAAACAGAGGTCGAAGAGATAAAGACCATTTCTAAGAACACGTAGCTCCAGCTCCTGTCTCCCAGGGCAGTGCTGGGCCCTCTAAGGAGCCTGTCTCCTTCCACAGTTCCTTGAGGAGTTGGCTTCTGACTTTATTTTATTTTATTTTATTTTGCAAAGCAGAAATAAAGACACAGACATAGAGAACAAACGTATGGACACCAAGGGGGAAAGGGTGGTGGTGAGATGAATTGGGAGATGGGGATTGACATATATACACCATTACTACGATGTATAAAACAGATAACTAATGAGAACCTACTGTATAGAACAGGGAACTCTACTCAATGCTCTTTGGTGATCTAAATGGGAAGGAAATCCAAAAAAGAGGGGATATATGTATACATGTATACGTATAGCTGATTCACTTTGCTGTACAGTAGAAACTAACACGACATTGTAAAGCAACTATACTCCAACAAAAAGTTTTTTAAAAATTAAAAATAAAAGGATTCTGACTTTAGCGTTAGCACACGGGCACATGCACTCCGTTTCCCTGTGCCTCTGTCTACTAAAGCAATAAGAACACAGCACAAGTAAATCCTATCACCTCCCAGAGAAGGGAAGGAGGACTGGCCACCTTCATAGGGAAGGGATGGGGGGAGGCAGAGGGAGGGGAGGCAAATTAAGGAAAACAAAGCACAGGTTAGAATCTCAATAAATTATCCTGCCTCTTAAGACTCACAAGTCAGGCTTTCTTAAAGTGGGGACACACTCACGTTATTAACTTGTGATTACTGTGGTTGGTTACAGAATCTTTCCCCTGGAGACCTTTCCGAATCAGACAGAAAACCATTTGTCTTTGTTAGCCAAGTTGCATACCTACCTAGAGACCTGCAGGGGGATGAATTTAAATGACTTCCCCAGGACTCTTCTGAACCTTGGAATCTATGAAAATTTAAACAACTAATATTATAATGTTCAAATCTAAGACTCGAATAAATGCAAAAGTAGCTCAGTATTATTACAGAGCTTCAGTGTTGCTCAAGGCTTTACAGAATCAAGGAAAATCCCTCTAAAGGCCATGGGAACACCTGGGTTGCTTTCTTGAAACATTACAAGGAAAGTGTAGCGCATTGGTTGATGATGATTAAGGATGCTATTTACATGCATATAGGACACTCAATTTCCTTACCACTTGCAAGGGATTTATTCTAGAGAGCACCTGAAATAGGAAAATGCATTGTTCAGCTATAAACTGGGATAATCAAGGTCAGAGACCAAGATGCCAAGATCCCCAATTTCCCAGACTCTCCAGTGGCTCAAGGGGCTTCATTTCCAACACTTCCAGTTCCCATTTCTTCTGCTTTTCCTAAGTAAGCTGATTAGGGGAGTAGGGAGAGTGTTCAAACAAAGCTCTGCATATCCCCTGTGCCTTAAGAGGTCCTATAAACTGGAGATAAAGGAGGACCACCATCTTCCCAGCCCTGTAGCTGGATGAGGGACTTGCAAGGTAGAGGTAAGTTCTCTGGGACCCAAGTGACAAAGACTGGGGCTAAAAGGCGGAAAATACATCACTGCCTGTGGAAGCTTCCCACATAACCCAAATCACCAAAAATTGAAGCCATGAATATATAGTTGGAATTGTTTCACATATTTTGGGGGCTGGGAAAGGCTTTGGAGCCTACCTAGTCTAACCGGTTCATTTAACCAGTGAGGAAAGAGGGACTCGTGACCAGAAATATTTTTTCAACCATGGTTGATATGGGAGAACACTTCTTCCCCATACCCATGGAAGGAGACTCGTTAGCATAAAACCCCTAGCCTTCCCCCCACTCCTTACCCCAGGGAAGAAAGGGTGCCTTAATAGGATGGGGAATTTTGGAAGAGATTGTTCCACCTGGCCTCTTCCTCCTCTGTCTTTCTTGGGAATAAGTTGTCCACTGGAAGCCTGTTCTGCTTGCCTCTTTCAGGGAATGTGCTCACTTGGTAGGGAGGGGAAAAGATGGTCTGCTCAGGTACAGGGCTGTAGAGTAAGTTTGCTTAAGTCTAGTGTTCAGTATTTGGAAGACCACTTGTCTTCCAAAAGAGATATGCCACATTCTTTTTTTTTAATTGAAGTATAGTTGATTTACAATATCGTGCTAGTTTCAGGTATACAGTAAAGTGACTCGTATACTATACATGTAATATATAATTTTTCAGATTCTTTTCTATTGTAGGTTATTACAAGATATTGAATATAGTTTCCTGTGCTATACAGTAGGTCCTTGCTGTTTATCTATTTCTTATACAGTAGTGTGTATCTGTCAATTCCAAACTCCTAATTTAACCTTACCCCCCTTCCCCTTTGGTAACCATAAGTTTGTTTTCTATGTCAGTGAGTCTGTTTCTGTCTTGTAATAAGTTCATCTGTATCATTTTTTTAGATTCCACATATAAGTGATATCATATGATATTTGCCTTTCTCCCTCTGGCTTACTTGACTTAGTATGATAATCTCTAGGTCCACCCATATTGCCACAAATGGGCATTATTTTGTTCTTTTTTATGGCCGAGTAGTATTCCATTGTACATATGTACCACATCTTCTTTAACCATTCATCTGTCGACGGACATTTAGGTTGCTTCCATGTCTTGGCTATTGTGAATAACTATGCCACATTCTTGAATATCAGCTTTTGTAGTAATACAGGTGAAAAGTTTGGCCTCCATCTGCCTTAGTCTTTTGCCTTATTTCTCAATTGGTTCTGAATTCCAGCAGATGTATTGGGACTCCTCAAATCCCACATTCACACCAGGGGTTCTCAAACATTCTCAGGTTACATCCAGTTTGAAAATCTCATGGACCCTCTCCCCAGAAAAATGAGTTCTACGAAGCCAATATGTAGGCTTAAACACCAGTTGAAACAACGCTGATTCATCTTCATGATGAATTATAAAAGTTGATGTATGAGCAAGCCAGAAAGATTGAATACGCTCTTTCTAGGAGTGTATAAAAGCACTGGTATTTGGCAAATGTCTGCCATACCAACATTCAGCTATTCTGGACCCACATCAAGTCTGACTTATTTCACTAATTAAATAAGCAATTACTGAGGGACTGTTATATGGCAGGCTCTCACTTAGGCACTAAGGAGGGACACGAAGAAGGACAAGATAATATTCTTAGCCTCAACAAACCCAAAGTCTAATGGGAAAAACACAACACTATGTAAAATTTCACAGTACAATGTACCTTGCATTTGGTGTGGCCATATCATTCAGCTCTTGGCAAGGGAGTGAAATTGGAAGTGGTATGTGCAACCTTCAGTTCATGTCCCTAAAAGGAAGAAAGAAGAGCCCCCCCTTCCATTTTCTCCCTTTTTTAGAATGTGGCTGTGATGGGGAAAGCTGGAGCCTCCATCTTGTACTTCAGGATGGAAGCTATAAGTTGAGATGACAGCGCAAGACGATGTAAGAAGCCTGTGGGTGGGGGGACTTCCCTGGCGGTCCAGTGGTTAGGACTTGGCGCTGTCACTGCCGTGGCCCAGGTTCAACCCCTGGTCGGTGAGCTAAGATCCCACAAGCCTTGAGTGTCACGGCCTAAAAAAAGAAGGCTGGGTGGTTGACACCACTGTGCCAACACACCAGCCCTGGAATGCTTACCTGGGTTTTTCTGTGGGAGAGAAATAGACTTCTATCTTGTTTAAGCTCTGTACTTTTAGGACTCTTTGTTACAGCAGCCAAACCAGCATCTAAAGTTTGAGCTAATACAATATGCAGAGATACTGACTCATTGGAAAATGGCAGTTTTGATGTGATGAGCCCAGTGGCAGCAGGAATTTTTATTCTGATGTTATAGGCATGAAAGCAAGGCAAATCAATTATATCTTCTAGCAAGCCAGAAGAATAGAATCCGAGCTAGAATTTTCCTCTGATATTTCCAAGTCCAGTACTTGCTTTACTTAGCGTGTCAGGTATACAGGGATAGTCCTTAAAGCAAATCCTTCCAAGGAATTCCAAGCAGTTGACCAGCGGCTGCCATGTGCCAATCACTTTGTTGAGCACTGGGGATGGAATATCAAGCAAAAACAAGGTACTTGCTTTCATGGTCCATATAGTTGGTGATAGAGGTTACTTTATCACAAAAATGAGTGGGTAATTATGTACTCACACTAGTTTGCTTAAGGGAAGGAACATGGACTTCAGGGAACATATCACAAAGGAATCTGACCTAAGTAAGAGTTTCTGGGAAGGCTTTCCTATGGACATGTGCTTGAGCTGCACTCAGAGGTATAAAAGGATTTAACCAAGTGGAGAATGGGAGAGAGAGAATGTTCCAGGTGGAAGCAACAGTGTGTGCAACGGCTCTGTGGTGAGAGGAAGCATGGCCGGTGTGAGGAACTGGATGAAGGCTTGGCTGAAGTGCAGAGAGACAGGGAGAGAGCGGTACATGGTGAGACAGAAAAATAGTGGAGCCAAATTGCAAAGCATCTTGAGGACCATGTTAAGGAACTTGGTCTTCAACCTCAGAGTACTTCATACCCAAGGAAGGATTTAAGCAGAGAATGGGGAGAGAGGGGAGGATGATATGCTTATATACACAAACTGAACACTGATTCTGTGTATTGTGACAAACAGATGGGGTGGGGTGCAGAGTGAATGCAGGGAAAATATTACAGTTGCCTAGGTACGAAATGAGGACCATTAGGACCAGAGTTATGTCAGGGAATGGAGATGGTTGTTAGCTGGAAGTTAATTTCCTGGCATAAGAGGGGATCACATCCTTAGCCAATCAGATGTAGTTCACATAGATATCTCAAAAGAGGCAAAAAATGAAACCACAAAATTACGTAAATGGTATGAATTGCAAGCGTGCCAAAGTTCCAGAATCCACTATAGTGAAAATTTGCTTTTGCTAGAAGTTTTGTCACCTTTGACAAAATAAAAAGTTTTGTGGTAAATCTTTGTGTTTGTTTTACCTTCTTCCTCTCCTTAGAGAGCCAACAAATCTCAGTCATGTAAGTTACATCCAGGATAATGATTTGAGCCTTTCACTAAAAATAAACACACATCCCCTGTGGAAATTTGTTAAGTGACTAATACAGAAATCAATGGCCATCACATCCTCTGGATATGTCTCTACTGTTTTGTTTTGTTTCAGCCCCTGTATGTTTTTATGCTGCTTTTCTACTAAAATGGGAAAATAATAATCTCTTTGTCTGTCTAAAAATATCTCCTTGTAAATATTCTTCAAAAGCTCATAAGCTCCTTGAGTGAAACTATTCCCCTCCCTTTCACCAAAAGCGCAAAGATAAGTTATTCCTTGATGAAATTATTGACTGTACATCCCATAAGATTCCCTTCAATAGCGAGTAAATATTCCCTCAATAACAGTGGATGTGGAATGGAATAAAAATGGAACAGTGTGGAGAATATGAAAATTCTTAGATTTAATAAAAGATTTCCGAGAGGATCCAGGGAGGCTTGTCTTACACAAAAGGGACTTGGTGACTCACAGCAGCTGCCTCCCCCCAGTGGGAGGGGCTTGCAGCCTGGAGGGGTGTGGCCTCCACTGGAAGGTGAAGGAGAACCAATTACTGAGTGGTCAAAAAGTCACAGGCTGGAGTCTGTGTTGAGCGCTGTCTCTTTCAGCTCCTAAAAGAGAAGGCCCACTCTGAGAAAGGAAGTCTCCTAGTTGCCTTTCCAAATCTTACTAATTTAAACTAGGGGGATAAGAATACATTTTTAGAGTTTAAAATTATAAAATTTGTCCTGGATTTTAGACTGATCTTCAAGAAACTTTTTTAAAAGTCACTTTCAAAAATACAGAAACTCAAGTGAGAAAAACAAATATCGCATATTAATGCATATATGTGGAACCTAGAAAAATGGTACAGATGAACCAGTTTGCAGGGCAGAAATAGAGACACAGATGTAGAGAACAAACGTATGGACACCAAGGGGGAAAAGTGGCGGGAGGGGTGGTGGTGGGGTGAATTGGGAGATTGGGATTGACATGTACACACTAATATGTATAAAATAGATAACTAATAAGAACCTGCTGTATAAAAAATAAATAAAATAAAATTCAAAAATTCAAAAGAAAAAAGAAGGGAGCCTGTAGATTTCATGAGGTCACCATACTGTCAAAAATCCTTATTTCTTTTCTGATGTTTAAACATCTTTTGTGATGTTTAAAATTTAATGTCATCCAAATTTTAAAACTTTTCTGCATCACTTCATTCAGCTAAATGTGAGAATAATTCTACCGCTTATCAACAATCAAGTCAATGAGATTAGGTTGAAAAATTGATAAAATAATGCTATATAAATGCAAAGTACAGGTCAGGTTCTAATAAAATCATATAGACTTGCAAAAAAAAATACAGAAACTCAAGTGAAGATTGCAAAAGAGGTCCTTAAAAACCTTTAACTAGGAGGGAGAATAATATTAGCATTTATGTTGTTGGTATGTGCATGAGAACTCTAGGTGGACTGACCATTCTGGTTTGCCAGGGACCCAGGGTAACTCCTAGACACAGAAGTTTTTGTTTTAAAACTGGGACAGTTAGGAGAAAATTGAGATAAGTTGGCCACCGTCCCTAATATATGTGGTTTATTCCTCTTCTGAAAAAGTTTAAGCATCAATCAGTCAGTAAGTATTGAGTACTTATATCTGCTCAGAACTTTGCTAGGCACTGTGAGAAAATAAGTCATGGTCCATCCCTTGCCTGAAATTCTGTGGCTCCTTCACTGTTTCCCAGGAATTTATAATCTAATTTCCCTGAAATACTCAATGACTGCTTGCTAAACATTATTTGTCAGGCACTGTGGTTGGCACTTGGGATGCAAAGATGGATGAGATACGGAGTCTGGCCTCAAGGAACTTACTCTTTTTTGGGGAAAACAGACACAGTAAGTTTACAATTACTGTGTAATTACAGAGCTGGGACGAAGGCCTGGGCATGCACTCCATAGCAGGATACAGCTAACTGTGGCTGCAGACGTGTGCAGACACAACCATGACACCAGGCAGCATGCGGTATGTTTCATGCCCGCGGTGGTCTAGACTCTAGCTAATAAATACTATAATAGTTCAAAGGAGAGAAAGAGCCCTCTTAGCGGGGTCATCACCCCTACGTGTTCAGACGAAGAGCTTATTGAAAAGATAGGATTTAAGGTAGACTTGGGTCAAATTTTAATATGTACTTATATGTATCATAGTTGTACATTGTAATATGTGGAATACTACTCTGCCATAAAAAAGAATGAAAATTTGCCATTTGCAGCAACATGGATGGACTTGGAGGGCATTATGCTAAGTGAAATAAGTCAGATGGAGAAAGATAAATACTATATGATATCGCTCACATGTGTAATCTAAAAAATACAACAAACTAGTGAATATAACATAAAAGAAGCAGACTCACAGATATAGAGAACAAACTAGCGGTTACCAGTGGCAAGGGGAATACAGGGGCGGGTGAGTGGGAGGTACAAACTATTGTGTGTAAGTAAGGCTCAAAGATTTATTGCACGACACAGGAAATATAGCCAATATTTTGTAATAACTATAAATGGAAAATAACCTTTAAAATTGTATAAAGCGACTTCCCTGGAGGTCCAGTGGTTAAGGCTCTGTGCTCCCACTGCAGGGGGTGCAGGTTCGATCCCTGGTCAGGGAACTAAAGTCCTGCTAAGGTCAGATGATGAAGGATCAAGAATTGCTGAGAAGTTTGGAATTCCTTCTATAGACACTGGAGAGCCATTGAAGCCTTTTGAAAAGGAAAGTGCTTGGTGAAAGTTATATTTTAAGAAACTTTATCTGGAAAAAGTGATAACCCAGGTCTTGCATGAATTAAAAAAGACTCTGAATTAATGAATTAAAACCAAGGGAGTTTTACTATGTGTGGACGGGAATATTTTTAAAAGTTCTCCATTTTTACTGCAGAATGCAGCTGCTGGCTGGAGGGAGGGAGGGGTTCTTGGCATCTCCTTAAGGGGGCTGGGATGTTGATGCACCTGCAGAGAGAGGAACTGGCCCCTCCTGTACAGAAAGAATCATGGCAGCCAGGAGGGAGCCTCTTTCTCCACTAAGAGCCATCTCACAGGTGGAGAAGGTCACCTACAAGGAGAAATCAAGGGCACAAGATCTTCCAGCTCCAATTTCAAAATAAAAACTAACCAGGAAAATGGTTACACCTATGTAAGTCTAGACTGAATTAAGCAAAAGTAAAGAGAAAAAGCCTCTGTGTCATTTTCTATCACAGACTCCTTCAAATTCCTTTCTCACAGTCTATTTCCATTTCTAATTCTACCTGTACAAAATATAATCATGCCTGCTTGTAATTACTTATGCATACATGAATACTAGTACGTTAAACTTGTTCTTCTATTTACAAAGACAGAGTGATACAGAGTAGCTTAGGAATTGCTTCTTTTCCCTATGATTCTAAACGTGCAGCCAGTTTCTTTCTAAAACACATATTTGCAGATGTCACTTTAAACACTATTTTCTGAGATTATATTTTCCATAGAAAACAGATGTCTGCAATTATCCCTTTTTTGACCTCTGAGACTTATCAAAGTCAAATAGGTAATCATCCAATCAGACGGGCTATCATTATCAGAAGAAAAGTAATTATAATCTGAATATGTTTGAACATGATTATTATAAGCTTTAAACTGTTACACTTTTGATTGGGGCAGAATTGGAAGACATTATCACTTCATAATTCAAATGATGTAACTTCACTTGTTTTTGTCATTTAGAATCTGGAGAGCTAAATTTATTTAACAATATAATTCTTTAAACATGAACAAATTATGCAATAATCTCTTTAAAACCATGAGAATGCTTCTCAAAATCCTGACAGTCAAATTAGGGGAATTTTTTTTTTTAACTAGAGCAAATCAGAGCTCAGCACTGAGACCCATCAGAGTGGGAAGCTTGAGGCCGACATGTTCATTTGACAGACATTTTGTGATCTGCTTGGTTCTGTTCAAAAGACCAGCTACCTTCCTGCCTACCTCTGGAGGCTCACCCATTGCTGGCCCAAAGCAAAAGGAGAGCTAGGCCAAAATATACAGAAATGATGAGCAAGAAATGAAGGGGGAAAATGGATTAAAAAAGAGTATATCTTTCCCAAGAAGATGTGTCAACAGAAGAGTGAATTAGATTCAAAACCGGAACTGAGAATTCTTTCAAGGACATAAGGATTTCAGGGGGAAAAAAATAGGGTTGAAAACCTCACACCTGATAGATATTGACTAAAACAGCGTTTCCCTTTGAAAAGAATTTTTTAAAAACCTGAAACACAATCGTTCAGTCCAGACGTTTGATTAGGTGTTTGCCTAACTTGGTGAGATGTCCTGACTTTTCTCTTCCATCCTTTCCAAGACTGTTCCTGTCACACTGCCCTTTCAGGCGGGCATGCCCTTCTCCCCAGGGAGAAGGTGGGAAGAGGCAGGGCATTCCGGGGCCACTGCAGGACCGGAGTTCACACTGAACTGTATAAGCACATGGGGCCCTGAGAGAGAACTCCTGTAGCTTGGAAATGTTGGTATTTGTGCTCTCTGAACATGGCCTGGGCTGAGGGTTAGAAACAGTAAGCTAGAGGAGCCTTTACAGGGTTGGAAAGGTACTGAACGTTTATTGTTCCCTAAGCACAGAGTTTCTTAGAACAATGGTTTAAGAGGTGCCATTTAACTTGTAATTCTATCAATAGTTCCGCGGAGTGAAGACCTGTGCCTTTCTCCCCTGACAGCAGAACTTTGGTAAAAGCCAAGTTCACACAATCCCCTTCCACCTCCCTTATTCAGAGGTACCCTTTCTTCTTGTTTTTTCTTTTTTTAAAAACTTTTAATTTTACATTGGGGTATAGCCGATTAACAATGTTGTGATAGTTTCAGGTGCACGGCAAAGCGACTCAGCCATACATATGCATGTATCCATTCTCCCCAAACTCCCCTCCCATCCAGGCTGCCACATAACATTGAGCAGAGTTCCCTGTGCTATACAGTAGGTCCTCGTTGGCTATCCATCTTAAATATAGCGGTGTGTACATGTCGATCCCAGACTCCCTGACTATCCCTCCCCCCACCCCGTTTTTCTTGTTCTTTCTTGATGTGACTTCTTCCCTTCCCCGGCCTCTGCCAAGCCTGTGTATCCAATTGCTTCATTCAAGAAAGACCTAGTAAGTACAGTGTGGATATAGCAGTGAACAAAACAGACATCTCTGCCCTTCTGGAGCTTACTTTCTAGTTAAATGCTTGCCAATTCCAGCTGCTGAAATATTAACTGTTAACAAAGGGATTGACAGAGTTATCAAGGGTTTATGGTAGTGCTTCTTTTATCACCCAGGGAATCAGCATCTCTGGGGGTGGGACCCAGTGAGAGTGTGCGTTGTTAACTGCCGTCCGCCCGCCCCTGGTGATTTGGACCCATCGGTGATGACGCAAGGTGAGACTCCCCGCCCAGAGATGGTGAGAGACTTGTGCTGCCCGTGTCTCTGCAGGTGCCTCTTGGAATTTCAGCATATGGACAGGTGCCCATTCATTACACCTTTCCAAGGCTGGGCTGCACAGAAGCCTTCTCTGCTCTGTCTGGTGTTGGGGAGTCTGTGAGGCCAGTGCTTTGTTAGTCCCTCAACAGCAGAGATCCTGTTTTATGAACATGGCTAACGATTTATAACTCCCTATCACCTAGCGCAGTGCCTGGCCCAGCATGAGCACCCAGAAACATCCACGTGAACGAACGGCTGTCAATTCCGCTTGCGAAAACTTCAACACTCTGTTCAGTCCAAGTAGAAAGAACTTTCTTTGTCTGTGTTCTCCCTGTTGGTCAGAGATTCCCAGCCTAACTTACTGTCTTGCGAGATGTCAAAGTGGAAATTTCCAGCTTGATTCTGACTCTCCATTTCATGTTGCCCAGGCGTTTAAATGATGGCACTACTTTCAGATGGGGGATGTACTGTTGCTGTTTCGTCCATCACGCTGAATGTTTTGTACATCCAGGCACTGCTTCTGATGGATTTAGCTTATTAAAGTGCGTGGCATCCAGCTGCAGCTCCCTTTTCTCTTTCCTTCTAATTGACTTTCAAGTAACCAAAGCAGCCTATTAACACTTGGGGTTTTCATCAGACCTGGCACATTACTGCCTTTGAGCCTTGTGATCACATCACTTCCCATCTTTTCAGAATAGCCTCCCTCCTCCATTTTGCCTGGTCTCATTCTGTCCAACTTTCAAGACCCACCCAGCAAGCTTGATGGCCCTGTCGTCTCTGAGTGGAGATACCAGGAATCCGAATAAAATTTTTTTTCCACAGAGCGTTTTTTGACCACTACAATTGATCTCCCCATCGCTTAGTGTAATTATTTTATATAGAAATCATCTTCCTCCTTTGTCTGTCAATTATCTTTTTACATAGTTATAGATACTCCCACACTTAATTAGCTAGATGAATAGCAGTATGGCAAGTGGGTCAGAGCATGGCTGGAGGGGTCCAGTAGACCTAGGTTTCAAACTGGGTCCTCCCCTTGGTGGAGATGTGACTTACAGCAGGTTACCTCTCTGGACTTCAGCTTTGCCATCTGTAAAGAGGTGATTCTGTCTACCTGCATTAAGCATGTTTTTTTTTATTCTGATGCTTTGACATCTGGGGCCTTGCTGACTCTGGAGAGAACGTCCCTCCCAGGGCTAGCCAGTTCCTAAAATTGGCAAGGGACTGGGCCTGCAGACATGCCTTTCCTATACCAATCCAGATTCCATAGCTCCAACAGCCTCCTTTATGGACCCTCACATTTATTTGGACCATGAATACCCTGCCCTAATTACCCCAGGGCAACTAGAGACAGGCCATAGGCCCCAGAACCCACTAAAATTATTCAAACCAGCCAATCCTATGCCTGTTTACCCTACTTTGCCCATTTCTTCCCACAGAAGCCATGATAAATGTTCTTGCCCACGATTTCCCCTGCTCCCTCTGCCTCCTGACTGACCCTGGTGCTTACCCAAATGGCCTCCCCTTGGCATGCCACTACTGTTTCTAGGGAAACGTGAGTAAAAGCTTCTTCCTTTATGACAGTCATTTCCATGTCTGCATCTTTCCATACCTGATTAAAACTAATCCTGGGTATATTTTAAAACACTACCTCATATGGTTAATGTAGTGGTTCTCGACAGGAGATGATTTTTAACTCCCAGGAAACATTTGGCGCAATGTCTGGTGACATTTTTAGTTGTCACAGCTGGGGAAAGAGGTGCTACTGGCATCTAGTGGGTAGAGACCAGGGATGCTACTAAACGTCCTACAATGCACAGGACAGTCACCCGCCGCAAGAATTATCTCACCCAAAATGTCAATCAAGAAACCCTGGGTTACAGGGAGGATTCAGTGAGGTGAAGTAAGTAAAGTGCTTGTCATCCTCAGACTACAGAGTGTGTTAGAATTACCTGTTGGGCTTATTAAAGTGCATATTGCTGGGCCCACCGTCAGGTTTTTAATTCAGTAAGTTAACCTGCGGATTTGCATTTCTAACAAATTCCAAGGTGAAGCTGACACGGCTGTTTCAGCACCAACTTTGAGAGCCATTAGCCTAATTCATAGCCATCATTTAATAAACGATATCCCATAATTATTATTGTATCAGATCCTTTAGGTCAGAGACTGAACCATATACCTCGAATCCCACACAGCACTGGGGTTTACAAACAGGCATTCAGTAAAAGATGCTGATGGCTATTTGACATTGAAACATTACCATGTGGCAAGCTCTACTTACTAAGATACACTTGGGAGTAGATTTAAAGATTTGTCTAGTTAGGAATATCTTCTAGTTAGCTATTGCTGCATAACAAGTTACCCCCAAATGTAGTGGCTTAAAATAACAATCATTTTACTATATCTCATGATTTTGTGGGTCAGGAGTTTGGGCAGGGCTTGGCTGGCTGATCTTCTGTTTCATGAGGCATTGACGGAAGCCACTCAAAGATACTTACCTGGCTGACAGGCTGATTCCTTCACATTTCTGGTACCTTGCGGATGGCTTGAAGGCTAGGTGCCACTGGAACTGTGCACTAGAATTCCTTTATGTGGCCTCTTCATGTGGCCACCTCAGGGTAAACAGACTCCTTGCATGGCAACTTAAGGCTCTAAGAAAGCGTTCCAGCTAACAGGGTGAAAGTTACATGGCCTTTTATGACCCAGCCCCAGAAGTCGCATTTTGTGGCTTCTGCTGTACACAATTGGTCAAAGCACTTACAAGCGGCCTCCCTGACTCAAGGGTAGGAGATAAGCATCCCGCATTTTAAGGGGAGGAGTGTCACATAACTTGTTGGCTGTGTTTTTAAACTACCACATGTTTGGTTGCAGCTCTTTTGCTAGTGAAGGGAGCGGAACAAATAGGCAGACGACCCTCAGACTTTCTAATTTTATTCTGTTATTCTCTGTTCTGAATTTCTGATGTCAAATCCTCTCCCCAAATATATCATTGCAAGCCAAGCAGCTTCCCCACTATTGTTTTCATCTTATGACTGGGAGTGGGAATAAGTGTCCATATACCTGTCAGAATCGCCTTGTGCAGTACAACCCACAGTGAAATGCCCTTCCCTGTTGCAGGTTCATTACCCAGCATGAAAAATCACATCCCCCAAGGACACAATCCCAGATGGTATTTCTCTCTCCCATTGTAGTCTACAGTGCCCGTGAGACAGGTCTGCTGTCCCCAAGCGAGGCGATGGGGTCGTGTTCAGCCAGTTCAAACGTGATGCTCCCGTTGTCTCTGAATGGAAGCACGGGAGGCCTGAGTGACGCCCCCCCTCATGTCTCCAGGGCGGTGCTCCCTCTGAGATCCTGGACTTTCTGACCGATCCCACACGCCAGCAGGAGCTCAACGACGAGCTCACCAGTGGCCAAGGATTACTCTGGTTGCATTACTCTCTGTGATTATCCAAAAGGGAAAACAAAAAGTCATTTAAGCATGAAGTTTGTGCTCCAGTACAACAAAGGATCTCCTGGAAATCTTTTATTTTTTTAAATGACATTATAGTGTACGCTTTGTTTTGTTTTCATCACTTTTATCAACATTTCTTAGCAGAGGCCCGAGCGGCTTGGCTGGGGTAAAGGGAAAAAATGATAATGATCCATTTGTATACATTTGCCCTAGTGGGAATTTGATGTGGTAGAAATATTATTGGAATATTAAATTAGAGGCACTCAACACTATTCTCTGTTCTATTCGAAACCAGGCACAGGCTACAAATATTCCATGGGACCAAGAATGCCGTGATAATTCAGTGACTCATGAACCCCGACCAGAGTACCTTGGTTATTTCTAAACCGAGTTGATGTAAGCTGTATCCTGTGTCTGGGGCCCTTGGTGGCACTGTTTTAGTGAATTCTTTAGCTAGTGTCCTCTTCTGCTTATTTCTCTGTTAAAGTCCCTCCATTAAGGCCGCAGCTGCTGTGGTTCTGGAGAGGATGGGAGTAAGCAAACACACACCCAGCTGTCCCAAAGACCTTGTGCTTTCCAATAAATCTGTCCCCGTAAGGTGTTCCCATGCTGGTCCTTCGCAGCTTTCCTCCTGCATCAGAGCTGACCCGCTCCTGAGACCAGAGCAGGATATCAGTCAGGATCTAACCAGGAAACAAGAAACCACCAGATAATTTGAAACAGAGATCTTGACTACAGGGATTGATTACACAGGGGATGGAAGAGCCCAGAGTCCAGCCGGGGGGCAGGGAGGCGTCCAGAGACTGCAAATGTCGGAAGCTGACACTGCTGCAGGGCAGAGGACAGAGGGGAGGGGATTCCAGAGCTCGGGGGGGGGGGTGGGGGGGGTGGGGGGGGGGGCCTTGTCACCAGATGCAGGCTGGAGCCACAGTGGACAGACCTGCCTGGCAACCACTGGAGCCAGGGAGCTTTCGCAGCTGCAGAGGAGGGAAAGAAGTACCTGCTTCTCCCTCCCTACCCCGCCGTCCATTCACCCATCAGTGCCTCCCATCCTCCAGTCTGGGAAAAGCAACCGACAAGGGTCAGACCCTTTGATTCAGAACAGGGTAGAGAAAGGGCGAGAAACAGACCCAGGGGCAACAGCCAGGGCGTGCTCTGCAGTAACCCCATGAAGCCATTCTCACTCAGCCAGGATCCTGCACACATCTATACTTCAGCCCAAGGTCACTGTCAGCTGCTCAAAGGTCTCAGCCAATGGCATTTATTCTGACTACACTGATGTAACCTTGTCCAATAACAGTCTTTCTCGTTAAGGCTCCACCCTGGTCGCATCTCCAGCTTTGGCCAACCTGCTCCTCCCGCCTCCCAGCCGGGACCTGTTCTTCCTGCCTCTTCTCTGCTCGCTGCTTTCTATTTTTTTTATTTTTTTTTTTTATTTTACACATTTATTTATTTATTTATTTATTTATTTATTTATTTATTTATGGCTGTGTTGGGTCTTCGTTTCTGTGCGAGGGCTTTCTCTAGTTGCGGCAAGCGGGGGCCACTCTTCATCGCGGTGCGCGGGCCTCTCACTATTGCGGCCTCTCTTGTTGCGGAGCACAGGCTCCAGACGCGCAGGCTCAGTAGTTGTGGCTCACGGGCCTAGTCGCTCCGCGGCATGTGGGATCTTCCCAGACTAGGGCTCGAACCCGTGTCCCCTGCATTGGCAGGCAGATTCTCAACCACTGCGCCACCAGGGAAGCCCTCGCTGCTTTCTAGCTCACTGACTCTCACTGACTCGCCAGTTCTTTACCAACGTGGCTTTGTTAGTGATCCATTTTTGTAAGCTGATTCTCAGCTCCAACAGACATGGCCTGGGTTTGGTATCAAATCATCCATAGAAATATCCTCACGTTTTCTCTTGTCCAGCAGAAGGTGGTGTTCTGCTCTCATGATGGGTCTCCTTCAAGGGGGGAGGGAGTTGGACCCCACTTCTTTGCAGGAGAGCTTGTGGGATGGGAAATATTGTTGTGACTAAGTTTGAAAATACAATGAGTCCCTGGCAGAAACTTTGTAGATCTCCTCAATCTTAATGAGTAGTTTTTCTCCAACTATTCTCCCACCCTCTGTCTCTCCCTCCCTTCCTTTTTATTTTCTTATAATTCCTGGAGACAGTAAGACTTAATCTTTGGGAAACAGTACATCTCTGCATACAGCTTAATCCTAGATTAAGATTTAATGGTTCCTTACTGTTTCTTGATTTTGCCACACTAGGCTCTAACATCTTCACTATTAACTTATTCTAATATACTAATAGGAAGGAACTGAAATCAGGACCTACCCCCAGAAAACTGACTCCGCTTGCTAACTTCCCCACGACTGTCAGGCGACATAGCCGTTGTCTAGGTGTATAAGACCTTCTCAACCACAGCATTTCTCTGCAACTGTTCCTATTTTTTCTTTACCCATGTCAGGGGGTAAACAGATCCCCTTATGAAAGGACTTACAGCGATCAAGCTGGAGATGGGGCCTCAGAATTAATTCTGCCATGTCTACCTGGCTGGTAGTGGGTGCACCCAGACTGCAGTTCTGGTGAGGAGATAGCTCTCCACCAGTGAAAGGAGGTCCTCCAGTCCTTCCTGCCTGCGTGCCTTGGTCTTTTCACAGGGAAGGAGGACAGGAAGAGGTTTTCCTGGGGTGATCTAGCTCCCACGGGGAGAGAGAGAAGCAATCACATGAGGAAAAGAAAAGATGGTCTTTCCTCTTGAAGTTAAGTATTCTATAGAAACTTGTCAGATCACTCTGTCTTAATCATGAACTAGAAGTCAAGATCCTTGAGGGCAGGTGCAGGCTATACACCAAAATGCCCTGACCAGCAAACAAGCATTTAAATACCTAACAAAGAGAGGACAGAAGCTAATTTAGACCAAGTGAAACACTCTCTCTTTGGGTTCTGATTCCCCTGTCTCAGGGGCAATATCTGGGAACTACAATGGTTATGATTGTGCTGAGCTTGGCTCTAAAAACCTGTGGTTTTCAAACCTATGAGAGCTAACTAAGCTGTTATAACAAGTGTTTTGCAACGTCCCTTTAATCTCCTGATGAAATTAATAAATGTAACATCACACATTTCAAACAGAAATCAACACCATACCTTAACTGATATAAAGACACATTATTTATAATAAAATAATTGTCATTTCAATATGTAAATGCTCAGGGACTGTGCATTGTGACCCTAGAATTCACAGTGACGTCCTGAGGTTTCCCCGCTGTGGAGAGACCCCAGGAACATAATAGTCACAATGCAGCCCATACAGGTGGTTGTTTTGCCATCCGTGATGTGATTTTCTGAAATGGTGAATGACTCTTGACAATACAGGACACCTTGTTTTATTGCACTTTGCTTCATTGTGCTTTGCGGATATTGCATTTTTCACAAATTGAAGGCTTGTAGCAACCCTGCATCAAGAAAGTCTAACAGGGCCATTTTTCCAATAGCATTTGCTCACTTCATGTCTCTGTGCCACATTTTGGTAATTCTTGCAATATTTCAGACTTTTTCATTATTATTATATTTGTCATGGTGATCTGTGACCAGTGATCTTTGATGTTACTATTGTGATTGTTTTGGGGTGCCATGGATTGTGCCCATATAAGACAGGGAACTAAATCGATAAGTGTGTGTGTTCTGACTGTTCCACCGACCAGCCGTTGCCCCATTTCTCTCCCTCTCTTTGGGCTGCCCTATTCCCTGGGACACAACAGTATTGAAATTAGGCCAATTAATAACCCAGTGGCCTCCAAGTGTTCAAATGATAGGAAGCATCACATGTCTCTCACTTTAAATCAAAAGCTAGAAATGATTAAGCTTAGTGAGGAAGGTATGGTGAAAGCTGAGATAGGCTGAAAGCTAGGCCTCTTGCACCAGACAGTTAGCCAAATTGTGAATGCAAAGGAAAAGTTCTTGAAAGAAATTAAAAGTGCTACTCCACTGAACATACAAATGATAAGAAAGTGAAACAGCCCTATTGCTGAAATGGAGAAAATTTTAGTGGTCTGGATAGAAGATCAAACCAGCCACAATATTCCCTTCAGCCAAAGCCTAATCCAGAGCAAGGTCCTAACTCTCTTCAATTCTATGAAGGCAAGAGTGGAGAGGAAGCTGCAGAAGAAAAGTCTGAAGCTGGCAGAGGTTGGTTCATGAGGTCTAAGGAATGAAGCCACCTGCATAACATCCAAGTGCAAGGTGAAGCAGCAAGTGCTGATGTAGAAGCTGCAGCAAGTTATCCAGAAGATCTAGCTGAGATAATTAATGAAGGTGGCTACACTAAACAACAGATTTTCAATATAGACAAAAAGCCTCCTATTGGAAGATGATGTCATCTAGGATTTTCATAGCTAGAGAGGAGAAGTCAGTGCCTGGCTTCAGAACTTCAAAAGACAGACTGACTCTCTCATTAGGTGCTAATGTAGCTGGTGACTTTAAATTGAAGCCAGCACTCATTTACCAAAAATCCTAGGGCTCTTAAGAAATATGTCTGTGCTCTATAAATGGAACAACAAAGCCTGGATGACAGCACGTCTGTTTACAGCATGGTTTACTGAATATTTCAAGCCCACTGTTGAGACCTACAGCTCAGAGAAAAAAAAAGATTCCTTTCAAAATATTACTGCTCACTGATGGTGCACCTGGTCACCCAAGAGCTCTCATGAAGATGTATTTACAGCAAGATTAATGTTTTCATGCCTGCTAACACAGCATCTATTCTGCAGCCCATGGATCAAGGAGTCATTTCAATTTTCAAGTTTTATTATTTAAGAAATACATTTTGTAAGGCTATAGCTGCCATAGACAGTGATTCCTCTGATGGATCTGGACAAAGTAAGTTGAAAAGCTTCTGGAAAGAATTCACCATTCTAGATGCCATTAAGAACTTTTGTGATTCATGGGAAGAGGTCAAAATATCAGTAGTAACAGGAGTTTGGAAGAAGTTGATTCTACCCCTCGTGGATGACTTTGAGGGGTTCAAGGTGTCAGTGAAGGAAGGAACTGCAGACATGGTGGAAATATCAAGAGAAGTAGAATAGAGGTGGAGCCTGCAGATGCCTGAATTGCTGCAATCTCATGAGACAATTTTAACAAATGAGGAATTGTTTTTTTGAGATGGAATCTACTCTGGGTGGAGATGCTGTGAAGATCGTTGGGACGACAACACAAGATTTAGAAAATGACATAAACTTAGTTGCTAAAGCAATGGTAGGGTTTGAGAGGACTGTCTCCATTTTTTTGTTTTTTGGCAACACCACGCGGCAGGCGGTTGGGATCTTAGTTCCAATCAGGGATCGAACCCGTGCCCCCTGCAGTGGAAATGTGGAGTCCTAACCTCTGGACCGCCAGGGAAGGTCCAGGACTGACTCCAGTTTTGTAAGAAGTTCTACCGTGAGTAAAATGCTCTCAAATGGCACTGCATACTACAGAGAAATTGCAGGGGCGTTGAAAAGTATGTTCTAAATTGTTAAAGCTAGCCTTTATGAGTGTTTTCTAAGTGTTAGCAACAGTTCTAAGAGCTTTACATGTATGAAATTATTAGTACAATTATTATTTCCTTCTCACACGTGAGGAAACAGAGGCGCACAAAGGCTAAGTAACTTCCCAAGGTCACAGAACTAGAAGGCAGTCAGCGTGGAAGTCAGACATTAAGCAATCCAGAACCGCAGGAACCATTACCACTCCCTTTCTTTTATTTATTTATTTATTTTTTAAACATCTTTATTGGAGTATAATTGCTTTACAATGTTGTGTTAGTTGCTGCTGTATAACAAAGTGTATCAGCTATACATATACATATATCCCCATATCTCCTCCCTCTTGCGTCTCCCTCCCACCCTCCCTATCCCACCCCTCTAGGTGGTCACAAAGCACCGAGCTGATCTCCCTGTGCTATGCGGCTGCTTCCCACTAGCTATCTATTTTATATTTGGTAGTGTATATATGTCCATGCCACTCTCTCACTTTGTCCCAGCTTACCCTTCCCCCTCCCCATCTCCTCAAGTCCAATCTCTAGTAGGTCTGTGTCTTTCTTTATTTGCATCTCCATTCATGAGACTTTTTTTCCCTGCTGGCAGGTTCCCTGCTGGCAGGTCTAGGCTCTGATAGTATGACCTCCACATAATCACAGGGAGCTGTTTACTTACTCCGTCCTGTTTCTCTTTCTAAGCGGGACCCTCGCAGCAGCATTTCAGCTCGCTCTCAGACATGCCTCAGTCCTCAGCTCACCCCCCGGACCCCCCTCATCTTGCTTTTCAGCCCTGGGTCGCTGACCTACTTCATCCATTCTTGCGATATGATAACCAACCCAAGAAAAAAAAGAGGCCTAATTTGCTGCCTTCCCTCTGCTTTTCCAGCGATCCCATTTGAGCCTCACTAATCTTCTCCTCACCTCGCCTCACCTCACGGAGCTCTTCCGTTTGCTCTGTCAGACCACTGGGTATAGCAATGATAACCTGCTCTTATTCCCGGAGACACTCAAACAAAGGCCGCTTCCCAAATGGGCTGTTTCAGAGGTAATTAGCTCACCTCTCACCCAGGGCGGCTCAGCAAGAGCTTCTGAGAACAGCTCTAGAAGGCAGAGGGCCTGCTCCCTGCCAGCCCCTCCGTCAGCTGTGTGTTAGCACGTTCTCGTTGGCCTCTGTGCAGGTGGGTTATAGGCTCTGCAACACTGATGGTCCAGAATGAAGTCGTGGAAGACAAGGTCTCAATTTCCTCCAGGGAACTTGATGTCAAGTAAGTAAACGTAAGTCACTAGGTCTTCGAAAATCTACTTCACTTGACCTTTGAACAACACAGGTTTGAACTGTGCGGGTCCACTTATACATGGATTTTTTTCAATAAATGTTTATATGTATATATGTACAAAATATATTTACAGTACATACATCCTATATATGTACTGTAAATATATTTTCTCTTATGATTTTCTTAATCAGTTTTTCTTTTCTCTAGCTTACTTTTTTTTTGGCCACGCCGTGTGGCATGGGAGATCCTAGTTCCCCGACCAGGGACGGAACCCAGGCCCACCAGCTGTGGAAGCGCAGTCTCAACCACTGGACCGCCAGAGAAGTCCCTCTCTAGCTTAATTTACTGTAAGAATACAGTATATAATATAAACATATAGCACACAAAATATGTGTAACTCAACAATTTATGTTATCAGTAAGGCCACCAGTCAACTGTAGGCTATTAGTATCAATAGTTACGTTTTGGGGGAGTCAAAAGTTACATGGGGATTTTCAACTGTGCAGCCTTTGGCACTTCTGAACCCCATGTTCAAGGGTCAACTGTAGTTACTCCGGCAGGAATCTCCACTAGGCCCTCCTCCAAGGACAGCATCCAGCTGCATGTCATCCGACTACTAGTCATCCCAAATGTTCAATGAGGCATGGTTGACCGACTGACTATGCTCATCTCTTCTGCAAGGCTGTTGGAGCGATGGGGAGATGGCATTTTCTTTTCAAGAGACATAAATGCATTGGAACAGGATTATGCCCATGATTTTAATTTGCACGTGCCTCTAACAGTTACTCTAAGGGAATTTTCAAATCAACACTTTGATGTTATTCTCTTACGGCTATTTCTTCTTCCCCGCTTTCTCCGCTCCTATGCAAGCAGCCCAAATCATTGAATCCAACACTCTTTCAGAAACGAGGAGAGAGGAAGATATAAAAAGACAAGAAGAGAGAGAAAGCAAAGCACAAGAGGACTGTGGGGCTGAGTTTTGGAGATTACGGCTTTAACCCAAAAGGCGAAAGTGAGGGGGGTCTTCAACTTGGAACCATTTGAGACCCTAACAATAAGCCAGCCTTCCAAAATGAGTATCATCCCAATCAAGTCACAGTCGGACTATGTGTTTTCCTCAGTGTCAACAAATGTAGGCACCATGAAAAAGAGATCCTGTTCTCTTTCTCTTCTTTCCTTTCTTCTGTCTCTCCTTCCTCCACTTCCTCCTGAATGAAACAAACACAGAGGGATTCATCTGATACTAAAACGTCTCTCTCTCACAGGTCTAGAGAGACATTGGTCAGGCTACATGGAAACATTTTAAGCTCCTCTCCTAAAAAAAAGCGAAGGGAACAAATAAAATGTACTGTATTAGTTATATTAGTAAATAAAATATTTTAACTCATCTTTCAGACTTTACCAGTTCCATCTCTCAGTCACTACAGTGCTGCCGAAGAAGAAAATCTTGTATGTCTGAGTCACCTCTCCTGAGTGTCAATTTCCCTTTTCCTGCCAGCTAGATTCTTTTGACAATAAAACCTAGTCTTGCAGCTTCATATGCCACTGGTGTCTCTTGCCTTTACCGCTTTCCAAGCTCTGGTCACACATTTTCTAACTGCTGCTTGGCCGTCTTCACCAGAAGGTCCTCAATACCTTCACCTTGACACATCTGAATTTGCCCCCCAATAGGCACCTGAACTTGCCCCCCCATAGGCACCTGAACTTGCCCCCCCATAGGCACCACTCTCTCACTCCTCACCCCTCCCATACTTCCAGCCCCCTTGACCCCAACCCTGGCTGAAAGTAAGGCCACTGTGTATTTGCGTATATTTGACTTTGTGACAAGGTATTTATATACAAGATGTATCTCTACACTAGATGTAAGTTCCCTAAGAGTAGGACCTGTACCTGATTCATCTTTAGATTCATCACATCATTTAGCAAGTGCCTTGCGCATTGGACTACTCACTGTTTATTTCATGAATGAAGAGGGTACTCAGCCTTGAGCATTGGTTGCAGTGAAATCAAAGGGACCCAGACGAATGGGGAAGGAGTGTAACACTGTTATGGCAAAGTCTAGGGCAGGGGGAAGGGGGCACAATGTCCTCTCCAAATGCCTTACCGACTACTAGTCATCCCAAATGTTCAATGAGGCATGACTGACCAACTGACTACGCTCATCTCTTCTGCAAGGCTGTTGGAGCGATGGGGAGATGGCATTTTCTTTTCACTATCTCCACAGGCACAAAGTTAGGGGGACACGTTATACCCTCTTTCTAACTAGTGTCATGAGCCATGGACCCCGAGTCCCTGCCCCTGCTGGACTGCCACGAACTTACATAATGTCTACAAACTTCAGATGAAAGGTTATAGGTCAGCACCGTCATCATCATAGTTTTTCATTTTCCTGCTCTGCTGTGAGCTTCCTAAAAATGAGGATCTATCTACCTTAGTATTTAATTCATTCATCTTTATAACTCTGACCCCCGGCACATTGGTGCTCAACAAGTATGTGTGGAAGACCAAATGTTTCTTAGAGCTTCATAAAGATGGGTTAAGAATGCTCATGCAAGGACACATAATTACTAAGAAAAACTATTAATCAGCTGTTTGTTAATATTCACAAAAATTGGTCCTAGATCAATACGCCTGAACTAACATTTTTTAAAATATTAAATCAGAACGGTTTTTACTCTCACAGTGTGTCCTCTAGACCACTTGTATCATAATTACTGGTGATGTATTATATGTACATATACATTATATATATATATATAATGTATATGTATGTGTGTGTGTGTGTATATATGTGTGTGTATGTATGTATATATATATATATATCAGATTCATGTGCCCGCACCCCAGAATGACTGAATGTTATTCTTTGGGGTGAGCCTGGGAACTTACATTTTAAACACGCACTATAGGAGTTGCCAAGGTAAACTAAAATTTCAGGACATTGACCTACAGTGACCAGTGAGAGAACTGTCATGGGTTTAAGGGGAAAGTTGACACAACTCTGAAACTCAGTTATCCAAAAGATCCAAGGAATTCTATTTCTGAGTTCTTTAAGCATATGACAGATCTCATTTTGTCTTAGATGGCTTAGAGCCAGGAAATTGGACAAGATGGCCTCACAAGATCCTTCCTAGATATGTAACACTCTGAAAAACACATTCTCTATCATCCCCCCAAATTTAACACGTACAGGAACAAAACTCTGGACCTATCATTCTGCGTTGGTGATGAAAATGGCTTGACTGGTTCGTTTTCTTTTTCAGTTGCTTTTTCGTCTGCTAACTTAATCCAACGTTCCTCAGTGACTACTTAGTGCAAGGTTTGGGCAAGATACTTCCAATGAAACTTAGAATATGATCAACCATCTGTAAGGAACTCACCACGCAGGACATGAGAGAAGAGATAAGCATATGAAAGTTAGAGAGCAACTCAAAACACTATAAGAAAGGTCATGAGTTAGTGTTTGTTGAGTACGTGAAATTAATCATGTACTGTAAATGATAACGCCTCAGAGGGTTCCGAGGAGAGCAATCATTTTAAGCTGAAAGTGCTTTTGATCCTAATCTCTACGAGTGGGAGAACATTTGGAAGGGCAGGAAGGAAAAGGGAAGGGTGTATCCAGGAACTGGAATGACATGAGCACATTTTGGATAAGAAGGGGTAAAAATCATTTGATAGGGGTGGAGGTTTAATAAAGGTGGGAAATAGATGACTAGGTTGGAGAGTGGCTTTGTGTGTATGGGGGTTTCTAATGCCATAGCATCAGTATTTTGGACATTTTTCTGTAGGGAAACTGAAGGATTGTGGGTCATGCAGTTTGGAGAAAGTAGTATTTTACAAAGATTAATCAGATGGCAGTTTTAAGATGATATTTAAAGAGAAAAGATGTGAAGTACATAGACCAGCTGGAATGCTGTTGTAATGGACCAGACACAAGGTCAGAAGACTTTAACCAAGATTAGAGTGTGGTAGGAATGAAAAGAATGAAATGATTTTGAGAGATATTGTGAAGTAAGAAAGGACAACAGAACTCAGTGACCAATGGGAGACGGGGCTGCATAGGAGAAAGAGGAATCAAAATGGGCATCATTTTTCATTGGATAAGTTTTGGTGACTGGTCAACCTTTCGTAGGCAAAGATGTTTCCTCTGTGTCTGAGCCTTGCCAATGCGTTTTTCCATTGACTTATATCAGCTTCAGTAATAATCCTGTCTGTGTGCATTTCCAGGCATTTCTCTATTGCATTCCAATGTGAGATGTTACCAGTTCCACCTGTTGAGAGCAAACTGAGAGTCTGACAAAAACCAGGCCATTGTATCAGTGATCAGTCATATCTTGGCATATCTGCCTTTCAGTGAAAGTACACTGGGTCAGATATAAGGAAGTAACTAGCAAAAAACCATAGACGATGATAGATGATAGATAGATAGATAGATAGATAGATAGATAGATAGATAGATGATAGACAAAAGAATTATCATTAGGAGGAAATGGTCAGCCCATATGATGTGCCAGCATTTCAGAAAAAACTGAACCTGAACTCTAGTTTCCACAGTGGGTTTGGCTCCTAAGAGAAGAAGGTGCAAGCTATTCTTGGGGTTTACTTAATAGCTCAGAAAGAGAAGAGAAAGCAGACCCGGAATCCCCTGAGGGAGAGCTGTGCTCCAACTCACAAACCATCGAAAGGGGATCTTCTGCTTCTACAATGAATGAGTGTCTGACCAAGTCTGTAAATAAGGAACTTGAAATAATGAGAGTAAATGAGAGAGGCTTGCATGGCACAGGCCTGCTATTCCAGAGAGAAAGGCCAATGCCTCAGGTGAGAACAGCCTGATTATATGAACTGTGTCTTACCCGGAGAGAGGCAGAAAATGTCCTAACCTAACCCTCAATCAAAAACTAGATGTTTGATGGACATGGGGATGGAGGAATTTGCACAGAATACCGCAAAAAGTGGTCAATGAGGGTGTAACTCCGGAAAAAGGGACAAGATGAAACCTCAGTTCAGATATGAGTAGAGGCTGGGGAGAAATTATTAATAAACATCGCAGCCAGAAAATGGGGGTAATTTCCACATCTGGGCCTTCCGGAGCTGTGTGGGCAGCGGGAAAGAATCTACAGAGCTGGCGGAGCACTCGGCAGAGGGTAGAGAAAGAGCGTCTCCGCAGACTGCCTGGGTGAAAGCCCCCGTGTGGTGTGGGTCTGGAAGGCTGAGAGCCCCATGACCACCTGCGGGAGGACCAGTGGCCACCAGCAGTAGAAAGGAGAGGCAGTACTGTCCCAGGACCCCGGGACGCCAGTCCCACCTGCGGTGCGAGTTTGCACCAGCTTGTCACCACTTCTGCCTGGGCATGTCCCCTGCCCAAGGAGCCGAGGTTAATATGGGGAGTCCCAGCACCATAGCCAGAGGTACATGGATTCTTCTGGCAGCTCTAGGGACCTGCCAGGGCAGAAGGCTCTCACATGGAAACAGGAGGATGGAAACAGTGAGGATGAAGATGCCGGCAGACACTGAGAGCTTGTTATGTGCCAGCCACTATACTAAGAAGCTCTTTACACTTTCTATTGCTTTAAACCCTCCCAATAAACTGATGAGACCTTATTATTATACCCAAATGAGGAGACTGAGGCACAGAGAAGTTTAATAACTTGTCTGTATTTACACAGCCTGGGCTCCTCAACACTGCGAGATACCTCAGACAACTCTCCCTTTATTTGTCTGAAAAACAAACTCAAAGGAATAGCAGAGGCACAACTAACTGACTGTCCCCTAGGCTACAGACCTCTCCCGTAAATGTTTACACTCACAGAGGCCTTGAACAATGCCTGTGCACAGCTAAGTGAAAACCTTTGCTTATCTTCCAGATGACCCCCTGATGCAGGCAAAGGGAAAAAAGTAAATTTGCTAAGCTTCCAATGTAGCCATCGTCCCCCCGTCAGAGGCAAGAGCATCTGTGTAATGATGAAGAACACTATAATTTTAACCTTGTTATTGGACTAAGCACAATTTACGCTAGTGATGAACAAAAAAGGAAAAGATTTATGAGAGGTAAGATAGAAAGATAAACTCTTGCCCCTTAGTGGCTATTAGAAACATTGCCAAAATACCATAAATGTGTGAAGGATGACATTATTATTTTTGCATTTCCGCTGGGCATTCTCTACACGGCAAGAATGTATAGGGGCAGAAGTCCACGGTACAGATGGTAGAGCTGGAGGGGAGAGAGAAGCTGCACCGACCAAGCCCCGGTCTGAGGTGGATGTAGGGCAGGTGGCTTTAGGCGTGGAGGGCACACCCGGTCACTCAAGGCACCACACCTGCCAGCATCCTCTTTATCTCCTGGTCCAGCCACCTGCTCTTAGGGCAGCTGCAGTGGCAATACCCTGTCCCATGTTTCATCAGGATTTGGTGTCAGATTCAGATCTACCACAAACTCTCGATCCTGAAAGGACAAGACAGTCAAGGGGGCACAAAGACAGCCAGCTGACACTCATCTGCCTGCCTCATAAACACAAAGCCCCATAAACAGAAGCTTCCGAGAAGTTAGAGCCACCAACTTGGCCCCAAGGAACCATGGGAAGCTTTACAAAAGAGAAAGGAAATAGACACCAGAATGTGGTTTAACTGAAACCACTTTGGAATCATTCTTGCAGCTGGCCAGTCTAGACGGGTTATCCTGGAAGGGACATCGTCAACATTCACATTGGAAGGTCCAGTCACAGGAAGTTAGTCACGGCTGAGTCTGCTGAGTCAGGTCCGGGATGCAGGTTTTGTAAAGGCCTGGGGTTAAATCAGGTAATGGGTCCAAAACTTCCCTGACCCAGCAGCCAACCTCATGGGCAAGAGGTATTTAGGCATTGACCTCTGGAGAAACTTGATAGCAGGATCGGTCTTAGTAAGCTAGGACAACTACTGGGGAAATTGGGGTTCTGAGATTCGTTCGTCCTTTGGTAACATCAGTCATTGCTTCTTGAGGAACCAGTACAGGGCCCTACACCTCACGGGCCTGTCATACAGAAGCCAGCCGACTGGGGGAGCTTTCACTTTCCGCAAATTGAGTGTCATCTCAGTGGATCCGTATCTCTCCAATACGGATATTAAGGGAAACAGCTACAGAACATCTGCCGGTCACTTGAGGTGTCCTGAAGAGAGATACTATGTGAATAGGCGCTATGTAGATAGCGTTATGAAGCATGAACTTGTGAAGTTAGCGATGTGGAGTCCTTCCGTGTGTAGAAATGAGGGCCATGTGCCAGAGATACTGGATTGAATTATGATGACTCCTGTATCTGACCAAGAGAGTACTTTAATTGCTGCATTCCATATCTAAATTTAGGCTGCAGATGAAAAAACAGTTTTTACAACTCTAAGTACACTTTCTACTACAGAGAATGGTGACTAAAGCAAAAGCAAAAATAGCTGCTTGCACCACGATTTGAGAAAACCTAAATCTGAAAATAATCATTTTTATTTGCATACGACCAAATAAGGACATTGGGGAAGCAGTGAGTCACCACTGTTCTAGCATCTACCAGATTCCAAGATGATGTGAGGGTATTCTTTAAGATGAGATTTGGATATTCTAAAATTTACATTAAACCTTACCTGTGACGTGTAACCTTAAGCTCCTGTCTGAAAAATGGGTTGAATCACAACTTTACAGAAGAGTTATGGCACAGCTCCAATGAATGATTTCAGTACTTTCAAAATTTCAAATACATGGGAATAATTCCTCACATCGGAAGAGTACTTTAGGTTTTTATAAGCACTTTCACCTACATCATCTCATTTGATCACATTTGATTCTCATAAAATCCTTGAAGCAAGCTGTTTGTAGGTGTGTGGTTGTCATATCAAAATATCATTGAACTGGGGGTCTTTCTGTAGAGACAGGATGAATCACTGCCGGGTAGGAAAAAAGGCACGGATGAAAACTAGATTTAGAGATCTAAACTCCCTGTTAACATGTCACATGGCCCCTGTATAAACCAAAGCTCATAAAGTGCCAGAACTCAGCAGAAAGGTTTAGGAATTGTTTGCAATCCAAGTGTGTTTTCTTCTTCTCTATGCTTTTAGAAGACAGTTTAAAGAGAGTTAGGGAATGTTCTGGCCTTTTGTTTTGAAACCTCCTTGGCTTGTTGTCTATTTGTCTGCAGATTGTGAGATTGGTCTATTTGCTTTAAACAGACTGAACAACCTTTAAAATAAGCAGACTTCTATGACGGGTTGACTTATTTTGGATGTGCAAAGATGCTCACTGAATTTCTCATCTAAGACTTGAAAATCCTTCTGTCTCAGTTATTATGACACAGTTAAGAGTTGAAAGGGGAGCACCGTCTGTTGTAGCATGTTTTGGAAGGTGGCAGAAGAAAAATGTCTCTGTTCTACAATATGATCAGCTATCTGCATCTCCCCAAGGATTTTTCATGAACCTAAGTAGGAAATCTTAGTCAAGTTCCCAAGGGCAAACCATCTTTGTCAAGAGACCACTGAAAACAATTTCCAAAGATGGAGGACACGCCTTCTGTGTTCCCAGCAGCTGAGTTAGCACTGGGGGGGGGGGGGGGGGGGCAGGATGGGGGGTTGCTCAAGCCCTGCATCTCAGGAGAAGCATTTTCTGGAGAGTTGTGGATAACTGCATAGGTTTCACATATTAACGTATCACAGCAAAATAATAAAAATTAATGAAGATGATGTCCATATTGTAGCCCCCCACCAGCCCCCTGCTTCTCGCTCTGTACAGAGGGGAAGGGGTGAAAAGGGAGTGAAAGGGCTGCCGCCAATCAAGGCAGCTTACATGTCAGCCCACCCCCATCTAGAGTTACGGCCCATCTTTGTGCACACAGCTCACCGTGCAGGGGTTTCTCCAGCCAGAAAGGAGGCCATGAGGGTGGGTGAGTCATGGGGTGCTGGGCATCAGGACCTCAAACAGCAGGTCATTAATAGAAACCAGGGCTCTCGGGACACAAGGGTCTGGTCCTGGCTCCATCTCTAATTATTTGTGTGAGTGTGGACAAGGCGTTCTACCTCCTTCACGTGTACAGCCGGCAGGGGGCGTGTGTAGGCGGTGGTGTTGGACTAAGTGTTCTCCAGGGCTCTAACAGCTCCTAAAAATTAGGACACTTTTGGTAAGGGATGTGTAGGGAGGTTGTGAAACTGAAGCGTAATTATCCCTGTTGGCTGTAAGAGAATAGACCTTGGAGGTGGTGCGAAAATAATCCACAAGGAATCCTTGTGGTGGGCTGGGCAACTATACAGAAACATGGAATTGTGTGTTCTGGAGATCTATGAGGCCGTATAAAACGGGGCTCATACAAGAAAGCCCACACCTTAACGCAGAAAAGTCAGGCTTTTGAACCGAAGCTCTGCCCTATCCTCTTTACAATCTCTCCCCATGATAATATAGCACCTTGCGCACACAATGAAATGTCAGCCACAGAAAACATTTCCCTTGGCTTTGTTGTTCCAGAACGGGATTCTTTTGTCCTCAATATAATGGATATGCAGAAACAATGATAGAACAGAGATTTTTTTCTAAAGCGATGACAAACACACTGCCGCTTCCTCCCTCCCTCCTTTCTCCTTATCCCCACCCCCCAAAATAAATCATTGTTTAAAAAAAAAAAACCCCATTGTCTATTGTCCACGGAGATCAAGATCTGCCTAGGAACAGCGCTGGCAGGCTCGCAGCGGCCGCGAGCAGCCGGTAGGTGGCGCACGAAGGCAGCGCAGGCGGGAGCGCGGGACCGGTCCCGGCGCGGGGGGTGGTTCTCGTCGCCCACACGCCCGCCCGCCGCCGCCTTCCACCCACCCCTCGCGTGCTAATTGCTGGATACTCTACTGGGACTTCGGTTAGGGGGAAAGAAAGCGGGAATGGGAGGCGGGGAAGGGAGGTGGGGAATCCGGTTCCGAACGCACAAAGCCTCCGGGGTCTCGGCGGCCCGGGAGCAGGGCGCCCCCCCCCCCTTCCCCCCCGTCACCCTTCACCGCCTTGCCGCGCCCGGCCAGGGCTCCGGCCAGAGGAGCGCACAGGCCACTGGCAGCGGGAATGGGGGGTGGGGGGCCCGGTGGGGTTGGTGATCCGGGTGCAGAGCCCCACGCCCCGGTCCTTGGCGCCCGCCTAAGCCCGGACACCTCCCTCCCTCCCCAGCTCACCCATCCCAGGCATCGGAGCCCAAGGCCACCCCAAATGCTGTCCAGCCGAGTGCAGGGCTGCCTTCCGACTCGGGCAAGGCCAAGGCCAGGGACAGGATCGGCGGCGGTTCAGGTCCGCAAGCAGCAGGGTCCGGTGAGCCCCAGAGCAGCAGGGTCCCATGTGGCTGCCTGGGCCCGGCTGGCGCCATCAGCAAGCCTCCTTCCAGGAGGAGTCTGACCGATCCTGCCCCTTCCGTGTCGCGGGCTGGCGCTGTCAGTTGACGATGAACGGGCCACGCGGTCGTCCGACCCCCAACCTCTTGTCTAGTAGAACATGGTGTTAACGATGCCTGATGGCCCTAAAGTCAGAAGCCTGAGTTGAAACGTGAGCATTGACACCTGGGGCTTTGTAACCTTGGGGATGTTCCTGAACTCCCCAATCCTCCATCTCCCCAGCTATTAAAAGCGGCAGTAATACCTCATGAGAATGTTGTGAGGATTTTTCAAAAGCGGTGCTTAACTTAGCAGGAGGCCAGGCTAGAGTAACTGTTAGTATTAACGACCTGGCTCTCCTCGGAGGGGGAGGGAGATACACAGTTTGCTGCCCTTGAAACAGATCTGGCATCACTGTTGCCTAGACTGAGGAGAAGGGGGCCAAGAGGAGAGCCGAGGCACATCCTCAGCCTGGTCACTCCCAACAGAAGATGCCACCTGTCTGTCGCTCTGCAGCCCTCATATGCTGTCCCTCTTCCTGCCCCGAGGCTGGTCTGTGGCTGTGTTAGGCCCTGCTGCTCTCCTTCCTCTCCCTTGGATATACATTCTCCCTCCTCAGGTGGAAAGTTGTGAGACAGTCAGTGTATGACATGGGCTTTGGAGTCAGACACACTCAGGTTGGAATTCTGACTTCCGCATTTGCTAGCTGGGTGGAGCTTCAGTTTGCTGCTTTATGAAATGGTGGTCACGATACCTACCTAAGAGTTCCTGTGAAGATTAAAGGAGATAATGTTTCTAAGCTGCTAGGCATGTGTTGGACATCCACCAAAGCTGAACCCCAAAAACTACTGACAGTGAGTTTCTCTACTCCCTTCTGAGTCGGCAAGCTTTATTTCCCCTCCAGGAAAAGAGCAGAAATCCAGTGAGGACACATTCTCCCCAGAGCCTCACGGGTATAACTCAGACACTTAAATAGGCTTATTAAAATGGGCCACCAAATGCCCATTTTAGAGCAGTACTCCATCTGGAAGTTTCTCTGGGGGTGAGCCTTGCTTTAAATTGCATTCTAAGCCATGGTGTGTGCCTGGATAGTCAGTGACTTGGTGACGCTCAGCACTCATCACGTGTGCTGCTGCCCCAGCAGAGGTGTGGCTGGGGAGTGACACTGACCCACCCCCTACCTGAGGCAGGCAGGAGGTCAGGAACTGTTGCCCCTTCTCCAGAAGGACACTTGGGCATTTCCACGAGCGTCAGATTTGTATAGCTCTTGGGAGGAGCTCAGGGATTTGTATAGCTCTTGGGAGAAGACCATGTCCCTTGGGCAGCAGTTGGGCCACTAGACAGTCTTGGTAGCCAGCCTCCAAGATGGCCCCCAATGACCCTTGCCTCCCGATATTCATGTCCTAGTGTAGTCCCCTCCCTGGTAAGCAGGGATGACCTGTGTAACCAAGTGTATATTACAGAATCACAGTGCGTGACTTCCAAGGCCAGTACATAAAAGACATTGTGACTTCCATTTTGCTGTCTCCCCTATCACTCACCATGGAGGATGCTGGCCACCAATGCTGTGAAAACACTCAAGCGGCTGTATGGAGTGGTCCACATATCAAGGAACTGAGGCCTCTGCCATCAGCCAGCACCGACTTCCCAGCCCTGTGTGTGAGCCATCTTGGATGAAATGGGTCCTCTAACCCCAGTCATACCTTCAGATGACTACAGCCCAGCCTGACATCTTGACCTCACGAGAGACCCTGGACCAGAAACACACCCTTAAGCCACCCCTGAATTCCTGACTCACAGAAAAACTGTGAGATAAAAAACATTCAGGCCTGTTTTAGGTGTACAGATGTTGTGTAGATGACTAATTTAGCAGCACTCAAAAGAGCCAGGGGCTTCCACTGGCCAAAGTGGGGCTGGTAGTGAGGGTCCTGCCCCTTCCCCTGGTCAGCTCTGCTGGCTCCATATACCAATACATGTCTGGGCTTTCATATCTGAAAGCCCCCCTTTTGACCTCAGTTGAAGGCCCCACCTCCAAAGGTTCTGGGAAAAAACTTTAAGCTACAGTCCGCCAGCAGCACTGAGTTAATAGTAGCCCTAACCTTTGTTTTCGCCAAGGGTTGAGAGCAGGGCATTCCTCCCCTCCCTGTACCTCCCCCCCTGAGCCAGTTCTGGCACTTGGCCCAGGTATAAAATTGCCAGCGCTGTCACTGCTTTTTGGTCTTATTATGAGTGTGTCTGTTCTGATGTGCTGGTTTGAGCACGTCATGGTGGAAGTGTGAGCACAGCAAAGGAGGCTGTGTCAGATCTTTCCCTCTTCATGTTAGGAGCTGGCTGCTGAAAAGCCTGTAGGTCAGGTGGGTGGAGACAGGTTACCATGTCCTGAAGGGCTCAGAGCCGGGCTACTCCATGGATCAGATGTGGAAGCTAGAGTGGTCAGTCTCTTTGCTTCTTCCCGAAGTTTTCCTGGTCATTTTCATCGGTGATCTGGAGAGAAAAGCATGCAGCTGAGCCCATGCCCCTAAAAGTAGCAAACTCACACTTGTACACCACCTCTAGTAGGGTTCTCACACGTGTTCACTGCTAGTCACAGGCAAGAATCATGTGTTGAATTCAAGCAGAGTTAATTAAAATGAATTAGTAGATAATAGTCTTGAACTGACCAAATGCTACTTGAAATCCTGTTCTTTCCTGAAATATCTGCCAATGAGTGTAGTCAACTCATAGTTCTATTAAGTCTAAGCAAATCCAAAATATTCTCCTGGGCATCTGTACCATTCAGCTAGATGTCTGGGGCTGCCTGTTTTGTATAGACCCTTAGATCCCCATGGATCGAGGGTCATAACAGAGTTGGCTTGTCAGGAAACCTCAACCTTTTAAAGACCATCCTGATCCCCTAAAAATCCATTTCTTATTTTTGATTTGATTCTGACTTTCAGTTTTTTATTTTTTTCAGAAAGTTTTATTTCTGCTATATTTTTAGATTCAAAAGTATTTCTTTAAGGTGAACAAATGATACAGCATACACAACTGTTGGGCCTGCTTTTTAACTGAGAACAAAAAGGGAATACCTAGGACAAGAATATGCAATTACCACACTTACTGTTTTCAGTGAATTTTTGTCAAGTTTGTTTATCTTATTGTTAATGTGATGATACAGCAATCCTTGGCAAGAGAATAACATTTTGCATTAAAGAACAAATCTCGATAAAAATGGAAAATGGAGTTAGCCACAACCCACAAGGCCTTCTTTGGGAAGAACTCTTGAAGAAAAACCGACTCACACTTCACAGAAGAATATGACACTGTCGTTTTTCCCTCTATAGTACCAGAGTGTTCCTGAACAAAGGCCTCAAGGCATTATCAACTTGTCATCCATTTTTTGATGTGATTTCTATTTTCAGGACCCTGCTTCCCTCCCTCTTTGTTCCTAATGCATCTGGTCATTGGTGCCTTCTACTTTGGTCCTATCATAGTCAGTGTGACCTGTCCCCACCTGGAGAGTTCACCATGGTGACCACGAGTCCCACAGGCAGGGTTACTGCCCACCCACGGGACCAGAGGAAGACCTCAAGGACACCCCCACTGCATTCAGACAAGCTGCAGATATGTGGAGGCTGAAGGACGATCGGGTGATTCCAAACCATCTGGGAAGGAACTGATGGACTATCCAGATATATCCAAGCCCAGGATATTGTTTAAAAAACAGAACAAAACCCCCTTTTTTTTTTTCTATTGCTGGGATTTCTGATGGTACAGTACACAAGTTCCAACGTGCAATCTAATCAAAGATAGCTATATAGCGCTTAGAAATTTTCATAGCTCAACCATGAACCTTGTAGCAAAGAAGAAACTGAGGATATTTATACGTCACTGGTAAACAATGGCATAGATTGTCTCTGAACATGTCTTCCATCTCAAAAGTCCTACAGCTTGGATTCTATAAATGCCTTTAATCTGATTTTAATATTCATTCATTCAGTCATTCAACAATTATTTATTTGTTTTCATTTTTGGTTGCGTCGGGTCTTCGTTGTGGCATGTGGGATCTTTTGGTTGAGGCGCGTGGGCTCTTCATTGCAGCGCGTGGGCTTCTGTCTAGTTTTGGCGTGCGGGTTTTCTCTCTCTAGTTGTGTCGTGCAGGCTCCAGAGCGCATGGGCTCTGTAGTTGCGGTACGTGGGCTCTGTGGTTTGCTGCACGCGGGCTCTATCTATAGTTGAGGCACTAGGGCTCAGTAGTTGTGGCAGATGGGCTTAGTTGCCCCACAGCATGTGGGATCTTAGTTCCCCAACCAGGGATCGAACCCTCGTCCCCTGCATTGGAAGGCAGATTCTTTACCACTAGACCACCAGGGAAGTCCCTCAATAATTACTTAATGCCTGTTATGTGCTGAGTACAGACGTACCATTAATGGATAAAACAGAAGTGTATCCCCCCTTACAGTCTACAGACAACCAACCCACAAACAAATGTAGATATGCCCACAAACTGCATACATCTGGGGGGAAAATTAAATGGATTCAGCGATAGAAAATAACATACTCTACTTCTACAGATAGAGGCATTAGAAATGGCCTAAGAAGAAAAAATTTAAATCAACATCTGAACAATAGAAAAGGTCAACCTTAGCCATGTGTTGACATTCCAGGGAAAAAATACCAGGTGGGCAATGACCCTAAGAAGAAAAAAGTGTGATGTGTTCAAAGAGTAGAACGTTGTGAATATAGAACTTTGCAGACTAGAAAACATGCTAAATCATAGCCTGTCAGGGTTTCATTGGGTAATTTAGTCTGGCCGCCCGACCAGTTCTTAAATCCCCTTCACGATTCACCCTCTAAATAGCCAATTGCCTTTTTTTTTTTTACTTTTTGGCCACACCACGTGGCATGTGGGATCTTAGGATCTTAGCTCCCTGACCAGGGATCAAACCTGTGTCTCCTGCATTGGAAGAGTCTTAACCACTGGACCGCCAGGGATGTCCCAATCACCTTGTGCTTGAGTCTCTTCACAAGAAGGAATGTTCTACCTCTTGAAGCACCCATGCTGGTTTAGTTTAAAAATATGAATTTGTTCCAACCAGGAAGCTGGAATCATGAATTATGATCACGGACGTGCATCTGAGGAAATTTTCAAGTTGAAATGGAAGAAGCTACTTAGATCACTGTATTTACCATTCTTTGTTACGTAGAGTGCCAAGAACACACAGCAGGATTTCATGCTCATCACTTTTTTGAGAAGAACAATATATGAGAATGTTCAAATAGCTCTCACAAACTTCCAACAGTTTTTCTATTGTAGCAAAATTCATGTCAGCATCCTGGCAAACCAATGATTGCACAATAAGGTCAGTTGTACCCTTGAAAGACAGCCGTGTATTTGGGCTGCAGTGGTGAGGTGGGAGTGACTTTCCTGTGGTATTTGTGGTACATCAAGTAGAGGAAGTGCAGTGTATCCACCAATTTTACAAAGGTCTTTGATAATGCAAGTTGACTTACACAAGATCTCTTATTGACTTGACTAAAGAAGCTCAATGGGATTCCGTGAAGATTCTGCCAGGTATTTACTGGTGTTCCCCACAGCCAGTTCACACCACTGACAGTTTGAGACTGGCTTGAGTATTTATTTGTTCCAAAGTACATCAAGAAACCTAAGTTCCAAGGTCTTAGGGAGGTGCTTCCAAGTTCACAACCCACAGGCCATTCTCTGTTAAGGCCATTTATGAGCTGTTATATGGTGACTACTAAGCCACCCCACTTGAAACAGCCTCCAAACGATTTTGGACCATCTTGCAAAGTTATAATACTGCTAAAGGTGTGAGAAGTCAAAAAGTTGACCATGATTAAATGCTAACCCATGCAATGAAAATCCCATTAGGAGCCAAAAGAAGTTCACTGCCAAAATACAAGAAAAAATCCTCCATTGAATTTTTCTTCTCGGATAGCAGTAATGCTCTAAAAGTATCAAAGCAATAGAAAAATTAAGCGAAAAGCAATCAGGATATCTTGATGAGACTGGCAGGTGGAGTATGGTACCCATTTGGCACCTGGTTCTAGACCAGAGTAAATAAAAATCTACAGACCAGTGCCATAAATATCACAGCCAACTTCTTGAGTCAGCTCATGAGGACTGTCTACTACTAGAAATTTAATTTAAAGTGTAGGACAGATTCACCAACATGCCTGGAACACAGCCAGTCCACCAGGACTGAAGGGATGTCAGCTGGGCCGACCAAATGTCAAGAAGGAATGTCAACAGGATGCTCGTGAAGATGTCCTGTGCTGAGCTAAGGTGGGACACCTCCCAGGAGTAAGCCAAAGGACTGCTTTCAAGACCCGCTCAAGCGTGACTTCTGTGATGACTTCTGGCCGTGGCAGAGAGAGCAACAGACCTTGCTGGCCAGAAGCAAGGAGAAATGGAGCTGATCCTTCTGAGCAGAGGCATATGACAGCTGGCTCCATGAAAGAGGCCATCTGGAAAGAGTGACTGACCCTTGTGAACAAGAATTGGACTCATAAGCCACAGGTTGGTCCTTGCCTTTTATACAACAAACATGGAAGCAGCAACCAGTTGGTCATCAGTATGGTGTAGTGGGTTGGCACCCAGCTTCGAGACTCAGACTGCCTGAGTTTAAATCCTCACTCCATCATTTACTAGCTGGTTGACATTAGGACAGTTTCTTAACCTCTCTAAGTTCATTTCTTTATGGGAGTAATGATCATGCCTACCTTATAGAGGATTCAATGATTGTATGTGTTACCTGTTAGAACAGTGCCTGGCACATAGTCTGTGCTCAATAAATGTTAGTTACATTGTCAGTCTTTATGGCTCCTCACAGCAAACTAGAGCTCATACTATAGTTTGCTATTCGTGTTTCTGCCATTTACTACTAAACCTAAAGGTCAAATTACTAAGAATTTTTAATATCAGTTCCTTGCTCTGTCAAATGCAACTAATACTACTTCATGGGTTTTACGAAGATTAATGAAATAATAGGCGTAAAACACCGACAGTAAGGCCTGTATGCTGTTGAGGCTCAATAAACGATAGTTATTCTTATTAGGTCCTGATGGTCTGGTAGAGCAGACCTGTGCTGTAGAAGCTTCTGTGATGGGAGAAGTGCTCCATGTGCGCGTTGCCCAATATGGCAGCCGCGAGCCACTTGCGGCTGTTGAGCACGTGAAACGTGAAGAACTGAAGAACTAAACCTCTAATTTTATTTAATTGTAATTAATTTTTAAAATATCCACATATGGCTTGTGGCTAGTGTATTGAGCAGTGCAGGCTGGGTGGTTCAGGCCTCATTCTGTCCTCCCCATATGCTCCTCCTGTCTGTGCCCATATCATGTCCGTCTTGTTGCCCATCAGTATCTGTCTGTACCAGGGTTGGACAGGAATGAAGAGAGGATACAAAACCTGACTTTGGCAGGTCGGTAGTGTGGCATAATAGAAAGAAGAAAAGTCAGTGGGTCTACGGGGACCATCTCATTCCAGCTCTGCCTGTTATTCTTGGGCAAGTCACTTAACCTCATCTTCAGAAGGAGAGAGTTGATACTGACATGACTTCAAAGCTCCCACCCATCATGTGATCACCAAGGGGTGAACGTAAGAAATATCACACAAACTTAGATTATTTTTTAGGTGCTATGGGTCGCATTTAGCTGTGTTTAGTGTCTCCCAGATTTAAAGGTGGTGTATTTAAGTGTTAGCATACAAACTAATATAAGTGAATAGACAGAGATAAAAAAGAAGTCGAGGCCAAAGGGAAATTAACCTTGGGGCAAAGAAGAAGGACTCTGATTAAAAAAGAACATTTGTCCTGTGCCTATATGTGCTCCTCCCATATCTTTTTGCAGATACACAGCCTTCCAACAGTGTGGGTGAGAGTGGAGAGTGCTGGGGAATGTCTGACTGGTAAACACTTTGGATATATAAACCCATAATATGATTTCTTGTCTCCAGCTGAATACAAACTGGAAAGGAAGTTCTGCGAACCAGATTTCCTAGAATCCACCTGGGTAGAAGGAGCTCAGAACAAGGAACCTGGAGACCCATTTTCCTTCTCTGGCTCTGTGGCTAACCAGCTGGGTGGCCACACTTAATCTGGCTCACTTCTCTGGGCCACAATTTAATCATCGGTGCAGTGAATTGGTTGCACCCTACTCCTACAAGTGGGGAAAATCTATGTTTATGCTCAGAGCCCTAGAAATCTCAGAGATGCTTTTCTTTACCAGGAGCCAAAAGCATGAGAAATTACAGCAGCTAAGCCAGATAACAACCCCTTCCCCCAACTCACACACATACACATAATTTTAATCTGCTGAAGATCAAGGCCATGCCCTGTGGCGTAACTTCTCAGTGTCTATCTGAAGCATCTACTTGTGAACAATAGGTGATAGGATCCCACTTGGTTATAAGCATAGTTCCAACTGATTAGCCTTGACAATACCCAAAGAGTGGTCTAGATTTTTTTTTTTTTTAAGAGACAGTAATTCCTCAAACTTTCAGGGCAGTGGTGGTTGTGTATCTGTCTGTGAAGGCAAAGTGAGAAACCTCACCACCTGCTTCCAAAAATGGTGAAATAGAATACACACAGTTGTCACCTTGGATGAGCTGGTATTAGCAGGAAAAAAACAACAGTGACATTCAGAACAGGAAAACCAGAGGTTAAAGAAAGCCATCCAGGATAATTGGGTTTATTAATCTATGTGACTTTAAATCATCTTTCCTCCATCATACTTATAGTCTCTAAGTCCACAGGTTGTTTTGAAATTCGGCCCCTCCTCCTCTGCTCCTCTCCCAAGGCTGCTATGTGATAAATAGCTCTCCCTGCTCTCTCCCCCTCCCCCGTCCACCATTTCTTCTCACATTCCTCTCTAGCCATGTCGATTCTTTCCTGAGAGAAGGGTGGGAATCTCTACTCAAGTCCACTTGTCTGGACCCTGTGTCTAACAGCAAGAAGTACTGGTTTTAGAGACACTTAGGGAGTGATTCCTATACACACACACACACACACACAAACACACACACACACGCACACCTTTCTCAGACCAGAAGTCCCTGGAGGCAGTACTAGCTGGACCTTGACCCCTAATAATATCAGGATGAAAGTGAATAGGCTATAAAGCAAACCAAGTCCACTTTCCGTAGTAAGTCCTGCTGCTTCATGGCTTTGCAGAGTCCTCTGGCACCCAGGTTGGTTACAGTAGACACAAGAACAATCTTCCCTGCGTTTCTGCTTCCTGGTGACAGCTTGTCCCACCAACCTCCCTGGTTAGGAGAGGATCCTTCTCCTTTGTTGGGGCCATTATGACCAAATTTATGGCTCTTTTATTAGGTTGGCAGGTGGTTTAAGTGAGGGAGGAAAGAAGTGGCCTGATTTGCACATAGTTCAGGAAACAAGGAAGTGGAAGAATTTATCCACGGTCATTTTCTGCTAAAAGCTTGCAAAATTCTTCAGCCACCATTGAGAAGAAAACTTCTCCCTGCTTCAAGCCTAGATTTCTGGTACCTTAAGGCTAGAAGGGATTTCTAGATCATGAAAACTTCTACTGGTAGGGGAGGGGGCCTAGAGAGAGAGGTTAAATAACAGGCCCAAAAGATCACACATTACAAAGCTAGTTAGGAGAGCCCCAGGGCCGAGGATGGGGTCAACTGATTTCCCCAGGTCTTACCCCTCTCTCTCTTTCTCTCTCTTTCTCTCTCTCTCTCTCCTTGATCATCTTCAAAAGGAATCTTCTTTGGTGGGCCTAGGAAAAAACAGTAAATCTCTGAAAGACATAAAGAAAATCGGCAATCTGTCTGCTAGCTTCCCTTTCTTTATTTCAAGATATTCAGTATTCTGACTTTGCCCAGGAAATGGAGAAGAAGAAAAGAGAATCAGATAACATTTTAAACAAAACAAAGCAAATAAAGAAAACTGCTTTTTTAAAGAAAAGTATGTGGCGTGTGCGTGTGTGTGTGCGTGTGTGTGTGTGTGTGTGTGTGTCCAGGGCCATGTATCATTTTGGAGTAAGCTAATTAAAAATGTGAGGGGCCTTTGCATTAAGAGAAACATAGAACATGGCCTTCTTTACCTATCTCAGTATTTAAAAACCTTAAAAATTAGTGTGAGGACAAATGATTTACTCTACCTCAGACACTGGGTCTCTGCTCTGCCCTATATACTGCGAGATCATCCCATTTCCTTTCGGCTTCTCTCAGCTCTCTTGCCAAGTTGTCTGTCTTCCATTATTAGTCATTCTAATAAACACTCCTAATAAACACAAATCCAGGATGCTACTTTTTGCTCCTATGCTGCCTTTAGGAAAGACTGACACCTGCATTAACTTTGTCATCTGTCCTGGAGAAACCCAGCTGAGATCTCTAACGTATTCTGTTGCAAGCTGCAGTATAACGGACGTATTTGGTGTATATTCTCTTGTTAAATGGAATCTGAATTCCTAAGTGAACTAAAAATACTTAATTATTAATAAAGTACCCCAGGGATTGGTGACATTTGGGATGATTTTATCATGCTGTAGATATTGAACAACATAATGTGTATGGTGGTATCTAATTCAACTTCTTTTGTTTAAAAGAACATTCCTTCCCAATTCGTTTTGATTTATATGCCACGTGGATTAGTCCCTGACCATCCAGCTCCGGGTGGAGGTAGAGGGAATTTCCTGAGGAATGGGATGGGACTGAAGCTGGGGCAGTGCAGGGAAGACCAGAAAGAGGCACCAAGGAGCCGTCTCCTGAGAACTGGAATTGGTTTGGGGTAGATGGCAAATGAGGGGCTTCTATTCAGGTAGAGGCAATGGTGGCCATGGATGGAAGTTTCTGAAAGGATCACAGGTCCAGAGAATCACAGGACTAGGTGCCAGGCTTCCAGTTTTGCACCAATTTGCTGTGTGACTCTGAGCACATTACTTAACCTCTCAGGGACAGAGTTTTCTCATATATTTGGAAGGGATAATTACACGCCCCTTAGCTACCTTATTGAATTGCACACAGTATACATGAAAGTACTTCCAACAATTAAAGCGCTTTATGAAGAATATATTCAAAGATGGGGAAGAAGGAAATAGCATTTACTAAGCACTATCTATGTACCAAGGGTTGTGCTTGATACTTTTACAAACATGAAGTCAATTAGTCTTAGCAAAAAAAAAAAAATCTGAGATAGGCCTGATTACCCCATTTATAGGGGAGAAATTTGAGGCTCAGAGCTTTTGCTTTGAGGTCACAAAGTGGTGGAGCCAGGCTGAAAACCTACAGAGATTAAGGTATGTATTTGGGTACACAATATGTAAAAGGAAAATGGGTCACAACCTTAATTTTTAAGTAGAAATGTTCAGTCAGCCTAAGATTTGGTTGACTTATACATGATATGTATTATCACAACATATGAACACTCACATGAAATTTTAATTATTTTGTCATCAGCCTATTTTTCTGCACAGTTATGATATTAAGGAAGGAAAATCTCTTAGTGTCAAAAATCGGTTATTAAATAAAGTAAACATTGAGGAGGTCTTGCCATTAGGTTGATATGATCTTGATCTGTTAGTGCTGGATGGACCAATCAGGTGGAGCTTTCACTCATCACTTCCTTGTTCCTGGCACATCACTGTGAGTTTCTGCCCCCAGGGGTAACACTTGCCTTTCCTTCGTTTCTGCTCAGACCCTGGCTCTGCCCAGGTTGGTGGAGATCCCGTTTGCACTTAGATGCATTGTACACTGTGGGTCCTGGTTTGCAGTGTTGGGCCTGGAGATGAAGTTGTTGATGGATGTTTATGAGAGAGACGAAGTGGAGGAGGGCTTGGAGCAAGAGACCAGAAGTCAGTCCATCACCTGCTCCCTCGATGACCTCGCTTCACCTCTTCATGCTTCAGTTTCTCCATCTGTTGGTGGAAAGAGTGATACACGATACCTGGCTCTCAGAGTGTCAGGAACATCTTTGTAAAGCACTGGGAGATGCTCTAAGGGCCCTGAAAGACTTCATGCTTCCCTTTACTTGGTCAAGTAAAATCCCATCTGATGGGCGAAAAATTACAGACCACGTATATTTTTTAAATAAGCAGATGATCTTATACCTGAAAAAGTACTTGCATTTCTTTATCAGTGGGTGGCGTACCATGAAACCCACTTCAATGACAGGGCCTAAATGTTTGTTTAAATAATAAACAAATAAGCCTAAGCATGTACAAGATGCACATACGGCTGCTAATATTTATACTAGTTTACTTTCCTACTACAAAATGCATTTCAACTACTTTTAACATTCTTAGTGTGCTTGTTTTCACCATACACACACATACACACACACACACACACACAACCATGGTAGATTAGCAGCGAGATGGTATCATCACCCCCATTTTATAGATGAGAAAACTTAAACCAGGAGAAGTAAATAGATGGCCAAGTCCACACGGATAAGGGGGCAAAGTTAGGAAAATAATCTAAGTCTCCTGTCTCAAAATCTGGCGCTTATCCCTCTCAATCTCATTTTTGATCATTCTGAAGACTGAACTTTTTTCTCTTCCTGTTCTTGCACATCTTTTGTTCTCCACTCATTGATATAACAGGGCTGTAGGTGCCTTCTCATGCTTCTTCTCTGGGAACGGAGCCCTTTAAAGCCTGATGTCCTCAAGCAAGGTTTGCGGTAAAGTGAGAGCTCAGACATGACTGCTTGTTAAGCTTGTTCCTCATCGCCAGCCCGAAGAAAAACCTGCCCCAAATCACATTACCCAGTCCCTGGGACCTCTCAGCTGCTCCCAGTGGGGGAGCCAGTCAAGCTGCACCAAGTCATAATCAGGCTGAAATAGCCGCGTCGGGATGCTCTCACAGACACGCGTTTGCTTTGTATGTGCTTCTAAAGTGTATCCTGACTTAAAAATCCGAAGGGAAAGCGTGGGTTAAACACCAAAAGATCACTTCAAATGGTATTTTTTTCTTCCTGTGGGGAATTCAATTGCAAAGATGATCAGAGACTGATGAAGAAACACAGAAAAGCCACAGCGGATGAGGCACTAACCCCACTGTTTACTCACATTCAAGAGTGACTAGCTCTCTGCACGCCCTTTGCCAATCCAGGTTGCTTTGAAATTCCTTCCAAGGAAGCACCCCCTGCCCGGTACCACTCTGCAAAAAAGTTCTACTGAGGGTTTTAAACAGTGAGACAAAGAAGGCTGCGAACGGGAACCCCAACATGACAGCCAGCTGGCCCGCTGTGGCCGCCCATGGTCCGGCTGCCGAAGCGCAGACAGAGAGGACGGGCCCTCTTGAAGATGCTCTTGTCTGCCCCGCTTGAGCTGCTCCTGCCAGGGCCGCACCCCCGGGAAACTGCCCTGTAAAGTGAGCGGCTCCTTTTCCACAGCAGCCTCCCAGCGGCTCCCCACCTCCGCGGCTGCCGTTGGACGTGACAGAGCAGCCGGCCCAGCCCGGCTCGCCTTTCGCTGCTGAAGACCTATTGGGAGCCCAAGCTGGAAAGCGCAGGTGGGCAGAAGCCACATGGGCAGCCCCGGGTGGCACGCCTGCCCTCCTACCTGCACGGTCTCCTCCAGCTTTGGGTTGATGGGGTGAGTGATTTGAGGGTTGGATGCCCTTCCCAAGCGTTATCAGTTTCCCCTCTTCTTCCTGAATAGCCCGTGCACCTTCACCCATCCTGAAACCCTGCCTGGAAACAGAACAAAACAGAACACTGCGGCCGGCCCATCCCCCAGGAGCCAGAGGGCCAGATCTGGCCCGGAGCCAGGCTCTGAAGAAACGGGCGGAGGGCAGAGAGAGGCGGTGGAGGGGCAGGGAGCCTCGTGTTACACATTCAAAACCTAATTTTGGATCAGAGTCATACTTGTAGCCAAGCCTGAAAGATCGCCGAGGCCCCCAAATGAACCCACAGCTCTGAGGCGGGTCCTGGGCGAATCCTCAGCTCTTGTGCCCACTTGCTGCTCTCCTTAGTTTGAGAGGCTGAGTCAGGCTTGTTTGGATTTTCACTTTAAATGAAAAACATTTTTGATGTGTTTTAATTTAATGTTTTTTTTAAAGCAACATCAGTTGTCTCTTTGCCTCTTGCTAGCTGAGGGCAGTGCGCACTTCCCAGCCCCATCTCGCGGTCCATGTTCGCCTCGGCTGACATGCTCATTGGAAGCCAGGGTCCCTCGTGCAACTTCCCCCCCTGATTTAGGCCTAGGACACAACATCTTGCTTCGAGGTGACACCAGCACAGACAATAGGCCATCAGGGCAAGGGCAGCCTCAGGTGACAGAAGGAAGGTGCTTACCTTCCTATGAACAGTAAAAACGACCCTCTCTGGACATGGAGGAGAGGGGATACAGCTGGCCTCCGGGAGCGACAAGAGGGACAAGGGCTGCTCTCTCTCGTCTTCCAAGGGTGTGGGCACTTCCTCTGGAGGATTTGCTGCTGCCAAGAGCGGGCTGTTGCCTCCCTGGAACTCGGGGTATCAGGATGCTTGTTTGCAGAGCTGGCCGGCCAGCAGCCCGTAGCAGCTGGTTGTAATTATGCATTGCAGCTTCAGAGGAAGTTGCTGGCTGCGGGAGCGGGAGCGCGTGTTGGGCCTGGCCGCACACTGGCTGCTGGGCTTAAGGGAACAATAGAGATAGAGGCCGGTGGCAGCAAGGGAAGGGGAGGAGCAGGACGAGGGCGAAGACAGGCAGAAAGAAATGGCGCAAGCTGTTCCCACCGCTGCCGGGGCTGAATCTGGAGAAACCCGTGTCTGCGCTCCGAGGAGCCCTGCTCTTATTCCCAGACTTGCAACCAAAGTCTGTGCCCCTCTGGAAGCAGCCCCCAGACTTTTTTTTTTTTTTTTGAAAGCTGTACCTGCTGAGCACTGGATTTCGAGAAGTGTGCCTGGCTGACATGTCAGATAGCACTCCTCAGCCTGTTTAAGCTAAACTGACTGCATCTTTGTAGCAGCTGGCCACAGGGAAAAACCAAAGAATTCATGATGAAGAAGGCAAATCTCTCCTGGCTAGAAAGTACGGCAGCCACAGCAGCAGTTAAAACCTTTCAGTACCAGGCTAAACGCTGTGCCCAGATGTGGACATCAGGCGGGAAAGCAAAAAGGACAACTTTACAGAAGTGAAATGTGGGTTAATGAACAAGTTGGTTTTTCTTTTTTCCCTCCTGGATGGAGAAAAACTTGCTAATGTGTGGTTCTTTATACTTTCCAAGATTTCTTCAGTGTTTCCTAATTAGAACGTAGCTGGAAAATGAACATAGGGGACGGGGTGGGACACAGGGGTGGAGGACTGCCTTCCTGCCACTGTGTCTGGAGCCCAGGCTCACATCAGCAAGGACCTCCCGTCACACATACAGACACTCCCACCCGTGTCTCTCTGCGCTTCCTTCCTCCGTTGGGAGGTTGCCTACAGCATCCACACGGCTTGGAGTCCCCAGCAAAGTACTCAGAATTCTGTTTTTGCCAGCTCAGGGAACAATTTCAAGGCCCACATCAGACCAGCGGACAGGCCTGAGATTCCTGTGGCCTCTTGATGACCCCTCTCCGCTTGTACAGCTCCTGATTTAAGTCGCTTTAAAAGGGCAGGTGTCTTACCTGGTAATGGGCACCCTTGATGTATAAAAGTGACAGCACCACGCAATGACACATGATTGTCTTGGGCTGGTCAATGAGGAGGCCATTTCATTACCTTTCTCCCTTGTCCATTGCCTTGCACACGATGGCTGGAAATGCTATCAATCAGGAGGTATGAATGCAGAGAAGTGCCAGCCTGTGTGTGGGCATTGTGGTCTTGTTCCCACATGAGTAATGGAAATGCACGATGACACTCTTCTCTTTGGGCCTGATTGCTAGAATCTCCTTATTGCCTGGGTGGAGGTATTATGGTGACGGGTGGAAAGAATTTTTCTAGTAGAATCCAAGTAGGCAATATTTTTTCTTCCTTTTCCTTCTCTTTCTTCCACATGAGGTTCTACATTTTCTAAACACACACACACACACACACACACACACACACACACACACTGTTAATTCCTAGAGCCATGCCGGTCAATTCAGTAGCCTCTAGCCATTGATGGCAATTTAAATTAATTAAAATTAAATAGAAAATTCCGTTTTTCAGTCATTCTAGGAATATTTCAAGTGCTCTGCAGCCACATGGGGCTGGGAGCTACTGTATCGGACAGCACGGAGTTACAAAACATTTCCATCAATGCAGAAAGTTCTACCAGGCAGCCTGTCCTGGAGCATCTATTTTCTCTTGTATCTTAGGACTCCTGTTCCTTTCACAATCCTCTACCAATAATTTTTACAAAGGTGAATCTGTTTTTTTTTTCTTTAACGACAACTTAAATCAAAACTAATGAACTCCCTTTAGGTTCCTGAGGGAAAGTTCCCCAACTACTGTGCTGATAGAACCTTGTCAAATAGTTGAACAGGGTGTGGCATTGTAGACATTGAAAGGACCTCAAGTCAGCAGGATTAGTCTCAGGCAGTCCTGACCCTTACGTATTCCTGTAGATAATTTTCCTAGACAGTCCTAATCCCAGCTAGAAGAAGCTACTACGAGGCTACGCTGTGAGTCAAGAAAGATACCAGGGCATCTCCGTAAAAATTTGCACAATAAATAGAGAGTATAGCTCCTTTAGAACTACAGGGTAGACCACACGACAAGCTCCTGGCAGCCGGGCTTTGTAGTGGGCGGAGATTCACAGAGCAATGAAGCACTTTGATGCAGCTGGAAGCACCTTCAAAGCTTCCAGGGGGAGAGATTATGGCAACTACCTGTAACTGGTTGTTCAGGTCCTTTGTGTGTGTGTAGGTGGGGGTAGGGACTGGACCACACAAAAAGTAAACAAATAAACCGAAAGCTACACTGGAAGCACTCTCCCCAAACTAACTGCAACCAAAGGAAACAAAGGATAAGCTATTTAATTGAACACTTTTGCTGGAAGATTAAAAATTCCACCCAAACTTTTATTTATTTATTTTCTGACTTAGAATAGAACCTTGTTGGCAACTGGTAAATCCTTTTAATATTTAAAAATCTGTCATTTCAGTTCTTGTTTTGCAAAATTTCCCAGTCTGTTTTCTTCTCATCTTGCATAGGAATGATACACGTAGCATCTGATGAACAAGTCAGACAGCATGAATACAGACTTTATCCTGAGTCTCCCCCAATTTAATTGAAGGTAAGAGTGTCCAAGGTGCAGGCTCCATGACCATGTTATTATTCACAAATCCTCATGAACTTTTATTCTGCTCCATTGTGGGGAGGGTATGGGTGGGTGACAGCGCGTTCCTGGAAGCAGATAAACAGGATATTACCGAAGTCGCTTTCTTAGTCCAAGCTACTTTGTCACAAAGCAGCTGTGAGGTATTATAGCCACAAACCTGGGCTACCAACTGGCCTGATTTTCCCATTTTTCAAGGAGTAACTGTGGACCTGGCCTTGATTGAAAGTGAAAGCTGAAACAGGGAGGGAGAGGAGGAAAGAGCCAAGGCTTGTCAATCCAGTTTGGAAAGTTCTAGAGGGTAGGAGTTAGAAGTGTATTCGAGCAAGAGATCCCAGCCCTTTCTTTCTGACCCGCCGTGGGGAGTGTGGGTAGGACTGGGGAAAGGAGTCCTGTTGAAGCTTCTCTCTCCCGATCAGTGAGGCAGGGAGACAGTCTGACAGATGCTGCCAGCCTGGGTACCAGTAAAACCTGGTCCCTTTTCAACCTTCTCCCCTGTCCTGGGCTGCAGACCCTGTCTGGGAGGGAAGCAGCTCCAGGTGTAAGCAACACCTCTGATAGGGCGGTTTGGCCACACGTCCTCAGGCTACAACTCTGTTCTCTTCTTACACTAGAGCCATCCTCATTTAGCTGGGGCTAGGGCGGGGGGCGGGGGAGGGGTGAAGCTGGAAGCTGTCCTCCAGCCCGTTGCTGACAGAGGCAGCCCCACTGTTTTCGCCCAGAGAGCAAGAAATGGCACCTTAATGCTCGATGAACAAATCCTCTGAAAGCGAAGCTCCTCTATAGTGAAGCTGGCTGTTTTCTTTTTCTTTAAGTCTTCATAAATCATATGCGCCAGCGTTGGCATGAGTCACATGGCTCGGCAGCAAAGCTCCTGCTAAGCCACACAGCTGCACGGGACAAAAATACCTCGGTGAATAGAGCATGTTTGTCCTGCATGGTTTACGGTATAAAGACGAAATCAGCAAAAATGCAGGGGTTCCCCGGCCTCTCGAGTCTCATAACCCTTTGGCTGCCTCCTCTGTTCCTTGTGCTGCCCTGTGTCAACCCACTTCCCCACTTCCTTGCTTTTGTTAAGGAAGAGAAGGGTGTCATCGGGGTCACTGCCATGTACTGATTGATTGTCAGACTGGTCAGCGAGCAACACTCTAGTGTCAGAGAGTTTTAGTCAATGTGGAACCTCCACGCGGTAAACGGACTCGGTCTTTTCATTCTGATGGAATAATGACAGACGTCCCCCTTGTGAAAGGACTTGCAGATGGATGGGATGACATGGGATGCAATGAAATCGTGTAACTCCAACGCTGAGCACGCCCTTGGTGGGTTTGGGGGCCCCTGTGGCGTCAGAGGTGCTGTCTCTCTGCTCTGCATAGCCGTGTCCTTTCAGAGGCTTGTCTGGCCAGGCTCAGTTCCAGCCCCTCCAGGCCTGGTCTGGGGTTGCTGGAGTGACCAAGTCAGGTGGGGTCCATTCTGCTCCAATCCAGGCCACTCCCGCAGGCTTCTCCTCCAAACCTTTTCCCCACTTCTCTGGAGGAGCACAGATTAGCCCTGAGGGTCCCATTCTCTCTTAATCTCCTCTCTCTAATTTAGAGCTTCCGGAGTCTGGTTTTCAGGCAACCTATTTATATTCTTTTGGTTCATATTTAATAATTTTAAACTGTACCCACTTCTTCTCTGTCCTCCTTGGAGGGGTCCTTATGATTTCTGTGTTATTGCCTCATTGGATAATGAAGTTTCTGACACTAAAGTGTGCCACTGGAATGTATTTGCCTCATTAATGGAGGTTGTACTGAATGTAGGTCACTTAATATCTGTTAGGTGGCATATCTCATTTACCTTCAGATTAGGGCATCGCTTAATATGTATTTAGGGCTTTGGTTTTAAGAGATGTATTTTTTTAATTGAACACATATTTTGAGTCCTGACATCTGACATGTTCGGCTTACATATAAAGTGTTTATATAATTTGCCTATCTAAGTTCAGCGAAGTATAAAATACACTAATGAATGATAGTAAATCACTCCACACATATAAACCTCTGTTTATTTGTGGCTGGACTAGAAACAGCCTAAGACTTTTCTACCCTTCCAAGTACTGTTGCTTTTGGATTTGCTTCCCCCATATACAGGATAAATTCCTGCCTTTAGGACAGATTTCCAGCCACGTTTCCACTTTGGGGCTTTAGATGTGGAAAAACAAGGAGAAAAGTAAGAGACAAGGTGTTTTCGGTGATCATCTTTTCTCTTTGAACTATCTGCTGACTTCCTCAGGGAAGCCATCACCTGATGTGGTGAGAGAGAATGGATTTCAATGTCAAAGGGGACTGGATTTGAATCCAGTAGCTTGTGACCTTGAACAAGTTGCTTAGGGTTAGGGTTAGGGTCCTTTCTAAGCCTCACTTTTCTCAGCTTTAAAAAGTGGGTGATGATATATATTTCCTGGGTTGGTTGTGAAAAGAAAATGCTTAGCCCAATCTCTATCTACAAGGGTATTCAGGAAGTGCCAATTTTCTTCCTATTCCGATCTTAGCTTAGATATCAGTTTCAGATAGGTCATGTTTAGAAGATAATATGAGGAAGTATTTCTGTACCGTCTCCATCACCGTGTAAGGTAATTAAGCTAAATCGTCAATTAGAATGTGCATCTACAAAGTTATATTCATCTCACATTGCGGATGCCAGAGCACCAAGCCACTGCCCTCAAGACGCTTTTCTCTACTTGCCAGCCCTGATCACGTGGAATCAGCCCTGTGGGGAAGTGGGCAACGAGTCCCAGCCAGGCTCCAGGCTGGAGGAGGACCAAGTGAGGTGTACACCTACCTGCCACTACCAGCTCCACTGGGGAGATATGTGTTGAAGGCCATGGAGAATTACCTGTCACCCACACATCCACCAAATTTCTACTTAAGTACTACTGTTAAAGGTTCATCCCTTTTGTTTAAGAGCTTGTCAGTGGCAAACACACAACTCAAGCTAGCTTTTTTAAGGCATGGGAACTTCTTGGCTTATGTAACTTGGAAGTTTAAGGAGGTGACGTTGACTTCAAGTCCATCTGGAGCACAGGTCCACCCACTAAACCAATCACTCTGGCTGTGACACACAAAATTTCATTTGTTGGACTTGGGTCACAAGACTTCCCGTGGAGCGAGCGGTAGAGACAGTCCTACCTAAACTACAGGGACAGAGAGTGAGTTCAGGGAGGCTTGCCAAAATAAAAAGATTGCTTTCTGGGCAGACAAATGCAATAGATGCTGACTACAAACTACTGTAGAACAGACAATACTGTGGGAGTGTCAACACATGAATCCAGGTTGTCAGCTGTGTATCAGTCAGGGTCCAGTCAGGAGACAGAAACTGCCCTAGTTATTTTAATAGAATTTAATATAAGGAATTCATAACTAGGTACAACATTGTTAACAAGGTAACTAAAAGTGTAAAAAGAGGATATTAAGATACTACTTGGGTTGGGGGAAAAAAGGGAAAAAAGATGGAATTATCAAAATCTAGGAGCTTGGAGATGCCGTATGGAGCTAAAACTCAGACCCCTGGGGAGGGGGTGATGGTTGGCTGGCGCTGGTGACTAGGGATGCACAACGTGGCCGGTTCTGCAGATGCTGGGCGAACTAAACACTGGATTCACTCGCTGCTGTGGGAAAGAACTGCTTCTGCTGAGTGAAGAAGTCTGGCTGGGGGCGCTGCTCACAGACATCGAGACAATAGTGAGCACATGGGAAGGAGTTAGTCCCTTCTCCTCCTCCAGCTTTGCAGGCTTCCTCTAATAACCACAGTTCTCAGATTGGAGCTGCTGGCAAAGGGGAATCATGGTTTGCAGACTCCAGCTCCAGCCTCGGAAAGCCAAGTATACAAGGGTGGGTGTGGAGCTGAGGGACAATGACCGCCTAACCGAGAGGTCATCACACTTTAGTGTGCAGTGTTTGCTTCCTTAAAGACGAGCAGACAGTAAGTGTACTAAAGACACGGAAGTCTGAATGGCGTTGGATAACGCTTGGAGATATGAATCATGATTCTCTCCTACTTCAAAGTTCCTTCTTCCTTGGGCAGAGCAGACCTGGTATCAGACGGACTATACCAGGTGTGACCGTAAAATAGAGAGATGGCATCTCCAAGGAAAGCATTTCCTTAACTTGAGTTATTCTTTCAGGTATCCACGCTACAAGTAAGCCAGGCTTTCCCTTTTCTCTCTAGGCTGTAGGTAGTCAATGTCTTGGTAATTACTGAGCCCATGTGGATCAAAGATCAGCTGAAACTTTCCCGATGACTAAGCATAAACAACCTTGCCAGAGGAAGGAGTCAGTGTGTTTATACAAAATGTTTGTCCTTTCCCGAATGTAAGCGTCTTCTCTTGGTCAAAATTTCTCGTTAACTCTGTCACTTGAGATTAGCTCTTGAAGCCCTGAACTTTCAGACAAATTGAATTTCTCTAGTTATTCTAACCATACTAGTATGACTCCTTTGGTCAAAGCAAGTTTTGTGTGTGTGTGTGTATGTGCGCTTAACAAGGCCAGGTAGAAAACACATATTCTGTGTAAGCAATAAATGTCAGAACATCAAGTACAATTTGGTGAACTTTAGTAGAACAGTTATTAAGCAATACAGCCCTCTTCTTCGCTCCAACAAATTGTGAAGCCTCCACTTCAAAAAAGGAGAAAAGCCAGACAGCACTACAAAATCATGAATCCATTTTTGGTTTACTGTTAGCAAAAGACAGTCATAAAAACTAATTTTATGCCTATTAATAAATGAGTCATAAATAACAATCATTCCCAATAAGAATACACTTTCAAGGAAAAAAAATTATGGAGAAAGAAATCTGTCGTCATAAGTGACTTTGAGCCTAATAAAAACTGTAAAAAATACTCTAATGTATTTCAACTAAGTGCTTTATAGTTTCCAAAACGCTTTCACATCTATCTTCCCATTCAATCCTCACAGGAACTATATGAGGTAGGTAAGATTTATCATTCAATTTTAGATTGAAAAAACGAAAAAAAACAACTGAGGCTCAGAGAGGCTTAAGCAACTTGCTTAAGTGGTAAATTGTGGAGCTGGGTCACAAACCAGGTTTTCTGAATCCTGCGTCAGCTGTCTTATCATTGCTGCTTCTTTAACTAACTCTCTGGTCAGATTTCCAAAATATGTATAAAAGGAGATGATCATAGCCTGCTATTTCCTACATATATAAAGTAGTAAGAGCTATCCTATTAGATAGTACCACATCTACAGAATGTAACTTACTGGTAACTGGGAAGCAAGTTTTGGAATTTGAGAAGAATAATAATAGCTAACATTTACTGCTACTACTTGGCAAAATCTCTTCCTTATGCAACGCCTGAAACTACCCAAGAGGTATATATTTCTTTTAGCGTCATTTTACAGATGAATAGACAGAGGCTCAGATAACTTTCCAAAGTCACTTAACCAGTAAGTTACAGAACAAGGATCAGATGGAGGTCTGTCTGATCCAAAACCCATGCCGGCCCCTGCTCTTCTGCGCAGACTCAGCTACGGGCAGGACCGCCCCAGTTATAAATGCTGATCCCTCCTGGTCTCCCAGACCTGCCCAAGTACAGAGCATCTAAATAAAGAGGACGAAGCCGCAGCCCAACACGCTGCAAATATAGCTTCACCTGGGAAAGACGTGAACTTCAGCTTTGATTTGCTGAGTCATCTTGGTTAAGACCCTCCTCCACATTCTTTCTCTGTTAACAGGAAATGAAAATATCAGGCCTGTCTTAATGGCCATTTGCCCCTGATTTATCTCCATCAGAGCTTGCTATCACAAGGACAGACCATTGACCAGAAAAGTGGGTCTTTCCCCCCTTACTTGGTTCAATACCCTAGAATGAGAAATGTCAGATATATTCCAGTTATTACCTAATTGGCAACAGTGCATAATATTTTTTATATTGCAGGCCTGAAGGCAGACAACAAAATTCAATTCTGTCACAAGTTGTGGTATTTTTTGAAATATTCAGGCACAAGACAACATATTTCCCAACAAATAGTTCGGTTGTTGTTTTTTTTTTTTTCCTCTCTCCACTTTTTTTTTTTTTTTTGCATATTTCTTTTTCTTTTTTTTTAATTAGTTATCTATTTTATACATATTAGTGTATATATGTCAATCCCAATCTCCCAATTCATCTGCCACCTCCCCTGCCCAGTTCGGTTGTTTTTGCTAGCTTTGTGTTGTCTTCAAAACATACCACAGGCATTAAGTCCATGTTATGGACTTAGAGCTTTCTTTTTTCTGCTTCAATTCTAACTTATTTTCAAATTATGAAACTTAAAAGTGCCTGAAACCACAAAACTTTTTTTTTTTTTTTGGCACTCATAACTGAAAAAGAGCTGAATTTTTTCCCCTAAGATTTTTATAAGGGATTTGCTCTTAGGCTGACGCTTCTTAACTGAAGCTCTTTTTTCTGACCAACTTTTAATTTTCTGGAAGTTGGGGCTTATGATATGGAGAAGGCACTAACAAGTGCTAATCTGGGATAATGAGCTGGATGGATAAATGAGTCCCTGACCACCACCAAAAGATCATCATGGCCACAGATTTTTTTTTTTCCCCCCTCAATTGAGTGTAGATGTGATTACCTGAACATGCAGCAATATTCCCTTGGTAATTGTGCTAGACTAACGGTCTAAATTTATTTTATGTAATATTCTTTTCAATAACAATGTCTATTAAAGACATCTGGTAAAAGTCTGTAATGCTTATTTCATGCATAGGCAGCATAAGAGTGTGTTTTAAGAATCCTGTTTTCAGTTTAATGTTATGGGCTGTTAAGGAGAAGGTTTATGGGTGTAACATTATTAGTTGGAATTTGGCTCAAATTGAAATTGGGCCCAAGAATTTACTTATCCACAATATTGTGAAGGGCTTTTTAAAATATTAAAAAGTTTAACTAAACAAGAATATTAGTCTAATTTAATGTTTTACCTGCAGTTCTCAAGGCCATTCAAAACACTTCCTGATCACCAGATTTCAAATTCAGATGGTAGCCTGTCTCTCATACTGCAAGGCTTTTAAAAATCAGAGGTTTATTACATCAGGTCAGTATTTTAACCACAAGAAAAAAAGATGTATTTGCTGAATTGTTTGACTATAGATGAAAAAGGAAAAACTACCATATGCCATGGACCCTTTGTTAGGGTTTGAGGTGCCAGCTGAGCCACAGGGGCCCCCGCCCAGGCCTGGCCTGGCCTGAAGCCACCGTATTCACACCACTGCCACGTAGAAATGAATCACCCTGCCCATTGGCTAGGCTTAGCATCCCTGTAATTTCATTTTAAAACCTCAACGATCAAGATGAAAAGAAAGCAATAAAACATATCAAAGTTTTACTCGTGCAGTTTGAAGAGCCCCCCCCCCCCATTCTGCACGTCTGTGGCCTTGACACCTCTTTTGGCATCGCTATTAGCGACACAGGAGTAATTCACCACTGTCAGGGAATTTGGCTGTTTCATCACCTACATGAGAGACCTGCATAACTCCATGGTGATTGCTGTCTAGATGAATTATGTGGCTCCTTCATGCACTTTTTGACTGAGCAGTGATAACTCAGATAATGCATTATCCCGTGCCTCTCTTGGAGAGGAACCTGTCCTTTTTTCTCACAGAGCGGTGAAAGAAAGACCTCATCGAGGCATTTAAAGTGACATCACCATGCCAATCCCAACTTCTTACAGTCAGTAAGAAGCAATTGCTGGGCCAGATTAATATAGTAAAGGTAAATCTCGGTGACAACTCTTTCAGCTGTTCAGAGGTGGTGCTAATTGTTCATCAAGCTCTTAGAAAATAGTAGATGAAGCAATGCCCAAAATGTAACCGATAAAATTTATTTCATAATCTCATATTCATACGTGCCAGGGAGTCCATGGGTTTTGCCATTTATCCCTTCATCTGTCCATCCATCCACCCATCCATCCTCCCTCCATTCATCATCCATTCATTCAACACATATTGTGGCACGCTCTCTGGAAGCCCTAGCTAGGCACTAGTGATTCAGCAGTAAGCCAAACAGATAGGCATTGCTCTTCTAGGGTTTATTGTCTATTGGGAAGACAGAAATTAAGTATTTACAGGTGTGATGAGTATTGGGAAGGACATATGCAGGATACTCTAGAAGCATGTCACAGGAGAACCTACCCTCGTCAGAGGAGACAGAAAGACTTCCTAAAAGAAATGATGCTTAAACTGAGACCTGAAGGATGCGAGACTGGGGAGGGAGCCCCTATGGCAGAGGAACAGCAGGTGCAAAGTGCCTGAGGCAGGCAAGAAATGCAGGGCAACCATGAGAAACACAAAACTGTGATGTCCATAATGGGTGGGACATGAATAGGGCGGGGGAAATTGGTTCCAGATGAGGCTTACTGATGGTCCATGCTGACCCATGAACAACAAACTGAGGAAAAAAATCTTATGTCAATAAGATTTTATTAGAATATGATTTTAGAGGCATGGAGAATCTTAATATTTTATTCTGTATATCATATACACTGAGTGTATGTATGTATATAAAATATGTGTATATATACTATATGGTGTTATACATATAGGCACTGATACATATATTCTTATTAAACTATTCTTAAACTATGATTATTAAACTATAGTTTAAATGAAAATAATAAAATGATCATACTTGTCTCCACCACCCAGATTAAGAAATGCATCTCTGTAACTTTTTTTTTTTTCCTGGCCCAGTGGCTTGCGGGATCTTAGTTCCCCGAACAGGGATTGAACTCGGGCCCCGGCAGGGAAAGCGCCAAGTCCTAACCACTGGACCGCCAGGAAAGTCCCACATCCCTGTAACTTTTAAGACACCCTTTAAACCCTCTCCAACGTATTCCCTTTCCTTCATTTTTGTTTATAATTTTACCACATAAGTGCACATCACGAAGCACCTTATTGGTGTGTGTGTTTCCCTGAATTTTATATAAGTGCAATTATATTCTATGTATTATTTTGAGACTTTCTTTCTTGTACAAGCTATGTTGAGAGTCAACCATGTTAATGTGTAAACATTTCCTTTTCATGGCAGTAGAATAGAACTTCATTTGTAGCTAACATGGTGAGAGAGGAAAATAGTACGAATTTTGAAAATCTACAGGCAGTTCTCAGATTTCTTTTTATTCATCAGTATCTCTGACCTTCCTCACCCATCTTTTTTCTTTTAATAGCTCTTTATTGGAGTATAATTGCTTCACAATACTGTGTTAGTTTCTGTTGTACAACAAAGTGAATCAGACATATGCATACATATATCCCCATATCCCCTTCCTCTTGAGCCTCCCTCCCACTTTCCCTAACGCACCCCTCTAGGTGGTCACAAAGCACTGAGCTGATCTCCCTGTGCTATGCGGCTGCTTCCCACTAGCTAACTATTTCACATTCGGTAGTGTATATATGTCGATACTAAGTAACAATGAAGCTGATAATGAGCAATACATTTGCCGGAGATTACCTGATATTTTCAAAAGGCTTTGTACATTACGCTGTGCAAACACATCATTGCATTTAAACCTCACCACAGCCGTAGGAGGTAGGCATGCCCCAAATTTCCAGTTTGACAAGCGAGGGAACCTGAGGTCTAGAGAGATTAGTTGACTCGGTGAGTGGCCCCTTTATGTGGCAGTGCGGTACAAAATCCAGTATTTTCCTCTCTCCTCTGCACCACCAAACTGGGCCATGGGAAGTGGGAACAAGGCAGGACTAAAGACTTGAATGATTTGAAAACTTTGTGAACCATTTTTCCTGATAGCTCGTCATCTCATTTTAACCTCTAGGTGTGAGTACAAAGGCAAATCCATTCTGATTTAATTCCCAAGTCTTAAACTCACCCTTGCTCCTGGCCTTCTAAGATTTTAGAGAAAAGCAACATCACAGCCTACATTGACCAAGAAGCGACCACGTGAAAAACTGCGTTCAGAACCTACTCTCTATAACTTTGGGGTGCATTGCAGTGTTTAGTGATGAGACGAATTTGCCACAAATGCCTTGCCTTCTAAAGCTTTCAAAGCTTATTTTCATTAATTTCTCATAACCCAGTAGCCCTCGCAAATGGTATTGGCTGAATGGCAAACTTGCACTTGGCCATGTTCAGGGAGGCAATGTGATCAGGAGCAAAGATCTTCTCACTCCTGATCCAGTTCTCTTCTCCACTCTCGAATGCTCTGTCTATACCCGAGAGGACTTTCAGTTGTGGCACTGCCTGAGGTTATGTTCAGATTGTCTCTGAGGTCCTGAATCTAAGCAGACCACCGAGCTCATCCTTGCGCAGAAACTCTTTGCCATGGGCTCCTCTGTGCAGAAGGTGAATTTCCCAGGCTGGTTCTGTAGTCCCAGGGCTGGGTCATCACAAGACAAGCTTTTCGGGCCTTGGAGATGATGTGAAACATCAGGTATTGGCGTCCAGCTTGTACACCAAACTCTAAATTTTCATCTGTATTATTTTTTTAATCATCACCCTTCTACCATTACCTATGTTTTGAAATATGTTTATCTACAAAACAAACCACTTTTAAAACACTTAGGTCTCGTGGTCTTATCTTGCATAAATGAATGCCCTGCTAGGCTTTAACACTGCAATAGCTCCTGGACCTCCAGCCTACGTCCAAGGACTGTCACGCATCTGCAGCACAGGCCCTGAGGTCCACGTGGTCCCTTGGCATTTAAAGAGTTTAGATTCACTGCTTGAATTACTCCAGAGAGACCCAGGAGACCCTTGACCTGTACTGATTCGTAGTTTAGCTGATGCAAATTTGATTAAAATGAGCTGCAACGTTGGAGAGTGGACACCCAGATACTTTGGCTACTGAATGAAGCTGGTCAGCTGCTCGTGATCTGAGTCTGGGAGCAGTTTCACTGTTTTCTTTCCATTCTCAAGCACAATTACGGGAGATGTTATGTGCTAAAGTGCTATTTGCCGACTTGGGGATTTGCAAAGGTCTTGGGTGTCCTTCTCAAATGCCAGGAGTCTGCTCTAGCCATCTGTAACATTCTTTGAATGAAACTTTCAATATACGTATACATATATGTATAACATATGAAAAAGATTGCATATATGAAAGTAATGGTATTTACTTGGTATAATTAGAACAGTGGTTCCCAGCTAGAGTTGCTTTTTTCCCCTGGGGGCTTTTGGCAATACTTAGAGATATTTTTGGTTGTTGCAACTGGCCAGAGGGAGTGTATGGGGTGGGGGGGCGGGGAGGGGATGCTACCGCGTCTACTGGGCAGAGGCCAGAGACGCTGCTCATCCTGCTACAGCGCTCAGGGCGGCTCCCTATAACAAATAATTGTCCAGTACAAAATGTCAATAGTGCCAAGGTTGAGAAACTCAGGATTAGAGTAATATTTTCTCTATTGTTCCAAAATTCTATGACATTTTTTAATACAGGCATAGCTCAGAGATATTGCGGGCTCAGTTCCAGACCACCGTGTTAAAATGAGTAGCACAATAAAGTGAGTGACACAAAGTTTTTGGTTTCCCAGTGCATATAAAAGTTACGTTTACACTATACTGGAACCTATTAAGCGTGCCATAGCATTATGTCTAAAAAACAATGTTTATACCTTAATTAAAAATACTTTATTGCTAAAATATGCTAACCATCGTCTGAGCCTTCAGAGAGTCATGGTAGTAACATCAAGGATTGTTGATCACAGGTCACCATAACAAATATAATAATAATGAAAAAGTTTCAGGTATGTCGAGAATTACCAAAATGTGATAAACCTGTATATGCATGATTACATGATGTCATTGTGTTTAGGTTTTCTTTTTTTTCCCCTTTGGTAAGTTTTGTCATCCCAACACCAAACGATTATCATTCTTACTTTCTGGAGAAGTTCTTTTATGATTTAAGTTATGTCCTCCCCTTTCATTAAGGGCTGACCAATGAAAAGCCAGATGTGAACACTCTGCATTTTTGGTAAATCTACTGTTGAAGACAGTGTTCACAGTGGTACTCAATTCACTTTATGTAAAGATGCTTTCAGAATACATTTTTCTAACGTCTCAGGGCCAGAAACACTTCATCTACCTGGGTGAACTGTTATATTTGTTGACTTTTGGGCAATACGTACAATGTGTTTGCCGCTTTGCCTTCGCTGCTGAGAAACTCGGTGCTAAGTTTTCTCTTCCCATCTTCCTCATCCCTTCACCCTCTTTACTTGTTGATTCCTCCTGTCTTCTTAGGTCTTGTTTACTTTTCTATCTGCACCGAAACTGGTCCTTTTAGAATTAGTTAATTACCTAACTAAAATGGTCCCCTCCTCTCTCCATGTCCTCCCTCCCGCTAATTCTTTGTGTTCCCCCCTCCCACAGATGCTTTTTTTTTCCCTCATGGTTTTTATTCCATATCTTATCTCTTTCATAATTTTAAATGTAGCTGATTTATTATCTCTTTCAATATGTTGCATTATCTCATGTCCTTGTTTGATGTTTCTGCTGACTCTTTTCACAGCAGATTGCTGCCTTTGTGTGATTTGTAATTTTTGTGTGTGAGTTTATCTTCGGTGGAGATTGTTGTTTGCTTTTTGTTGGAATCCCATGCATCTTTGTTGGTTAAGGAATGAGTATATACATATTCTTTTTGAAATTTATTAGTAGTAATTTAAAAATATACACATGCTATATTTCATAATAAAATTTAATATAGTAAAGGTATGAAAAATTATTTGAAATTTTTTATTACATCATCATATAAATAATAATGGAATGAACCTGGTGTCATATAGTTGGGGATAATCAAATAAGAGTATGTAGAATGTCAAAATATGAAAGTTGAGTCTATGATATTTTAGAAAGTCCTGGCCTGGGAGTAACATACATCACTGGTCTTCCTATTCCTGTGGCAACCATTCCAACGGCCACATTTAGATACAAAGGGAACCGTAGTCTCTGGCTGAGCAGCTGCATCTCTGCTTTGAGGGAAGTGTGAATTGCAGTGGTCAGCCCGCCATGTCTGCCACAGTGGGCCTGATCCCAATGTAAGGGCCGTTCTCCTTCCTTCTCTTGCTTGTCTCCTCATGATTGAGCCTTTAGTATGCTGCAGGCAGGGTCTCCTCATCCCAGCCCTCACTCCACACTCAGTGCTTTTCTAAGGATGGCATCAGGGGTTGGGGGAGAGATCTGTGTGCCCACCCGAGTGCTAATGAAGTCAGTCCTTCCCTAACCATGGAGAAAGAGTGGTGACGAGCGATGCTCTGTCCAAGTAGAGCCACAAGAAAGTTAACTCTGTGAAGGGAAGGACTCTGCTGCTCTTATTTGCCACTGTGTCATCAGTATCTGAAAAGTGGCTGGCACAGAGTAGGTGCCCATGGATTCTTGCTGAAAAAATATGAATGATTAAATAAATACCTGTTTCTCTATCCTCTTTCCCACGGGAATACATAGAATATCTTTCTATCCCTTTCATCTTTCCTCCTATCGTTGGATACCCACTTACACCTCCTAAAATTTTGCCAGAATTTTCTATTCTCGCATTCATCATTCTATTCTATAGAATTCTCCTGTTTCTGCCCCATTCTACTCCTCTTGTCTCCTGTCCTCTGCAACAACCCTCAGTCTGTTTTTATGCTCATCAGTATCCAGACCCTCTTCCTTGCATTGGAACCACCTTTATTTCACATTAACAGTGATTACTAAAGTATAAATGAATATATTACAGAATAACCTGCAAATGTCCATTTGCATCCATTGACTTAGGTGGTGTCCCGAGGAGACTTCAGTGGAAAGAGTACTTGACCCCTCCCATGACTGCCTAATCTCTCTGCCTGACTGGATGGCACGGGTTGAGCCACGCAACTTAGAGTGGTAACAATACTTCCGGTTTCCCCGAAGCAGCTGCTTCACACTCTATACGTTAGCTCCTGCTGCTGAGGGGCTCCTGAGGGGCTGCTGAGGGGCTCCAGCCAGCTCCTCTTTGGGGCAGAATCCCCAGCCTCTGTCCTTTGTAACCAGCCTCATTGCTGGAGAGCAAGGTTTAGCTGTTTCTAAAAGGCTCCTCTCAAACATAGGCAGAACACTCTATGACATAAATCACAGCAAGATCCTTTTTGCCCCACCTCCTAGAGAAATGGAAATAAAAACAAAAATAAACAAATGGGACCTAATGAAACTTAAAAGCTGTTGCACAGCAAAGGAAACCATAAACAAGACGAAAAGACAACCCTCAAAATGGGAGAAAATATTTGCAAACAAAGAAACTGACAGAGGATTAATCTCCAAAATATACAAGCAGCTCATGCAGCTCAATATCAAAAAAACAAACAACCCAATCCAAAAATGGACAAAAGACCTAAATAGACATTTCTCCAAAGAAGATATACAGATTGCCAACAAACACATGAAAGGATGCAACATCACTAATCATTAGAGAAATGTAAATCAAAACTACAATGAGGTATCACCTCACACTGGTCAGAATGGCCATCATCAAAAAATCTACAAACCATAAATGCTTGAGAGGGTTAGGAGAAAAGGGAACCCTCTTGCACTGTTGGTGGGAATGTAAAGTGATACAGCCACTATGGAGAACAATATGGAGGGTCCTTAAAAAACTAAATATAGAACTACCATATGACCCAGCAATCCCACTACTGGGCATTTACCCTGAGAAAACCATAATTCAAAAAGAGTCATGTACCAAAATGTTCATTGCAGCTCTATTTACAATAGCCAGGACATGGAAGCAACCTAAGTGTCCATCGACAGATGAATGGGTAAAGAAGATGTGGCACATATATACAATGGAATATTACTCAGCCATAAAAAGAAATGAAATTGAGTTATTTGTAGTGAGGTGGATGGACCTAGAGACTGTCATACAGAGTGAAGTAAATCAGAAAGAGAAAAACAAATACTGTATGCTAACACATATATATGGAATCTAAAAAAAAGAAGAAAAGGTTCTGAAGAACCTAGGGGCAGGACAGGAATAAAGACGCAGTTGTAGAGAATGGACTTGAGGACACAGGAAGGGTAAGGGTAAGCTGGGACAAAGTGAGAGAGTGGCATGGACATATATACACTACCACATGTAAAACAGATAGCTAGTGGGAAGCAGCTGCATAGCACAGGGAGATCAGCTCGGTGCTTTGTGACCACCTAGAGGGGTGCGATAGGGAGTGTAGGAGGGAGATGCAAGAGGGAGGGGATATGGGGATATATGTATATGTACAGCTGATTCACTTTTGTTATACAGCAGAAACTAACGCGACATTGTGAAGCAATTATACTCCAGAAAAGATGTTTAAAAAAATTAAAAAAAAAAAAAACTACACTAATAATTTTTATTTTAAGTTTTTTTTTTTAAAATTTAATTAATTTATTTATTTATTCATGGCTGTGTTGGGTCTTCGTTTCTGTGCGAGGGCTTTCTCTAGTTGCGGCAAGCGGGGGCCACTCTTCATCGCGGGCCTCTCACTATCGCGGCCTCTCTTGTTGCGGAGCACAGGCTCCAGACGCGCAGGCTCAGTAATGGTGGCTCACGGGCCTAGTTGCTCCGTGGCATGTGGGATCTTCCCAGACCAGGGCACGAACCTGTGTCCCTTGCATTGGCAGGCAGATTCTCAACCACTGCGCCACCAGGGAAGCCCTACACTAATAATTTTAATTGACTTAAAGTGATGTCAGAACAGCACAGCTGCCAAGAAATACAGGGCCTCCAAATAGGCACTACAGCAGGAAGAAGGCATTAAACAAAGCCAGGTGCCGAAGGCTCTGAACCCCCAAATTCAGTAGAGTGTTACCAAAGAAGAGATATTCTCATCAGAAAGCCCATGCGGCCCCATTAGAATGCAACTTGTACTCCAGCACACAGTATAGCAGAAACTTTAAATTTCCAGAACAAATCCCTGGGGGCGGGGGCGGGCCATGAGGTGTTGTTACTCAGTGTATAAAAGTTCTTACCATTGAATAGGCCATCAGCATATTTAAAATTTGATTAAGGGACTGTTCATATACCAAAAAAAAAAGGCTCCTCTCATTCCTTAACACCACCCCCTTTCCCCATATCACAGCTTCACGAACTAAGGCTGTGGGGGGCTGCTAGCTGGCCTATGTTCTAACCTCCAGAGTATATTACATAGGACCCCAAATCCAACTCCAACTACTTTAAGCAAAACAGGGAAATTTGGGAGAAGAACACTGGAACCTCTTGATAGTCAGGGAAGAGGTCCTAGGAGAAACATGTATCTGCAGGGTTCCTTTCTCTCTATTTCTGTTGGCGCATCTGCGGCATGTCCTCCATGCCTCAGACTGACTGCTCCTTGGTCCACAAGGCAGAAGACATTCTGGAGAATATTATCAGTTACTGTTCAGCCACCCAGAGCGCGGCTAGCCCAATCATCTGTCAGCCTCAACTCAAAATTTTAGGGAAGAGACCCATTGGCTTAGCTTGGGTCAGGATGTCACCCTTAGATGAGTTAAATCTGGTCAGGGGACAGTGTCAGAATAAAATGGCTGCTGCTACTGAAGCTATTTATTCATTTAACAAATATCTTGAGCATCTGCTATGTACAAAAGCATTGTGCTAGGCCATGAGAGGGCTAGGCAATGATATAAGAGTAAAGGATAGATTTAGTCCTTACCCCTGCAAGAACTAATAGTCCAGTAGAGAAGAAAATAAACATATAATCCATTATCAAATTCATGAGTTTCAGATTGAGTTAATACCATAATGATTATTGTGATAATAGCCATGAAAATGTGCTGCTCAGGTCTCCCGCTGCAGGGACCATAATTGACAAAAGCTGCTGCTCCTCTGGATCCACCACCGTGCTCCTGTGGTGACCCTCACCTCCCTAATGTGCAGACACACCTTAACGTGACCCCAGTGAGTCATGCCCTTGTGGATATTTCCTCTCTTGAGTGCAGGCAGAACTTGTGGCTAGCTTGCAGGCAATAGAATATAGCAAAGGTGAAGGGATTTTGCAGATGTAATTCATTTCCCAAATCCATTGACTTTGACTTAATCAAGAGGGAGATTATCCTGGTTAGGCCTGCTTTAAGCAGGTGAAAACCCTTAAAAGAGGGCCTTGGATCCTCCTGGAGATAAGAGAGTTATCTGGAGGGTCTGAAGAAGGAAGCTGCCTGGTTGTGAAAGGGCTCATGAGAGGCACGTGTGGCCCGGAACTTGGGGGCACCTCTAGGAGCTGAGACTGGCCCCTGGCTGACATTTTTAAGGCCAGCATAAAAATGAGTACCTCTGTCCTACAGCCACAAGGAACCGAATTCTGCCAAAAACCATGTGAGCTTAGAAGAGGATCCTGAGCTCCAGAAAAGAACACAGCCCAGCCAACACCTTGATTGCTGCCTGGTGAATCACTGAGTAGAGGACCCAGCTAAGTGGTGCAAAGACTCCCTACCCACGGGAACTGTGAGATAATACATGTGTGCTGTTTTAAGCTACCAGGGTGTGGCAATTTCTTAGGCAGTGATAAAAAAGTAATATATCTAAGAAGGGCCAGCACTTTCCCTGCAGTGCCTCATTCTCAGGGGCCACAAGTGCCCTCCTCAGGAGCTGCCCCACCTCCTCTCTAGTTGCGAAGCTCATAACTAGGGTTACTTCCCTAGCAGACCTGGCTAGGGATGTGCTGTGCCTGACAAGGGAAGAAAGAGATTATTTACTAAAGGTGTTGCAAGAATTAGCCAGCATGTACCAGCAGAAGCCAGGGGAGTACCCCTGGAATTGAATGTTGATGGTGCTTGATCAATAGGGTCAAATGAAAGGCAGGATAAACAGGAATTTATTGCTTTAGAGACATTTTCTCAGGACACTGCTTTAACACCTTAGCAAGGGCCCTAGGGAACAAGGTGGTTTCTTAGAAGCCTGGAGAAATTGCTGGACAATGCCAAGCAAAGTGCAATGCCTGAGTTACCCTGGCAGGTGGTCGAGGAAGGAATAAGAAGACTGAGGGAAGTGGGCATGATGGAATGGATGGATATGTTATATATGTTGGGTTGGAGGGCCCAGAGGACTCACTGTTTATCAAGGCCAAACTAGCTTTTGTTGCCTGTGAATGTCCAACCTGTCAGCAATAGAGACCAATGCTGAGCCCCAATATGGAATATTCCTTGAGGAGAACATCTGGCCATTTGGTGGCATGTCAGCTACATTGGGACCCCCCTATCCTAGAAGAGCCTGGGCGGCTTCAACAACAAACATTTATTTCTCACAGTTCTGGAGGCTGGGAAGTCCAACATCAAGGTGCCAGGAGATTCAGGGTCTCGTGAGAACCCACTTCTTAGTTTACAGAGGGTAGACTTCTTGCTGTATCCTCACATAATGGAGAGAAGGAGAGAAAGAGGGGGAGAGGGAGAGAGACAGAGAGTGCTCTGGTCTCTTCCTCTTCTTATAAGGGTTAATCCCATCATGGGGTTCTACTCTCAAGACATCATCTAAACCTAATACTTCCCAAAGGTCCTACCTCCGAATTTCATCGTAATGGGGGTTAGGACTTTAACATATGAGTTTGGGAGGGACACAAACATTCAGTTCAGAGAATCTGACAACCATGAAAATGCACTTCTCAAATGATTAACCGCAGGGAGTGTAAGTGACTGGTGGTCCCAGCTGCTGCCATTCTGGACCCGCCATTGGGCTTGCACCAAGGCCTAACCTGTGGGCTCCCAACCCATAACTGAGCATGGTGGCGGGTGCTGATGAAAGCCTGTTCCTTCAAGAGCTAGGATTCCCCCAGCAGGTGACTTTGGGTGGAAGATTTCCCATAGTCCTGGCTAAAACTTTCTCTGAACTGTGCTGGGCTTCATGACTCTTCCTACCCATCTCTCCTTCCTTCACTCTTCCTTTCAGGGCTGTCAGACCTGTAGCTGGTGGCTCTCCTCACTTCCTCTCTCTCCCTCTCCCTTTATCCATCACAGGCAATTCTCCCAGTAAATCTCTTGGATGTTTAATCCCATCTAGGCATCTGCTTCTCATCAGATACGAACTAAAATATTCCATAAAATATATAGGATGCTGAATGCTGTGATGGAAAATAATGTGGTGGTGCTGGGGGTGGGAAGGTGATTACTTTACATAGAGAAATTGGAAGAGGCACTGGGGAGACTGATCCCAGGCTCTAAGGAAGTGACTGCTGAGTTGGGATGTAAAGTAAGGGGAAGACAAGAGCCAGGCAGAGAGCCAGCGGCATTGCATTCTGGAATGGGGAAGGCCAGGAAGGCTGGAGTGCAGTGGGTGAGGGAAAGTGGCAAGAAGATGAAGAGGTTGACAGCGATCAGCTCCTGCAGGGGTTGTTGATCATCCGGATAGCACGGTCAACTAGAAACAAGGGAGAAGCAATCCCATGTGTAAAAATAACACAATGATGCAGAGCTTACAGTTCTCTATGACAGCTCCTTCCAGTACTAATGTATTCATTCATCCATCCACTTGTTCACTCATGCTGAAGTTTTAATTCTCCAAAACAGAAAACTGCTTTCCCTTCATTCATATCAGGCCCATAGCACAAAAGCTCGTTTGTAGGAGATCATAAAGTTCTAGGGTTTGGACCTCAGCTTTTAGATCCAAAAATTGTCTTCTGTCTGCCTAGACGAGATCAGACTGTCAAAGATCCTCACACAAACTGAACTCAAGAGAGGCTGATGTCTACACCAAAATAATCCATGTAAAAGCCAATGTGTTGATTAGTCAGAGTAGACTCTTGCTCTAAAGCAAAATCTATCCAGGGAGTTAAGATTTAATCCCAGGGTTGTTTTAATCGGCAGCCATCTCCCAACAGATGAAACCCTCTCTCATTTCTCCTAATAGATCCTTCTGTAGTTTCCATATGGATCATATTCCTACTTCAATTAACACATTCTTTCTTCAGACAGAGCACAATGCAGTTGATTAGATTAAAGCTTTCCTGGTTATAATCTCACAGCCACCTTCTTCCCTGAGCTTAACCTCCAGGTTATTGTGAAGGAATTTGGGGTGTTCTTATAACTTTCCAACTGCACATTACTTGGACTATAAATAATAGTAACTAGTAGTAGCAAATTATAATTATTATAGATGTTGTATAATGCTTGATTATGATGGGCTAAGCCCTTTACATAAGTTATTTCATTAAATGCTTAAAACTACTCTGTGCAGGAGACGTCATGATACCTATCTTATAGGGAAAAAAGTGAGGCTTAGAGAAGTTACCTGTCATTATGACTTCAAAGCCTATCCTTAGTTTCTGCCATTCTCTGTGATTTCTGTGCCTTTTTCTCTCCTTTCTCCCCTTTCCTCTTTTTTCTCTGTAATTTATTAAAAACCATATGCGCAATATATAAAAATATTTCCAAAAATACAGAAGTGAATAAAGTGAAAATAACAGTGCCCATCTCGTCCATTTTCACTTCCTAACCCCAGCTCTGCCCCACCCTGGTTCTCAATGAAAGTAAATCACAAAGTTTTCTTGAATAAATCCCACCCTAGTCTACACACACGCACACACAGACATTTTTTTATTTGTGTAGTTTTCCCCGCAAATATAAATGCTGTGTGTAACTGGGTATCTCAAACATTTTCCCACTTCACTACTTATTGATGCATTTTATTCTTTTACATTGATTCATCTAGACACCACTATTTTCCATTGATCTGCCTATTTGGACATCAGAATCAAAGTATTTTAGTTACTGTAGATACAGTTTAGTGCGATAGCATTATTCTTCCCCTTTATTTTTAGAATTTTCTTTACAATTTTCACATCTTTTCTTCCAAATTGATTTCAGGCACATTTCTTTTTCCAAGTTCAAAACAATACGAGGATGGAAGAGGAAAACATATTTACATTTTAAATGGGATGGTAGTGAGATCGTAGATGAATTTAGAAATAGTTGACATCTTTATCCTATTTTGTCTTGCTATCTAAAACCAAAACGTGCACAATTTAGCCAGGAAAACATTTTTAAAATGTAATAATCACAATAGGATGTAGTAGTGTTAGAGTGGCCCATGTACAGTGTGTTATGGACGTGTGGGAAAGGAGAGGAGGGGCACCTCGTCCAGCTTCAGGATTGACTTCGGGATTAAAATCCACCTCCCAGGGAATTCCCTGGTGGTCCAGTGGTTAGGACTCTGTGCTTCCACTGCTGGGGCCTGGGTTTGATCCCTGGTTGGGGCACTAAGATCACCCAAGTTGCATGGCACAGCCAAAAATTAATAATAAAAAATAAAATAAAATCCATCTCTCAGCCATCAACTCCTCGGTTTTAGTTACACAAAATGTGTTTAATTTATCTTCCTCCTGTGTGTTGAAGAAAATTTTCAGGTCTCTTTTAAAACTTCTCCCAACTAAACATCAGACTTCTCATCCATTTCTTTTCTCTTATAGACATCAACCTCTTAAATTACAGTCCCCAGAATAGACGGCGTAGGCCCTTGGCCTGTGAAGATTTAAAATTTGCAGTTTTAAGAATTTGTGTGACGTTTCATTTGTGTGAAATTTTGTGTGGCCATATTTTTTCTGGAGGCACAAATTTGAATCCTATAGGCTTCGGTGGAGGAATACATTCATTTATCCATCTATACATTCATTCAACAAATATTTAGTTGACGTTTGTGCAGGAATCACTCCTGAGTGAGTCTAGCTGATTTTCAATCATCTGCGTAGGAGACCAGCCTTACTGCTCTCGATGCTAAAGCACACGTGGGGAGAATTGGGTGAGGATTCTAGGTGAGGGGTACCATGACACTATCAAATATCTTGCTTGCATGCTGTATTTCTTTCTTTCTTTTTTTTTTTTTTCTGTTCTATTGAGGTATAATTAGTGTACAATGCACTGCACATTTTTAATTGTATAATTTGATTAGCTTTTACGTATGTATAAATCTATGAAATGTTCACAATCAAAATAATGAACCTATTCATCATTCCCGAAAGTTCCCTCATGCCCCTTGATACGTATCCCCTCCCTCCTTATCCCCACCCCCATCCTCCATCCTGTCCCTAGGAAACCACTGATCTACTTTCTATCACCATAGGTCAGTTTGCCTCTTCTAGAATTTTACACAGATGGAATCAAATGTATGCATTTTTTGGTCTGACTTTGTAAATTCAGTATAATTATTTTGAGATTCATCCATGTTATTGCGTGTATCAGTATTTTGTTCTTTTTACTGCTGAAATGATATTCCATTATATGGATATAGGACTTTTTGTATATCTATTCATCTGTTGATGGAAAATTTGTTTGTTTCCAGGTTTTGGCTATTACAGATAAAGCTGCTATAAGCATTCGCATACAAATCTTTCATTTCTATTGAGTAAATATCTAGGAGTGGAATGGGTTATTTTCTCACTCACATGTGCCAATCAGTATTTAGCTGATGACTAAGGGACACACTCTGCCGTTCTCTGGGATCCTCTCCCTGTGCAGCTCTCTTTTTTCTGATACGCTGACCATTGAAGTTTAGCTATCTTGACGTCCTTGAAATCCCAGCTCCATCTCCTCAATTTAGGGGGATTGCCTGGCTCTGCCTGGGTTCTCCCTCCCTGTGCTGGGGCCCGAAAACATTATCCAGGAAGTACACTGGGCGATTGTAAAGATCATCTGTTCATATCCCCTCTCTCAGTAATCACTTTCCTGGCTGCTTGTGGTCCAATGTCTGAAAAAAACATTGTTTCACATGTTTTGTCCCATGTTTTTAGTTATTTAAGGCGAGAAGGTAAATCTGGTCCTTGTTAATTCACCTTGGCCAGAAGCAGAAATCCCTTATGTATTCCTGTTAGAATACCCTAAGATTGCTTGCACCCTTTTTAGAAGTCAAGTCTTACTGAGCTTGAAGTCTATCACAACCTATAGGTTTTTCATTTTTAGCACTCAAATTCCTAAAAAGTAGGGTCTCCCCCATCTTGTACTTGTGCGATTGATCGATCAACCTAAAGTCAGCTCTCATATTTATTCTATTAGATTTCTTCATATTAATTTTGGTCCTTACGTCTCTTGGAATCCTGTTTCTAGCATCCATTCTACTCTCTAGCTCATTTATTAAATGAATATTTTTCAGCACCATGTATGTGCCTGGCATTATTTTAGTTGATACAGGGGATACAAACACAGATCTTGTTCTTATGGAGTTGACATTTTGAGAGTGGGGGAAATATACAATAAAATTAATTAATTAATTAATTAAAAGAACTAAACAAATAAAAACAGATACACGAAATAATTACTTCAGATAGTGGTACATGTGGTGAAAAACTGAATACTGTCACAGAGAACAACCAGGATAGGCAACTGGCTGCTTTAGCTTCTTAGGCTTTCAGGGAAGTTCTTTGTACAGGTTCTTGGTTGCAAACAGTAGAAAACAGCCCTGCTTAACTTAAGCAGAAAAGACATTGTGGGGAAGAGTTTCAGGTAGCTAATAGCACTGATACATAGACTGCAGAACCCAGCTTCAGTAGGACCCAAGGGAGGCAAGACACAGCCAAGAAAAAATCACATGGTAGTCTGCACATCAGCTCGACACCACCCAGCCGTGGCCACTGCTAAGAGCGCCACCGCCGGACTGAACCATCACTGTGATGAACACCACCAACTTTAGCTATTATTTGGGTTCTACTGGACTCTCCATGGCACCAGAGCCACCAAGGAAACTGCAGCTATCCCTGTCCCTACGCATCATCACGCACTTCAAATTTGAAACGTAGGAACAGGAAATGATTGGCTGCATTTGAGCCGTGTGCCCAGGTCTTAGCTTCCTCAGGTAGGGAAGAAGAAGACCCGACCCTTAGGAGTTTCCTGGTGGGAGCTAGAGATGTGCAGTTGTTGGGTAGATAATAGACAGTGTCTCCACAGCCTCTCTAAAAAGGTGACATTTGAAGTGATAGCTGAAGGATGGGAAAAGGCAGCCGTGTGAAGACCTGAAGAAAATGCATTCTAGACCAAGAAAACAGAAGGAGCAGAGATTAAAACAAGAATAAGGGCGGTGTTTCCAAGGCACATAACGTCCCTGGAGGGCTGGAACATAGTGGACACGGGAAGGAGAGTCAACAGATGAGATCCAGGAGGTGGCAGAGGCCTGACAGATACAACCTTAAACACCGCAGAAGGGGATTTGCATGGTATTTTGATTGCCCAAGGAAATCATTGGAATATTGGAGGGTTATAGAAAGGGAAGTGTTGTGACCCCTCCTGGTGGTGTTCACTTAAAATTTAGAAAGCATTTTTTTACATTAGATTGTAAAAATGTTACAGCAACATTGAAGAATTTCAGGAAAAAATAATTTAAAATTTCATTCTGGGGGAATTCCCTGGTGGTCCAGTGGTTACGATTTGGCACTTTCACTGCAGAGGCCCGGGTTCAATCCCTGGTCGGAGAACTGAGATCCTGCAAGCTGTGTGGCACAGCCAAAATAAAAAGAAAAATTTTATTCTGTTGATACTATTTTCATTGCTGCCTATTTTCTTCACATTTTGCCTTTATGCATACCTACCTTTATACCTCTGCCCATTGTACATTTACTTTTTTTTTTTTTTTTTTTGGCCGTGTTGGGTCTTCGTTGCTGCGTGCGGGAGTTCTCTAGCTGCAGTGAGCCGGGGCTACTCTTCATTGCAATGTGCGGGCTTCTCATTGTGGTGGCTTCTCTTGTTGCAGAGCACGGGCCCTAGGTGCATGGGCTTCAGTAGTTGCAGCACGTAGGCTCAGTAGTTGCAGCACGTAGGCTCAGTAGTTGCAGCACATAGGCTCAGTACTTGCAGCACGCGGGCCCTAGAGCACACGGACTTCAGTGGTTGTGTCGCGCGGGCTCAGTAGGTGTGGTGCACGGGCTTAGTTGCTCTGCAGCATGTGGGATTTTCCCCGACCAGGGATCGGACCCGATATATATCACATCTTTATCCATTCATCTGTTAATGGACATTTAGGTTGTTTCCATGTCTTGGCTATTGTGAATAGTGCTGCAATGAACATAGGAGTGCATGTATCTTTTTGATTATAGTTTTGTCCGGATATATGCCCAGGAGTGGGATTGCTGGATCATATGGCAACTCTATTTTTAGTTATTTGCGGAACCTCCATACTGTTTTCCATAGTGGCTGCATCGATTTACCTTCCCACCAACAGTGTAGGGGGCTACCTTTTCTCCACACCCTCTCCAGCATTTATTATTTGTAGACTTCTGAATGATGGCCATTATGACTGGTGTGAGCTGGTACCTCCTTGTAGTTTTGATTTGCATTTCTCTAATAATTAGTGATGCTGGGCATCTTTTCATGTGCCTGTTGGCCATGTATGTCTTCTTTGGAGAAATGTCTGTTTAGGTCTTCTGCCCATTTTTCTGTTGGGTAGTTTGTTTTTTTGTTGTTGAGGTGTCTGAGCTGTTTGTATATTTTGGAAATTAAGCCCTTGTCGGTCACATCATCAGCAAATATTTTCTCCCAGCCTCTAGGTTGTCTTTTCATTTTGTTTATGGTTTCCTTTGCTGTACAAAAGCTTGTAAGTTTGATAAGGTCCCATTTGTTTATTTTTGCTTTTATTTCTATTGCCTTGGGAGACTGACCTAAGAAAACATTGGTATGATTTATGTCAGAGAATGTTTTGCCTATGCCCTCTTCTAGGAGTCTTATGATGTCATGTCTTATATTTAAGTCTTTAAGGCATTTCGAGTTTATTTTTGTGTATGGTGTGAGGGTGTGTTCTAACTTCACTGATTTACATGCAGCTGTCCAACTTTCCCAGCACCACTTGCTGAAGAGACTGTCTTTTCTCCATTGTATATTCTTGCCTCATACACTTTTACATTTGATTCTTTTCACTGAATATTGTATATTACACAGTGTTTGACACTAGGGATAATGCCATATTGCAAATTTGTCTTTACAAATTTTCTTTAGGCTGCCCATTTAGGAATGGGATTACAGAGTCACAAGATACAACGTTTTATTTAAAATGCAGTGCATATTGCCATAGAGCTTTCTGAAAGAGTTGCCTTGACTTATAATGTTACCAAAGTCCATGAGTATATTAGTTTCACCAGTTATGTAAGTGCTGACTCTGCAGAGGTAATATGACCCAGGTTGTTCTCATTTTCATGCCTTTGATAACTGCCGCTCGCTCGTGCCCACTGAGGCTATAAGGAAGCAGTGGGTGGGGCAGTAGGAAGAAGTGAGAGGGGAGGCATTATTTCTCTGGCCCAGCCTCCATGTCTAGGACTGTGAAACCCCAGCCTGACATACTGCTCTGCCCCCTCCTTGGGACTCCTGCGGAGTTCCCCCGGTAGCGTCTCCTTTGCTGTGGCTCCTGCTGATGGCTGCTTCCGGTCGGCTCCGTGTCTCAGGGCCAGGGGTCTGTGCCTTCCTCCCGCTCCATGCCCCTCCTCCTCCATCCTCTGCCTTGGTGGCTAAGTAGCCACTCCTCCCTTCTGTGCTTCCAGGGTCAGGTCACCTACCGAAATGAGGAAACTTCCCACCATCCCCACAGCCACTTACCCTTGCTGCAAAGAATGCTTCCCGGTGATCTCAGTTTTCTCACAGAGATTCAAAGCCATGCGTACATCCAACAACTAATTATTCAGCGGTGTATTTGTCGAAATCCCAGCAGGAAACAGATGGCACACTCGAACTGGGCAACTGAAAAGAGTTTAATAAAGGGATTATTTGCAAATATGGGCAGGGGTTAAGGAAGCCAACCAAGGCTGATGTAGTGCCCAGGGGCTAGCAACAAACAGGAGCTATTGCCACCTAAAAGGACAGGAAGAGAGTGGTTACAGAAACTCAGAGAGAGTAGCTTGATAGAGAGGGCTGCCTGGCAGAATCTAGGACCTTGGGAAGAGGGATGCAGGCAATCCCTCGTAACCCAACCAAGAGGACGTCAGGAGAATACATACCTAAGCTCACTTTCCTCTTGCCCCTGGTATCCTGCCCCAGCCTCCATTGGCTGAATCCAATCAGAGGCCATAGAGCAAAAGATCCTCCTTATGGAGGCAGGAGTTGGAGACACGGTGGCAGCATTACTGCCCATGTGAGTAAGACTCCTGGGGATGAAGGGTATCCTGAGCATCCTATGATGACTGAAGTAGACAGGAATAAACACTATGATGGGGTTGGTCCAGATGGTCTCAAGGCAAATACCGAGGCAGCCAGTGTTTAGAGGGGTTAGAAAGAAGGGTGAAGGTCTTGCCAGGAGTGGGCAAAGTTCTTGTGCCACCTCTTAACTCTTCCTAACGATGAGGATATATCCAGGGAGAGCCAGTGTTTTCCTGAGTACAGGAGATCCAAGAGCTATTCTTAGACTCACAGCATGGAGGTATAGGGGCCTGGTCATATTGTTACCCACTCTTTAATTTGCTGTGTCCAGTTGCCCCATGTCCTTCCATGACCCATTGTCTCTTGATCAAGAATGTGCATGCTACTTATTTCATAATTAGCAAGTATTGGCCCCTATCATGGTGCTGGGAATACAAAGATACATGTTATGGTTCTTTCACTCGAGGAGATTTAGCCCATGGGCATGTTGTAGTATTTAGAACAGAAAGTAACAAGCCCAGTGAGAGAAATACACAAAGGATACTATGGGAGCACAAAGGATGTCAGGGAGGTGATCACCTCTTCTGTTGGTGGGGTTTCTCTGCTGAGACCCCTATGTCCATCATTAAGACAGACCTTCAGTTAGATGGTGATACCCAGAGACTCTGAGACTCTGTTGCTCTGCAAAGTGTGAACTTTCTTCCTGTGAATGTGTCTTTTAAATATGTTGTGTATTTCCTCTTTGGTGAATTATTATTTCTATTCATCGTGTTTTTTTCTTATAAATTTAAATCCAGTTTTTTTGGTATTATAGGTATTATTCTGTCATACTTGATGCAGATCTTTTTAACAGGCTGGTTTTTCTTCCTTTTAATATTAGTGGTGTATTCTGCATTGTATAGATATTTTAAAAGTCTGCTTATTTAAACGTGTCGTTTGTCAGTCTTTTCTGTTTACATGGTTTATGTTTCTTTAGAGCTGAGAATATTACCATTTCTCTACAGATCTACAAACATCTTAGTCTATTTTCTACGAGACTTTCATATAATTTTGAATTACTTAGCACTTTTAATCTATTTGAGAATGATTTTGCATGTTCTTTAACATACGGGCATACATTAATTCTCCTCCCAAATATTTTAATATTTTCTGTATTATCATCCAATTTACCGATAAAACTTTGGGAAAGTCCAGAGCCAAGGCTGCCACCCAAACCACTAGAAGCTTCCTTTTGGGCTTACACTAATGTATTAATCAATATTCTTGGCGAGTCCCCTATGGATTACCCGTTTCAGTGTGTATATTTTGCATGGTAGTTGTCTCATTCCTGCCATAGATGGTAAGTTCCATAAAAGCAGGGATCATCTAATCATCCCATTACCTAACAGAGTACCTTACACTCTGTTTATCTGGCACCATAAACATTTGCTGAATGAATGAATAAATAAAAGAATGAATGGAATCCATCCACTGTTTTAATATTCATCTTCCTGTAAGTTCACAAGGAAAAAGTGAAGACCCTGAAATGCTACTTAAGCCACCTGGTTTATATTATTTCCTGGATCCAGTAGTCTCGTAACCCTACCAAAAGAGAAAATTATGTTAGGTACAGTGCATCTCTAGTGGATGCACACTGACTCCCAATCACCACTGCCCTCTGGTCTAAGTGCTCACAAAACATCTGCTCAATAGTCTCTTCTGAAACCTTGTCAGAAGCCATCAGTAAGCCTCTTAATTTCCAGAATCCATTCCCGCCTTGCCCTCACCCCTTTTTGAAAACGCGAGTAGGGACCATATCTTAATTTGGCTTGGTTTCGTCTTTGCTGAGCAGTATTCTGAAAAGTAAAAAGTAGTTGCTTAATAAACATTTAATGAACGAATGCACAAATGAACAAATGAAAAAAAAAAACCGAAAACTATTATCCACCTGAACTTTCTAGACAGCTTAAATGAAATTATCCAAATAAACAGGTAATATTGGGGAATGCACGCCAATGGATCACCTCTGTTCTGTGCTCCTTCCGGGTGTGATGTAGAGGCAGCTGGAAAGTGCTCACTGCATTGGAAGGGATTCACAGAGAGGCAAACCAACGAGCTAATCCCTGCCATCAGGGCAAAGCACTTCCTGGTCAACGTGGCAATCCTCAAGTTTAGGTCATTTGAGCAAGATGTGACTCAGGCTAGGAAATGTTTACAGACGTGTGGCTTCAGTTCCAATTTGCAGCTGTTAGAGAGGCCTTTTATTTTATTCCTTTGTCAATAAAACAAGAAAGAAAGCAAATCTGTGTGTGTCACAGTTTCTTCTCTGGTCTGATCACTTGTGCAAGGGTCTAAGTCGGATCACTAGTTTTGGGGTGTGCAGCAGGAAAATGAAAAAGAAAGTCAAGTGTATTCTAAGTCATCTGCTTTGAATGTTTAACTTAACTCTTTAATGTTATTGCACACGAATGGTGTTTAGTACCATTGGTCATAAAGCAGAATCAAGCTAACCTTACTGAAGGTCAGGCTGAAAGTCCTCCAATTTAATGAAGCATTAATATTAAACTGGAATGAGTACATTTTGTGTTGGAGACTCTGGCAAGCAATGCCCAGTCTAAGAAGAGGAACGAATCAAGGCTAAGACTACATTCGGTAATGATGTGTTCTAACTAGGGTCATCAGCCCCTCTGCTGGCCTGGAAACTTGTCAGTACAGGCGAAGAGAAAGAGTGTGCATTCAGAGGTAGCCTCACCCTGCACGTGACAGCAGCAGGGGCCAAGGGAGAGTCCCCCTCACTCACTTGCTGCCCTCCACACCTCTCCGTAGGACTGTTAACAAAAACAGGGGGCCCACAGGCTCTAGTTTGCTGACACCTGCCCTATATTCTCAGCTTCTTTGAAGAAGAATGTTTCTTGACCTTCCTCTGGCTGAGGACATGTCTTCCCTGTAACCCTCTCAGGTGGTCTGGTCGTTATTTCGTCTTCATAAGATGGAGCCCGGGTGGAACAGGTGTTCTCCAGGTTCTACTGTGTTGCTTTGAGACCGTGCTCCCTCTCTCCTTCCTAAAAACACTCAGCTTTGAATCTCACTCATCAGATGTTCCCATCCACTAGTTTCAGCTTTTTACTGATCCCTAGGCCACTACCCCTCACTCCTTGAAGATTTTAGCAACCGACACGCTATCACTGTCTTCAAAATCAGTCTGATTATTACTCAAGTAATTTCAATAACCAGATATTCTTTCTAATACAATGGCCTTTCAGTTTTTCATCTCCTTTCTCCGATGGCCTCATTCTCTCTTCAATCTCTGTTACTCACTTCTATGGCCATACCTTTGACCTTTTCATTCTTAATACATTCAACACCCTTAAAATCCTAATTTCAGGCATCCTACTCTCTTACCACTGCCTATTATCTTTCGAGCTCATACCCCAACATAGACAATTCTTCTGTACCAGGACTTTAATCCAATGCTCCTATCACCTTCTCACTGTTCCACCCCCTTGCCATCCCCTCTCTCCTCCCCACCCAGTTTAAATTCCACAGTCTATCTTTCTAATCATCCCTTTGCATACAGACTTGACTCCCTTGCCCCTCTCTCCCTTGTACTGGCTTGACTAAACCAAAACCCTAGTTAAATTTCACCTCTGCCTGCTTCTACCCTCCCAGCATGGCCAGATAAACACCCAAACATGCTGAGTGATTTCACTTTAAATTCATGGTCACTAACCTCAGGTGGTCCTAGATATTGCCTGGAACTCATCCTGGTTCCATCCCTTTGTCATGTTCCTAGGCGACCAGTTCATGTCTGCTGTCTCTTCAAACCTCCAACACCTCCTCCCCCATCTTTGCTCTCAGCTGATGGTGTTGCTTCCAATTTCACTGAGAAAACAGAAGCGATTCTCCCAATACCCACATCCAACCACTACCTCCCTGTGCCCATATACTCTACCTTCGGGTCCCATCCTCTCTGACTTCCTCAAGGATGTTGCCTCAGCAAGTGTCCCCTTTCTCCTCCAGTATCATCGAGGGTTCCTTCTCTACTGGAGAAGTCTCATTATCAACAACCATGTTGTTATTTTCCCATTTGAAAAAAAACCCCTCTTGACTCTACTGCACCCCATTTATCTCTTTCCCTTGACAGCAGAACTTAAGAACTGTCTGTTCCCGCTGTTTGCACTTTCTCTTCTCCCATTCTCCCTGAAGCCCACGCTGATCAGGCTCTCACCACCACCACTCCACAAAAACTGTTCAAGTCACCAATGACTCCACGTAGCTCAGCTCCAGTGGGCAGTGCATGGTCCTCATCTAATGCCTCTATCAGCACCTTTTCTCTCTGTGTATGCCTGGAGAGTCCACAGTACACTGTGCTTCTGAAGAATGGAATGGGGTTCTGGTTTGATGAAATTAAATGTGTAGGATATGAACAAACCAATCTACAAGAATATGTCTTATAGCTACTTACCCATCTGCCTTCTCTGAGCTAACGATGATTGATGACAGAGCAGTAGTAAGGAATGTTAATTGGCTTCATTTTAGTACACTTAGGTTTCTTGCCAGGGACTGTGGATTGATGGGGGGAAAGTTTGAAGGAACACTGTAATTTTTGTTTTCCAACTGAAACAGCTCGACCACTCTTCCATCTCTCTCAATATTTTGAATCACAGAGTAGTGTTAGACTTGGAATGCATCTTACAGAACAACTAACCAAACCTTTCATTTGATAGAGAAAGTCCAGAAAGGCTGAATGACCTTCCCACAGTCTCACAGCCAATTAGTGACCCATTTGAAATAGAACCTAAGCTTCTCACTCTGAGTCAAATATCCTCTCTACACACTTGCTTCTGCTCTGCTTCCTTACAGTTCTTTCAATGTCCACATTCTGCAGTGATACTTTCAATTCACTTTTCAAGGAATCCTTTTTTTCTCCTGGACTGTTCAGGGCCTGTAAGTCCAGCATCTTTTCCAACACACTTGTAGCTGATAGGTTTTCTAACAGTTCTTTCAATGCATGCATTCTTTTTTAAAATTTAAGTATAATTAATTTACAATGTTGTGTTAGTTTCAAGCGTACAGCAAAGTGATTCAGTTATACACATATATACACATATATATTTTCCACATTCTTTTCCATTATAGGTTATTTTTTAAAAATATTTTAATTTTATTGTAGTATAGTTGACTTACAATGTTGTGTTAGTTTCAGGTGTACAGCAAAGTGATTCAGTTATACATATACATATATTCATTCTTCATTAGATTCTTTTCTCATATAGGTTATTACAAGATATTGAGTATAGCTCCCTGTGCTGTACAGTAGGTCCTGGTTGTTTATTTTATATACAGTAATGTGTACAGGTTAATCCCAAACTCCTAATTTCTCCCCCTCCCTTTCCCTTTTGGTAACCAGGAGTTTGTTTTCTATGACTGTGAGTCTATTTCTGTTTTGTAAATAAGTTCATTTGTATCATTTTTTTTAGATTCCACAGATAAGTGATATCATATGCTACTTGTCTTTCTCTGTCTGACTTGCTTGACTTGCATGCATTCTTTACTGAGGCCTTCCATTCCCTTTTCAAGGAGTCCTGTTGTCCTCCTGGATGGTTTGAAATCTTTGGTTCCATCAAGGAACATACTTCACTTATCAGGGCTAAATCTGACAGTGGCTTTGATTTGTTGCTTTGGCCCCAAGTTGTAAGAGAGACACGCTTGGCAGGATCCCAGAGTGCATTCCAAGGCCAAATACTTAAAGATGTTCTCCATTGTGCAACATTTGAAAACACTGTCCTAACCTAAAATTCTAGACTCGCTGCTTGTTCAGCCATCAGCCCAATGCGGTTGCGTTGCTCCTGTTCCATACCTCAGGGAGCCCTCTGGCCTCTGAACCTCCGTGCACTTTGTGACAGTCTCCTGAGCTCTGCCCAAGTTGTTCTGCAATTGAGTTGTTTCTGTATTTATATGGATAGCAAGGAAAATGGGAGGAAAACAAAGCCATTCCCCTCCCCAACCCACGAATGACAGACCTTTTAGGACAATAAGCAAGGACACCTTAGTGAGATAAACTGGTTCTAAGAACAGAGTCAAACTTGCTGAAAGCTATTACCATACCTAAAGAAAGACTGTGTCAGCTTAAAGGTTGGGGGAGAGGGGTGGTCTGAAGAGCAGCTGTCATGATAACTAACACTTCACTTGGTATCAAAAACTATTCTGGACTCTTTATATGTATTATATTAGATGTATTACATATAATCCTCACAACTCTATAAAATAGGTATTGTTATGGATGAGAAACCCGAGGCACAGAGAGATGAAATAGCTGCCAAGGTCACCCAGCTAATACAGCAGTAGGACACGATTTGAACCAAGTCCTGACTCCGGACTCTTTGCTCTTAACCACGGTGTACCTTGTTTGTCTGGAAGCCACAAATGGGAGAGCTAGGGTCCATCCTTGGCAGAGCCAGCTGGGCACTTGAGGATAAACTGTTTGCCTCTATCCCTATGGGCAAAGCCATCCCTTTGGTGGAGAAGAGTTCCTCCAACTATCTCAATTAAGGAGCCATTCCTAACAGCATCCATTTTTCTGAATCTCCATTTTAAAATCCACTTTAAGATTATAATGTGGTCTTTCATGGAGCTCAGCCTACAGAGAGCAAATGCAGATCGACACAAGGCATTCGAGTGTTTTGCTCAGACTCTGTGGGTCTTGGTTAACGTGAGTCTGATAGCTCCTCTGAATTCACTCTCTGGATGCTGACAGATCAGATGCTGGGCTAAGAGCCAGAGGCCCCGATGTAGTGAGCGCTGCCCTGGGGAGATCCAGGTGCTGATCTCACCTGCAATCCACAGACATCTTGGCATCACAAACCTTCTCCTTTGAAGTTTCAACGGTCCTATCTTCCTTATTTGATTGGTGGCTTCTTGGTGGAAACTACTGCGCGTTAGATGTCTAGGTATTCCCCCACTGGGTCTGTCATTGCCTCACCCACATCCCTAAGAAATTGCAGAGGGCTTCAGCTGACTTCCAGCTGCCAGAATTGCGTGTCTGTGCTGAGAGCTTTCCCCCCAGAACAGCAGAAGGCACAGAGCAAACTGGAATTGCCTGGCACATAATCTACTCCCCTCCCAGCAGTCTTCAACCAATGAGTCTTGGGACTAGGTGTATAAATACCCCAGCACTCTCCTCCCTCCGGTGGGGTACACCGAGGTTCTGTATTGCACTGTTTCTCCGCAGGATTAAGTTCCAGTCACCCACATGGGTATCCATCTGAATAACATATCCTGTTGGCTGCTTCCTGGTCCCTGTCTCACTTCTCCACTGCTCTGGACACCTCATCTCAGGGTCTGCTGTGGGGGGAACCCCAAATAAGACAAAGGACGAAGGCAAGTATTGGTGACAGAATGCCTACAGTGCCTGGCATCATATTAAGATTGTTATAGGCATGATCTTATTTCATCCTCTCCGCAGCCATAGGATATAAGGAGTTATTTCACTGATGATAGTCTGAAGCACAGGATGATGTATAACTTGCTTAGCTGCTCAGCAGGTAGGCTGGATGCTGAATACTCACTGTTCTCTTTGGCCTCACAGCCTTCCTGTTTCCATCCTACCCTGTGGCCCAGGCCAGGGTTTCATATTCTGGATTAAAGACTCTAGGATCTGTGGAATCAATTTGTTGATCTTTCTGGAATAACCTCTGATGATTTCCTACTACCTATTCCATGGATAGATCAGCAACGATAAAACATGTATCAACATAAGCAAGTGTTTTCAAAACACTTTTTCCTCCTCTGTCCTGTCTCCCTTCGTAGAGACTGAGGCCGTGCCAAAGTTAAGACAGGGAGCGGGCATGACTCATTAACAGCCTGCTCGGCAGACGTTTGTAAAACTCTCCGAAGACAACTGACAGCACAGACAGAGAGGCGAGAGAAGACGGAAGCCGGCTAGGGTGTAAAGGCCAATGCCTGCATCTCTGTGCCTGGCTTCACTCCCGCAAACATGTTCTTAAGCTGTTGCGTGGACATAGCCTGAAGAACTCCACAGAGAGAGACAGCTCTCTGAAGGTTTGGTGTCTTCTCATATTTGGCAAATAAGATCAGATTTTTTGTTGTTTTTTTTTTAGCCTCAGAGGAAAGCTATAGTTTTTGTTTTTGTTTTTGTTTTGCCCAAAGATCTCCCTACGGTCAGTCCATCAGTCTTTACTGAACACACATAGAATATGAATTTAGCAACAACTTCTTGTCCTCAGAAACGTTAGGGTCTCTTAGCAGAACTGACCAACCTAATCCTTCCATGGAACTAGAAGTCTGCACTCTCCCCATTGTCATGCCTCCCCTGGATACCTGCATCTCAGAGCTAGAGTGACATTCTTTGTCACCCAACCACAGAACATTGCCAGTTCTGCTACCTTCTCAGTGATAATTTAGTGAGTGTCTAGCTCCTGGACAGGCCTCAGTTCTGAAGGTAAGACAAGCGGGGTTGAACAGGGGCTCTCCATCCAGATCACCTGTGAAGACCCTCCCTCTCGAGATGACGAGACGGATCGTCTGTGAGCGAGTAATTGTCCTAGAGCCACTATTGATTAAACGCTGAGAAACATGCTTAGATTGCATGTGCTGTCAGCTGGACCAGTGATGGCTCTGTGTCTTCCTGTAAATTCTTCTTCTCCAGCTGGGCTTTCTCTGTGGTTCTGTATTAAAATAGACGCTTCCTAATTAGATAGATCTCTGTCATGAGGATCCATCTGAGAACTTAGGTGGTATTTTCCTATTAGATATCTCTTCACAAATCAGCCCTGTACTCTCCAGCTTTTCTAAATCATAACTCACTGAATAGCTCCTTGAGCAGGCAATAGCCACATAACTAGTAATTAGCGTCCTGTCAGCTGATATCAGCAGCATTAGTTTTTAGCTGCTGACATCAGCAAGTCATTCATATATTTAAAGCCATAGCGACTCATAATTGCGATGAATACATCTGAACTATCCAATTAATAAGATCTTTTTTGAAAAAAATAAAGCAAACCATGTTTGGGTGAAAGTATATAAGATGAATTAAAATAAGAATTACAAGCCAAACTTCAGCACAAAAACCAGTCTATAAGGAGCCCACAGTCCTAGACAGTCTTCCCAGCTCTGGCACAGACATCTATCATAAATCCACAAACAAGTCTGCTCCTTTCTGATTAGAGGATGGAGTGGTTTGGTCAAGGTTATAGAGAACATCTGTTTTAATGACAGAAGTCAGTAGAACAGCAGTACTTTGAGCCTCTCCATTTTTTTATTCACGGATTTCTCATAAAAGAGTCAGTGATTTTTCTTTTCAAGTATGTTCTGATTAAAAATAAGGCCAAATAAATACTTGATTCTTATTCTGAAGAAAAAAAAATACTATGTAAAGCTTGCATGTATTTGAAAATTCAAAAATTGAAATTTTAGAATAAGTGAACCCTATCTGAACAATACCTGTATAGCTTTTCAGAGGAGTTACAAATTAACTTGACCAAAATACAGAATAGGAAAAATAGAATCATCTTAAAGAAATTAAATATGAAGAAAAATACCTCTTTTGCTGGAAAAGCTATTTTATGCTTAGGAAATAATTAGAGAAATAATAATTTTCTTTAAGAAATGTACTTTGTCTATTACTTAACTTCTCCTAGCCCCCCAAAAGACTATCAAAATGACATCTATTTTTAGATTTTGTTCTGAGGTTTTGCACCAAATTGATGATTGCTACACCTGCAAAGCCTTACCTATCAAATTGAGTTAAGCATGAACCAGATTGCAATTGCAACTCATCTTATCGACCTCAAGAAAACTCAAAATACAAGAGCTCAGATTTAATAAAGGAATTCTAAACAGGTAACATTTTTCTTTCACCACAATTTGAGAAAATGTTTGTTCATCATATAGAAATGGCAAATAAGGGTGTTGGAAATTGAGAAGACAAACATGTCAGGAAGCATTTTATGCACCATTTAAAATTATATTTAAACAGTTCCCCAGCTTTAAATTAAAGAAAGGAGAAATTATGTGCCTAAGCTTTCATAAATGTCATATACCAAATTCATAGAAATTAATAAATACAAATCAAGTACAATTTATCTTTTTTTTTTTCATTAAATAAAACAGTAATTCACCAAGTCCAAATGAGAGTTACAGACACTTCCACATTATTAAAGGGAACAGTGATACTGTATTACCAGAAACGTTAGTAACACATTAGGTATGTTGCTTCAACTGAACGGGAATAAATTAGAAATAGCATGTATGTTTTATGATGTAGAGATAGTTTTTCTTCCTCGTTTAATCCACCCCTCTTTTCTCATAGTTTAACACTTCCCCTGGGGCAACAAATGCTATCAGGTCATGTCACAAACCAGTTCAGGGCGATGGAATGGCTATTAAACCAGGAGCAATAGATAATAAGGAATATTTATATACTTGGGCAAGATTGGGGAATAAAATGTTGAACCTTCACTCACTTTTCTCCTTTGTTGACCTGCACAGGCATCTAACCCTGCTTACATTTTTGAAAAGAGAGTCTGGACAAGGGGACAATTTATAATGGTGACTTGTAATTCCCCGCAGTGGATTGTAACCCAGGGATATCTATGTGCTCTGTGGTCTAGTGCCAGTTGGACTGGGGAGGGAGATGAAGTGCTGAGACAGGAAGGGGCAGAGATGAGGGTTATTTTCTTTATTAAAAAGTAGCTTTTTCAGCTCAGAAAATTTCTGTTTGTTATATGATTTAGAAAATACAGAAACAGATTAAAAAGTAAAAATCACTAATCATCTAACCTTTCAGAGATAAACACTGGTAAATTTTGGTGTGTTTCTTCCTGGTCGTTTAAAATATATATACAACAAAATTTGAAGTATATCCTTTTTTGCGGGCATATTTCATCTTATTAGGTATTCCTCAAAACGATGCTTTTGATTGGCAACATAGTATTTTCCTGTTTGTGCTGTCATCTATTGAGCCGTCCCCTGTTGTTGGACAACGATGTTGTTTCCAGGTCGTTAATGCTCTGAGTAATGTTGTTAACTAAAACATCCTTTCCTGTACATTCTTGTGTGCATGGTTGATTATTTCCTTGGGATAATTCCCTATTGTCTTATTCCATATTACCAAATTACTTTTCAGAAAATGTGATACTGATTCACACAGGTAACATCAGAGATTGAGGGTGAAATTTACTTGCAGCCTTGGCAGCACTCAATATTATAAATTGAAAAAAAAAATCAGTGAAAATTTAATTAAGTGAAAATTGGCATTTCTTTTTCATTTTAGCCTCTTTAACTTATTTATGGGGCTCCTGAAGCCCAGAGAGGGAGAAGAACTTGTCTGGGCTCACACAGCAAGTAAGGGCAGAGCTGGGCCTAAAACCCAGGTCTGCTGGCTCCCAAACCTTTTCCCACTGGGCCCTGCCACTTTCCTGTCATTCTTTTCCATTTTAAGTTACAGTTCTATGGTAGGTGACTTCTGAAGAACTATTTCAGTAGTTTTATTAAGTTTATAAAAATACACATGATCACTAAGGAATAGAGAACAACAGCAAAAAACATCTACTCTCTAGATATAACCCGAGACAATCATCTAGAAATTTTTATTTAACATTTCTGATATATATATATATGGACATTATGTCCATATAAAATTACACTGTGTGTAATATTTTATAACCTTTTTCATTCAGCAGAATGTTTCGATATCTTTCCCTATTGTATAAATATAAAGCATCATTTAAAATATTTGCATAGTAATTCATTATGTACTAACATTTGTTTATCTAGTTCCCTATTCATGGGCATTTAGGTGATTTTGAAGAAACTGGACATTTTGATAATTTTTCTTTATTTTAAAATAAAGTACCTTAAATTGTAAATGTTTTCGATAAAATATTTCAAACATACATGCAGTGCAAATAATAATCTAATAAACACTTCTGTGCCTAGCACTGAGTTTTAACAAATCCCAACAATTTGTCGTAGTTAGGTCAAATCTTTCTTTAAAAGAAATAAAACAACATACATATCACTAAAGCCTCCTGTGTACCCCTTCCCAATCATATTCTCTCCATTCCTTCCCTAAAGGGAAATTTTTGCGTAGCATTCCCATGAATGGTTTTATATGGATTGTATCTGTAAGTGCATAATATATCCATAAACAACAGATAGCATTGTATTTTTGTTTTTAAACTGTAAATAAATATTATTATACTCTATATAGTCTCCAACTTACTTTTTTCAGCATTGTATTTTTTTAAGCTTTATTCACATGGAAACGTAGCTTTAGGTCATTCATTTTCACAGCTGCACAGTATTTCACTATATGACTGTATTTGACAATTCATACAGTCATTCCTCTATATTGAAGGGCATTTAGGTAATTTCTAATATTTTGCTACTACAAATTACACAGCTGTGAATATTCTACTCCTTGTGTAAGAGTTTATCTTGAGTAGAGAATATTTCCTAGAAATGGAATAACTGGATGGTAAAAAGTATAAGCATCTTAATTTTGCTATTTGAATTGTCCTCCAAAGTTGTTCTACCAATTTGTATCCCCAACGTTAGCACACCAAAGTCCCTGTGAGAGTCAGGCTTTTTAGTCTTTCCAATCCAATAGGTATGAAGTGGTATCTCATTTTTATTTTTACTTCCCTGATTATTAGTAAGTCTGACCATCTTAGCAAGCTTATTGACCATTCAGTTTCCTTCTATAAATTGTCTATTTATATCTTTTGTTCATTTGGCTATTAGATTGTTTGTCTTACTAATCCTTTGTGAGTTCAACACATAGCAAAATGTCTTCTAGTCTGTAGCTTATCTTTTTACATGTTTGGGGGTTTGGTTGTTATTGTCGTGTGGTTGATCTTGCTCTTGATGCTGAATTTTAAGATTACAGTGTCATCACATTTATCACTATTTCTTTATGGTTTGGGATATCATATCTTATCTAATAAATTCTTCCCTACACTGATTTGTTATGATTAAAATTATATTTTCTTTTAAAAATTTTGTTTTTCACATTTGATTCTGTAATCCATCTGAACTTTTTGGTGTGGTGTGAGGTAGGGCTCATTTCTTTTCCATACAAATTGTTTTAGCACTACTTACTAATATCGATATTGATTTGTGATGTGACCTCTGTCTTACCCCAGGTTTTCCATAGTCCAGTTTCTGTGTTTTCATGTTTTGTCTCATTGATTTGTTTCTCCTTGCTCTAAAGTCACACTGTCTTAAATATTCCCATCTGATATTAGGTCAGGATTGTACCAATTTTTTCTGTTTCAAAAATTTTTGGCTAATTTTTGCCCTTTACCAAATGAATTTTAGGATTAGCTTGTCAAGTTCTGTGAAAAACTCCAGTGTGGTTTTCACTGGAGTTGTATTTACCTTTTAGATTAATTTAGAGTCAGTCGACTTCTTCTTAATCTATTAAGTCTTCTTATCCATGATCATAGCATTTCACTGCCTTTTTTCAAGTCTTCTTGCGTGTTCATCGATAAATTTTTTGAAAACTTTTTCAAAAAGTCTTATACACTCTTATTAGACTTATTCTTAAGTAGTTATAGTTTTTATTACTCTTATAAATTCTTTCATTTATTATGTTTTGAGATTAATTATTGCTTGTTTATAGAAATGCCATAGAGCTGTACTTTGATTTTACTGGCGTAAGCCAAATTCTCCTATTAGTTCTAACCAATTGTCTGAGCACATTTTTTTGTATTTCTTTGGGAGACAATCATATAGTTTAACTATAAAGATAATTTTGTCTCTTTCTTTCCAGTTCTTGTTCCTCTAATCATTATTTTCATCTTATTGTTGAAGAGTGGGGTAGTATCAGGTATCCGTGTTTTTCTCCTTACTTTAAAGTTCTAAAATGGCACAGTTAAGAAAATGGCTTCTATTGTTTTTTATATTTGATGTCTATCATCAGGTTTACTGAGACTTTCATTCAGCACATTTTTATTCAGAGCTTCCTCTGTGCCAGGAACTTTTCTAAGTGATGGGGACAGAGTGGTGAATATGACAAAGTCCTTCATGGAGCTTACAGGATACAGAGGGAAACACACACACACACACACACACATTCAGGAATTGATACATGATATGTAGAAAAATAAAGAGTTATAGGGGAATGGTTATTTTAGATAGGGTATTCAGAGAAGGCCTCTCTGAGAAATTAACACGTGAGCAGAGAACTGAATAAGTGAGTTGGGCTGTGTGTTGCAGGCTCTGAGGTGGAATTCAGCACACGGAGCGTATATTAGGAAGGGAGGAGAAGGAGAGAAGAGTGGGCAGAGGGAGAAGCGGAGCTGCAGTGCAGGTCCAGCAACAGCCTTGCCCATTTCAATAGGGGCCTCTAAGCTACCATGACCCCATCCAAGGGGTAGAATAAGTAGGGGCAAGGGAACTTCGCCTTTACAACCTTGCAAGGATCAGATGTTAGATGCAGCTATCCCGGGAAGTAGTATGACCATCAGCAGGGTGGCTTTCTTCAGCTAAGGTGGAAGAGGCCATCCACTGCAGGCTGTCCACTGAGAGTCTACAAGCTGATGTAGCGAAACCCTCTGAAGGGAATCTGGCTGAGCATCAAAAGCCATGTGATGATCTGGAAGAAAGGCAGTCCATGCAGTGGGCAATGAAAGAAATGCCTGAGTTAGGCATGAGCCTAGTATGTCTAAGAAGCAGATGAAAAGCAGTGTAAACAGAAGGAAACACACAGGGAGAATAGCAGTGGGAGATGAGTCACTGAGGTAGCATTGTCAGGCCACGTAGCTGATGGCAAGAAGACTGGAACTCACTCTGAGTACCAACAGGAGGCTTTGAGAAGTCACAAGAAGGGACACAATTTGAATGGGATTACATTTTAAGAAGTTCTCTCTGGCTGCTGTTGGCAGAAGTGACTACAGGGAATAAGAGTGGAAGCTGAGAGGCCAGTTGGCAGACAGTTACAATCAGTTGTGTAAGAGATTATGCTGGCTTTCACTGTGTGGATAGCTGTGAAGGTAGTAAGAACTGCTTGGATTAAGGGTTTATTTGAAGATGGAACCAACAAGGTGTAATGAGAGGTTGGATGTCTGGTAGATGGAAGGAGAGCAGTCAAGGATGACCCTACACATCTGGCCTGAGCAACAGTAAATGAAGTTGCCTTTACAGAGTGAAGAAGTCCCTGGAGAGGAAAAGGTTGTGTGTTGGCAAAAGAAAAAGGGAAACCAAGAGTTCTGCTTTGGACAAGTTAGGTTTGAGATACTTATGTTACATTCAATGAATGTCAACCAGGGAGTTGGGGCTGGATATGCCTTTGGGCATATCAGTGAACACATGGTATATAAAGTCACAGGAATGAATTAAATCATCAGGATGGCAAGTGTAAAGAGAGGAGGGAAAACAAAGAGGATGGAGGGCTGAACTCCAGGGAACTTCAAAATTTACGTACCAGAAAGATACGATGACACCAGTGAATAAGAATGAGAATGGATGACCACTGATCCAGGAGGAAAATCAGGACCACAGCGTCATAGTAGCCAAGGGAGGAGAGTATTGCAAGAAGGAGGGAGAGATCCTTTGTGTCAAAAGCTGCCGAGAGACCAAAATAATAATTTTCCATTAAACTTGGTGGTGAAAATGGTGATAGTTATAGACTGATTTAGTTGGGATGAGGAGAAAATATTAGGTGATAGAGTGGAAACAGTGACTCTAGAAATAAGATGAAGGGAATTCCCTTCTATTTATAATTTACTAAGATTTTAAAAATCTTAAATGTTTAATTTCATCCCCAACATTTTTTTGCACCTGTTGAGAATGACTTTGCTTTTTCAATCTGACAATGCTGATTACATTCATATATTTTATGATGTTGAAACATCTTTGCATGATGCGGAAATTCCATTTAGTTATGATATATCATATATAAGTAAAATTCAATTTTTGTTCTTATTTTACGTAGGATTTTCCTATGTTTATACATGAGATACAGTTGTTTTTATGATTATCTTTTCTTATGCTCTCCCTTTCTAGTTGTAATTTCAAACTTATACTAGCTTCATAAAATGACTTGGGTAGCTTTTCCACTCCTTCAGTTTTTCAAAATATTTCTATAATATTAGGATTATCTGTTTTAATTCCTATCAAACTGTCTGGGTCCAAGGTCTTTGGAGGTTAGGAGATCAGGGAGGGTAGAGAGAATATTTTACTTGCAGATGGTTGCAGGTTTACTGTTGCTGGGGGGTTTTTTCTTCTTGAGTCAATTTTAAGACTGTAATTTCTTTCCTATTTGCTCTCAGATCATTTCTCTGTCTTCCTGCTGCAAACCACATGACTGAGATTTCCTATGCAATTAGCTAGTTTTGGTCAATGGTGAGCCCTAGCAGGGGACTATCGGGCAGGAGGAAGAGGGAAGCCCAGGCGTTTTTCCCATTCTCTCTCCGCCTCCGGCAGTGTCTGTCTCTCCTGGGGTTCCAGCTCCCACTTTTCCCCCATGGTCCAGCTCCCTCGCAGCCCCCTGTCACAAATCCAGCTCCCACTGGTGACTCTGGGTCTTACCCCCCAGTAATGCCAACTGCCCCACTTGGTCCCTCCAGCCTTAGCGGTAGTAATAACTTCCTGATGGGACTAATTTCAGTGTTGGCTCACCACCTGCTGTTTCACTTTGAAGTTTTCCTTTTGAAGCGAATCTCCTGTAATATATCCCTTTTATTGGACTACCTGGAGAGTCTCTGTTTTCCTGACTGAACACTGACTGATCCAGGTAGCTTATATTTTTCTGAAAAATCATCTATTTCATTTGAGTTTTCTACTTTATTGGCATACATATGAAAAGTGACTGGCATATTATTTAATTAGGATGTTTAGAATCTCTACCATATACATAGTTATGTCCTCTTTTTCATTCCCAATATTGTTTGTGTCTTCTCTCTGTCTCTTATGTCAGTCTTGCTAAAGATCTGAAAAATACATCCAGTTTACCAGAGCTAAAAAAAGGAAGGGGCTACTATCTATGTATACTGGCTTCATGTACAAAAGTTATCACTGGAAAGATAAGAAAGAAGATAATACTTGTTGTCTGTGGGAGGGAAATTGGATGGCAAAGTAAAAGAAATGGAAAGTAAGGTTTTAATTACATACTAGTTCATACATTTAAAAGTTTGAACAATATGAATGATTCATCTAATCCAAAAATTAGATTTAAAATAGCAAAAGAGGGCTTCCCCGGTGGTGCAGTGGCTAAGAATCCGCCTGCCAGTGCAGGGGACACGGGTTCGAGCCCTGGTCCGGGAAGATCCCACATGCCGCGGAGCAACTAAGCCCGTGGGCCACAACTACTGAGTCTGTGCTCTAGAGCCCGTGAGCCACAACTACTGAAGCCCGTGTGCCACAACTACTGAAGATCACACTCCTAGAGCCCATGCTCCACAGCAAGAGAAGCCACCGCAACGAGAAGACTGTGCTCCGCAACTAGAGAAGCCACCGCAACGAGAAGCCCACGCGCCGCAACTAGAGAAAAGCCCTCACGCAGCGATGAAGACCCAACGCAGCCAAAAATAAATAAATAAATAAAATAGCAAAAGAGCAGATTTTGAATTTGCTTGCCTTTCTCTTATTTCTGTTTTCTATTGATATTTTATTAACTTCTGCTTTATTGTTATTATTTCCTACCTTTTTACTCTATCCAGGTTTGCTCTGTTCCTCTAGCTCACTTATTTTCAGTTTTCATATCTTTTTAATAAAGGAATTTTAAGGCTACACTTCATCTTTAAAATACCATTTTAGCCTATCTCAGTTTTTGACAGGTGGTAATTTCATAGTTTTTATTTCTAAATATTTTATTATTTCCATTGTGATTTCCTACTTAATCATTGGATTGCTTAAGTGTATCTTTAATATTTCAAACATATGTGCCTTTTAGGTTTCCTTTTTATTGTTGGTTTCTAATTTAAGTGTACCATGACAAGAGATTGTGGTTTATATGGACACTTTACTTTGAAATTTGTAACCTCATTTGGATGGTCCATTTTTTACAAGTTCCACTAGTACTTGAAATTAAAAGCTTTATTCTATTAGTTGGATATAAGATGTGTGTATGTTTATGCACATATATTAACTCAAACTTGATAACTTTATTTTTCAAATTTTTATTTTCTTGTAATCTTGTTCTGGTTGATCAATTCATTAATATAAGTGTGTTCAAATTACCCACTTTATTTTGCAGAATTGTCCTTATAATTGGCAGTTTTTGCTTAACTAATGTCGCGACCATGTTGTTAGCTGCACAGAAGTTCATGATAATTATGTATTCTTGGTGGATTGATACTTATATTATGTAGTGTCCCATTTTTATCTTTATTAATGCTTATATTCTAATTTTTCTGGTGTTATTAACTCTCTACCATCTGTTGTGTATATGTGTGTGTGTGTGTTTGTGTGTGTATTTGCCTGGTGTATCTTGTTTCATTCTTTGTTTTCAAATTTTCAGAATCTTTTTAAGCCATGTATCTTGAAAGAAGCAAAGAACTTAACTTTTAAAAAAATACAACTTTTAAAAGAGATAAAATTGTCTCTATTTTCAGGTAACAGGATTGTATACCTAGAAAATTTGGAGGTTTCTACCACCATCAACAACAAAAACCCTCCGAGAACTCATAAGTGAGTTCAGCAGGTTCACAGGACATAAGATCAACAAGCTAAAATCAACTGCATTTTTATATACTAACAGCAAACAAGTGGAAACAAAAATTTTTTTAAATGCAAACCATTTACAGTTGCTCCAAAGAATATTAAATATTCAAGTATAAATCTAACAAAAATGTATGGAATCTGTATGATGAAAATTACAAGATGCTGATGAAAGAAATCAAAGGTGATCTAAATAATTGAAGAAACATTCCTGTGTTCATGGATTGGAAGACTCAACATAATAAAGATGTCAATTTTCCAAATCGATAAATAAATTTAATGTGATTCCTATGAAAATATCTGTAAGATTTTTTTGTAGACATAGTTAAGATTATTCTAAAATTTATGTGAAATGGCAAAGGAACTAGAATAGCTAAAACAATTTTGAAAAAGAATAAAGTAGGCAGAGTCAGTGTACCTGATTTCAAGACATATGTAGCTACAGTAATCAAGACTATTGTGGCATATATAGAGGAACAGACACACAGATCAGTGGAACAGAGTAGAGAACCCAGAAAGGGACCCACACAAATATGCTCAACTTATTTTTGACAAAGGTGCAAAAACAATTCAGCGAAGGAAGGATAGCCTTTCCAACAAATGGGCTGAACCAACTGGAGATCCATAAGCAAACAAAACAAAACAAACAAAAAAACAAAACCCACATAAACCTAACACTGTATACAAAAATTAACTAAATGGACTCAAAGTGAATGATAGACTTAAATGTAAAATGCGAAACTATAAATATTTAGAAAAAACATAAGAGAAAATCTTTGTGATGTACAGTTAGGCAGAGTTCTTAAATTTGATACCAAAAGCACAAATCCCTAAAGGAAAAGCTAATAATTTGGACTTCATTAAAAGTAAAAACTGTATTTCTGGGAAAGACTATCTTAAAAAGCTGAAAAGAAAAATTACAACTTGGGAGAAAATATTTGCAGAACGCATACTGGCCAAATGATTTGTATCTAGAAAATATAAAGAATTCTTAAAGCACAATAGTAAGTAAACAATCAAGTTAGAAAAATGGGCCAAAGTCATGAACCAACACTCAAAGAGAACGTACAGAGATGGCAAGTAAGCCCATTAAATGATGTTCAACTTCATCAGCCCTTAAGGAAATGTAAATTAAAACCACAATTGAGTTATCACTAACACCTACCTGTATGGCTAAAATTAAAAATGGTGACTACACCAAATGCTGACAAGAATGCAGAAAAACTGGTTCACTCATACAATGCTGGTAGGAATGTTAAATGGTATAGCCACTCTGGAAAATAGTTTGGCAGTTTCTTTTAAAAGTAAACATGTACTTACCATATGACTCAGCAGCTGTACTCCTGAGCATTTACCACAGAGAAATGAAAACTTATGTTCATGCAGAAACTTGTACATGAATGTACATAGCAGCTTTATTCATAATAGCCCAAACCTGGAATCTATCCAATTTTCCTTCGATGGGTGAATGGATAAGCAAACTGGTATCTCCATGCCAAAGAAAGTACTCAGCAATAGAAGGAATGAAATATCGATAAACGCAACAACTTGGATGAAACCCAGGGGAATAATGATGAGTGAAAAAAAAAGGTTACATGCTGAATGATTGCATTTACGTAGCACTCTTGAAATAACAAAATTATAGAGATAGAGAAAAGATTAGTGGTTGCCAGGGGTTAGGGAAGGGTGGGTAGCAGGAGGGAGCCTTGTGGTGATGGTACAGTTTTCTCTCCTGATTGTGGCGGTAGTTACAGGAAGCTCTCTCTGTGCAGGCTATTTGTTCAGGAATCTTTTGCACTTTGCCATCCAAAAGGAAAGATAATGACAACCTGAAAACTTTCTGAGAACATTGTTACAATTGAAAAGTAGTTTCCACAGAAGATGCAGAAATTTGTTTTCTTGGAATTAATCATGACATGGAATCTACAGTATTGATCAAGGAGAATTACAGTTTAATTTCATATTCATACAGTATATGGACAATAAAAATGATTCCTTCTGATTCAATATGTTAAATGTTGGATCTCATCTGGATACATTAAAAAGTCATTCAACTTTTAAGAAGTATGTAGACGTGTGGCCTTTTATCAACTAGAAGATTTCCTATAATGTTGATTGGAAAATCATTCTGATAGCTATCCTTCTAAAATCTTAGGAGGTAAAAGATTTAAGATTGCTAAATGTTTTCCCTTTGACTTACTCTGGACTACCATTAGGAAAACATGTAGTTCTGAAATAATTGTTCTCCAATTAAAGGAGTTGGAAAGGACTTCTTACTTCAAGTCCTTTCCTGAAATATCAATTTTTATAAATATCCATCTGTTTGGGTTATAATTTCCCTTATCATAATGGGTATGTAAACACACATCTCGGTTTTTAAATATGGGTTTTTAAAATAAATAATGCAGGATACACCTCTTGAATGTTCTCAATATTATCATCGATTAAAATGATACTAATCTGTAGGAGGCAGATGCAAAACTTGGATAATAGAATTTTTGGCTAATTAAAAAAATACAATACCTTAGTAAATTCTTTTAACAATTAAATTTCATTTCAAAATTGTTTATTGTGATTAGTGATATATTTGAACATATCTTTACTACTGTCTTTATTTTGTTTTCTTTCCCTTTTTATAATTTTTCTTCTTGTTTTCTGCTGAATTGGTAAATGCCTTTATTCCATTAAATATTCTTCTGCTTATTTTGAAACTATAAATTACATTTCTATCTTTGCTGTTGTTACCCCTATATTTTTAACTATGTAACAATAAATTTTCATTAAAAATTTTAAGTTATTCTTTACCACCATTCTCCTAAACACACTGAGGGTCTTGGCAAGATTTAGCCACTTAGAGAACAACTCCTGAAATTATTATTATATAGAGTTTTAGTTTTTCCTCTTTTTTTTTAAGTAAAAAAGTTAATTATTGCAGTCAGTGGTTAATTAAGATATATCCATTTATTTTGTCAATTTCTTTGCTTATTATTATTTCTTTCATCCAATATCTTCCCAGCCCACCTAGTTCAAACCCTCATTCTTACTAGTTGGGAGGCATTAATATTTCTGTACCTCAGTTTCCTCACTTTAAAATGAGGTTAAAATTTATCTACCTCATAGTATTATTGTGAGGATTAAAAATAGTTGATACATGTAAAGTGTTAGCTATTGTTATAATTATTATTATGAGGCTCTTTTCTTTAAATTCAGGTTAATCCTTTAATGGATCTACGAGGGGTAAACTTCCCATGGGTGAAATATCTTTATTTTGTCTCTCTTTTGAATGCTAGTTTAGTTTTGGCATGAGACTCTAGCTAGATGGGAAATTATTTTCCTTCAGCAGTCTGGATAATTATTTCATCTATCAATGCTGATGAGAAGTGGGCTGCCAGCCCAGCTGTTATTCTTCTGTAGGCAACCTGTCTTTTTTCTCTGGTAGCTTTTAGGATTGTTCTATTTGCCCTTGATGTTTTTACAGTTTTCCTACAATATGGATTTATTTTTATTTATGCTGTGAACTTTCAGCCTGAGGACATGTCTTCAATCCTGGAAATTTCGCAGTCTCATCTTTTCAAATGTTGTTCCTGTCTTTGTCTTTCATCTATTTCCCCGTGGAACTCCTAAATATTTGTTTTGGAGCTTCTCCATCTATTATTCATGACTCTTTAACTTCTCTTAAGTAGTTTTTGTCTCCAGGTGCTGCATTTTGTGTGAATTTCTCGGCACTTTTTTCCAACTCTCTCTTTGGCTGATTTCAATCTAGACTATCCCATCTATTGAGATTTTTAATTTCAAAGAGTGCCTTTTTCCAAAATTCCTAATCAGTTCTTTTTCATATCTACGTGTTCTTGAGGATGTTCATTATTGCTGGTGGTGGTAGTTTCTATAAATAACTACTCAGTTGTGTAAATATCCGTAGCCATGCAGTGAGGTAGGGAAAATTCAGGACCTTGACCAGCTAAATCTTCAGGAGGGTGAATGCTTTAAATTCATTCTATTTTATTTAGCTATAATTTTCATGAAACAGGTGCCTATTTTATGTAAAAATTACTCCACTGCAATGACAAGAATTCTTAAAATGTTTTATTTTCTACTTAGTTCCCTATTTCATCAAGCTCAGGGAATCAAAAATGTGTCTGCAACAAAAGTACTCACACTGCACACACATTCCCAGGAAAATCAAACTGAAGGGTAACAGGCATGCAAAAATACAGTACCCCCTCCCTTTTTTTTTTAACTGATTCCTTATTTCTTCTCAGGCAGTGCAATGGGCCCAGGTTAATTTGCCTGGCTCACAGAGGACAGTAATTAGGAGCCCAACGGATTCAGAACATTACTGGCTTAGGCACGATTTTGACAACCTGTCTCCGAACTCCCTTTGGAAAGCCCAGCAAACTCATTCTTCTATGCAAAGCCGTCCAACTTTTCAGAGAATCAGAAGGAATGTTAGGAAACATTTTCCTTGCCAAGAGGATACTAGCACTGAAGCATTTACTCACTGGTCCCTTTCAGTCTGCAAAATACAGCCAGTTGTCCTGGATGAGCTTTACTGTCTCCCAAGGGTAAAATGGTTTTAAGCTAGGACACTTTATTAATTCTGTTTCTTCAGGAGTTCAGCCTGAAAGTGTCCCTTTTATCTCAAAGGACTCTAAAGCCTTCAAAAAGTTCTGTGCTGGATGATAGCTCCTCGTGAAGATCAGCCTCCTCTGAAGTGCTGGTCTGGACTGAATCTCAAATCTAATATTGATTCTAACTAAATATGCTGTGGGGTTGGTTAGTCACTGAACAATGGGCAAGGAAACCTTTCGTTTTCAACTTTTTGTACATGGTATTAGCTATGTTAGCATTTGTGCTTTCAAATAAGTTTTTAACGTCTGATTTTTTCAAGGAAATGAATGTAACTATTGCATATCTTTATACTTAAAACAAAAGAGATGTATATTATTATTTTAACCCTTATTACTGTCCTGTTGTATGGCTGTAGCAGTGTTTACAACATGAAATGCAAGAGCCCCTGTGCTTATCCTTTCCTTTATAAGTCCTTATATTCTCATATTCAGTTCCAAGTACCAAGTAGGGTAGATTTCTTGCTGATGAGTTTTATTTATGGGTGATTGTAGAATTTTAGATTTGGAAGATGATGTAGACCCTAACGTTCTGATATAGATAGATAGGGTAACAAAGCACCAGTAAAGTCCAGATCAAGCAGTTAACTAGTATCAGGTCTAGGATTAGAACTTATGGTTCCTAACTCCTGGTCTAATGCCCATGAAGGCAGAAGGGCCTATAAATAAATACAAATATTTGGTCCATTCAGAAACCACCTGAGATATCCCTTATACTTCATAGTGAGTCTATTAGTAGTATAAAAATTGTTACTTCTGACATGTTACAAACAAAATCAACGGTCTCCTGGACCCATTATGAGGTACTTAAGAACTTTTTTTGAGGGCTTTGAAAGGCAAAGGAAGATAGCCAAAGGAGCTCTCTGCAAATGGGCAGCTTTCCCAGATAGCCCCAGAAGGAAAAAAGAACGAACAAATTAGTGAATCAGAGTTCTTTTAATAGTTCTATTATGATGTCTAATTGTGAGTGGAAGACCCTATGACTTCATCACAAAGTTTAGCACTCTGGTTGAAAATCTTGACTAAACCTGCACTCTTTCAGGACACTAAAATTCCATGAAACTCTTGTCCCTTAAATGAAGAGACACCTACAACACTCTGAGGTCATCATTCGTGCAAAACCATACTCAGAATCACAGAGAGCACCATTACAGGTAGTATATTGCCAAATACTTAGTGTGTATCAAGCGATCTTTTTTTTTTTTTGGCTGCGTTGGGTCTTTGTTGCTACGCATGGGCTTTCTCTAGCTATGGTGAGCGGGGGCTACTCTTTGTTGCAGAGCACGGGCTCGAGGCTTGCGGGCTTCAGTAGTTGCAACACGCGGGCTCAGTAATTGCGGCACACGGGCTTAGTTGCTCCGCGGCATGTGGGATCTTCTCGGATCAGGGCTCGAACCCGTGTCCCTTGGATTAACGGGTAGATTCTTAACCACTGCGCCACCAGGGAAGTCCCCAAGCAATCTTATTTAATCCATCTAGTAAACTGGTGTGGTAGATCTCATAATCGATATTGCCTCCATTTTATAAACAAAGAAACTGAGATTTAGACAAGTTATATGACTGGCCAGAGATCACGTAGCCAGTAACAGCAGGGCTGGGATTTGTACCCATGTGTCTCTGACTGCAGAGTTTAGCTCCAGATCACTATAAGCTCCATTTTGTTACAGGTGGAAATGAGAGTTTATGAAAGAAGGTATTTCTATACCCCCTGTGCCTAGAACTGTGCCTGACACCTAATGGTACTTAGTAAATATTGGCCGGATACACAAAAGGATAAATTCACGAGGGTAAAAAGGACTGCCAGCATCTTCAAGTGGGTTTGTAAAGCTCCTACCAAATTTACAAGGTATGCTTGACCCAAGAAAGGTTTTCAAACAAGTCTTTGCTGTTACTTTGTTAGTCTCTCCCAAATTGCTTCAGAGGCGTCACAGTGTAAACTGCGAGGGTCCAAAGCTTTCTACTGTCTGTTTACCCTCAGCACGCTGTGCTGTTTAGTTGTAAACTGGTGAAGATACTATGTAGCAGGAAATATTTTTATCCCTGGAAAATAAATTTAGGGAATACGCCTTTTTTCAATCCTTGCTGTTCTTCAGTGTCTCTTAATGAATTTGCAAGAAGTACATTCTGAATGGTTAAGCATGGCCTCTTGAGTTGGCCTGGGCTGGAAGCCAGGCTCCATCCCTTATCAGCTGTGTGACATTGGTAGATTTACCTCTGCCTCAGCTTCCTCATTCAGAAAATGCTAGAGTTGTGGGGAAAAAATGAGTTAATTTATATCAGAAGCGTGGCCTAGTGCCCAATATATAGTATGCGATCTATAAATGTTAGCTGTTACTACATCAAAAGTATCTTGTTTCCTTCAGTGTATGGAAGGAAACCTCATTCATTCATCAACAAACAGGTATTGAGTGCCTCCCAGGTGCCAGCCTCTGCTCCGCGTACAGAAGATAGAGAAACAAAGTAATTGTCTGCTTTCATGGGCCTCACATCCCAGAAGGGGACACGGAAGATAAATAAAATAAGATGTACTGTGTGCCTGGTGGCAAAACATGACTCAAAAAAGGATGAGATGGTGGGGGAGGATTATTTCACACAGGTTGGTAAGGAAGGTCTCTGAGGGACACACCTGCGGGGAGTTAGCAAGACACTATGGATACCTGGGAATAGAGCATTTCAAGAGAGGGAATTTCTGGCTTATTAAAACAAAGAAGAAGAAGGAAAAGAGGCAAGGAGGCCAGAAAGCAGAGTGAACAAGGAGTGGCAGGAGACAGACCCAGTGAGGTAGAAGGAGCAGCCAGACCCTGCAGGAGCTTGCAGGCCATGGTGAGGACTTTGGATTTCACCCCAAATGAGAGGATTTGACTGACATATTTGAAAAGGAACAGTCAGGCTGCTGTATGGATACTTGTCTGTAAAGGGGCAGGGGCAGAAGCAGGAAGACCAGTTAGGACACTGTTGCATTTGTCCAGGTGAGGGAAGACAGAGGTTTAGCCCATGATGGTAACAGGAGGAAAATAAGTAGTGGTCAGATTCTGGATATATTTTAAATGTGGCGCTGACATGGTTTGCTTTGGGCTGAATCTTAGGTGTGAGAGGAGGACAGTCAAGGATGACCCCAAGGTTTTTATTACCAAGGCACTGGTAGATTGATTTTGCCATTCTTCTGTTACTGGGACACTGGAAAGGAAGAATATATTAGGACCCTCCAGAGAAACAGAACCAATAGCATGTGTGTATATATGTGTGTATATATATATACACACATATATACATATATATACATGTATATATATATATATATATATATAGAGAGAGAGAGAGAGAGAGAGAGAGAGATTTATTATTAGGAGCTGGTCCATGTGAATATGGAGGCTGACAGTTCCCAAGATCTGCAGGGTGAGTCGGCAAGCTGCAGGTCCAGGAGAGCTAATGGTGCAGTTCCAGTCCCAAGGCCAGCAGGCTCACGACTTAGGAAAAGCCAATGTGTTTCAGTTCCAGTGTGAAGGCAGGAGAAATCCAATGTCCCAGTTTGAAGGCAGTCAGGCAAGAGGAATTCTCTATTATTTGCAGTAGGGTCAGCCTTTTTGTTCTGTTCAGGCCTTCAACTGATTGAACGAGGCCCACCCACATTAGGGAGAGCAATCTGCTTTACTGTCTATTGATTTAAATGTTAATCTCATCCAAAAACACTCTCACAGAAACACCCAGAATAATGTTTGACCAAATATCCAGGTACCCCGTGGCCCTACCAAGTTGACACATGAAATTTACTACTATGGAGGAGAAGCAGATTTGGAGAGGAAATCAAGAGTTTTGCTTTGGACATGTTAAGTTGGAGGTATTATTAGACCTCAAAGGAGAGATGTACTCAAGCAACTGGGTGCATAGACCTGTGTCCTTGAGATGCAGTACTTTTCTTTTCCCTGTGCATCCCATATGCAATCCTGATATGAAATTCCTTGTATTAACATCGACTTTAATTGATCCTGCCCTAGTTTTTAAGATTAAATGCTAATTTACCAACACTGATTTAGCTATATCAGAAAACGTATTTCTTAAGACATCATGGTTTCTCATTTTTCTGAACCCCTTCACCTTTGCTGTTTCGTCTTTCTGGATGCCCTTTCCTCATCTGTCCATCTGGAAAATATTTTTTAAAGATTCACGAGATGATATCACCTATTCCTTGAATCTTTTCCTAAATCATTTAGGCAAACTTCAGACTACAGACACTCCCATTCTTCCTTCTCTTCAGATTCTCCTTCCTTTCCTTTCTCTATTGTTCTTTCTTTCTAGAAAATAGAAAGTTTTCATTTTCTCTCTTTATTATATAAGCATACAATTAAAGCAATAAAGAAAAGAATAAATGATAGTAGAAAGCACCTAAAATCCCAAAATAATGATGAATAACTAGCTTTCTAGAGTTTGCTAGATTTATATACACAAAATTACGTAATTTTATAAAATAAGAGCATTTTTATAAACTGCTTTTGAAAATCAATTATATATCATAAAGATTTTTAAATGTCAATCAATATAGCTGAATATGACTCATTTTTAACAGTTGCTTATTTGAGTATGTGGATATAATGTAGTTTTCCCATCCCCCAATAGTGGTTTTCACTTTTTTTTTTGCTATGATAAGTAATGCGATAATTCATGTGTGCAATAATATATGAATCCTTTAAATTATTGCATATAATTCATTGTTTGGATATTATATAATTTATTTAGCCAGTCCCTAATTGATAGATATTTCAATTATAACACACACACGCACACAGTTGAAAGAATGGAAGGAAGGAAGGAAGGAAGGGAGGGAGGAAAATGTAAGAAAAGGGAGAATTATTGGCTTATATAATTGAAACTTCTAGGGCATCTTGGCCGTAGGCCCACCTGGATTCAGGACAGAAATGGTGTCACGAGGACTCTCCATTTCTTGGCTCTGTTTTCCTCTGAGTTGGCTTTATTTTCAAACAGGCTTTGTCTTTGCTATATCAAAGCTGGCCCCAGGCAGCTCCAGGCATTTACGGTCCTTAACTTCCATGATTCCTGGAGGAGAAAAATGTTCCTTTCCTGGCATTTCCAGCAAAATTCCCAGAGAGAGCTTTAATTGGACCAGTCTGAGTCACATGTCCATCTTTGCATCAATCACTGTGGTCAAGAGGAAGGTGATTTGGGTGACCAACATGCCCCTGCAACCAGGGAACGTTCAATCTCCCGCCCCACTGCTAACTTCATGGGCTGAGAATGTAGGTAGGAGGGTTTGAAAAGCTATAAAGGTGTTCTGTTACCAGATGACGTGTGCATGGTAATTGAGAAGCCAAAAGCAACAATACTTAAGGAGATTAACATAGTTTAAAAAAAACAACAGTGCTTGTGTCAAAAAAAACCCAGAAGTTTTTAATGACTACAGATCTGTATAATGTCCATGGCTGGAACTTCATTTTAACCAACAGATGCCATGTTGCTTCTACTTTAAGGTTGGGTGACCCTGACCCTTGCCAATCAGCCTTTTCTTCTTGTCTTTTTGCAACATCTGTCAGTTACTAATCCACGGCTGGTGAGCAGAACTGGATCAATAAACTTCCCCTGTCTGAGCGGCCATCACTTCAGCCCTATGCCTCGTCTGTTCCTTATGGCACCTGAGGTATTACAAGCTTTTTCCTTCTCCCATGCTGAAGATTTTCTTTAACAGAGAATTGGCAGGAGGGGATGCAGAAGAAATGAAAAGCGTGGCAGCCAAAGCTGAGACCTTTGTTTTAGATCTCACAGGCGCTAACTAATACACTGGTCCTAAAATGGTCACATTTCACATTCGATGATTTTCTGGCCTCCCCAAAAGCCAACGTATAACCAGAGTCATGACTGGACCAAGGTATGTGGATGCCTGGATAGGTTAATCATTTGGTGGACCTTGAAATCACTTTGTTTGGCATTTGCTCGAAGAAGAAACTGGGGGTAGCAGAAGAGATTCCATCCTTAGTAGCTGTTCCCCCTCCGTAGTCCCAAACTTGTATCCCCCAGTCAGTAAGACAAAACCCTTGTGGTACCAGGACATACCCTTCTTAGCAGGCAGATTATCCACCGTCTACCTTTGCGTGACTCTAGGGTCTCACAAACCCCACCCCACCACTACACCAGGCAGATGATGCTAGCATGCCTTCTAAACATGCACAGTGCTCCCCCAATGTATTTCTAGACAATACGGTTTTCTCCACCTCATCGCACACTTAGTTGGGTCATCCTTATACCTGCCCAGCTCAGAGAAAAGAAGAGAAATTTGAGGAAGCTGACATTAACAAGTGGATCACTAAATTTCGGAGCCAAAGTTAACCAATTCCGAGCCAATGTGAACCAGAATTTGGTGACATCAAGAAGAGTGAAATGATAGTATGTGTGTGATGGAGGACGAAGATTGGGTTGGGGAGAGAAGGAGAGTTTGCCAGCAAAACAAGATGAAACAGAAAACTATTTTCAAACACTTTTTAGCTGTGGAACCTTTTCTTCAAAGGCAATCTTACTCCTATTTGAGTTGAGTTGAAGAGCGGCCAAGAACCAACCAACTCCTCTCCCCACCATGCCCAGCCCCTGAGGCCCCTCCCAGGGAATTCTTAGGGCTCAACGTGGCTTAAAAACTGCTGACCTAGACTGTCTACTAGAGTGACAGTGAAGAATGCAGTTTGCTCAAAGACAAACTGATGTTGCTTAGGCTTTGTTCCAGTGTTAAAAAGGGAGCGTTCAGCTGAGGAACAGGCAATATTAAACCATTAAGCAGATAGCTTTGGGCAATTTTTCATCAGACAATGAAAGTGATGCTTTGTATACTTAAACTGTTGTATCTTATTATTTTTTTACCTTTTGAATGGCATGAGTAGAACGGTAAACCTTCCCTTAATATTGGCTGTCATTCTAACTAAGCTTAGGTTAATCTAATTTTTTTTTCCAATCCCCTTCTCACAGGTTTTGTCTTAACTGTGACAAACCCATTCCTATGGCTCCCTCAAACTCTGGTCAGTCAAGAGCTGACTACAATTATGTTAGCCTGTTGTATGATTTATCTTTCCTTCTCTCCACTAGATTATTAAGCTCCCCCGGGGAGGAAAATGTTTCTGTTCAAGTATGCATCCCTTGCGCCTAACGTAGGACTTGTCAATAGTCAATAAATATTTGCTGGATGGGTGACAATAGCAGCAACAGAAGGGCTCCAAGACACCACCACCACCACCAACAACAAAACACAAAGTTGAATTCAGACAGGTGCATAAGACAGAGGCTTTGGAGTTGATTTGGATATGAGTTATGTAAGCTCTTTAAGCCTCCATTTTCTCATCTGTAAAATGGGGATAATAAGATGGTGGAGTTACATCTCTCTCAAGTGTGTAGTTGTAATCACCTTAAAACCCTTACACCATCCATGAAGTGAAATAAATATGCATGGTGTATTACATTCCTCTACTGATTCTGAGCAACTTCCCTCCCTCCCTTTTTCATTTCTGAGCACAGAAGAAAGAGATGGAATATACATATACACACAAAACTGAGAGCATGTAGTTGAATTCATGTTAGAGCACATTTGGGCCAATTCTAGTTTACATACCTCCTAGGGTTGTTGGGATTATTAAGTTGGTTAACACAGGAAAAGCCTTGCCTAGTATCTGACCATGGCCATGGGTGTACAATAAACATGAGCCATTCCCCTTGCTGACAGACAGCTGATGCTCTGAGAGAATCTGTAAGAGGCTGGCTCTACTCCATTTGCCTTTCTTCCACCCCTGCACCTCTCTAAGCCAATTTACAGAATACCTCAAACCCCTGAGAAACAACATTTTGAAAAAACAAGCCACACCTGACTATGATTTTCTTATATTGCATTCAGATCGTTTCTACAGAATGGTAGTGCAGTCTTCCTCTCCTCGGGACTACTGTTCAGGACTGGTCACAACTCCCTTTCCCATTCTGTAATTTTGGTAAACTGAACCGTTCACTCTTTCATTTACTCATGCTCCCTAACGCAGTTACGGAGCTCTGTCATGGCCAGGCCCTGTGTTAGGTCCAAAGACTAACAGAACACAAGCGAGAGATAGACAGGTAGATAGACGATTATAATATAATGTGATAGTATAAGTGCCAAGACAGAGAACTGCACACAATTTTCAGAGCACCAAGAAGGTGACTAACCCAGAGCTGGGGCTGAGGGAAGCCTGGCCAAAGACAGCCTTCTGGAAGAATTTCTCCTTAGCTGAAACCCTCCTAAGCATTGTAGCAAGAGCCTTCTGTTAAAGTGAGATCTGGGTAAAAGTCAGTGATCTTAATTTCATAGAAATGTAGACCCTTAAAATTAGAAGGAACCTTAGGGACCTTCTTCTAATGTCGTGTTTCTTCAATAGTGTGTGTGCTCTGGGAGTCAGACAGCCTGGGTTCAAGTTCAGACTCTGCCACTGTTCATCTCTGGTTTGGGGAAAGTTCCTTAAGCTTTCTGTGCCTCAGTTTCTTCACCAGTGAAGTGGGGGCCTAATAACAGAACCTGCAATAGAGCAAGTTTTCAGTGACTGTTGACCATTAAAATTATATCCTAGGCTATTGCTGATCACCAGTAAATGTTTGCTACAAAAATACAATTTTTCAGTTCTTTATTTGTTAAGTAATTGTTTTTGAAGTTAACAATTTGGCTGCTGATAGGCCTCAATAAATAAGAGATTTTATAAATATTTTCCCCAAATTTCAGAGGTCTTCAGCGTCTTACATGGAAGCCAGACCTTGTTCAAGGCAGATGCCTTGTTATCTCAGACTACTTAGCACTGAGAATAGAGGTACATGTGAAACAGAACGAAAGGCTTTTAAAAAATTTGTCTGCCATGGATTTAGATAACTTTCTCCTAATAACCATAAAACTATTATATACATATTAAAATACATGAACAAGAAAACAAACCCCATTAATTCACATTCCTCTCAAATTTATGACCTGGTCTAGAGCTAAGTAAACCCTTTTGTAATTAAAAAGTGAAAATTAATCACATAAACAGGGTCTTTTTTTTTTTTTTTTTTTTTTTGGCTGAGTTGGGTCTTTGTTGCTGCACGGGCGGGCTTTCTCTAGTTGCGGTGAGCGGGGGCTACTCTTTGTTGCGGTGCGCAGGCTTATCACTGTGGTGGCTTCTCTTGCTGCGAAGCACGGGCTCTAGATGCACAGGCTTCAGTAGTTGCAGCATGCAGGCTCAGTAGTTGTGGCGTATGGGTTTAGTTGCTCTGCGGCATGCGGGATCTTCCCGGAACAGGGATTGAACCCGTGTCCCTTGCATTGGCAGGTGAATTCTTAACCACTGCGCCACCAGGGAAGTCTGTGTAAACAGGGTCTTGTTAGGAATATTTAAATACTTAAGGAAACAAACTTTTGAAACACCCCTTGTCCATGGGGATGTCACCTACATACAATTGGTTTACTAGGTAGAAGGAGCTCATTAAAGTAGCTCTAAGAGGCCAGTAATTGTTAGACTAGACAGAGTGCATGCTTCAAAAGTTATAAAACTCTAAATCTTTAAAGATATTACATAGTTAAGATTTTCAGTTAAGTAACTACTGACCTTTCCCCCTAATAAGGAGGTTTTATTATACAGAGATAGACATTAACATGACACTCAAGGTACTAATGCTGAAAAAGTCTAGTCAAATTCCCCCTTCTGGGATTTTTGCCTTTGTGTTGCTGCTTCCCTACTGCTTAAAGGTCAGAATTCAACACATCCAGTTAAGGTTAGGGAAGGGTCTTGAACCCTGGGTGCTAGTGATTCTGGCAAAGCAGATGGTAAGGGGAGTGTGGTCTTTGTCACAGACTACCTGCCCAGGCAATTGTGAACTTAAGTAGATTTACAACTGCCTTCGATATTTACTCTCTCCTACACAGAGCTTTCTAGAGTGTGTTTCATTCTGTGGGAGATAACAGGACTTTGGCACCGCTAGGCTAAACAAAGTTAAACATGCTTTGTTGAAAGATTTCTTGCGGCCTTCACCATGGTAATGAATCTTTGAGAGAGAGATGCAGTACAGATCATCTCCTAAACTTAATTGACTCAGAAACCTTTTTGGTGAAACATCTTATAGGACCGGGTTCTTCAGAACACGCTCTAGAAAACAGTGTACTAATACATCTGCTGCATTGCCAAAGTAAAAAGTGTAATCAGCTTGAATCCTTTCAATGGTAGCCTGGTCCCCAGGATAGAGTCTAGACTTCTGGATGGCCTTGCACGGTCTGGCTCTTGCTTTTCTCCCAGCCTCGGACTCATTTCTCATCACACCCTCTCACACTCATGCTCCTGTGAGAGGAAACAAGTGTGGATTTGCTGAAACAATAGGTCTCAGAGCCTCGCTCCACTCTTTCCTAGCTCCCCACTTCATACCCCCGACCAACCTTAGCTTGGCTCACGTCTACCCAGTTTTGAGCATGAGTTCTGGAGAAGCCTGCTTAGACCTCCAAGCATGCACTTGAGGCCTCTTTTACGTGTTCCCGTACCCACTTCATGTTAGTCCCATATTAGTCCCTGCATCTACCGCCCTGAGTCTAGTTGGCCATCATTGAGGTTGGGACTGTGTTCTTCTTTTTTTTTCTCTTTATTGAAGTATAGTTGATTTACAATATTGTGTTAGTTTCAAGTGTACAGGAAAGTGATTCAGTTATACATGTATATGTATATATCTATCTTCTTTTTTTCAATTCTTTTCATTATAGTTTATTACAAGATATTGAATGTAGTCCCTGTGCTATATACAAGAGGTCCTTGTGTTTACCTATTTTATATGTGGTACTGTGCATCTGTTAATCTCATACTCCCAATTTATCCTTCCCCTCTCCTGCCCCTTTGGTAACCATAAGTTTGCTTTCTACAATACGTTTGTTTTCTGTCTGTGAGTCTGTCTCTGTATTGTAAATAAGTGCATTTGTACTATTTTTTAGATTCCACATAAAAGTGATATCGTATGATATTTGTCTTTCCCTGTCTGACTTACTTCACTTGGTGGGATCATCTCCAGGTCCATAGGGACCGGGTTCTATACACTGTCATGCTGCCTTCCCAGTGTCTACCACAGTGCCTGGCACACAGCAGGCCATAACTATATTCGTGGAATTACTGAAGTGATAGCTCTCGTTAGATGGTTGAGGGCACACCCCACTGCTGCCAGTAATTCAGGACTGCCTGGGCCCACTCTGTGGGCACATATAAAGGTTTGCTTACCCGTAGGTGGGCAGCAGGGGATTCCTATTCTCCCTTGGTCACCAAGTATTCTTTAGGGGACAATTAGGAAGCCAGTGCTATTTATTGATCCACATTAATAGGGCTGCAGAAGTGGCACATACACTGGAGTTTCTACACAGAGACCTCTTTCTTGACTCTGAGACACTGAGCCCTATCAGATGGACATGGGAGGATGTCGCAGAATTGACCTAAAGAACAGGGAATCGGGTTCAACTTCTTAGAACTGCCAGCTTTGGCTTAGAGGCAGAGCCTCAGGACCACCTGGCACAGGTACTTCTTCATCCAGCCCTTCTTCTCCTTGGCATCCAGGGAGATATCATCAAAGTCTCGGGATACAACCACGTAATTTCTTTCTCGTCACTGCTATGGCATCTCAGATTTCTTCGCCATTCTAGAGCAATAGCACTCATGATGTGTCCATAGCTCCCATCCGGAAGTTTGGCTTTGTAGCAGGCTCACGTAAAAAATAAAGATGGTCATGATACCAGAGTGCTTGGTAGGCAGAAGGGACTAAAATCGCTTCCCCAGAACATGGACTTCTCTAAGACTTTCAAGGAGTACTTTACGATGGTGACCAGCAAAGCTGGCAACCTTATAAGGAGATATCATGAGAATCTAGAAGTAGCCAGTATAAAAGCCTTGGCTTCTTCTAAAGTCACTGGAGTAGATGAACATCTCTAACTCAGGGTAACTTGCCTATGTTGCTCAAGACTTAAGTCTTGTTCACTTCCTGCTTTTCTCTTCTAATCGTCCTGCACAGTTAGGATGGGGTTTCCGACCTCAAGTGTGTCACAGTGGAAGACTTACTGCACAGGTCAATTTCCTCAAAGACTCGCCCCCCCCTCCCCCCGCCCCCATTCGCCATCACACAGCTTCACCGTCCTTCTTTTCCCCACATTTCGGTCTTGGAGCTCATGGCTGCCAAGACTCCCACTGTCTTGACGAGATACAAGATTGGTGCCTTGTGTGTGTGTGTATGTACATATACCCATGAACAGTCAGCCAGCTTTTCTTTGTGTGCTGTAGTCCACTCATGCACTAAACTCAGGCAGCAAACTATACTGTGGTTGTGCAAGAGTAGCTCCACTTGTCTTCGGGGAGCTCTGGGGTAAAGCCACAAAATGTGCCCCTCCACCTGCTCATCCCCCAAAGGGAAGGATGCAAATTCTTGTGTATTTTTGGCTTCCTTTCATCATAGGAGAGGTAAACAGCTCAACGGGAATGCATGTTGCTGCTATCGTTGGAATTTTTTTTTTTCAGAATGACCAACTCTCAGTGAAAAGTTAAATTCTGAGGCATAGGAAAAAAGCTAGAATTAGAACCCAAGTCTCCAGAAATGCTCAAGACCCTCAAACTTGCTGCCTCTGTAAATCAAATTGCAGTCTTGTATGGGTGATGTAGGTGCCACGGGGTAGGAGGAGGGGTAAGAATTAGACTCTAGTGCAGGGAGAGGAGAGTGAATGCAGAGTCATAGCTTCCTCTCTGCAGTGAAACCATATGTTTCCTGAATTAATAGAGATATTATTTAGTGAACATGTGCAATAGACAAAGGCCACTTCGTGATGTCTTTTTCTTAAAATTTCTTATAATTTTCTCTATGTTTTTAGAATCAGACCTGACTTTTTGCTATAGAACTCAGTTTAATTTCCTAACAGACTTGAAGGAGGGGCAGTTAGTTATGATACACAAAGTTGTATGTTAACTAACTAGCCCTCTGGAGAAGTATGGCAACTTCAGTGAAAGATACTCTTTCACATTGGTTTCACTGCTTAGAGGTAACCTCACACCATGCCAGTCAAGATTTTGCTGCCCATTTTACCAGATAATCCAATGGATGTTAAAGATATAGTTCACCATATAGACCTGATTAATTGAAGAAAAATATAGCTTCTTATTGCTGACACTATGAGGTTAGAAATAGCATCCTATGCTAATCTGCAATGCCAAGAAATGAAGATGGTTTAAAATCAGATCTCATGACTAATGCATGAGATCCGAAGTTCTTTTATTCCTGGCTATTTTAGAAAACTGAGGTGTATTTTTACCCAAAAAACTAATTCTATAAGATTTATTGAGGTAATACAAAATGCCTTATTATTAACAGCTCACAATCAAGATTTTTGTCCTACTAATGATCACAGAAACAGTTTCTCCATTTTAATTTTTTCAAAATTATGTATTTGCAATAGGTTAAGTCCAGATTCAAGGATATTATATTTGATCCTTAGTTGTTGTTAGTGGGGGGTTGTTTTTTTTTGATACTCAATATCTGGGGAGATGACAGAAAGTTTAGATTACTTTCTGTGGTTGTTCTTCCATTTTAATTGTACTTATTGTGAACTCATTTAAACAGAAAGAAATATATCTAGCTATAACGTATGCCTGGCATATTTGCTTGTTTTTGTTTTGGTTATGACAAACTAAAATACTGTGTTTTTCCTATAGCTCTAATCCATGCAATCTGCAATCTTTCCACTTGATTTACGAAGGACCCTTAATTACTGCTGTCATTAGCACCTAGTGTTCAAAACAGTCTGTTAAAATGTACTGTTAGTCTCACCTCCAAGTCCCTGCTTGCTGTATTTTAATTTTTTTCCAAGGGTAAGTAAAACAATAATTGCCCTAATAGCAACAATCATGATGTACAGCGAATTAAATAATATTCCAAGTTTTTTGTTGCCTATTTCTTTTTGTTCATAATTTGGCATTTGTGTGTTAAGACTGGCCTAGAGTTTGAACAAGTGTCCACAAGCAGGGTTACTACTAGCGAGGACTTATTACCTGGTTTCTAAAAACAAGCCACTCATTTGCCTTTTTCTTTCCACACGGATAGGGATGACAGACAACTGCTGCGAAGCTTCAGTGTTTCCGCCTGGTCATGCACAGTTCTGCAATGTAATGTATAAATGTATAACAACAACTTGGGATCACTTGATACCTCGTTTGGAATAAGGAAATTAAATCCAGCCAGGCGCGTCCCCACGGTCGTCCGCGCGCACACACATACACACATATACACAGGCGCGCGCGCGCACACATACACACACACGCGCGCGCGCGTCAAAAGTTGATTCATTCCCGAGATCCCCCAGAATCTTTCTTTTTCTCTTTTCTGGCAGCGCCGGCTTCCCAGTCCGGGTGGCAGTGAGGTTGGGGGCGTGGGAGGGGCGGGGAGGACGAGCAGAGGGAGGCGGGAGGCGGGAGGCGGGAGCCGGGTGCCGGTGCGCGCCGCGCCCGCTCCTGCCGGCGGAGAATCCGCGCCGGGTTTTGCGCCGTGTCCCCGGGCTTGTCTCACGGCCTCCAGCCGCCGCCGCTGCCGTGTTTACTGAGCTCGCGCGTCCTGATATCACTCCGCTGGCATGGAGGAGGAGGAGGAGGTGGAGGAGCGAGAGGAGGAGGAGGAGGCGGCGGCGGCGGCGAGCAGTTGATCATTGTGATGGTGGCAGGAGCAGCGGCGGCAGCGGCAGCCCAGCCGAGCGTTAGGGGCTGCTCTCCGCGCGGCGTTTTGCAAAGGACTTCACCGATCTACTTTTGCAGTCGCCTCGGACTGTCCATGTGTTTACTTCCCCCAGCCCGAGGATTCGATATCTAGGTTCCTGTGAAATGCAACTGAGCAGCCAAAGTACTTTGAGAACACGGGGCGGCATAAACACCAAAACTTTTTTTGTGGAAGGAAAATGCAATAAGCAAGCTTGCCGTTTTCCGATGCGGTGTGGAGTGAGTGTGTGTCGCGCGTGTCCGCACTGGAGGCATATGCTTGTGTGTGTACATGGGGTGTGTTTTTCGGTACGTAGGGAGAAAATGCTTGCCAACCACCGGAAATCTCCTGGAATTTATTAGAAAATAATGGATTATAAAAAGAAGGCAGGCGAAGAACGGATCTTCCCTTGAGTTGCAACCCGATTTGCTGCTGGCTCAGTTTGTTGTGATTCTTTTTGTTGATAGGTGTCTGATGGTATTCTGATAACACCCCCCTTTTTTCCCCTCGAGCTTTACAGTTTAAAAAAAGGAAACAACAACAACAAAAAAACCACCCCAAAATCTCTCCCCCTTTTTTTCGCCCGGTCGGGATCGCTGTTTCCATCCATGTGCTTGCGTCTCCCCCGCGTTCCACTTAAACTATTTTAATCCTTGGACCCAAGGAGGAGGCTGATAGGGGGTGGATAAAAAAAGTTCTTCCAAAATAGTGTGCCCGGGGAGCAGGATGGGGGATTTCGCAGCCCCCGCTGCTGCCGCGAATGGCAGTAGTATTTGCATCAACAGTAGCCTGAACAGCAGCCTCGGCGGGGCCGGGATCGGTGTGAATAATACTCCCAATAGTACTCCCGCTGCTCCGAGTAGCAATCTCCCCGCTGCCGGCTGCGGCGGCGGCGGCGGCGGCTCCGGGGGCCCCGGCGGCGGATCGGCGGCCGTCCCCAAGCACAGCACGGTGGTGGAGCGGCTCCGCCAGCGCATCGAGGGCTGCCGGCGGCACCACGTCAACTGCGAGAACAGGTACCAGCAGGCTCAGGTGGAGCAGCTGGAGCTGGAGCGCCGGGACACCGTGAGCCTCTACCAGCGGACCCTGGAGCAGAGGGCCAAGAAATCGGGCGCCGGCACGGGCAAGCAACAGCACCAGAGCAAACCCCAGCAAGATGCGGAGGCTGCCTCGGCGGAGCAGAGGAACCACACGCTGATCATGGTGAGGGCGCGCTGGCAGCGGGCACGGGGCGCGCGCGTGGGGGGGGGGGCGTGGAGCTTCTTCCACGGGGGGCACGGGGATCTGATTTGCACCGCGGGCGAAGCGGGCTGAAGCCGAAGGGTTAACGTCAACTTTTGTGAGGTAAAAGCTGCCGTCGCCGCTACCTGTTAATCTGTCAGGGTTGTCAGATTTGGGGAAGAGGGGGCGAGAGGGGGAGAAGCCAGTCACGACTGCGAGGGGCGGAGGGAGCCTGGAGGAGCGTCGGAGTGAGGCACTGGAAAAGTTTTACCCCCCTCTCCCTTTCTTAGATACCGATTTGAAAGAGTGAACCCAGAGTTGAGACCTCGCTCCTCCTCTTCACCGCTCCCCACCCCACCCCTCGCCTGGCCGCCTGGGCTCCCCAGACCGGTCCCCCTTCGCCCACCCCTCTCAGCACGTCCGCCGAGTGCAGGGAGAAATTGATGCTGTCGCAGATTCTGGGCGGGCACCAGGCCCTCGAACCTGGGGGGAGGAGGAGGAGGAAAGGAGATGCTCTCGCCTCCTCTCCCCAGCTCACCCTCTTTGGGCTGAGAAAGTCTGAGAGTTTTGTGAATGAACTTTGAGGTGGGTGAGAAGCAAGCGAAGGTGGCTGCGCGCGCGCGCGTCCACGAGAGCGCGCGCGGATGCGGGGCGCGGATGCGCTCCCTCGCAGCTCGAGACCCCGGGCTGGCCCGGCAGGTGGAGCGGCTCCGAGGGTCGCGGCACTCGCCGGGGCGGGAGGGGAGAGCGACGCCCTGGGCTTGCGCGGAGAGTCCCCGCCACGCAACTTCGCCGGGGATTCTCTCCCCTCCTCCTCTTGAACTTGCTTGCACAGAGCTCTCTCCGCTGCTCTCCCGCCCCGCTCCCCGCCAACTTTCCGGGCCAGTCTGATAAGCCCGGAGGGGTGGAAGGTAGCGAGGAGGTGAAAGAGGCTTAAATGGCTGGGTGGGTGGGTTGGAGGTAGGAGGAGCAGCCAATGGCTTAACTTCTCCGGGAGGAAGGGGCAGTTCCCACCCCCTAACCCTGAGGGTAGAATCCTTTCTCCTATCTCCACTCTCCGGTTCTTTTGCTTTCCTTTCGTTGGGGGGGGGGGGGGAGCCGGAAGCTTGAGAAAGGTGTCTGCAGCCCCCTCCGCCACCGCACGGCCCGGATTTGGGCTGCGCGCGTGTGCGGAGTGGGGCGGGCGGTGGGAATCCGGGAGCGTAGCGGGGCCGCGCGCCTTCTCGCGTTTCCCCTGCAGACCGCACCTCGATCGGCGGCGCGGGAGGCCTTCTCGCTGTGCGGCTTAGAAATCGCGCACGTCCCCGGTCTGGGGGTCGTCGGCGTCGGAGGTGGTGCGGGTGCGGGCTTTCGCTGGGCGTTCCGTGACAAAGAGCCGGCTTGGGGGAGGGGAAGAGGAGAGGCCGCGGCGCTCACTCCCCACCCTCCCCACCTCCCCCCACCCCGCACGTGAAGAGGAACAATTTGTTTATCTTGGGCTTCAAGAATCCTTCCCTCCTCCCTGCTCTCCGAGGCCGCCCAGCCCCTCCTCCCTCCCCTCCCTCCTCGGCGCGATCCTGCCCAGTCCCGCCGGCAGCACCTTCCCTCCTCCCCTTCCTCGCCCCACCACCCCGGTACTCCTTTTCCTCCTCCCACCTTCCTCGAGCCCGCCTTCCCCCTCCCTTCTGGAACGCGGCCGTGGGGGAGGGAGCGGGAGGCGCTTTGTCCGCCTGGCGGCCCGGCTCGCCCGGGAGGCCGCCCGGCTGGGAGGGGCGCTGCGCCCCGAGGCCCTGCCCCTCCCCCGCGGCCGCCCCCGCCCCGCGGGCCCGCGCTCCCCCCCCGCCCCCGCCGCTGAGCTTGCCCGGAGCGCGAAGAAGAGGCGGACTCGGTGGGGAGGAAGAACGACGGTCACAGAGTCAGGGAGGGAGGTTCTCGCTTTACAAACAGGAAGCCGAAAACCACTGACACACTGTAGCTTTTCTGATTGTACCCGGAGGCGGGGTCGGACCTGCATCTTGACTGTATCTCGCATGCCCTGCTGGTACCTATTTCTCTCCGGGTCCGCGCCGTCTCCCATTCCCCGCCCCCCCTTCGCGATCTGCCACCGATGGGGAGACCCACTTCGTGAACCTAAGACTCAAGTAGTATTTGAAAGGCGCTGAGAATATCGTCGTTGCCTGCTCCACACCCTCTTTTCCTGTGTTTGTACGCCCCACAAGCTCGGATTGCGTAGGAATGGGCTTCTTTTCGGGAGGCTCCAAAAATCTCAGTCCCACGGCCTCTCTCCCGACCTTTGGGGATGGAGGACTGTTGTGGCGTTACCTCGCCAGCTGAGCAGCGCTGGAACAAAAAGCCGGTGCCCGGTCGCTTTTGATCGCGGGCGAGAGCAGTAGAGTTTGCGGCCGGAAAGTTTAGCGTTTGGGTTGTGTTCTCTCGAGGGTGCCATATCTGCCCTGGGAGGGGTAGTGGGGGCACTCCGGGTGCGCGCGCCTGGGTTATGATACACCCGCAGGTGGGAGCAAACCCAGGGTCCTGAAGTTACCTGGAAGGAGGTAGCAAGCCCAAGCCAGAGCTTACTTTTGAAAATGAAAAAAGATAGTGCTTACTTGAGTGGATGAGACCGAAGCAGTACATTTCACGGTGAATCCCAGTTCGGCAGGTTAACAGACTGGAAAAATGATTGCCTGAAAATAACATTTTTCTATCAATTTTGTGACAATAATTTAGCCTATCGATTAGACCGATGTACAGGAGTATGTTCTAGCTTTAACTGTATTTCACGTATGCATCTCCCATTGATATAAGTGGTCCAAGTATGTGTGATGAGTGTAATGAAAATAAACAGCCTTAAACCTTAAGCAAAGAGTTGCATGTAAATTCTAGGTACCACAAAAAAGAAAGGAAAAAGTTAACATCCTCCTCTACAAGTTATTTTTCCTTTAAAAATAGTTTAAAATTGTACATTGGCCCCTGAAATGAAAGAGTATTTTAACTTAGACTGTGTGTGAGATACAATCTTGAGAACAGGTTGCAAAAAACCACGTTAATCTTCCTTTTTTTGAATTAGCTGCTGGATTTTAGTTGGGCTCTGGGAGGGGGGCGGGGCACAGAGCAATTATAATTAGTTCTCAGATTGAGCTATTTGGAAACCCCTGAAGAAAAGCCATAATCAACCAGAGGCAAATAATGATGGTGATGATAAAAATAAAGATGAATAGGATTCTTTTCTGTTTTATTGCTATTGTTTACCTTCTGAGGGCCAGTATGTCCAAAGTACTAAATATTGATTAGTTCTCTTTCTGCTTGGCTTGGATTAGGAAGGCAGTCTAATCAAGGCTTTACCTCTTTTGATTTGTTTTCTTATACATTTACAAGCACAGGCATGAAAAGCAAACAAGCAAACCAGAAGCAGGGTGCGTGAGGTGAAATAGAAATCTTCCTTTGGCTCCAGGCTGCTGGGAGGGGCCTCCGTTTTGTGTGGGTCCATAATAGCCCTGTTAGAGAGTGGATAGCCCAGGCCTGGGTTGGAAGCTACATTACTTCAGCTGAAAGGTAGTTTCTGACATGTAGTCAAATGACTCTCCCAGCACACACTTTCTTTATTCAGAAGGGTCTCCCCCTCCTCCCCTCCACAAGAGTTGTTGGTGAGAACTATTGATTTCACCTATTAGAGAATCTCACTGAAAAGGTGTCTTCTCCTAAAATAGTTTTCATTTGTGGTAGCAGAATGAGACATTGTTCATTTTCTGTACTTAAACCTGAAGTCCTGGTTAAAATTTTAAGATAAATTCCAACTGACAGTTCATTCTCAAGCCAAAGATAGAGTGGCTTGACAAAGGTGTAATCATTCAGGCATACCAAAAAGCATGACAATGCAGTCTTCAGAATTTCAAAATGGTGGTAGTCTTACTTGACCTGGATAAATTCCGTGTTTTCATAACCTTTCTACTTCATAGCGCCATCATAACTTTCTGAGTGTGCTTAATTTATACACAGCTTAAAGACTGTATAAATCCATGTGATTCCTGCTCTGAAGAGTTTATCACATAAAATTCATTTGATAATAAGCATATTAAACGCTGAGTATTAGAGAAAACTGCAACCTATCCAAAATGTTCTCATCTATTTCTGGAAGAGAGCCAGGAAATGTCAAGATACTTACTAGTCCAGGGCTAAAACTCCGTATAAATGAATCCAGTTTCCCATTTCTTATCCTGTTGAAGGTAAATTACTGGCTTTGTAGCTAGGTTTTTTGGCAAGCTTATAATGTCAAACCATTTCTAAATCTTTCCTATGAACCTTTTCTTTGGCTTATCCTGTTCTGCTTTCCTGGGTGATAGGATTGATAGTGTCCCTTGAAAAACCTTTCATAGCCCACCCAGGGTGTGCCTTAAGTTTGTGAAAAACTTTTTGAAATTTCATTTCCCTGTGCTTCACAAGTGTTTGTCTTTTAATTCTCAAGAAGCATTGAACAAAAAAAAAGCTACAATACATGTTTAATTGTGTTATGTATGTACTTTAGTTGTGGTGCATTTTATTTAGTACTGGGCAGCCAACGATCAGAAAAGTAGAGGCATAGTTAGTTAATCATTCATCATAATCTACAAAATGCTCTTCAGGCTGAGTTCCTTTCCCAAGGAAAGCTGAGTTTTCAGGCAGATGGCATGTTTGATACTTTCTATCCAGTCGCATTAGAATCATAAGGGCAAGCTTTAGACTCTTTGGAGGTTTTCTGCCACTTGATATGAGGAAAATGAACAGTCCCTGGACAAGGTGTACTGACATTTCTGTAAGAAGGAGGAGGATTTTAAACCTTAAAATGGAGTTACATAGAGTTATTTTCTAAATACCTCTCTGAGACCAATATAGCCAACTGTTGTTAAAAAGGTTTCCTGACAAGGTTTTTCCATTTGGTTGAGATAAGAATGGGGGAATCTCTCCCTCTCTCTCATTCGTGCTGCTACTATAGGAGGAACCTAGTATGATAAGCCATTCTGCACACTACGTAGTAGTTCTTGGATATGTCTGAGGTACTTAGGGTTTATTTAGTGTCGCTTACAGAGTTTTACTTGCAATCGGTGCTCCATGTGTATTAATTAACACTTCTGTACTACATTCTTGAGCTTAAGATGGCTAAATTCTGTCATCTCTTTCCACATTACCCGTCATAGAGAACTGTGAAATCAATCAGACATCAAAGTCTCATAAAAAGGAACATATTTAAAACTCAGTCCCAAGATTTTCAGAATATCTGCCTTTTAATTCTCCCAAATAGCTTTGCATTTTTCACTCTATTATTCAGAGGCTGATGATTGAGTTTTCAGATCCAGCTGTTTGCCTTGTTTTTCTTTCAGCCTCCTGCTGCCAACCTTTTGGTCTTTTCACTGATCTTTAGCACTTTTACCGAAGAGTGGGAAGAAGCAATAAGAAGAGAAATTTAATTTTGGTGCTTCCTCCTCTATAACTAATGAAACAATTGGATAAGATACCAATTATTTTGGAATAATTATGGGTTTGATTCAGTATACCATTTACTCTTCATTAGTGAAAATCATAGAGAATAGACTGGATTTTTAAATGTCATTCATTCATTCAGTGATTCTGGTACATAGTCCGTAGTGCTTCATGGAAGTGAAAAAGCTAAATCACACTCTTGCATCCAAGACTTTGACAGCGTAGTATGTTCTTTTTAGATTTTCAGTATTATTTAAGCTAGGTTTAAGGGAATAACAGGTGTTTGTTTTTTAATCAGCATTAGACTTGATGCCAGTGACTTCTCAACAGTTTCAGGCTGAGTTATTCCCCTTTCCTGTGACATTTTCAGTAAAATAGTATGCTTACTTTCGTGTTGTTTCAAACTAATTTGACATTGCAAAAGAAGCTGATTTACAGATATCTGCGCCAAAGTTATTGGATCCCCCTAATCAAATTTTCATTTAAAAAATACAGCATGCTTTTCAGACAGACACATTCAAAAATTCACTATTCATGTTTGTGAGATAGAAATGGAGCTTTTGGAAAATCAGCTATCACCAAAAACTTAGGAAAAAAAAACAACCTTTTTTTGTTGTTTAAATCTAACAAAGTTTAAAGAACTAAAGGAATAAGACTGGATAAAATCACTCAGAAGATGGAGTTGAGGGCCTGACGTATAATGAATACTTAAAGATCATACGGTTCTATTCCGTGGATCAGAGAAGGCGCACACTTTGTTTTAAAAGTATACCTGGCTATTCCATCTGTTAAACAGTTGAAGGGCTTTTGAGCTGTGGATAAGCAACTCCATTTGGGAAAGAAACACGGTGTTCCCTTAGGGCCACCATACACACGTGCATAGAAAAAGCCATTACTACTATGGCTCAGTGCTTTTTTTTTTTTTTTTTTTTAATGGCAAGCTGTGCATTCTGTTCTTGGGGGAATTTAATAAAAATCTCAAAAGGCCTTCAGCACTTCCTCTGACATAAGGAAAGTGATTTCCTAAGAATAATTTAGACACCTCTTTTAATCATATTGGACCTTCCATTGGTTGGAATGACGTTTATGCTGAAGTAGAATCTTTTAAAGTAAGAATAACTAACATTCATCCTCCTTAAGCAATGGCTTAACAACCATAGAAAACTTGAGCGAACTATTTAAACTAACAACCTCCAGAATTTCTAACTCCTGAAGTCTCCATTCTGTTGGGTAGAATCTGGTTTTGTAATGTCTCATGTTATGGACTCTCAGTCCTCAACACATTTCACTTGTGCTTATGTGTGCGAAGACGATTTTTAGGATACGTTACTGTATCATTTCTCTCCTTCCCTCTCGCAAGATCTTTCTCCACCTCCAGAAAACCCATGGCTGGGCCGGGGCTTCTATCCCTTCAAAAGAAAAGGCTGAAGTGCTGAGTCTATTCGTGCAGATTCAACCTGGGTCGTAACTGACTCAGAAGGATTGCACAGCTGTAAGACAAGCTCTGCTAGTGCCCTTCATTCTCACAGTGGTGGGTTATTTTTCTTTCTTTGATTGTTTGTTAGATGCTGAAAGTAACTCAGTGATTGAGAGTACCCAGTAAAGGACTTTAGGAGCTCTAGTGGTAAGGTAAGAGAGGCAAGAGGGGGTGAGGATTTTGGAGGCATCTCCTGGAATGGGTGGCAAAAGAGGTGATTGGTTTTGCTCATTTGGGGTAAACAGATAGTATCCTGTTGCCTTGGGAGTTTATGGTGATAACATATGCTTTTAGTAGTCTATTCTGAACCTGCAGACCTTACTAAAACTCAAATATGTATTTTTCAGAGCTAATGGCATTACTGTTTGTATTCCAATATCTGGGAAAAAAAATCATTTCCTAAAATATTTCCATGCTCCTTTAAATGACTACCTCTGCCATTGAAATGGATTTACCATAGGATTCCTTTAAATCAGAAATTCTCAATCGGTGGAGATTTTGCCCCCGCCCTGAACATTTGGCAACGTTGGGACACATTTTTCAGTTGTCACAACTGAAGGGGTGCTACTGCTGTCTAGTGAGTAGAAGCCAGGGATGCTGTTAAACATCCTACAATGCACCCACAACAAAGAGTCACCCTGTCCAAAATACCAGTGTTGCTGCTATTGAGAAACCCTGCCTTAAACAAGGAGCTCCCCTAGAATGTTGAAAGTACAGAGTGTGGCTTTCCTCACAGCTTTTCAAAAACACTCTTACTACTTAACCAGGTGGAGAAGGGAGGGGCTGCTGTTAGGAGGTAGGGAGTCCCTGGGAAGAAGTCAAAGCGCCGGCCGCCCTGTTGCATCTCAGCTCTGGACAGTCTGGCTTTTCACTTCATGTTGGGAAGGTGAACAGTAGTCATTCTTTTTACCTCCCGGAGCGATTGTTCGGCTCAAATGAATTCATATATGTAAGAGTCCCAAAGACTTGATGGTGCTACACAAAGGCTAGGCTTATTTTTATGAATTACTGTCCCATCACTTATTTGCGTGCCTCCCACCCAAGTGCAGACTTAGAGTGATTTGGGGCTTATTTCACTCAGGCATAAGCCAAGGTCTCATGGTGAGGGCTTGAGCAACTGCTACATATTGGACACAATTTCTAGGCATTGGGGATACAGTAGTGAACCAGGGTCCTTGCTCTCGTTGGACTCACAGCAGAGCATCATTCATGTTTCAGATTAGCTGTATAAAATGGTCTTTGTGGTTTTATGAGAACGTGTTAATGGAAGTCATTAATAACCCAACATATAGGAAAATCCCAAGGATACTAAATGCTTTGTATCTTCTTGCAAGCTTTCTATAGCTTTCTTGCATTGCTTTCTAAAGCAACATTTATTTCACTGTCTTTCAAATAAAATCACTTTGTGGAGGGGAGAGGGTTAGTTGGTGTGGTGGAGAATAAGATTAAAGGATGGTTGTTAAAAACGAGGCTGATGATCATCTTTCTTTCCCTTTTTTGGACTAGGTAACACTTGTAGCACCATAATCATCGCTTGACATCAAGCTTTTAGAGGAAATTAGACAAAGATAGGGAGCATTTAGAAAGAAACAAGCAGAAAGGTGCAGGGGCTTGAAACCATGTCACATGAAGAACAGTTGGGAGACCTGGAGGTGTTTAGTCTGATTTCAGGGATGATATGATTGCTTTCTTAAAATATTTGAAGGGCTGTCATGTGAAAAAAGGATTAGATGTGCTCTTATGGCCTCAAGGGGATAAAGTTAGGATCAGTGGTTGGCGGTTATTAGGAGTAAGGTTTGGTTTAATATATTAAAAAAACAATTATATGAAAGTGGAAGCTGTTCACAGATGAAATGGGCTGTGTTGATGAGCGAAAATGTGCCAGCAAAAGTTGTTCAATTAGCTGAAATGTTGGAGAATAGACGACATCTTTTTTAAATTATAAAACTTTAAAACAATATAAAAATAAAATACCAGTGAAAAGAGGATAGGGCCTTTGTCTCTTTAATCGTCTTTATATCCTCATGATAGAAAAAGATCTAACTGGGAATTCCCTGGCAGTCCAGTGCTGGGGTTCGATCCCTGGTCAAGGAACTAAGATCCCACAAGCCACGTGGTGCGGCCAGAAAAAAAAAAAGAAAAAAAAAGCAATGACAAAAAAAGACCTACCTATACATGGGAGGAACTCTAAATATTTGTGGAAGAAATTGCTTAATGAAAATGAGTAGATTAAGTGACTTGATTCCTCTTCCTCAGTGTCTCCCCTGTGCCCCCAGAAGTTATCACGGTTTAGAATCTCTCTCTCCAGACCTTCTTCTTTTTGCTCACATGTATGCTATATAGTGTACATCACCACACACCACACGTTAGTTTTTTCCTACTTGAATGGAATCATATTATAAATGTGGTTCTGAGATTTACTTTTTCCACATAATATATTTTGGAGACCTGTCCAATTCGATCCACACAGATCTTCAACTCATTTTTTAAACTGTTATATAGCATTCCGTAATAAAATGTTCCATAATTTATTGAATGATCCCCTATTTCGAGAGACTCTGGTAGTTCCTCATTTTCTACCAATTAAGCCTTACTTAATTGCAATGAACATCCTTATCCATATATCCTTGTATATGTGAGCATTTCTGTAGCACAGATTGACTTTTTTCCGTATATGTAATATGTATAAACAGAAGAAGTCGGCCAAAAAAATCTCTTAATCTAATATTGTTTAACATAGACCTCGAATCTTATTACAACCTATTTTAGGGCAAATGATAATTGTGTCTCCTGAAAAATATGGCTTAAAAAAAAAAAGTATCAACTCTAGCGACTGGTGTGTGTCTTTGCAGTCTGTGTGAACACTTAATTTTTAAAGGCTGTATATCTGGCCACACATCTTACACGAATGACTTTCTTTTCATCTGGTCCCAATGACCAAGTGAGTAGGAGTCTAGTTAACAGCTCCTGTTCATGCTGTGAAAGTGGGAACTTCACTGTCTTGAACAAGTTTGTAGTTCTCTTTACCTTTCCTGAGCTTTGTGTTCCCCAGGCCTGCATGGCTTTATGTGTCAAATGTGCATCCATTGGTGATACAGTACCTGGGGTGGCAGCGGGTGCGCCTTTGAGTGGTCATAAAAATCGCAAGTCCGTGAGTTGCCACTTCCTACAGGTTCAGTTACCCTGACTAATCCAGTCATCTGTGTAACATGGTAATAACAACCTGCTGACCTGGCCAGCTGTAGAAAATGCATCAAAATGGACTTGCCTCCACAGTTGCCTTATAGCATTTGTTTCCACAGTGAGTCCTATCAGTTTTCATTACACACAGGTGCTGAAGTGGTCTCAAGACCGCCCTCCTTCAGGCTTCTTGGTCATTTTGATTTACCTCTGGCCTGGCAGTTGCCCTACGGCGAGATACTAAGAACTATAGTCTATATTTTTAACGGAGCCGGAGGAGTTTGGCTCTAGGATCTACGCTCTTGGCTACAATATTATTCTGCCTTCACCTGACTGAAGGGTTCTCTCTTGAAAAGGTTGAGTGAGCAGCTGCCTTTTCTAACTAACCATGACCTCCCAAGGAGCAGTCCTCACCTATTTGAACTTCCTTTAGGTTTTAAGATCGGTTTGAACAGGAGCCCACATGAAGAGCCGTGGTAGTGCTGGTCCTTGGCTGGCCCTGCTGTTTTCTAATGAGGATCCCTCCCCTTTGCTGTCTCTCGGCCTCACATACCTCTGGCCTCGTGTGTCCCTCTTTCCTCGTCTCCTTTACCACCATCTCATGTTCTACCTTTGTCAAGTGACAGTAGGACCTGGAAACTTGTACAAAATGTAGGTGGCAGTGATGTGAACAACAGAAGTAAACCGAGGGTGGAGATGTAGGTGATTGGTGTCGACTTTAGAGGTCATTCTCTCCCAAGTGATTCCAATAAACCAAGCGCTCTGCTTCAACTGATGACCTAGATACTGAGTAGCGGCAGCCATCTTCTGCCATTTAGCTGCACTGCCGAGCATCTTAGTGGGAAAAACCCCTTTGGCCTGCTAAGCAAATGCAGCTCTGTGCTCACCGCAGCCTTTAGGGGAGGGGGCTTCAGTTTAAAGGCAGCTGGATAGCTTCTGCCTCAGTAGCTTACATAGCGAGAGTTGGTTGGGCACATAAAATAAGAACCTTGCAACTAGGCCAGCCAGTAAGATCAACGAAGACGTTCCTCATGTTGCTGCTCTGGTCACGCAATACAACTTTAACCTTTGACTCTTCTGCTGACAGCCAAGTTTAAACAGTGAAGTTTAGTTTTTGCTAGTCTACTGAGGAGTGTCATCTGACTTTTTTTGTGCTTGCTTCTGATTTTTCCTGGATCTGTTTCTTTCAATTTCTAGCACTAGAATGTCTTCTTTGAAGGATGACTTCCACATATGTATAAGGCGGACAGCTGCCTTGCATTTTGCCCCAAGTATAACATTTTACCTTTACATGATTGTAGACAGATAAATGGTTCTCTGTTTTGAATATTACTTGTTTCATAGCTATCTGATTATCGTTATTAGATAAAAACTGCTTTCCAAAGGCTGGTGAGATTACAGCTATGCTGCAGTAAACTTCTAATTGCTAATTCCTTTGAAAAGCATTTTCTTATTTCTCTTTGAAAGAGTCCAGAGATGATTTGGAATAGGTAATACATGCTTAGAATCAAGTTTTACCTCATTATGGAGTTTTTAAAAAACATATCTTACAAAAAGGAAGTGTTTCAGACCTGTTTTTTTGAAGAGAGTTCAATAACGATGGACATAAATTCATTCAGAGGTATTATCTGGAGGTTAACGTTAGCATTTATGCAAAGAAATCGGACATTTTGTCAGAGCTGGACCAAATTTTCTGGATACTAAGTAAAAGAAATAAAACTGCTTTAATGGTTGGTCCTTGAGTTTTGGCTTCAGAATGGCTAAGTGAGTTCCCAGCGGGGGTAAAACATACATCCCCTAGGCCCACTCCCATCCTCTATTCTGGGCTCCTTTCGTCCCCAGTTCTAATCCACGGTGGCATTTCAGTCCGTCCTTCCTCCCGCCGCCTTGACAAGAGATGTGTCTGCAGCAGTGGCTGCCTTTGCAGAGTATGCAGGTGGTGTTTATCTTTAATCACTTAAGGTATTTCCTCACAGTGGTGTGTGCAGATCAGCACCTCCCTGGTTGTAACATTCTCTTACTGTTCACATCCTGCAGTAGCCCTTTCCTGGGAGATCCTCTGGTGTTGGGTAAACAGAGGTGGTTTATATAAAGAAGCAACTTTCTCAGTTTAGAAGTTGTTGCAGCTAAAACGGTTGAAAATGTCTTTTGCAGTTTAACTGGGAATTCCTAAATGGTTTGCAGCTGCTATTGGATTTTTAAAAACATGTTCAAAACACGTTCGTTTTCTTCCATGAAGCACGGAAACAATGACTTGAGATTTGGATTTCATGCTGCTGACTGCTCGGAACCTATTGAAGGACTATTTGAAAAAGCTGTTTGTCATAACATTGGATAACCATATCAAAAAAAATATTTTTGGGGAGGTTGTTTGTATATGTTAGAGTGGAATAGGTCTGGAGCCCACGATGAACTTGGACCATGTCATGGTAACTTGGAGGGTGGCAAAGTAGGATAAACTGGTACTTTGGGGATCTGGGAAATCTGGCACCCCGGCTATTGAAATTCAAATGGACTGTTGCCTTTTTTTTTTTTTTCTTCAGTGTTTGATCCTGTCCTTAGATTGAAAGGACTGATATGAATCATTCAAGGGCCTTTTCTTAACCTGAAGTTTGTGGTCTGAGATTCCAGTTGGAACACTTGGATATATGTAACAGTAGTTTCAAGGAAGGGAGCTTAATGATAGTGTGTGCCTGGGAGAATCGTGTCTTTGTTCCCTCCGCTGAGGTGCAGGTTGTCTGTGTTACTGGTTTGGTAGGCTCCGTGTTTATCTGTGGTCTGGAATGTCAAAGGACTGCCAACCTAAGAATTTTGCTTCCCTCTCTACCCTAAAGTGATGGTGTTGGAGTTTCTCGTATTGGCTCATGGGGGCGGGGACGACCATATATGGAAGAGGGAAGGGGGATTGGCCGGCTTTGGTATTCTCATCCTTTCTTCCTAATGCCATTTTCATTACTCTATTAAGAGAGAGTAGATATGCTGAGTAATTATTTATGTCTGTCTTTTCCTTCACAGTGTAATGCACACTTCACTTGTTTTCTTCAACTTTTCGTAATCTGTGTGTTCGTGATACACTGAAGAGCAATAAATTTGAGAAGAGAGATAATTAGCTTTGACAGACTTACAGAACTGAGACTGTAAGAGGAGGAAGCAAGAGGGTTGCTTAAGCAAAGGATTCCATTACTGGGTTTGAGGGAAATTATCCAGATAAATTCTTCAGTGTTAAAATTCACAACCATCTGGGTGGCCCGGGTTATAAGAAGAAGTGGATTATTGTGTGATTTTTAAGAATTTAAATATTTTTCATAGTTTAAAGAAATACTTTTTTATTCCCAACATAAATTTTTTTTTTAACATCTTTATTGGAGTATAATTGCTTTACAATGGTGTGTTAGTTTCTGCTGTGTAACAAAGTGAATCAGCTATACATAAACATATATCCCCATATCTGCTCCCTCTTGCCTCTCCCTCCCACCCTCCCTATCCCACCCCTCTAGGTGGTCACAAAGCACCGAGCTGATCTCCTTGTGCTATGCGGCTGCTTCCCACTAGCTAGCTATTTTACATTTGGTAGTGTGTATATGTCCATGCCACTCTCTCACTTCATCCCAGCTTACCCTTCCCCCTCCCCATGTCCTCAAGTCCATTCTCTACATCTGCGTCTTTATTCCTGTCCTGCCCCTAGGTTCTTCAGAACCTTTTTTTTTTTTTTTTAAGATTCCGTATGTATGTGTTAGCATACGGCATTTGTTTTTCTCTTTCTGATTTACTTCACTCTGTATGACAGTCTCTAGGACCATCCACCTCACTGCAAATAACTCAATTTCGTTTCTTTTTACGGCTGAGTAATATTCCATTGTATATATGTGCCACATCTTCTGTATCCATTCATCTGTCGACGGACACTTAGGTTGCTTGCATGTCCTGGCTATTGTAAATAGAGCTGCAATGAACATTGTGGTACATGACTCTTTTTGAATTATGGTATTCTCAGGGTACATGCCCAGTAGTGGGATTGCTGGGTCATATGGTAGTTCTATTTTCAGTTTTTTAAGGAACCTCCATACTGTTCTCCATAGTGGCTGTATCAATTTACATTCCCACCAACAGTGCAAGAGAGTGCCCTTTTCTCCACACCCTCTCCAACATTTATTGTTTGTAGATTTTTTGATGATGGCCATTCTGACCGGTGTGAGGTGATATTTCATTGTAGTTTTGATTTGCATTTCTCTAATGATTAGTGATCCCAGCATAGCATTTTTTTAACCATTTTAAAATTGAAGTATAGTTAATTTACAATGTTGTGTTAGTTTCAGTGATTCAGTTATATATATGCATATAATAATATATGTATTCTTTTTCATTGGTTGGATTAAATTATTCCGACTATCGTACATTATTTTCTCTTTTCTGGATTAAAAAGAAAATGTGTGGAACAGAGTGTGAGAGGTTGACTATGTCAAAAAGGGAAGGGGGCGGGGTAAAATTCGCAACATCTAAATAAGAGAAATGCGCAAATAAGGCTCCCGTGTAGCCTTTATTCCTACAGAGCTTCCTCCCTGGGCCAAGTCATGCCCTCATCCACAATGGAGGTCATGATGATACGGAAAAAAGGGATCTATCTAGAACGTTCTGAGATATACTGGTTTAATGCTCATAGGAGCGGAGAGAAGGCTTTGTAGGGGAGTTTCACTGAGAAAGAAAATGTTGAGACAGTTCAGGGTCCAGTCTATGGGATGAGTTCCGTTAGGTCACTGTCAGCTCTCAGCTGCAGGATCTCTAAGCATTGACCCCGGACTAGCTTGAAGGTGGGCTAGGAGGGAGTGGAGAGAGTGGAAAGGTGTGCATTTCCCTGCGCAGGGAATCTTCACTGGGGATCAGCGTGAAGAGCTCCTTTAAAATGTGCAGCTTTTCTCCTCTCCACACCCAGGAGCTGCTTCTGCTTCCCCCACCCGCTCCATTCCTCTGTCCTTTGTTCCATGAATAAATATTATGTGGTTTGGTGCTCATTACTCTTTGATATGAAAAAAGGCAATTCATTAGGTTGAAAGAGGAGGGGGAGGGAGACACCATTTTTCACCCGGTGCATCAAGCGCGGTTACACTGATTTGAATTCCCAGAAAAGTAATAAAACAGTGAAAATAATGATAAAACAGCTCCCGGGCTGACAGCTGTGCAGCACGCGGGAACCCCGCGCACAGGCCCCCGTGCTGCAGCAGGACAATATTGCGGAGCATATGGTGCCTTGCAAGCCAGTTGTTGAACTCGGTGGCTCGCTTTTGTCTGGGTGACTCTCCCAGCACCGGGCCTGTGGTGGCTCTTCAGAAACTTCTAGTCTCCTTGGCAGGAGGGCTCTTGGCTCCAGGCCAGCCGTGCTGTACGGTGGCTGACTCAGGCCACGCGGAAAAGCTCAGGCTTGGGGAGCGTTCACGCCTCCTTCCTTTGGTCACTAATCAGACCATTTGTTCCGCAAGGAGAAACTGGGATCTTTTTTCTCCATGGCAGCCCAGTGGCTCCATTACCAAAGGAAAATTTTCTGCAGGAATGCCAATTAATTATTAGGAATGCATTACTTCACCGGGGGCTCACTTCTTCTTGCGAGTAACCATTGTTTTGTTTTGTGTTTAATGCTTTTCAGATGCACTTTGCACATTCCCTCTTCATTCTTAAGGCGAGAATAGCTAAAGCCAGCAAGTACGTTAGGGCTAGTGGTTGCTGCTCCCAGGGAGCGCGTGTGCCCGTCTATCTAGTTTTTAAAAGACGTTGCTAAAATAGGCCCTTTGCTTAGCATGGGTCTTTTTTTTAAATGTGTGAAGCTGGCATGTGTGTGTGCATAAAAAGACTAATTAACTTCACTTTCCTCGGAGGGGTCTCCTTGGCCGCCCCGCAAATGTGCCCCACGTCGGCCGGAGTTGTGCCATCATCCTTGAAGCCTTTATGACGCCAGCCTCTACGGAGTCAGGGTCACTCATTCTGGTTCCTCTCTTCTTGACTCCAAAGCGCAAGGGAAGACCCAGAAGGGCCGCACGGTCCTGGGAGAGTGGTTCCTGCAAACATAGCAGAAGGCGAGTCTCAGACAGAATCGCACTCCATGAGGAAGGGCGGTAGCCTGTGCTATTGTGCTGCCTGCCTGAGAATATTTTTATTTCAGGAGCTGAAAGGAGAAAACGGGGGTGGGGGGGGGTGATACCACGATTGAGGAGCACCAAATGTCACCATATTCTTGATCTCTATGGGATTTTTTTTTTTTTTTTTTTTGCAGAACACCCATAAAGCTTGTATTCTGAAGCTGGAATGAGTGAATTTCTTTTTCTCATGAACAAATGTCATTCCAAGGCCGAATCTACTGGGAAAAAATATACATATGTATGTGTATGTATATTTATTTATTTCTGTGATGTTCTACTAATGACTAATCAGAGATTACATCTGAACGCTCTTCTGGGGGAACTGATATTTTTTCAGGCCTTTAGTTTTACATTTGTGTTCACTGGCCTTGAAAAAAATGTTTCTAAATGGAGGACAATCGATCTGCTATAAATCTGGTGTAAGTGGGGAGGCACTTGCCGTAGCATTCGGGGCCTGGAAGAGTGGATGCCTGTGCCCTGGATGTGATGCAGAACATCCCGAGGAATGAGTGGGGTGCTGTTTGCTGTTTACTTGCTGGGTTGGTTGTAGGAGCTCCTTGATGGTGTGAACATCCTGTCAACCTTCCCTTGATGGGGTGTTTTCACAAGTCATAGTCAAGGGTGAGGTATTTCGGCTTTTACCTTCCTGAGTTTCCTGAGTCAGGGGAGCAGTGTTAACCTTCTCTCCCTTTAAGATATGGAAGCAAGAAGATAATGACTAAAAAAGACCTACACTTGACTCTTCCTCTTCCTTGTCCTGAGCACCGTGGAGCTACCCACAGCTACTCTGGAGGTTTTGCTACAACTGTCACAGCCTCCCTCAAGGGACAGCTGGTAGAGAAGTTGGAAGGGACGAATAGGGGAAAAAGAAAGAGCTAGAAAGGAAAGCAGGAGACAAGAGGAAGAAGGTGAGGGTAAGAAATGATAAGACATTTTGGGGTGTTAAGAATAGGTGAACATTTGGCTAGACGAAGTATCCTTGTTTCCATTGAATTAAGTTTGTAAATATCTTTTTGGCCATTTTATATTTGCACAATAATATTAGATATTCTAATTATGCAGTGCACTTATGGGATAAGTAGAGCTACAGTGAGACTCAGCTCACTCACCAAATGAGTGGGTGACAAAGCAAAAGTAGAAACAGGCTATTGACCTTCTACATTTGGTACAGCTTTTCCGGTTGGATGAAGAACCGTGAATCTGAAAATCCAGCTGTGTTGTTTTACACTTAGGAAATAAAAATCTTCAGGGGTTATGGGGACAGTTCAATTAAAAAAAAACTTGCCCCCCCAGTGTGATTTGTATTATAATTATTTAATACCTAAAGGACTCTTATAATTGAATTTTAGGGTGCTTCATTTACATTCTAGCTGGCGAGATTTAGAAATACTGTCACTTTGTGGTCCTCTAATTGTTGCCCCAAACATTCACAAAATGCCCTGTGATTCAATTATAAGTATCTTCTGGGGACTGTGTAATTATATACTACCTAGTTATCCTTATAAAGCACCAGGGGACGGTAAGCCAATCAGGTAGCGTTAGTGGCTGGTTGTTCATAACCCTGTAATTGATAGTACAAAGTGCTTTGGGTAAAACTACAAATTTTATAAGGGAGAATGATCTAGCTTTAGGGGCAGGAAAGGGTTGCATACTCGTTTTTAAGTTATACCAATATGACTTTTGAAGTAAATGCTTGCTGATGATATTAAATAATTGACAAATTTGTTTAGCGTAAATGAAATATGAAGTCTAAAGATGTGGACCAGAAACGCTATAGCAGTGAAAGAAAGGGGAGGTACTGGTGCGTACATAAAGCTGTGTCTTTGTAAAACGAAAATTAAACAAAGAACAATACAAGAAAATATGCCACGTGTGGGAAAGAATTACCGGATATGAGTATCTAGTAATCTTTGAATTAAAGAACGGAGAGTGAATATTTTCAAGGATGTTTGTGCAAAATAAGAAGTCTTTAGCCTACTCTTCCCAGGGCACCACGGAGGCATCTACTTGCAGACGTCGCCTCTTTTCCAGAGCTCTTTAAAGTGGTCGCCAGCTCTCGACAGCAATTGCTTCTGAGTAGTGTTCAAACAACCCTGACATGAGTCCCCTGGTATGTCATTATCGAGTCTCATATTTACCCTTTTTCTAATAGCCTCCCCAAAGTCCAGAGTTTTCAGTTAGTGCCAGAGGAAGTTAGAAAAGGTGTTTTTCCTCCTCTTGACTGCACAGCTGTGAGGAACATCGTTAACTGGAAGTCACCTTTGTTTTTCCTTTTTTTTTGGTCCTGTGAGGGGACCAGGTAGATGCGAAAGGAAAGCGACGCGTTGAGATAGGCCAGACTTTGTGGCGAGTGTCAATACATGAATAAGGACGTCTCTTTTTCTTATTTCTACTGAGTCTCTTGCTTGATTAACTCTATTCTTCTGGGAGAGAAGGACCAGGGAACACAGGCATTCGTAGAGAATGCGGCTCTCCTCCTTTCCCCTTTCCGAAGCTTGTTATTAGTGACGCATGCGTGATGCTAAGAGGTCAGGGACAAGCTGCAGGGTGGGGACAAGCCCGAGAACAGGGGCGATGGTTACACTGGCGTGGGACCCACCTTGGCCGCTCCTTACGGTAGGTAAACAAAACCCTTTTGCCCAAGTGCTGAACAGTCTCATGACCACTGTGCCTTTAGAAGGATGGTCTTTTTTTAAAAAAAATTATTTATTTATTTATTTATTTTTGGCTGTGTTGGGTCGTCGTTTCTGTGCGAGGGCTTTCTCTAGTTGCGGCAAGCGGGGGCCACTCTTCATCGCGGTGCGCGGGCCTCTCACTATCGCGGCCTCTCTTGTTGCGGAGCACAGGCTCCAGACGTGCAGGCTCCAGACGCGCAGGCTCAGTAGTTGTGGCTCACGGGCCTAGTCGCTCCGCGGCACGTGGGATCTTCCCAGACCAGGGCTCGAACCCGTGTCCCCTGCATTGGCAGTCAGATTCTCAACCACTGCGCCACCAGGGAAGTCCCCCTTTTTTTTTTGTTAAAGTAGATTTTTGTTTGTTTGTTTTCTTTGGCCGCCCCGCACAGCTTGCAGGATCTTAGTTCCCTGACCAGGGATCAAACCGGTGCCCCCTGCAGTGGAAGCACGGAGTCTTAACCTCTGGACCGCCAGGGAAGTCCTGAACCTTTCTTATTAAGAGAAGCATGTGGAAGTGGTGACATCTCTGATGTCATAGAAATCGGAGAGAGCATTCATGAATTCAGGAGACTGGGGGACACCCAGAGGTCTCGTTCCTGAGAGGAGGCTGGAGGCAGATGACCCAAAGAATCTTCTCCTTTGCTGCTTCTCAGCCTCTGGCCTGGTGCTGGGAGCAGTGGGCGACTGCAGATGTTTCTGCCCCACTGTCACCACCAGTGGAGATGGAGGAGAGGGGCTCTGGGAAGAGAGCTAGACGGAAAGGGGGGAAATGAGGTAAAGAAGGGCATGGACCGCCGGGAGACGTTTGGACGTGGGCCCTTCATTGCTTTTTGCAATAGTGAGAGGGAATGTTTCTGCACGTGTCTTGGAGATACATGGAAAGCCTCGTGGAAATCCCATTCTGACTTTCCTTCGTGGCTTGTTCCCTACTGACACATCTTTTCGGTTCTGCACAAATTCCCAGGCACCTTCTGTCTCTGCCCTGGGTCCTTCTCGCAGCTTGTGGTCCTGCAGGGGGGGAAGCGAGGCCACCTCTTGAGAGGGTCTCCTCCCTCTAACCCCTTACCCAGGGAGTCCCATCCTTCCCCTGACGAGGGCTCTGCCCCGTGCTGTCTGGGTGGTGGGTGCTGGGCGCAAGTGAACACGCCAGCCTTTGGTCTCAGCGGCGGAGGTCTGCAGCTGTCAGGGTTTTCCCTGTTTTTCTCCTGACCTGCCCTGGAGGGTTCCCAGGTTCAACCAGCACCAAGCCGGTAACTTCCTCTGGGTGACTGTATAATCTCTCTTCTGTGTATTATACAGACAGAATTTCTGACTATCAAATATAACAAATGCTCCCGCTATCCTCTGTCTCTGGCTCCCATCCCCATGATTGGGGTGCAGTTTGTTCTAACTCAAAGAACATTACATGGAGAGCCAGGAAATCAGGTCTAGTTCAGGCTTTTCCCCAACAAACTATATAACCTTGAGCAAATCACTGAGTCTCCTAGGACCACAACACTCATGGTTTGATTCCATTGATTTGTAAGGACACTTTACAGTAGGAAGGAAATATTTCTAAAATTCAAGTGTTTAGTAACTTTGTGTAGCCATGCTGGTACTACCTGAAAGCCTAGGAGTATCTGCGTCCTTCTTTCAGGCTACCTAGAGGTTCCCACCAGGTAGAAACAGAAACAAAAGAGATCTCAACGTTCACTGAACTGACTGAAGGGTTTTGTCTAACAGATGGTAGTTTATAAATTTAATGCGTATGTGCACGTGCCCTGCTTGGAAATAGGGTGTGTAAAATTCGGCAAGTCAGCAGGATGTGAAGAATTGTTTCCTAATTCAGCTGGTCCTCTCTGTTTAGAACCCTGGGCCCCTCCTTCCCTCATCATGCTCTCCTAGCACCATATATATGAGTGGTCCTTGTCCTGTATAGCTTTTATGGGTGAGTGGCCAACACTGTGTGACGACCTTCTTTAAAGCAGAGATTGAACCTGTTGTGTAGGAGGAACTCCACAGCTATTTCTTGAATGGACCTGAACTGTAATATTGGCTGAGATATTTCATCACGTCCTTATTAATTATGGCATGAGTGCTAAACTTCAGGGCTGGAGTCTTAAAATGTGGCTGGAAAACCCAACTTTGTTTTTCTAGTTGGTTGAAGCCATTTTTCTCTCGTCTTTCAATCAGCACGTATCCATCTGCCATCTAATAGCGAAACTAACGTGTCCTTTTTTGTACCATTTCTTAATGATTTGTAAATTTACAAATCATTATCCTTCCTTTACTAAGGCCAAATAATATCCCGGGGATCTTAATCAGTTTTTGAAAGTCATTGTACAAACTTCAGTTTACAGGCCTTTGTAGCAGGTATGTGTAGGTGACCCTCAGGGTGATTCTTTTAGACTCTTAATTTCTTACTGGTAGACTATCTCAAACAATGTAATACTGTATTACAGTATTTTAGCTGATTTTCCTTTAGAAATATGCATTTGGGCAGATAAAATTATGAGGATGAGCAGTGGGCCAATTTATATGACTCAAACTATGCAAACAAGGAGGACACAGTCTGTAAATGTAGATATAGTTTCTTCAGTTCTAAAGATGTTTACTTTGTAGTAGGTTTACCAGCACATTTTCTAAGTAAAGAATTTCATAAATTAGAGTGCTTGGATCATCTCAACAAAGCAAGAAAAATAACAAAAAGCTTTTTAGGTGGAATACACTATCTAGCAGATTCTTGGGTACAAAGTCATTTTTCTGTCCTCTGCATCTTCTTCTTTGGGCAAGCCTATTTTCTCTCTGGTTCTGTCTGAGTAGTTTTGACAAGCATATGAAAAAAACCAGGAGAAGGCCCCAGAATTAAGTCACATTCAGATTGTTTTGCTAACAACTCATATTGTTTTATAATTCCAAGGTGAAAGATAAAAGTCACTCCAATCAAATTAAAAGGGCAAGAAGTGAACTTGGCTGAGTCTAATGTTTGTTTTAGGCTTGGGATTTATACGGGTGATTCTATTGCTGTGATACACTGATAAACGTCTTATCCCATGCCACAATTAAGCAACAAAACACAACAAAACAAAAATCCCTAAAACAAACCAAAAACCTTAACCTTCTTGGTTTTAAGTTTGCAGACAGGTTTTTTCCTAAGTTAATTTTTTCTCACCTATTTCTTGTGTCTGTGCTTCAGCTAACACCGGCTTAGACGTATTACTGGTGACCTTTCCATCATTGCATCTTCATTAGAATAGTAACAAATATTAGGGTGTGTTGATTGTAAATGACCACGTATGCTTTGGCTCTTTTAGTTGCTATACTGATTGGCCATCAGCCTGAAAACTGCTCTTGTTCCCATTTTCTTTTTTATTTGTTTCAGCTCTCTGGCAGACAGAGTCTCAGCCTGTCCTTCCAGAGGGCCGGAGGCAGCTATTAAGAAAGAAAGATAAAAAAAATAATTGTCTCACTTGGAGAAAGAAGGCATGCGTAAGAATTGTGTGTGTATGTGCGTTTGTGTGTGTGTGTTTAGAAATGTGGTTGGATTTTTGTTTTACCTCAGAATGGAACAACTCATGCTTCTAAGCTATTCATTTATATAACAACTACGTAGCTTCCAGAATTTGCCATGACCTGGAAGGGGGCCTCCATGATCCTATTGATGGAAAGAGTAATAATAGTAACAGCTCGCGTTTCCTGAGTGCCAGACACTGTTTTAAATGCTTTACATGTTATCATCTCTCTTAATTTTCACAACCATCCTGTGAGGCTGTGGTAATTATTGTTTCCATTTAAAAGATGAGGCTGTTGAGTCCCAGGCTTTGACTACTTCCCAAGGTTAATGAGTGGTAGGACAGGAATTCAAACCCAGACAATATTCCTCCAGCGTATGTGTGACTAACAGCTGTGTCTAACTACTTCTCAGTGTTGGTCCTAGGAGGAGAATGATGGGTTTAGGACTTTGGAAGACTATTTACTTGTGCTGTGGAACATGGTTGAAGGGAAATCTTGAAGGTCCACACCCAGATGCCACTCTTCACCATTTATTTCCTGACTGGCTTTTTCCACTCAGCCTGACCGTAAGGGCAGGGTGCCGGTTCTGGGTTGCTAGGGGTCAGCTCTGGGCTGCCCCATGTGTGTGGCCTGATAGCCATGGCTGTTCTCAAAATGTACCGTCTACTTTTATCAATTTGTTCCTCTACCAGATTGCCAAAGTCAAAATCTTATTTGGGCTTCAGCACAAATCTACAGGACTAGCGTAGCTGCCTTTGGAGCAGGGCCTGATGAGAGCCTGTGTGTGTGCACCTTACTATTATTATTATTGAAGTATAGTTGCACAGACTATTAGGTATAAAATGCCCCTTTTTTGACAGCACATGGAGAGAGAGGGTTTTCCAAGAGCACCAGGTCTTCAAGGTTAGGGTCAGCCTCTGCTCCACAGACCCGGTTGCTGAGGTGCACAGATGCTTCCTAACAGGAATGACTAGTGGTCAGAGCTTGAAGCTCCAGAAAGGCAGGGATTTTTGTCTCTTTTATTCCCTGCTGTCTTCTGCGCCCAGAATAGTGCTTTGGACGGAGTAGGTGCTCCGTATATACCTTAATTAATTGCAGAGCCAAGCATGGCTGTCCCTTGGTATAAGGTTTCCTCTCTGAGTTCCATACTTCCCTCTCCATCTTTCCCTTTTTATAAACCACCAGAGTTCTTTCGCCCATGAATTTATCTAAATCCTTCTTTATGAATATTTGTGGCTTCTGTACGTCCTGAGGGTGATGAGTGTTCTGTTTTTATGGAGAAGAGATCTTGCCTCTTACATGTTCTGAAGCAGCTTCCATAATCAAAGGTGGGAGGAGAAGTTTGGAGCAAACCAGAGAGGAATATGGACAGATGAGGGGGCGAAAGAGAGGGCACGGGGAAAGGGGAGAAAAGCCGTCTCTCTTGTCACTTAAGTCTTGATGTGCTGATGACACCGTCTGTGAAGCACTGGATGAAAGCATGATTCTGTAATTTAGTGAAGTGACTTTATTTGGTGAGAGCAGTGGCTCAAAGGGTTGATGACAGAATACATTCTTTTGACTTTTCATTCAGGGTCAGCTGTCGATACACACATATAATTTTGGAAACTAAGTGAAATATATATGGAGGCTTGGCTTGCGTTCTGCTGAACAGTATTCTTAATAGTAAATCTCTGTGTCTTGAATGAAGTTACTTAATATCTGGCCCTCAATTTCCCCACCTGTAAAGCCGGGATAACAGTAGTTCCATCCTCGCAGTGCGGGTGTGAAGACTGAGAGGTATAATTCATGTAGAATGTTCAGTAAGGTTCGAGATACACGATAAACATTCTATAAATGTCAGCTGTTATTATTAGCACATCACCAAGATGCCCACTTTTGTGCCTCGTGACGGCAGGCTCAGAGAGTAGCCAACATGTTTTCTCTAAAAAAAAAAAAAAAAAATAGAGCATGGCTCTAGGTGTGTGGTAGGTGTCGTAAGGAGGAGTCGAGCTTTTGCAGGCTCTCTTGTACTTCTTGTGTGGAAAGTATTCAGCACGTGTAGACCCCGTTGCAGTGACTTTCAACATGAGTCCGAATTCCTTCAACGCTTTCTATCAGTGTCATTCATTTTGGACTTGCCATATACTGTCTTCCATTATTTATCCCTGACCATTCACAGGGCACCTCTAATGAACCAGATGCTGGGCTAAGCACTGAAGTGATAACTGCAGCTGAACTACCCCCCATGCCCTGGAGGAGCTTGAAGAGTATTTGGGCAAATGAAGGATGGAGGTGTGAAACACAGGGCATCAGCACAGAATTGCGAGTTGCTTAGTGTTGTTGAGACAGAAGTTTCAGGGTAGAAAATGGTGGGAGAGGAGGCTGGTAAGATAGGCAGGTATTAGGAGGCAGAGGGCCTTATATGCCATGCTCAAGAGCTTAAATCCGATGATATAGGTGAAGAGAAACCATTCAAGGGTTGTAAACAAGGGAGTGATGTGGCCAGCCAACTTGAGATAAAGCATTCTGTCCACCACATGAAGGGTGGGTTTGAGACAAGGATTGGAGGCAGGGAGGTCAGTTAGGAGATTATTGAATACTCCAGCAGGAGATGTTGAAGAGCTTGAAGTAGGAGAGTGTTAGGTAGAGATGGAGACCTGAAACCATTTTCAAAAAAGATCGAGGAAGTAATTCATTGAGTAGACAGGGATTATCGAGAGCAATAGAGATGACTTCTAGGTTTCTGGCTTGGCTAATGGCATCGTCACCCAATATACGAAATGCCTTAGGTTTTGGAGAGAAGATGATCAGTTCATCTTTGGACTTGCAGAGTTTAAGGAGATTATGGTCCATCCTGAAGGGATGTCCAGCAGTCATTTGGATATACAGGCCTTAGAATTTTGCCCAGAGTTCTGAGCTGTAGGCAGAGACATCGAAGATGGCTAAAACTCCAGAGTGGATGAAATTGGCAAAGGGTGTATGACATGAAAAAAGAGAAGGAGGTCAGGAACCTTGGAAAACAACATTCAATGTATTTTTAGAGGAGGAGAGCCTCAAAAAGAGATAAAGAAGGAATAGTCCGGTTGGTGAGGAGGACCAGGAGAGTGGTATATCGAAAACTAAGGAGAGCGTAGTATCACATGCAGCAGGATAAGGGCCAAGCAGTGCCCTGGGATTTGGCAACTGGAAGCTCCTGGCTTTTTGTCAGTCATTACAGTGGGGTGGTGTGTGTAGAGGCGGTGAATGAGAAGCGTGGAAGAGGAGAGGCTGGCTGGACAGGAAAAGACAGCATGCGTGGGGAGGTAGGGAGATGGCTACGAGGTCTCGCATTAAAGAGAGGGGCCCCTTTAAGTAGTTGGTAAGTCTATTGGAGATTAGGGTTTCTTTAGTATTTGTAATTTTGTAGTAGTTGTTTTTACAATGCGTATTATGGTCTAATTATTACTATTATTATTTTTAAAAGGGTACATTAAATTGAATTACGGTGTTGTCTCTTTAAAACTTATACATTCTCCTCTACATAGGAGTGATATGATCAGTTGGTTTGCCTTGTGTATGAGTAAGTGTCTATGTATAATATAATTTGGATTCTTGTGAAGGACAAATAAGAGGAAATAAAGCCATATGATTACCGATACATATTTCATGGTGAATTCTTTATTGTTTCTAAATATACATATTTAATAGCTTTTATTTTGTAAAAAAAAAAAAAGTTCCTTTTATTGAGTATGTATCAGTTTATATATATTAATATTAATTTCTGTTCTGATATGAGTTGGAGTGTCTTTTAATAGAATCTATATGAATTGAACGTCAAAACTTCAGGATATTGAAAAATTAAGCCAAACTTGGGCTTAATTAAAAAAACCAAAGTCGTTGTCCAGTTTCTTTAATTAAAGAACATTAGAGAATGATTAATTTCTATGAATCATTTCTTTTGGAAGAATTTGCCTCTTCTGCGTTATAGACTCTTGACTGTTTGCATTGGATGTAGGGAATTTGTAGACTGGGTATCAGCCTGGTGAGACTTGGCTTTTGTGGGATTTTCGGATGCCGGACAAAAGTTACTCTGTTCATGACCCTGATCGTGGAATTCCAGGTTGCTCAAGGCTCTGCCGCCTGCATCATGGGCTTTTCTGTAGTAAGGACAGGGTGTAATCTATATGCTCTAGGAGTTTACCAGCTAGAGGACTATGAAAAAGGGTCAGCTCAAGACTAATTAGAGTTGGAAATAGGCCTGGTAGCCTTGATGGTCTAAACATTAAATCCACCTTCCTGGTTGCTCTCCTTTTTTAAAGAAGTGCCTGGGCTTCTGTTTTGTGATAGCGTTGACTTCTGTTCTTTCATCTAGATTTTAGTGTGTTTCTCAGGGATAACTTGTGCAGGGTCCCCAAGGCTTTTGAGAGGGCACTGCCTAATGGTTATTATTTGTCTCCAGATTAAGAGAGACTCGGAAACGTCTGAGTGTTTTTCCTTCCTAGAGACTTTCCCGCCAGACCTGGTCAGTGCAGTTGAAGGGGCCAGCATCATGCATCAGGGACAGAGTGCTGCCCTCGGCACCTGCGAGGAGCTGTAAAACTAAATCTATATGGGCTTGGTCTTGGGCACATTTAGGGGCTAATCGAGAAGGTAGGATCTTGAGCATTGTTTCAGAGTAGGAGTCATTTTTTTAGCTCTCTGTTCAAGATGCTGACGTATCCATACATGGCAGCGTGCACAGTGGTGGATGAAGATCAGATGTATAGGAAGCCTCATAGAAACTCTGGAGGGAAAAGGCAGAAAGTGTGATGGTTAAAAACCTCAGAGAAGGGGATAAAGTGTGGTCTGTTGGAAGGAAAAGCATTTTGACTGCTCAAGTTAGAAGTTTGAGAAGAGAGAAAATGAATAGTTATTGGTAAATGTTCAGAAATGTTGGAGGAAAATCTGACAGGGTTTTTCCTAAAAACTGGAGTAAACCTTAGGGATCTGCATCTCAAACCTTATTCATTTTGGGGTTTGCAGTGAAAAGTGACACAACGAGTGTTTATTTGTCTTGAGGCTGAATAAAAAAGACCTCACGTTGCTCTATCCCAAAAACCTGACAAAGACTTCTCCCCGTCCTGTCCATTTCTCCCTTTTTTTATTTATAAGTGAGTTCTCTCCCCATCTTCATTTCATTATTCAGAGGGTCTATGCAGTGCCTGGCTCCACAGAAAGAAATCAGCCATCCTTTAACAATGTTGCTCCACGAAATTAAATTTATATTTTTTTTACTCTGTAAATGCTTCATCTCACTCAGATCTGAATTACGAGGACTAATACCCGCTGTCAAACATGAGTCTTCTGATGGGGTGGATGTGCTGTGCTTTTTTGTCCATGGCCAGAGAGGGGAGTCCTCTGAACCCATCACACTTAGGAACTAGGAAACAGAAGACCGAATGAAAGTTACATATGAGAGAGAGAATGTACGAAAGTATGTGCAAGGATGAGATAGGAAGAAAAGTATTTCAGGGAAGCTCAAACCTTATCAGTGGGATCAAAACTCTAAGCACTTGAAGTACTTTGTAGATATTTACTTAGTAGTTAGTTAAATATTGCTGTGCTTTAAGAAATGATGATACTTTGAGTTTTACAAATGGTTTTCCTAAATGGATTCAAGGTTGATTATTCCTGTCACCAAAGTGTTTTGCTTTAGATAAATCTTTAGCTTCAGCACCTTTTTTAAAAACAAATTTATTTATTTATTTATTTATTTATTTATTTTTGGCTGCGTTGGGTCTTCATTGCTGCACGTGGGCTGTCTCTAGTTGCAGCGAGAGGGGGCTATTCTTCGTTGCGGTGCACGGGCTTCTCACTGTGGTGGCTTCTCTTGTTGTGGAGCATGGGCTCTAGGCACTCGGGCTTCAGTAGTTGTGGCTCACGGGCTCTAGAGCACGGGCTCAGTAGTTGTGGCGCGCGGGCTTAGTTGCTTCGCGGCCTGTGGGATCTTCCCGGACCAAGGCTTGAATTCGTGTCTCCTGCATTGGCAGGTGGATTCTTAACCACTGCGCCACCAGGGGAGTCCCACCCTCAGCACCTTTTAAGTACAGATACCTCTAGTATATTTTCTAAATTTTGTTTTGTTTTATAAAACTTGTCTAGATGCCACTTTGAGGAAGCAAAGTCAATTCATTACATAAAGTCTACCTGGAAAACTACTTTTTGCTTTGCCGTGTTGAGTCTCTATCAACATAAGTAAATCAGTGGCTAATACATAAAAATAGAGGCTTTCCCTTCACCTCCAGAGTCTACATAGCCTGTCACCTCTTTTTCCCTTTAGAAGTGGTAAACAAGTCATGATCGGCAGCTGAAGAATGTTTCTGATTGATTTCAGAAGAACATTGGAACTTACTTACCATTAGAATCAAGGGAAAGACATGTTATGTTGTAAAGTGGCCGAGCCAGGTTTCTAAGGCTTATTAAAGGTCGGATTATTTATGCATACATAAGGAGTCTTTAACATTTTAAATTGTACCTGGGCTCTGGTAAGTCCCACTGAGCCATTAATACTTGAGCCTATTTGACACAACTAGAGACAGACAACTTTCTTAGCTTCAGAGACCACCGTGCAAAATAAAACAAACAAAAGCTTTAAGAAGCCAAGAAATTGAGTCTGAGCTCATCACAGTTTATGCACCCAAGTGAAAATGACTTTGCCTTTTGATGTTTCTATCTACAGCATATCCAGTGGCAGAATTTTCCGTAAAATAGCTCTTCTGCAAACTTAGAAAAATGCAGACTATTTTAAAAGCTTAGAGACTTTCCAGGTGGTGCAGTGGTTAAGAATCCGCCTGCCAGTGCAGGGGACATGGGTTCGAGCCCTGGTCTGGGAAGATCCCACATGCCGCGGAGCAACTAAGCCTGTGCGCCACAACTACTGAGCCTGCGTTCTAGAGCCCGCGAGCCACAACTACTGAGCCCGCGTGCCACAACTACTGAAGCTCGTGCTCTGCAACAAGGGAAGCCACTGCAATGAGAAGCCCGTGCACCGCAAAGAGGAGTAGCCCCCGCTACCACAACTAGAGAAAGCCCACGCGCTGCAACGAAGACCCAGTGCAGCCAAAATAAATAAATTAATTAATTTAAAAAAAGAAAAAAAAGCTTAACGTTAAGTCTGCCCTTTAGTCTAGATTCAGAGTTTTTAGCCTCAAAGATTTGCTTTGATACTGGAAATATACATTTTTCCCTGAAACCACCCTGTTTTAAAAAAAATAATAAAGATCACCACGATGTAACCCATTCCTAAGGATGCTGTTGAGTTGCAAACTGGATGTTACTGTGATTCTTTAGCTCTGGGAACAAGAGGTGAAGGACACCCTTTCCCTACGTGTTGGTTGGTAATTTCAAAATAAAAAGTGAGAGTAAAAGGAAGAGTTAATAACATAATCCATATGTTTCTCCATGAGGGGAAAAAAAAAAGATTAAGGAGAAACTATTAGATCTTAGCTGTGACCAGTCTTTATATGGGAAAAGATTAATTCGAGTGGACTAACTATATCTAAAATTAGAACTGTGGGAAAAGGATTATATGCAACAAAATGCAAAAGATTAATGTGGAAGCATGAGGCCTAAGGATTAGATACATTTAAAATATTAATCTACATTAGACATACTCACACAGTTCCATGTTATCAATAAGGACATAGAGAAACAAGAATATCAGTTTAGTCAAAGGTTTCATTAATTACTCTTTGGTTAATAACTAGTTTTATAAGACATCATCTAGCTTGAATGTGCTGCTTTTTGTATCACATATCGGTAGTAACCTGTAATTTCCGCCTACTCCTTACTCATTAGGAGAGGCACTTAGATTCGCAGGGCAGGCGTCACACTTCGGTTAGCTTTTAACCTTAGGAGACAAACTGGATTGTGATTGGAAGTCTTCTTCTCCAGCCCACAGTAATTATTAATTTGCTTCTCTGGTAGAGCTAATAGCAATGGACTAAATGGTGAGGTTTAGAGATGTTTGACCACAGAAGGGTGCCTGTCTTGAAATGCATAAATACCGTGTGTCCCCAGGTCCGTTTAGGGGAAAGTATTGAGGAAGTCTGTAAGTAATGGCTGTGCCCTAAATGAACTGACACAGTTCATACCCAAGTGTGGATTGTGAGGTGTGAGGAAGGTGAGAAAAGTGTATCCGTTGAATTAGTTGAATTAAATTGATTTCTATAGATGATAAGACTTTAATGGCTGAAGGTAGGTTCTTTTCATGTCGTCTGAAATGAGTAGACAAATGTGTACAATTCCATCTCAAGCATATCTGTTAAAAATTGTTCATTTTACAGTCACATCTTTTCCAATGGTTTCTAGAATGGGTTATGTAGTGAAAAGCTGAGTAGGTCTTCCTATCACATGAGCTTGGAGCTGAGGACAAGACCTTGAGGTTGACCTTCTCAGGGTGAATTCTGCAAGCCCTCTTACACCACCCTGAACTTTTGCCTTGAATTCTGTGGGAAATGCTGTCATATAGACTTCGACTTTAGAATGTCTGTGGAAGCTGCCTTTAACAGAAGCTGCTTCTAGCTGCCATTCCTCTAGCGAACAAGCCGGCACTCATTTCCAAATCCCTTGTCAAAAAATAATTTGGTTGGTTTGGATGACTGCATTTAGAACGTCGGCCCCTGTGCCCCTCCCCTGTGCCATCAGAGGCCTTGGCAGGAGGGATAGAATCGAGTCCACCTGGATCACTTGATCAGAAGTGGCTCTTGTGTATGTTATTTTTGCAGTTGGAGAGAGTGTTCTGCTCTCTTCCGCTGCTGCAGCTTGTTCAATTCCAGTGGGCTGCGATATAAATATTGACCAGAGGAGCAAATTAGGGCTGTCCAAAATATTTTCAACATTATGTACGTCTGTCTTGTTAGGAACTCATATTTTTTCACACTGGAGTATAGAAGCCCTACAAAGATAGTCAAGGTTAAAGTTATGGTTCTACTACCAGATCCTTACACGAAAATATATTTTATATATTTATATATATATAGTTATATTTATATATATATAATTATTTTTCTTACTAACTAATAATACTTGTATGGTACTTACTGCGTACCAGACACTGTATTAAGATTTTACACTTACTAGTTCATTTAATCTTCAAAGCAACCAATGAAGTATGGGTATTTACACATGAAGAAGCTGAGGCACAAAGAGGCTAAGAGACTTGACCAAGGTCAGGCAACTAGTAAGGGTAGAGCTGTGGTTTGAACTCAGGCAGGCGGCTTCTAGAGTCCGTGCTCATAACTATTATTTTTTAAAAGACTGAACACAGGTTTTTTTTTTCTTCTTCTTCTTTTTTTTTCCCCACAGGAAAAACCCGTATTTATTTTGCCTTATGGTTTGTAGATGGTGTCAGACAGAAAATCTTTTGTGGCAAATGTCTAGCTATAGACTCTGAAGAAACGCCTGCTGTGGATGTCATGATTCTTATTTTAGATCATTATAAAAAAATGAATTTAGTGTGTTCTTTTAGGGTTTGGCTTCTTTTGTATATTTGCATATATTACTGGGTGTGTTTATCTCAGAGAAGCCTTAAAAACATGTACACAGAAAATGCTCAGAGAGTTACCAGATACAATGATCCTCTTTAATCTGAACTGTGGACCTCTCCCATTGTCTGATATACTTAGAGAACATGTTTTGCTCCTTGGATGATCTCAGGCTTTTGTAATTTTATTAAGGATATAGCTGTTATTTAGAAACTTTTAATTTGTATTTTAATGAAACCTGAGAAGGTGGCATCAGATTAGATCAATTTCTCTGTTCTCTACTTATTATTTTAACGTGTTTCATGAATTAAAAAAAAAACTATATCTTTCAAAGGATTTCTGATTTGCAGTACCTTGCTTTGTCACTGATGGATCATATGAAATTTTCTTAAGGAAATAAGTATTCTATAAATCATACTTTTAAAATTTTATGTTTAGGATATGATGAAAAACATAAAGTTGCATTCAAATTTAACTTTATTTTTCGAGATTGGATTTTTATGTGGTCACCAGCCCTAAGTTAAAAGTGTAATTATAGAGGTTCCCTTTTTTGGAAACACCTTTTAATTAAAGTCTTATTTGAGAGACAATAACGAGTGTTTAAGAAAACACGAGGGAAGTATTTGGATCAATATAATTAGGAGCCCCAAACATTTACTTTGGGATTATAGTAAAAAAAGATATAAGATAATGGCCTTCCCTATAATTAGGATTTTATTTGTATTAAGACCCTAAAAATCACCACAAATCACACTAAAGATAAAAGAGGAGACAACAACAAGGTCCTATTGTATAGCACAGGGAACTATATTCAATATCCTGTAATAAACCATAGTGGAAAAGAATATGAAAAAGAACATACGTATGTATAACTGAAGCACTTTGCTGAATCACCGGCATTGTAAATCTGTAAATCAACTATAAATTAAAAAAAAGAGAGAGAGAAGTAAGCCTGCATTTTGAGAACAAAAAGTAGAACTATTTTGTTCTGCTGAGGAAGAGGAAAGACAGTCCCAGCAGGCACTAGGCCTGTTTTGTGAGTAGAGAGATTCCAGCGCGAGTTGAGGTGCCTCGGTTGTTAGCGATTGCAGTCTGAGCGCTGATACTGCAGAGGTGGTCTCAGGAGCTGGGCTCTGTATCTGTGGGTGAAGTGCCCCATGCTTTTTAAAAGTCTCGTCTACCAGGGGAGATGTAAATCCAAAGTGCTAATCCTTTGTCATCAATAACAATCCCATGACACTGCTTTACAAGATAAGTGTTACTGATTCAATTTGGTTGGCTGTGTTGAGCTTCCTGAAAATCTGCTGCACTTTCAGTTGACTAAAGCGTGATTCCCTTCCTGCCCTGTAGGGTATTAACCAGCTCTCACGGTGGGTCTGGAAGTGGCCTAAGCCGTGGTGGATGGAAGGGAATAGCAACTTTGGAAGCAGGGGTTTGGCGCCCGCGGTGAGAGTGGCAGTTTCTAAGTGACTTTCTGAAGGAATTGAATCCTTCCAGGCATCCAAAAGGCAGCTGGCTCCACGTGACTTGTGTTTTGTTTCTTTGTCAGCCTCCCCGTCCTTGTACTGAAGTAGAATAGACACCCTCTTGGTTTCCGAAGGCCGGCAATAGCCTTGAACACGCCAGCGCAATGTTCTGTGTGTAAGTGTCTTTCCTAGAAACACTTACGGGCCAGCGATGGGTAAGGAGCTCCCTGAATCTTAAAGTACAAAAGGGCCCGTTCTCTGGGGACCCTGGATATAGGATGGAGTTGTTTGGAACACATGAAAAAAAGTAAACATTAAGACTATAGGAATACAGTATGACTTAAGTTGAACCCGGATGTTCAGAACGTGTGGTGATGGTAATACGGCTTTTTACCATATATAAAAGAGTATCAGTAAACAAGTTAACTGAGTAAATAAAACAAAAATTGGGGAGGATATTTAACCCATTAAATAAAACAAACTGCTTTTATTTAGAATCGTCTATTTTTTTAAACAGGGGAAACAGTAATTACAAATAAAATCACCAAAGTGAGGATCTTAAGGGACATGTATTTAGCACATATTCGTAGTCTCTAACATTGTATCTATTTTGAAGTAATTCCTAACTTTTTATTAGTCCATACCATCTTAACATCTGTTAGTGTGAATTAATACATTTTTTCTCTATGTAAATTGATATCTGCGTTTCTAGTGACTTTGTGATTTTGGTGGGAAGCCTTCTATAGTAAGCCCTAAATTTAAAAAGGATGATTTTTGCATTATAAGAAAGAGTCTTAATTTCTCGAAGTCTCTGCCTTAGTATTCATTTAATGGCAAGATTTTTGCATGTAAATGTTTGGTTATTTGTATTCAGTTTTTCATTTCAGTTGCATAAATTAAGTGCGCTTACATTGTGCTCTTCGTGCATAGTTTCCGATTCCAAATCAAGGAATATATACTATGTGTCTGGGGTCATCAAGAAACGAATTTAGGAAACTGTTCTTAAATCTCCCTCTTGCTTCTGAATATCCCCGTAGTCCTAGGTTCTGCCTGAAGAGACCGATTGCTTCCCATATTTATCCTGGTGTTGGTCTTTTGTGCTCATTGATTTGTGTTATTATGGATGTAAACATTTTTGTATTAATGTTCATGCCCAAGTAAAAATTATGAGATCGTTTATAGGTTTGCATACTTTACCTTTGAATTCTTCTTGAGGGCATTTCTTTTCTGACCATAGTTTTATTTGAAAAGTGAAAATTTAGAGTGAAAGCACTTGTGTTAATTAAGAGTGAACCCTTGAGTTTCAGGAAGAGGAAGAATTTGTGCTTTAAGACTTAAAAATAAAATGTATTGTTGTGGGCCATGTATAACTCAAAACTAGTGCTAACTCATGTGGAAATCTTTGTGGAGTAAAATCTTTGGATAGAAAGGTAATGAACTGAAAACAAATTATTTTACATGTCTATATAGGACAAATGTTTAACAAAATTCAGCAGCACAATTAGTACATTGCAGTGAAATGAGGCTTCATGAGTCTTGTCTTGTGGAATGTTATGGCTTCATGAGTCTTGTCCTGTGGAATGTTACGGAATGTTAGGATACAAGTTTGGGGTTTCTTAATTTAAACAGGGCAACTTGTTTATGAGTTGTATGAAGTAACATTATATTTTCCCTGTTAAAAATCTAGTGTAAAAGATTGAGACAGTTGAACATTTTAACACTAACTGAATATTTGATGATATTAAGGAATTATTATTGAGTACTTTTTAGACTTGTTAAGGGTATTATGACTATGCTTTTGAAAAAAGAGGCAATAACATTTAAAGGTACATTCTGAAATATTTACAGATACGATACGATGACTGGGATTTGCTTTAATATATATGGAAGGGAAACTAGGTGTCACAGTCTGTTTGAGCTGCTACAACAAATTACCACAGACTAGGTGACTTATAAACAGTAGGAACTTATTGCTCAAAGTTTTGGAACCTGGAAGTTTGACATCGGGCTCCCAGCATGGTCTAGTAAGGGTCCTCTTCTGGGTTGCAGACTTCTTCTTATACCCTCAAGTGGCAGAAAGGGCTAGGGAATCTCTCTGGACCCTCTTTGATAAGGCACTGATCCCATTCATGAGGGCTTCACCCACATGACATAAGCATCTCCCAAAGGTCCCACCAACTAATACCATCACTTCTGGGGGTTAGGCTTTCAAAATATGAATTTTGAGGGGGGACACAAACATTCAGACCAGAGCATTGGGTATGAGGAATAGATGAAACGGGAGAGGCCAAGGGTTGAAGCTGGACAGTGGGATTCATTACATTATTCTGACTGTGTTTGTACGTTTGAAATTTTTGATAATAAAAAGTTTAAAAAATGGAAAAAGGCACACACATACACAGAACTTATGCAGTAGAAATACACTGATATTTTGTCAAAGGTAACTAAGGAGGGTTTCAAGGGAAAGAGGTGCCTAAAAATATCAGCAGTTTGATTATGTTGCAATTATATACAACTACATATATACAACTACAGATACATGATTTTAAAACGCAATAATATTGTACTTTTATTTTAATTAAGATAAAGCTTAAAAAAGAAAAGAACATTTGCGGTTTTGGCAACAGTCTTTAATTCAGCAAACATTTTTTTAAAGCCCCACTGTACCAGGTACTGTAGAGGTTGCTGGAAATTCAAAGAAGAACATGGATATGGGCCTTGTACTAATGTAGTTGGTAAGAATTTTACATGTCATTCCCCAGTATAACGTGATAAGGGCTCTAATAGACTTATAAAAAAAACTATTATAGGAACACAAAGGTTGGAATGATTTAAATCTGCTTTTGTAGGTCAAGGAGAGCAGGTAAGGAGCATGTCAGGCAAGACTGTGCGGGGAGCTGGCCTCTGATCTGGGCCTTAAGGGGGATGAGTAGGGTTTTTCTAGGCAGAGAAGATGGGAAAGCTTTTGCAGGCATAGAAAGCAGCACAATCAATAGCACGGAGCTGTGAGAATGAATTCAGCCAATGGTAATAGGCTCAGTGAACATGAAGTACCAGGTAAAATGGGGTGAGTGCAGTGGAGGAGAAGGCAGATACGAGAACATGAAAGTCAGATCCAAAATGTGAGGTCTCCCCACAGCCTGAAGAGTAGCATCCCTTAGACCTGTTAGCCTGAATTTCCAGGTCCAGTTTCAAGCTGTACCTATGACTTTGGATAGGATTTGTCACCCGAGTTTGATCAAGGGGTTCTAGGTGCCTAGCTGCAGTGTCACTTCACTTGGGGAGACAGACTGCCATCTGTGTACAGATGAAGTTGGCTAACAAACAGCCAACAAGACTCTCCACTGCTCTGCCAGACAGGTTGCTCTCATGTGTTTGTGGGAGTTCCGGTTGCTTTCCTATTTTATGCTGAAAGATACTGGTGGGGTTTGAAGCCCAAGTCGTAGATGTACTGTTTCCTGGAGTAGATCCTAGAGGCTCCGACTCTCTCAGACCAGAGGAGGGATGCCTGACCAGCCTCCTTGAAGAATTATTCTCCTACTGCTAGACCTTAGGGTCCGCAGCAAGAAGCTGAAATTGCTTCTGAGCAGAGGTGGATTTTTACCATGAAGTGAATGAAACTTAAGTTTCAGGTCCCGTCCCTTGCCCCGCCCTTCACAGAGTTCTGGGAGAAATTTTCGTATAGGCATGCTTTATTTTATATTAGTAATTTCACTACTTTTATAGCTACTTATTTATTTATTTATTTATTTATTTATTTATTTATTTTTGGCTGTGTTGGGTCTTCATTTCTGTGCGAGGGCTTTCTCTAGTTGCGGCAAGCGGGGGCCACTCTTCATCGCGGTGCGCGGGCCTCTCACTATTGCGGCCCCTCCCGTTGCAGGGCACAGGCTCCAGACGCACAGGCTCAGTAGTTGTGGCTCACGGGCCCAGTTGCTCCGCGGCATGTGGGATCTTCCCAGACCAGGGCTCGAACCCTTGTCCCCTGCATTAGCAGGCAGATTCTCAACCACTGCGCCACCAGGGAAGCCCCTAATTTCACTATTAAAGAGTTATATATTGCAGGCTTCAGGCCCCACAAAGCCTGAAACAGCTCTTGCTCCTGAGCATCTTGTAGAAGCTTCTCTGTTTTACTTTTCCTTTCTGAAAAGAACAGATCACAGTATCTTCCCCCTCACAAATCAGTCAGAGATTACTAAGCAATTGTATGTAAAATGGAACCAGAAGCTATTTTCTGAGCAAGTGAAATTTGATAATTAATTTGGTACTGATGGGAGAAGGGAAGGGTCTCCTCCTTGTAGGCTCCCTGGGTAGGTGCTACTGGTCCAGCAAAGAATCTTTGCTGAGTTTGGCCCTGCCCAGGGCAGACTACATACATGCTGTGCCTTGTGTCCACTGTCCTGCACTGATCTCTGTGTTCTCACTTTTCTCCTCTCTGACCTACAGCTGCCCCATGGCTTTCGTAGCCCAGCTGTGTATAGCCAGGTGCAAAGCCAGTTCTGATATCGCTGGCAATGAGGACATGAAAAAGGTGCACAAGGCTACTATCTCTAGATGGACCCGCGACACTTCCATGACCAGAGATGTTTCTGTTCTATATTGAACAGACTAACCTTCATTTTTACATTGCTCCTTTTAGTGTATTTGCATTATAGTCTTAGAAACCATCAAGTCAACATAGTACCTTTAAAAATACGGAGCATGACTCAGAGAAAAGGCCATTTCCTGGGCTGGGGTAGGGAAAGTACAGCGTGGACCTGGAACATCTTGTTGAGTCAGAAGGAAGTGGGGAATGGTCAGAGAATCAAAAGAGTCGAACAGCCTGCTTGAGGGGCTCCCACTGGTCAAATTGGGAGGAAATGAACGTCAAAATAAATATGGCAATGGGTTATAACTAACTGAGTAAAATAAGAATCCCTAAGTCCATACTGATACAGGAATTGAGTAAATAAATAGAGTGGGGAGAGAGAGGGTAAAACCCTTACTTAGAAGGCCAACCACTAAATACAAAAGGAAGGATGGAGTTGCAAAATGGCCCATGTATGGTAAGGCTAGTAGGTGGAAGTTTGTTGAGGAACAGGATATTTACATAGTCTCAGAGTATCTCCCCACAAATTGCTTGTTAATTACAAAGACAAATAGAGTAACTTTATAGTAGAGAAACCTAGGGGATATCACTTTAACCAAATGATCCAAGTTAACATTGACAATATAGAGACAAACCAACATCTTGTGCTTCTTGGTATGATGCACTGAGGATACACTGTGTTATTCTAAAAAAGAATTACCTGAATCTAATCATGGGGAAACATCAGACATACCCATTCCATTCTGTAAGGGAATGGGCCTGTAATCTTCAAAAACGTCAAGATCAAGAAGACAAAGGACTGCTGAGGAGGGCAAGGGCAGGGACCACAGGAATGGACAGGTTGGAAAGGGGAGAACAAATACTTCTACTCTTTGGGTTGGTGGTGGGAGCTACTGGCTTGCTCAAGAACAGGTTTCTGAACCAGTTTTCAGACTTCGCTCTTCAGATGAGGTGGTGTGGGAGGGAAGGTCCTTTAAATGAGGATTACAAAAGGCATCAGAGAAGAAAGGTTTACAAGTTGGATCTCCTCCCACAGTTGGGGGTAACAGATAGGAAATTCTTTGCTGATGGTGACTTGAGTTTACAGGCTCTACTCTGTCAATACCTTTATATTTATCTGGCTTTCGTTATCTAAATGATGTTTTTCAAATTCCACCATAAGGAGGAGGGGACAAAGCTAGGATGACTAAGTGAAATCCACAGACGATTATATAAAAATGTTTCATCCTTTCAGCCACTGTGAAGCTGGGGAGATCCTGGCCGGGAGAAGGACTCAGATCTCATTGTCCTCCCAGCCCTAAGACCCTCCCCCGAAGTCCCTCAATAAAATGGCTTGATCCCCTCCCCACCCCCCTAACCTCCGCCCCCACCCCCCCCCCCCCCCCGCCCCGAAAAAAAAGTTCCATCCAAGTGTTTTAAGTTGGCTGCTTTGATTGGAATGTTCTGGTCATGGGTTGGCTGTTTTGACTAGAGATTTAGTCAACACCCCAGTGTTTGCTAGCATTTGTATCTGTGGTGTCCTGTGGAAAATTACACAAACTATTGAATTTTTCCATTAGGAGGCTCAGCCTCAGTTTCCTCTCAGACCATCTTTTTCTGGCCTCCAGTGAGGACTGCTAATGAACAGCAATGTAGCCAAAGGACGCTCAAGGGAAGTTAAGAAGGCCTGTGTCGCAGAGGCCTTTGGCTAGTCAGTTTTCCCATGTTTGTTGTATAATTTTCATAATGCCATGTTTAATACATAGTGTAAGTTATGTTAGTTCATAAGTATAATGTTTTGACAGCTGGTTAAATGTTTTATGGCTGTGGTTTTTAGGATTTAGCCTAAATAAAACATTTCAGGCTCATTCTGACAGTTGTACAATACTAATCTAAGAATTAATTTTTTATACTTAAACATCACATTACTTTCGTCCTTTTGTGGATTGGTATTTGTTCCATCATTTGAAATTGCTTATTTTGTCTTAATGGGAGTATTTTTTGTTAACCAGGAAGCTAGGTACTGCTTCATATAACTTTTTTTTGGAGTTAATGAGTAGTTGACGGGCATGATTTTATTTCTGTGAAAATGACTGAAGTTAAAGAAGGGTGGAGCAGTCTTACCAAGAGCTGAGCGCCTGCATCTGGGGATTAGCTTTCTCTGCCCTTTTGTCCATTTTTTGCTCTTCGTAGTTTGCTTTTCAAGTCCATGTGACTTTTGACTTTGTCTTTCAGTTTAACGACTCTTTCCTGTAAGTGCTTTTCTTCACAAGGTTTTTCCACAAAAGTGTTTGCTGGTCGAAGTTCACTTTTTAATACTGTAAGAATGAGACTTTTCTTAAAGACACTGTTGTACGCACCACTAAGAATGTGCAGTGCTGACTTCAAAAATCGGACAGTCACACATTCATTTTTATTATTGGAGTGTGAAGGAGAAGGGTTGAAGAGTACCGGAAAAAACGACTGTAAGAGAAGGATCCAGACTGAAGGCCTCTGCTTCTTCCTCATTTCCACCCTTGTGAGCTGTTCACTGTTGCCATGACTGCCACGTACTGTAGGGGGATCGTGATACCTGTGTGTAAGGGTTGCAGTGGTAGTAATTAAATGCCTTTAGCATAGGCCGAAATTGGGGATTTTTACTAATTTCCTTACTCAGATTTTTAAACATCTTAAGATGGTATCCAACGAACTCGACCTGTTTCTGTATCCCTCTCGCTGGCTGGTGCCTTCTTCCGCTGCAAAGGGACAGTTCACACACGGTCAGCTACGTTTATACCAGTCACAGCCTTCCCTTTCTCCCACCCACACCCCCCTTCCCACTTAAGGTTTCTTTTAGTTTTTGCAAAGCAGCCATGTGAGAGGAATAAAATAATTTTGAGGAGCATTATATGGTGGGAATTTTGACAATGAGTGGAAGATGGTAATTACTCTCTTCCATTAGACTCAGTGGCTTTGGACAGATAAGCTGTATTGAAACGTGTGACCAGGGCATGGGATCATGGATTGTCTTTCACTGTTGTCATGGCAACAGTGATGCAGGTGGCCTATAACTGCCGCGCTGTCAGATCTTATACATCAAACTGGTGCTAAGTGAAAATATGTTAGAGGCATTGGGGAAAAAATTGCCAGCAGTGTTTATAGGACCAGCTGGAGAAAAGTGAGCCGAGTTGAAGATTTCCGTTAAAAGCTCTAGGTGGTTCTGAAGAAATCAGAGTTTTTACTTTTTATTAATAAGAGGAAAGTGGACTATCAAAAGAAAAAATTTGTTTTCTGGATGTTGCACTGCTGTCTGCATGCACATAATTAACGCAATGCCTTTCTTCTTCCCCCTTGAGCTAATGTGATAATGTAGTGGCTTCAGAAGAGGAGAAGGAGACACCGTGTGGTCTAGAAGCTTTGCTGGGGGGGCTGGGGAACCAGTTGTGCACACTGCAAGAGGTTTGCGTCCTTCTTTTTCCGGAGAGCTTCACTGAATTTTTGTTAGTAAGAAGTCATTATTGTGGAATTCTAATGCAGCGCTTTAAGTATTCTGTAGAGTGTAGTGTTAGACTCAGTCATGCATACTGGACTAAATCTGTTTGAATGTAGGAGGGTACATTCAAATGTGGAGAGATTCCTCTTTGTCAAGCACTGTTACCACACCTATTTTTTCCTCTTTTTTTTTTCTTCTTCTCTCTTCATCTCTTCTGTTCTCAGTGTTTTCTGTCTTTCCTTAAACATTTATAAATGCTTTGAACTGAAACCCTCAAATGCTAAGCAACAATGAATATAACTTGGGTGTGTGTGTGTGTAAGTGTGTGGTGCCTTGTCTCAAGAAGTTGAAACTAGCTTTGTAGATCTCATTTAATAATGCTATCTTGGTAAATAGGAAGAAGAAAATCATGTATGTTTCCATTTCCATGTTATATTTGAGGAAAAAGAGGTTCTGTGGAGTTTAAAAAGAAGTATTCCTGGGTGGGTCAGTCTGTTCATTGGTGAGTCAGGCATAACAGACGAGGCAGTCGATCATTCCTGATGGGCCCCTGAGTTAGACAGTGTGGCCCCAGCTTATGAGATTTTATTTGAAATATCCTCTCTGGTATATTCTTCAGTATTGAAATCTAAGTTAACAAGAGTAGGTAGAATTACCTTTGTATGCCATTGGCATATAACTAACCAGTCAGAGTACTAGGGATTCGGTTTAATCCACACACATGTATTGGACATGTACTTAATAGTAGGTATTTTGCTTGTACTGGGCTTCAGAAGGAAGTAGCTCTAACATTTGTTGAGGGCCTACTATGTGCAAAGTAATTAAATTATTTAATTCTCACAGTATTCTTAAAAAGTTGATATATCATTATCATTTTGCAGAAAAGAGCCTTGGCAAAATCAAGATTGAAATGTCTGACTCCAGACTCCATGTATTTTTTTCCTTATCATGTGGTTTCAAGAGATGTGCTTTGCCTTCAAGGAGCTCACAGTTTCACTGGAGACGCAGGGTAACATTTAGTAATTACAATACAGATTGTTAAGTGCTATAACAGACATATGTACCGAGGAGTACACAGCAGGGGGCATCTAACTCCCAAGAGGAGTTCATGCTGTAGCTGGTTATTACAGGAAGAGTAAATCATTTGAAGGTAGATGAAGAGAAAAGGGAATTCCAGGCTAAGAGGACATCATGAGTAAAGACACAAAAGAATGAGACCATGACATATTCTGGAATGGCGTGTGTGTGTGTGTGTGTGTGTGTGTGTGTGTGTGTGTACTCCTGTGTTGAGTTAGTTGACGGATGGGTGTGGGTGAAAGGTGTATAAAGTGATTCTCTAGAGTTAGCATAGTATATATACGTGTGTGTGTGTGTGTGTGTGTGTGTGTGTGTGTGTGTGTGTCTTGGGGTCCAAAGACTGTGGTTGCTGTCTTAAGTCTTTACAAGCTAGAGGTTGTTGACTTGCATGATAGTTCCCTCTAGATTTTGTTTAATTTCTATTTTTCCCTCTGTGCCTTCTCTTTTTTCAGAATATTTTTTGCTTACCCCACTTTTTTTTTTCCATCATTCTGGTTGAGGGCTCTCTTGTTTCCCTTAAGAAACCTAAATAGAAGGAGCTAGTAGGCAGAAGAGGTAAACAGTCTGGTCAGCCATCGGTCCAGAGAAATAATTTAAATAATTAAGATGAGGAAGATTTGTACATTCAAAGGACTCAATGGTGATGGTTCTTCAGCTTTAAGCCCCAAGTAGCTGACTGAAAACTAGACTCAGATTTAGTCTCTGTACTAACTGCTGGCCAATATATTTTCATCATGTAGTTTATATACATAATGGAGATTTTAGTCCTCCATGCAATAATGGTCATAAATTCTCTGCTTTTTGTGTTCTTGTTTTCATAAAGGCACTGCTCCTTTTAAACCTAACTCCTTGATTAATAGATTTTATTCTGAAATTAATCTCATGATTTTGTTAAGCCTTGTCTGTTTTGTTTTTTTATTTTTTCATTTTTTAAATTAAAAAAAATTTTTATATGCGTGGCTTGCAGGATCTTAGTTCCCCAACTAGGGATTGAACCCGTACCCTTGGCAGTGAAAGCACGGAGTCCTAACCACTAGACCACCAGGGAATTCCCAAAGCCTTGTCTATTTTAGACCAAAAGAGAAAAATAATGAATTTTTCTCAAGTTGTGATTGTCAGTGATTTCCAAGCAGTCCAGGCAATTATGATACATTTTTCTCAAGTTGTGATTGTCAGTGATTTCCAAGCAGTCCAGGCAATTATGATACCAATGATTAAGAAAAAGGTGAACATTAAAGCCATAAAAAGCGATGGAATTTGAGTGTTGGTGTACATCAGTCTCCATGCCACACTAAACTATTTTGTTAATATAAGATTTCAAATCCTGCTACTTTAGAGGTATTTGGGAATACCGATTTTTTTTGGTTTTGTTCAAAGAAACCAGAGTCTAAGGTCCCAGTCACATGAGGAAGATTCTTCTTGACTTCTACAGCTCACCCATCTGTGGGGCATGCACACGAATATATACTTCTGTTGGATTGGTATACCTAAGACTCATGCATATGGCAGTTTAACAGCGTGTTATGTAAGGATATTTACTCCCAGCGCTATAAATCCATTGACCAGAGCTGAGACTTATGATAGTCAGGAGCAATTGGAAGGAACAGAATTTTCTTGTGATACCCAGGGCTGAATAGAAGGATTAGTCAGTCCACCCTTGCCTCCAAGCAGGGAATGTCTAATCAAAGAGGGAGATTTTTGGAAACAACAGGAAATGGAAAATTAATTTAAGCCTCCTGTCCCTCAGTCTTTTCACGTGTCTCTAGAGTGGTTCTTTTTTTTTTTTTTCCTAAGAAAAGTGAGTTTTTACAAAGAAATATCCTGAACTATTGATGCCAAATGATTCGTTCATTTTAGAATGACTGTCCCTAGTGGTATAGCATAATGCAGAGTGATGGGATTAGGAGCATTGAGGTGGAAAAACCATGCTAGCTCATTTAAAATCTTTATTGAATTTGGAATCATATTCAGTTATAATTTCTTCAAGGACAGAAATGTTTCCCTAGTTATTCCTTTGGGTGTTTGCACATCAGGATCTCAGGATTCCAGCATCAGTGGGCCAGTATCTCCATCACTCGACTGGTATGTCATGGATATATTGACCAGACTGTGGAAGAGGGTGTCATTTTTTTCCCTCCATGTTCCTCACAAACAGCTTCTTAGAGTTACATGCTCACTTATTAATTTGTCAATTAAGCTATTTAAACAGGCAACTGTTTGTTATACTTTATCAATACTAGGCTTCGTAAACAAGAAAAACAGATGTGCTCTAACTTGAAGATGCCCTGTTTTGTGAGACAGAGGCTGGGCTGACCTCTTGGGTCTTTTCATGTTTCATTCCTGTTATTCATTGCACAAAGTACTAAGAGGTTCTGTAGGGATCCTTGACACTAAACTGTACCTAAGTTAGCTCTGAAAAAGTAGAACAGGAGCTGTAGACTTGATGAGAATTTGAAATGGAGTGTCAGGCTAAGACCATGATAATCTAGTTTCACATGAAACCTCTGGATCCACCACTGGTTAAATCTCGTGTCGTGATTACTTTGATCACTATTTTTAAGGGCTTTTTCTCTAGTTATGAATAAAATGCTTTATCCGAAAATATGAAGTACCCAAAAAAGGACTTTATCGTACACAACGTCTTTTTTTTTCTTTCTTTTTGGCCGCACGGCTTGCGGTATCTTAGTTCCCTGACCAGGGTTTGGCCAGGGTTCCCCGGCAGTGAAAGCACGAGTCCTCACCACTGGACCGCCTGAGAATTCCACGCAGCGACTTTTTTTGTGATAGGACACAAGGCCTAAGGAAGTTCCATGCTGGTGGTGGTGGCTTTGAAGAGAGTGGAAAGCTGTGGTCAGCCAAGTCAAGGAGCTTCAGGACAAGGATCCTGGGATGTATTCCTGCTAAGCAGAGGATCCCAGTAAAAATAATAGGATTATCTTTTACTCCTTACAGAAGCACTCTGGACTCTCTACACCCATTCAGGAAGTTTAGAGAGAAAAGCTGAGAGGGTGTTGAAGTAATATCTCAGATGAAGGGCAGTGCCGCTATTAGACTATTAAAATATACACATGACATATATATGTAATTTAAAATCCCTTTGGCTGGTAAAAAAATGTTTTATAATGGTGCCTTAATTCTTTTTTTAAAAAATTTATTTTATTGAAGTATAGTTGATTTACAGCATTGTGTTAGTTTCTGGTGTACAGCAAAGTGATCCATTTATACACACACATACATATATATTCTTTTGCATATTCTTTTCCATTATGGTTTATTATAGGATATTGAATATAGTTCCCTGTGCTATACAGTAGGACCTTGTTGTCTATCCATTCTATATATAATAGTTTGCATCTGCTAATCTCAAACTCCCAATCCCCCACTCCCCTTTATCGTGATGCCTTAATTCTTTTAGTTAAGATGTGGTATTACTGGTTTTTAGTACCAAATGAGCATCTCTGCTCGGGAACAGAGGTTACTGATATGATGTGTACAACAGTACATACTGTATCTTTACTGGGAGAAAAATAGTGGAGAAATATTATTGTTTGAGTCATTTCCTGACCCATGGGATGGGTTGCTCTATAAACCAAAATTTGGTCTCTGCCGTGATGAAGCTGACAATGTCGCTTTGGTGTCAGCGTGCTAGTAGCCAACAAGACTGAAGATGAGGCGGAATTTTTACCTTACTAGCCATTCCTGGGGTTAGCTGGTAAGGCTGGACTGTCTTGCAGAGCCCAGGAAAGCGGTATCCTGAGGACAGGTAAATGGTCAACACAGATGTCATCTCGTTTAAAGTTACATCAGTCCTGCTGTGCCTCATACTTGTTATAGAATGATTCACACAGAAGAACCATTTTCATTTTTCATATCTTTTTAAAACAATATTTTTAGCATGTCTTTATGCTTTATATAAAGCTGTATCTCCAATAGGCTGGTTTAATTTTTTTATGAAACCAGTTTCAGATGAAAGGCTTCCTAATGCACAAAAGAACCTCAGCTGTCCCTCAGAACCAAAACAAACACATGCATAAACAACAACAATAAAAGAGTTTCAATTAAGATTTTCAGAACACAAATACCCATTTAAATGTACCTAATTCTCTGCTAGCAACCACTTTAAATTATTGTTCTTTTTAAAGGAAAATCCAATATAGTTGAAAGCCTGTGCTTTTATAAATATAAGATGCTTCCTTGCATTATCTGAGAGAAGGAGAAAAGCATGTCTGGCTTTTTCGAATTTAACATATTCTAGCTAATCAGAAAATCTTTATTAATTACGTTTATGAGCTCTATAGCACTGGAAGAGGGTCTTTGAAATTTTTTTGGTTACAAAAAACATGATGAGAAAAGTTAAACTGTATATTATCTTGTAATTTTGGAAAAAGCACATTATTGGGTCATATCAGTCCAATGGCTTTTAGTAGGAGAACAAGCACTGGTCCCTAAGACCTTCCTCACCATCTGAGAGGATGAGGGAATTTCCTACTGTTAAAACAAAGCCAGCAACATGGGGGCGTGAGGAGACACTTGGCCACGGAAGAATAAGTTTGGGTGTGAGCTGCATTTCCTGTTTTGCAAAGAGTCAGTTTTTCTGGATTTTGGGCATTTCGACCTCTTTTCTCTCTTTATGGCCATACTCTGGCTTTCATTCCCTTAACTGTGTAACGGGCCATTTTCACTCCGGACACAGAATGAGGCGTTGGTGGGATGGCAAAGCAGCAAAGACAGCAATTGGGTGGATCATAGGAAGGGAGCCAGTAGGTACACCTTGGCTCCACAACTGACTAGCTTTGTGTTTTGGGGAGGTGTTATGGACTCAGTTATGTGCCCCCGCAAATTCATAGGTTGAAGCCCTAACCCCCAATGTGATTGTATTTGGAGATAGTGCCTTTAGGGAGATAATTAAAGTTAAATGAGGTTAAAGGGTGGGGCCCCTAATTCAGTATGAGTGGTGTCCTTGTAAGAAGAGCGAGACACCAGGAGTGACTGTATACAGTGAAAAGACCACGTGAGGACACAGTGAGAGGGCAGCTGCCTGCAAGCCAAGGAGAGAGGCCTCTGGAGAAACCAAACCTGCCAGCACCTTGATCTTGGACCTCCAGCCTCCAGAGCTAGGAGAAAATAAATTTCTGTCGCTTAAGCTACTCAGTCTGGTATTTTGTTATGGCAGCAATAGAAACTAATACAGGAGAGTTACAAAATCTCCAGGCTTCAATTTCCCCATCTAAATTTAAGATGGGGTCAGAAATCATTCTTATGTTACAGGGTTTTGGTATGAGAATAAATGACACAGTGCCTCGGGGGTGCCATCTCATATATGGAGGGAGTGATTCCCACAAGCACAGGCTAGCGTTCATTTTCTAACGGCCCAGGCTTTTCGCTGAGCACTGACCGCTACAATAGAACAACACAAAGCGGCACACATGTAAGTCTGGAGTTTCCCACCGCATTTGGCCTGGCTGATGTCTTACAGAAGACCCAGACTTAGGGCACAGATGATGCTTTTCGGTTCCAACACATGTTATATATCTCCTTCAAAAGTTAATTGAGTTCTCCCTGTACGTTTGAGTGTTGTTTTATTTACTTTAAAGACAATAAAAGGGAAGAGTAGTAAATGTCAAACAAATGCTCAGCCGACCCAGCACATGGAGTTGCAGCTACTAATTCAGGCTGTTTTATATACTAGAATCACATATATCTGCAAAATGATGATAGGAGCTTGAGTTTACCCACCGTTGTTTGGCCAAGGAACTGAAGGTGTTTTCAATCCTTAACCTCATTTCACTTCTAACTTATACTGATCCAAGAGATATCAGATACGGTTCTCCCCATCAGAGAGTAAGACAGATGAAGGCACATAGCTTTTCTTCCTCATAGGCATAAGAGGGGGGGCTGGTTAGGGACTGGATGCAGAGTCTCCTGGCTTCCTGTGCTGTGATCCACTGGGTTGTTCCCAAATTTCTCTATTAACTGCATCTGTTCAAATATGAGTGCACACGTCTGTCTTTTCCCTTTTCACAGTAAATAGCAGAGCTTAGGCTCTGTACCTCCAGGGCTTCTAATACAATGCTCTTTACTAAGCTGGCAGTCAATAAATCAAGACTCAAATAGTACTGAGCACTAGCTGTGTAACTCATCCTGTGGGATAAAGGTGTCCTGTAAGACATGGGTGCTGCCCTCGTGTTGCTGATTGTCTAGTTGAGGAGATGAGAGCTCTACTAGGCTCTAGGACAGTTGGGCTTATCATACACATGTGTAATGTGTAATGCACATTTCTTTAAGATAAATTCAGTTCCCCCCAACTATTCTATCTGTTGATAAATAAGAGAAGTATTTCCTCTGGAGGAGAAGTATTCTAGTAGTTAGGCTGGGACGCTGAGCCAAAACTGATGAAGATGGAGTTCCAGTTACCTCTTGCTGCTGGCAAACCACATCAACACTTGGTGGCTTAAAACCACCACCGTTTAATTATATCTGTGATTTTGTTGATTATGAATTCGAGCAGGGATCAGCCAGGTGACCCTTCTATTCCCTGTAGTGGATCACAGGTCACTCTGTGGTCTGGTCTGGAGGGTCCCATATGGCTTCACTCACCTGCCTGGCACCTCGGCAAGGGCTCCAGGAAGGCTGATCTCCCCTGGGTCCCTCTGCCTCTCCATATAGACTCTGGGCCTCTCCATGAGGTTTCTCCACTAGGGTAATCAGATTTCTCACAGGGAGCCTCAGGGTTCCAAGGGACCAAGGCCAAAGCTGTTAGTCATAGGAAATGCTAGGCTTTGAAATAATGTCACTTTATTGGTCAAACTGGTTACAGGCAGTTCATATTCAATGGGAGGGAAATAGACTCACCTGTCAGTGGAAGAATGATCAAAGAATTTGTGGCCATCTTTAATCCAATATAGATGGCATACACCTCTTTGGTTTGCTGGGGTTTTTTTTAAATCTTTCTCTTTTTTCCTGAATACACTCAAGATTTCACTTCTAGTGCATTTTCAGTTTTCTTTTGCCCGAATTTGAAGCACCTTGGGAACGTCTTGCCCTGTTTTTACCTTTTGGTTCAATCTTCATGTAAGGAATGATAAAGCTTGAGGGTTCTTTTTTTAAGTGTATAAAATGTGGTCTCTAGCATGGCAGAACAAACAATCCAGTGGAGAAGGACTGTCATGGATGTGGGTAAATTTAGAACACAAAATTTAATACAGTTAGGAAAGATATCATCAGTGTGAGTGGAGTGCTGAGTCAGCCAGGAAATCGGGGAGGAATTCAAAGGGGAGCTGGCATTTGAGCTGAGCCTTGAGAAGGACAGTGGTCTCTACAGATGGGAGGGGGCGGAGTGGGGATGGCGTCCCGGAGGAGGGGCAGGGAGGTGAGCGCGCAGAGCAGACGGTGTGACCCGCAAACAGTGGCTGGGAGCCTGGGATGCCGTCATCCAGGGGGCGGAGGTGGGGCTGGCGAGGGGTGGGGAGGCCGAGAAGATGGGTGGGGAACGTGCAGGCTGGGCTCTGAGCGCAGAGTCGTTCTGAATGTGATGGCCACGCGGGGATTTGTGGCAGGGGCGTGCCATGATCCGATCTCTGATCCTGAGCGCTATTTCTCACAGCAGGTGTGGGATGGATTGGACGAACTGCAGACGGGAGGCCAAGAAGCCAGTCAGAGGGCAGTCGTCCAGGAGCGGTCACTGGGCATTTGAATGGAAGAGAAAGGTTTTGAGATGGGTGTGTGGTGGGATTGGGGTGGTGGAACATCTTATTTTTCTGAATGCCTCACTGTGTCCAGACACTCTGCTTATATCCCTTATCTAATTTCTTTCTCTCAAAAATCCATTTTTCAGATGAGGTCACTGAAGCTTAGACACATTTCAGGACCTCCTTGACATTCGAGAGCTAGAAATGAGGAGGGTTGAGCTTCAAAGCCAACCATCTCTGACTCTCCACGAAACCTTATTGCCTTGCCCGCTGACAATAACGGGCGATAACAATTTATCGATTCTATCAATAAAGAAAAGTAAGATAAGAAAGTAAAGGACACAGTTCATGTCAGTTTACCTGATACTGTCTCCCTTTTTTGTGCCTAAGTGATTCTGAGCCTAGTAACTGTTTTTATTGTATATTAGAATCTTGTACACAAAGAATGTATTGTGCCACAGACAGAGCTGGGAAGGAAAAGTAAAAATGAGTCAGAGAGTAAGGGAAACAATGTAGCAGTTCATTTGGGAACTTCCTCTGTATAGACCTGCCCCCCACCCCCCACCAAATAAGTCACCTTGCTCATTTTAAGAGCAAAAGGGACAACAATCTATGTCTCTAAAGTTCTATTTCTGCCTAAACCCTGAAGGCCAGGGGTGAATGGCCTGACACAGACCAGTAACCACAGAGGCTTTGTGCCCGAGTGCTCAGGACTCAGGGCTGCAAGCAGAATCTCACCTAAAAATGCAATTCTTGATGCACATCAAAATGAGATATTGAAAATCAAGACACCTGGAGTAACGGTACGGCATCCACTAGGTTTCACGTTCACAGGTTTTCAGAACCCTGATGAGTCCGGGTGGTGATATATAAAGGGTGAGGGGAGAAGAGAGATATTTCTTCTCCTTTTTGTTGCTGAGACTCCATGGCTGGATCAGAGCCTGCATGTAGTAGGTGCTCAGTGAATATTCACTGAATTCACTGATTGCTTAAATGCCAGGTGCCAGGTTCTGCTTGGTGCTTGACATCCCATGTTTCATTTGATCTTCACAAAACAATGAAACCTGGTTGTCCTTTAAACAGATGAAGAGACTGATGCCTAGATTAGTTACCTGCCCAAGGACAAGCAGCTTGCATATAATAGGGCTGGAATTCGAACCTGGATTTGTATAGCCCTTCAACCTTTGCCCATTTGAGTGTACTCTATTATATTCTTTATCAGAATATTGTTTGGTATCAATCAACACACTTCACACATGCAAAATAGAAGTTAGCCCAGTTTGAAAATGTGAGAACTCTCACTGGACCAAGCACATAGTAGGTGCTCAATGAATGTTGACTAAATGAATCACTAGTGCTTCTTTCTCTCTAGTCTACTACTTTGTCATTAACTATTGTGGAGAAAAATATGGAAGACTTGAAGGTTTTTAGCTTTCAAAAAGTTATTTTTAAGACTAGTTTCTTAACACGGGGGGTTTGAGAAAATGCCAAACCAGTCAGAGATAGCTGGTCAATGCCTCCTATCCTATGCCGGTTTGGAAACATTTGGTAGAAACACAATATTGGGACTACTGTAGTAATTTCTCCCATCTTGCTAAGAGTGATCACCTCCCTCTTGTCACCAGGAAGGGAAGAAACAGTGAGCTGGGAGATGCAGTTGTGAAGTTTCTGGTTTTTCAGGAATGGTCAGATGAGTGGGCCGAACTTCACCTTCTTTCCCATCATTCCCTTAACTCTTTGATGTTGTTCGTAGGATTAACCCATTTCTTCTTTCTGGCCACCCTCCATCCTCTCTTTCCCCGGGGTACATTCCTTCTTGCAATATCCTTTTTCTAAAAGAGCTTCTCCTTTAATATTTTTCATCCGACAGCCTTTTCTTTTAATCCCATTTCAAACTCCTATCTTTTGTGGAAAAATAACCAGATATCCCCAGCCCTCCCCTTCTTTGGATTTACCTGGGTTGTACCGGCTGAACCACTGAAGAAACGAGGCCCACATGACTGGCTTGAAACGAACAAAACCTAGTATCCGCCTTTTCCCTCGTCTGAGCTGCCGCTGTACATTTGAGGGTCTGAGAAAAGGTGGGGAAAGGCGTCGGAGAGAGGGGAGGAGGGGAGAGATATTTACCTGCAGGGGAGATACCGTGATCACGAGAGGAGAGGGACCTCGATACCGAGACCTAAAGAAAATTATTTTGGAAATGGGACCTGCCTTGAGATAGATCCATTTTTGTGCTCTTGACCTGAATTTAAATCTAAGTCCATGAGTGTTTTGCATGGAAGGGGAGGTGTGGGACATGCTATATTTGGTAGGTTTTTTGCAGATAGGGTTTCCTGTTTCACTGTGTTTTAAAATAAAGCTGCCTGTGCAGATGAATTCTCTAGGGTGTTAAGTTGTAGGTCGTACACTCTTGGTGGGCAAACCCTGTGACGCGGTTGCTTAACAGTTCCAATCTGGTGAAGGTAAGTAATGGTTCATTTGTCGGGTATCTCAGTATAAAATTTCCAGATAAACACAGTCTACCCCAGTAAGTGCTAAAACTTAAAACAAGCAAACAAACAAAACAAAAAAAACCCAAGCACACACTGCTAGAAAGTGTTCTTAAAATATTTTACATTTCCTTCTCTCTGCAAGTAGAGAATACTGGACAGAATTCGAGTCTCTCTTGCTATCTCAGTCATCATTATGAGGACAAATATTGCACCTCTGTTGTGTGATGGTGTGTCACTAGGGTCTGTTCATATGTGTGGGACTTAGTGTCCCCAAACGTGCAATGTCCCCAGACTGCTGTGTACTCTTTGTTCTTTTAAAGTTTGTCTCCTCTTTTGCACGTGTTACCCCTTGTACCGCTACCACTGCATCGGCCCCCGGGAGCCCCTCTCCACCCCACCTCACCTCATATTTTACATCTAACTTGCCGTGCCTGGGGAATGAGATGGCACAGATTATTGGAGGGTGGAGTTATAGCGAGAACAAATAGGCTGTGAATGCAGACCAGACGACCCCGAGAACGTTCTCTCTTTAAGTTCTACTCTGTGCACTTTCTGATACTTGGTTTCTCTGGAGTGTGTCTGACTGAGGTTCCAGCCTGTATTCTGGTTAGTTACGGTTTCAAGACAAGTGAGCTGTCATCCTGTGACTCATCGTGTACTGTTTTAAGCAACGACCCAGCCTCCAAGAATAAAAGGATGTCTAATCATCTCCAGTTTCCTGCCACGGTTGACGTCACTGTCATCGTCATTACCTTCAAGTCCATCACGTTATTAAGTACCCGAAGTAGATAAGTTGCCAGACAAAACATGTTACGTAGACACAATCCTTGGTGTCTTGGCGTCTGTCTTCTTTAAGTAGATAACACGAAAATGGATCTAATTCGGACCAAGGTATTGATTGCCCTGCAGTAATAGAGGGCTTCAACCAGCCATCTGAAAGCACAAGTGAGGGGTCCCAATTGCTGACAATCTGCTGCCTGTAGCAGGTGTCCACTGTGTGAAGCGGGTGCTGAGACCACAAGCAGAAACGTTACACACACATACACAGAGAAATGTGTGTGAACATGATGGGGGCCCAGGGGAGCAGCGTGTAACCTACTCAGGAGGTGGAGAAGTCGAAGAAAGATGAAGCCTGGGCAAAGTCATCGTTATTAGCTGGGTGAAGGGGGGGAGGGGCCGGTCTCAGGAGAGCCTGAGCAAGAAGGAGGGGCAGGAAGAACCCTGGGGGGGCAGTGCTGAGTGCAGTTTGTGCATCAGGGAGTGACTGCAGTGACAGAGGAGAGGAGCACAGGTTCTGCATGTCACGATGAGGGGCTTGGCGAGCAGGCAGAGCAGAGGGGCACTGGAGTTATGGATTAGGTCCTTCCTGTGGGGGTGTGTTGGGGGCGCTGGAGTTATGCATTAGGTCCTTCCTGTGGGTGTGTGTTGGGGGCACTGGAGTTATGGATTAGGTCCTTCCTGTGGGGGTGTGTTGGGGGCGCTGGAGTTATGGATTAGGTCCTTCCTGTGGGTGCGTTGGGGGCGCTGGAGTTATGCATTAGGTCCCTCCTGTGGGTGTGTGTTGGGGGCGCTGGAGTTATGGAATAGGTCCCTCCTGTGGGTGTGTGTTGGGGGCGCTGGAGTTATGGATTAGGTCCCTCCTGTGGGGGTGTGTTGGGGGCGCTGGAGTTATGGATTAGGTCCTTCCTGTGGGGGTGTGTTGGGGGCGCTGGAGTTATGGAATAGGTCCCTCCTGTGGGGGTGTGTTGGGGGCGCTGGAGTTATGGAATAGGTCCCTCCTGTGGGTGTGTGTTGGGGGCGCTGGAGTTATGGATTAGGTCCTTCCTGTGGGGGTGTGTTGGGGGCGCTGGAGTTATGGATTAGGTCCTTCCTGTGGGTGTGTGTTGGGGGCGCTGGAGTTATGGAATAGGTCCTTCCTGTGGGTGTGTGTTGGGGGCGCTGGAGTTATGGAATAGGTCCTTCCTGTGGGTGTGTGTTGGGGGCGCTGGAGTTATGGAATAGGTCCTCCCTGTGGGGGTGTGTTGGGGGCGCTGGAGTTATGGAATAGGTCCTCCCTGTGGGGGTGTGTTGGGGGCGCTGGAGTTATGGAATAGGTCCTCCCTGTGGGTGTGTGTTGGGGGCGCTGGAGTTATGGATTAGGTCCTCCCTGTGGGGGTGTGTTGGGGGCGCTGGAGTTATGGAATAGGTCCTTCCTGTGGGTGTGTGTTGGGGGCGCTGGAGTTATGGAATAGGTCCTTCCTGTGGGGGTGTATGTTGGGGGCGCTGGAGTTATGCATTAGGTCCCTCCTGTGGGTGTGTGTTGGGGGCGCTGGAGTTATGGAATAGGTCCCTCCTGTGGGGGTGTGTTGGGGGCGCTGGAGTTATGGAATAGGTCCCTCCTGTGGGGGTGTGTTGGGGGCGCTGGAGTTATGGAATAGGTCCCTCCTGTGGGGGTGTGTTGGGGGCGCTGGAGTTATGGAATAGGTCCCTCCTGTGGGGGTGTGTTGGGGGCGCTGGAGTTATGGATTAGGTCCCTCCTGTGGGTGTGTGTTGGGGGCGCTGGAGTTATGGATTAGGTCCTTCCTGTGGGGGTGTGTTGGGGGCGCTGGAGTTATGGATTAGGTCCTTCCTGTGGGGGTGTGTTGGGGGCGCTGGAGTTATGGATTAGGTCCTTCCTGTGGGGGTGTGTTGGGGGCATGGGAGTTATGAGCAGGAGGGGTTTGGGCTTGAACTTGGGTCGTGAACTCATCTCTAGATTCTGGGAGCTGGATTTGAGAAATGTGTGTGAAATAAAATTCAAAAAGCTTGCTGATGGCCATAAAAAGAAACGAAATTGAGTTATTTGTAGTGAGGTGGATGGATCTAGAGTCTGTCATACAGAGTGAAGTAAGTCAGAAAGAGAAAAACAAATACCGTATGCTAACACATATGTATGGAATCTAAAAAAAAAAAAGAAAGGTTCTGAAGAACCTAGGGGCAGGACAGGAAAAAAGACGCAGACAGACTTAGAGAATGGACTTGAGGACATGGGGAGGAGGATGGGTAAGCTGGGACGAAGTGAGAGAGTGGCATGGACTTATATACACTACCAAATGTAAAAGAGATAGGTTGTGGGAAGCAGCTGCGTAGCACAGGGAGATCAGCTGGGTGCTTTGTGACCACCTAGAGGGGTGGGATAGGGAGGATGGGAGGGAGACGCAAGAGATATGGGGATATATGTATATGTATAACTGATTCACTTTGTTATACAGCAGAAACTAACACAGCATTGTAAAGCAATTATACTCCAATAAAGATGTTAAAAAAAAAAAAAGCTTGCTGATGGATGTAGGCGGTGAGGAGAGGGCGCAGTAAAGCATGAGCCCTAGTCCCGAGTGCAGGTGCTGTCACAAATGGAAGGGTCACATTGGAGAGGAAGATAATGGATTCAGCCTTGTGAAGATGGCTGGGGAAGCACTGGTGGTCCAGGCTGAGTTCTCAGTATGATCTTGGAGAATCTGGGGTTGGAGGGTCCCACAGATTTGCTCTGTGAAATTTGGAGACAGTAGCTGGCATTGCTGGGAATAGATAAGGTGGGAACAAAGGTTCTTCTCATTCAGCCAAAGTTAAATCTGACAAAAGAGGGAAATGTATGTTGCACCCCGATGGCAGGGGACTCTGTGACACTTTGAGGAAGGCGGGGCTCCTCGCTGAGCCCCACCCCCAAGCCCAGGCCCAGCTCTGGGGATGGTGGGTGGCTGCAGCCCAGCCTGTGGCAAGGCAGCCCCTCTGCAGACGCGGGCTCAGATCCGCCCTGCTGATTGGCCTGGGTCTTGTTCTGGGCCATCAGTGGCAGGCTTCCATCCATACCTCCAAGGGACTGCGACTCACCCGGGGGGGGGGGGCGGGGTGTGTGGGAGGGCCAGAGAAGAGGAACTTGTTTTTCTATAAAGTGACTTCTGGCTTTGAGACCAAAGAAAAAGAACAGTTTATTGCACACTTCATAACTCAGAAGCTATGGATCAGCTGAGAAACAGAGAGACACAGACAGACAGAGGAAAGAGAGAGGAAGGGAGGGGGAAGATACCTGAATAGTTTGTTCAGCTTGAAACACAGCGGAAAGGAAGAGAAAGTTACTCTTGTGCTGGTCCTTAATTAGGAAATTCACACTCTGGCCCCTAGGTCTCTTAGGGACCACGCTCTCCATCTTTTGAAGTGCTTTCTCTCTCATCAGAGATGGGTCAGGGTGATGACTGAAGGAGCAAGAAAGGAGCAAACTGGTTGAGGTTTAAAGTTTTCTTAATTACAAGAGCCGAGAGGAGATGAGCGAGGGCAATCCGAGTCTCCCCCAGTGTGGCTGCCACGGTCAGCACGGGGTGGGGGGCCTCCCGGTTAGCTGTATCTGACTTGTGGTTTTTCTTTGTTGGGCACTGAACAGATTCCCTTCCCTGTTATTCAGTTGGGAGCATGTAGCCTGAGGATGGCGATTCGCTAGAGCCTGGCCAGCTCGTCTTTGCACAGCCCAAGAGGAGGTATACAATTACTAAGGCAGCTCACCAGCCCTTTCAGCCCCTCGCTGTACACACAGCAGGAGGACGGGTTCATCCTCCCGCGCCTCGCCGCCCTCCCCCTCCCAAATTCCTGCTTACCTGGATGAAATCCTGGTGTACCCGGACCTAGCCTGCAAATAGAACGGGCGGCGCCTGTGACGTCATCGGGCCCGGCGAACCTCATTGGCAGAGAAGTTAAGAGTCTTGGTTTAGACCCAGAGACTGGGCCCCCTGGATCCAGCTAGAACAGGTCTCTTCCAGCCTCAGCTGCCGGCCCTCCTCCCGCGCTTGCTGGGGCTTCAGAGGATGGACTGTAAGAGAGAGCTTGCTGCTAAATGCAGGGTGATCAAGACAACCTCACTGGTCTTCAGCTGGGAAAAGGAAGATGCTGACGACGCAGAGATCGCTTACCACCCAGCTAGCCGATATTCTGCCCTCCACGTCGGCACATGCCGCCTTCCTAGGTCTGCTAACCGTTGTGCATCGGGCAGGAGCCGGTTATAAAAGACTCGGGCTGTTCTTCAACCTCTCATCCTTTCCCCTTTGCTTCCCGTAGTCAGGGTTTAAAACCCGTGCTTTTATATCCCAAGTAGACCAAGTGTATTGCAAAGGATGTCTCAAGCTAGGCGAATACATTTCAACTAAGATGCTTTCTCTGCAAGCGGGAGGTTTAAACCTTCTGGGATAAAAGCCTTAATGCAGCGAACGGTGGTATAGATTTGATCCAGGAAGGCAGAGTAAATAAAATATTTGAAAAGACTAGCCTTCACTTTCGTGGTTAGGACCTCCTGAGCAACCAGAAAGGACATTTTTTCAGAAATTGAAAATCTGGACACATCATCTGGCAAAGCCTTTTTTTTTCCCCCCTGATGTAATTATAAAAATTCACATCTGGTTATGCCTTTAAGGATTTTTTTTTTTACGTCAATTTTTTTGGGACAAAGTATTTACATATCTACCACAAACCTGTAAGATGACAGCAGGCTACAAATAGAATTTTTAGATATTTCAGCTCAGGGTTGCCTGAGAAAATTCACGTTCCCTACACTTTAGGGTCAAATTACAGATGAATAACCCCCCTGTGTGGAAATCTGAGTGCAAAAAGAGCAGTGAGAACTGAATTAAGATCTTGCTGTCTTCACGTTTGGCGACTGTGCCTGCCTTGATTTCACAATAGTATATTGCAGTCGCCCCTGCTACTTCCCCTGCTTGTCTTTTGTCTGCTGTCAAGCTCAGCAGCTAAAATTCTAGCGATGGTTAATATCACCATCATTATTATCAACTTGGGGCTCTTAAGGGTCAGACATCCCTCCTTCTGGCGGCCTCGGTGTAGACCAGGCTCAGAACAAAACCGGGGTGTGGTGGGGTGGCCTGGGGTCCCCCTGGAGCGGCTCTGTGGGCCTCTCCTGAATACCCCTGCAGCTCCCACAAAGCAGCGCCTGGCAGCCAACGTCCGGGCCCGCGTTTCCTGTTCCGTGGTCGTCGCCTGGGCCGGGCCCCTGACGGCACACATTGAAACGCAAATGACAGCAGTAATTGGCTGAGAGAGAAACCAGGACGAGAGAGCGAGCAGTGCGGCGGGGAGTTAAGTGGCTAAGTGACAATTACCGCACTGCTGCCTCCGGGATCACGAGCTGCCGGCCGTTTGTTCTCGGTTTTAAAGGAGCAATAACACATTAATTGGAGGAGGGCGTCCCGGTTAACATTGCCTCACCCGGTTTCTCCTCTGATTCTGCTTTGAGGAGGGGGAGTAGGTGGCCTTGAGAAAGGTGGCTGTGCTGACTGCCTTTCCCCACCCCCCCGACCTCCAGTCGGATTAGAATTTTGGAAATTTTTGCCCTGGATTCGGGTAAACCGGTAGTTGGTTTAGTGTGAAGATTTTGTGAAAAGCTCCCTTACGGGAGGGACAGGTTTAACTCTCGGTCACAAGATTCTGGTGTCTACATCAGGGAAACGCGGGGCCTTAAAATCAGTCCAAGTTGCCTTCTTTCCCTCCAAGAAGTTCATGAACCCTCTGATTTGTTTGTTTGTTTTGTTCAAGTTTTACTGCAAAAGTGATCAATTAGCTAGATATAGCAATGAACAACAAAGAAGGTCCCTGCCCTTTTGGGAGCTTATAGTCTGGTTTGAAGAGAAGGATAAGACATAAATAAAACCATGGTCTGTTGGGACTTCCCTGGCAGACCAGTGGTTAAGACTCTGTGCTCCCAATGCATGGTTTGTGGGTTCGATCCCTTGTTGGGGAACTAGGATCCCACATGCTGTGTGGTGCAGCCAAAAAGAAAAAAAACAAACAAAAACTATGATGTGTTGTTTTACTTGGAGTGGAGATCCATAATAAGGAGAAGTTTGGGGTCCTGCAGAAGGAGTGGGGAAAGAGGAAGTTGCAAACTAGTGTAGGCTGGGCTAGGCCTGCCCTGCTTTCTTTGAAAGGCCATTTCAACCCTGTTCTGGTCGTAAACAACCATTAAGATGATTAGCTTGGACTAGAGGTAAGCAGACTAAACAAACGCAGGAACTAGTTGAGAAGCCTTTCTCTGTGTAATCTGCCTTTCTACGTTCAAACAGAGCTCTCAGGGTCTAAATACCTTACAAGTACTGTCTAATGGACTCATTTTGGGTGGGTTGATTTCCTTCAGCCTAGCCTAGGTTTTACCAGCCATACCCTTCTGGTTGAAAGCTTCTTTTGCCTTGTGCAGAGAACTGGTTATTTCAGGAACAGGCACTTGTCTGCTTTGGGACATGTTTCTACCTGGAGGCCCAAACCTACAAAAATCAGCAAAATGATTACAGGAAAAAGTAGACCCTTTCTAGTGGCAGGTAGAAGCACAGTCCTTCTCTTGTCTAGTCTTGGAAGGCCTCGAGAAAAGCTTGCCTCTTAGCTGAGGCCAGATTTGTTGCAGGCCCTGAGTGCAGACTGGGAAGATACAGCTGGTTTTTTGCTATGCCCACTTCTTCGTGAACTCACCAGGCAGAGGTAGACATACTGGCTTGTCTAATTAGAAAAGGCTTTCTGTTCAATTTCTGAAGAAAGCCTGGATAAGAATTTGTGGAATCACATTAGTAGTAGCTGATGAATAAGACCGTCCAAGAAGGTGAATAGATTGCTCCTTTAAATAAACTTTTCTACACAGGATCTTAGCATTGTGGTAAGATTTGACTATCTAGATTTGCCTTCTGACTCAGTCACCTGCTAGCCATTTGACCTTGAGAAATTGTTTAATCTCTCAGTTTCTCGACTGTCAAGTGAGGATAGCATAACCCATTTCAGGATTGTTCTGAAAAGTAGATGAGTTACTGTAGCACTTAGTAAGGCTGTATGTGAGCACTTACAACAGTGCCTGGAACATAGTAAGTGCTAATTAAATGTTAGCTGCTGTTGTTACTGCTGTGTTGTTGTTATTATTCATGTTCTGTCCCTCATATCTTTGGTATGAATCACAAGAGTAATAACATTCTAACATTCCGTGAACACCAGGGGGGGCCTGGGCAGCCCAAGAATCATTCCCTCTTGGGTTCATTTTACTTTTTCATTGTTAGGTGTGCCACACTGGAAAATTAGCTTCACAGAAAGGATTCCATAGACTGTTTGTCTAAAGGTTAAAAACAACAATAGCACCACAAAAACAAGCAGCAAATTATTTGGATACAAACTTGGTTCATCAGTCTTGGAACAAAATGGTGTCAGCAAATATAGAAGGTCAATGTTATTCTTGGGGGAAACTGTCCATTATGTTGTCGAAAATTGCACTGGATATTGAGAAATATGTTTTTTAATACCTTGAATCATGTGATTCATGTACAGCAAAATTCACTCGTTTCGGTGTACTGTTCCGTGAATTTTGACAAATGCAGAGTCACATAACCACCACGATTAAGACACAGAACAATTCCATTACTATACCTCCAAAGAAAATTTCTTCATGCTACCCTTTTGTAGTCAAACCCTCCCCGCGACCTTTAATCCCTAGCAACCACTGATCTGTTCTCTACTCCTAGTTGTGCCTTTTCCAGAATGTCATGTGAAGGTAATCACAGAGTATGTAGCCTTTTGAGTCTTTCTTCACTTAGCATAATGCATTTGAGATTCATTCATGCTGTTGTGGGTATCAGCGAAAAGCTTATTTTTAACTCACAAATCATTGAATTGAATTTTAGAGCTGGATGCAAGCTTAAAGATCAGAGCCAAACCCTCTTATTTCCCAGGTGAAGAAACAGACCCCTAGGGTGAAGTGACTTGCCCAAGGTCATGAAGCTAATTAAAGAAAGAGCATGAATTTGGAATTTCCTACAATTAGTCCAGGCAGCATCTGCTAAATCATGCTGGGATTAAGAAAAATGGGTAGCTGATGTCAAGGGGGAGCTCCATTCTTCTTCTTATTTTTGGTGAAGATCTGATCAAGCAAACTAAGCCTTATTTATGATAATTTTGGAAGAAGTAGATTTCGAAGGGTTGTAATTTCTTTAGAAAGTATATGGATTAGTCTCTTAGTAACACATTTCTTTCTGTGGCACGTCGGTATGTTAATTATGATTTGGTAATAGAGCTTAGCCTGAAGGCCTATTATTTATTTTATGTTTACAGCATGTTCTTTTTGATATCTAATTTATAGGAGTATCCTGAATATTGCTATCTTCCTTTCAGTTGACCTTTTAAATACCAATATGTTTCTAGGTGGCTTTTTCTGGAGCACGCAGCTAGTGGATCCAGGTTGGAATTAAGAGCTATCAGTTCCTTAATTCATTTGTTAAACGATTACTTGTGGAAATTCTACTACATAGAAGAACTGAACCACGGGAGATATAATTAAGACACTGTTTTTAAGAAGCTTACATTTGAATCGGTACTAAGAACTGGGTACACGAGAAATTCTAATTCAAATTAGTTCTTTTGAATACACTCAAAATCTTGCTAAGCACTATGAAGAAATAAAGGTGATAATGCAAACTCCCTTTCCTCAAGAAGCTTACAAATACCAAAGAGAGGTACAAATAGAGTGCTATTGGAAATGTGGTTTCTTGGTTGGGAACCAGTTGTGATGTATTATAGTGATGCATAAAGCCCCCCAGAATTTTGTGCCAGGGATGGACAGGTCAGGTCTGTGCTATAGGAGATTTATCTGGTAGCAGCTCATGGGATGGATGGAGGGCCAGAGACTGGAAGCTGGGAAGCAAGCTTGCTGGGAAATGCATCGGTCTGAACAGAAGTGAGGAAAGCCAACCCACTGGGGCAGTGGAATTGGAAAGGAAAAGGTGTTTTGGAGGTAGAAGAACTGGTTGAAAGAGGGAGCATTGAAAGAAGATTATGAGATTGTGCCCTGGGTGACTGGAGGGGCCGTCCTGATGTGATGGACAAATTAGGGTGTGTCTGGGAGAAGGAGGTGGGTGGTAAGTGGGTGGTGGAGAATAGTAAGGTAGGGAAGGGAAAAGGCTTTCTCCCTTTGTTCCTAGGTCAATTTTGTGCAAACAAAATTTTGTGGGAATGATTTTGCGTATCGGGGAACCTGTTAATAAGTATTTATGATTGACTGTTACTCATTTCTAGAAGGCTAAATATTTCCCATTTTCCGTAACATAATTCCTTAAGAATTGTGTTTTTTGTCCTCAAGAGTTGATGGCATAGTTAGTTATGATTAGACAATGATTTTTGACCCCTTTTCCTACCGATGGCACGATTCATTGCTTAAAAACAGGCAGTGTGAGTAGTGAAGAAGACAGTTTTTACATAGGGTGGAATACAGACTGTAAATTGTCACTCTGAAAAGGGTGCACCTTAGTTAGGAGTTAAAGGAACACATGTTAAGACAACTTTAGGATGAACTTGCATGCCTAGAAGACTGAAAAAGTAAATAGAAGTTTTAAACCCAGTGTTGATCAAAATGCGGGAAACCATCTTCGCTTACACTTTGTTGATGTTTCTGTAAATGAATACGATATATGCAGAGAAAAATCTTGCTTTAAGTAAAAAAGAGCTAAAATGTGACTTTTCATAGCCTTCTAGAAAACCCCAAATACTTGTAAAGCATGGAGTTTCTTGTGGCAGCATTATTTACAACCGTGAAGAACTAAGAACAGTACAAATCTCCAAATAACAGAATGTCAAGGCAAGTATTGCTTAATAGGATATTTTATTTGGCTTAGAATAGGATGTTATGACAGGGATGAGTATATAAAATAATATTCAGTGGCGAGATGTACAAGATAGATGGACCCTCTGCTGAGTAGAAGAGAACATGATTGCTAAAGGAATCTAGTCACACAAAAAAATGGAAGTTTGTAATACAGGGAAGGGATTGGTAGAAGAGTCCGTTTTGTGTTTTCATTTTTTTCTTGAGTCAAATGGGGGCATAGTCAAAAAACAGGAAGAAAATTTCTAGTGAAGTAGTTTACTGTTCATTACTTTGTCTCCTCCCCCTTTCTCTTCTCTCTCTCTCTCTCTCCTCCTTCCCCTTTTTAAGTGGTTCAAGTTCCCTTTATATTTACTATATATTCACGAGACAGAGTAGTATGACAAATTAACCCTATCAGTGAGAGTCTGAAAGCTGGTACTTTAGTTATGATTCTGTCATACCTGAATGATCTGGAGCTAGTCACATAATTTTTGATAGTTTAAATTTCTTGATCTTCTCTGTCTCACTCTGATGTAGAAGACCATTGAAATAAAACAGATAAAATCACTTGAAGCATCTTGACAATTAAATAGTATATTGTTTAACTCTATTGTGAGACAACAGAAGATAAAAGAAATGGATACTAGAGATGAACTGGTGAGAGTCTGAGTCTGAAAATGTATGTTTACCAAAGTGGAATTAAAGAAAGAAAAGTTGCAGTGGACACTGAGGGGACAAGGTCTTAGGGCCACACTTACGAGGCAGAGCCCACATGGGGACATTAGACCCCTCTGTGAAGATCAGCTTGTCCCAACTTAGAGCGACTTTGGACACCTCCATGAAGCTTTTAATGTTTTATGTATGTACAGAAAGATGCTCTTATATTGGAAAATAAACATTCATGGATGGCCTTTAAGAGCTGTTACTTAGATTCAGAAAAGACATGCTGAATCCCAAAAGAGAAAGCATCCTGGTGAAATGGAAAGTTTATATGAGTTTAGTTAGGGCCAGAATTTCCTTTAGTAAAGTAAATTTAAACCAATAGTAGTTAAAGGAGAAAGCATAAATATTGACAAAAATATTAAAAAATATTAGAGGCCTAAGAAGCTGCCTGTAGGACAAATGGCCACAGGTGTAAAATAATTTTAAATGATGGTTTTCAGTACACCTGGAGCTAGAGTTTCTGGGAAAATGTGACTCTAAATGAAGGTAGCTGTACCCAACAGGTAGGATTTTGCGTGTTCCTAAACAACTTGGGTGCCTCATTTTTCGTTTTGAAACTGTACTGTAAATTAAAACTACAAGGTACATGTTGGCTAAGCATGCTCTTGGGTGAGAGATAAGAAAAGAAATTGGAAGTATTTTCAGAATTCCCAGCTCCGTACAGTGTGTCGCCTGCTTTGACCAAGTAGCTCTAAAAACACGACTTTTCTAAGTAGCTTGTGTCTGGGCACAGAGAGTGGGAGTCATTAAGAAGTGGGAGGGACCAGGGCAGAGACCCATCTTCTGTTTTCCTTTTCCAGAGAGAGTCAAATAGGGCTGAGTAGGGAACCCTTTTGGCTTGTGACTGGGGAGTACATGTGGCTCAGGTAACCAGGGGCGGGGAATGAAGTAATGGTCCTGAGTTTTAGGAGGGCACCCTTGGGCCCGGGCTCTGTCCCCTGTGAAACTGATCCAAACTAGGGGTGTCCTTTGAAGTTACTGGATGCTCTGCTGGGCCCAGCCCTGTGATCTGAAAAGCAAGAGGAATAACTGGTCCCAAATGTTTAACTACTACCCATTACCTGTTTGTTAAGAGCTTGGGAAGAAATAAGCAAAGACAAGAACAGGTTAGACAACAGCTAGTTAGATCTTTCAGTTTCTCTATACTGTGGCTGGAATGTAAACAAATCCTCGATTTTGTGAACTTGTTCACATCCTGCTAACAGCTTGGTTGTGGTCCTGGGAGCAGATCCTCAGATGCAGAAAGCTTTAGAGAGGACTTAAAAAGGGAGCATTTCCAAATTATCTCTCAGCAACTGCAGCCTCAGAAACGGTAGCAATCACACACCACCAAACTGTGTGAACTGTCCTTTTAAAAATAATATTTTCTAAGGTTACTATTGGGCTAGGTGGTTAATTGTAGGGGAAAAAATCTTAGCATTTTAAATATTAGACCTTTGTATTTTCCCCATTTTTGATAAAACCTTGAACCTAATGTGTTCAAGGCATGATTTAGTCTGCAAAGTAGGTTAAAGGATTCTCTCTCTCTGGAAAAATAAGGCTTGTTTATGGGGTCCAAAAATAGTTGCTAAAAAACTTCCTCTTTTTTCTTCTTTATGAGTCTTTTTCATTTTGGAGGTCAGGAAATAAATGCTGGTTTGAGGTCATGTTTCATAGTAACTTGAAGTGAAAAGCAGAATATTAGGAATAAAGTGATGGGAAATGAGGTGATGGGGGAAATCTGAGACATAAACACTCGGATACAGGAAGCTGGAGGATTTAGGAAGAAATAAACTTCAAAATGGCTGATCCACCAGTAAAAATGTATAATGAGATCCACAATATTTCAGTGGTCTTTGAAGAGTCTGATCTTTAGAACGAGAGAGTGCCAGCTTTACGCACTTTACTGGCGTATACACGCATATCACGTTGCTCATATGGCAGCAAATCATCAAAAACAGTTGAGAAACGTTTTGTAAACAAGTACAACATTGAAATGATTGTAACAAGACAAGTAAACAGAGCTTTAAAGTTGTGTATGCCGCTAAGGGATAAATATCTGAGTGATCATTGATCCTTAGCTTGTCCAGTAATTTATATTTTCGCTAAGAGTTTGGAAAAGTTTCTCTGAAGTGCATATTACAGAATAATGGTATTCGTTCATTCATTCATTCATTCATCCATTCTTACCGATTGCTGAGGGTTGGCGACACATCTCCAGAAATGAGGAGATGGGTTTGGCCATTCTCTGCTGGCAGCAGAGTTGATAGTGAATTGCACCTGGTATTCCTAGGGCTGAGGTCCACTATCAGCAGGTTGGTTTTTTAAAAAACCTGGAGTCTTTATGTTGCCAGTTGACTCCTTTGAAGGCTGCAGGAGCCCGTGTGTGGGAGAGAACTTGGGCCTGGAGGAGGCGTGGAGGGGACCAAATGCCTGTTAACAGCTTGGGACAGACGGGGACTGGCTAGTTGATTTTAAAACAAAAGCAAACCCCCAAATCCTGCCATGAACAATACATCATTTGGCTTCGTTAAAACAGGGAAGACTTAGGGGAACCTTCTGGTAAAACTAAAGAATAACTGGGAGTTTCCAGAGAGGTGGATGGCGACCTAGTGGCATAACTTTTCCAGATGGATCTGCATATGAGAAAAAGAACATAATTCAGGAAAGTCTTAGTGTCAGGTCTGAGGAGCCCAGATGACCTTTATGTGCAAACAAGGAGCATATTCATCTGTATTTCTTCTTTTTCTTCTGACTATTAGGATTCCATATGCAACACACAGATATTCTAAATCTGGCCCAGGGCAGGAAGGATGAAGGTATATTGAAATGGTATGGAGTGGGAGTGTTCGTTGATTCAGACATGATTTGCTGAGTATCAGCTGTATGGATAAATGTAGGAGATATTTTCTTCCCATACCTAAGAAGAACGGGCAATATGGGGAAAAATAAGAGAAATCCTTTACTGCTTCTAAAAAGGCAAGGCTTTTTTCTGAAGGTGAGCTGTGAGGCAGGGGAAAGAGCTGAGACCTGAGGGGTTTTTTTCCATTTTTTACTCACTACCCAGATTGTTTGGGAAAATCACTTTGCCATCCTGAGCCTTAGTTTCCTTTTCCATAAGATGGGGCTAATCATTTCTACCCTTCTCCCTCCTAGATTTGTTGTGAATACGAAATGAAACTGATCATAGAAAGAATGCAGAGTAAACTGTTAAGCACTATATATACATGTTAGAGGATTGTTATTAAAAAAATAATAATAACAACATACCCCTTTTACTAGAGTTGTTGGCTGGCCTCACCTGTTTTCAGAGATTTCCTGCTGGATGGAGCTTCAGGAGCACAGCTGACTTGTAAACAGAACCTTTTCTGGTTCCTTTTGATTTTAGGGCTGTTGGTACGAGCTGAGTCCCAGTGGGGCCCAAGAGTCTCACTCTGGTCTCCAACTTCAGGGTATATTTGTAGCAGTTTTGACAAGTCCCCAGTTCAGTTTCTTTTGAAAAAAATTCCTAAGTGGTTTTAGTTCTGATCTGGGGAAAGCCCGGTGGGTGCTTCAGTGACTGCCTCATTGAACCTTCACCTCCCGACGTCCGTCGCTGAGATGGACTTGGCTTGTGACGTTAGATGTCACATGCAGAGGACTCTGATGGTCTTCCACTGATTCAGGCTTTTGGCCATGGTAACGGCACTGACTGTGGGCAGAGCCCCATGTGAGGCCCAAGAGGCTACAGGTAAGGAGGGAGGCCGTGAGATACCAATGGAAAGAGACCTTCCTCACATTCTGTCGCGGCCGTTCCATCCTGCAGGCCTAACTCTCCTCTCAGAGTGAACATCACTGCTTTACCATGTAGTGTGTTGTGTCTCTGTATAGCTTGTTTTAAATTAGACCAGGCCTGCAAAAGGAAAGGGAAGAAAGGGAAGAATTTCACTTTGAGAACATATGGAGATGACCAAACTCATCCCACTTGGGCCCCCCGGGCAGAATAAACTTGCACTGCTAGTGGTGAATAGCAGTGTGCCATAAAACATTCTTTTCTTGAACCCTTTTGACTGGGAAGGAGGCACAAGGGGAAAACACAGCAGGAATTCTTTCTCTTCAGCTGCTTCCTACTCTGTTGCTTACATTCACTCAACAGATCTTATTGGGCTGCTACTGTGTGTGTGAGAGAGAGAGAGAGAGATAGAGCCTGTGTTTTATGGACGAGACTGATTAGCTTGGGCCCAGTTTTTGTTGTCATTGGTGGGGCCGTGGATCCTATTTTATGTTTACTGCCCCTTGACATTTCTTAAAAGGAGTCTTCAAAGCAGAAAGTCCTATTCTGAAGACAGGTTTCTGGGCAGTAAAGTTGACAGGGTTTAACATCGGGAAAGTAAACCTCATAGAAAAAGAAAGCAGGATAAACAACTCCAGCTCCATTCCGCGAAGGCCTTTGATGGGAAAGGGGGCCTGTTTATGAAGATCTAGGGGCAGGTCTGCACCGTTCACATCCTCAGTGGTGTAGGGCGTGAAGTCTGTTTCTTACCTTCCTCGTAGATGACCCCCCGCATCTGTGGGAGCGGCTGAATATTAACGCTGTTCATAAGATCATGCCAGTGAGACTTGAGTGTTTACTAACAGGATTTCTCAAATTGAGTCCCTGTTGGCTTGTTTTCACCTCCCCATCTACTTCTCCCCGGCTCACCCAGTCTCAGAGCCCCTCTCTTCTTCAGCCAACCAGTGCCTGCATATTTAGTGCAATTAGCATTTACATATTGAACTTGAACCTGACTTACTATCACCAAGGCAATAGCTGAAAGGTTTTATTTCAGTAAACACTCACTGTTGGTAAATAATGGGAGTGTTGTCTCGCATGGTCCCCAGGCATACTGTTTTTCTTCTCAGTGATGAGACAGTGAGTCAGGGAGGACTGTGCTGCTGGGACTTCAGGAGTGGGTTGTAGATGTGTGTTTACACTTGTGCTCATGTACAAATGTGAATGTATATTTTGGTTTTCTTGATGTGCTTAGCGTTATGACAGGGACATCTTTTATGCCCACACCTCCTCATAAACAGAATGCTAGGGGAAAAAAATATCTAGGCAGAGGAAGCCTCAAATATTTTTAGAAATCGTATTGCTATAACTACAGAGAGTAAAACAAAAAATAAAGAAGAGGTCGAGAATGTAAGGCGGTCCAGGGATTGTAACACATTCCTTTACAGTAAGGCATGGGAGAGAAATGCACCCATCTAGCCGTTCATGTATTTTGCGTTTAATGATGTATAAATATTTGGCTGTGCTTAATCATTAAAACTCTTAATTCCTTTTCCTCTGGAGTAGACTGTTCCATTCAGAATTCTTTTTTACGTACAAACAAACAGAAAGATTACGTGGGGTTTTGCCTTATGTGGACTAGATCAACAGCTTAAAACCAGGGGTGGGGTTGAGGGGAATCAGTGTCTTCAGCTAAAGTAGCCATCACATCTTGCTTCTCTCATCATTTTCTGCACCAGCCAGGCAGCCTTCTGCATCGGGGAAACATAAATCAAAGGTAAAAACTGAACAATGGAAAATTTCTTGTATTTTCTTAACTCGATGTTGAGAGCTTACCATCTACAATTTTAGGTTTTAGGTTTTTAGCAGCGCTCTGCAGACTGCCTCTGGTGAAAGACCAGTTTCTTCTCCTTCCATTTCCAATCCATGGTGGACCGATACATTGAGAAAACACAGTAAAAATGAATTGCTAGAAAAACGATCACCTGCTTGGAATGTTCCTTCAGTTACAGATCTCTATAACAGCTGCTATCTTCGCACCGCAAAGCTGGGACTTATCTTGGGCGTGTGGAACGTTATCGGTTTGGCAATGAGTACTGGGTCCATAGACTGTACTTTGAATAACACTGTCTTCGGGCACATTCTGACCCACGACCAGAGCGTCTGTCTGTGATGGTTAAAGGAGGAAAGGAGCTAAAGAAGAGATATTTCAGCTGTGTGTCATTTCTGCACGTACTTCTGTGCTAGCTCATTCTAGCTCCTTCGTTAGTCTTTACCTTCCATTCTTTATATTGTGTACCTTGGGGTTAATTACACGTCTTAACTTCCTGCTTCCTGCAGATTAACTTTTACTTCAAAAATCTACGTGATTACATGCACTTCTTTTTCCCTGAATTAACTACCACACACTCTGGTATTCTTTGTGCAAGGGAGTAGCGTATTTTTTTTTTTTCTTAAATACTTTTGAAATAAATCCAAACAACCGTCTTGCATCTTGTAAACATGTATTTAGGAGTGAATTACACCTTCTGTGATTCCAAACATTTTACAGGTCAGTCTGAGACTTTTACATAACAATTACAAAATGAATATTCTGCTAACTTCATGTCTTTGGCTTTGAATGCCTATAAACAGGCCGGCAAGTAAGAAAGTCCTGGGATTAGTAATGAAGAGTCAGTATTTGGTTGCAGGACATCTGGGAAATATCAGTTACTCTTACATATGGCTTAACCTTGACTAAACATTTTTTAGGATTTAGAGGAAACTTTCTTTTGGAGATGGGAGTTGTTTACTCTTTAGTTTCCCAATGAGAGGAGTAAAAATACAGATACGTAGAACTACCATTTGCTTCTTACATGAACTGCATTCACTCATGAATTCAATTTCCCTCAGTTTGTTCTATTTTAAAAGCCCATCCTGGGAGTTCCCTGGCGGTCCAGTGGTTAGGACTCCGCCCTCTCGTTGCCGAGGGCCCCGGTTCAATCCCTGATTGGGGAACTAAGATCCCACAAGCTTTGTGGTGCAGCCAAAAAAAAAAAAAAAAAAAAAGCAAAGCCCATTTTGCTGAGGAGGCTGCCCTCCTTTCTGCAAAGTGAGGCAGGGCTTTCCTTGCCAGTGGTGAGCCCTAGAAAAGAGAGGGCCCTGAGCTCCTGGTCCCGATTTTGCCCAGTTCTCTTAGTGACCCCAGAAGGGGATTTAGAAGACAGAGCTCCCACGTCTGGATGAGCAGAGCCCTTGGGGTTTTTCACGTGCCCTCGTGGACATGGTTTGGTAACGGCGCCCACCCAGACTTTTCTCTCTCTCTCCTGCCTGTCTTTCTCCTAGTGACGATGGTCTTCAGGACCGAGGGGCTGGGAGCCCCCCTCTGTTTCTTTTCCTTTCCAGTCTTCAGGATGGGCTCTGGTGAACCCATGCTGAGTTGGGAGCTTCTCTACCCTTGAGCCCAGCATGAAGCAGCTCCTGTCTTCGGGCAGTGGGTGCTGGAGTCAAGGCTGAATGTATTTGACTCCATAGCTGCCTTTTCATTTTTATGCCCTTCTAGTCTGTTCTTGCCCTACTCCCTTCTTTCCTTGAATCTTTCACTTTCCATCTTTAAACTTTTCTTCTAAATGGCTCATCAAGTCCAGGCAGGCTTCAGGAGCAGAGTGTGGGATTCTTCTAAAAGTAAAGTTCTAAGTGGCCACCCCCATCCCCATGGCAGAGCTGGTGTCCCATTAACAGCCCCAAGCTCTTGTGTAGGTTTTCTCAGAGCACTGTGTGCAAGGCACAGAAGTGTAATAAAAATGGTAATGATTAAAAGAGTCCTCGTTTTCTCTAGGGTCCTTCTGCCATTTCTAAACTAAACTAGGGGTCACGAGGCTCGCGCTGGCAGTTTGATCAAGCTGCAAATGATTGGTGTGGGCGTGGGTGATATTTTATAAAACCCATCATCCTAGATCTGTTCCTTGGTGCTGGAGTGGACACTATGGTGCCTTCGTGTCCTTAGCCTACATTCTTTATCCCTGTTGTTTTCAGGCCTCTTGGAAAGAGTGAGAGGGAAGGAGGGACAGCCCTCACTTCTAGGAAAGACTGTTGATTGCAGCTGATTCATTTCTAGAAGTATTTGGGGACAGAAGGAGCTGACTTGTTTTTAACTCTGCTTTGCTCAGAAGGAGATAGTGGCTTCTTTGATAAATACTACTAGTCCTCTGTGTAAAGATTTGATATGCATTATCCCTCGTAAATACCACGGCAACCATAAGATAGCTATTCATCATCAACCCCACTTTGAGGGTGAGTAAACTGAGGCTCGGAGCGTTTTAATGACCTGCCTAATGTCTCAGGCCTTTGTGAGATTTGGAATTTGAATTCAAATCCCCCCCCTTTTTTTTTTTTAATAAATTTATTTATTTATTTATTTATTTTTGGCTGTGTTGGGTCTTCGTTTCTGTGCGAGGGCTTTCTCTAGTTGCGGCGAGCGGGGGCCGCTCTTCATCGCAGTGCGCGGGCCTCTCACTATCGCGGCTTCTCTTGTTGCGGAGCACAGGCTCCAGACGCGCAGGCTCAGTAGTTGTGGCTCACGGGCCCAGCCGCTCCGCGGCATGTGGGATCCTCCCAGACCAGGGCTCGAACCCGTGTCCCCTGCATTGGCAGGCGGACTCTCAACCACTGCACCACCAGGGAAGCCCAAGAATTCAAATCCCTTTGACTCCAAATCCCATGAGCGTATTGGGAAGGGGTGTTACGATGCCTAAAAGCATTGGCCTCCACGGTGGAGGGATGCTTCAGGGCTGCCTTTGACATGGGGCCGCCAGCTCTTGTTGGGTGTGGAGGGAACAGCCTCTAATGCTGTTCTAATACCTTTTGGGGAAGTACCGACTGGGCAGATTCCTATAAATTAGGAACATTGGTGTTATACAACTACATTGATAAGATTTCTGCTCTAGACATGGAGAGGTGAACAGAAGACTCTTTGGGATGTTTCAAATGAAAGTACTTGAAGAAGTTACTGAGGATGAGATGTGGTCTCTGTGTCTGCCTATGAGTGGGAGCCATGCCCCAGTCAGGGAGTAGCAACTTGCGTGTGACAGCTTATCTTCAGGAAGAACAAACTCTGCAGTGGATGGTCAGAAGGGACAGAAAAGATGCAGGCAGGTTTCAGGTCAAGATGACCCCGTGCAGAGGCCATGAGTGAGGCCAAATGCTAGCTTGGAATAAACGGCAAAGGAAAAGAGCCTCTGAAACAGCCTCAACAAAGTCGGAGGAACCAAAGGGCAATGAGAGAAGTAGGGTGGAGGTGAAGGCAGGACTGCCAGGGGCCCGGAGCCCGAGACCTTGAAGAGGCAGAGAAGAAAACTGCAAAGTCAAGACGAAGTGACAGGAGACTTTTCTGAATCTGAGCACAGAAATCTCATTTGTCCCATTTTCATGTGTACCCTTCATCCTAAGATCTCCACCAGTCAAGGAGATTAGTTTGCTTTATTTCTGTTGTTTGCTTTATAAATGCAATAGGCCTGCATTTTCATTTTAAAGATACAAAGTTTAAATGTTAAATATCCATTTTTTAGATTGTGCAGAAAGATCTAAAGCAGACTCCTCAGTCATAGTATCTCATTTGATCCTCACAGACCTTGAGTTGGGGGATAGAGAAGGAATATTCCTAGAAAGAATGAATAATAAATAGCTTTTATATTGTGTTTAAACTATTTAAAGTATACATGTGTTATATATTCTTCCTAACATCCTGGGAGGAAAATTGGCTAGTAAACTTATTCACTGACAAACATTTAGATTTTGATGTTAAGAGCACAAGAGGCTGAGACTTCCCTGGTGGTCCAGTGGTTAAGACTCTGTGCTCCCAACGCAGGGGGCCTGGGTTCGATCCCTGGTTGAGGAACTAAGATCCCACATGCTGCACGACACAGCCAAAAAAAAAAGAGCACAAGAGACTTGCATTTTAACTTGTTTTTTTTTTCCCCCAAGAAGTTATATTTTGTTTTTTTCTTAATTCTTCAGTAAAGTTAGTTTTGGAAAATCCCAGCCGTGTCTTGGCCAGAATATAGGAAAGACTCCCTATAGTGAAGTGGTTAGGAGCCTTGAGACTGGAAGGGGACATACCTGGGTCTGGTTCCTGCCACTGTCACCTGCTAGCCGTGTGACCTTGGGCAAATCACTTAACCTCTCCAAGTCTCAGTTTTCTCATCTGTACAGTGGCAATAATACCAACCTCAGAGAGATGTTATGAGCATTAAATGAAGTGCTAGATCTCAAGTACTGAACAGATGCTGAGCCTATAGTCAACACTCAATATGGGAAAAAATTATTGTTATTGTCATTGCTATTAGTTTTCTCCCCCTAGAGGTCATTGTGGTGGCAGCTAAGGATTCTGCCTGAGGTGTTTTCCAAGAACCAGGGAGAGCTGGCAGACAGAAGGAAAACAGAGAGAAGCTGGGGCCAGCTGGGGATGAATAGTGACCCTCTCCTTCATCGTAAGCATCCTTCTTTTTCTGATTTCTTTGCTCCCTTCTTTGAACCAGGCCTCCCATTTGGCTTCGGTGATCCTGGTTCCTACCTAACCCTTAAAGTTTCTCACCAATTTCTTAGATTTCTCCAAAGTACCAATGTGAGTTGTTGGCAAAAAGCAATATAAGAGTGGTTTTGAAGACTAGTTTTTCCAGCTTCAGAAGCTGTGAGTTTTGATTGATGGCCACTCATACGCACCCTCTACCCCAAAATGGCAGGCCGAGGACCCCCATACCTCTGCTTCTCTTGTATTCCTGTGGGTTCCCAGCAGAGCACCTCATACCCAGTAGGTGTTCAGTGCCCGGTGGGAAGACAGATCCAGAGGGCCAAGGAACTCATCTATCCTTGTGGTACCAGAGTCCCTCTGATGGAAGTTTATAAGAGATTAAGCTGAAAAGGTAGATATAAATCGGTACAGAAAACCAGACAGTCACAGATCTGTTGATTTCTGGTCCTTCCATCACTTTCACTGGGGCCTGTTGTCATCCTCTGCCCCCACCCCCACCCCCCGGCAAACACACACACACACACACACACACACACACACACTTTCTGTTACCCAGGTGGAGTGGTGACTTAAATTTAGAGGCGTTTTACCCTGGAATCCCTGTGGTTGAGATGAACACACCAGACCCCCTGTTTCCTTTGTCATTTTCCATGTGAACCCAGAAGAGGTGCCAGAGAAGTGACAGTTTCAGTCAGCATATCCTCTTCTGTGCCCCTTTATGTTTTTCCGATGGAGAGGTACTTATGTCTAGAGAAGGAGGGATTGTTGGCAGCTATGGTGACCTCTACATGGTTTTCTTCAGTGTTAATGCTGTCGAGGGAGCGGGTAGAACGGGAGCTGGAAGTGTCTGGGCGCCGAACCACTGCTGAGGTGTTTGTGGCTCTTTGGATCATGACGGGCTGTGTGTCCCTCCCCCACGTCCACTGCCTGGCCTCGTATCTCACACACACACACATTCTTCAAATATCACATTCTGGGACATTCTTGCCCCCCACCCCAGCCTGCCCAAGGGACTTGCAGATAATGAATAAGAGCTTTCTTAACTAATGATATTCTTCACCATCTGTCCAGCTGGTCACTGAGACCATAAGGCAGATGCTCTTTTTTTTTTTTTTTTTTTTTTTTTGTTAATCCCAGTCCTTGTAAAATTATAAACGTAACAATTTCTATCATTGAATCTGAAAGAGGATGTCTGCTGATCCATTTTCATTGCGGGCTTTTTAAAAAATTATGGTTACTGTGAGGCCGTGAGTCTAAGAAATGATGTGATTTTTTTAAAAAGTCCTGGGCTAGTGTGTACGTGTTGAGCTTTATTGTCTGCCACTTTGGATTTCTCAGTGTTCAAAAAGTGGGCATCCTCACCCCTCTGTTGTTAACATTTAAAGCTCACGGGAGCAATGGGAATGTGGGAGGGGGTCTCACCTCTGTGTAAAAGCTGTAAAATGAGAAAGCCCAGCAAGTGTTGGTTCCCACCTGGTTTCCTGGAGGCGCAGGAATGTATGTCCAGGAAAAGGCTGGCTGGCGGAGTCAGCTGGGTGGGGCAAGTTCAGGGCAGCCTGCAGCCTGTGTGGACGGTGCTTCTGAGGGAGGGAGGGAATGTGTGTGTGTGTGTGTGTGTGTGTGTGTGTGCCCGCGCACATGTGTGTCCTCTGCGGCAGCTCCTGCAGACAGCTGTTGAGGAACTGCCGGTTGTATTTGCCCTCCCCAACAATGACAGTGCATGGTACGAATCCCCAGGAACTGAGAGACAAAGGAGGCTACAGAAAGTGAGACTTAGGCAAGTGATCCCGGGAGCTGGAGTTGGGGGCCGAACAATGCCGCCCTCATATTTCCACGGCACACTGTTGTCTGTTGTGGCAGGTTTGGCGGTTCTCAGAAGGACCCTGGGCTGGCAAGGAGGCTGGGCTGCCAGACACTGCTGTGAGGTTATTGGCATGAAGGAGGTTCCCCCATGGAGAGGGAAGGGGCATTTCTACTTCCCAGTGATTTTAAACGATGACCACCTTGACCAGATGCAAGGGGAAAAATCATTTGTGTACCAACAAGGCTCAATCAAGTGCAAATACAGATAACGATGAGTCAAAGCCTGACTGCCTTTGGTAGGTGCCCTCCTCTCTCAAGGGGCTCATTTAAAGGCATTTGCCCCCTCTGTGTTGAGGCTTTAAAAATTGTTCATCATCTCAGAGGTGCCATTTTTATTTCAGGGAGTTATTTTTCAAGATTCGAATTTAGGCTTTGCTAAGCAAAGGCCAATTTCATTTTGGTTCCTGGGTGTCTACTGAGAGCTGCTGTGCAGTTTGTTTGCTTGTTTGGGGGATGCTGCCTTCACTTTTGTTGCTTGCCTTTTCCCCCCCCTCTGGAGTGTGTCCTGCTTTATTCTGATTATCTTCATCAATGCACTGAAAAAGTAAGCTCTCTTTCAAAAGGGAGAAATGTTTTCATAATGGAAAAATAAGATTATAACAGATTAAAATAAGATGCTCTGTGGGCCTCAAAGTCAAAGTACTTACTTAGGTTAAAACATCTAGAGGGGTCCTTTCCCAGGCATTGATTTTAACATGAATTTATGCAGCTCATTCAGCAAATACTTCTGAAGCCTTTGCTTAGTGCCAAATACTGAAGTGGGTCTCAGAAATGCAACAGTGAACTGGACAGACGTCACAGAACTTAAGAGCCTATCTTGTCTTTAGTTTACTATAAAAAAACCCACAAAAAACTAGCAGCACTATTTGCAATAGCCAAGACATGGAAGCAACCTAAATGTCCATCGACAGATGAATGGTTAAAGAAGATGTGGTATATATACACAATGGAATACTACTTAGCCATAAAGAAGAATGAAATAATGCCACTTGCGGCAACATGGATGGACCTAGAGATTATCATACTAAGTGAATTAAGTCAGACAGAGAAAGACAAATACCGTATGATATTACTTATATGTGGAATCTAAAAAAAAAAAAAAATGACACGAATGAACTTATTTACAAAACAGAAAAAAACCCAACTCTAGTGTGATCTTTCTCTATAGAATGATTTAACTATATATTCTAATCTGTAGGCCCTGTGCTACAAAAGTCATCCCTCCTCCTCTTTTCCTAGCATCATACCTCTAGACTTAGCAGTTGAATTTTGCTGCTTGGTCCTCTCTCGTCTCCTGAAGAAAGAGGCAGCCACGCTATAGTGGAACCTTGTGAAAAGAAAAAGACTCCACACTTCACCTTCTACAGGATAATAACGTTCTGAAGTTGCAGCATTCAAGGGGAAATCTTTTTTCATAGGTCAAGTCCAAGCTGATAAAATCACATATTGATTATCCGAATATTCAAGGAACCTACGTAGCCTGAACTTTCTTAAAGTTACCCATCTTTGGGCATTTCCATTGTTTTTTTTCACATTTTTCAGATCGTAAAGAAGGAGTGTAAGAAGTTCTGAAAGTCTGATCTGTCAAATTGTGAATTTTGTCAGCAACCCCTTCAATGTTTGGGTGTAGGGGGAAGGTAGAGAGGGGGATAGAAACTGGACAAGATGAGGGTTAGAGGTTATAATTATATTAAAAGTTAACGTTTAAGGAGTTCTTACCTTGTACTATGGAGTGGCCTAAGAATTTCTGAATAGTAATAATGATACAAAAACCACACATACTTTTTGAGTGCCAACTATGTGTCTGGCCGTAGTTTTAGCCTTTTATAGATATTTACACATTTAATCCTCACAGCAGCACTATGAGATAGGTGGTATTATTTGTTACTGTTTTAAAAATGAGATAAAGGTTTTAGAAGGGTAAAGTCATGCGTTTTAAGGTCCAGTGTATAAGTGATAGGGTCAGGATTCAGCGCCACATTTTTCTCACTTGAAAGCTGACAGAGTAAGCTCTCGGTTGAGTTCCCTTCACTGAACGTGCTTGTTTTCATTCTCTTACAAATTTAAGAACTGGCCCAATTAGTCTGAAAAGTGCCTAGGCAGAGACCCTTGGTTAAGCACGCAGGTACACCCCAGATTTCTGAACACTCCTTTGTGAGTTGACTTCAAGTTCATGGCCATGACCTACTTTTCCCTCTAAGAAAAGTACTCTTGATATCCCTTTCAAACATCTATCGAACACATGCTATGTACAAAGCCTGTGTGTGCTCAGGTTCGTGGGCATAGATTTAACTATCTGCAAAGAATGACAGAGAACGCAAAGACTGACAGAACCATTGTGACAGTTGTAAAACATGACGCCCAAACTTTCTGACACTCTTCCCATTGAGAGGTGAGGTCTGCATCTGGGTGGGCTGGTGACTGCTTGGGCCAATACAATACATGGAAGTGATGCTTTGTGATTTCCAAGGTGTCCAAGTCTAGGCCAGAAAAGGCCATGGTCGCTTTCACCCAGTCTTCCCGAGACCTCTGCTCTAGAGGCCAGCGCAACATAAGAAGTCCGATTACCCTGACACTGCCATGCTGGAGAGGCCGCTGGTAGATGCTCTGCTTGACAGCTCCAGTGGAACTCCCAGCTAACGGCTACTGTCAGTTGCCTGCCATGCGGATGAACCACGTTGGGTAGCCAGCCCGTTGGAGCCATCTGATGATGCAATGAGCCCTTCCCAAATTCCTGACTCACTGAAACAAAAATGGTTGTTCTAAGCCACTGAGGTTTAGGAATGGCTGTTATAACTACAGGAATCAACTCCGCATACAGAATTTAAAAATGAATCAAGTTTTAATACCAAATATTGTGTGGTTTAATGATTTTTTACTAATTTTCTTGGAAGGGATCATAGCTTATGATCTGAATATATTGCAGTGTTAACAGTGGTCACTTAATTTAGAGATGGCATAAATTCCAAATGTAGTGGTTTCTATAGTCATTTAAAAATTACCAGTATTTACTCTAGTTATTGTATGATCTTTATTCCTCAATTTATCCTTCCTTTTCTGTTCACTAAAAGCAGATAAAATCAGGATAAGATTGACATTTACGTATTACCCGCAGTATACATTTTAAATACAAGGAAAAATTCAGTGTTGTATTATATTTACTATCACAAATAGAATAGCTGCGTGGTCTTGGTAGCTGAGAATGTTTTTTGTAGAATAGTAGAGCCAATACAGAAAACTGTGCTGTTTTAGGAATTTGATACTTTCAACCACACCCCTCCCCACTCCAATGACTTTTATATTCCGGGGCATTATAATTTAATAACATAGAGAATTGGTTAGCAAGTTTTGTAGTAAATGCCACTTATGCTTTCTCCCTCCCCTGACGAGATTTGCAAACTCTTGGCCATTTCAATAACTGGACTCAAGTCACGTACCTGAGCAGTAGAGGCAATTGAACCCTTTCTGAGAGCCTTGGGTCTCCTTTCCTCTGTTCCTTTTCTTCTTTTTTTCTTCTCCTTTTTCTTATTCTCTTCTCTCTCTCTCTCAATCTCTCCCATGCACATACACTTCCCGTGATCCACTGGGGTTGTAATATTTCATGATTTCCTCCGTTACTATCCTGAGTCCCTCTCCCTGCTTCCAAACTAGTGAAAGTATTCCAGAAAGCCTTGAGATTGCAGAAGAAGCATGCCAGATGCCTCGCAGGGTCACTCAGGGATTCATAGGTGCACATCGTTGTTGTAGCAGCTCGTGGAAGGGATGCTGGTCCTATAACCCATTTACATAAAAGACTGGGAGTCTTTGAGATTAAAAATAGCCTGTGTGGGATAAAACCCCCTTCCGTGTCTGAATAATTGATTGATAAAAAGATTCGTGGTTCATCTCTCAACACTGATCTAAAGCTATTAGGTTCACAGTGATACTAATCAAAAATTGGATGTGATCTCCAGGAAAGGAAGCGGCAGCTAGGAGGATGGGAGACTCTGAGGCAGTTCTGGCCCTTCTGGCCAAATGCTGGGCCATTCCAGACCAGGTCAGGCTGTAGCCTCCGGTGTCACATATAGTCCCTGCCTCTGGTGACCTTAGTGGGAATACAGCTGGGATTCACTTGACACCATTTATTATTTTGGAATTATTCAGCTTTGAATCCCCAAACTTCACGTTAGTCATTTCCGGCAATATGATTTTCTCCCCCTCCTCCTGTTCTTATGGATATACTTGTATCCTGAACTAAAGTGGAACTCCTTCCTCTTTGATTAATTCCAGGGCATATCTATCCACATACATGTCACATTGGGCAAACCACCGATCTATGTGGTCTGAGAGGTGTATATTTGAGAGAGAACTCTGTAAGTGTAAGGATGATACTTCCTAAAACCTCTTTTTTGGATAGGAAGCAGAGAGATGCAGACTTTATTCAGGGAACCAGCACATGTCAGGAGCTGGCCTTTCTTGCATTCCTTCTGTGTTAGCTATTTCATAGTTCATTTACTCCTCACATCAACTGCAAAGGTAGTAAGCCCACTTCCCTTGTTAGAAAATCAAGACTCAGAGTATTTACAGTCCTGCCCAATAACAAAGTTGTGATTCAAACTCAGGTCTGTTTGCTGCTCAAATCCGTGCCCTTTCAGGATTCTGATTCTAACCCACCAGTCTTGAAGAGCAAAGGTCTAATCGGGGATGCTTCGTACCTCTGATTTACGTGTCTTCACCCATCTTTTTTGGACTGCCTGGTGCATGAGACACATGGGTGTGTCCTGGAAAATTGGTGGTAAATCAATCATTGCTAACAGTGTGTGCTAACTAAGAGGCCTGACTTTTAAGCTCTCGGAACGAGGAAGATCTTGAGTAAATCCTTCTGTGAAGTTAGGATGCCATTCACTGATCGAGCAGCTTCTCCATGCCAGGAGCTGAGCTGTGGCATGCTTCCACATGGAGCGTCTGTCTGGTGGAGGTGCCAGGAATATGGTGCCAGGGGACTGGGCAGAGGAGGGCCCTTTTTTTTTTTTTTAATTTTTTAAATTTATTTATTTATTTATTTTTGGCTGTGTTGGGTCTTCGTTTCTGTGCGAGGGCTTTCTCCAGTTGCGGCAAGCGGGGGCCACTCTTCATTGCGGTGTGCGGGCCACTCACTATCGTGGCCTCTCTTGTTGCGGAGCACAAGCTCCAGACGTGCAGGCTCAGTAATTGCGGCTCACGGGCCCAGTTGCTCCGCGGCATGTGGGATCTTCCCAGACCAGGGCTCGAACCCGTGTCCCCTGCATTAGCAGGCAGACTCTCAACCACTGCGCCACCAGGGAAGCCCCCAAGAAGGGCCCTTTTTATGATGAGAATAATCTCAGAGATCCAGTTGATCTACAGTTTTGGATTTTCACATGTTAGATTACTTTTTAAAGAGGGAGTGAAACTTACAACGCCTTTGTGGGCTACCAGAGACTTTTAAGGCAGGGCTCTCTGCCAAAGGTTTCAAAAATCTTAATACGGATGAGTCAAGGCCCACACTCTCATAGCAAACTCTGTTAGCTTTGCAAGGCTTATGATTTGTGAAGGTCAGCAGAGACTGTCTGGACTGAGTTTAATCCAGAAGGTCTCGAAGATGGTAAAACCATTGATTTTGAAAAGTTACAGCTCTGTGGGTGAAAGGCTGCTTCTGATTTCCGGAGGCAGAAGGAATCAGCTGCATCTTATATGAGAAATAGCACCATCAGTAGAGCCAACTGATATGAGCAGTTATTATATTTATTTTCCTTCTGCTTCAATAAAATAAATACTAGCAATGTGTATCAGAAAAAAAAAAAACTTAAAAAGAGAGATGGGATTCTACTTTAATGGAATTTTACAAAGGAAAGTCAAAGCAAACCATAACTCCAAACACAACTGAGAATTTAATGTCAGTTCATACTTTCACTTCCATATACGTACCCATCACAAAGTGGCTTTTGGATTTTGCTGTAAAACCTCTGTAGAAAAACAAGTTTTTGTTTCTACTTCCTTATGAAGTCTTGGCATTTAATGGTGGAGGTGCCTTCGTGGATAGGAGTTCTGCCCTGTAAGTAACTTTACATGCAACAAAAGATAAAGACAACCTCAATTCAGAAGGAATGGTGAAAAAAATTTCAGTTTAAGGAGATGGGAAGTTTGGAGTGATTGGAACCTTTCAGCAATTTGAAAAGAGCCTTGAGAAAACCTTCTGGTAATTAGAAGAGAGCTTTGAAGAATGAGATCAAAGAGTCCCACTGTAATAATTAGGGCATAGCTGTTCTGTTGTTTTGGGCAAGGTGAGGAGGGATGAAGGTCATGAGAGAAAGGAAGTGATGGTTTTTGTGATAGGGAGACAGGAAGGAAGGTGTGTGGGTCTCACTGGATAGTCTGAGCTGATCAGTACAAGATACTGTGAAATACAGTAAGTCCCCTACATATGAACCTTCAAGTTGCGAACTTTCAGAGATGCGAACGTGCCCCTGTATGCCAGCTGTTGTACTGTACTACTGTACTTTTCAAGGTACTGTAGTGTAAGATTAAAAATGTTTTCTTTATTTTTTGTGTTTTTTTAATGTATTATTTGTGTGAAAAGTATTATAAACCTATTACAGTACAGTACTATATAGCCGATTGTGTTAGTTGGGTACCTAGGCTAACTTTGTTGGACTTAACGAACAAATTGGACTTACAAACACGCTCTCAGAACGGAACCCGTTCGTATGTAGGGGACTTACCATATTGGCTTCCAAAAAAGACCAGGCCACAGCAGAGTCAGAAGGGCTCCAGTTATCGATCTGCCAGGAACCAGAGGGCCCAAGTTCGATGGCTACCGTCCACCTCTCCTTGAGGAGTCAGCCGGACAAACTAAAGCTTGAAGTGTGAAATGGCAAAAAGCCACCTCTAGCCCAACCATAAACAACAGAAACATGTACAGTTTAGTAAAAGCCTATGATAGAGCACTTAGATGGCACCAATTTGGTAAACTTTCGATAAGACTGTGCTCCCCCTTTTGTCTTATGTAATGTCTTCCTCATCAAAACACAAAAGGCTTATAATGTGTTTTTTCCATTTCCTCTGGCATGAGTGTTAAATCAGAATGCTAAGGTATCTCGCTTAGTGAAACAATTAGGTATTTCCCCCTCAATTTGGTCACCCCATAGGTACTTTATTGGATGCATTTTTTTCCTGAAATACCTCCTTAAAGATCAGATCCTTTGAGGACTCAAATCAAAGTGGATTGTTTGTAATTTAGAAAGCAGAGACCCATTTATGTGATTAAATATGGATTATAATCCAGTTGGTGAAATAAGAAGTTTGTTTCTGATTTCTTTAATAAGAAATGGAGTTTTCCCAGCAGCTCTAAGGAGGGAGGAGAGGGGAGCACAAGGTCTGCCTTGATGCTGTGTGACACACATTCTTTTTTTCTTAAAAAATTTTTTTTTTAATTGAAGTATAGTTGATTTACAATGTTGTATTAATTTCTGGTGTACAGCAAAGTGATTCAGTTATACATACATATATATATTCTTTTTCATATTCTTTTTCTTTATAGGTTATTACAAGATATTGAATATAGTCCCCCGTGCTATACAGGAGGTCCTTGTTGTTTAACTATTTTATATATAGTAGTTTGTATCTGCTAATCCCAAACTCCTAATTTGTCTCTCCCCGACCTTTCCCCTTTGGTAACCATAAGTTTGTTTCCTATGTCTGTGAGTCTGTTTTGTAAATAAGTTCATTTGTGTCATATTCTAGATTCCACATGTAAGGGGTATCATATGATATTTGTTTTTCTCTTTCTGACTTACCTCACTTAGTATGATAATCTCTAGGTCCATCATGTTGCTGCAAATGGTGTTTTTTCATTCTTTTTATGGATGAGTAGTATTGCATTGTATATATACCACATGTTCTTTATCTATTCATCTGTCAATGGACATTTAAGTTGCTTCCATGTCTTGGCTATTGTGAATAGTGCTGCTGTGAACATAGGGGTGCATGTATCTTTTTGAATTATAGTTTTGTCTGGATATATGCCCAAGACTAGGATTGCTGGATCATATGGTAACTCTATTTTTAGTTTTTTAAGGAACCTCCATACTGTTCTCCATAGTGGCTGCACCAATTTACGTTCCCACCAACAATGTAGGAGGGTTCCCCTTTCTCCACACCCTCTCCAGCATTTATTGTTTGTGGATTTTTAATAATGGTCATTCTGACTGGTCATGACACACATTCTTAAGCGAGCTCTCTTTTCAACATGCCCAATGTGTGTTATTCTACCATTATCCACCCATAGCACCTGTTTGTACATTAAATATTTTAGAGAGTACTGAACAGCATATAGTGCTACTGTGTGTTTAGCAAAATCGTAGGCTAAGAGAAAGAGAACTGGAAATCCCTTTCCAAACCAAGTAAGAAGTAAAGAAGATGTTTCAATTTATAGTCGTCTGGATGGTCAATTATTATCAGTTATAGTATCTCAGCCATGTGGCAGAAGATTCTGACCTCATGGTGTTTACAAATATAAAGATCATGTATGCTTTAAACAAGCTTAAATAATAACTGTAAGGACCCCGGAGTAGGGTATAAAAGGGAATATGGACCCCTGTGGAAAATAGATCAGGAGCCTCTCTTATTGTGGACACTGGCAGGTTTTGACTTCCTAGGTAGGATGGCATGACTTGAATCTTGTGTCTTCCTTGATTCCTCCCTAGGAAGAACACATCTATTCCTTTTCTGAATATTGGCCATTCACCACAGTCCTTTCCTACTCCTGAGATTCATCCCTGCTCCCACCCCCTTTTCTAAGCTTTGAGTTCATACCTGGCTGCCTCTTTGCTACATAGCCCAGTGATATTTTTTTAAAAAAAGGAGGAGAAGAAGAAAGGAAGAAGGAGAAGAAAAAAAAAAGAAAATAGGTGGCTTTAGAATCCAGCTAACCTGAATTTGGGTTATTTTTCTTAATAGCCCTTTGATCTTAGGCAGGTTCCTGAATAGCTCTGTGCCTCTTGTTTCCTCATCTAGAATGATAATAATACCTACTTCTTGTTGTGAGGATCTGATTAAATAATGTATATAAAATGCATATAGCACAGTGTCTAGCACATAGCAAATATTTAATGAATGGTAGTCACTACAGCCCTGTTAAAAATATTAAGATGAATGTTGCAGAGACTCACTTGTAAACCACAGAAACCTTTCATTTTCTGGAACTCAGTTATTCAGCAACCTCCTCTACTGAATAAAAGCAAGTAAATATTGTACAATTAAGGAAGTAAGCAGAAAAGCCTCTAAATAGCCAAAATAGACACTCAAAAATCTATGTCCTAGAACTATGCATTCCCCTCATTAGGGTGCTTTCCCAGTTTTTAATGCAGTTCTTGACTCATTTGATCCTATGTATTTGTATTTTACACATGATTTTTAACTACCGTGAAAACTGATTTCTAAGTCTGTAGCAGATTAGATGCAAATTGGAAAGGAGCAAATTGGAAGGGAGAAGGACCAATATAGAGGCATATCCATGGCGGGCAGAAATAACTCGATAACAAATAAAAGGAAAACCCAATGAAAGCAGACAAAACTCTTAAGAGCACAGAAATTCAGAGCCATTTAGTGGATGACACTGGTCCTTGAACCCTAGCCTATGTCAAACTCACCTTGTTAAAACACAGATTGCTTGGCCCCAAGGCGTTCTAAGTCAGAAAGATATTATATTCAAAATAATTAATTTTAAAAAGTCCTTTTTGTGGATAAAGAGGGAACTTTCATCTCTCCAGAAGAGCTGGCCATCCACAGTAATGAACTGCCTGAGAATCCTGGGTGGCCACGCCTGCAGGGTATTGTTACAATGTTGGGGGTAGGAGGTATCCCTTGATAGTGCTATTTATGATTTTTTTAGAGGTATTTGTGTTTGTGTGATTGCTGTGTTTCCTCATCCTTTTCTTAGTGACTTTCTAGACAAAAAGACCTCACAGATGTTTTTTCTGCCACACCAACTGTTTGATTCAACTTAGCTCTCATAAATAGTTGAGTGTGTTTCAGTAACAATGTCAAAACACTGGGCTCTGTGGCAGTTGCAATATACAGGCACCATATTGTCATTCTCTTCTTAGTTCCTTTTGCCAGTTAGTGGCTATTTCTGCCAACACCAAATAAAGTCTAAGTAAGAAGTCTTGGACTAAGGTGACCGTTTGTGAAAGAGGCAACCGTTTTCCTCCTGAGGCCCGTTTCCATTCTGAACCTCGGATTTTTAAAAATTTTCATTAAGTAGGAGGAAGAGAGATCTATACTGGCAAAAATTATTATTGGCCATGGTTACATTTCAGTAACTGGGTATAAACTTAGTCTTGTTACTTTCCTTGAATTGACATATTGGAACGCTTGCATCGTTGTGTACGTTATCATTGTTCCGATTACAGACATCGTTCGGAATTTTCTAATACCAGACCTTCTAAGAGCAGCATTTTGTTTCTTGCTAATATTAGAGGTGCCTGAGTGCTGTCTTCCTTCTATGTCAGAGGCAGTGTGTTTTTTAACTAGAGAGAGAGAAAGCAGTCTTCCGTGTCATGGTTAGGGGATTACTTTCATTAGGCAGATCTCTCTCTATGATAAATCTCCTTGGTGCATTGAACTGTTTAACTTACTTAGGGATGGTGTTTTCTTTTGAGTCCAGTTCTGGGAAAAAGTGATGGCTGTTCCCAGGGTGTTCACTGAGAAATGAAATATGGCTCTAGAGTTTGGTGCTGATGGCTGAGGGAGTAGGGGAAAAAGGGGGAGGTGAGTAGAGCTTTGAAAAATCCATCTCTGCATGTGAGTGCCATGTAGAAATCCACATCAGATGTACATGCCTTATTGTCACTACTGGTGATACAAAATCTGAGCCATCATATTTCTTGATGGTAACTTGGAATAAAAAACAAAAATTTCTGGGACCACAGTTGCTTATTCTCCCTGCTTGTTTGGCTGAGCGGATTATTCTCTGCTGATGTCATTGAATTTCAGCTAGAACCTGGACCCTCTGGCTGAAATCCAGTGGCATGTGTAGTTAGATTTCTATTTATATGTGATCACACAGATCGTTGCATTAATACTGTAATTAGGAATAGGTCAAACCCTTTACTTCTGTTATGAACAGTACAAAATATTCAGTACCTGTATTTAAATAGATTCTAGATATTTAAGAACGTCAGAATATCATTTATAACAGTGATAGTCAGACAATGGCTATTTAAAAGTGTTTTATAACATTAATGTAGGATCTGACACTCTCTGTAGGGGAAATCCATAAAATAAGACTTTAATTTTCCTTTTAATTTAGTATCTGGCTTTGAAATGGCTTTCTGTGCATTTACTGTGACTGGCCATGTTAGCACTCATCTAATGCACTGTCCAAAGAAATCTTTATAATGTTTTCTAGGATCTGTGTTATTAAGCTGTATCAGAGGCAGGGTCTGAGGGTTAAGTTAGCGCATCTTGGTTCACAGTTTTTACTTTGATTTCAAGCTTGTGCTAATCATGTCTGTGACTTCTAATAACTTCCCTGTCCCTTCTCTTTGAAGCCCTTGCAAATCCCAGCTAGACTCTTCCAGATTTCATTAATATAAATAAAAATTGATATTGCTTCATAGATCACATCATATATCAAAAATTAAGGCTCTTTTGAGTTCTAAATATAGTAACTGTTTTGTCAGAGAAAAGCATTTTTACCTATGTTTTAAACGCCTCTTATCTTTCTATTTGAAAAAGATGTATATTTGATTTTGCCATTGCAATGCCATAGAAACCCTGACAGTTTCTGCAAAACTAACAAATCCTTTTATTTTTTTCCTATCTCTTAACCTGATCTTTAACTCTTACAGACATAATTAAAATCACCAAGGTCTGTTTTTTACCCCAGCCTTCTGTATAAAGTTGACTCCCTTCAGCGAGGAATATACAAACACAAATTTATAAAATTTGTCCTGTATCAGACTGTCTTCTGGTTCAGACGCAGTATTCCCTGTATTGATTATTCACCCCATTTCTTTATGTGTTTATTTTATAATAAGGATTTACTTTATTTCCTTAATAACCAGATCGTGAGAATGTAAGAGCATTTCTTTTTTCCTTTGACCTGCATCCCCATCAGCAAATGCTCCTAAAACACATTCCTTCGGAACTATGCATTATCAGATTTTAAAGACTTTTCCATCCATAACTATGCTGTAGAGTAGGGGAAAGTGATTTCCTTCAGGGAAGGGAACAACTTTCTGCCACCCATCATTCCTTCCGGAAGTGTTTACTGCATTCCTAACTTTATTCCCTTGACTGTGCTTATCAGCTATCTACTGTGTTCCCGTGAATGTGCTAGGGATACTACAGCGAATAAGAAAGTTGTTTTTCTTCACTTCCAAGCTTAAAGTCACCCTAAAAGCTTTTGATAAAATAATAACTATTTCTTTGTAGTATCCAACTCCATTTTGACAAATTTTACAAATGAAAGTAAACCTCAAGTAGAAATAATGGCAGTTGGTCTAGAAAGCACTGAACCCTGTTTCTGCTCTCCATTTAGAATTTCTAGGCCATAAGTGAAATCACAGCGAGAAAAACAATCTTCACCCGAATCGTAGTGTTGTTCAGCATTCACAGTAGAACAGATGATATAACCAGCATTTTACATACAAGATGCAGCCTTCTCAGGAGAAAACACATCCCCAGACTCTTCTTTCATTTCTCTCATACCTGTTCTCATTTGCTTTTTCTTCTGTTTCTCTTTTCTAACTGTGCTTGGATTTTTTTTACTGGGTCAATAGCACGAAGATCCATGTTTAAACCCAAAGGATTAATTCAGAAGAACAAGTAATTTCTATGAAAACATTCATTGTCATGTTTTTTTAAACAACAACAAAATTGTAAAAACAAATGAAATGCTCAGTAATAGGGGAATAGCGAAACTAAAATAATAGGAATTTCAGAAAGCTCTAACATAGTGATTGGGTACTTTGTTGAAACATGGAAACATGAACTAACATAACAGAGACAGGCAGAATACAAATACTGTGAACATACGTAGTATCAATAATTCCATATATATGTTTGTAAATATGTATATGTATAATATATATAAGGTTATATACATCATATATAACCTTCCATTTCATGTCTAGTATCTATCTATCCATTCATTGACCAAAATCAAGCAGGAATAATGAAGGAATTACATCAAATGTTGGGTTCTTTTTCTTACCAATGTAACTAAAATCTGTAATTAAAAAAAATACTCTAAACTTGAAGGACTATCACCAAAAACAAATGAAGTGTTTAAGGGAAAACAAAATTCTATTTTACTTTTTAAAAGAATCACACTTTTTTCCCCTTCCTGTTGCATTGTATGATGATATTTAATTTTAAAAGAGTATGGTCCTGATTTCTCAGGTGAATAAAATAAAGCTTCTCCAGAAATCCACACTCTGGTTTTGAAGAAACACATTTTTTTTTTTAAAGAAAAAAATTAGAGTAACTCTACCTCTGATTGGAGGTTAGGCTTCCATCAACCTCAAGCATCTGGAACCAGGAAGTGAGTTTGAAAGAATATCAAAATAAACATTACAAACAAAAAACTCAAGAGAGAGGTAGCAGGGGGAAACCCTTTACAATTAACTCTGGAGAGGGTATGGAGCCATCCTGAGATCCTCAGCAAACCAACCATGTGGAAAATAAGAAAGCAGTCTAGAAGCAGCATGAAAGCAAGAAGTGCAGAGAGCTGTTGGTGGGAATGTAAATTGATACGGCCACTATGGAGAACAGTATGGAGGTTCCTTAAAAAACTAAAAATAGAATTACCATATGATCCAGCATTCCCACTACTGGGCATATACCCAGAGAAAACCATAATTCAAAAAGACATATGTACCCCAATGTTCATTGCAGCACTATTTACAATAGCCAGACCATGGAAGCAACCTAAATGCCCACCGACAGACAAATGGATAAAGAAGATGTGGTACATATATACAATGGAATATTACTCAGCCATAAAAAGGAACGAAATTGGGTCATTTGTTGAGATGTGGATGGATCTAGAGACTGTCATACAGAGTGAAGTAAGTCAGAAAGAGAAAAACAAATATCGTATATTAATGCATATATGTGGAACCTAGAAAAATGGTACAGATGAACTGGTTTGCAGGGCAGAAAATGAGACACAGATGTAGAGAACAAACGTATGGACACCAAGGGGGGAAAGCCGCAGTGGGGTGGGGTGGTGGTGTGATGAATTGGGCTATTGGGATTGACATGTATACACTGATGTGTATAAAATGGATGACTAGTAAGAACCTGCTGTATAAAAAAATAAATAAAATAAAATGCAAAAATTCAAAAAAAAAAAAGAAAACAACAACCCACACACACACAAAAAAGAAGTGCAGAGAGGAGGATAAAAAGAAATATAAAAGGCAGACTTGGAGACCTGGAAGGCATGGCAGTTTGGGGTCATCTGTCGTGAGGTCATGTAATGCAGGGGCAAAGAGCTCTACTGGGTTTAACACCCCCCCTCAGAAGTAATTGAGTAGCAGCCTATCATTACTAATAATATTCATAATAATGATCCTGTAATAAATCATCGAGAAAATGGTTTCTGTTTAAGAATATATGAATATAAATATGTCATGTTTTAGAAAGATTTCCATCAAAATAGCTTTTTACTTCAATGACTAAACTTCGCTCTCTGGATAATTCGACTATGTGGAATGCCATATTTTTTTTAAAGCCAGATAAAGTGTTATCTTAGCCATCACCTTAGAACATTCTTTCGCTGACCAAGAGGCTGTTCCTTAGACTTTTTGGGTTTTTTTTTTTTGGCCGCGCCATGCGGCCTGCGGAATCTTAGTTCCCTGACCAGGGATTGAACCTGGGCCCTCAGCAGTGAGAGCGCGGAGTCCTAACCGCTGGACCACCAGGGAATTCCCTAGACTTCTTGTTTTAATGCCAATAAATTGATTTTTCCTCTTCCCATAATTTCAGAAAAAAAAATAGCTTCTGGCAAATAGTCCCTGGAGTCTGGATCACTCTTTTGGGGCAAATTTTGTTTTGGATTCCTAGGATATAGTTTTTATTAATTGTGGTTTCTTTTTTAAAGAGAAGAACTTTTAAACTTTTATTAACGAGTAAACTGTTACCGTCTCATTCTGTGATGTTCAAACATTAAACAGCTCCTGCATGGCCTGAAGGTGAGAAGGCCTCTGAAGTTGAAAAGGCAAGTCAGTGTGGTATTTTAGGCATTTTACTGCGTTCTAACTCTGTGCTTAAGAGTCCTAGATTTGGAGTTAGATCACTTGGGTTTAAGTCCTGGCTCTGTTACTTACTAGCCTTATGATGCTGGGCAAGTTTCTAACTTCTCTAATCCTCAGTTTCTACGTCCAAAAAATGGGTCTTATGTAATAGGGCTGCTGGGAAAATCCATTTAAAGCGCTTAGCTTAGTGCCTGCACACAGGCAGCACTCAATAATTAGAAGCTCTTAATATTACTCCCTGATTTGTTTTTACGGCCAGAACATGATTGAATCTTTTCTTTATGACCCAAGGAGACTTTGAAAAGAAAACCAACATCAGCTGAAGGTGTACTGTGTGTTCCAGGCTTTTTAGAACTTATGTCAGGACACCCTTAGAGAGTCCTTGGGACACGCAAGTATAGAGAAGTGATTCCTGATTATGAACACCGCTTAGTTTGCTAAAGTGAAGGCACCATGTGGCATTGGAGGCTGTGGACACCTGGAGTAGGTGCCCCGGTGATTTCCGGAAGGTTCAGTATTAAGCTCCAAATAGCGTCTGGGGCCCCGTTTCCTCTCTGTCAGCGTCTCCTTACTTCTAATGCCACGTGGCCTTGTTGCTGCAACTGATTCTCATTCTTCTCTTTTTTTTCCTCCTTTATGCCTTTCTTTCCCCCCTGTTATCTCTCCTGTCACCAGCTCTCCATTTGTAGGCCCTTCAATAAAAAGGTTGGTCTCTGATAGACACTGAAAGCCAGTCGATGTATTTCTTTCCTTTTTTACAACTGACTGGCCCTTCTAGGTGACAGTATAAGTCCTCGAGTTAGGGTCTGTCCCCGGTACTTAGCGTACTGCCTGGGCCAGGGTGGGTATTCAGTAGCAACATGATGAAAAAACCCATGACATGTAATTTTGGAACTTTGTTTACATGTCGCGGAGTGCTCAGAGGTTATATTTTTTACCTCCAAAGAGGTTGTGGGGTATGTGTGTCTAAGTTCCTTTTGAACCTGAGGTTTTCCCAGAGTTCTAAAGGCTCTAAGAAAGCTGGATGCAAGATAAGCAAAATATAGGTGTAGTTATGATTTACATATTGTCATTCAGACAACTGATTGTGACAGCAACCCAACAACCTTTAAAAAAAAAGAATAACAAACAAATGGATAAACAAAAACAATAAGAAAACCATCCCCAGGGAGCTGTCTAAACAAGAGGCAAAAATTCTCACGGCTCTGGGATCTTTCACGTCAGTATTGGTGGTTTATCAAAAATATACTAAGCTTGCCTAGAACAAGCCGATTAATACCGTCCTGTCATACCCACAGAATTGCAACAAATGGCAAAGTAAAGTTTTTGATGATCTGAGTTGTGAATGTGTCACCCCTGTTACTTCAAATCACTTAATTTTAACAATAAATGAGATATTTGGGGTAGGGGCAGAGTATCGATAAGAATAACAAATTCTTGAGTGAGAAGGGACTTGAGAGCCCATGTGGTCTGACCTAAATAATACAGGAATTCCTTCCATAGAACCCCTGACAGATGGTCATCCACTTGTGTTTTGAATACTAAAAGTGTCAGGAAATGTGTTATTTCAAGAGGCAGCGTATTTCATTGTTGGACAGTTTTGAAAGTTAGAAAATAATATTTTCATATATCAAGCCAACATTTCTATCCTTCTAACTTCCATCCGTGGATCCTAGACTATTTATTAGCTATTCTACAATTGTATTTTAGCATAGGGTGACCAAAAACTGTCAAGTGTTTGTTGAACACCTAAGTGGAGATTTCTTACTGGTTGGTGCTGCCGAAGGTTCCAAGGTGGTCCCTGCCTGTGGGGAACTCAAGACAAACACACACTAAATTAACTGACAAGTGATGATCGGAGAACTGAAGCCTTCCCTTTACTCTCTTGGGTATGGGAGTCTTAAGGAAGTTAAGACAGGAAGTAAGCCTTGAAATACGAGTATGATGTTCCCAGGCAGCAAAGGTGTGAAAACAAGAGGGGTGCATAGGGTTTTAGGCAAATAATGAAGAGACACAGAGAATAGTAATGGAAATTAAGTTAAATAAGAAGGATATGGAGGAATTTGAAAGTTCTGAAGAAGCCTTTAATTAATCAATCACATCACGTCTTCCATGACTGTTTTTCAAATCATAAAAGTAAAATAATCCATGCCTGTAATGAAAAGGTAAATAATACAGAAATGTCTTAATTAAAAAGCGAAAAAAAGGACTTACCTCTTTGCTCTCCTGCCCATTCCCTCAACCTGACCACAGTTTTCACCACTTGGTGTATATTCTAGGACTTGCGAAACTATGGCCCGTGAGCCAAAATGCCCCCACCCCACCTGTTTTTGGGTGGCCCACAGGCTAAGAATGATTTTTACATATTTAAATGGTTGAAAAGCATTCACAAGAAGGATATTTCACGAGATGTGAAAATTGTATGAAATTCAACTGTGTCCACCAATAAAGTATTGAATTTTGTCAATAAGAAGTTTGTGGGAATTTTTCTCTCTCGTCATGTATCTACATAAGAGACTCGATTTTGCCTTTTGGTCCGCCAAACCTAAAGTGTTTACTAAGTGGCCCTTTGTTGGCCCTGGTCTATGCTTTCAAAAAAATTTTTATAGATATACACACACATGCATGTTTATGGTGTTCTATTTTGTTTATAAAAGTGGAAATGTAGGAGCCATTTACAGCAAATCTCTTTAGATCTGAAACAATTAAATAAATAAGAACCACTGTTGGTTGTGAGGGCAAAGGGCAGACAGTGTCTCGAAGCTACATGGCCCAGAGGAGAAACCCAAGGATCCAGGATCCGGGAGTGTGGTCCCTGCAGTGATACAGGTGTAAAGTGATGTGCTCCCAACCTGGGTTACCTGAATTCAGATGGGAATGGGAGCCAGATGTGAGATGTTCCAGAAGAATAGTCCAAGGGGCAAGTCACTGAAGGAGACGAGGTGGGGAGCAGTCAAAGGTGCCCCCACCTCCAGGTCAGTGCTGTGGAAGATGTGAAGAATGTTGTTGAAGGGGACTTTTTGGAGAGGCAAGCATCAGACTTGCTGACTCGGAAGCGGTCCATCCAACTCTAACCAGGGGCACTGGTTGTTGGTGCCGACAGCTCACGTTACCGTCTGAAGAATGTGTAACCCCTCAAAACTGTGTGATTGCATCTCGCACGATTGATTTGAAAAGATACAACTTTCACATTTTGAATGAGGGGAGTTCTCGGTGCCTGTTTTATAGCTATTCGTATACAACTCGTAAGTGATGTCCATGAGGTTAATGCTGGATGTTTGGGTTCATGTTAAAACAGCGTCTGGTAAAGAATCGTGGGGACAGATGGTTCACCATTTACTTCCCTATCATGGGGAAATAGTTTTAAGTTTAAGAATATTTTGAGGGAAGGAGCCTCTCGTTATAGAAAAGTATGTGAGATTTTTGAGGGACATTTGTGGATGCCATTTCTACCACCCTCACCCCACTGACCAGATTTCTGCACATAGGGTTGTGTGATTTGTGGCATAGTTGTAGGTAGAGCTTTACTGCGCACGCACAATATGGGTTTGTGTTCCAGGTATGTTCTGTCGGTGTGAACTTCTGTGAAAAAGAATGAAAGTTTCCCTGTTGTGCTATGATTAGACCATGTAGCCGGATGCCCCATGGCAGCTCCACCTTGTGGATTGTATCTTAGTGGTGAGTCCCTACAACTACTTTTCAGAGTATCCTCACTTAATACTCATTTTAATGTTAAAATGCTAGACAGTTAGGTAGTTAGAGGTGGGTAAATTTAGCCTTTCATTTGACATATGTGTGAATCATTTCTGGGTTTTTTTGTAGGTTTTACTCAACCTTAACCCATTTGGTGAAAGCACCTGATAAATGACATCACAAAATAAGAAACGTTAAGGAGAATGTAAATAGAACGACATCTCAACCCCGAGACAGTAGCAGAAATTTAACACACAGGGATGAGGTATCCATAAGTCTATGAGGGAGACCTCACTGTGATTCAGAGAATGGCCTGGTTCTAGTGGCCCAAAGGCTAGGCTCTGAGCTTGAAATCAGGAAGCCTGTTCTGATTTCAGCACCTCCACTGGCTCGCTCTGTGACCTTGGGTAAGCTGCAAGACTCCTCTGTTTCCCAGTTGGGAAATGAGAGTATCACAACTTAACATTCCAAGTGGGAAGTTGGGAATAAAAAGCAGAATATTTGCAAGCACTTTTGAGCATCCTTAAAGATGAGTGACGTTTGAATTTTCAGCATTGCTAGTGTTCTGTTCAATGTGTACCTATCTTGGTGAAGACTCATTAGATATTTTTTGCCAAAAATGAATCAAGCTCTACCTCCTGACCCATTACTTTTATCATCCTGGCACCTTTAATATGGCTTTAAACTTAGTGCCTATTTTGGGAGAAATCATGGATTCTGTTAGCGACATTGTTTCTTGTCCTTATTCTAAGACTTGTGGATATTTTTGTCATTAACATGGCATTTTTGCTATGCTTTCAGAAAAGTATAACTTTAACTTTCATAATGACATGGATTTTCTTTTTTCAACGGGAGGGAATTTCTGGGATCTGACTAAACACATAGAGTAAAAGAAATGTGGATTGATTAACATGCTGTTATATAAACTATGGAAGTGGAGTTTCTAAATATCTCCATTGTACTAGCCCTTCACTGTCATATTTTTCCCTGCAGAGTACCATTCTGTGGATACTGGAAACTTCTGTGGAAGTTTAATCAGGATAATTAAATCAGGATAATTTAATCAGGTGTCAAAGAGGATTGTTGATAAAAGTGATTTCACCTTAGTAGTGATTCTGAACGGGGTGTGGGCTCTTACGAAACTATGTTTTCTCTCCCTCGTGTGTAGAATCACTGCCAGACGGAGTCAGTTTATATTCAATACATGGGAGTTTTTGCACCCCATGTACCCCAGGACCCCTGGCCCCTGAGGAGGTCCTGAGTTACAGGTGATGAGGCTGGCCCAACAGTCAGAGGCTAAAAGTGTCCTCACTCAGCTGTTAGTAGAGAGAAATGTATTCAGTGGAGCCCACACCAGTGGAGCAAATTTGAGAACCTGGTAGATGATACCAGATTGTATAGCTGCGCCCCGAGCAGTAGGTGTCACTGTAGTCAGTGGCTTTTACTGCTCAGCGTTGAAGGGGTTAATTGGGTCTGGTTTATTTGGGCAGATAGAGGTCCATCTGTGCCCTCCGGGCTGCCTGTCTTTGTCTCTAGGGCCCCAGTTGATACCAACGAAAGGCTCCAGTCCACGCTGAAAGGCACCCTTTTTCTCTAAGAAGGGAAGAAAGATACTCTCCCATCTATAGTTTAGAGTCTGAGACTAGGCTGTTTGATGTGATGGGGTGGGTTGAGTTGAGGTGGGTAAATAGGTGAGATAATCCTTCTAAAGTCTGGTGGGGGACCTGGGATGGAGGGGAAGGGAAAATTCTATTAAGAGAAATGAAAGAAGATGGAATAGCGGAATACATTTCCTTGTTGTTACTGGCCCTGGGCCCTGTTATATTCAGGCGGTGTGAGCTATCAGAACTTCTGTCGGCATCCTTCTCAGAAATTAAAAAATCTCTCTCTCGCAGAGATGTACTTCTCTTTTGCCACTTTCTACTCCAGAAAGTTAATTCTCAAACGCTAAAATGGAACTTAGGATTTAGAAACAGCTACTGTGTTGACTAACTAAAAAAAAAAAGAAAGAAATCCTATCCTGGGATTACACAGCCAACTGCTTTTTCAAGTACACCCAATTTTACTTTTCCTTTTCTAGTAGCACCCTGGTTTGAAAACAAAATAAAACGGAGTAAACCCACTGGACAGTTTCAGATTCCTCTTCTCTCTTATTTGTTTTTGCCTAGAGAACCCATCTCTCTCCCCACGCACCACCCAGGCAGCACGGGGTCGTCTGTCCTTTAAACAAACAAACAAAATACATGAAGGCTTTCTGTATATGGTTTATACCCAGATACTCATTAAAAATAGCTCCTGTCCAGTCTCCGCTCTTCCTCCCCTAGCCTGCTGGTTTGGCTGTAGTTAACACCCTGATTCAGCCCTGCTCTCGGCGGTACAATACGTGAAGCTCAGACTGCCCCCCGCCCCCCCCACCCCCCCCACCCCCCCCACCCCCGGCAACCCCGGCCCCGCCCCGCCCCGCCCCGCCCCGCTTCTGTCTCCCTCGGAGCGAGTGGCGCGTTTTAAGCCATCCGCACCCTCGCCAGAGCCAGGTGGCGTCGCTTCCTGCCTTCCCTGCTCGCTGTTGCTAAGTGAGAGGCACCAGATCACACATAAAGCTGAACCAATCGCATCCTGACCCCCATAGGCTGGTAAAAGCCGAAGAAAAGAGACTCCCACCGCGTTGTCTGTGGCCGGTGGGTCCTCCTCCCCCTCCCTCTCCCCTCCCACCTTTTCTTTTCCAACAGGAAGGGGAGGTGGGGAGGGAGCCGGCAGGAGGAAGAGCGAAGAAAGAGGGTGGGGGAGGTGAAGCCTCGTATGCCTCGCTGTACTTGAGATAAATGCCATTTTTTCTTTGTGAAGAAAAGGAATGGGCGCTTCTCTTGAGCAGTCACAGGCGGGCAGATGTGCTGCTTTCTGCCCCCAAACTGCTCAAACTGCTCTGAATAAGACGTCTGTCGATCTGCACATCTGCTTTGCTTTTTTCTCTCTCTCTCTCTCTCTCTTTCTCCTTCTCTCTCCATAGCTACGAATCTTTTCATCCCCCCAGTTTTGCAGATCTTGGCACCCTCTGTTAATTCTTCCTCTTCACCTCTCCATTTCCTTTCTGTCTCACAGTATTCTCCCAGTCCAGAAAGCCTTTCCTTGAATGTACAAGTTAGCGGAAGATATTTTGTATCTTGTCCTGTGGAGGAAGTCATCAGGTTATCCTAGGGAACGAGCAAGAGAGGAGGAATATTTATAAAGGCAATTAAAAAAAAAAATCCCCTGTTAAGAATGTCATTGTCTTTGGCAAGGTCTGTGCAAGCACAAAGTGAAATGAAAGGCGGTTCTTAACTGGATAAGTGCCAGTGTAGACAGCCAGTGGTATAGTTGCGATTATACAGAGAAAATGACCTTTCTCCTATAATTAGCGGGATATTTTGGGCAGCATCAGACCCAAGTTACCTGGGTGATTACGGCTTTGTAGATCTGACCTTAGAACAAAACATTCCACTTAAGTTCTCCACGGAAAATGTTTGCTATCTTTGGCCATAAAAGTAGCAAAGACATCCACTGCCTTTGCAACCAGGTGAAGTCCAATTACAGGGAGGCTTTCTTTGGTTCTGTGTCTAATAGATTCCCAATAAATTTCTTCTGACCTTTTGGAGGTGGCTTATTATTTGGGCGCTCATGTGCCTTTGGAAAAAATAACCTGTGTTTATTTCTCAGTCAAGAGACTTGTGGTTTCCTGTAACCTATTCTTGGATTTGCTGTGTTTTGGTGGGATATCAAAAGGACGCTACTCGTGGTTAAACTGTCCGTTTCCCTCAAGAAATGTTCCTTTCATACTTGAAATACTGTCGTACTCCTGGGCCAGAAGTCCAGTCTACTTACTCAGTATCATACAGAAAAGTGATCATATTCTCCCACTCCACCTGCTGTTTTCCAGCCTTTAGACTAATTTTTGTCTTTCTTTCTTTCTTTTTTTTTTTTTCTGAACCAAAGCTAAAATGGTTTCATAAAGGGAAGCATGGGGGATCAGATTAACCAAAAGGGAATTACCAGTGAAAAACCTTCGCAGATGCTGAGTACCTGGAATGTTTTTCTTTTTAAGAGTTTATCTTTCTCTTATTATCATGAGGTAAAAACTAGGCAGTACAGTTCTCACATATACCATTTAAAGCTACAATTCTTAGATAATCTACAGACATCATTTCACTCACTTTCAGTCTCTTCCAGGTTAAATCAGAACTATTTACAGGTAGGCCACTGCTCAGATCTGAGTGATACCTTCATCTTCTGCTGTGCCCATTTTTGGAAGGGAGACACAATGACAAAATAAAACTCTGAAAGTGGGCAAAGAAGTGAAAAGGAGTGGGGGGGGGGACTGGCCAGCTCGCCTGTAGAACTGCCTTGCCCCTCAGTCGGTCAGTGGGTTAGTACCGTTAGCAGTTATTCATTTACCACTCGCCTATTTTATGTTCAGTCCTGTGCTGAAAGTTTTGAGCTGGAAACACAGTGCAAGCCGGGTCCACCTTGGTACCTTCTTCACTGGGTTGCAGCCCTCTCGGTTTTATCACCTTCATTGTTCAGACACAGGCGCCATGCTTCAGCCACGTCAACCTGCCAGGACCAGCTCTGCCTGCTGAAGGAAGAGAATGAGCTGATCATTCTCTTCCTTCAAACCCCTGGATCCTGCCTACCTCTGCTGCCCTGAATTCCCTGACTCAGCTATTCAAGCACAAATCCCTCTAAGCCCCTCAGCACTCTCTCCCCAAATTTGCACTTGTCTAACGAACTTCCTAGACATTAGTTCTGACTTCTCTGCCCTGGATACCTTTCTAGATATGTCCTCTGTTTTCTCTCCTCTGTGCCTTTGCTTAAACTGGGCCTTCCTTCCAGATGGCTTCTCTTCCTCCAGTCTCTTCCTGTGGCAATCTGGCCCCCCAAAGCACATCTCAGATACGGTTTCCTCGGTGAACGTTTTCTCTCAGTCTCTCCCACTCAGACTGCATCTTCCAGTCTTCTGAACACCACAGCCTCTTTCTTTAGAAGCTCTCCACAATCTGCTTTGAGTTGTATTTGTTGTATCCTTGGTGGTGCTAAGGGCAGCTCAGAGGAGGGCATTCGACACTACAATATTCCCCATCAACCTCCCTGCAAAGCCACTTCAAATAAATATATAATTACATACCGACTGCGCTTGCTATGCAAACACAGCTTCAAGATAGTCTCCCAAGTGCCCTTTGCATCCCAATTGCTAACCCTAAATTCCTCCTTTATAGAAATTCTGAAACTGTACCCTCCCCACTTTATTTTAAGCTTCTCGGGACTGCAGCTGTGTCTCCATATTTCCCGAAGCATGTAACGCAAGTGCCTGGCACCCAGAAGGCACTGGAAATACCCACTGAATGATCACATCATAAAGCCCAGGAGACCTTAAAGATTAGGTCTGTAACTCTTCAGGTTTTCAAATTATATGTGTAGAGAAGGATGGAATTTTATGTAAATATTTTAATCAGATCATGAGACAGCAAAGGTCCGTGAAATATTATCATATTTATCCATCAAGAGAGGGTAGGTGATGATACAGTAACAAACAGCCCCCAAACCTTAGTGGTTCGAAGCAACAAAACTCTCATTCTTGCTCATGTTTATTGTGGGTCGGCCGGGAGGAAGAGGGACTCTGCTTATCGTCATCACTCAGGGACCCATGCTTGATGAAACTAGCCGCTATCTCACACCCGTGGCTGAGCCAAAGGAAAGAGAGCTCTCGGGAGGGTCTAACGTCAGCAATTTAATGTTCCAGCCCAGAAATGGTACCTGGCACTCTGCTCCCAGTTTATTCATCAGAACTGGTCACACGATCCCGTCTGACCACAGGAGGGCCAGGAAGTGCAGTTCTGCTGTGTGCCTGGAAGATAGCAAGTTAGAAATATTCGGAAAATAGCATAAAATAACTCCCACATTTTATTATTCACTCAGAGGCTTTTAGAGGAAGTTTCTATTTAATATTGAGCTTGGAAGTGTAGAGAATATTCACATAATTCCTCTCCCTTTACATACCGTCTTCTTTCCCTCACCCACCAAGACAGATTGCTTTGCTTGACTCTAGAAGGCTTGGCCACAGCAATTAAGGGATAAGTGGTTCTGTTTTCTCGAAGTATAAAGTGAAGAACTTGCCCATTGTTTATACCTCTTCAACTACTCTCACCAATACTTCAGAGGCTCTTATGATGGGTAAATTATGCTCTAGACACCTATCCAAGGACTGCCCCCCAGGTTCACTTAGAGTGTTGTCAGGATCATAGAAAATCAGTACGAGTTTTTATAAATTTATTCCAAGAGATTAGAGAGTATACACATATTACATACTGGCTGCATTATATTTCATAGTAAAAAAGTTGGAAACAGCCTTAATGTCCAATGATAGCGGATTAACTATGTTAATTTTGGTATATGTAGAAAATGGAGCATGTGTCGCCATTCAAATTATATTTTAGACGAATATTTAATGAGATTGGGAAAATGTTCACAATATATTGATTGCTAAATTTTTTAAAAGCAGGCACTAGAACAGAACGAAGAGCAGATTCTGCTTTTTAAAAATGCATGTAACTGGAAAGAAAAATACGAATATAAAAATGCATTATAACTGGAAAGAAGAATGTGAATGTGACCAGGGCTCATCTTTTTGTGGTAATATTATGAGTGGTTTTTGTGCTTTTCCCCTTGCTTTTCTTTTCTTAAGTAAGCAGGAATGACTTGTATAGCGTATAAGGAGGTAATGTAAATATCTCTGGCGTCTGACTGTGTTAATTTCAAGTAGCATACCTGGTGTTCGTTCTTTTATGTGCATAAGAGGCACGCAAATGACTCTCGTGCGTGGTGGAACGAAGCTGGTGCCAAGGCAGAGATGCAGAAGCAGTGTTCCCGTGAATCAGGAGACAGCTCGACGTCAGTTCACACTTGTCTGGGCGTAGGCATGTTACCATTTCTTGCCCTTTCTTTTGCTGAGGCGCTGTATAGATCTTTCGTGGCATTTTGACTTGACATTTCACAGCTGTTGCAAATCCACTAAGCAGGGACATGCCACTGGCACTTTGAGGCCGCTGGTAGCACAGGGGTTTGTCAAGAGATGCTAAATTTGCTGAGATAGTGAAAAACTGGCATGTATTTATTTTGGGTTGATACAAGCTCCTGTGAAATAGGGGCCCATTCTGGAAGAACTTGTAACACTCATTCATCTTGTGTTGTTCACCGAGCTCTAATGCTACAGCTGTCATCCACTCTCAATGAACGATTGTCATATTGTCAATCCACAATAATATGGGACAATTTTCACTCCCCATGTTGAAGTATCGTCATTGTAATATAATTCAGTTCATATTAACAGTGCTTTGATGACAATTCCTTTCCACTCCACCCTTTTAGTCCTCCCTCTCTCCTTTTCTTAACCAGAAGGAAATGTATTTTGACAGGATCTCCAGTGTAAACAGTTTTCTGCTTTTAAAACATTTTGGGCCCATAGCCCTCATTGAAACTTCAGAGAACAACTTCAGAGAACACACCAATCTTTTTTTTTTCTTATAGAACTATCTTGGGATTAGGTAGTGCCTTACCCACAAGAACTAAAAGTATTGGGTTGGCCAATATGTTCGTTCGGGTTTTTCTGTAACATCTTACGGAAAAACCCGAATGACCTTTTGGGCCAACCCAATATTTTTACCTGTTTGTCTTATTTATTCTTAAGACATCCCCCTGGAAAAAGAACATGTATTATGATTCCATTTTTATAAGGGAGCATAATTAGGACTCAGCCATCTTCACTTTAGGGTTTACAATCTGTTCATTTGAAAAGGCTGCTTATTTTTCCAAGTATAAACAGTGATGTCAGGAACTGCTTACATGGTGGAATTAACTACCCTAATGAATTTATATTCACTGATTTTCCCTGCAGGGGAAATTGGTTCTATCTGTGAGTCTTCACCAATTTTCAAGGTACTTTCCTGTCACAATAGACTATTTTAAACTGATTGAGAGTGTTGTCTTTGTTAGAATTTTCCCAAGAGCTGCATCTAGGTGGGCACAGTTGATACGATTAAAATATATGGTGCATACTTGTGAAGCTGTTCCAGCTACAAAGCTGCAATTTTAAAAGAAAAAAAAAATCATTGTGACTGTTGGACGTTTTCACTTTTCTCAGTTTTTAATTCTTCACTCATCCAAATACTTGCCCAAAAACATGTGGCAGAGTGTGGGGAGAGGGAGAGAGTTTGGGGAAGGGAAGGAAGTTGGATGTCAAAAACCACCAGAAATTTTTGTAAGGTCACGAATCCCCCAGATGACTGCTTGGAAAATGTTACAGTATTGCCTTCTGGGGGCCTCTTCCTCCGCATTCTTATAAGCTAAAAATCAGGGCTTTTGAAACAGCACATTTCTCAAAGGTAGGGAAACAAAATCGAAGCTGGGTGAGGAAAAGCATGCTGTTTGGGCTCTGAGAGTGGAACAGAACTTGAGGTAAATGAGTCTAGAAATGTCTCCTATTCTGCCTCCATAAATGAAGACTCGAGAAATAAAGGGAAGAAGGGCGAGAAGCAGAGGGGAAGGGGAAAATACATTGTAAAACATGCATGTCATGTTCAAATTGTCATATGCTTAGTGCTGTGGCGCATCTTGGGACAGTCCTGATGAATTTGAAGACTTTATCTCTTTGGCTCCATAGGGGAGACCTGCTTTATGAGCCTCTCAGGTCTTTACGCCGCAAGCGGAGACACCTCAGGGCTGTGAGGTGCACGACTGTTACTCAACAGCTTGAAACAGGAAGTGGAGATCCTGCCACTAACTGAAACTTCAAACTTCATGTAAAGTGTGTGCCCACTTGGAACGTTGCCAGGGCACCAGGACCCATCTCTCTCCTCCAGCAGGAAGTGCCGTGGGCCCCAGAGGAAGCCCCGCAGTCACTCTTGCTTACAGCACTGCCTTGTTGCAGGGTCCCGATGTGACAGGGTCAGACAAAGGAGACATCAGCCTTACTTCTGACTCTGCCCCTTTGAAAAGGGAGGACCAGGTCGGGATGAGGGTGCGGTGCGGATAGGGGTGTGCGTGAGGTGTGGTTTTGGTGACCCACGTTTATAAGGCAATTCTTTGTGGTAGGGACAAGCTCTGCCAGCAGCCTTTAAAGCCACAGGTTAGAAACGATCAGCATAACTTTTGCATTCATTCATTCATTCACTCACTCACTCAATCCCTAATGAAATGGTTAAGAGTGCTGGGTCTGTAGTCAGACAGCTGGGTTTGACTCCCCAGCTCTGCCATTTCCCAGCTGTGTGATTTGGGTACACTCCTTATGTTTTACTAGTAAAATGTGGATAATAATAATTCCCACTTCCCCAGAGCTTTGTGAGGATTCGGTGAGTTAATATGTGCTCCGAACAGCACCTTACGCTTAGTAAGACCTTAGTAAAGGTTAACTGTTTTATTCTATCTCATGAACGAGAGATGGCTACCCACCTAGTCACACTAGGATCTCCTCTCATGAAATACCTTCTCTGGATGATGGAATTGCAACATCCCCTTTAAATCCTAGTTTGGTTTCTCTTTGCATTTCTCCTTGTCTGAATCATTAAAAAAAAAAAATGTTCTCCCATCTTAAACAGTGCTGGAGGTGAGATCACGCCTTCGATTGTTTGTTGGGGGGAACGGGGGGGGGATGGAATTAATTCTCTTTCCCCAGTTTTGAGTAGTTATGCTTCTGCCTTGCTCCCTCTTCTCTTCTATTTCTTCTATTCTCCTTCTTCCTGCCTTTCTTTGTCATCGTTCTACCTCTGCCCTACTCCACAGAGCCTGGGCTAGCGAAGGTGTAGTATCCAGTGGTAGGTGTATACCACGCTCATTCATAGTTGGTGCTTCAGGACTTTCTCCCGAAACAGTGTAATTTGCCTCTCTAAAGTTAAGATAGCTCAATATGCATCTGTATAGAAATGCTTGCATATTATTGGACGTTAAACAACTCTTATCTAAAGAAAATAAAGTCTTATTTTAAATGTCAGGAATATGAAAGTTTAAAATATATTCATGGTGTGTCATACAACACAATGATTCCATGAAAGTTTCATAGAATGCATTTCACAGACAAGCAGAATGGATCCAGCACTTGGCTAAATAGTTAAGTGTAGTTCTGTTCTCTCGGGGACTTGAGTTGAATTAAACGTATTAGCTCAGATTGTCATAAAGTCTCCAGAATGGAAGGAGGGTAATATTTTATGTTTATGTAATACTGGAAAAAGACTATTATTATGCGTAATATATATATTTGAATCCTATTTAAATCAGTAACAGGTTCATTCCTGGCACTGATTCCCATACTTTGGCAAGATGAGGTCAGCATGAAAGACATAAATATGGCAATTACTCTGTGTGTAATTTAACATTTGCATTTTTCACAAAATTAGGATGTCCTTTTGTTAAGCACTTTACCCTGTGTATTGTTGAATTTTTCTTTTTTATTTTTTGAGGTGGTGTGCGTTGGAGTTTCTAATTTCTGTTTAACATCATGTTAGATGTAATGTGGTACCCAAGGGTTAGAGGAAGGAGGGATGGACACATTAGTGGATGGCAACTGTATCAACCTTGTATGGGAGAGAGAGGGTCGCATTAATTGTGCACATTCATCGTCTTCTGCCTAGAGATGGATTCCCTTTGTGAATTCTACATAGTGGTTGAGAACCACACGAGCACCTTGCTCCTGGGAGTTTTGACAAGTTTTGAGAGGCATCTCCTAAGTTCAAGATACATTTCTTTGTCTCCTATCCAAATATGAGTTCATTCATTCAGATGATTGGAGACGCCCTCAACACTGTGATGGAGCAGAAGTGAGAATGAGAAGGCATCCCTGTCTCCTCCCCTTTTCCTCTCCCTCTTCCCCTCCCTCCCTCCCGTCTCCCTTCCTCTCCCTCTCCCTCTGTTCTTCTCACGTGAGACTCAGTATTCATACTATATAAAGGGAAAGAGCCGGAAGTCAGGCAGCATCCCTCCCTTCTTCCTTTTCTACACTAAATGTTCAGTCGTCAAGCGCCTTGTGGTCTCACGCGTGTGTCCACCTGTGTCTCCCTGTGCTCCCTTTCCTGCGTCCTCTTGTTTAGCTTCTGTGAGTGTTTGAGTGTGTTTGTCTCCCTGCCCCAGCAGTGGCAGAGGAGCTTGGCTCTGCTCTCATGTGTGTCTTCTTTTTCTTTGCGGGGGGATGGTTGCTAGAGGTGATAGAGGAGTATATTTGCTCTTAAAAGATAAAAGAGCAAAGTCTCAGAGGCATTTTCTGCCAGTGCGTTAGCACTCCGTATCAGAGTAGCTCTTGTTGTTTGGTGCGTGTGACACAGGGACAATCCACTGAAGGGGCCCTTTTGTCAAGTTCTTGCCTGACCTTGAGTTCAGGAAGCACTCCTGGGGAGTAGGACATTCAGAACTGGAATGAGTAGGGGAGTCATACAAGTAAACCAGCAGTGACAGGGCAATGGGCCAATGGGAGGAACAGGTGAGGGAAGCCTTATGGAAGAGGTGACATCACCTGGATCTGTAGCATGTGGAGACTCCAAGAGTGGGGATGTTTCTGACCAAGGTGTGTTGGGCTCTCAGACCACTCGAGCTGAGTGGCCAAGCGAAGGCACCTGAAACAGGGCCCCTTGGCTGGTGGGCTGCAGGAGTGAGTGGGCACACAGATTTCCCCCTCCTGTGTCCAGGTGACCCTACTGAGGAGCCTTCCAGCAGGCAGGTAGGATGCTATGGCATCATCATCCAAAGCTTCAGTGATGCTTTCACAGGTAACTGTCTCTACCACACCAGCCTCACCTTGGCCTCTCCCTTTGAAACTTAACTCTTCTTTCCGTCATTCCCTCAGGGCTCATCCTAAGGAAAGTTATGGAATTTGTTTACTTCGCCCTAACTTACCACCGCGTTATTCCTGTCCACACAGAGGTAGCCCTGCCATTGTAGCTGTCATCGCAAGAGCCCCTTCCGAATAACAGCTGAGCTTGCACGTGTCAGCTCCTGTCCTTTGTGTTTTGTGTAGACTAATTCCTTTAATCCTGATAACAACCCTGAGGGGTAGGTATTATTATTATCCCCATTTTATGGACGGCAAAACTGAGATACAAGGAGTGCAGTGTTTGCTGGAGGCCGCACATCTAGTCAGTGGCGGAACTGGCATTATGGACTCAGATTGTACGGCTTAGAAGTCATTGCTCTAAATACAGACAGCGCTTCCTCAAGACACCATATGCAGTCATTGTGCTTCCCCTAGGAAGTCTGGGAAATAAGATGCAAGATCCTTGCCCTGAGAAGAGACAAAAGACGCATTTAAAAATACCAGTGTTGTCTGGGGTAGGACATCCTACGACACTGGGGAGGATGTTTGTTGGTGGTGGGGAGGGTATGTCTTTACCTAGGTGCGCTCTACCAGGATCACCCAGATGGAATGGGGAAGACAGCAAGGAGGACACACCTGCACCTCTGTATGACCTGGGGGAGGGTCGGCTAAAATTAAAAAAAAAAAATCAGAAGCCTTGTGTAGGCTGTGTTGCCTTTGGTCTCTTTGTTTTCAACAGCTTTAAATTTTTGACTTCGAGTAATGAGAGGTGCACCTCTGCCAGCCAGCTGTGTGACCTTGGACGAGTCATTTTGTTCCCTGCCTTATCTGTAAAATGAAGGAGCTGGATCAAATTATCTTCAAGGTTGCTTCCAGCTCTGAAGTCTTCTGGTTCTGTGTTTTTTGTGTTTTTGTGTAGAGCACTCATGACACTGAAATCGTCTAGCGCTTCCGATTGCATCGCTCTCTGATTTTCTTCTTCCCCCATGTAGAAATTCTGAAGCAGCCTGTGATCTTTATTAATCACACAGAGACTGTCCTCTTCTCAGACTCGAGTGGAATGGCTAAGGTGCCCTCTGCAGAAGATATCGTGGCTAATGTTCTCATTACTGACTAATTGGCTAAAGAGACTTCTCTCACATTGCATTTAGCCTGATTGATAGTTTTCTATCACCTGATGGGTAGAATGGACAGCCAAACCAATTATGCCTGCAAAGAGAGTCCCATACAGCAGAGCAACACCGCCTGAGACAAAAGGCCCTTATAGATGATGTCTAGTCGGGGTGCCTGCCAAGAGTTTGTTAGAGGAAATGGTTTTCTGAAAAGTACAGTTTGACATGCCTTGAAATACATGTGCCTTGGGTCACCCCTAAGCTCACTGGGCCTCGTCTTACTGAAGGAGGAGGGTACGTTTCTGATTATGTTTCAAACCTGGATAGCTGGGATACCTAGTTAGCTTTGTGCGGAGTGAAACAGAGATGCCAGTTTGTTCAGAACTGAAGCTGCAGAACTGAAGCCCTCCCACAAGTCATGCCACACGGAGACGCGCTCTTCCTCAGATGCAATCTTGTAGACGTAGGGCATTACTCAGATTCCTTTTTGGATTCATTTTCTTTTTATGTTGCTTAGGCTGTTGAGAGGAAATAATATTGAGGTCACTTGCTTAGTCATTTCAGTCGAGGCCGTTTCTTTTTAGCTAATGCATTAATTTATTGAAATCTCTGTTTAAAGTGCAAACTCTTGTTTTAGAGTGGAAAGATCCTCACGTCGTAAGGATTCACGTGAAAATCTACGTCAGGCAACTTCTCGTTCACAGCTTAGTCTTTTTTTTTTTTTTAAAGCAGAGGGTCAGAAGGCATTTATAGTGCTTCACTGTAAACAGCCTTACTTTTTGGGATATTCCGGGAAAGAAAAATCAGGGTTCTTAGTGCCTCACTTTCCCGGTAATCTACTGAATTGTGTTACACAATCAGAAGCAGAGTAAGAGACGCCAGTGAAATAATATGATGTCTGCTACTTCCGTCGCTTCTGTCACCCCCAAGCAGGGCCACAGTGATGTCAGCTTATGCTTGGGATCCTTGGAACTTGTGCCAATATCGGTATGACATCAATTCTTATGGCTGAAGCCAGTTTCAGCCCATGTTGGAAAGGGAGACAGAGGAGCCCAGGAGAAGGGCTGCGATCGCAGCGTGTAGCATGGTGTGCTACTGAGTGTTGTCACCTTCAAGGGCTCTTCTTTGCTTTTTTTCTTTAAAACCACTTTATTGAGGTCTGATTGACATACTGAAAGCTGTCCATGTTTAATGTGATGCAACTTGCTGAGTTTGGAGATAAGAATACAGCCGTGAGACCATCACCACAATCAAGACCTTAAACATAGCCATCACCTCCAAAAGTTTCCTTCTGCCCCCTCTATTTTATTTTTTAGAAGATTAATTTTTTTTTTCCTTCTGTGGTAAGAACACTTAACATAAGATCTACCCTCTTGCAAATTTACCTAAGTATACAATTCAGTTCATTATAGGCCCCATGTTGTACAGGAGATCTCCAGAACTTACTTATCTTGCATCCTGAAACTCTGTAGCCTTTCGCCAGCCCCTCCCCATGTTCCTCTCCCCATTTCAAGATGTTCTAAAATACACACCAAGAGTTTGATGCTTGAGATCAGCTCTAGGGGACCAACTGCTGGGAAAAGAAATGAAAGAGAGCATGATTGTTTTTGTGACCTAACAACTTTTAAGTAAATTATCCTTGTGGGACTATTAAGTAGAAAGAGGAAGAAAGGACATTTCCCTTGGAGTGGGAAAAGGAAGGCTGGAGTGTGTTGGAGGCGGGAAACGGGACCTGTTCCTTCTCAGCACCTCTGTTCCTTCTGCCTAAGCAGATCCTGCTGCTGTAGCTGTGCAGGGCGCTGTGGCCGCACCATGCCGTCCACGCTGAGCAGTGAGAGGGCTCGAGGCCAAGGTGCCGACGTGAAAGGGTCGTTGTGCAGCACAGCAGTGGCATGGCCGTTTCAAGAGGGGTGGGTTTGAAATGACTGTAGCTCTTTCATCCTCCGTGTAGTGTTCCCTGACAATGCAGATGCAGTCGGTAAATACGCATGTTCCTGCGTGTTGGGTGACTGAGGTCTCTGCATCCCGCTCCCCGACTGCCGTGTCCACCGGCTGCAGCGGTGCAGGCTGCGACCTGGGCAATTGGTGCCTTCTCCTCTTGCCTCACATTAGCAATACTTTGTCAGAACGGGCCTCAAATGCATTAGAAAAAACACGCGCGCTTGGTATTTAGTGAAAACCTTGACCGGCAGGGTATGTAAGCAGGAATACTATGAAGAACATAAGGCTGTGATACAATGACAAGCCATTTAGAAAAGAAATACGTCCCGATCCTTACTTTCCTATACAAGCCATTCCCTGTTGGAGATAGGCTTTGTTTCTGGTTTGAGCTCATCTCAAGCCATTCCCAGCTCTGCTGCTTCATCTTCTGTGAGCTCCTCAATAAGAAATACAGCGGGATAAACCTCTAACAAAAAAGTAAACAACTTAGACATAGAAAACAAAATTATGGTTACCAAAGGGGAAAGGGATGGAGGGATAAGTTAGCAGTTTGGGATTAACAAATACACACTCTTACATATAAAATAGATACAACAAGGACCTACTGTATAGCATAGGAAACTATATTCAGTATCTTGTAATAACCTATAATGGAAAAGAATCTGAAAAAGAATATATATACATGTAAAACTGAATCAGCTGTACACCTGAAACTAACACAACGTTGCAAATCAACTATAATTCAATTTTAAAAATTAAAAATAAAAGCGGGGAGGATGAGGGGGGCGAAGTAAACAGCAAGTTCTGAAAGGAAATAAACTAAAGCTTTACCCCTCAACCTTAGATGGAGCAATTTGGTGTTGAACTTTATTGTTCTATGAACATTTTAGGGGAAAGACTTCCATATATTCCCTAGAGGTAAAGACATGGTTTGTCTCTTAAAACCTGTATTTTATTAAGTGATGATTCCTTGATTGTGGTATTGGATAAAAACAGGGAGGAAAACCTGGTCTTGAGTTCAAACATCAGTTCTGAAAAGGACTGTATTGATCTCAGTCATTTGGAACACGGCCATTCTATCTTTGAGGGTTTAACCTTAGGTCTTCCTAGACTCATATTGTTGGACAACTAAAGACATTTTGACCTGCGTCTGGTAAATTGCCTTCCGGTGGGGTTTGTAAACATTACTCTGCCTGATTCTACCCATATATAACTCCCACCAATGCATGATTTGATTTGGTTATGTATCATTAAGTGGAATTTACTGGAATTAGACAAGCAGGGAGTCACATACAATCAAATAATAGAAATGCCTTCTTTATTACCCCCCTTCAAGTCCAAAGCAAAACAAAGCTTTGCTCAGTTACTGAATAGTTGAATTTATAGATATATGAACACTGGACAGTAAAACCTCAACAAATTATTAAGGGTTTCCTTTTTTTGGTCAAAAATTTCTGTCAAAGTCAAATCGCAACCAAATTACCACACATCAGATGTCCATTTATAAGGAATCAACTTCCAGGTTGGGACAAGGGATCAGGTTGTATTTAGCCCCCTCTCTTCCATGATGTCACTTGGTAGGCAGTAGGACCCCTGCCAGGTACATGGAAACTCTGGGTCCTAGCCTGGCCTCCATCATGATACTTGGCTGGCTTACCTCACAGGGTTCTTGTGAAAGCTATAGAAGCCTTTGGTAAACACTTGGGTGCTATACAAAGCTGTTGTTGTTGTTGTCGTTATTGTTACTATTATTATTATTAGTCTACACTGTGAGAAGAGCTGTGTGTAATGATGACTCTGAGACCCACTGCAAGATGATTAGTCATCAAAAAACAATCTATGTGCAGGCAGTTGTATTTTCAAAAGCAGATAAATTATTTACTATATCTTATGAAGATTTAAAAATAAGAATTGAAGAAAGTTTCAAAGTCTCATACCGCTGCTTAACGCAGGCAGACGTCATTCCATTTTATGCTCAGTGCCTTGCCAATGTGCCACCATTTACACTGTTCTCACCCGTAAATGACTGAATCCTCCTGACAGCCCTCTGTGATGGGCGCTGTCTTGATACCCATTTTACACACCTGGAAACTGAGACCTAGAGAGATGAGGTGACTTGTCCAAGATCACAGAGCTGGTAAGCATCAGAGCTGTTGTTGTTTTTTTTTAATTTATTTATTTATTTATTTATTTATTTATTTATTTATTTATTTATTATTTTTGGCTGTGTTGGGTCTTCGTTTCTGTGTGAGGGCTTTCTCTAGTTGCGGTGAGTGGGGGCCACTCTTCATCGCGGTGCGCGGGCTTCTCATTATCGAGGCCTCTCTTGTTGCAGAGCACAGGCTCCAGACGCACAGGCTCAGTAGTTGTGGCTCACAGGTCTAGTTGCTCCGCGGCATGTGGGATCTTCCCAGACCAGGGCTCGAACCCATGTCCCTTGCATTGGCCAGCAGATTCTCAACCACTGTGCCACCAGGGAAGCCCAGAGCTGTTTTGAATCCAGCTACTCAGTGCTCTTCACCACTGCACTGTATGCCTCATGTCGCATCTGGCCCAAAATAGACCCCCAGTGAGTGTTTGGTCAAATGCCATTAGCAACCTAAATGTCTATGGACAGAAGAATGGATAAAGAAGATGTGGTACATATATACAATGGAATATTACTCAGCCATTAAAAAGAATGAAATAGTGCCATTTGCAGCAACATGGATGGACCTAGAGATTGTCATACTGAATGAAGTAAGTCAGACAGAGGAAGAGAAATATTGTATGATACCACTTATATGCAGAATCTAAAAAAACTGATACAAATGAACTTATTTACAAAACAGAAACAGACTCACAGACTTAGAGAATGAACTTATGCTTACCAGGGGGGAAGGGGGAGGGGGAGGGATAGTTAGGGAGTTTGGGATTGACATGCCCACACTGCTATATTTAAAATGGATAACCAACAAGGACCTACTGTATATTACAGGAAACTCTACTCAATCTTTTGTAATAACCTAAATGGGAAAAGAATTTGAAAAAGAATAGATACACGTATATGTATAACTGAATCACTTTGTTGTACACCTGAAACTTACACAACATTATCAACTATACTCTGATTTAAAATAGAAAGTTAAAAAAAAATGTCGTTAGAGACTCAAGGTGCCCTTCAGGCTGGGCCCAGTCAGCCTTTCCCTCTGACTTGTTTCTCAGTATTCTCCCACTCAAAACCAGAAAAACCTTTCTTCACCCTGTCCTCCAGTTTTCACTTTTACTTACATTCATTCATTCATTCACTTATTCTTTTGGCAACAATTCTTTTGACACGCTCCTCACAATTAATAGTACAAAGTCTGGGAAATAAAACAAAGTACTACATGGCCCCTGTGCCTGTGGAGTTCATGGTTAGAAGGGGGGGGGGCAGAATCATAAGCAGGGTAATTATGTTTTTTTATAGAAAGAAGCAATAATCAAAGCATGAGGGTGTCACAAACTGTGTGGACACCTAGGGGAAGGCTTCATGGGGCGGGTGACATTTGGGCTGGACTTTAAAATATGAAGGAATTTTCAGGGGAAGAAATAAGGAAGAACAGAGGGAACAGCCTATGCTAAGGCAAGGAACGAGAAAATGGAAGGCAATTCAGAACAGCAGGGAGAACTGAAGCTAGAGGTTTGGGTGAGATTGGGAAGGGCTCCGTGTGCCATCAGTTTTAACTTCATCCTGTAGGTGAAACATTTGAAATGCCTCATGAACATGAAGCCCTGAAGACTTTTTTTTTTAAATTGAAGTATAGGTCATTTACAATATCACGTTAGTTTCAGGCATACAGCAAAGTGATTCAGTTATATATATATATTTTCAGATATATTCCATTATAGGTTATTACAAAATATTGAATATAATTCCTTGTGCTACATTAAATCCTTGTTGCATATCTATTTTATATATAGTAGTGTGTATCTGTTAACCCCATATTCCTAACTTGGCCCTCCTTCCCTCCCTCTCCCCTTTGGTACCCATATGTTTGTTTCCTGTATACCTTTATTTACTCCACTGCCCCTCCCAGGTCAGCCCTTTCCCAGACTCTGCCTCCATCTCTTTTTCGAGTCTTGAATCCTTCCTGCTCTGCAAAGCCTTTCTGCATCATGAAGCCTGAGCTTCTCCCTTCTCTAAATGCCTACCTTTTGTATTTGGAAATTAATTATGCCTCTTATTCCCAGTCATCTTTTCATGGGCTTATGTCATTGCTACAGGGCAGAAATAGTCATGAAGGGCGAGGAAATGCTGCTGAGGTGTGTTTCTACAGAGCTCTCAGTGCCATGCCGGTCATAGGCTGTGTTCAGTGAGTGTTTTTAGGTCTATTGATTATGTGGAAATCCATATGCACAGGAGAGGTTCAGTTGGATCCTTGTTCTTCTATAGCTTTTCAAAACTTCAGACACCAACTGATGTTCTGAACAGCTGTTCTCACAGTTACAAGTTGGTGACCTCTTCCAGAAAACACAGTTTTTCCCTTTCTATAACCTTTGAGCAGAAAAAAAAGAAAACATCAAGCAGAGCAGGAGAGCTAAAAGAGACCTTGGAGGGTCAGCAACCTGTTCCATCCCCTCATTCTTTACGAGAGGGTTTTTGTTTTTTGTTTTTTCCAATGGCAGAACAGACAAATTCATTGTAAGAAACCTCGGAATGTCTCCAAAAGTGCAAAGAAAGAGGAAGAAAAATTGATCATATTCCTAGATCTCTAGTGGGTTTTCCTTAAAATAAATTTGTAGAGCTGATTTTGACAGGTTGAAGAGGATTCACATGTTAAGATCTTTTATAACATCTGGCTAAATGCCCTTCAGTAAGATTGTGCCCATTTACCTATTCGTACCAGCAATGTGTGTGTGAGTCTAGTACTCTTATTTTTATGTAAGGTGCAATAGACATTATTCTCAAATAACTAACAGTTTTTATAGTCAGAGGACTTTGAGCCTGCTGAGGCTTGGTGAGGAACTGAATGGAGAAGTGAGATGATTTTAAATCTCTGGTTTAACTATAACTAATTAACAATTTCAGTCTCCTTGAGAACAGAATAATTTCCAGTCTGAAATTTTCATTCAGATTAAACTCACTCCGCATTCATTGCTAGAGGTCTAACCAGTTCCAAGACCAGGTCATCTGCTGCAGAGCAGCCCCTTTCAGTTTTGTCTGAATTTTATCACCAACTCTGATTAAAGGGGCACTTAACCTCTTTGAGGTTCCCTTGCCTTATCTTTGAAAATGAGTGGGTTGAACTAAATTATATCCAGAACCATCTCCATTGATGATTCTGTTAGAACCATAGATCTAAATCGATATGGAAACTCCTGGAGTTATGGGAGTACTGTTGGGTGTGTGGGAAAATGAGACCTGTCTAGTTAAAAGCTGAGGCAAATCTGAGACTGAGCTAGAGTTAGGATCCAAAATTCCACATTTTCACTGGACAATTTTTATTTATTTAGTACTCGCTACAGAAGACACTGGGCCAGTCAGACAAGGCAGAGGCTGCAAAGTTAGTTACAATTACTGATACAATTGCTTCCATTCAGGCTTGGGGATAAAGCAAGGCTGGAAATAGACCCGTAAGAGAATTTGAGTGTACTTCAGAGGTTGGAGAGATCACCTAATTGGGAGACAAGGAAAATCTTTGTGAAAGAAGAAATTTTTCAGATGCATCTTGGCAAGTAAATATGGCGGAAGGCCGTTTCAACGAATCTTGTCATTTCCAAAACATCATGATGACTAACTCTATGAAAGATTAAAATTTGTACAGAAAAGTTTCCATGCCACTACTACGGGATTATTATAAAATTTAAGTTAAATTCCACTTCAACATTGCCATTTGTTGAAAGTATTTGTATAACCAATATTGCGAAGCCTTTGCTGATAGATTACTTATTTGAATCAAAATTTAATATAACAAAATTTCAGTGAAAGCATTGGGACAGGCTCAGCGGGTTTGTTGTCTATCCCCTAATAACTTTACAGTTTCCCCACATACAGTCACAAACATCCTCAGAGTTTGAACCAATGTGAAACTTCTTGTTCTCCACGGTAGTCTACAAGAAAAAAAAATTAGTTCACTGTTAAATATTTATTCATTCTATAATAATATTACATACACACGACCTCAGCTTTGACCCTCAGAGGAGAGCTGGAGGTCCAGTGTTCTGATGATTTCACATGGACACACTCACTGGCTATATTTGAGGAATAAATATTTAAATCATAGAATGAGTAAGCCTTGGAAGAATAGTGGACAAGTTTTCTCTTTTGTTAATCTATTTGTGCTCCAATCTGTTTTAAATGCCCAATTTTAAAATTTTCTGATGTAACAGACCAGAGAGAAGAATCCCAACTAGTGGCAATATTGAAGGAAAGGGTAATTTAGTGCAGGAGCTCAGTATCGCTAGATTCTTGCAGCTGTTTTCTGGTTGGATTTTCATCTCTGCTGTCGTTGCCTATTGTGAGATAACTAGAGCTTGAGTTTTTCAGATGGTATTATATGCTGATGCTGTGTAACCAACCTATGTAATTTGAGTTTCTCATTATCAAAGGTGGCAGCCTTAATCTCTGTCTAGCGCTGCAGTGCCTGGAGACGTAATAATGATGATGATTTTTACCATCCCTGGGGTTTAAACTGTCTTCTCTGTTATGAGGCTGGCCCAGTAGCAGCGGGTAACTTCAGAACTCCCTCCTCCTGAAGCACTTAGCTGGCAGTGTTGGAAGCCTGCATTTGTGTCTCAGCAAGCTGGGAGACTAGGATGGAGAGCCAGAAAGGGATTGGGGAGCAGCAGGGGCCGGAGGGGGGGCGTTGGTGGGGGGTTAGATGCCTGAGAGTTGAAGGGGAAGAAGCTGTGATGAGGTAAAGGAACCTATGGCTTTAAGGAAATACAGAAGCAGAAATGGGTAGCAAAGAAAAAAAAATTAGAAGAAAAGGAAAGGATGGGAGGAGGTGTATGGGATGAGGATGACATGCCTTAGAATAAGCCGATCCAAGCCCGGCCCTTGTTTTCATTTGACCTGTTAGTAAAAGCGGATCTTACCTTCCTGTGTCGTATCTTCACTCCCCCGGGAGACAGTCTTTCCCCTTGCATGTGTGCAGACAATTTAGGGTGGACCTGTTGCCAAAGCTGGTGTTTTGTTGTCCAGTGTCTTACGTGTGGTAGTTTATCAATAAATGGTTGTAGTTTTAGAATAATTTAATCCGCTATCTCCAAAGAAGCTGCCACAAGGTTACTGCTGTGTGGTTGGCGTGGCATTTAAAGATGAAGAACGCAATTATCCTAAAAATGGGAGGGGAGGGGTGGAGTGAACTGCCGACGGGATCAGTGCCAGAATTAAAGGAGGAGAAAAGAATTGTGGGGGAAATAAGTTGGGGGCCAGATGGACACAGAGAAACCAGGATGGGCAAAGAGAAAGATGTGGTGGGAGAAAAAGATCCGTACTTCACTTTATTCATTTTTTCTTCCTCATGGACATGCTATATGCACTCCCAAACGAAAAGAGGGTGAATGTTTGACTAGCTCTCGCTCAGGTAGAGGAGGAAAAAAATCAACTCGTTTTATCTCCATTGTCTTATTTTACCAAACCAAGCAAAGAGCCCTCTTTAAACTATCCACGATAACTTTAGTTAAAAATACAGGTCTGGGACCAAAAAATTTAGATTGATTAATTTGGTGTGAATTTTAAAGAACATAATAAATTGACACCTTTACTTTTTTCGGATTTGAAACAAAAATGCACACATTTGCTGAGCTGGCATTTATGTAATAATTAGGGGTATCTTATTTCAGTCTTTTAAAAAGAAGCATATAATTGAAGTGATAGATGTAATATTTGCAAATAGTATTATACTCACTAATATAGTTATAGACCCTCTTTTTCTTTAGTTTGTGATTTCTTCCTAGTTGGACTCTTTAAAATGAATCTTTTTCTTAAAATTTCCCTATTTTTAAAAAACATATTTTTTGTGCTGTAATACAGGGTGAAAACCAGTTGGAAATTAATCTAGCCTAGCAATTAACAGTCACAAATTCAGGTAGCACACGAATAAGAAAGGGATAAAAAAGAGAGTGAATATCTAAAGTCAAATATAAGCATGGATATTACCCAGAAAAGAAAGATAATTTAGTATTTCTCTTAGTTTGTGGTCTTTGAGGCATAATTGATAAAGGAGGGAAGGTAGTTAATTATCCTAATGGCAGTGCCGGTTTTGAAGAAAGGGACCGTGGCTGGAAGTGGCCCAGTCTGCTCTTTTGAGGTGGGAGATTCACAAATAGGGATCATCTCCCTTTTCGCCAGTTGCATCAGCTCCACTGTGCTGAGCGGAGTTTGGTTTTATTGAGGAGATGGAATCCATTCCATGGGGGCAGGAGAGTGTGTACCTAGGCGGTCTCTGACCCGTGAGCTTGCTCCCGTGGTTCTGTGGCACTTCTCACCCTGTAACATTGGGACACGGGCTTCAACTCGGGTCAGTGGTTTCACCACAAAGGCCAGAGGTCATTGGGAAAACCAGAAGAAACATCCAAGTGACAGTGACAACTGTGCAAAAATAGGGGAAGAAAACGGAGAAACCTGCGAGTAGATGAAGTCTGTCTGTAGGACTCTCAGAGGAGAGCACGAATCATCAAAGAGGTTCCAGAGTTACAACCAAGAAGCATTTATGGCAATCAGTGGTGCAAAGGGTAATAATACAAACATAATAAAGAAGAGAAAGGAAGGCATGCCAGAGATAAAGGAGGCCTCACGTTAAATGAATGGGGAGATAAGTGTAATGATTATGCTCAAATGACTGAGCTATTGATGGCAAAATGGCTGAGCTCCTGAACTGCTTTTTAAGACTGGCCTTTAAGAAGATAAATAAGGATAATTAAACAGCAATGAAGACCTGTTTCATTAAAAAAAAAAAAGAAAAAGAAGAAAACAAATAAATAGGCAAGGTCTTGGATGATGTGTTAACCAGTGTTAATGGAAGTAATAATGAATTCATCAAAACACGGATGCTCTCCTTTGGAAATCATGAAGGAATAATGAGGGGTGGGGAGAGAGAGAGAGAGAGAGAGAGAGAGAGAGAGACTGACAATGCGTGGTTATCCAGTGTCCAAGAATGAATATTCAATTGTCAGCAGACATAGCACAGATAAAGCACAGATCCATTCTCATATCTTATTTTAGCCTCTTTTTTTTTTCAGAATTCTTACCCCAGGAACCTGTTTATCATACCTTCCAATAAGACTCCAAACTCAGTTTTCTCTCTTCTCCCTGCCCCATCTATGATCCAGTGTTGCTAATGTATAGTAAAAATAACAGTTTAAGAGAGCACTGTCCTGTATATTTCACAGAACAAGAGGCCCTGAATAATTCATTTCTAAATAGAATTAGTTTTAAACCTGTTCCAAGCACAGTACCTGCCCATGGTTAAGTACGGTCATCCCTCAGTATCCACGGGGCATTGGTTCCAGGACCCGCCAGGGACACCAAAATCCACGGATGCTCAAGTGCCATAGTTGGCCCTCAGTATCTGCAGTTCCACAACCACATATCCCGTAGTACTGTATATTTATTGAAAAAACGCCATGTGTAAGTGGACCCATGCGGTTCAAACCCGTGATGCTCAGGGGTCAAGGGTCAACTGTATTCCATAGGCAGTTGTGGAATAAATAAATGAATTAGGAAAACTACATTGCTAACAAATAGAGTATTTGAACGGATAAATATACGAACATCTAGGGGATATTAGAGCCATGAGCCACAACTGGCATAGATTTATCAAGCTTTTTATGTTAGACCAACTTAGCTGATTATTGTTTTGGAAAATCTGAAAACAAGTGGACAAAAAAGAATGCACTGAATATATTATTATTTCTACATACATCCAGATGTGAATGGAAGGGTTGATACCAGGTCTTATAAAATCTAGTTCGGAAAATGAATTCAAGTTGACTCGAATGTGTCAAATTGATTGAAAATTGCCTAAAGGACTGAAAGGGTAATGATAAATGGCAATGCATCGAGTCTAGGGGAGGGTGGGAATCTATGTTCAGCAAGATCTTACTGAACATCTTCATTAATTATCCGAGAAAGGATGTAAACAGCCATTCATTAAACGTATAGAAGAAGCTAAATAGAGAGGAATTCTAAACACTGGGTGGGGCTGAGGACAGTAAAAAGGGAACCAACCTGCTCAGGAACAGAATGATGCTAATAATTGGATTGAAATCAACTAATGTTCCGGCAGTGTTGACTCTGCAGGGCAGTCCCAGGCAGTGTTGGGGCTTTAGGGATGAGTTCAAGAGACTCAGCAGACAGATAATGCAAACAACTATAGGACTATAGGATGAGGAAGAATGAAGGAAGTGCAACATTGGAGGTGGAGCAAACTGCTGTGGGAGCAAAGAAGGGTGATGAAACTCTAAACAGAACAGCCAGGACTGCAGATTCATGTTGTTACACTGTAAGAAAAACAAGGGAGCAAGAAGCATTTAGGGGAAGTGACTAGGGTTAGGTCAAGGTTAACCCTTTGTGCAACCAAAAAGTACCAAGACAGAGTGACATTTTTCTTCAAGCACATAGTATGAGCCATAGATTTTGGAGTCAGGACGTTAGGGCTCGTCTAGTGCAAACTCACTTCTCAGTGGGACCTTTTTTTAATGATTCTTTTCGTTCTTGTGTTAAGGTAAATTACTAGATACTATTCTTAGTTTCATTTTTTAATTTTACTCTGAGGATCAATTCTGTGGAAATACATATAATTATGTAAGAAAGTATTGCACATAAAGATGTTCATTAGAGTATTATTTATAATATTGAACCAATGGCAACCCCCTGACATCCAGTAGTTGGGAAAAATTTAAGTTTCCTGTCTTCCCTTGTGAGGATATGGATATTCTCCAGCCACTGACGGGTGTTTATGAAGAATTAGAAGAGGAAAATATTCTTCTTTTAATGTTAGGTGAGAAAACTAGAATGGAAAATTTACCATAGAGTGTAATTAAAAGCAAAAAGCTAGTGTATGCTTAGAAACAAAATATATCAGTGATCGTTTTCATCAGGGGGGAAAGAGGATGCTATAAAATGTAGTGTTTGTTGAGTCTGACCAACTAATTTGTTCCGTCCGTTTATTCCTGTCTCTAAAGGTTTTTATTTGTATTTTAATATGTTTTGATGAGCCTCTAGTAAAGGGACTTAGGGAAAGTATAGTGTTTTAGCTGTGTGGTTTTTCTTTGGAAAAAAAGACTTACTTCCTAACTATTGAGAGGTATCAGCTCTCCTGAAGATGGATGTTTAGTAAGCACACCTGGAATACCAAATGGAAACGTGGCCTTATATTTTGGTCTATTTTGGTCTTATAATAAAGCTGTAATTCAGTGGGTAAAAGACAAGGATGTACATGATAACCACCACGATAATGGAGAGGCTCCTCACACACACAAACACCCACCTACCCCCAATGATTACGCCAATTGCTCCTAAGGACTGAGCGCCAGTCGGCGGGTGAGATTATAAACACCAACGACCCAAGGTGAACAGGGGTACCAGGCTCATTTTATTTACTATTTTTCAAAGTAGTTGAGAATACTGGGTGAGAAGCACATTTCTGAAGGAGGTCTAAGCAGAACCAGCAAAACTAGAGCTGGCAGGCTAGTCCTCTAAAATCTCCCTGAAACAATGGAATTGTTCTTTTTCCTTCCTGTCTCTCTCTGTTCCATAGTCACTCCATGCTCTTCCCTTCCATTCTTACTTCCCTTTCCCGGCCTAGGTGCACATCTGGCCATTGCTACAGTAGTTTGTTTTCAGTGTATTTGTTTTCAAAGTATTTTCCATCAGGAGGGAAAAATCCTTCCATATTCTTTATCAACATATTTTATCTTGAAAATTGTCAAACACGCAGAAGCAGAGGAACAGTACGATGACCCTTTGTATGCCAACAGATTCAACAGTTACCAAGATTTGCCACACTTGCTTCATCCAGCCCCCTCTTTTTTTTTTTTTTTTTTGGTCAAAGTAAAGATCTCAGCCATCGTGTTGTTTCACCCTTATTTACTTCAGGATGCACCTCTACAAATTATGGAGATCTTTCAGATAATCACAATGCTCTTATCAGACCTAATGAAATGAACAGTAACTCCTTGGTATCATCTGATACCCAGTCCATAACGAGATTTTCTTGATTATCTCAAAATAGCCTTTTCCTAGTTGGTTTATGTCAATCAGGATGGAGACAAAGTCCACACATTACACTGGTTGTTCTGGCTGTTAAATCTTTTAAATCTCAGTCCCTGCTTCCGCTCCTCCTTCATCACCTTCCCATTCCCATTAACATGTTAAAGAGCATTCTTTTAATGACTTGGAAAAATAATCATGGAGTACTTGCAGGAAGGACTTGGAATAACAAGGTTGAGGACAGTTAACTTGGCCCATTTCAGTTTCTGTGAGACTTTTGCCAGAATATTTCAGATGGTTCTCTCACTTTTATTGTTAAGCATTTTGGAAAGAGATTTCTCAGCCTCCTTAGCTAAGCCAGTCTCATATCATTGAAAAGACAGACGTGTTTTCTTATATCTAACCAGTATCCTTCCTAATATAGGTCAGGCCTTTCCCCCTTGATCTGACTTCAATAGAACCAAGAGGTCTTTAGTTATATTACGGAGTTCATGTAACCCCACCTTATGTCCCTCAATGATTTATTTATTTTTATGGTGATGGTTCTGTTGTTTTACAAATTTAAGCAAGAGGTCCATATAGCCTGGTGATTAAGAACACAGATTGCTGGATTCAAATCTCAACTCTGCCACTTCCTAGAGGTATGTGGCTTTGGAAAGTCACTTACCCTCTTGGCACCTCAGTTTCCACATCTGTAAAATTGGGATAACAATAGTACGCATCTTATAGGGTTGTTGTTGAGATTAATGCACACATACACACATTGCTTAGAATAAAGTGTGTCACATACTAGGCACTTATATGTGTTAGTTATTGCTGTTATAGCATTAATATGTCCTTGTTGTAAAAACAAGAAAGTCAGTCAACCTCAATTTGTAGATAGATAACCCTTAGTTTTCTTTAGACGGTTTTGAAGAAGAAAAACCTGTAAATAAAAGGAAAAGGTGAATAATTTGTGAAACTGTATAAAAGTTCTGTTTTCAGTATCAGGAACCATTCTCTGGATCGTGATCATTTTTTCCCCGGAAAAGTTGAAATGTCAGGGTTAACGGCATTTCAAGTGAAATCAGCTGAGAATAGAGACTAAGAACGTAGGCCTAAAAATCAGTTGTAAGAGTTTGCCTCATTTCTCTGTTTTGGATGAATAATGTTTATTAAACTTGCATAATTAAATGAAAAAGCACAAGAAACTATTTTAACAGTCATGTCTGAATGCCAGCAAATGTTTCAAAGAACAAACGTAAGCTTGTTTTAACAATTCTCTACAAATTTCCCTCCCGCCACTTATTCCCCCCAAAGCAGCCTTTGCAATGCTAGCGCTCAGGCCTGGGCATAAAGGGCCGAATGTGAAGGGTGTAAAAGAACCCATTGTCTAGGCTGCTCCTGCGTGATGTGAGGACCTCGGAGGTGTGGGCCCAGCAGGAGGAGCTAGCTGGTCCACAGTGCCTCCTCAGAGCCCGGCTGCCATGCTGCTGACCAAGGCCACTTAAGCTGATGAGTCGAACATACTCTTAGAACCTCGTGGCTAAACAGACTGAAGTCCTGGAAGTCAAGTGACTCAGGTCTCACAGGAAGGAAAGATGGGAACTCAGTTTGACCTCCTCCTGGTCCAGAGTTCTCACCTTCATTCTGCACAGAGATGTTAATAGGGGTTAAGAAAAAAGGATGATATGGCCAAAAGGCTTGGGAAACACTGGGTTACCTATGTTAAGCAAGTGTCTTTGCTGAAAGACCCTGAGCCCTCAATATCTTAAAAGGGGGGTAAACATGCAGCATTTCTCAGATTTATTTGAACATGGAACCCCTATTGTATTGAATATACTTTGGCTAATAAAAACTCTCTCATGCATTCCTTTTCTTAAATAGAATACGTGACACAAGAAGAGAGGGAGAAAGTAATAGCATAAGCTCGTAGTGTTTGTAATAGTCATCCTGACCTGTATTTGAACTAGGGGTTATACATTCTCCTGTTGAGCTAGCAGTGGCAGATGAAGATAGGGAGGGAAAGGTAAAAATTGATTAAACTGCTTATTTAGTGGGTAGAGCTAAAAAGAGATGGCCATATTTTATTGTCTATTTTCAATTCCTTGAATCATACAAGGAAGAGGTGAATTTTTCTTCTGACTACGCCTCTTGTCTCATGCCTTCCTCCCTGGCCTACACCAATTTTGCTATTTCTAGAACCAAGTTAATCCATTGTTCTTTGCTAGGCATCTTATTGATCTTCTATGTTATTAATATTCACTTTTAGCTGCCAAATTAGCTCTAACGAGCCATTTATGTTTATTTTTAGCGCACTCAGAAAGCTGGGATGTATTATCCAGATCGCATTCTGAATTGTATCTACAAGGAATTTGAAGTGTCTCCTTTCCCCTCTTTTTCCTGTTTCCCTAACTTTATCCCAAATGGAAATAAAGGAAGCCTTCAATTTATGAGCAGGCTGTTCCAATAGTTTTTGTTTTTGTTTTTGTTTCGTTTTTTTCTTTTTTGAAAACTCAGAACTTATGTTCCCATGAAAACAATGTTCCTAGGCTAGCCCAGTATAAAATAATTGTATCCATAGTGACTTTTAAAAAATTATCAAGAATTTCTTGTTCCCTTTTAAAAAACTATTTATTTTGTTAGTTAGTTTATTATTTTTTTGGCTGCGTTGGGTCTTAGTTGCGGTATGCGGGATCTTCGTTGAGGCATACGGGATCTCTCCTTGCGGCGTGGGCTCTTTGTTGTGGTGCACGGGGTCCAGGGCGCGTGGGCTCTGTAGTTTGCAGCATGCGGGCTCTCTCACTGAGGCGCGTGAACTCAGTAGTTGTGGCGCATGGGCTTAGCTGCTCCGCGGCATGTGGGACCTTAGTTCCCCTACCAGGGATGGAACCCGCGTCCCCTGCGTTGGAAGGCAGATTCTTTACGACTGGACCACCAGGGAAGTCCCCATGGTGATTTTTAAAAATTTACAACAAAAAGGAAGCAATTTTATTTCAATCATCATGAAATGTATTTACCCACTTTTTAAACAGGTACTCCTCTCTCCTGCTCTGACTTACTTGCTGAAATCAGTGACTTACTTTGGGTTTCTCCAGGGTTGTGGAAGCAGTGTAGTGTAGGATTAGATAAAGAACCTTGGAGCCAGATTGCTGAAGTCTGGGCCCCTGATAGGGAGGCTACTTGCCTTTTCAGTGACCCAGTTTCCACATCTCTAAAATGGGGACAATGATGGTAAGGTAACTTATCTCATAAGGTATCCAGTACATAGAAAAGTGCTAAATAAGTGTCTGCTATCCTCATGATGATGGTGCAGATGGTGGAGACGGATCTAATAGGAGTAGTGGGGTTGAGGACGGGGCTCAAACCAAACCGAATTAAGTAGAAGTACTAGGATCAGTGGTACCAGGAAGTAGGTACGTGATTTTAGGAAAGTTAAGCTGGCCAAAGAAGGGAAAGAAGGAAGAAAGACTCTCAAAGTAGTTGTGACTTGGAATAGCATTAGGAAAAAAAGGACTCAGAGAGGGAAGGAAAATTCTTGGGTCATTTTTTAAAAATGAGAAAAAAAATGATGTAGGTAGATGGTCTTGCCATTTTTCAGCTTTGAGACCAAGTCTAATTCCTTAGCTACTTTGAACATGAGTTTTCTTATTTTATAAACTGAGAAAAATAGTATTAACCTTGCAGGACTGTATAAAGTTTAGAATGATGTGTCTGAAATGCCTGGTTCATAGGAGACCGTCAATAAATGGTAGCAATTATTCTTATGTAAAGGTTGTTGCTAAAGTACTTCCAGGCAATCACTCTTTATTTTTTCATCCCCATTTCATCTCTCTTATATTAGTAATCCATGCTCACTTTTGAAAAACAGAAAATTAAAAAGTTAATTTGTCCAAGATCACAGCTACAGATTGGTCAAATTGGGATTCGAAGCTTGCAAGTGTAGCTCTTAAACAACACACACATTTGTAAATCCCAAGGGAAATAGTATCACTGTTTCATTTCTTAAGGCTCTACACACAGAAAAGAAACAGTATTCTGTTTTCCATACTTGTCTGTTTTATTTCTATGTAACTGCTTGGGCACTTTAAAAATGAAAAGGTGACCCCCATCTTTGCTTTTCATGCATCAAATCTTGTCCAGGAAATACGTATCTGGCTTCAGTTTGTTTCACTGGCAGTCATGTTCCCAGAAATTCTCCGAAGATGGAATTTTGCCTTGTCACCTGACCCAAGCCTAAACTTAGGTAAATTAATGAGAGTGAGCCAACTTTTACAGAAAAGCTGACTCCAGTGAAAGGTTTTCCCCCCCAAGTCAGTTTTTTATTTGTATTTGATCTTGTCTGTGTGGTGTTTGGCCCTCCTGTTTGCAAGTTTTGCAATTTCACTGTCTAACAAGCAGTAGCTGATAGGAGTTTTAATCAAACCCTTCACCCTTCTAAGTGCTCAAGTAAATATGATCAGTTTTCTTGCATCCCCTCAGAAACAGGCTCCCACCCACTCCAACATAGCTATTCCACGCAAGAAACCAAGCACTCAAATCCTAAGCAAAGAGAGTCCAGTGCCAAGGCTTATTTCTTTTCTCTGTATTCTGTGAAATATTTATACACTGTTTATTCAATAGCAAACTCTTTGAAGCCATTATAAGCAACCCAGAAATAGGTGCTTTGTATCTCCTATGTTAGCAAAAACCTGAAGTGGCCAAATGCACAGACAAAAATCAGCCATGAACAAGATTTCATGGTGCAATTATTTTATGTGTATCTGAAAACGATGTTTTTAACATAGCTACTGTTTTGTTCTGGCCTTTCAGTTGTCTCCACGTCTCCTCCCTGCCCCTACCTAGCAAAAGACAAGGCTCCTGTTTGCATTAGGGCATTTACATAGGCACGTCTTTCCTGGAGAAATATGGCAGCAGCTAAGATAGCACAGGCCTTGTTAATACTTAACACTGAATAAACAGGGCAGGTAATGACCATTGTTAATACTTCCAAATGCAGTACAGCAACACAGTTGACAAAGGTCAGGAGGAAAAAAAATAGCGCCGCTGTTTGCAGTGGGAAGAACTCTCTGAAATGATACGTGAGAAAACAAGAGGCTGGCATACATCCTGTGTCTTAAGGCCTTTGTCCCTGGGAGTACTGCCGAGCTCTCTCAGAACTGCTGTTTAAGGCAGTCTCAATACTGAGAAAGATGGAAACTTAGAGGCAGACTCTTAGTACCAGGAAATCCTCCCTTTAAAGTACCTGGGTCCTTAATATTTCTCCAGGAAAATGAAGCAGTCAGATTAACCTACCTAAATATTACATTGCAGGCAGCCTTTTATGCCAGCCTCACTGGGGACACTCCTAGCTGCCCACTGCACACTGAAGCTACGTGATGTATCTTTTCGAGGACCTTGAAGTGTTTGCTGTAAAGGACTTTGGTACTTCCAAGAGTAGCTCATGGGAGACACCTGTTAGAATAGGTGGTGTTTTCTGCAAAGATGCTTAAGCTTCTAGATTGTATAGCAGTGGAAAGATGAAGCTCTAAGATAGATTTGGGGCATCTCCAGGGAGCTTGCTCATCCTGTTGACCATGTTCATAAGCGAGAATCAGTTATCGGGGTGACCAAGGAGTTGCCCATTTTCCTATGCCAGAGGTTTAAGAATCTGTTTGTTCATTCATTCATTCTCATTCTTTCATCACTCTTAGATATTCACTGAGCATCTGCTATGGATCAGGCCATTTTCTCAATGCTGGCGATAAAATAGTAAACAAAATATCATCCCTGCCTCAAAGAGTTTTAGGTCCATCGGGGCAGGCAGACAAGTAAAGGGGTAATTACAATATGGTGAAACAATTACAGAACACATGAGGTATGCTTCATCCAGCCTTCTGAGTGATCTGGGAAGATTTCACAAAAAAAGTGTCTTTGAAACCCAAAGATTTAGTAGGAGATAGTCAAAATGTTGGGTAGGGTAGTTTTCAAGACTGAGAAAACACACCAAATCCCTGGAAAAGAACATAGCTGGTTAGGGGAACTGAAAGTAGTTCAGCATGGCTGGAGGATAGAGTTCAAGGGTAACTTCAAAACGGGTCAGCAGAAACCAGTTGGAACCCAAGTTGGTCAACAAGCTGAGGTTTAAACAATTTGGAAGAGAAAAAAAATCATCCTCCAATTAATAATTTTTCATATTAACAATTTAAGCTGAGAGGTTAAGATTTCATCTTTCTTTAAATAATTTTTCATCTTTTAGTTCTTTGGTCTCTTAAAATTTTTAGTTTACTGTCGGTTATTACTGGTCTTTGTTAATTACAATCATGAAAAGTTGAGAAAACATATAAATGCCCAACATTAGGGGATTAGTTACGTAAACTGGCAGCAAACTAAAAAACACTATTTACACTGAGGAAAAAATTATAAGAAAGGTTTGAGGAGTTATTCAATTTTCCAACCCATTTTTAAAAGTTATTAAAACATGAGTAGCAGAGACCACTTCTAATTCATCTTCTTGCCTCCCTCAGTACCTGATAACAGACTCTCAAAAATGCTTGTGGACACATTAACGAATGAAAGGGGAAGCATGGCCTCAAGAGGCTGTTGGATATTCCCTTTCACAAAAAAAAATTAACTGCAGAAAAAGAATTGCATGAAATTGGACAAAACTATTTTGATGAATGTAATATTTGAAATTAGTAATTCAGGGCCAAATAATTGTCCTATGCTTTTTTCTATTCCTTTTCATTTAGTGAAATTAATATATTAAGAGAAACAAGATTATTTTTCTTATTTAGAACATTTACTCTATCACTGCTACAACAATATTGTTTGACGTATTTATCATATTCCACAAGTAGATATGTGGAATTAATTCATTTTCCACTTTAACACTGTGTGTGAAAAGTTTTAAATTTTTTATGGTGTCTTATACATTTGTTTGGTTTTTGTTCAGTACATATATCAGCAGAAGCGGCTACATGGGGGAAAGGGACACCTAGAGGTTTTAAATTAGAATCAGGGTTAGTTCTTAAATTAAAATTTTAGGTTACTTGAACTTGGGATATCTATACCAGCACTTGTGTGTAGACAGCCTCTTAGATTTGGTAGAATGTTAGCTGACCCTGACTAGCACTGATCTTCATTTCTGTTTTGATTTTTCAAATTAAACTTTTAATTTTGAGATGATTGTAGATTCACATGTAGTTATAAGACATGATTCAGAGAGATCCTGTCTATCCTTAGCCCTGTAGTATAATATCACAACCAAGATATTGACACTGATACAGTCAAGATAGGGAGCATTTCCATCACCACCAGCATCCCTCACATTGTCTTTTTATAGCTACACCTTTTTTAACCCTGGCAACCACTGGCCTGTTCCCCATTTCTATAATATTGTCACTTCAAGAATGTTATATAAATGGACTCATGCACTCTGTAACCTTTTGGGATTGGCTTTTTTTACTCAGTGTAAGTCTCTGGAGATTTGTCCAAGTTGTTGTATGTATCAATAGTTCATTCCTTTTCATTGCTGAGTAGTATTCCATGGTATGGATATACCACAGATTTTTTTAACCACTTATTTCTTGAAGGACATTTGAGTTATTTCCAGATTGTGAATAAAGGTACTATGAACAATCATGTACAGGTTTTTCTGCTGTCATAATTTTCATTTCTCTGGGGTAAATGCCCAAGATATTACAATCGCTTGATCGTATGGTAGTTGCATGTTTAGTTTTTTAAAAGAAACTGCCAAACTATTTTCTGTGGCAGCTGTATTACTTCACCTCCCCACCAGCAATGTGTGATTGATCCAGTTTTCCTGTATCTTTGCTAGCTGTGTTTTGAGAATTCTTACTGCTATGTTTGAGAATATTTTATATATTCTAGATACAAGTCTTTTGTCAGATAGGTGGTTTGCAATTATTTTCTCTCAATCTGTAATTTGTCTTTTCATCCTCTCTTGTAAGAGTCTTTCACAGGGCAAAAGCTTTTAGTTTGGTGAAGTCTGATTTATTCATTTTTCTTTTACTTATTCTACTTTTGGTAGAAAGTTTAACAACTTTCTGCCTAGCTCTGGATCCCAAAGATTTTTTCATTCGTTATGCTCTAAGATTTAGTTTGACATTTTACGTTTAAGTCTATGACTCATTTTGAGTTAATTTTTGTGGAAGGTGTGAGGTTTGGTTCAAAGTTCTTTTTGTCCCCCCCAACCTATGAATGTTTAGTTGCTCCAGCCCATTTGTTGAAAAAGTTATCCTTCCTCCATGAAATTGCTTTTGAACCTTTGTAAAAAATCATTTGAACATATTTATGTTGTGTGGATGTATTTTGGGGTCCTTTATTCTGTTCCATTGATCTACTGTCTTATCTCTCATACTGGTACTGCAGTCTTGATTACTGTTAAGTCTTGTAATTAGGTAGACTGATTCCTTCCACTTTATTCTTCTTTTTAGAAATAATTTTAGCTATTTCAGTTTCTTTGTGTATTTATATAAATTTTAGAATATTCTTGTCATTACAAGAAATCTTGCTGAGATTTTGATAGAAATTGTATTAAACTTCTATATCAATTTGATGAAATTGACATTTTTTACTATGTTGAATGTTCCAATCCATGAATTCAGCAAGCCTCTCCATTTATTTAGAACTTCACTGATTTCATTTATCAGTGTTTTTAGTTTTCAGCATATAAGTCCTTACATGTTTTGTTAGATTTACATCTTTTTCATTCTTAGTGATTCTAAATGGCATTATAGTTTTAATTTTGGTGCCCACATTTTTTGCTGGTATGTAAAAATATAACTGTATTTTCGTATGTTAATCTTATATCTTGCTACCTTGCTGGTCTCACTTACAAGTTCTAAGAACTTTTTTTGTACCTTCCTTACAGTTTTCTACCTAGACAATCATGTTCTCTGCAAACAGGAACAGATCCTTTCTCATCTGTATACCTTCTATTTCTTTTTCCTGCCTTATTGCCCTGACCAGAACTTCTAATACTTTGTTGACTAACAGTGGTGAGAGCAGACATTCTTTCTTTGTTCCTGATTTTAAGAGAGAAAGTACTCGATCTTTCAACATTAAGTATATGGTATTTTATAGATGCTCTTTATCAATTTGAAGGAGTTTTCCTCTATTCCTAAAAATTAAGAATTTGAAAGAGTAAAGAGGTTTGAATATTATAAATCTTATAGGTTATTATTGTTTAGCTTAAGATAGTCTTATAGAGTTTATCTTCTTGCTAGTTGGATATATCTTCAGGACTTACACAAAACAGGACAACCCAGAGAGGTAGATGTCCTTTTTATTGCCATTTCATAAGAGATTTAAAATTTCTTTTTGCTTTTTATATTTGACTTTGATTCCTTTCTCTTTCTGTTTTTTTTTTAACACATCAACAGACAATACCTTTGCATCATAATTGACTAATGGAAGCCTTTTAGTTCACACTTTAGAATAATATATATTTATAATGGGTATATAAAAATATTTCAAAAAGCTATCCTAAAATTAGTTTCCGTTGAGATTCAAATTAATCTTTATTTGATTTTTACTTGCCTCCTTTTCACTTGAAATTTTGTTTTAGAATGTGCAGCTTTACTTCATCCTATAAAATTAAATATTGCCAGACCTACTCATGAAGATGTCTGTTTCTTCAAGGCAGGCTATGAACACAGAACAAGTATATCTTCAAGTTATAAAAAAAAGCAACAACAAAAAGTTAATTCATATAAATTATATTTCATTGTAACCCACTGTGTCACTCAACAATATAAAAATGTTTTTCCTTACATATTCTTCTATATCATCATCTAGACTCTAAGCACCATGAAGACAGGTGTCATTTCTTTCTTACTTAGCTCATTCAAATGAGGCATTCATTTGCATTTGTTGAATGACTGAATAATTTCTGATGGCTGTGTAGTATTCCATTGTTTGAATACACCATTGTTTATTTAAGCAGTCCCTTTATGTTGGACATTTAGGCTGTTCCCAATTTTTGCGATGATAAACATGTAACTAAATCTTTGTACTCCCTCCTGCTTTGATGAACCATCTCATTTCAAATTAAGTTATGTCTTCATTAGACTTTTAGACATCCCGTATAGTGTCTTGTCATTTTAATGACTCCACTCTCTGGTTGTTTGGTTGGATACTTATGTCAAGCTTCTTAACAAATGAGCATATGGCATTACTTCACTGTTCTACTACAGTGTTGGGAAGTCAGAACGGTGTTGGATGGTGAGCTCTTTAGAAGAATTGAGAAAGAGGTTGACCAGGAAAGATTTAAAACCTGTAACTAAAATGTGTAAGACTAATTTAATTTAGCAGAAGATCATGGAAAGGTGGTTCCAAATTGTGTAGCTTCTGCAGTGCTGCTCCTGCAGAGACTGGCTTTGCCCATACAACCAAAGGAAGTCTCCTCACATGCTGAAGTGTTTTCAGAACAGTTGAAGGTGTAGTGGAATATACACAGCATTTCTGTCAGAAGAGGCAAGGAGTCCCAGCACCATTGTTAACATATATTTATTGACTATACCCGATGGTCAAGAAAGGATCTCTTTTGGGGACTGTGGAGAGGCACATAGATACCAAAAATATGACACTTGCCCTCAAATAACTTAAACCATGGCTGGGGAGGCAACACTGAAGTGCTGTGGTAAGAGCTCAGGCTGCAGAATTAGATACACCTGGGTTTAAGCCATGCCCCTTCCTGGATATATGGCTTTGAGAAAGTTATCTAACTTCAATAAACCTCAGTTTATTCATGTGTAAAATGGAATAAAGATACTTTTTAAGGTTATTTTGAAAAATAAATAGAAAAATGCATGTAAGACTCTTAGAACAGGGCTTGGCGAGAGGTAGGTGTAAATTTTTTCTAAAAAAAAGAAAAATGGGGCTTCCCTGGTGGCGCAGTGGTTGAGAATCTGCCTGCCAATGCAGGGGACACGGGTTCGAGCCCTGGTCTGGGAAGATCCCACATGCCGTGGAGCAACTGGGCCCGTGAGCCACAGCTACTGAGCCTGCGCGTCTGGAGCTTGTGCTCTGCAAAAAGAGAGGCCGTGACAGTGAGAGGCCTGTGCACCGCGATGAAGAGTGGCCCCCGCTTGCCACAACTGGAGAAAGCCCTCGCACAGAAACGAGGACCCAACACAGCAAAAAATAAATAAATAAATAAATAATTTTATAAAAAAAAAAAAAGAAAAATGGCACAGAAGGCTGTATGGCATTGTGTCAGAGATAATATAGAATTTCAGAGGGAGAGGGATTGCATATGGCTAGTGAGATTAAGGAAGATGCCACAGAAGGAAGTAGAGGCTTAAAGGACAGTTGGAATTGTAGATGGCTGAGAAAAAAATATAAGAGAGGTATTCCAGAGAAAGGGAAGACATGAGTCCAGGAAGAGGAAGAATGGCAAGGTGTGTTCATGGGGTTGTAGGTAGACCAGGTGGCAAGGGTGAAGAGCTATGTGGGTGCCCCTGGCAAGCTAAGCATCTAGCCCCTTGGATAATTGTTGAACATTTCCTAGTGGGAGAGTAAGGGGAAAATGATTTTCTATCAATAAGATCAGTATACTTTTCCTGTTTCTATATGTTCAAAATAAGATGTCTAGGGACTTCCCTGGTGGTCCAGTGGGTAAGACTCTGTGCTCTCCAATGCAGGGGCCCTGGGTTCGATCCCTGTTCGGGGAACTAGATCCCGCATGCCTGCCGCAACTAAGACCCGGCACAGCAGAAATAACTAAGTAAATAAAAATTAAAAAAAAAAATTAAGATGTCTATTACATGCTCTGAATGCAGCATGACATTTTAACTTATTTGGACTTGTCTTTCATTTTAGTTTTCTTTAATCACTCAAAATTGGATACAGTTAGTTGTACCCACCATGGATGGAGGTAATCTACGTGGTTACAGACACGTGGTCTCTTTGCTCGAGGCATTGTTTGCTTTGATGGGAGTGGGTCTGGTTTACATTTCACTAGTGAGTAAGGAGTTTGAGGGTAGAAACCCGAGTTAGCTGGCACTGGATTTCTGATTTATTAGTGGTGTTTCAGTGCCCCCTATGGGATGGTGCCAGGGCAGCGGTCTCACTGGGTGTCTACGTAACTAGACAATGAGGATGAAGGATGGCAATAGAACCCAGAGCTGGAGAGGTAAGTTAGAGCCAGACCCTGGGGAGACTTGACTCACTGGTTAAAAAGGTATGGATTTTATTTGTTAATCAAAGAGGTCTCTTGGAAGACTGTTAAACAAGTGCCCAGATGAAATTTAGGAACATTTTTTTGGTGGTGAAGGGCATGGGTGAACGAAGGCAGAAAGCTCCCTTGGTGGTAAATTCAGAGATACAGGTATAAGGTCATAAATGCTGACTTTGGATGGGAGTACAGCAGCTGGAAGGAAACTGAGAGCTGCAGGCAACACAAAGAAAGAGCTGATGTGCCGGATGGCTGATGATACAGAGGAAGCTGGGAAGAGGGAGTGAGGCGGGACGATGGAGATCACATTGACCTTCCAGGTATGTCTGTCACCACAGCCTGTAACACAATTTATGTCTTCTGGCAAATACAGTATAATAGATTGTCATACATCAGGGGAACGGAAGCTTAGATTTCAGAAGCAAAACTCATTTTTGAATCTAAACAGCACTCCTTTCATCTTCTTTTCCTCACTGAATTAGCTCCAAAGTAAAATTTTTTTTTTTGGTTGTCAAACTTGCAGGAATTCTGTTTTTCAAAACTTTCCATTTTAAGGCCCCTTTCTTACCAGAAAACTTGTCTGATTGAAGAGGTATTAAATAATAGGTGACTGTAAAACCTCTGTAAGACTTTTTGAGGTTTATGTTACTTCTCTAATATATGTAAAAATCAATTTAGACTTACTAATTCAGAAGTTTTGATAATTTAGGCAAGAAGAAATTTTCACTGTAATTCTCCATGAAAAAGGTTTTCCTCCCTTTTCCCTTTTTTTTTTTTCCAGAGGTAGAATGTTTAAGATGGGTTGACTAAGAGAATAAATTGTTTATAGCTCTTTGGAAAAGTGAGTAATATGCTAATGAAAGCATCTCTTCTCCACATATGTAGAAACTTGCCAATCTACAGATGGACAAGAGGTTAGATGTATATAGCCAAATGTTAAGCGCTAAGAAAAATCGTTAGGGCCCTTAGTGTACGTGACCCAAAAAGGGAAAAAAACCCTCCTTGGAGTATAACTAATGAATATCCTTTCTCTGCTTTGTAAAGTCATCAGAATAAAGTGTTTAGGGCCTATATATCTCTTATACATTATTTAATGGGATCATTATTTCATTTATTTCTCTTATTTCAAATCAGAAATAGCTTCGTATTTTTTATCAAGTGTGTTCCCCGTTCAAAATATTTTGACACTTATTTTGTTTCGACTGATCCTAAAGGATTTTTTCCTAACATGAGCCGATCTTATGAAGCTGTTGTGGATATGTGAGTATACTCAACAAAATGCATTCAAGTAGGTACCTTAAGGACTTAATGCTTGGCAACGCATGTTTTATTGATTTAGTTCTAGTTAGTCATGTGCTTGAAAACAAACAGCATTTCTTTAAATAAAAAATTCTTAGTTCTAATTTTTTTTTTTTTAATTTATTTTTCACTACTTTGGGTCTTCATTGCGGTGCGCGGGCTTCTCATCTTGGTGACTTCTCTTGTTGTGGAGCACGGACTCTAGGTGTGTGGGCTTCAGTAGTTGAGGCTCACGGGCTCTAGAGCACAGGCTCAGTAGTTGTGGCGCACGGGCTTAGTTGCTCCGCGGCATGTGGGATCTTTCCGGACCAGGGCTCGAACCCGTATCCATTGCATTGGCAGGCAGATTCTTAACCACTGCGCCACCAGGGAAGCCCCAGTTCTAATTTTTAAATGGTTCAGACTGATCTTCCCCCTACAAAGAGAATGAATTAAAGAGCATATACAGCGATACTCGCAAATAAGTATATATTTATATATTCAGCTTGAATGAATGCTAACATTTAGAAAACACTTCTACCATATGGCACAAACATAGATGTGTGTGTGTATATATATAGGTGTACTTATCAGTGGTACAAATTTCCAATCACCCCAGTCAAAACATCTGATTTAAATTTGTTCCTCCTGCTGAATGCCACATACGCAGTTTGGAATCAAGTGAAATGAGCCATTTTTAGAGAGGTCTAGAACTAACTTCTAAACAGGGTCCTCGTATTTGTAGCTAACGAATGATTTTTTAAAAGTGGAGCGTGGTGGAGAATAAAGGATGAAGTTTCTCTGATGCTCCTTTTCCCTTGAGTTAGTATACTCAATGCCACTTCCATGCATAGGAGGGTAAGGTTACCTTTTGCACTGGGAAACAAAATTTTTAGAATGTGGAAGAAGCCACTAAAGGCAGTGCCTACTTCCACACCATCTTAGTTGAAAACAATTTCTCTGAATAACCAAAAGTTCATTCATTTGCTATAGTATCCAGCCGTTTGTTCAACAAATGGTAAGCCCAGCCTTAGGATGTTTAAATAACAGTATTTTGCTAAGGTACATTCTGTCTCGAATGAATTTAGCTTAAACTGATAAAATTCCGGTGACTTGAGACCTTTCCAACTACTCAGTACATTTATGTTGAGTGAAATGAACAACCAACCCTTGTGTCTGGATTACCGAGAATAGTTTCCTTGATTTAAGGAGAACTTCTTAGTGAAGTGATGTTTAAGATATATTATTATTATAATACATGTTACAGTTGAGTAAGAGAATTGACTCATGTAAAGATTCTTAAACATTGATCAGCATGGTTGATTGAGGACAAAAAACTTTATAGGAAATGATGTCTTGTTAACCAGAATAAGAGACCAAGGAAGAGGCTGGGAGAATGCATTCTGTCTGCACTGAACTGTGGCACGGACTAGGGAAGTGGGTTAGGATCGGCAGCACGTGTGATGGGAGGGCTGAGGGAAAGCTTATTCTAAGAAAAGTGCGAGAGCTCAAGCTGCAGAATGAGGCCTGGGAACCAGGGGCTCGTTGGTTCCTGACTTTGACCCCCGTCTGTGTCTTCCTGGCAATTCCCAGTTAGTAAACCAAAATTCTAGTGACTGAAATGCACATCACACGTTAACAAGAGGCTCGGGCTGACGTTCTGTCCAGCGTTAGCTGTTGTCAGACCTGAGCAGGTAGATGCCTGTATCTGTACAGTGGTGTCACACAGACTGTGTTTTGGGTATCGATCATGGCATTATAGTAAGAACTCAAACTCACAGGAATAACTACCATCAAGTCACAGTTTGGAAGGTGTTAGAATTTTCAGGAAAGATGACCGTTTTAGATATTCAAGGAACTCAAGATTAAGCCAAATATACAAATCATAATTTATGAACAATTTCACTGTCCCCTTTCGGTCAAATCCATTGGTAAAGAGTTTGTTTCTATGGCAAAGAGTCAATTGCGTATCAGGTTAACGTGTGTGTGTGTGTGTGTAAAGGTTGTTTACAGATACAGATCCATCTCTTTTTTTCATTCTCATAAATTTTATTTGTTTATTAGAGTAAGACACATTAAGATTATCTGAAAGATGAACTATGTATATTCAGTATCTGAAAATCAATATAAAGGCAGGCTTTTAACTTGTGAGGAAAAAAAAGAGTAAGATTCGTCGTTTGCCTTTTCATCTCTTATCGGCCCATAGTTTCTCTTCGGAGTTCCTTCAGGGACCACTGCCATAAGGGAATGAGAGGTAGTAAACTGTATTTCTAATAAACCTACTTTATTTGAGAAAATATTTGGTCAGAAAATGTTTGGTCGTCACCATGTGATATGATTCTAAAAGGTCAGCAACCTGTAAACACCATGTGAAAACATTTAAAAAATATTCTAACTCTAGGGTAAATATCACAAATATTAATCCTAGACATTGGAATCTCTTTTCTCAGCAGTCCAGAGTGACTTAACAACACCCAACAATGCCATTTCTTACTGATGAAAAATTCTCTCTGACAGTAGGGCCAAATGAATGACTGTGAGTTATTGGATTAATGTGGCCTAAAGGGCCATGTCACTGAAAGGCTTTCCCAGAGATTTTAGTCAAAGAGCAGGGAAGCAGTGTTAGTGGATGGAAGCCAGTGGCTTCTCCAGGGTTGTATGGGAAAGACAGAGGGTCAAGAATTGGAGTCTGGTAAGATTAGTGTTTTCCCCCAACTTTCCCAGTTAGCTGTTGATGGAAGAGTGTGATAAACCTGGTCTTCCAAGGCTGTCCTGGGCTGGTGGCTTTGGAATATAACCTGATCACCCTTCCCTTTTTTTTGTTCCAAAGAGCTGAATTTAAAATGGGTGAGGGGCTTCCCTGGTGGCACAGTGGTTGAGAATCTGCCTGCTAATGCAGGCCACACGGGTTCGAGCCCTGGTCTGGGAAGATCCCACATGCCGCGGAGCAGCTAAGCCCGTGAGCCACAACTACTGAGCCTGCGCGTCTGGAGCCTGTGCTCTGCAACAAGAGAGGCCGCGATAGTGAGAGGCCCGCGCACCGCAATGAAGAGTGGCCCCCGCTTGCCACAACTAGAGAGAGCCCTCGCACAGAAACGAAGACCCAACACAGCCAAAAATAAATAAATAAATTAATTAATTAAAAAAATAAAAAATAAAAATAAATAAAACAATAAAATGGGTGAGAAGGCAAAAGTAACTGATACAGGAACCCTTTTTCAATTATTTCTTTTTCCTCTTTCTTTCTAGATCTCTGAGGCTTCCCCGCTCTGCCCATAAATGTAATAGAATACAGAAACATTTCCTATTCTCCCTTTGCTTCATTTTCCATATCCTTGTTATTATTTTAGCTACTAGGAATTGGTATTAGGAAGAATCCCAGGAAGTAAAAGCTGATTATGATTTCTAAGAAGGACCAGCCCAGTCATCTTTTGAGATTTTCTTTTGCTCCTGAAATGAGTGTAGACAATTTTCCTCAAGTTGATGGTAGATTTTTAGCTATTATGAAGTCTTTTCACCCTTTATTACATATCCTCTTCTTTTTCTAATCTTTTTTAAATCTTACATTTTTCTCGACAGAGATTAGTTTTCTCTTCAGTGGAAATTTATGAGCAAAGCTATTTAAACAAAATGCAAATAAGAGATCCCTATATGTTTTCTTCTTGTAACATTTGCCCCCAGCAATATATAGGGCAATATCCTATGTTATAGGATGTGTAGGCTTCAGAGATTTCTTTTCAAAATTATTACCCACCTCTATCCCATTATACCACCAATATCATGAAGCTTTTTATTTCTCAGGTATAACCAAGTTTATATTCACGTGTATACCGTACCTACCTCAGGGGGTTGTTGGGAGGCTTAAATGAGTTAATACATGCAAAGCACTTAGAACAGTGTCTGACACAGGGTAAGATATATGTAAGTATTTGCTGTTATTATTACTACCTGTTTTATTGTTTTAATTTGATGGAAGAATATAGAATGTCAATTTCAGTTCATCGTCAGCTATGGTTGGATGCAAAGTTGGCACGGAAATTGTTTGCCCATTAGAGGTCAACAGAACTACTTCCGTTGAATGAGAAAACATGCCAACCACCCTCTTCTCCATTTTGCTCAGGGTTTTTGAAATGTTCCCTAACGTAACGTCTTGTTCACACTAATATGAGTTGGGGAGGGGAGGGCTGCAGGTCCCTCCTCCTTCCATTCTCCTTCTCTCTATTGGCATCTTAGAGTTAAGGACAAGGCAGAAGAGTATTTTTTTTTTTTTGATGCCTCATTTGTTCTGATAAAAAAGAATCAGCTTATTTTATAAAGCCCACTTAAATTTGGAAAACCCTTGCAAGGCACATGATGTCAAGCGGCAGCTTCTAAGCAACAGATGAGTATACAACCTCTTAAATTCAAGGTCAGGATACTTGAATTTGAGAATATTCAAATACTGACTGTTTACCCACCTGGTGCTTTAAAACTGACCTGTGTTTCCCACAAGATGTCTTGAGGTTGAATTATGTCACAGCAGTAACATCTTTAACACCTTAGGCTGAGATGATTTGAGAGAGATCAGATTTCATCAGGTGAGCGACAAGAATTTAACTCCCTCTTGCAGTGTATAAAAACAATCAAACATTAAATGCATTTTACTGCAGACTAACGTGTGCATGTTGAAATATTTTTTTTCAAAGACCTGTGAAATAGGAACCTATCTCCCTATGAATGTTTATAGTGCTCATTACCAAAATTCATCTCCAGGACGTATGTTTTTCTGTTTTTTCTCTTTCTAATCTCCTTTCAGGAGGATGGAGGGTGGGTGGAAATCAATTTTCCCAGCCAGATCTGCATTCTTCCAGTTTAGAAGGGATGTTTCATTTTAATTTGTTGTCTGATGGAATTGAAATATTTTTTTCCAGTCTGTTGGTATTTGAAAGAGCAAACCCTGTTCCTGTCATCATCTATTACCTGGGGTAGTATTTAGTAAGTGCTTTGTTTGTAAACAGACAGTGGTTTTTAAAAGATCTAGTTGTGTGGTGATCATGTTTTCAGCAGCCTAGCGTGGCTTCTTAGCAGCTGCAACTGTTAGTTTGCCTCTTTTCCATGTTTTAGTTTTAGATCTCACTTCTGAGTTGATTTTTTTCCCGAATGTTTTCTAGGTTAAGGAAGACTTTACACATATTACTTGTGAAACCCCCAATTCTTTTTCTGTCAAGGATGACGAGGATTCACGAGTGAATTAACCTGTTCTAGATCTTTCTGGGGAAAGAAGAGAGATGAAACATTAAAAATTCGACTCTTCTGCATTGCCTTATCACTACAGCTAAACAGGACAAAGGGTGCTGATACCGTCAGGTTAAGGTTAACTTACCGACATTAACAGCCTCTGTCTCCCAACCCCCATTCCATTTAGGACCCCAGTTTTTCTACCTGTGTTTTTCAAACCAGCACCGGATTTGAACTACTTTGCTGAACTTCTTTTTTCCTCTTAATTATTTATTTCACAAGCACTTCTCAACTCTTCAAGAAACCGAAATCATTGTTTGTTCTTTGGATGGTTGAAAATACAGCTGTGTTTGGGGAATGTGGGGATGGGGAGGTGTTAGTTCTTATCTTAAAAAAAAAAAAAAAGCAAACCTAATTAAAACGGTAGAAATACTTTTAGCCAGGAAATGACTGTGTGAGCCTCTCGCAGTGGAGCAGCTGCTGTGAGCCCGTCAGCTGGCACCAAGCGAGCATGGATTTGGGGAGGGGGCTGCTGGGGGGCTACCCTGCCCGCCCCGCGTGCTCTGCGTTTGCTCTGAGCCTTCATTGTCTCCCTTCCGTCGCCTGGTGTTCTTTGTCTGCGGTGGGTAGCTCGTGTCACACACTGCACTCCGTAGCCAGTCTCCCTCAGCCTCTGTTCATTCCATTTTCTTTCTTTCTATTCCCACTGCTCCCCGTTCCCCCCCGACCCCACCCGCCTTTACTGGTTCTGTGATTCAAGTGATCGGAGAGGATTTTAGTGAAGTAAATGCTCAAAAGGTCCAGCTTCTAATGAGCTTCAAAGAAGCAAAGACACAAGACATGATGCCTTTAAAATGGACAGTGTGCCTGTGTGGATTTGGGAGTTGTATGTTCTTGATGTAACAGTTTATAGTGACAGTATATACTGGGGGGGGGGGGCGTGAATGGGGGGCTGGGGCTCGTCCTTAAGTAGCACACCAATAATAGGTAAAGGGGTATGCAGCTGAGGAACATCCCCTCCCCCAGTATTCCGGGGGTATGGAGAGAACTGTCTGTGCCCTGGCTTCTGTGCCATTGTTAACAAGAAACGAAATGTGACAACAAATGCCTTGTGAATTTAAATGGCCAGGTACATGTTGAGAACGGCTTCTGAAATAAACACGTGCATCCACATTCTGGCTGGTGTAAGGCATTAATAATGGCTTGGTGGCTTCACTCTGAAGAGCTCATTTACAGTCTCTCTTCTCTTCTGCCCGTTACCTGTAGCTTACAATGCTTTTTAAGTGATTCTCTTGCTTGTGCTGAGGAGGAAGACAGCAGGGGAGAAAGGTGGGGTTGACAAGGGTCTGAAAGCCATTTGTAATTGACACAGAAACTTTCCTTGGGGGAACTTCAAGCGCTCCATGTAAAGAAATCATAGAGCTGGGACAGACTTAATTCAAGGAGCCTCATTGTTAGAGATATGGAAACTGAGCTTAGAGGATGGGATGCTTCAGGATGGTTCCTAGGACACTGAGCCCACGTGTGGCCACACAAGGGCTTGAATCTGGTGCTCTTTCAAGACTCCTTCAGAGGCACATGCTAATATCTCAGTCCCCTTTGAAAGATGTCATCGGCAAAATGTTATTATCCCTAAACACAGAACGAGGGCATTGCCTGGTGTTAGCCCTCTATGGCAAAGCCAGTGAGATAGGACCCTGTGTTTCTCACAGCCCTCCTGAGCTATCTGAGATTAATCGTGTTGGCCTTACAGGTATCAGTCCCTTGGCCCCAGCCATGCCAGAGCTCTTGTTTCTGCCTTTCTTTGCTGCACTTCTCCCTGACCTATCCCCTCCCCTCAACACCACTTAGCCCCTTTTCTCCTTATATCCAACGTGTGTCCTGCATTTTTCTTTCACTAGGTACTTCCCTCCCAGTATATCTGGAACTCTGTCCAAGAGCGCCTCCTAAACTTTTCTCTTAGGTAGCCCAGGCCTGACCCATGTTCCCAAGAAGCAATGCTAGCACCATTTCCAAATGTGCCCCAATCTGGTGTGGCAGGATCAACACAGGACAGGCTCAGGGGCAGGAGATCAAGTCCCGGCTAGCACCAGTTCAGGAAAACGTATTAAGTCCTGTGGACTCTAGAATCCTAAATCCTCATATACGTTTACAGAGAGGAATTTTGAGAAAGAATCGGTCAACTGAAGCATCAACCCAGTCAAACTGTGTTATTAAAAGCTCAGGTTCCTGGACGCCCAGATCTTTAGTCTCACACTGGAGCTGGCTGCCTTGTCCCCGCACTGCTCTCCTGGTGCCCTTCACAGAGCATTTCCACGTGGGTCTGCCAGCGCTTGCTCAAGGGACTGGTGCTGCTGGTGAAGGAGGATGGCAAGGGGTGCTATGTAATTGGAAAAGAATTCTAATACACACAAGTTTCTTCTCTGCCAAATGGTTTGGGTATATCTAGTAAACAAATCAAGGGACGGGGTAGCAGTGTTCATGTAATTTCTATTTTCTGTGTTGTGTGGATATTCTGATTCTATGCCAGTGTATAAGCCTCCATGGAAGCCATGTAATGACACAGTGTTAGGGCTGGGTTGCTGCTTCATAAGTGATTAATGGTAATAACAGTAAGTTCCAGGTCTTCTGATTTTAAGTCTAGTATTTAGAACCCCTAGTGTGATGGAATTTGAAGTCATTATTGTCCTCTGAATATTTACGAATGTATCATGAAAATTAATTTGATAGGAAGTTGACTAATCTTACTGTTTCCCACTGTGACATTAAAAATCCTGATTTGTGTTTTCTGCTTCTACTTCTATGTAAGTTTTCCCATTTTGGGCCTCAACTGGAATAACTCTTCAGATTTTTAAACTTATTCCAAATGTAATTAGCAGTTCAACAGAACAGATTTCAGGTAGAGAAAAATCAATAGTGTTCATTTGGATGGTTTTCATCTCTCCATGTTGCTGTGAAAAAGGCATGGTAGTCCGGGTGTGAATCTGGTTTTGCTGGGGTTTTTTTGAAAAGGAAAACTGTCCCCCAGTGTCGATGGACAGTATCTGTTAAGCCAAGGATGTGATTAAATAGTGATAAACTTTTGTGAGGCAAACATAGATTTCATTATCCAAATAAGTTATAGTATATGGGGAAAGACTCATCGTGGTTTTTGTAGAATCATCTGGATAAATTGGGAAACACTGTTGGGTTAATTAATACTCAAAATGATACCTTTGATAAATCAAGGTGTGCATGTGTATGAATGTGCAGACAGGTGAGAGTATTCATCTGGCTTTTGTATTCACCTGTAATTTTGACCCATTTCTTATAAGCACTCAGGATAGGGGTCAGCCCAGTTTTTTAGACACAGCTCTGTACCAACTTCAGCGACTTTGACTTGTCACTCTGCTACTTATGAAGTCCGAGAGCTCTTGGCATCTCTTAAGCTCTGGCTTTCCTTTCACTGGAATTATAATACCTGCTCCCTACCTTTCTTAAATGAGTATTATAATAGTTATCAGGATATATGGGATAACGCCCCCCATGAGAAAGCAATTTGGAACCTTCAAAGTGGTTTCATTATAGAGAAGAAGCTCTGAAAATGTGTTTTAACCTGGTAAGAACTGATGGTGGCTAAAACTGCAGCTGCTCATGGGGAAAACTAGAGAAGAATGTTGCAAATTTAATAGACATCTATTCCATTCTGGGCTGAAACAGCAAAATCCACCTGTGTTTTGTTAGTTTATCTGAGATTTGGTTTTGCGATCATACTTGCAATCCATTTGAAGGGAAAGAAGACCACATCTTTTCTTAATTCTTGGTTCTTTCTCTATTGAGGGTGCCATTAACACGCTGGATCTTGAACCAATCTCTGTCCTCTTCCACACCACCATTCTTTGTTTTTAGGAAAACTCTCAAGCAGAAGTGGTGCTGGGATAAAGGTTTTGGTAACTGGCCCTATAGTTTGGTTTTGACGTAAGCAGAGGGAGACTGGGATATGGTGATGAAAGGACAAGCATTCTGGTCTACTTTTCTGGTTGTTGTACCAATTTATTACATGATCTCAGGCAGATACGCTTATGTTCCTTTAAGGGGCTGGTATTGATTTTAACTTTACCAGCTGTGGTGAGTTTTAGTTGATGTTGGCAAAGCGCTTTTTATTCCCAGGTTGAATCATGCCATGGGAAATGCTGTGTTGTTTTTTAATTTCAGAGATAGGGACTAGAGGTTCTGGATATCCTGCTGCTTTGCTGGCTCTTTTCGTCCCGTAATTTCAGACTTATAGCAATAAAGCACCATTGAAAGTAATAAACCTTCTTTATTGAGGTAAATGAAGATGACTATGACAGTTTTAATACATTCATCAACTGGTATTGCTGTTTAACAACATCTCAATCAGATGCTTCCTTGAGATTAAATGGAAAACCCACTGTGACTTTCAAGAGGAAGATCATATGAAAAAGTAGAATGTAGCTATGATTGGATGTTTTTAGGGAAGGTATTTTTTAAGTAATCCTTAATTATATCCTTCATATGGCATTTGTTATAATTGCTTGATGAGACATAGTGGGCAGAAATACTGTTAAAAATGGGGGGAAATAGCACATTTCTTCTCAAACTATATGTGGTAATCCACATCTATGAGGCAAGGGTCATTTACTGAGTTTCTACTGTGTATCCAGAACTGGGACCCCAAATGGTTTGACTTAAATCTTTATCAATAGTGTTTTTATTCCACAGTTTCAAGTTGGACCTTCTTTACTTGAAAAGGTCAATGTTTTATCAGACCTACAAAGAACTACATAACATTTGACTCTGTAAAAATCATATTGGATGGGATATAAATAATTTGGAGTACCAAGTTTCCGTGTAGTCTCCACAGCATTTAAAAATAAATCCTGGGGCGGGACTTCTGGCTCCGTAAGGAGGTCAACAAATCCTCTCTTTAAAAAGGCAAATATAAAATTGGACAAAATGAACACAAACAATCATTTCAGTGCTCTGGCAATTGAATAAAGGCACAAAATCAATCTGAGAAATGTTCATACTAGAACAAGTGCCGAACTTCTGTTCAGAATAGTGGGAGTTCGTGGAATTCTTGCCTGCGGCTGCACCCATCCCTTTTTGCACCCAACCTCCCCAATCCCAGTTGCCGGGGAGGTTGTAGGGGTGAGGAGACCGTAGTCCCCAAGGACTGGCAGGTTGCTGCTGCCCTCAAAGAGGACTCACTTGGTTTGGAACGGTGGGCAACACTCATGACCAGAGGTGGACGTAATGAACTTGGGGGCTAGGGATTGGGGAGGGCCATTGGCTCTGTTATCTTGGGGTTGCAGATGGGGCTGGGTAAGCATATTTCTGGTTGAGGCTGCCCACATATGCAGCAGACAACAGAGGGTCAAGCTATCCATGCACTCCTGGCCAATCCTGAGGCTGAGCACGTACACAGAGGAAATGAGGAAGGGCTTGGTGAAGAGCCAAAGCTGAGATCTGCTTGAAAGTGGCCTGCACTTTGAGGGGGCTCCTCTATCTACAGACAGATCCATCAGCAGAGAATGGGAAGTCTTACTGGCTTAGGGTGCTTGATCACAGTTCTGTCAAATCATTGGCCCATCATGAAGTTATGCAGACACAGGGGTGACAACTAGGAAAGAAGAATTAAAAATAAAAACAAAGATTAAAAAAGAAAACCAAACAGAGAGGAGATATCAGTGACCTCACACTACAGAGGTGATAGATTTCACAGAGTTAATCCAGGCAAATTACTAAACAACTCAAGAAATAGACAGAAACAGAAACAACAAAAACCTTCAGGGGGAAAATATCACAATCCAGAATTGCTACAATATATCCATCTTTAATGTCCATTTTCAACAAAATATTGTGGGATATGCAAAGAAAGAAGAGAGTGTGACCTATACTCAGGAATAAAAGCAGTTCATAGAGACTGTGTTCCATTAATGTAAAGTTGAAAATGAATTAATGTAATATACCATATTAATAGAATAAAAGATAAAAACCTTTTCACCTCAGTAGATGCAGAAAAAGCAACGAAACCCAGAACCCAGCCATGGTAAGAACTCTCAACAAACTAGGAATGGAAGAGAATTTCCTCACCTGATGAAAGGCACCTACAAAAACCCTACAGCTAATAACATCGTACAGAACAGTGAAAGATGAGATGCTTTCCCACTAAGATAGGGAACAAGGCAAGGATGTTTGCTCTTAACACTTCTACTCAATATTATATTAGAAATTCAGACAATGCAACAAGGCAAAAATAAAATAAAAGCATCACGAATGGAAGGTTTATTTGCAGATGACTTGATCCTGTATGTCGAAAATCTACAAAAATACAAGGAATCCACACACACAAAAAAAACAATTAGAATTTATAAATGAGTTTTAACAAGGTTGCAGAATACAAGATTCATATATAAAAAACATTCAGTTTCTCTTATAAGCAACAATTTTAAAACTAAATTAATTGACACCATTCCCAATAGTATCAAAAAATGAAAGTCTTAGAAATACAGCTAATAGAAGTATAAAACTTATACACTGAAAGCTATAAAATATGGCTGAAAGAAATTAAAGACCTTCATAAATGGAGAGACATTCCAGTTCATACACTGGGAGACTAAATATTGTCTAGATGACAGTTCTTCCAAATTGATCCATAAATTCAGTGCAGCCCCTATATGAAAATCCCAGCTAGATTTTTTTTTTTTGTAGAAATTGACAAGCTGGCTCTCAAATTTATAGGGAAATGTAATGGACCTGTAATAGCTAAAACTGTTTTGAAAAAGATGAACAAAGCTGGAGGACTTACTCTACTCCATATAGTATTTCAGAATGTACTGTAAAGTCAGAATACTCAAGAAAATGCGTTATTGGTGCAAGGATAGGCATATGGAACAGAATTGAGAATCCAGAAATAAACGCTTACATTTTAAACCTCCAGTAATACTATTTTCAAGGACAAGATTTACATTGTAAATATATTAATTGATATTAATATTGCCATTTAAAGCTAGTAAATATTATTCTTACTCTACACATATCTTTTTAGCACATGTGATTCATAATCATTAGAAGTAGTGTCATGACCAGATTTTATTTTATTACATGTGATTTTTAGGTCTGTCCAGGTAAGTAAATACTAAGATTTCTGGGTGGTGGGATTAGTTACTCATATAATTACAGAAGTTGTAATCAATAGTACATCAGACTCTGAAAAGTTTGAAAAAAGGGAAAAAAAATTTAAATTATTTCATGTTAGAGCAAAATAATTAATATCTTCTAGTTCTATCCTGTTTATTTTCTTACAGTTCTTATTTTCTTTTCTTTTACCTGCCAATTTACTTTAAAAGTAATTAGTATTTAAAATATTTAAATTATTCTTTTTTAACATTTTATTGAAGCATCCATACAGAGAAGTGCACAGATCTTAAGTTATACCTTGATGAATTTTCACAAAATGAACACATCACTGTTACCAGTACCAAGATCAAGAAACCCATAAGCTCTACTTATGCCCTCTTCCAGTACTTACTACATGCCCCAAAAAAGTAACCACCATTATGACTTTTTAAAAAATTTTATTTTATTGTGGTAAGGACACTTAATATGAGATCTACTCTCTTAAAAAAGTTTTAAGTGTACCATGCAGTATTGTTAACCATAAGTACAATGTTGTATAGCAGATCTTATTGTTGTATAGCAGAACTTATTCGTCTTACTTAACTGAAGCTTTACCCCTTTTAATTAGTAATTAATAACCCATATCCCTCCCCACACCCAGTTCCTAACAACCATCATTCCACTCTTTATTCTATAAATTTGGCTATTTTAAGTACCTCATATAAGTGAAATTATGAAGTATTTGTCCTTCTGTGACTGGCTTATTTCACTTAGCATAAGGTCCTCAAGGTTTATCCATACTGTCACATATTGCAGAATTTCCTCCTTTTCAAAGGCTGAATAATAATCTATTGTACGTATATACCACATTTCCTTTATACATATCCACTGATGGACCTTTAGGTTGTTTCCACATCCTGGCTGTTGTGAATAGTACTGCCATGAACATGAAAGTGCTAATATCTCTCCAAGATCCTAATTTCAGTTCTTTTGGATAAATATCCAGAAGTGGGATTGCTGATCATACAATAGTTCCATTTTATATTTTTTGAGGAACTTCCATACTGTTTTCCATAGCAGCTGCACCATTTTTAATCCCACCAACAGTGTGCAAAGTTTCCAATTGCTCCGTATCATTGCCAACACTTGTTGTCTTTTGTTTTTTGTTAAGAGGCATCCTGGTTGGAGGCAGGTGATAGCTCAACTATGGTTTGAGTTTGTGTTGTCCAGATGATTAGTGACGTTGAGCATCTTTTTATGTATCTGTTGGCTATTTGTATGTTTTCTATGGAGAACTGTCTGTTCAGGTGTTGAACCCACTTTTTAATTGGGTTATTAGTATTTTTGCTATTGAGTTGTAGGAGTTCCTTGTATATTTTGGAAATTAACCCCTTATGAGATATATGGTTTGCAAATATTTTCTCATAATCTGTAGGTTGCCTTTTCACTCTGTTGATTGTTTCTTTTGCTGTGCAGAAGCTTTTTTAGTTTCATGTAGTCCCACTTGTCTATGTTTGCTTTCGTTGCCTGTTCTTTTGGTGTCAGATCCATGAAATCATTACCAAGACCAACGTCATGAAGATTTTCCCCTATGTTTTCTTCTATGAGTTTTATAGTTTCAGGGTTTTAAGTCTTTAATCCATTTTGAGTTGATTTTTGTGTATGGTATAAGAGAAAGGTCCAATTCCATTCTTCTGCACGTGGATATCCAATTTTGTCAACACCATTTGTTGGAAGAGACTATCCCTTCCCCATTGTGTTTTCTTGGCACCCTCGTTGAATACCAGTTGTTGACCGTATATGCATGAATTTATTTCTAGGCTCTCTGTCCATCAGTCTGTATGTCTGTCTTTATGCCAGTACCATACTGTTTTGATTACTGTAGCTTTGTAATATATTTGGAAATGAGGAAGTATGATACCTCCAGTTTTGTTCTTCTTTCTCAAGATTGATATGGCTATTCAGCGTCTGTTGTGGTTCCATAAGAATTTTAGGATTCTATGTCACTAAAAGATGCCATTGGAATTTTGAAAGAGATTGTTTTGAATTTGTAGATTGCTTTGGGTAGTTAAATTATTCTTGAAGTAAATACTTTGTGTGTGTGTGTGTGTGTGTGTGTGTGTGTGTGCGCGCGCGCGCACGGCGGAAGCAGTGATGCTAAGTGCAGGAACGAGATAAACAAAATTATTAAAACACCAGGGTCACAGTTATAGCATTAACGTGTTCACATGTTCCCTGCTGTGATCCAGCCCTCTAAAGGCCTTGGGACATTAGTTTTCAGAGACAAAGTGTAGCACAACCAAAGCACTTGGGTGGAAAGACAATCAGATTATGTATCCTTTGTAGCAGGAGGAAGCTTAGCACAAATCATTTGGTGAGGCTGGTGGGATAGGAAGTAGGTAGAATCTCTGGGTTTCAGAGTGAGTCCTGTGAGCTCCATGACTCATGGATACGTAATAACATCCCAAACCAGAGAAAGTTCAGCTGAAAACTTATACACATTCAGTGACAAGTTCAACAAAATCTTTGTCCGGGTTTGCATCGTAGAATTACCATAATAGGGATGAAGAACAGGGAAAAGGCAGTTAAAACCATCGAAGTATTTTGTCCTTAAACACTGGCTCGGGGGAGGCCGATGGTTCTGATTCGCCTGGCGTTCTCTCTGGGAAAATGCTCCAGAGGGTCCATTATTTCATTAATTCTCACAGTGCCCTTGTGGCACAGGTAAGGTGGCGCATCCTATTAGGAAAAATCTTGGAAACGGGATATCAAAGAATCCATTCCTAACATTCTTTTGTTGGAGGGCAACGCCTTTGGTGGTCCTGGGAGATTTGTGTCCTTGGCCACGACTCTTGTTTCTCTCCCTGCCAGAGCCCTCCTCTGGGCTGTGCTCTTGGATAGACAGAGTTCATAAATGCCCGGGAAGAGGGAGTTCTGCCAGTGGAGGCGACTTGCAACTTAGTACATCTGTACCCAGCAGCTGCCGGCAGCCAGACAAGGGGCAGGTTCTAGCAGCGAGCACTGCCTTGGATCCTGCACCGCTGCTCTGAGAGCTTGGATCCTGCACCGCTGCTCTGAGGGCAGAGCAGGGCTGGGTGATTCTCCAAGGAATGTGCAGTATTTGAAAATGATAACCCCTTGTTGAATAGGGGGTAAGACAAGGACATGTTTATCTCACTTCCCCATCCGAGGATCTGGCTCCTTAGTTGGGAGTTGCTTGTCCTTCCAGAGTTTTTAAACTCAATTTTCTTCAGACAAAATTTACATACAACCAATGCGCCAATTTTAAGTGTACAGTTTGAGCTTTGACAAATGTATACATTCGTGTAACCACCACAGTACCGAAGATATACACCATTTCCACCATCCTAAAATGCTCTCTCTTGCCCCTTCCCATCCTTGTTTTGTGTAAGTTTAAGCCGGGACAGCTAAAGAACTGAAGTGATTTGTAAACGGCAGTTTATTGGAAGCCTTTAATGGACTTAGACTTTGCTGTTCTCTCCAGCTCATGAAAAGGGAATTTATCCTTGTCTGGAAAAACTGTTAAAACGCAGCAAAAATAAACCTTAAGAATTAAGTGTGGGACAACTCTTCTGAGGCTCTCTGCCCTTTTGATTAGTTACCACTGTGGTCAAGCCAAAACGTCCATCAAAGTAGTCATTGTGGGACAGCCCACTATTTCATAGAAGACTGGCACCAAACAAACAGGCCACAGAAGAGGGGGCACCAGAAGCCCGGTGAGGGTTGGAAAAGAAAGACTCCGTAAACTTACAACTCTGGGTTTCTTCCTGAGAACTCCCATATTGTAAATGAAGATGACCGTGAAGGGAGAAAAAAAGATGCCCAAGCCCAAGAAGAGATGGAACTGACTTATATTTTGACATGCTAGGAACACAGAGAGGCTGGCTTCTTTTTCAGCTTCTCACGGACAACGTAGAGAACAGAAGGAGCCTTCTGGGCATACAGTGATGTTACGTAGCGTTCCCATCACAGAACAAACAGCGAGTGACATCATAGCCACAGAGCTCTCTGGTGACTGGTGGGGTCCAGAAGCAATAGGATGGCTGTCTTTCCTGCTTGACCACAGCTCCTGTTCAGTCATTTTCTTTGAGGCTGTTGGCTCACATGAAACTGCTGACCAGGATACCTCAAATTATGCCCAAATGTTTATAAACAGTCATCCCCTTGGGAGAGAGAGAGAGAGAGAGAATGGGAGTATAGTGCAAGTTTTCAACAAAACCTTAATGTAGGGCAGGTGAGGGGCTAATTTATATCCATTTATCTGTTTAACGTGAAGGGCAAGAAGCCTGCTTTCTGCTGATCTAAAGGCTTCGCAGTGGCTACCTCACACATCACTTCTCACACAGCCTTAAGCCTTTTCAGACTGGCAGGTCGGCAACCCTCAGGTTGATAGTGCAGAAGTGCTAAGTGCGTTTGATTGGTATCATGACTGGTCCCTAGCAATTGATTACCGTCCATGGAGAAATATGCAGGGCAAGCACACAGCCAATAGCAATCAGTTAATCCATCATGGCTGTTTGTTCCTCATCTCCTGAGACCTATCAGCCACATGCTATCTGACCCCACCAGGCAAATTGCTGATGGCTGCTTTGTGTGTACAATTTACTGTGTATTTACTATGTCTCCTGTGTTAACCAAAACCACTAGCTTTAGTGAGCAGGGAAACACGGGCGGGGTGGGAGTGGTTCTTGCTTTGCAGTGTCAAGTTTACTCTCTGGTTAACCTCTTTGGCCTCCTTTTCATGGAGATTTGTGATTCATTGGCCTCCGTTTTGTTGCTTAAAAAAAAAAAAAAAAAAGTCGAACAGCATAGTGGCTGTATTATTAATATTAATTGTAAGACTGGAGATAGGTTGATTGGAATAAGATCCTGGAGGGTTGTTTGTAATGCAGATTTTTTAGAAACAAGAAGTGGGAGAATAATGAATAACAACCAGAACTAATCAGTTTTGTGCGTGCACATGTGTTTAATCCAGTGATAATGACTAAAAGTAGTTATAAAAAGAAGTAGAAATTCAGTGGCTACACCATTTTCTTGGCTTCCTTCCAAGATGCTTTATCCTTGGATCTTGGCAAATACGCCTGTCCCTGATATATACTAAGAAACTTCGGTACTCAACCCAAGGAAACACAATAGGAGGGGGAGGAGGTCAGCTGGGAGGAGAAGAATAAAGAAATGACTGTTATGTGTGATAGTACTCTGATGACAAGTGATAATACTGTCTATGACCAAAATCAGAAAAAGCACAGTTTATACTCAGCAATCTCTAGGAAAAAAAAAAACCGAGAGCCACGGATGGTAGAAAGCACACATTGGTCTGCTTCTCTGCTCATCCTGACACTGCTTCCAGTCGAGCTGGAAGAAACAACATGATAGGTGTTACTAGGTCCACCAGTGAACTCGGGAGACCATCAGGAATGAGACTGGGAAGAACACGAGGAGGTGTCACCTTAGAGACAGCAAAGAGATCCTCCAGTCTATTTCCTTAGCGACCCTTCAAGAGCTGGTGTTCTATAATTTATAGAAACTGTTGTAAGGATCTCAGTGGAGATCTTTGTTGCCTCTTTCGGTGTTTTGTTTGTTTTTTTCAACACTCCTTGGTATCTGTAGCACACAGTGGAATTCTAGTTAATTCCCCACAAGCTAGGGCAAATTTGTGCATGCTGTGCTCCTGGATGAGGCTTTTTAGGACACCTACCTACACATGGTCATTTCTAGAGAGGACAGAACCTTAATCCTTGTACATAGTCATTCCTCATTCGGGGCCTCTTAGCTAAATGACATGGACAGCTGGTTTAAGTGATTCCCAGGTTAGACAGGCATGTTTCACTGTTGATCACAATTCATTTTAGCTCAAATAAATAGATGAAACACATCTAAAAGCGCTGACATTTTATTGTTGCTGTGAGACTTAAATTATTGCAGAGCATTGGCTCATCCTTCTGCTTATTATCTAACATGTGATGTATTGATCCTTGACGATTTGAGGATCTTTGAGATTTGATCTTTCCTTCTCCACAGCTCTGCTCCATGGCAAGATTTCCCTTCTCTGGAGTCTGAGGATACAGTCCTCCTCTCATTCTTGAGTCACTGACATTGAGAACTAAAATAGCAATCAGTCATTTCAGCTCTGTTGCTGGAAACTTCTAGATCAAGCCTGTGCTATGCTAATACTTGTCACTCTTCTGTACTTATTTACCACTCAGCAACAGTTAACACACTTAACCATCACCCCGCTATAAAAACATTGGTGTTCAAACTGGATTGAAAAGGCTGCATGCTGTATGATTTTATTTTTATGACAGTTTTGTAAAAGCAAAACGATAGAGATAAACAGAATAGCAGTTGGCACGTATTTGAGGGGAAGGGATGATTGATTATGTGAGGCACAGGGGACTTTTTTTAGGGTGGTGAACTATTCTTTCTCTGATACTGTAATGATGAATACATGACACTGACTTTGTGAAGACCTACTGAACTTTTCAGCACAAAAAGTGAAGCTAAATGTATACAAATTAAATATACATATATATATTTAGGGAGTCAGAGGATCCCAGGATAGAATGTAGATTGCGACAAAAGAATCTATTTATATGATGTAACTTCAGTGAAGGGAGTGGAGGATAAAGGTGCTGACCTAATAAGTAGCTTTAGAAATGAGTGAAGCCCGCAAAACTAAAGGCAAAAGGAGCTATACATAAGCACTGTACTCTAATTGATAGCTTTTCCCTATAGAAAGTATAGACTAATAGTTCTGAAACAACTGTAACGCATGTTGGAATTGAACAATTAAGTAAATGAATGGTGGACTGTGGGAGGCAGGGGTCTCACTGTTGAGGTGGAAGGTTACAGTGAAGCAAGGAGAGGAGGCTAGAATCATCCATAAATAGAGTTGGAGACATTAGTATGATTTCGTGTTTGGCTTAATATAGGTACATTTGCATACAAATAGAAACATTTGTAGATGTGTGTATATACACGTTACTATACACACATCCATTCCTTTGCTCCACCAGTTCAGAGGGCCTAGAAATGACACCCTCATAACAACAAACGCATCTAGTGCCCAGATCTTGGTTTTTAATACCATTCTCCAGTAAAAGGAACCAGGACTTCCTGAAGAAATGGCTGATTGTAGGGCTGGAGCAGGAAGATGAGCCTGGAAGATCTTGTAAGATCAAGAAGTAAGGAAGTGTTTTAAAAAAAACCCACAATAATAGGGGTATGCCAAAGGGACACAGGAGCCAACTGAAAGAGCTCCCAGTGGCCAACGCTGGAAACATCAGAGCAACAAAATAAATAAAATAGCATTGGATTATAACCCAAAGTATAAAATAAACATTCATGAGTTCATACTGATATAAATAAATGATTGAATAAGTAAATAAATGGGGAGAAAGACAGATCTCCTGCACAGAAGAATTCCAAATCATTTATGGAACTACTCCACTGACAAGGAGGTGGAACATAATTTCCCACTCCCCCTGAAGCGGTCACAGAGTCACACAGTGACCTCCCCCTGAAGAAGAAAGAGGGAAAAAAGAGTGACTTTCCAGTCAGGAAATCTGTCAAACACTGCCTCAGCCAGATGATGAAGATTCACATCAACAGTGATAAGTCATGTTGATATCATGCACCCTTGATGAGATGTGATGAAAATGGCACCTCACCTCTGTGGCCTCCCTCCCAAAAACTTGTAACACCCGTGTAGCCATGAGAAAAGCATCAGACAAATCCCAAATAGCGGATCAGTCCTCTCCAAACTGGTTATCAAAAACAAGGAAAGTCTGAGAAATGATCCCCAGGCCAAGCCAAAAGGAGCTTGAGAAGACATAATGACTAGAAATACTGTAGTATCCTGGATGGGCTCCTGGAACAGAAAAGTGACATTAGGTAAAAACTAAGGAAATCTGAATAAAGTATGAACTTCAGTTAATGATAATGGGTCAGTATGGGTTCATTAGTTGTGACAGATGTACCATACTAATATGTTAATAATAGGGGATAGAGTATATGGGAATTCTCTATACTATCTTTGCAACTATCCTATAAATTTAAAACTCTTTGTTATGGGCTAAATTGTGTCCCCCCCACCCTAAATTCATGTGTCGAAGTCCCAACCCCCAGTACCTCAGAATATAACCATATTTGGAGACAAGGTTTTTAAAGAAGCGATTGAGTTAGAATGAGGCCATTAGGGTGGGGCCCTAACCTAGTATGACTGGTGCCCATCTACGAAAAGGAAGAGCTACCAGGGATACACATGCACAAAGGGATGACTGTATGAAAAGACTGTAAGAGGGTGGCCATCTGCAAGCCAAAGGAGAGAGGCTTCAGAAAAACCCAAGCGCTGACACCTTGATCTTGGACCTCCAGCCTCTAGAACTGGAAGAAAATTTGTGTTGTTTAAGTCACTCAGGCTGTGGTATTTTGTTAGAGCGGCCCTAGCAAACTAGTACACTATTCTAAATTAAAGGTTATTTAAAAAAACACTGGGGCTTCCCTGGTGGCACAGTGGTTAAGAATCTGCCTGCCAATGCAGGGGACACGGATTCGAGCTCTGGTCTGGGAAGGTCCCACATGCCACGGAGCAACTAAGCCCGTGAGCCACAACTACTGAGCCTGCGCTCGAGAGCCCGAGAGCCACAACTACTGAGCCCGGGTGCCACAACTACTGAAGCCCGCACGGCTAGAGCCCGTGCTCCACAACAAGAGAAGCCACCGCAATGAGAAGCCCGTGCACCGCAACGAAGAGTAGCCCCCGCTCACTGCAACTAGAGAAAGCTGTGCACAGCAACGAAGAACCAAAAGCAGCCAAAAATAAATAAATAAATAAGTAAATAAATTTATTTTTTAAAAAACGCTGGCATTCTTTCTAGACCCAACGCAGGACCTTTGCCTGGATTTTCTTGTTCATTCAGATCTCAGCTCAAGATCACCCACAGAGGAGCCTTCTCTGACCACACCATCACATTACCCTATTTTACTTCCCTGCATGGAGCTTACCACCAACGGTTATTTTTCTCATTTGTTAATTCATTTATCACCAGTCTTCCTGCGGTAGACTATGACTTCCTTGAGAGGAGGAACCTTCGCTGTCTCTTTCACAGCTGAATCCCCAGCACCAAACACCAGGACCAGTGCTGGCTACATAGTAGACACTCCATAATTATTTGTTGAATGGATAATGAATTCCCCTGGAGTAGAGGAACTCTTGATGTGGACCACTTATTCACTTCTATTATTAGACTAAAAGCACTTCTATAAGTCTTTCTAAGTTGCTGGGATCTAGAGGGTGGGCAGACTCTAAACCATGTGGCCCAAGGTGTTTGATTTTTGATATGGTCTCCCGTCTGAGAAGCAGCCTGAGTCCGAACCAGGAATGGAGGGCAGGGGGTGCTGACTTGGCCAGAGGCCCTCATCAAGCCTCAGAGACTGAGACAGAATCAAGTCAAAATAAGGGCAACAGCCAAGGGAGGTGTGTATGTGGGCAGGGGAGAGGGAGTCTCAAAGGGAGCAGGATGGAGGGTGGCATCTGGTGCTAAGGGCAGACACAGTCTTTGTCATCTATGTGTAGACGTGTTGAAAGCCAAAGAGGCCCTGCAGGATGAAGCTCCCGTGCTAGGATGAAGAGGCTGGTAGGAACGAGAGCCTCCAGACAGCTAGCTAGGTCCAGGGCTGGGCTTAGTCTCTGCAGGAAACTGAATGGGTGGGGAACCATACGTCACAAGCTCTGTGGCAGGCCAGCCAAGCAGGTAGCAGGATGGTCCAGGGAAACACAGCTCAATGCTCAGTCAGGCCCTGAGACTCTGTCCATACCCACCTAGACCCTGCGTGGGACGATAGGATAGTCTCAGACCCCATGTGCTAATGGTGGATAGTCTAGCTGTTAGCAGCTGGACCTGGGTAGAGCTGAGACAGCAGATGGAGGGCACCATCGTGGGTAGTGTGGAAGGGGCCCGGCAGATGGGCAGACAGCCGGGTCGAGATGCTGGTCTCCACAGAGGGGAGGAGGGATGAGCTTGACCTCCAGGCACAAGATGTCAGAAGGCAGGTTTAAGTGAACACGATGAAAAAGATTTAAGGAGAGGGCTTCCCTGGCGGTGCAGTGGTTGAGAATCCGCCTGCCAATTCAGGGGACACGGGTTCCAGCCCTGGTCCGGGAAGATCCCACATGCCACGGAGCAGCTAAGCCCGTGCGCCACAACTACGGAGCCCATGTGCCGCCAACTACTGAAGCCCGCGCACCTAGAGCCCGTGCTCTGCAACAAGAGAAGCCACCGCAAGGAGAAGCCCGCGCACTGCAACGAAGAGCAGCCCCCGCTTGCGGCAACTAGAGAAAGTCTGCACGCAGCAGCGAAGACCCAACGCAGCCAAAAAAAATTTTAAAGAAAAAGATTTAAGGAGGGAGCTATGAGCCAGGCAAGTCTAGACTCGTTTACATCATGTTGAAGCAAAAGGCAACTTAGACTAAAATGTTTAAAAATTTTATTTACTGGCTCTGTGATCTTACATCATTCTAACCCTTAGTTCCTTCACCTTTAAAATGAAAGTAAAAATACCTGCATTACAGGGTTGCTGAAAGGTTTGGAGATAATATCGGAATGACGACTCCTAACACAGGGCCAGACACATACAAGATGCCTAATAAACAGTGGCTGAGCTGATGATTTACTGATACCACACAGGAAGGGTTGTGGCTTTTGTTTCTGTCAGTTTCTCTAAAAGTAACTAGTTATAAAGCCCTTTGAAAGGGAAAGGAGAATGTGTCTTTGTTTCAGTGCCATCTGGAGATGGAGAAGTGACAAATCTGCTTCCTGTTCTACAGCCAGTTCTGCAGGGAAAGGCCAGGTGGTGGCAGCTGGAAAGGGGCAGGCTGACCTGCCAGGTCTGCGGGAGGCGTGTCATCCGTGGGAGGGTGGGGGAGCCACCGAGAGCAGATGGCGGGTGGCGAGGCAGAGAGGACCCCGGGTTCTTTGACAACCAACCCCCCAGGGCCGGGGTTGGAGACCTGGGAGAGACAGGGGGTCGCACTGCCCAGTGCACTCGTGTCTTCTCCCCATCTTAGGATGCAGCTGTGCTGGGAAGTCAAGGGGGGCACCTGGAGGGTGTGGTGGGGGTGCCTCTGCCCCCGATCCGGGAAGAGAAAGAGCAGAGAGGCCATCCGAGGCTGCTCCTTTTTAAGGTGTTTCCAGATCTTCCTGTTTTGGTAGGACTTTCCCGTCAGAGAGAAGTGGTGCTTGAGATGCCGCCCTTGCCACCTGTTGGGCTTGTTCTGTCCTCACGTTAACAAGCCCCCTCTAGAGGTTCTGGCTAGTGCTAGCTGGGCCTGGGGAGAGGTCTGCAGCCAGACGTGGTGCTGAATCCTCCTCTGCTCGGGCAGCTCGCCACTCCCAGGGACACCTTGGGCTCCATTTTTCACATCTGCTTCTCATTCAAGTAGGAGGAGCACAGACATGGGGGATGAGGTGCGCTCCAGTGCCAACTGTAAAACTAACCAGCCGTGGGCCGGGAAGCAAGTGCCCTGGACTTGCTGGGCATCACTCCCCGCCCCGCCTCCTACCCCCATAGTAAGATGAGAGGGTCCGCCTGGTAACCTCTCAGGGCCCTTTCAGTTTTGGTGTTTCCCGATTCCGTGGTAATACATTTCCCTGAATTTCCGTGCAAGAACAGAAGAGAGCATAGAATATCCTTTTAATGCTTATCTGGAGATTTAATCTAGATGTTCTTAATTAGCATTACCAATAGGGACAGAACGTTCCAAAGCAGAGCCGGACTGCATTTTTTTAAACAATGCAAGTTGTGAGTTTCGATGTTTTCTACTTAGTCTTATGTGAAAGACACACTTAGACGGGAAAGGTTATCACTCTTTCATAATTTGGTGATCTCTATGAGAGATGATTTAGGGCAGGGTTTCTCACCGTCTGCACTGTTGACATTGGGGTCAGATAATTCTTTGTTGTGTTTGTCCTGTGTATTTGTAGGACGTTTAGCAGCACACTTGGACTCCATCTACTAGATGCGAGTAGCAGCTCCTACCCTCCCGCACTTGTGGCAACTAACATGTCTTTAAACATTGCCAAATGCGGCCCCGGGGTTGGGGGAGCAAGCACCCCCAATTGAGAACCACTGATTGAAGGCTGATTTGTTGTATGTATTTGAAAGGCAGAAAAATAAATATAGAAGCAAACTTAATTATGCATATGCCTCTGGGAAAAAATACTGAATTTCTGTAGAGGTAATAGTAAAATCTGAGTTAGCAGAAGTGTAGGACTCTCTTTTATACATATATACCAGCCGTCTGTACCTTCTCAATTGCACCTGAGATATCATTAAAAGGAAGAGGACCATCCACCTTTTTTCCTTCTGAAGGTATCACGTATGATTCCAAATAATATTGGATGACTGAATGTTAACATACCATGTTTTAATCGTTTCTTAAGAAATGCATGAATAAGACATCAACCTCACATATATAGTATTTTCTTGCCGTGACTCTAGTCAAATCTTCCAACCTGCACATACTGATAAAGACTATATCACAAACTCTCTTGCTTTTTCCAGTTCCAATATGTTTAATTACACCAAAACTGATGTTCGAAAGATTTATTATCATCTGCATTGATTACTATTTTATGTGAGGAGAAAACCCAATGAAGAGAAGAAAGGAAAAGAACCAAACCCCAGAAGAACCAGATCTGTCTTTCCTGTATTCTGTTTTGTGTTCCTAAGAGCTGCTAGAGAAGAAATTGTGAAATCAGGGTGAGGTTTGCCCTGTCACTCAGGCTGAAGTTGCCTTAAAAGGAAAACATGGCATGCTGTATATTTCCCCTTTCCTTTTCTTTTAGTTTCCTTTCAGCCATTCTCAGAAATGTAAGCAGGAAGAAAATTGCAATCAATTATGTTGAGAAACAACTGAAGTTAAATTCAACTGACATTTGTTTATAAAACTATGCCCCATTTTATTTTCAGTGCATTTCCAGTTCCTCTTTTGCCCTTGAACATTCTCCTAACTCCCATGGTGAATATCTTTCCTTTAATCCATGCCTGGATGTTGAATTCATGAACAGTCCTTTTTGGTTCTTACTTCTTGATGTGATCTCTAAGTCAGCCCTTTCCCTCTTCTCATGGCCCTTCTTTAGTTCAAGCTTTCATAACCTCACACTCCCCTGATGGTTAATAACCTCGAGGCTCTCCCCCTTGCACTTCAACCTGTGAGATTCATTGGCCTCAAGCCTTTTTCATTATATTCGTGCATTTATTCACGTGGGCCAGACATCATTCTAGGCTCTGGAAATACAGCCATGAATAAAGCAGACAAAAATTCCTGCCCTCATGGAGTTTACATTCCACTCAGGGCAAGGAGGGGAGGGTTGCATATGGAGACAGACATTTTACAAAATGAATAAATGACAGAGTAGGGTAGAATATGGTAGATGCTATGGAAAAACAAAGTGGGGAAGGGAAACAGGGAGTGGTGTGTGTGTAAGTGAGTCTGTGTGTGTGTGTGTGTGTGTGTGTGTGTAGGGAAACAGTGGGCTTGATTTAAAATATGGTGACAGGGAAGGCTTCACTGAGAAAGCGACTTTTAGGCAAATACATGAAGAGGTAGCCAAACATGTAGATCCCCAGGGAAAGAGCAGTCCAGGCAGAGGAAAAGCGTTTGTAAAATCTTGAAGCATGTCAGGTGTTTGAGGAAAGGTCTGAGAAGGTGGAGGTAAGGTGAGAGAGTTAATGGGGCTGGGGAGAAACAGATGATTCAGGGCCTTGAGGACCATTGCAAGGACTTCAGCCTTTATCTAGAGAGATGGGATGCTGTTGGATGGTCCTGAGAAGTAGTGTGATCTGACTTACAGGTTAATAGGATCATATCCTCAAGTCATTACTTCCCCTGCTTAAACCCACCACTTGACAGCATGTAATCCCGTTATCCACAAGCTCCTCATCCTCTTGGCCCCTACTCAAGAATTTTGCCACTCATCCTGAAAAAGCCCTCTGCACTCTCAGTAAAAAGAACAATCTGCATCCCCTTCAGATTCTACCCATCCTTCAAGTTCAAGGTGAAATTTCTGCTTTTCCAGAAAACCTGTGCACCCAACATTGATTTCTCTCTGCTTTTATCGTATTTATTGATTACGTAAAGCATGCATTTGGACTTGATCATATACTGTCTTGCCCTGTTTTGGAAGCAGGTCTCATGGGTATCATACCAAAAGGTCTGTGGAATTTGAGACCTGGAAGGGCCTCAGGAGTCATCTGTTCTGACTCCTTCACCTTACAAATGAGGACACTGAGGCTCAGCAGAGTTTAGGACATTGCTCAAATCCACTTAGCTAGTGGTTAATGTGTAGTAAATAGCCTTTCATAATGACGTTATAAGCTCATTAATGTATGATACCATGCCTTATACTTCTCCAAAGTCCCCTATATTAGTAGCTAACGTAGTACTTATATAACAGATGCTTATTAAGTTCAGTTAAGTATAAAAGTAAATTGATTTTTTTGGTTTGTCTGTTTTTAAAGGAACACTATAGCCCGTTAATGCATCAACCACACCTTGAATTCACAGATATTCTGATGCAGAAAGCCAAGTAAAATGCTTGTGTGTGATTTGCCTTTGGATTTTAGGGACTTGCTTGTGAATGTGGTTAGGTGAAAGAATGAAAAATGTTGCCTTTCTTGTAGGTATTTGTTCTGATGAAATGGTAAAAGGTAATTCTATCATCCCCACGTGATATAGCTATTTTCAATATTTCAATAAGACTTATCAAAGCAATTTGGATTGAAATTGAAATGTTTTTTAATCATTCTTTGTCCAAAAGGGAAAGACCAGTCATGGCTGAGTCCCATCCTCCGAGCTGTTTCTTTGGAGAATTATTGGTTTTGATGGCAGACATGATCTTTCGATGTGTACAGATGTTGACGGCCTATCAGGACTATTTCAGGAGACCTAATTCACCCTGTGACCCAGAGATGTCCTTGTGAAGCATAGGGTTTTCTTGAAAACATAGCGCCAACGTGGGGGGTGATGCTAAGACCCTGTTCCAGTAATAAGTACACAACAAAACAAAGTGGTTTCCGAGAGTCCGTGGTCCAGAACATAGACTCGTTACACTTAACCTTTAGACCCACCCACACAAGTCAATAATGATTTTCCAGCGTTTCAGTCTTTGCCAGTAAATTCAAAACAACTGGAAAAAGTATGGAAAGCGAACTCAATTTGCCATTGCTCTTCGTGCATGGCAGCCAGAGCAAAGCTCCTGAGGTTTGAAATAACTTGTGGAGAAATCCTTCTGGCTTTTCAAGTCCGGTATTAGTGACCCATGGTCCGACTTTACGACTAGGTCAGTTAACTTAGCTGACCATATCATTGATGACAGTAATGCTAAGAGGAAGGAGGAGATTCCCGATTGAGCCAAGCAGCTTGAGTGATGGCTGCCCAGTGGACGCTTACGCTAAGGAGCCGTCTAACAGATGAGTATCGGTGGTCACAAATCCAAGATAAATTGTAAGTGGTTCGATGAACGCACCAGAAATAGTCTTACTGAAAAAGAATCCAGATATGTATTCATATGGAAGATGAAATGAAATATCTGGTATTTTTGTGTATGTTATAGGGAAAATATCCTTGGTGGTATCTCCTTGTATGTTTATGTATATGTGTCTGTAGTTCTCTAAATACTCTAATTGAATGTTGTTCCTTTAGAGTTGTGAAACGCTTCATCTATTTATCTTCATACTTAGGATATGGGCAATTCCCCTTTGGAAATTTTCTTCAGAGTTCATACTTGGGTCCGTTTTTGAAATCGAGATATCATTTACATAAAATAAAATGCATGACTTTTTAGCGTACATTTCTATGAGTTTAGATAATCTATACATTTGTGTAACTGCCACCACAATTATGATATAGAACGTTTTCATCTTTCCCCAAAGTTCTCTCATTTTAGCACGTTTTTGACTATTACTTTTGTTTGGTGATAACTACTTTAGTGGATTTGACTTTTGTAGGAATTGAAAAAACATAGGGAACTAGGTCCAGTGGCTAAGTGGTTGGAGATCAACAAGATGTGACTATAAAATCGTGGCATCTGTTTTCTGATGAGGCTTGTAAACTGGTTCTGACGGTCATTTCAAAGTTGAGCTCCACAAACATTTTGAGCAATGGGTTGGATATATTGTGTAATAAACCCTGGTATTGTCTCCCAGTGTGGCCACTATTATGAAGAACAACACTTATTTGGTTCCTTAATAGACCCCTGGTATTTATAGACTGAACATTTTGTGTATTTTGAAAAACCCAAAAGATCTGAGACAGGAAGAAATTTGTAATTCTGCCAAGGCACAAGTTTGAGTCTCGACTTTATGAGCTGGATGGGTACAAGAGTAAGTGGGTTCACTAGTGAGTGAGCCAAGCCCCCTGCAAATCACCCCAGCTGCAAAAAACTGACCATTGTAAAGATCTCTTCCAAGTCTGAATGAGGGAATTTTCATAGAGTGATAGAAGCATGGTGTCTTTGTGAGAAACAGCTCCCCAAAGAAAGTTAAAAGTAGTATTGGAGATGGAAGTGAAGAGGGCTAGAAAGTAGTTTTTCTTAACCAGTAGAATGGAGGTGTTGACTGCCATTAATGAATTTACTCTATGAAAAAAAAAAAATTAAATAATTTCAGAGAATAATTGGGGTAATGCAAAAAATAATTCCTTAAGAGAGAAACAAGTCAATAGGGATCGAAGAGACCCCTTAGATTTTCAGTCATATTTATATTAGTATGAAGTACAAGGCAAATTATATGCTATTGTATTTCTGAATTTGGCGATTCATGAAGATTGAGGCTTTCTTCTGTAGGCTCCGTTGTGTTAGTTTAGATACCAGCATCATTAAATATAGTTATATCTGGTGTGTCCAAGAATATGGGGGAAGTTGACATTTGAAATAGAATCTATTGCACTAGGGATGAAGAGAGTCCTTTGGGTACTTTCAGTAGATTAGTGTACAATCACTGGATTGGTAGTTGATCGACAGAGGCCCAGTAGGCCGGTGGTGAGTTGGAGCTGCAGTGCCATTTAAATTGCTCAGAGGGTGGGGGAGTGTTTATAACTGGGGGAGATCATTCAAAGGGGGTGGAGGCTCATGGCTGTCCTTTTGAGAACTAGAGAGGAAAACTGATATATGAAGAGATTGCAAACTAACCCCAAGGTCCTTAAAACATAGATATAGATTCTAAGGCTGCCTTAGCATTAGTGTGACAGTTTCTAGTGAATAGTGTAAACCCGAGATGTAGATTCTTATTTTCTCAGTGATCATGGGAAATTCCACGTCTTTATCTGGGAACTGGAAATAATAGAGTAATTCAGATGTTGGACTGCCTACTATGTGCGAGGTACCCTTCTAGGCCTCTAGAAATAGAATGAAAAGGCATAGGCTCTGCTCATAAGGCACTTCTAATAGTGAGAAGACAGACATGAATGTGAACCACGAGAATTCCATGAAATTTGCTGTAATGAAGATAGGTACCAGGCACAATTAGAACCCGGGAGAACAAGCCCATAAGTCTACCGCAAGATAATAATACTTAGACTCATCTATCCCATGATTGACCTTTTCCCCTCATTTGGAGAAAAAAAAAAATGATACTAAGGCCCTGAGCAATTAAATAACTTTCCTCGTCATCTGTCATCTAAACTGCTTGGGCATCCTAATCTCCCTTTTGCTTACTAATCTCTTGATTCTCTGGTCCATTCTTAAAACCACTGCTCCGTTTTCCTTTTAAAACTCTGAGGGTATCTTTATTGCCTGCAGAGTAAGTCCAGAGCCCCTGCCACGACTTCAGAGCCACGATTTCCTTTCTTCCCACTACGCTCCTCCACAAACTGAGCTTCAGTACCCTGCCCGCTCTCCTGCCTTAGCGTGCAGCCAGCATTTCCTGCTTCCAGCTTTTGCTCATGTTCTTCTTTCTTGCCCAGCTTCTTTCCACTTATCAAAAACAATGCATGCATTCAAAGCTCAGCTCAAATGTTACCTGGTCCAAGAAGCCTGCTCTGATTCTCCCAGTTCAATTTAATTATTGATTCCTTGTGTCTCCACGATGCCCATTTGTAGACAACTTCTATGACAACGGTCGCATTGTGCTTTGATTATGCGTAGCATTTATAGTTCTAGGTCTTTCATTAAATTCTAAATCTCTGGAAGACTTTGGCAGGGACTGCATCCCTCATAACCCATTGACCTCAGAGCCCAGAGTTAATAAATAAACCCTCATCCAATGCTGTTGAATATTGCCCAAGGTCAGATGTTAGTGGAAGATCCAAGTCTAAAAACCTGGTTCATCTGATCTATATCAAGATTTTAGGAACTCCAAGACATTACCTAGCATGTATCCACTCCATCAGTTGTTTCATCTTGCAGAAACTTCTTTGTGAGTCCGTGGTGCAGAATCACCAGTGTTGTCATGGCTCCTGAAATTTCAGGGGCAGCCAGGTTGAGGGGTAGTCGGGATGGATGTGTTTCTGTTGAGCATAATTTCCCCATCTACTGTACGCCCTATGAATATTTGAAGGGGAGTCTGAAAGCTGTTTCCTATGAGGGCAGTTAAGTTGAAATGCCAGAAGTAAAGATTAAGGAATATTAACATAAAATCTGTATTGTGAATTCTTTTACATAAATATGTTACCATTGTAGGGAGAAGTGGTGTCAGGGAGCTTTTCATATGTCTACATTTTAATACCCAAATGAAAAGTTTGTTATAAATTATGAAATGTGGAAATTCTTCATCCTTATAAAGGTCCTTGACAAAAGAATGTGCTGAAAGGAGATACTGTGTGTGTGTGTGTGTGTGTGTGTGTTCATTTTTCCAAGTATAATTTTCTGATGCAAAAATGTGGGACAGCAGAAGGGAGTAGAGGTGAAGTGAGGGGTGACTGCCTTAGTCTTTGGTATTTTAAACCAACCTCTCTCTCTCATCCATCTATCTGTCTATCTATCTATCTATCTATCTATCTATCCATCTATCTATCTAAACTGTGTTGTGGGAATCATGTACAAGTTTCTGGTCAACCCAGCATTATCAACACAGTGGGAGGTCTGGAAAGAGGAAGGGGATTGCAGACCGTCCCTCCCTTAACACTGCAAACTTCCTCTGCTGGTCAGGGAAGGATCCGAGTTGTTATCATATTATCATGATCCGTGCTGCAGGTTCATGAGCTTTCACCTGAGGTCTTCCATTTACCAGCTGTCTGGCCCTGCTCCCTCCCCCTCCCTCCTCACCCTGGCTCGGGCCACCCAGCGTCCTTTACCTGTTTCTCTTGCCATCTGGTCTGGTTTACAGTCTGAATGCTACTGGGCAGGTCTGGGGCTACACACTGGTCGGCTTGCTTCCTCAGAACAGGAAAATGCTGGTAAATGAAAGCATCAGTAGCCTTCTTGTTCTCCACTCTTCAACAGAAAGGATTTGTTTTCTGTAATCCCCACAACCACTAAAGTATTTGAAAATGAGCGCATTTAAACAGTCATCTTTGGTGGAAAAATTCCTACCAAGAGGTAGTAGTTAAGCACCAGCCTCTGAAGTGGCACTGTAGGATTTCAAGCCCCTTTGTCTCTCAAGGGGGCAGGTCTTTGACCTCTATGTGCCTTAGTGTCCTCATCTGTGAAATGGGGGTAATAAACCCCACTTCATAGGGAATTTGTGAGGATTAAGCAAGTTAACATAGATAAAGCACTTAGAAGAATGTCTAGCCCATAATAAACTCTATATAAATATCAAGCCACTGTTACTGTAAGAATGGTTTTGCCTGGTGCTCAAGAATTCAGTTTATGCTAATTGAAATGAATTATTAAGAGGGATTAGCAGCCTTCTTGACCAGAGGAGACTGAGGCACTGAGCGGAAGCAGCTAGCTCATGGAGGTCAGGTGGAGTCCGTAGTATTGCTTGACTTAAAATGTGTATAAACTCGTCATGGGCCTCTGCCCACCCTCTGCGTATTCTTAAGGAAACATAGACACCCAAATGTGACTCTAAAATCAGATGGAGCCGTGGGGGTGTGTCCGTTGGGAAAGAGAAGTTGAGCTTAGATGAAAGTATAGCAAGAAAATAAATAGAGCAGTGAATCCTGAATGCAGTTCAGGGCCGGCCAAGAGGCAGGGAGGCTGCATTCCCCTTTGCCCAGGTGTTTGAAAAAATCTTCTCCAAACCTGTGCCAACCAGAATTCAGTCCTGCAGACACTGTGATTTTGCCATTTGCTTGCATCTGTGTTTTGCTAAAAGCTTTCAGTTTTAGGTGCCCTCCAGAACTCTTCAGACCTGGCAGGGACAGCCTATCTCTTGCTGTCTTCTGCAAGCAACCTCAGGACAGCAGATTTCATTTGGGAAACTGCTGGGGATGAAGAATTGCCTCTGTGTGTGTGTGTGTGTGTGTGTGTGTGTGTGTGTGTGTCCCTTATAAAGGAAACCAACTTGATATTTTTTCATGTTATGTTTAAAGAGGCATGTACTCTAGGCTCTGCAGGAAGATAGAGTAAGATTGTACTATTTTAATGCCAGCTTATTTCTCAATCCCTTTTCCTTCTTTTGTTTCCCAAATGCTACCAACAGGAAGGGCACAAACGCAGAGACAGAAAGGTGACCTCAGGGAAAGAACTGTGTACTTAACAGGGGTGACTGCTTTCACTGAGACCTCTAAGTGTCTCCTGTCCATCTCCTTCTCTCCTTCACCTCTTACTCACTAGTGAAGAATCCCCAAATATCTGTGAAGGTTCCCTAATAGAGTTCTTTTCCATTGCTGCTGTATATTTTTGTCTATTTGTGTTTTATTTCTGACGGAAAATATAAGGATTTTTTTTTTTTGGTTTTGCTCTTAAATTAAGTATAATTATTTCCAATTGTTAAAAATGGCATGAATAGTCATTTGTTTACCAGATAGATCTATGTCTACATCTTTTCCCATGTCCATTCTATACATAGCCCTCAGATAGAACTTGTATTCTTCACATCTCTTTTTTAATGTCTTCATGCAGCAGAGCTAGTGCACTTGATGAGTGGCGAGTCAAGAGGTCTCTGTCAAAATCTTTCAAGAAAACTGGATATTGTGAATACTTTGTCTTTCATGATGAATATTTTTGTCACTGTTAAAGCCTTAGCCAGTCTTCTGGTTAATGTAAAAATGTCTGTTTTTTTAAAAAAAAAAAAAAGGGCTCCAATTTAGTGATAATAAGGTTACCCATCTGACTCTGTTAGAAACTGATCACCAGCCAGAAATCTCTAGTTAATGTGAAGATTAGCTGGCAGTCATCAGGCACTGGTAAGAAACATCCAGGATAGTAAAAGGCTTTCCTATGGCTAACAGATTCATCCACAGGAGTGGTAAGCCCATCCCATTAATAATCCTGTCAAGCTAGAGACAAACCTAGTGAATTTAAATGCATCTTAGGAAAAGGAGAGGCAGGGACAGATTCTGCCTGTTTTACCTTTGATGAGCTGACTTCCACCATTTTTCTAACATGAAAATTCCTTGCATGTTTCTAGTTGCTAACATCTGGCAAACGGCAGGGTGTATGTATACTGTGCTGTGTTTTGCATGTGTTATAACCTAGTGCGTTCATCCTAAACGGGGTACTCAGTAAAGAGAGAATTTTAAAAGTTCAAGAATTATGAAGACTTGACAACATATATTTTCGAAGAGTTAATAGGCACACAGGGTACACAATTCCAAAGACACAAAGTGAGCAGGATGGGAGCGAGAAGGAAGACTTGATTTGAAGCAGTGTTTTTCCGCTGATTTGTTTCAAGCAGTATTTTTTCACGTCGGCTGCTCTGACAAAATCGTTTGCACTTGGGGTGGTGGGCAAGTGGTGGCGGCTTTTTGTTTGCTTGGTTTTGGCTTTTGTTGATGCATAAAGACACGAGTGTAGTCCTGACGCAAATGTTTTTCTTCAACTTAATGACATTACTTGGCCAGATATTTTTCGCCAGTATCCTCCCTTCCCCCATCCTGTGAGCTGAAGCCTTCTTTGCTTTTGTGTTCTTCTAAGAAGCTCACTGGCAATAAGCAGGTGTACATGGGTAAAAATATGAAATAGTTAAATAAAGAATCTCAGGTAGACTAAAAGTGGAATGAAGGAATGATATGTTAGAAAGAGTTTTACATGTTAAATATGTAAAAAACACACCTATGTTATAACTTTTTGTTAAAAATGCAGTTTTCTCATTCCAGTATCCTTTTAATATAAAATAGCTTTTTAATTTGAAGCAAATCATTTCGGATATAGGGGAGGAAATAAAGGCATTAAGCTGCCTTTAGTCTCAGAAGTAGTGGTAGGGAACAATAAAAACCACAGTGATGGTGATTTCAGCCTTTTCTGCAGATCCACAGGCCACAGAGGCCCACTGAGCTGTGGCTTGTAGTTCATGAAAGGAAGAGCTTAGAATGATCCAGAAACAAAAACTCACAAGGTCATATAGAAGAATTCCGAACTTTCAGCATGTTTGTGTCATTAAAATCCAAATGGCTTACTTTGTAAGATTTTGTGGTGATTATACAGATTGCGAGATTGTCATTAAAAAAAAAAAAGAAACTAGCAGGGAGTTATTTTTGGTTTATAGAGACACAAGGGCTTATGGACTTCTTTGGTAACAAAGTAAAAACATTTTAATAAACAAGCTATTTTGGAATGATGGAATATTTTTAGTCCTTTTTAGATTATTACCGTTTAATTATGAAAACAACAGTGTTTTATGTCTTCAGGGTCACTTGTTATCGTGTACCAGAGCTGATTCTTACAGGTTTGTGATTATGCACATTTCTTTCTAGTTTTTTGGTTCAGTAAAGTCAGGTTGGTACTTGAAATCGGCCACAGTGGTTGTATTTACACCATAAACATTGGCAAAAGCTACCTACCAGGGCTTTTTTTTTTTTTTTTCCTGGAGGGCTGGTTATTAAATATTTATCAGCATATCACTGGATATAAAGCCTGAGTTGCATAAATCAAGTTATGGGAGAAATCCAAAGTAAGTAGAACCATGGTTTGGAATTCAAAAATGTATTAAAGGGGGTAAACAACCTAGTGGATGAGAACCAGAAATGTGGCATTTGTGGCAGTTACCACAACATTTTCCACAAGTTGTAAGAAATATGTTTTTCTGTTATTCAAAGTAGCTGCTGGCCTCGTCTTACCATTTTGGATGGAATAACATGAATCGTATCTTCATCAAGTGAATATCATCCACAGGACAGGGGGTCCTTCATCCTGCAACAGGCCCCCTTGTGGAAGACAGCTAAGATCCAGCTCTGAAAATAATATGGTGCTTCTGGGGAAGCTCTAACAGTTACATGACATTTTTTTCCTTAACCTCAAAATATTAATAGCTCTAATAGCTAGTATTTTATAAATATATTGTAGAATGTGAAGTATGAGGAGACATAGAGTCAAAATAATAAAAATCAGATCCGTGCACACCACCCCTCCACCCTGCCACTTGCCCATTTTCCCTGATGCTGGGGCACTTTGAACAAGAATAAAGAGTTACTTCTATTATCGGGATTCTCTGAGCTAATGGACAATCTGACCCCTGGTATAATGCCATTCTACTAATGTATTTCAAATTTTTGACACAAGGGATGATTGGCCAAGGAAAATAGAAAATGTATATCTGTTTTGCTGGCAACTGCTTCATGCAGACTTCTCGTTGTCAGTCATGTAGTCAAGATATTGTGGTATTGCTTCTGGCCAGGAGCAGTTACTCACCCAAGTACTATTCCTTACACCCTTGCTACTCAAAGTGTGGTCCGTGGACCAGCAGTTTTGGCACCCATCAGGAGCTTGCTACAAACACAGAATCATGGGAGCCATTCTAGACCTACCGAATCAGAATGTGATTCGCAAGATCCCCAGGTGATTTGTATGAACATAAACTTTAGGACACACTGCCTCACCTGTTCACTATCTGAAGAGCTCTTTGCTCTTTGAAAGAAATGGTAGGTTTAAGACACACAGAGAAACAAACTGGAAGTTTGGATAAATGACCGAAGAATCAATTTTATTCGTGGTATTTTCTTTCCCGTCACCTGCCTCTAGTCTCCCATTACAAACTTATTTGCAGAGGTTAAAAAAAAAAAAAAGAAGCACAGCCGTATCCCCAGTGTAGAGAGAGAATAATAACCTGGAATTTCCAAAGGGAACCATATTTTTTGGACTATTTAACTATTTCTAAACCTTGATTTTACATGGTAACCTGCTAAAGTTGAAGCCTCACATTAAATAACAGTTCTTTCTCATTCCTTCTTCTTCCCTCTTTCTTAATTTTTTAAATTAAAGCCCTTATTTTAGAACAGTTTCAGATTTACAGAAAAGTTGCGAAGATAGTACAGAGAGTTCCCATTTACCTCATGCTCATCCATCTCCCTTGATTTTTGACCAGAGTTGTATGTACTTCTCCCTGATTGGCAGAGTTTCCTGGCTAAGGAAGCAAAGTTACAGCACCTAACACAAATAGTATTTGATTAAGACTAATTACAGTGCTGTCACATAAAAAGGGGAGAAAAGAAAGCTGGCTTTTTCCACCAGCAATGAAATAACCTGCTGTCTATCTACTGACTTAATAGCTTTAATTGCCAGAACATAATGGAAGATCTGGTGAATTTGTTTGAACATATCAGCAGGCACCAAATATTTCAATGAGTTCAAGTTGTATAACTAGTTGTGCTCTAACTCGAGCTGAAATCCCTCTGACAAAGTAAGCTTTGTAGCCTAAAAGGCAACAGCTGTTGGGAGAGGCCCTCTGTTATGATGATTTGAGTTATTAACACTCTCTGAACTAAGAAAGTTGTAGGTTTAACATGGCTGCCTTAGATGAGCAATAACCCTATACTATGTCTGGCTTCTTAGTTTGATGAATTAGGTCAGGAGTGTATCTACACTTTCTTTGGAGACTCATTCTGTTTCCCATTTATTGAGAACTTTTTTCCCAAAGAGACAGCAAAAATGGGCATTTCCTTTAACAGACTTGGTTAGTGTATTTCAGATCATCAGTAAGAGTCATACATCATAGCAACCATTCTTCCACATTTTATTGACTTCTACTTTCTTGTTCTTAGGAACGTAGAACCAGAAATTAAGGCACGTATAAGACGGTCTAGGGGATTCCCTGGCAGTCCAGTGGTTAGGAATCCATGCTTTCACTGCTGAGGGCCCGGGTTCGATCCCTGGTCAGGGAACTAAGATCCCACAAGCCATGTGGTGCAGCCAAAAAAAAAAAAAAAAAGACAGTCTACTTCCAGGAAGCCAGACCAGGAAGTGAATCTAACAAATGATTTTGAAAAAGGGGGTCCCAGGATGGGCCCATCTGGGGACCTTGCAAAGACAATCACATCTGACTGGTTCCTCCCTACCCTGTTCATATACTCAGTACCTGCTTCAGGACAATCCAATGGAGGGTTGTCTGTTGGTTGTTAAGTATGTATACCCTTGAGCTTTCTGAAAATCGAGTTCAAGTGAAAAGAACCCTTTTCGTGGAACAGTAAAAATAATTCCTCTCCCATTTAGTAATCATTGAATTCCTCAGAGGAATTCAAACTCTTTACCAACAAAGGACCCAGCCAAAATTCTCAAAAGAAGGTAAAGGTAGGTAGTGTGGTTTTCCTAACTTTCAGAAACAGAGACATGAAATTGCAGAGTAAGAAGTAAACCCAGCTTGGCGGCCCGCAGTAACTTTGGTCCCAGAGACGACCTTTTTCGGGAGGACGGCCGTTGTTAGGGTGCAGGGCAACGAAGAGGTGACAGTTGCTGTCTGTTACCTTGCAACCCCAGCTCTGTTGCTGGACTGCGCTTAGTGACTTAGCTGCTCTCTAAGAAGTCTCCATGTCTGCAACAGACCTGTCTCCTGGGTGACTCCTAGGTAACTGCTGGACTGAGCCGCGGGGACTTGAGTAAAAGGGTTTGGGCTGGGGGGGAATCTCCCCGGGCTGGGGGGGAATCTCCCCCATTTCTTTTCCTCTTCCTTCTTCCCCAGCCAGGATTTCCTGATCTGTTTGCCTCCAGCATTTCCTCACAGGCCCTGAGAGGCTGTGGCTCCCGTGAAGCTGCTGAGGGACTAAGCAAGCTGCTTGCGCTGATGTTCACGTGTGCAGAAAGCTTAGCGTGTCAGGAGGACCACAGGAAGGGGCAGAAGACTGAGGGTTCGGCTTTTCAAGTTCCTGCTGTTAATTTTTTTTTTTTTTTTTTCATTTGCCTTTGCCTCTTCTACTACCTCTTTGAGGCTGAAGAGGCCCAAAGTGAAGTCTGTCCTAATTTTAAACTTGCCTCTGTGACTGCCCTGTAATTTTCATTCCACAGCCTAAATTGGAACATGTCTCCGTAGGCTGGGCTCAGAGCATCTCTTTCTGTGAAGCTTTAACAAAACTACCCTTGATAGAGCAGAGGAATTTCAGCATAAAAATCCAGGATTCAGTCTTTGTCAGATGACCACCTTGGGAAGAGCTTTGTCCAGTTCTAGAAGGTAGTGGGCGAGGAGGGTAAATATACCCATTGGCTACAGCCGGTCATCTCTTAAGACAGATGCATTTCAACAGATGCCCACAGGACAACATGTTTATATTCCTTCTTTGACATGAGGAAATGTGAGAAAATTTTTACTGCCATCATCTGACTCAGATTCTTTGTGCGTGTACTTCCAAGATTAGAGCTGTGACTCTGACCAAGAAGATCATGTAACTCTCATTTTCTGTGGGACCCAACTCCTTATCTTCCTTCCCTCACGTAGGCCTCCTGAAGTGACCTCAGACCACTGTGAGCTTTCTTTTCCTCTGAATTTCTAGGACGAGCATAACTTGGATCTCTGTGGTTCCCTCCAGCTAAATGATACTCTCTGTTTTCCGTTTTGTATGTGTCCATTACCTGTCAGGCGTGGGGTGAGACATATAACACAATCTCAGTGAATGATGCTTCAATTAAGTAATTATTACCCACTATAATGATCTAAGAGTCAAGAATTTTCTTAGCATTTTAATCAGGGGTACTAATGGCCTTAAAACGTTCTTCCATTAGAAAGATGGAATATTTATACTTTCTGTACATATATCTGCCCTACAAACAGAAGATAGATTTCTATTTACCTAGGAGCATGGAAGAAATCAGCAGTCATCATCCTAGTTTTTTTGTTCAATGACAGTCAATGTTTTGCCAGATTAGTCCATTACAAGTAACTGTTCATTTCCTTCAGGACCCAGATTGCCTTAGAAACTTCAATCCCTGCCAAGAGCTGAGGCCAAAAAGGCTCAGACAATAATGAAAACTACTGCTGGCCACTTAGTTTTTTAATTCCATGAGCACACTTGAACTCCGACCTTGATGATGGCCACCTTCCTTTCTTCCGTAGAGTGGTACCCAATATGAAGGAGATACGTCTTGAATCCTATTCCTGCTACGGAGGCCTCAGAAGAAGGATTTCAACCTGGAAGCAGCCCCACAACCTGAATCCCCTTGGATGCAGTCTCAAGAGGGCTAGGAAAGGCCCATGCTCTGGGCATCCTCGATCTTTGGGCTACCTGGTTTGTACCGGTGGATGTCAGAAACTGTGGAGACCCTGAGATTTTACCCTATTTACAGTCTACCCAGTTGGCTGCCTCTCTTCATATAGGCGATTTTGTTAAAATGCTTTTGTTCTGCTGGAAAAGACGTACCGGTGAAACACATGTGGTTGGTGCGCTCAGATGGTTATCTTCTGGGGCCCAAAAGACCAAGCTCTTTCGTTCAGTCCCCGCAGAGACTTGTTAGCTCCACCTAGGGAAAAAAATGGTCTAAGAACGGTGAATTCCAGCTCCCATGCAGGATAGCCATCTTACAAAAGTGTGCCACTGGTCCCAAGAGAAATCAATAGAGGATGATGGATGTGCTGGCATGAATCCAACACTACTGCAAGACAGACAATGCAAGCACAGCTCTACAGAGTAATTAGTATCATTGTCATATACGTGGAGGACAACAGAGTGTTATTATCACTGTACTCCTGATCCTAATAGTTTTCCAGAGCCCCAAGGGGATAGGTACTTTAGCCACATTGGAAAAATGGAGGAGGAGCCCTATTGGCTACAAACCTAGCACAGACCTGAGTGTGATGATAGACATTGACTCACCTATGGTTCTGCCATCAGGTGACTCTCTTGACATGGCCCAAACTTTGTCAGATCCACTTCTTCTACTCTTCCTGTTTGTCCTGCTTACGTGCTATCTCTTCCACGAAGTATTCCTCAGTCCTTCCCCTGCCTGAAGAAGTCTGCTTTTCCTTTGAGTCAGGTTGGTACTCTTTGGCAGTGCAGTTCCCTCCCTTAACATTTTAGCTGTGTGTACACTTTATGTCTCATCTTTCCTGCTACGCTAGAAAGTCCCTGAGAGTAGAAATGCTGCCATATGCACATATGTATTCTCCACATTGTCTTTGGTACAGAGATCACACCCAATAAATATGTAGTGAAAGAATAAATGGTTGAGCAATGACAGAATACAGACATAGGCAGAGCATCTCTAGACTATCAGTGGTAGAGCCATATCTAAGCTCTGTCGACAGAAAAGGGTCCACAGGCACAGCTACCAACCGGCAGAGTAGTCAGAAATACAAACGAGAGGAAACAGACAAATGAAGGCACTGACAGATGAAGAGTCGTAACATCATTTGACTCCTTCCACTGTGTCTGGTCTCCTCACAGAAGCTTTTCTCTTCATTTTGTTTCTGGGATCGGGGTTGGGTATTGTTTGTGGAATTCACTCAGGAAAACTTCGTAATTTTCCAACATAGTTAATATTCAGATATGAAAAATCTCCTACAGTTTAAATGGTGAATAGATGCTAATTTATACATATATACTTATGCTCAGAATGCCTAATTAATGATCTTCTGTGTCAGTCATGGGTATGTTAATGAGCTTCTTTTGCTCCTGTGTCATAATTGCATTGCACCTCTCCAGCTTGAGGTTGGGAGAACATTTTAGCTGTGGGTTATGCAAATGATGCAAAATAACAACAAAACAACTAAAAATTATTGAGTGATTCATAAGTTTAGGGAATGTGGAAGTATATGATCATCACAATTTAGTGTGAGTAGATGTAAAGACAGCCCAAAAAAAAAAAAAAAAAAAAAAAAGTCGTAGTAACTCCATTTGCTGAGTTAAAAAAAAGGTTTGCTTGATGTGCAGGACTATCTTTCTTTGGTCCAAACAGTCAATTCACCATCTTTTTTACCCTAAGGACAAAAAGGCTCTGTGATAAAGGGAACTCTATGAGTAGGTTTTATCCTATATTTAGATCTGTTCTATTTCTCAGAACCCAGAAGTGCAGAAGTGCCAGCTTCTACCTACCTTCCATAGTCTTTCTTTTCTCTGCCTTATTATTGTATTTGATTTCTTCCCCAAACTCTGGCATATTTTTCAGCCAGAAACCTTCCCACTTTAATCTGGCATAGTCAGGTTGGACTTGATTCCTGACGTTTCACTTTTTGGCTCTGTGACTTTAGGCAACTTAATTGACCTCTCTGAGCCTCTGTTTCTTCACCTGTAAATGGGGAAAGAATACCAGTTGTTAGAAAAGATATGAAAATGAAGCGAGTTAAAGTGTCTGAAGACCATTGCAAGGCACGTAGCAGGTGATAGGATTGCCCCTGTTTTCCCTCCCTTTTTCTATCCCTCCCTGATAAATGCAGTGGTTAATACTGCAGCATCTAGAGCTAGACTGTCTGGGTTGTTGTTTTTTGTGGGGTTTTTTTTTTTTTTTTTTGGTTATCTTTTTATTTTATTTTATTTTTTAACTTTTTATTTTGTATTGGAGTACAGTTGATTGACAATGTTGTGTTAGTTTCTGGCGTACAACAAAGTGATTCAGTTATACATACACATGTGTCTATTCTTTTTCATATTCTTTTCTCAATCAGGTTGTTACAGAATATTGAGCAGAGTTCCCTGTGCCATACAGTAGGTCCTTGTTGGTTATCCATTTTACATATAGCAGTGTACACATGTCCTGGTTCCGCCATATCCCAGTTCTGTTCTGGGACCTCAGACAAGTTACTTAGCCTTGCTGTGACTCAGTTTCTCGGTATTTAAAATGTCAGTGCTTGGCATTTAGTAAGTGCTCAAAAAAAGGCAGCTGTTATTATCTGAGAATCCAAGCAGCTGGGTGACAACAGCCCTCTGCAGATCTGTTTGTCGATCGGTGTCATCTGCTGTCAGGGTCAGGAAGCCCTTCTCCTGGGTTAGAAGCAGAGTGCCTCGGCCCTTTGTCAGGGACAGCAGGGCACACAGACGCTGGCCCTGCTTCTAGATCTTCTCTGTGTGGAGGCCATCTCCTCCGTTTCCCCTCTCCTCTACGGAGAAATCTGTCTTCTTTGTGAGAGTAACACAAGCATAGATTTGTACTACCCCTCCTGAATATACATGGCTCTCCCTGCCTCTCTGTGCAGGGGTGGAGTCTGGAATGCCCAAGCTCTCTGTTCCTCCCCTGTGTTCTCCCTCCCGCCTCCCCTCTGACAGGCTGTGGGAGGAATGAAGGGCTTTGTGCCAAACCTTTCACTTGGGGCCTCTATTTTTCCTTTCTTCTTATGCCAAAGGCAAAATAGTTGAGTTTGCTTTTGCTGGAAGTGAGGCTTCTGAAACCATTCAGCTAGCCCTGACATTTTTAAGATAACAAATTATTCTCCAAGTGGTATCAGAATGTGACTTTTCATGATCCTGATCTATAAGTGGAATGTATTGCTTGGCATTTTAAGAATGATGAAGCCGTGAATTCTAATAACTGATCCCCCCAAAAGCAGTCAAATTTAGCCCCTTAAGTTCTCCAGATATACCCACCGCAGCAAGGCTAGCACTTCACATCTAGGGTTGTGATTTACAGATTTCAAAATGCTTTCAGAAAAATTCATTTGATGCTCACATATCCCTGGCTGGTAAACATGCCAGAATACATTATTCCCATTGTACAGTTAAAAAACCGAAACAAAGCGAACAGTCAAACAAAAAACCCTAAGCTCAGAAAGATTAGGTGACTTGTCTACTAATTACATTGATAGGAAGTCCAGCGTCCTGACTGGAACTCAGAGATTTTAGACCAGTAGCTTTGGTGAATCAGAAAAGGCAAGATTATCTTGCAGTAACCAGTTGTACCTGCCCACCTCATCCCACTGGTTTAACACAACAAATGTTGCTCCTGCCACATTTCCAACTCGAAGTTCGTGGGAGAAGGGTGCGGAGGCTCTGCTCCACCTGGTCACTCAGGGATCCAGGCTGACAGAGGCTCCACCATCTTTTGACACTGCCATCTCGATATGTGACCTCAGGGTTTGCTGCAGCAGCAGAAGAAAAGGTGGAGAATTCACGGGGGCTCTTTTTCTGCTCATAGCCTGTTGGCCAGACTATCTGCATGGCCCCAGATTAACCACATGGGAGCCTGGGAAATCCTCCCATACACTCAGAAAAGGAGGAGAGCCAGCTCTGATGAGGGCCAGAAATCTCTACTGCAGGCTTTTAGGTGGTCCATTTAAAGACACTCTGCAGTACAGGGGGCCCATTTGGAATGAAGGATGCTTTATAATAAATATTGTAACAGGGACATTTTTTTTCATTTGTTTGAGAAGGATGGAAAGAGATAAAACAAATTTAAACAGCACCTGATGTATGAGGTAGTTGCCAAAAAGAAAAGGGAAATAATTTGTATTCACAATAGGTCATGTTAACATTTCCCTTTGTGTTTGTTTTAAATTTTAGCCTTATTGAGGTATAAGTGACAAATAAAATTGTAAGGTGTTTGATATATGTATAAATTGTGAAAGGATTTGATACACATATACACTGTGAAAGGATTCCCCCCATCTAGTTAATTAATATCCATCACTTCACATCTTTATCTCTTCTTTTTTTTTCTTTTTAGTGAATATTGTTCCCTTTTTGGACCTGATAGTTAAAAAATTAGAATGTTCTCCAAAAAGTAAACAGAAAACTTGTGATCTAAATGTACTGATTCTCTCCCTCCTCTCCCCTCTGTTTTATAGAGAAACTTTTAAATTAAAAAAAACTCTTCAAGTTATTCCTTAGGAAATATCAAGGTTTACTCTTAAGATATTTTAGAAAACGCATCGTGTCATTCCAAACAAGTTTTATTAACCACTCAGGTTATTTCCCAGGAAATAAGCATCTCCATGGTTTGTCCTCTCTATGTTTGGGTAATTGATGTATAGGAAAGTTGCAATCAGGGATATGAACCAGTTTGACTCTGAGCTACATAGAGGGCTTGGCTGTGGATGGCCTTTTGGTGTGAAAGATTTTAGAATATTCAGAGATAAGGATGGGACCTGTGAGCTGAACAGAAAATAAAATGGTCCAGGGCCAGCTGGACGGCGTGAGATAGTTCTCACGCAAAGTGAATCTCTTGCATCCCTCCCCGTTCCATATGGTAATCTGCCACAGAACCAGTTGCTGCCTGAATATCCTTGTGTTTGAATTGCCCTCGCCTCCAGCCAGTGGGCTCCCCTACGGAGCTTCCCTGTGGCTCCTACCCTGCTCTGTGCATTCTGGAAGCGGCCGTACTTGTCATGCGTGGAGGATCGGCCCAGTGTGAGCTCCCTACTAAACACCTATCAGCACAGCAGAAATTCTTAGAAAAGCTTTTCCACAGAAACAGAGACATGTTTTTCACCCCCACCCTTCTCTTTCAAGATGAAGTATTTTTTTGATAAAGTGAATTTTAAAACATAAAATAGGAATCCAAAACACACATGCCAACATGTGTAATTACCATCAGTAATTATCATCATCGTTGGCACTTGTATGTAAATCTCATGACGTGGGGAGTTCAGCCTTTTTCACAGGCATCACCTAGTCTCAGCAGACACATCTGAGTTTCACAGGTCAGAAATTTCATTCTCTGTACTCCAGGGAGATAAAAGGTGAAAGCGAAGCAACTTATCCGAGGTGACAGGCAGGACACACAGACAGATGAGAATGGGGTTTCCCAACTGTGCCTGGGCACGGGGGCCCACCGACACTTGTTAACAATATGGTTCCCAGGCTGCACCTCAGAACTACTGAATCCAGATTTTCAGGAAAGAGGTCCAGGAATCCTTCTTTTTACCGAGCACTGTGAATAACTTGTGCGACACACAGCAGTAACCCGATCCAGCAGAAGGGACAACTCCTCTCTCATTTCAGCCTCCTGTCACCACTGGAAGGAAAGGAAAGTCTCTAAGAGGATGAGGAAGTTAACCCCAAGAATTCAGATGCACTGTGGGAATAGCAGCTACTTCTGCCCATCCCTGGAATTTTCAAGAAAAGTACAGTTTTATGTATTTTTAAATGTCAACACTTCGTACCACTGGTTTTCAAAAAAGGCCCTGGGGACTAATAGTCGTGTCTGTAAGCATTCTCCAGGTGGTCAGAAAATGGGGTGCTTTCAGAATTTGTGTTTTTTAAATGTAACTTTTGACTGGGTAATAAATGCACAAAGTACAAAATTCAAAATGTGAAAAACAGTATATCGTGGAAGATAAATCTCTTTTCCACCCCTTTTTTTCCTGTCTCCCAGTTCCCTTTCCTAAAAGTAACCACTGTTACCATTTTCTTATGTTTCCTTCTAGTGACATCCCAAGCATATATAAGCGTATGTGAGCGAATACTTTTTTTTTAACCCAAATGGTATCCATGTTTAACATCTATGTCACTGTGTCTAATTAAATTGATACTTTTTCCTCTGATGACGCACTGATTTTGTGCTGTAGCTTTTGTAATAGAGAACGCTAAAATCCCCAGTGGCTTACCACTGAAAGTTCATTTCTGTCTTGTGCAACAGGCCAATGTGGGCATTCAGTGGACAAGCAGCGAGCTCCTTCCATCTTGAAGTTTGTCCATGGGCTTTGGAATCTTTTGCTTCCAGCTGATGGGGAAAAGAGAGAGAGCCTAGAAGATCATGGGGAATCTTGCTGGAGGTTTTTATGGGTCACCCCTGGAAATGGCACACATCATTTCTGCCCACAATCTTTTGGCAAGAACTAAGTCGAATATCTCCATCTAGCTGCAAGGAGAGCTGGGAAATGTAGTTCTTTACTGGGCAACCAATCACCAGTATCCAATCCATACAGGTGAAGGGGGGCACACATCTTTGGTGGACAGCTAGCCATTCTGCCATAGTTTTCATCCCCAAATGTACCTGGCTTTTTTTGTAATTACAGTGAGTGGGGTTTTTGACTCTTGCCATGTGGGAGGACAGTAGAGAGGTTGGTAAGGGATTTTTATACCACAGATGTGACCTGTGAGAGTTTGAGAATGACCACTTTATTCAGGAGGCCAAAGATCAAGTTCAGCTTTTGCCCCTGCTAGTACGTGAGCCCAGGTCCCAGAACTGCCCTACTGCATCTGTCTGTGAACAGGGAAATCCATTGCTCACCTGAACACTGTTTGACCTCCTCAAACTAAATGATTTCCCTATTATCTAACCCAGATAGAGCCAAGAATAGAGGGATTGCAGAATCCCCAAATCCTAGTCTACCTATAAAACAGTCTAGCAATATTCTTATTGTCCTTTTCAAGATTTAATTTAATGGTCCCTCCCCACGCCCTCCTCTCTTGCTAGGCTTGCTACACAGCAATTTTCAATTTTGTTTTACTTACAAAACTTTCTTTGCTACTAGAGGGGAAAAAAAGGAGCAAAAACAAATCAGCAATATAAAGAACTTTTGTAAGTTAAATGTTGGAGAGGGAGAAGTTCTGAAGCTGCTGGGAACATCGCAGCCTAACCTCCCTCCCGCCACCTCCTGTCAGTGGTGGAGGGATGGCTCCCTCCTCCACAGCTCTGCCTGCGTCAGCCCCCAGAATAGAAACTTTGAGATGAAGCAGTGATGGAAGGAAAAAGCAGAAGGAGGTGAGCCGCATCCTTTCCCTACCATCCAGCCCGGCCTCTATGAGCCGGTGGCCTTACCGGTGGAGCTCCGGCAGGCAGGGGAGGAAAGAGGCCTCGCGTCCCCCTGGGCATTTCCGCCTGGGTTTTCTCTTCCTTGCTGGTCTGCGTGGCCTCTGTGGTCACGGTTCCCCATGTCAGCACATTCGAAATTGCTGACTGTAAACACTGAAGGCAGCGTGCCTGCTACTGAAGAAGCCACAAGGAAAACAGCTCTGGGCAACCGTGGATGTTCTCCGTGTGACTTCTTCCCGGCTCCCAGCACTGGCCCTTTACCAGGTCCAGGGCTCTGTGGTTTGGGTGGGATGGAGAGAAAGACAGAAGGAGGGGGAAAAAGAAGGAGATCGGTCTTTTGAGATCTTTTCTTAAGGAAGTAAATATTGGTTTTCTGTGGGGTCCTTTCTTTGGGAGCTGGGACAGGAGAGGAATTCGGACAGCTGGAATGGGAGGACTGCCAGCCAGCAAAATAAGAGGATGACAACCAAGCCCACGTGCAGATGGAAGTTGGGAGCCATCGGAGTCCCGAGGGACTTCGCCAGATCTTGGGAGGAAATGCTTACCAAAATACCACTGTCAACCAAATCACCTCTTCAAGCCTCTGGGGCTGGCCCAGAGTGGCACCCAAAAGCCACGTTGGTGGGTGGTGCCCTTCCCACGGGGCGGGACTTGGCGGGATTCTGAGCTGGGCGGCAGCGGGTCTCTGGGGCCCTGTCTGGGGACTTCCACAGGCCAGGGTGTGTGTCTTTGTAGCCTGTCAAACCACAGCCGTTCACAGAGGGCATGTGGATTAGAATCCTCCATGGTCAAACCAGAAAGAGTGTGTTACCCAGCTCCAGAAAGTGTGTTAGTCTGTGTGCTTGTGCTTAAAATAGCCAGCTTCATCTTTTCTCGTAAGAACCACAATGGGAAATCAGGAAGGAGGCTCTACCTAGAACAATTCGTGACTGTATATCGAGAGCCTTGTATGTAAAAGTGATAGAGGCTGGGTTCTGGGGTGGATGAGTCAGTTCCCCAGAGAAAAAGAACTAAGAGGACAAATATATGTCTATGATATGTATGTGAGGATATAGAGATACATATATCTATGTATCCAATAGGGTATATATGCCAATAGGGGTGTGTGTGTAAATATATATATATATGAAAATAAGATATATATATATACCTTACATATGAGATAGATATATGTACACACATATACGTCATATATATTATATATATCACATATATCCTATACGTTGACAACGTGTGGGTATATATGTACATATACATATATAGGGATGTATATATAATACCCAGTCACACTAAGGAGGGCAATGCTTTACTCAAAGTCTACTGATTTAAATGTTAATCACATCTAAAGAAATAACCTTCACAGCCACATCTAGACTGGTGTTTAACCAAAGAACTGAGCACCATAGCCTAGTCAATTGACACATAAAATTAGCCATCACATGGAGAATTTGTACATTGGGAGTCGAACGTTATATTCAGATGATATGTCAAATGACAGAAATTTCTTTAGAGTAAAACATGTTATAAGTCAGGCTGTCTCATTGACATGCTTGCTGGTTTCCTTGTGACAAACTGTGCTTGGTGTAATCTCTGATCTTAATGGGCATTCATGGGAAAGAGTTCTTTTTACCTTGATGTCAGAGGAATAGCACATGGGCTAACGCAGAGCACTGAAAAAGTGGGAGTTCAATTCCTGATCCTGCCTCTGTCTTATGATAAGAGCCTGAGACTAACTAATTTCTACCACCGCTTCTGTACGTTGAGAAGCGTGTCGGTAAGGCACAGAGGCTGCATCGCTAGAGGGGAGAGTGCGAACCCTGGGATGAAACTGCCCAGGTTCAGATCCCAGCTCAGGCACTACCGGTGTGTTGTTTAACCCACCCGTGCCTCAGTTTCCTCCTATGTACAATGGGGATGACACTAATAATTTCTACCTCTTAGGGCTCTTGTGGTGATTAAATGTATTAACATATGTAAGTGTCTGCACTTACAGACACGTAGTTAGTGCCACATAAATGTTTGCTCTTATAATGATGACTTCCTGGGACTATGAAGAGATAAAGTCTGAGTAGAAGATGGAGATGGTTGAAGAAAAGTTTTCAGAAGTAGAGTATTCATTAGAACTTTGCTCTAATTCAGTCCATGTTTGAGACTACTTTCTGGTGTTGTCCTTTAGGGAATTCCGTTCATAATCCCCTTAGATGAGTTGAAACCAAGGTGGAGCCTCCTTGTATCCAATTCTGCGCTGTAGTGAATAGTGTCATGGTGAACTTCCGGGGTATTAATAATGAGCTAATACAGCTATGAATGTTAAATGTCTTGGAAACAGTTTCCTGATGAGCAAATAGCAGATGTGGCAATGGCCATGGTCTAATTGCCCGAGAGGCAGTTAAATATAGTTTTAATCCTTTTCCAAGCAGTTATTTGAAAGCTGAAATATTTTCCCCGAAAGCCCTGTCACTTGTTCTTAGATTCCCAAGTGTAGCACAGAATAGAAGGAGCGCTTGGGAGTGTGTTTCCTTCCTCTACATCTAATTTATCGCTGTAAATTGTTGGGTTTTCTACATAGGTTTTGTTTTGTATACTTCCATGTATAACTTCTTGGTGTAGAGCAGTGGCTTTTATTGTCCTACAAACTAATACTAGTTACCTTTTATTAAGATTTTCTGTGCATCAAGCACCATACTGAAGGCTTTATGTGTATCATCACATGTAATCTTCACAATAATCCAACAAAGAAGGTACCGTTATTATCACTATTTTCCATTGAAGAAACTGAGCGGTTACTCTAAGGGGTAACCCTTAGAGGGGTTACCTTGCTCCAGGTTCACCTGAATTCCAGGTGGCAGGAATACAAGAGCCCAAACACTTACCACAATCCTCTAATGTTCTTTAAGTTCCGTAAATTCACATCAGCCCTACCTTCTGCTAGGGGCTTGGGGGTGCTTTGCAAGGTGTGCGCTCAACTGTTCTCAGGTTTGTAATTCTTTTATTAAATAGTACTGAGTCCAATCTGGTGTGTTAGGAAGTGGTCATGTTCACGCTAGTATTGTTGGTGTTTCACTGAGCAGGACTTTCCCTGGGTGCCTGACAGCCAGCCTGTGTGTGTAGGTTCTCTGCTGCGGACCAGTTTCATCCCTGGAGGAGATCTGGGGACTGAGACCTAAGCCTTGGGCTCTGGCTAGCTCTCATGTCCATTTGGCAAACAGCACTTCACTACCTTGGGAGCAAGAAGAAAAATGCCATTTAAATAGCAGTTTAAAGCTAGAGGAGGGACAAGGAAGGAATAAAATTGACCCGAGATGTTATGAAAATCTCCACTGCAAATGAAAAGTTAACGTGGCCCAATTTTCATGTGTACTGTCTGTGTATTTTCAGAAAGAGTGATTCTTTTACGCAGCGGTGGTGCTGACATGTCAATGGTGAAAGTTTTACAACAACAGTCAGAGAGGTTGTGCAATGTGGAGAGTCTCCCTCTATATTTAGAATAAAACTTTGTGTTTTTTACTGCCAGTATTTGAGCTTAATTATAGCATGTTGCAACCTTTGCCTTTGTAAAGGGTGTGTGTGTGTGTGTGTGTGTGTGTGTGTATGTGTGTCTGGAGAAGTTCAGGTGCTTTTTTGTTTTCCTTTAAGCATCAGTAGGAGTCGATATATGGTATTTTAAGAAATATGCTATTTCTTGACTCTCAGTGAATTGATAAGCTCCCTGAGGGCAGGAAGCATGTTTTATTCCTCTTTTTGTAGCCCTTACCGTAGTACTTAATATTTGTTTACTTGAATAAAACCAGGGATGTCAACTTAGGCTATTTGGAAGGCTTTCATTTTGATTTTTACTTAAGTAATGCACTAATTATTCTACGGGAAATAAATTTTTTCCAGCCCGGAAACTTACATTTAAAAAAAAAAATTTGTAATTATTCATCATATTATCCCCAGAACTAGCAGCTATGTGTTTGGTCTAGTTATTTCTTGACTATTCAGGAATTACCTTTCTGTGTTTGTACATACCTGTGTGTTTAGTGTCAAAGAACAAAAAAATTACTGCATTGAGATTTTTCACATTGTCAGGCTCATTTCACAGACTGAAAAGTACTTGATTCTGGCCACAAGTCCTTCCTATCAACCATGAAAATTTGCTGAAACCCACGTTCCCTGAGTATGAAAGAATCAGCCTGGATGGTTTATCTAGAAGAATAATAAATACCACCTTGCCTTTAAAGACTTTAGTGTGAGTCTGGTGCATATATTACCTATAGCTTCTGAACGTTAACATTTTGCCGCACTTTGCACATCGTTTTAAGTTTTCACTATTGTCTGTACTGAATGATTAATTCAAAAGACATCAAGATGGAACTAAGAAGGATGAAACCAGCCCACATCTGGGGGTTATATAGTGTTCACAAAGTTTTATTGGTATTTTCCATTCTGATTCTACCATCATACCATTTGGGGAAACTTAACATTTTCTCATTAGAAGATGTCTGATGCTAAAATAGAATGTAGTTAATCAGGACTGGGGAGATGTGCAGTGCATACACTGATTAGGGAGCAATCCGCTGGCTCCTTATTACAGCTGTTAGTTCTCAGGCAACACCTTCCCCCTTTTTTTTTGTTTGTTTCATACAGTGGCTTATTAAAAACCACTGCCTGCTTTAAATGCTTTGGTATGATGTACATGGGTAGGTAGATGAAGCTGTGCTGGTAAAACCATGACCTAGAGGAATTGAAACATTCTAACAATTGAAATAAAATTTTGTTTTAGTTTTATAAAATATAGGGGAAAATCTGCCTAGGACAAACATTTATTAAATATCTATCTAGTATCAGGCTATCTAAACTCAGTGAAACAAAGTTGGTGAAGCTAAAGTTAACATGATGATTTGTTAACCTTTAAATACCTCCATGCAGTTAAAACTTTGACTTCAAATTATATCTGAAAGAGTGTTGTGGAAAATGCTGTCTTGTCTGTGGTTTAGTTTTAGTATTAAGGATAAATGTTTGACTATTAAAAAAGAGGAATTGGCATCCAGCAATCATCAATCCATAATACCAAGTATGAAACTTCCGGGCTTAAGGATACATCTTTTTAAAAGTGTTTCTTTACAAGGTTTTGGACAAAGTCACATCAGTGTATTGCTGGAAGTCATTCAAACATCTGAATTCTTTTTTTTTAATTTTTTAAAAAATATTTTCTCCCCACTCAGGTCCACAGCATTTTTTTTTTTTTTAATTTTTAAATTTTATTTATTTATATTTGGCTGTGTTGGGTCTTCGTTTCTGTGCAAGGGCCTTCTCTAGTTGCGGCAAGCGGGGGCCACTCTTCATCGCGGTGCGCGGGCCTCTCACTGTCGTGGCCTCTCTTGTTGCGGAGCACAGGCTCCAGACGCGCAGGCTCAGTAGTTGTGGCTCACGGGCCCAGTTGCTCCGCGGCATGTGAGATCTTCCCAGACCAGGGCTCGAACCCGCGTCCCCTGCATTGGCAGGCAGATTCTCAACCACTGCGCCACCAGCGAAGCCTGAATTCTTCAGAAGCAAGTAAAATGATAATTCAAATAATCTGCAGGAATAGAAAGAGTTCTTTGGAATAATTCAGTCTTTAAAAAAAAAAAATCTGGAATCAGCCATTCTTCCAAGGACCCCTTCTTCATTTTAGTGGAAGATAGTCTTTGGAGGCCACAAACTGGGCCCTAGGGGTGCTCCTTGCTACACGATCGTCATCGCTCTTAGGCCTTTCAGTTGACAGAGCTAGGAACTGTGTGTGTGTATTTTTTAAGAAAAACTGTCATGGATTTAGACTGATATTTTAAATTCAAATTTAAGATTAAGTGATTTTTTACTTAACTTTAAAAAAATTCTTCTGATAAATTCAGGATATGATATGCAAATACTTATTTAAGATGTTTTTATTGAGGTATAATTGACATACAACATTATATTAATTTCAGATGTGAAACATAATGATTTGATATTTGTATATATTGTGAAATGATCTCCACAATAAGTCTAACTAACATCCATTGCCACACATTACAGTTTCTTTTTCTTGTGATGAGAATTTTTAAGGTCTACTCTCTTAGCAACTTTCAGATATGCAATAGACTATTATTAACTTTAGTCACCATGCTGTGCCCTAAAGGGAGAGTTACTTGCCTTGGAATAATTCAGTCTTAATTGAGAAACTAAAATTTAAAAAGCAGAGAAGCGAAACTCCCCTTAATGGCCCAGGGAAATAAGAAGGAAAAAGGGAAGCCTGGGAGAGTGAATGAAACTGCCCAGAGCCGACCTCAAATCAGAAGTTCCTGGAACTTGCCTTTGTCCTTTCCTAGGACTTGGGGTGAGGGAATCCTCCGTTTTTTTAAACTTTTGCCTTTGGGCTGCAACCTAACCTTTAGTACCATGTTGTATTTCAGACTTTTTGTAGTGAATAATCAACAGATTGTGGATAATCAACAGAAGGGAGCTATTTAGCATATAAAATCTGCTACTGCAAGAAGATCTCCATTGAACATATTCTAAACAAGTAAATCACATACGTTCAGTGTAGGTATTAAATCTAACTCGATACACATCCACGCTTGGTCCTGGTTCTTTCTATTTGCATTTTAGCCCAAATGATACTCTACATAATCACGTGGATCCACAGCTGACCATTCCCTAGAATTCCAAGATTGCTGCAATGGGCTTATCTCCTTAAATAAGCTGTAAACATCCTCCTGTGCCCATTCGCCCATAGCCCGCCTCCCACCCCAGGGCTCAAATTCCACTGGCTTCCTTTTCTTCTTCCCTAATGTTCGGTTTGTTTCTTCTCTACTTCTTTTCTCTATTTTCAAAGCAGGGACACTTTACTTTTCTAGCCCCTGGCAATCTGTGGCCTCTCTAGAGCCCTTCCAGGCCCCATCAATTGTGGGTCCTCTTTATTCTTTTCCTGTCAATCATGCCTGGCTTCTCCAGTATCTTCTTTTACCTCCATATGCTGTAAAGATTATAAACATTTTCCTCTAATAGAAGAAGCTTTCTATTCTTTGATATTATATGATTGGTGGGGCAAGGTGCTATTCAAAACAATCCTATATTTTAAGTGTTTCATTTTGGAAGAATCTTTTTATTTAAGTGAAACATTCTTTTTTATTTTTGTCGGCACCCCATTTCATAGGTATCAGTAAAATAAATTTTGATTTTATATTTTTGTTATGAAATTATATGTTTTGTTGAAGAAAAAGATCAAAATACAAACACGTTTATATAAACATTTTACCTTGGCAGAAACTTAATATCAGTTGTTTTGAATTATGATGGTCATTATTCTAATATAGCAGAGCAAAAAATGTTGCCCAAATTAACCTGTCAAGCTGAAAATGCTTTGTCTCACTGTAACTTCATAGATAGCTGCTTTATTTAGCGCTGGGGAATAAAATAACCAAATCACAAGTCAGTTTTCTAATGTAACTACTCGAACATGTGTTTCTATGTAGTTTACACATACACTGTGTGTCTTTTTTACATGCGAGAACCAGAAACCCGAGTTTTTTCTCATCAGTGGTAGGAATAGATACAACAGGGGGCATACCTCAGTAAGAAAAAAGAGTCATGAAATTGTACCTTCTTGAAGTTTGCTTTAAGTCATCTTTCTGATGAGTGATTTAAATAAGATACAACCTAAGATGATGGGGGCCCAAGGGCCTCACGTCATGGTCATAAAGTAGTGGCTCTCAGCTGAGATGTCTGGTTCGTTTCTTCCAGTCAGTGTCATGACCAGATTCATCACAGAGAACTGACTTCAGTAATCACACGGTGGTTCCAGGCCACAGCTTGTTTGTAGCAGGGCAGAGGATGGGAAAGAACAAAGCTGCAGCCCTTTGTTTGTGTTAATCAGCCCATGGTTAAGTGGACATGGACTCCTGAATCTCTTAGCGTGGCTATTAAAGAAGGTAATGAAATCCTCTGGGTTGTGTCCTCCTTGATGCTATGCCTTTTTGTTTGGTGTTAAAGGTTTCTAATGGGAAGTAAGAGAGATTGGGTAATTCACTCAGTTGTATGTTTCATCCTGAAATATGAGGGCATATTAGATCAAAGGGCCCAGAAGCTAACCTTCTCTCTATATCTTGCAACTAGTGAGGTTTAGCATGTATCTCAACTCTCTAAACATACACACATGCACACAACACGTGCTGACACACATACATGCACATATCACACATACATGCACATGCCTTGTTGATGTCTGGTCATTATTATCACTCTTTCTGCCTCCAGAATTCTCCCCCAACCCTGAAAAAAGAACTCCAGTACCACCACCAGCAGTGACGGCAAATTAGGATTACCCTAGTTTTGTGCATTGGAAGAAGACTACAGCAGGACACTTGGGGAGAAAACTTCTTAATATAGTACAAGTTGAAAGTTTTATACCTAATTCATCGACCTACCTCTGTGTGCTGATGGCTTTGTTTCAGAAACTTACAGTGATAAATATATGAGTCCATGGATTATTTCGCAGAATCTACAATATGGTAGGAAAACCAAAGATTAAACACATATAACAATTTAGACTAGAAAATCTTATACCCTGAAAAGAATTTTCAAACATAGTATAAGTTATTACCAAATTCTGTAATGTGGGCAGCATAAGTTGCCAATAATGTACAGCTAAATCTAGAAATAGAAAACAAAATAAAAAAGGCAACATGTCTTTAAGAAAATGAAAGGAATATTATGTCATCATAATGAAACCCTAGACCAAATCTGCATAGTAGGGGTGGAGAGCATTTTAACGTATGATTGTAATTGAACTAACACAAATGTGACATCCAACTCATTCATCAGCATCGCTCATGATCTATATTTAACATAGATCACAGGACAATATCATTAATAACAAAGTCTGAGAATTGAGCCAACTCCTGAGTTATGTAAGTAAATCTTAATGAACAGCAGTCCCCTGGTGTTATATCTCTGTGTACTGGGACACGGCAGAAACGGAGACTGAGCTCTACTGTGCTCTTAAAGTGAAGGGTGACATGTGCCGGGCATTGCATCGTGTTGTATATGTGAAGAGAGATAAGTAATGGCATCCATGTGAAGGAATTCAGAAAGCCAGTGTGCTGGAGAGAAGCCAAGTGGGCCCCCAACGAGGGACCTAAGTTTTGGGTTCATTCATGAGGCAGCTAACTCAGGCTTAGGGGAACAATTTGCTTCCTTTCTCAGCCGACTTTCTTTGGCCAGGTCTAAAATCTACCACGTACTATTTATTGAATGCCTCCTCTATGCCAGGTGATTTACCTATATTACTGCTGCAGTAATCCTCATGGAGTTGAAGAATTACCGTCCTTTTCTACAGGTGAGGAAACCAAGGCTCAGAGCAGTTAAGTACCTTGCTTGAAGTCACATAGACAGGAAGTAAGGGGTGCAGATTCCAATCATCCGTTACTTTAGATGCCCTAGTAAACCTTGAGATATTTCTGTAGGCTGAATGTTTGTGTCCCCCAAATTCATATGTTGAAACCTAACCCCCAAGGTGATGGTAGTAGGAGGTGGGACCTTTGGGAGATGAATAGGTGAGATTAGTGGGAATGGGATTAGTGCCCTTGTAAAAGTGGCCAAGAAAGCTCCCTTGCCCCTTCCACCATGTGAGGACACAAGGAGAAGTCTTTGACCTGGAAGAGGGTTCTCACCTGACCATTCTGGCACCCTGATATCAGACTTCCAACCTCCAGGACAGTGACAAATAAATTTCTGTTGTTTAAAAGCCACCCAGTCTATGATATTTTTGTTACAGCAGCCCAAACGGACTAAGACAGATATTGTGCCGACATGACATAGATTAATTGGAGTAAATGTGGAGAAAATAAGTTTGCTAAATACAAGCGAAGGTGGTTGCTGGCAGATTAAATGCAGTATTAGTGGTTGGGGCAATGGAAGGGCGAGGAAGGGAAAGTGTAAAGGTACACCTAAAAAACAATTTAAGCAATGCAGAAGAGGTAGAGCGGGTCGGAAAAGTACAGCAGTAACAAATGATTTGGCGTGTAGAAGTGCATTCAAATTCAAGTAGTATGCAGAAGGCCCTGTACTGGTGCCTTGTTCAGACATACAGGAGGTATCAAAGCCCTCAGGAAATTTATAGTTGAATGGAGAAAAAAGACATATAATAATGTATTAAGAGCTATCATTAGAGATATTAACAGAGTGCTGTGGAAGCCCAGGAGAGAAGAGACTAAATTGTAACTGAGAGATTTGGGAAAGGATTTGTTGAGTATGGGCCTTGAAGGATAGATAGTGCTCTGGCTGGTGGTGACAGAGCCTGGGGTGGGGATAAAAGTGTGGGAAAAGGGCATTCCAAACAGAGGTCGGTAGGAACTTGATAGGAATACCAGGAGGTGCCTAGAGGATAGAGTCAGTGTCGTAAGCCAGACTGAGCCATCTTTTGGAGCATCTGGGAGGCCACGCCAAGAAGTTTGGACTTCACTCAGCCGTAGGGAGCCACGGAAGATTTCTGAGTAACTTAATGATGTCTGGAGTTGTGCTTTAGGATGATCATTCTGATGCCTCTGTCAAGAATGAAGAGACATGAGGATAGAATCAAAACTTTTACAGTAATAGTTTATACAAAAGGTAAGGGAACCTCAGCCAAGTCTGTGGCAGTGAAAGAGGAAGAAACACATACAAGAGACAGTCATTGAAGAGGTAGCATCAGAATGTGAAGAATGAAGAGTAGCAAAGAATCAGTGATGTGGCCGTGGGGGGGTCTTTCTGAGTAAAGATATCCTGTGTTCCAGGAGGGAGAGGAAGTAAAGCTGTTCATGGAATAGAGACTTAAATTAGAAGCCAGCCTTCATGGTCTGCAGTGTGGGAAGCACTACTAGTGACAGACTCTTCTTTAGTCATATGTACATCAAGGTTAGAAAAGATGACTAGGAAAATTGTGTCTGGCAAAGACAATAGCTGTACCACACGTTATAGTAATTGGGTTTGTGTATATCCGAAAGTGTTTGTGCACTGGATAGCACTGTGAGTACCATTGGCCATACATTAAAATTAGTCTCAGGACTTACCTGGTGGCGCAGCGGTTAAGAATCCGCCTGCCAGCGTAGGGGACACTGGTTCGAGCCCTGGTCCAGGAAGATCCCACATGCCGCCGAGCAACTAAGCCCGTGCGCCACAACTACTGAGCCTGCGCTCTAGAGCCCGCGAGCCACAACTACTGAAGCCCACGTGCCTAGAGCCCGTGCTCCGCAGCAAGAGAAGCCACCACAATGAGAAGCCCCCGCACCGCAATGAAGAGTAGCCCCCACTGGCCACAACCAGAGAAAGCCTGTGTGCAGCAATGAAGACACAACACAGCCAAAAATAAATAAGTTAATTTAAAAAAATTAGTCTCATTTTTAAAATTACAATACATGTAATACACATGTATACCTTTAAAATATATTCATATATACACAGATATATTACTTAATATAGATACAATAAGTGTATCTTTGATATATATAAAATACATCATATATATCTTTAAACCACTTTTATCAAGGAAAAGGTAGCCTCCATTGACTTGAATGAACTATTTTTGTTTTAATTTAGAGTTTCATCTTTTTTAAAAAAAATTTTAAAATATAGTTGATTTATAATGTGTTAATTTCTGCTATACAGCAAAATGATTCAGTTATACATGTATATATTCTTTTTCATATTCTTTTCCATTATGGTTTATCACAGGGTATTGTATATAGTTCCCTGTGCTATGCAGTAGGACTGCGTTGTTTATCTCTCCTATATATAATAGTTTGCGTTAGAGTTTTATCTTGATCCCTTGTGTAACCCTGGAGGCAAAAGGAAATTGTGCCATTGTTTCAGAAGGCAGCAGGCTATTAAAATATCTCATCCCCTTTTATAACCACCACCACCATCACTCCACTCCCACAACCATCTCATATCTCGTCACCCAGGCACGATTATAATATGCAATGTGCTAATGTAATCTGGCGTATGCATTAAAGTGTTGTTATATTTTCTGATTTTCCAATCCAGAGGTGGCTTGAAGTGTAAGAAGCCTTACTAACTGATAGTAGATGCAGGTTCTGGCCTTAGCTGGCCTCAAACTGGCTCTGTGACCTTGAGCAAATCACTTCATGATTCTGGGTCTTCGTTTCCTTTGCTGTGAATGGATGGAGTTGGACTAGGCGGTCCCTATGATTCCCCCCACCTGGAGGCTATTCTGTGCCCTTGATGCCCAGGACTGAGTACCCCTGCCCTGTCTCTCCCCATCTCTACTACTAAGTACCTACCCAAGGACTACGGGCAGTTCAAAACGTTCACTGTTAGAGTTTCAGAATATGTCATTGCCTGTATTTTAAAATCTCTTGGCCTCAGAGACCACACATAGCCCTTGGCGACCAGATTCTGTAGGGATGTAAGCGTCCACACTGGCACAGGAGACAGGAAAAACACGGAGCACTGTGTGTGTGGTATCAAAGAAGCACTTTTACCTAGAAGACAACCGCTAAATCAGCGTTTGTCTGTCTAGCCTCAGAATGCAGCAGGGATACTGAGTTGAAGTCCGTGCATCTTGATCTGTCTGGCTGGTGAAATTTTGAAGTCTGGGGAAATTGCATGAAGGCAGGAACGGTGTAATGTAATTACAGAGGTAGTTCTCCTAAATTCATCAGCAGAAAACACATCTGTGTACAGAGAAGCAAGGGTAAAAAGAGACCTTAGAAAGGAGCCAGTGAAGCTACAGGAGTGGCCGACATAAAGTCGAGTTCTTCTCTTGTTGCCTTTGAGGTTAAGTAATAAAAATGTCCCTTGACATAGCATTGTCTAGACCAGACTTTTGCCATTAACCCTTAATTCACTCTAAATTGTCACTGACGTGAGTGCTGTGGGGTTTTGTGGTGGTGGGTTAAATCTATGACTGAGGTTAAGAATAAAATATTTAGTTATAGGAAACAAGAGTGCAATAATCATTATATTTCCAGGAAGGGCAATATTTGATGAAATTATGCAGATTTTAATTCGGTACTGAAAGAAAAATATCTCTACAAAACTTTTTACTGAGTGTATCTTTCAGAAAATGTAGCTAGAAATAAAAGTTGGCAAATAGCATTTCAGCCTCTCTTTCCTTCTTGTCCCCCTTGTTTAGAAACAAAAATAAAAATGAACAAGTGTTTTCTGACTTATTTTTGGATGCTAATGGGATACAGTTGTTTGATACCTGGTAGAAACTTGACCTTCCCTTGCTTTCATCAAATAACTGAATAGACTATTGGCTCCTGAATCAGCCTCTTGGCTCTCCCAAACAAGATGAGTTTCTAATGTTTTGGGTTCTTGAAAAGCTCGACCGAAACCATGATTTCAACAGAACTTCCTTTCGGGAGGTCACTTTTTTAAAGCTATTCAATCTTAGAAATATAATATTGAGTGAAAAAAATCAACTCCCTAAAGTATAATACTCTTCTGATAAATTGCAAAGATAAGTAAAACTTTATAGATACTTAGAGAAAGAGACAAGGTACCTTCAAATTCAGTATACCTGTTCTTAAGGTAGAAGAAGCCTATAGGTCAGTGGTGAAGCCCAATCTAAATGCTGAAACAGATACTGGAAGGAGAATTTTCAGTAGGGAATGAGGTCCTAAGGATCCTTCTGGGATGGTCTTTTCAGGTCATATCCAAAACCCAACATTCAACTATAAGAACCTAAATGTTTACACAAAAACAATTTATTGAATGAAACTGTGTTCCATGACTCGATACTTCATTACCACACATGCCATAACTTCATTACTTAGTAAAGATAAAATTTGGTGTACTATTACTTACCTGCAACACATTGATTATAAAGGACAGGAAAAAAACTGAACACCATGTTTTTTATAGATCTATACACATGTAATAAAAGTGTTATATAAAAATGAAGAAAGCGATTTTAAAAAGGCTATTCAAGCGGCATTGTTGGGGGGATGGGGGCACAGATAAAGAGAAGGCCGTGGAAGTAAATATATCTTGGAAAATTTCTAAATTATTCTTTTAAAACAATAAGCCAGCCGAAGCATTGAGAATGAGTGTTAGATAAAAGAAGCACCATTCTTCCTAAGAAAGGAACGACCCCAATATTGGATGTGATGGATCTATGATGTTACAGGAGAAGAGAGGAAAGGCAGGGAATGTGGGGAGGGGGCGTCTATTGACAAGACATTGCGGAAATCGCTTTTGCTTGGTGAATACGAAGCTTCCTGAGTATTGTTTGTGGAGATACAGTCTATTGCTTCAATCTATTTCACGTAGGTTACTTATTTATAACTTTAAAGATAATTTAATATGTAAAACCTCCTCTGCTGAAATGTGGGTATTAATTTACAAGCATCACTTATTGCACTTATGGCTGATGGATTGTTATGAGTCAGAACTAATAAACTTGTAAGGATTCATAGACTATCAGTCGGGAGAGAAAAAAAAAGTGTCTGTATGGTTGCCATGTAACTGCATCTGCCGGGAAGGTTGGATGACAGGAGAGGACTGCTGGGCCCCATGTCTTGCTGAGGAAGGGGGGTGATGGGCAGTAGGGAGAGCAGTAAAATGGATGATGAATACCTTCTAATTGAGTGGATATTGGCAGCAGTACATTGACCAGGACATTAAGTGTCTGGCAAAGCGGAGAGCTTTTGCTGAACACGGTTACACCCGCATGGAAGTGCCCGGTTCTATAGTGAGCCAGGTGATGCCAAGGAAACCGGGCTTTGTTGAAACAAACCAGGCACAAGATTCAACAAGCAGAAAATTGCTATAGGCCTCAGGGTTTATTTTCTCTTTGCAGATAAAGAATCTTGCACTCCATGTTATGTTCCAAAGTGGTGTTAGGGCAAAGAGGTTTAGAAAAACAACGGCGGCAGCCCGCCAGATTTCCTTGCCGCGGAGGAAAGCACGCGGGAAGAGTTGAGTTGGGTGTTTTCTCCAGCCCTTTGGAAGGTGAGGTCTCTTCTTCCCACATGCTCTTAAGTGAGGGGTAGGGAGAGCCACGTGGTTCATAGTTGTCTTTGGATGGAGGTAGAAATAGGAGCCGAAGAGCCCCCGCTGACTTCCTCCCCTCCCTCTTTCCGAGAGTACGATGGGTGAGGAGGAGGAAGGCGAGGGGCGTCTGCCTTCTGATTAAGGGAGGCTGAACACACAGCCCACGGTCGGCTTTTTTACATGTTAATCTGTATGTTCAGTTGAGAGAGGAGGATTTCTACTTGCCTTTTCACACAGCCTCCCATTTCCTTTTCTGGTTTTTCTCCATTTCTTCCCTTCCTTCTCCCTCCCCCACTCAACACATTCACACACACACACACACACACACACACACACACTCACAAACATGTTCACAACACACTCTCTCTCTCACTTTCTCTCTCTGGGTTTCCCCCTCCCTGCTTTGCTAGCTCTTGGTTTTCAAACAAAGCCCCAGGCTGACCTCAGGAAGTAGAAGGACTCTGGGTTAAGAGTTGCCTATTACTGTAATTGTTTATTAGACCTGAAGTTTGATTGGCCAAATTGGATTAAATAAATATTTAACAGGCAGAAGCTGTCCTGTCTGGGGACATCAAAGGACTGTGACAGACTCCGCCACCGGCCCTGGCCTCAGGCCTGACGGTACAGCGGCTACGGCTGCCTTTTACAGGCAGGACCCAGGCCTTAACCAAAAGACCCCTTTGGGGTTCTGTACAGATAATGACGTATTCTGTAATAACCTAAGTGAGAAAAGAATTTGAAAAAGAATAGATACATGTATATGTATAACTGAATGACTTTGCCGTACACCTGGAACTAACACAACATTGTTAATCAACTATACTCCAATACACAATAAAAATTTTCAAAAAATTCACATTTACAAGAAGGAAGGCTCTTCAGTGTAAAATGCATTCTGTGTTGGATGTCTCTCCATCCTGCCCCCCAGCCACAAAGACACACCCCAGGGCCCCTTACTTTGCTCCTTTTAGGAAGATGTTTTGGGGTGTTTTAGTTGGTCTCTGACGGCAAGCTATAGAATACGGAAGAGTGATACATTCATTTTACCTCAGAAGATAAAGAGGTTCACTCTAAGGAGGCTTATGGGCTGGGCCTGAATGGAAAAAGCCCACAAGGAAAGCTCTAGGGGCAAACCACGCCCTCTCAAGGGTCACGTGGTCTATCGTCTGTCCTGTCTGTGTACTATCTCTTTCTCTCATTTGTTTTCCTCCCTCCCTCCCTTCTTTCCTTCTTTCCTCTCTCAACCTCTCTATTTCCTCGAAGTAATTTCTTTGCAACCCGATCTTCCCACGTGGCTCGCCCCAGCTCCTGGCCTCTCTCTGTGTTGCTGTCCTTTGGGTTCTGCTGCCACTGCTGACTGCATCTCTTTCTCTACATTCCCCGATAACATCTCCCAGAGTCAGAAGCTGATGGAGCAAGTTCAAGTTCATCTTTCAAGCCAGACCATGTCATATAGAGACCGCAGGCTTTCCTTTGATCGGGTGTTCCTCCTTGGTTCCATCAGCTATGACCAATGAAGCTACAAATTCTTGTAGAATCTGGTCGCTTCACTTAAAATGGAGATATGGGAGATCAACACTGCTGGTGAAAGCATTTGAAACTATCAGTAGATTAGGTCTATGAGTATCACAGTATCTTTTCCAATGGTTTGTCACTCATGCAAACCTCCTTTTAAAGGGACTTTGGGTAACATTTTTCTAGAAGTAAAGATTATTAGTTGACGATACTTATTTGGAATCTGTGACGATTTTAGCTTTTTGGTTGACATTTCCTTGGCCTAGCAGAGACTTGTTTGGAAAATAGTGTCTCGGCCCTCCGTATCCGTGGTTCAGCGTCCGCGGATTCAATCAACAGTGGATCCTGTAGTCCTGTAGTACTTATTGAAAAAAAAATCCACATATAAGTGGACCCCTGCAGTTCAGCAGTTCAAACCCATTGTTCAAGGGTCTACTGTATTTCCATAGCACTTACCTATTAGGTATTCTAAGTAATCTAGAGATGACTTAAAGCATACAGGAGGGGCTTCCCTGGTGACGCAGAGGTTAAGAATCCACCTGCCAATTCAGGGGACACGGGTTCGAGCCCTGGTCTGGGAGGATCCCACATGCCGTGGAGCAACTAAGCCCGTGCGCCACAACTACTGAAGCCCTTGCGCCCTAGAGCCCATGCTCTGCAACAAGAGAAGCCACCGCAATGAGAAGCCTGCGCACCGCAATGAAGAGTAGCCCCTGCTCACAGCAACTAGAGAAAGCCCGCGCGCAGCAACAAAGACCCAACGCAGCCAAAAATAAATAAATCAAATAAATAAACTTTAAAAAAAAAAGCATACAGGAGGATGTATGTAAGTTGTATGCAAATACTACACCATTTTATTTAAGGGACTTGAGCATCTGTGGATTTTGGTATCCACAGGAGTTCTGGACAAATCCCCCATGAATATCGAGGGATGACTGTATAAATTAAGCAATGACAATTTAACCATAGGGACAGAGGGTATATGGGAAATCTCTGTACCTCCCCCCTCAATTTTGCTCTGAACCTTAAACTGCTCTAAAAAAATAAAATTAAAAAAAATTTTTTTTTAATCAAACAAAAAAATTCAAGCATAGGAGAAAATTAGTGTCATGATCAGAGAAATAAGAACAGAATACCTTTTATTTACATGATACTTTTCTTAAGCTTGGTCAAAGGAAGGCAGTCAAAAAAGCGCTATTCAAAGAATTAAGCAAATCAGGAAATTGTTTCTAAAGTACTTTTTTAAAGTTCTTTTCACTCTTCAGAAAGTGATTCCAGAAACAGGGATTACTGAAGGAGACTACATGGGAGGGTTTTTGACGCTGTGAAGATGTTTAAGTAGGAGGAAGATAAAGGCCCCTGATGAAGAGAATGCCTTCCATTGACCTACACAAATATCCAGAACTTCAGTTAGGTAGAAAAAAATTAGAGCAGGTATGGGGACATGCTCCAGAACATCGTATTCAAAAGTGATAACGTAATTAAATATTGCATAAAATAGCAAAACATAAAGTGGAAAGCATTTTAATATGTCTCCGCAGTTCTAGGTGGTACAAGGTCCAAAGAAGAAACGGCAGATGAAACCCAGTCACGATCAAGTAGTATCTTAGCCTGCTGGTGAATTTTAGTGCCAAGAATGACAGGCTTGCTCAGGGAAGAGGAAGTTGAAGGCAGAACAGCAGGGCTTCATGGCCCCCGGAACTTGGGGCATGGGTTAGTGCTCTGCTATCACCAGCTTGAGATTCTTCATTTTTTGATCAAGGGGTCCTGCATTTTCATTTAGCACTGGGTCCTACAAGTTGCATAGTTGGTCTCACTGGAATTGGAGGTTGCTTCACAGCATCTTGGGACACAAGAACCATAACCTAAGTGATTCCAGGATAACAAAGGAAAACATGGACTCATCTTCCAACTCTGCCACCTCACTTCTTCTTTAGAGAACTAAAAATGGGACCGTAGTTGCCCTTCTGACTGCTCCGTTCACACAGCCTACAACTGGGCAAGCCTTGAAAATTCCTATAGCACTGACAAAGCCTTCAATTTCATAATTAGAAATCAAAAAAAGAAGATCATGGAATCAATTAGTAATATGGTAACCTAAGTGATGGACATACTAACGTGTGGTTAATCAATGAACAGTGTAAAGGTCTAGCGTCCCATTACTCCCCATTTAAGCAGAAAAAGGGACTTAGAAGGACAGAGAAAAGGGAAAGTGACATGAAGGGGAGGAGGTTACGGTGGGGGGGACGGGGACAGCACACAATGACGTGTCTTCACCGCTTCGCAGTTTTTGCCTTTACCTCTTCCTTGCTGCTGTGTTTGAGTACTTGTAATTGACCCTTCAGTCCTGCCGACCCTGCTTGCCTTAATTGATCACCATGTCTTTTAATATGGCAGTTTCGTAAGGAGGGAGCTTAATCCCTGCGGGAATGGCTGTTTCGTATCTTCAAGATGGCGAGACTGGCCTCTCCTCCCTTGCACCCTCAGTCCGTCTTTGTACTAGTGAAGGTCCAGCGCAGGGTCTTCCTCAACCCCTCTGTCAACTCAGGGTACGAATTCGGGTCCACAGACTCTGCCTGGAAATGTGTTCTGGTGGGACAACTCTTTTGGTCACAGAGCTTTTCATGGGACGGGATAACATGGACTTCTCTCCTTCGGTGTGACTCCTTTGATTCCACTTAAGAAGAATAGTAGGCCTCTGTCTTCCACCTGATTAAAAGGATCTCCATTTCTACTGGAAGAATGTCTGTTGTAGAAACCATTCCAGCAGCTTTACTCTGTGAGAGCCGTTAGTGTAGGAGAGACACCTTGTCTAAGACAAGGCTTGAAGACCTTTCACCTCTACAACCAGGGGAAGGAGGAACAGGCGATAGCGGATAGTGGATGCTGGCCCATCCCCACGTGGTCACCTGGCTGGGGCCAGGCTGGGCATCCACGCCAGACTTCCTTACAGCCAATGGGTCTGCAGTTCCAAACTCCATCAGATCTAATAGCAGAAAAAGTACGTGCTCTCTTCCTCCACTTCTGTCTTCTCTGTTGGCCTATAGCATGATTAAGTGTCTAGCATCTTGCAAAACAAATGAACAAATTTAGCTCTTTCCTTTCCTCCTTAAAAAGAACACAATCAACCGAGACTGTGGCATAACAACAGTTGACTCGTAGTTGCTCCTTGTGCCTGAAAGCCAAATATACTCCAGCAAACACAGCCTATGCCTATATATTATGTACTAATAAGTGCTGTCCTGATTGTATAGATGCTAGTGTATTTGCGTTTCAGCTGTTCCCTGAGATAAACTATCACATCTGAGTAGTGATACAACATTAATAGAGGAGCTGTGATGGCTTGATTCTAACTTCAGTGTTCTAGAACACTCCCTGGTGACTAGAGTTATAATGGCTCTGTTTTACTAGCCTCCAAGTCATGATGGATGAAATGTGGGCAATTTCTAGTCTAGAGAGTGCCAACTATCCAACTTCAAAGAAAATAGCCCTTTGTGGTGATTAGCAATGCCAATGGCTAACCAGCATCATGGGCAAATGAAATTTCATTATCATCTAGAAATTTCATTTTGCTTTTTAATGCAGTTTTTTAAAAAAAATATTTATTTATTTATTTGGCTGCATCGGGTCTTAGCTGCGGCATGTGGGCTCTTTGTTGACGCGTGCGGGCTTCTCTCTAGTTGTGGCGTATGGGCTCAGTAGTTGCAGCACGCAGGCTCTCTAGTTGTGGCATGAGGGCTCTGGAGCGCACGGGCTTAGTTGCCCTGCAGCATGTGGGATCTTAGTTCCCTGACCAGGGATCGAACCCGTGTCCCCTGCATTGGAAGGCGGACTCTCAACCACTGGACCACCAGGGAATCCCTTAATGCAGTTTTTTACTGTACTGGACGTTTAGCGTTGCTGCTAGAAAGGAACAACACTACTTGATATAACATTTGATTTTTCTCTCCTTTCCGGTCCACTCATAACAAAGCACCAAAATGATCACATGGGAAGTGATCTACCTCAACCCTGCGTTTTGGGGGCCGTTGGACAGTTTCCCATTATCTTGCTTATGTCGTAGTCTCTAACTCGAATAGTTTTTTAATATACCTCCTTGAAATCCGGAAGTTACCTCTGACTCTTTCCTTACTGTCCTCATCTGTTGTCAAGTGTTGCTGATTGTACTCACCGTTGCTCCTCACATACGTTGCCTCCTCTCCGTACCTGTCATTCTTGCTGCAGTTCAGACCATCTCTGGTCCCCTAACCTGTATCAGTAGCTTCCAAACTGCTTTCTCTCCTGCATTGGTCTTCTCTGGTCCACAGATGCCCCCCTCCCTTCTGAGTCCCACTATGTCACTCCTAGCTGGTCACTGCTTGCTCCCAAACTCTCAGGAGCTCTCCGTCGCCCGCGGACAGAGCCCGGATGCCACCAGAGCCAGTTGTCGACGGTGCTCTGTGATCCAGCCGCCATGCTGCCTTCATTGGCCTGGTCGCCCCCAGACATGGCTGTTCTTTTTCTACGCCTTGCCTCCACAGCCTCTTTCCAGTGCTTTCGTTCAAGCTGTTTCCTCTTCCTGGAGTGCCTTCCCCTAATCTTTACAGATCCCACCCTGCCCATCCTTAAAGATCCATAGCTTCTTCAGGAAGCCTTCCCTTATCCCTCCAATAGGAAGGCATTTCTCCTTCCTCTTCACGCCCATCGCCATTTATTTGTTTCTCCTAACACTCCTTACTTTCTGTATTATTTTTATATATTTCCTAGTAGCCCATAAACTACCTGAAGGCAGTGTCTAAGAGTCATCTCTGTTCCATCCAGAGAGCTTTGTATGGGGCCTTAAACAAATACGGTACTTGTCAATGAATATTTGCTAAATTAATAACTCCATTTCCAGTCTAATCAACGAATGGCTTTGGAGTTGATTATTAAATGAAACTATGTTTTAAGTTAAAAGAAAGTTATTATGGGCATCACGCTGATGGAGAAAAAAGGTATCAGTAAGGAGAGAGGAAGGCTAAAATGAACCCTATGGTGTTGGATCAGGATCAGAGTAGTAGCATAAACTACTATCTATGTACACAGAGAGATACAGAAATATACATATATGTATATAAATGGGTTAATATGCATACATATATTACCTAGCTCTATCTGCTGAGAAGGCCTAGAAACGAGAAGCTCACTCAGCACCCATATCTTGTTTCTAAACACCATTCTCCAATAAAAGGAACCAAGCCTCCTTGGAGAAGCAGTTGTTTTTCAGGCCTCAGGCAGGGGAAATACAAAATGAACCTGGAACATCTTAACAGTGCCAGCAGATAAGGAAATACTCCCCTCAAAAGACAAGGGCTGGTCAAAAGAACACAGGAGTCGATGTAAATGTGTTCCTAGTGACCAAACCTGGTACAACTTGGGCAAAAAAATAAAGATAGTACTGACTTTTAACCCATAGAATAAAATAAATATCCAGGAGTCCAGACTGATTAAAAAAAAAAAAAAAAAAAAACATGGGAGAAGTGACAGCTCTTCCTTAAGTAGAATTCCAGATAATAAATATGGAAGGAAATTGGGAAACAGAATCACCCTTAGGCAAACACCACAGTAACGATTATTTCAGGCAGGAACCACAGATGGATGCTAAAATTAGTGGGTAACATTTGAGGAGAAACAGGATTCGTATAGTGTCAGCATATCCCCCTCAAGATACTTTGTTACTACACAGGGAAAGATGGTGAAACTTTACAGTGGAAAAACAAGCAGGCACTGTTCTAACCAAGTGATCAAGGCAAATACCACCAATGATAAGCCATAATGACATCGTGAACCCCTTGATACGATGCACTGAGAAGAACACAACGTCATTTTTGTAGTATGCTTGCTAAAAAGGCATAAGTTCATTCAAGTCATGAAAATACATTAGGCAAACCCAAACTGAGGGACCTTCCACAGAATAACTGTTCAGTACTCTTCAAAAGTGTCAAGGCCAAGAAAGACATGGGAAGACGGAGGAATTGTTACAAACTGGAGAAGACTAAGGAGAGATAACAACTGGATGCAATGTGGGATCATCTTAGATAGAATCCTGCAACAGCAAAAGGATATTAGTGTAAAAAATGGTGAAATTCTAATAAGGTCTGTAGTTTAATTAACAATATGGTATGGATGTTAATTTCCTGTTCCTGATAATTATACTATGGTTAAGTAAGACATGAACATTAAGGAAAGCGACGTAAAGGATAAGAAGGGCTTTGTACTATTTTTGCAACTTTTCTGTAGGTCAAAAAATAGTTCAAAATTAAAAAAAAAAAACTTTTTAAAGGGAGGCTATTAGCGATTAATATTGTAAACATTTCTTTAATCCAGAGAGGATCCAAACTACCTTTAAAGAAAGTTAAGCAGTCAAACGTCCTTTGTATTCTTTCTAGTCATCATTCTTTTCCATGTCTTACATCTCTCGTTTCCACTTGTTTCTAGATATATGGGTCTGACAGCCTGTGCAAAAAAGCTCTTTCCTTCTGGTCAGAAACTACAGAACATATGCCATCTCTGTATGTGGATGTTTGGGTTTTCCAGCTGACCGGGGCTCTGTCTGAAATCTCTTCTGACAACGTGTTGCAAACAGCAGCATTTTCTCCTTTGCCTGGACCCTCCCATCACCCTGGGAAGTTCTTTAGCAAGGGCGGAGGCGGCCCTCTTTGTTCCTTGCTTTCTCCATCCTCCTGTTTCTTCTTGCATCGTGACTTGGTGGAGTGCTCAAGATGGCACCAGTCCTAAGATGACTGGACTGGTACAATATTCACCTCCTTTGCCCTCTGTGGATTCTCCTTTTCCAGTGAACCAGTCGACATACTTTTTTTCAAAACATTTTATTTTGGAAATGTTCAAACACACAGAAAAATAGAGAGACTATAATAAACCCTTTGTGAACTTGTTCTTCACCAGACAGGTACCATTTCCAAGGGTCATCAATGGTCTCTATTCTGCATGCTGAGGATGAAGGTGACAGCACTGGCCCCAGTTCTTACACTTCATTCATACTTATTTTTATACTCTTAGTTTAGGGACAATGCCTTGTTTCTTGGCCACTTTATCTTATCAGTAGGAGCAACTGCTCCAGTGAGGGTTCCCCAAAGTCCTCTCTCCCACCCGTTTGCACAATGCAGATTGAGGTCATTTCTGGGGTGGCTAATGAAAGAGGGACCTCTTTAAACGTTTGCTTAGGGGCCCAAATTTAATTTATGCTTTTACTCTAATCTTAAAGACATTTTTTGCTCTAAAGTCTGATCCTTCTAACAGAAGCTGAAATCGTGTTTTGCTGATTGTGCGACTAAACCCTGAAGGAAAAAGGGTAATGAAAGGTCACCAAACCAGAGTTCTTCGAGTTGTTAATCTGGGTTTTTCCATCATCAGTAACTCAGGTTTAGGAATCTCAGGTTTTATTCCTAACAAAGCATTCCAGCAATTTTTGGTCATCAGAAAGTGATGATCTAAATGGATACTGAAATGAGATGAATAAGATGCTCATTTCCTGAGGGTAAGAGAGATTTTCACATCTGTATCCAAGTAGGATACCAAAGCGTGAAAGCCACACCTCTTTGAGAGAAGTAGTATTTGAGAGTGAAACCTGCCAGATGATGAAAGTATACTTTGCGATAACTGACTTCAGTGACTTTCATCATCATCTAACAATTTTACAATAGAGTATGATTTTTATTTCATGGTGGTGAGAAGGAATGCCATTTCTTGGTTCAGGATAACAGAATTCAAGATGCTTACATGGAGAGAAAATTTCATGTGTTACAAATTAGAAAAAAAGTGAAACATTTTTATGTAAATAACATGAAAAGTAGAGATCTCAGAGATGGATCTTTATATATTTTAAGTTAAAATAGCCTCTTTATGTACACACAAAGAAGCAATCAAGAGAAGAGGAATATCTTTGTCCACCTGGACTGTTGCCTCTAATTTGATCATCTCAGACTTGCTATTAACGGCATGTTCTCTTTTACCATACTTCTCCATCTTTGCAGTAGAATTTCTTTCTGAGATTTTAGTACAATTCCGCTGCTGTCTCTGGATGAGAGTGACGTTATGGGAGCCCAGAGATTTTGTGAGTTTCTGTGTCTGGGGAGAGATAAAGAGAGTACGTTGAAGTCGTCTGGGGTCAGTACCACGTTTTTTTGATTCCATGGTGATATTCAAACACTAAGAAGAAAAAATAAATTAAAATGTAATGTTTCTGCAGAGTGGAGATGGGAGAGAGTTCATGTCTTGTTGAGAAACAGATCTAGCATTCCTAGAGACATTAGATTCTGGAAATATAGCAAGGTGGTGTCTCAAGACAGAGTTATAAGCGAGTCTCCTAAATATATTGGTCTATCATCTTTTGCAGGGCTCTTCTTTCCTAATAAAGGGAGGTAGTAATCAACTACCAAGCCAAAGAAACTAAGCAGCTGACCTATAACCAGCAACAGGGTCAGTAACTTAGGACCCTATGAGTTTCAAAAAAGTTACCTACGTTTTAATAAACTAGGGAAGCATCTAAATAGTTTTAGAAAGCTTTTCATCATAAATGTTTCAAATCTTTAAAAATTATTTTGGCACTTAAAAGATGTAGCCTCAGTGTGCATGTGTGTGTGTATCTTAAATGAAATACTTCATTCCCCGAAGTGCAGGATAAGCAAGGCACTTACTATTAATTTTCAGAAGGGTTTTACCATAGTGCACTCACCCGTATTTCCAGGCCTGAGATGATGAGGCAATTCCGTGAATGTTAAGTCAGGAAACCAAGGAGAACACAAAGAACCAAATACACCATTCCCTGCTTATGTAAACAGTAGTACTTGACCTGACGTCAGCAGTTACGGACACTGAAAGCTCCTGTCCTCGTGAGTTGCCGTGACTGTTCCCAGATAGGCGGAGGTACAGGAGTGCGGGCCTCCCCGCAGGCGGGGCCGTACAGCCACGCTGCTCGCCCCGTGCAGCTTCACTGCCCGGTTCCCCACCACCTGGAGCCTGGGGTGTGGGAGCTGGAGGTTTTTCTACAGCAGGTGCAGCGAGTAACAAAAAGGCAAGTCAGGGGTGCAAGGCCAGGTCCTCTGTTGTTCTGGGGACTCAGTGTATGCTGGTCTGGAGGCTCCACAAACGTGCTTGCAGATTGACTACTTTTCAGCCTGTTAATTACCTTTCCGGAACCCTGTCGTGGGCAGAGCTCACATGGGCCGCAGACCGCCTCCGCACTCCAGCGCCGTCCGCCTTGAAGGGAGAGCTCTATCCTTACGCCCACTGGATCGGGGCTGCCGCAGTCTAACGCTGACGGCAGCTCCGCTCCAGCTTGGCTGTATCCCTTGTGCCAGGAACCTCGGGGAAGAGACAGGGATTTGGCAAAACTCCTGGCAAATGGACGGCTCCCCAGTGAGCGCCGTGCGTAGCGTTTCTTAGCGTTGCCAGACATCCACCGCTGCCTTCTCCCGCTTCCTCGGGAAACAAGGGCCATCGCGGGGCAGATTTTACAATGAAACACAGAGAAAAGTAAAAGAAACCGAAGCCCAGAACTTAAAAATAGAGGGTTTCCCAAAACTTTTGCTTCTTGAGTGAGAAGTAAATTTAAATCTTGTGTCTGATTCCCCTGATCTTTCCGACTTAGCTGAGGCAGAAAACCAATCCATTGCCTTATCGACTGGGCTCACCAGCCCGAGGTTGGGGACCCACCGTCCTCTCTGAAGCAGGCCTGCCTTCTCTCTGCTGCTATATTATCCCTCTATCATTTTTTGCGTGCTCTCTATTGCCTTTGATATGGTAATGCTCTTGCACAAGAAAAGCCTTTTTTTTTTTTTTCTCCTTAATATGAGCGCTTAAGGAATTAAAGGTGAGTGAGAGGTGCAGCGTGTTAAGAAGGATGGCAGTTTGTCATTAAAAAATAAATAAGTATACCCCTTGGAATAGAAAAAGAAGAAAGGAAGATAAAGGGAACCGCAGTGGGAGGACAGGCAGGTGTCTCTCGGCGGAGGCAGGAGCCCGGGTTCCTAGCAGGCTCTCTCACGGCCCTTTAACGTTGCGCACGTGCTCCCCCCCGGCCCCTCATTGATTTCCCTCTGCCCTCCGAAGACCTGGCTGCAGTTAAGCCTTGTGTCCTCCACGTGATGCCGAGCCGAAATCAGATTTTCCTTTTAGTTGTTCGATCAAATTTTCCTTCCTAGAGCTTCGAAGGCACACTTGGGACCATCTAGTCATTGCCTCCCCACACTGAACTGCTGATACCTTTATTGGATTGGCCTAGGGTTTCAGAGGACTGCGTTTAACGTGCAGTGAGCCGCAGCAATGCAAACAGCCCCAGTGTTTAAACAAGCATCCATTAGGCCAGGAAACAAGGCGGTGCCAGCCCATTTGGTGCGCTGTAGTGCTGGCAGCTTGCGGTGCGGAGGGCAGCCGGGGCGGGAGGCCGAGGAATTGCAGTGTCAGAGAAAGAGCAGCTTCTCTGCGGAAGAGGGGGCTGCGGGGTCGGGGGAGGGGGAGGGGGAGGGAAATGTGGCTGGGGACATGTGCAAAGCTCATTAATATCTCATTATGTTAGAACTGCAGTCTCCCCGCAGACAGGCGTTAACATTTGCGGTGCCAGAGGAAGAGCTGTGGGAAAGCAGCACTGACCGCCCCCCCCCCCCCACTTTTTTTGCAAGCCCCGGCAAGCTCCACACACTTGTGTTGCACCGAGGGAGTGGTGGTGTTGAATTTGTGAGGGAAGGCTGCGAGCAAACTCCTAAGGAGCGATAGGGACCAATGCAGTACAGTGAACTGAGACGGAAAACTGTAGAGTTTGTAAATAACAAAGTGACCAGCTTTCCAAGGTGCCGGCAAGTGATGGAGAGGGAGGAGTGTTGACCTGAAGCCAGGCAAGGGAGACAGTGGGTCTCAGGTATGAGCCATCCTAGAGCCTGGGTGTGTGGAATGGTAGATAGACATGCTCCAGATTCAGACCCAGGCCTCCCAGAGAGTGCGGCGCTTGTCCCCTGAGTTTGCCCAGGGCTCCCTGGGATCAACCAAGGTAGCATAAGGCAGAGAGGAGACAAATGAGGAGCAACGAGAAGAAAAGAGGGCAGGGGGATTCAGCCTGTGGGGTGTGGGAGGCTGTATTCTCAGCTGCTGCCACCTGCCCTTACTGGTGTGGGTGGAGCAAAGGGAAGGTGATAAAGCAGATAGAAAGAAGGTTCTGTGTGTGCGTGTGTGTGGGGTGGCGGGGGGGAGGGGGAGGTTTTGCTTTCTTCGGATCCGACCTGGCTGGGTCCAAACCCTTCCAGGCTTCACCCCAGGGATTATTAAATCCCCGTGTGCCATAGCTCTGTAGCTCTGGCCGGAGCTGGACCCTGCACCTCACTCACCCCCGGCAGTAACCCCAGGGGCTCCAGCACTGAGACAGCGGCCTCATGGGAGGAAAAGTTGGAGCCATGTTCTGTAGAAACTACAACTTTCCTGCAGACACTTAATTCTGTTCTGTTAAAGGATCAGGTGTTTCTCTCTGCCCTGAACCCTTATGTGTCCTCTATCCAGAAGTGAAAGGTGGGCGATAGCCACTCTAGCAAAGAGTTACACGACAGAATGGACCAAAACACAGTGGTGTGTGGATTTTGTATCATGAAGGCCCCTTAAGGTAATTCATGTTCCAGTCCTTTGAGAATATCCCATTTCTGCCTTTTCGTTTTGTTTGTTTTGTTCTTATTTCTACCTTAGAATTTTCTTTCTGTGAACGTCCAGCATTCGGGTTCTGTTTCTAGCATAAGTGGACACGGACACACCCAGAGGTCCACAGGGACGTGGCCCATGGACATTCAGCCCACGTTCTGGAAGCAGTGACCAGAGGAAGGAGTACGTAGCCTTGATGGATGTCCTAGGAAGTGACAGGGCCGTCTTTCAAGTATGGTTTGTGAAGACCTTTATGGTCACACTTCGTTCTGACTTAACACAATATTCCATAAAAATATGGATTATCCATTAACTTACAGAAAGGCAGAAGAGTTAATTTCATCATTGAAAGCCATTTGTATTCCTTTTGGAAAAAAGAAAAAACAAAACTAGAGTCCTGTTGGCCAGTAGCTTGTTATGTACAACGGTGCCTGTAACGAACATCTAAAAATAAATGTATTTGATCATCACAACCAGGTTTATTTAGGTTAGAAATACAGTTATGGCTACAAATGCTTCTGAGGAACATTAAACAAGGCTTTTTACAGTGTGGCCTCTATAGTAAAAATAGTCAAATTCAGGCTCTGTGTATTAAAATCTATTATTCTTTCGACTATGCAGCTTTGACAAATCAAGCAAGAGTCATAAGAACACAGCTAGGAAATAGTTCAATTGCTATACTTTCATAGCCATATATAAGAAAAAATATGCCTTATGCTGTTTACATGTTGACTTTCCCAAGCTTGATTCCATTAAAAAATAAAGCAGGACAAAAAAATGAAGAATTGTTACAAACAGTAGACTACTTCTAGACTTAACTTCTGTATGTAACCACGGCAGGTCCCTATTGTGGGATGTATGACATCTCACAAGATCTTGCCTGTTTTAGACTCACAGACTTAGAGAATGAACTTATGGTTACCTGGGGCAGGGGGGAAGGGGAGGGGGGAGGGATAGACTGGGAGTTTGGGATTGACATGTACACACTGCTATATTTAAAATAAAATGCCTTTCCATGAAAAAAATAAATTAAAAGAAGTAGAATAAGCATTAAACACTTAAAAAAAAAAAATTTGCCTTTTTTTCCTGGGCTGCTCCTGTCCCTCGATCCTTTTCAGTGGCCTGAACAAGACCCTCACAGATTTGTGTTCTTCACCCTGTCATTTCCCAGCATCTAAACTTTTCCATCTTAGATTCTTCTGCTTTCCTTTCTAGGAAAGAGAATGGAAGTTAAGTTTCATCCAAACTTTCTACCTAACCAAAAAATTATGGCATCCAAATTGCCCATTTGAGGAGAGAAGGAGAGTGATATAGCAGAATTACAGTTCAAAGTAAAATGGGATTTCAATTTCCATTAAAAAGAAAAAGTGAATTCCTAGCTCCTTTCAGGCTTTTGCCATGAATAAAAACTTAAAGTGAAATATCAGAAAATCAAGGATGAGATGGAACCTAAAGAGACGTTTCCTTCCCTTTTCATCCCCCTTCTTCAATGGAGACCATATCTAAATCGTCCCAGATGGCTGTTCTATCTTTAAAGATCTCCAGAAAAGGAGATTCTACCACCTCCTCAGTAACCCATTCCAGCATCTCTTGTTCTCCTCTCAGCCAGAATACTTTTTTTCTGAGAGCCCTAGGAGGAAGAAGAGATATGCTAGCCTAGGTTGAGGGACTTGGGCTAGTCCTCTCTAGGATTCTACCCCTCAGTGGACAATCCGAGGCATGGGTAATGTCTTTCTTCAGTAAAAAAAAGTTGTTTTTCTCTAATCTTTAGCTTTATATTAGTGAGCTTCTTGGGGGCCCATGGAAAATCCTCTAGAGGGCCTGCTGTTTACAGACCCCTGTCCTAGGTAAGAGGACGGGCAGCAAGGAAGTGTATTCATTTCAGTCTAAGAGAAGAACAAGGTCACGCACAGCTGCAGAGCTGACCATCTGTACTGGACAGACTTGTTCATGCACTCACTCACTCACTCATTCATTCTTTCATTTGGGAAATACTTACTGACCTCAACCATGGGCCAGTCCCTGTGCTAGACACGGGGCACAGGCACATCAGTCAACAGTGTGGACTAGGTCCTTATCACCAGTGAGACACCCTTGGATGGGGGAAGAATACCAAGTCAAAAGTAAGAAGCATAATGGTTATAAGTTGTGATAAGGGGTGTGAAGGAAATAAAACAGCGATGTGCTCGGGCATAGGTGGGGTTATGCTCACTGAGACAGCATGGCCGGGGAGTTGATACTTGCGCTGAGACCTGAAGGATGACCAGGAGCTCAGACGAGCAGGTTCAAGGCAGAGGGGAAGCTGGTGCAGATGCAGAGGAGGAGAAGAGCAGGGGGAGAGGCCCGTGTGGCCAGAGCGCAGTGGAGGAGGGAGGCTGGCCTGACATGGGCTTGGAGACACCATGTCATCCAGCGATTCCGGGCCATGAGGGTGACTTTAAGAGAATGGGAATCTATAGAAGGACCTTAGGCAGCAAGACATGCTCTGATGAATGGTTTTAAGCGATTCCTCTGGTTGCTCATGGAGAATAGATTGGAGAGACCGTAGGATGAGAAGCGAGGTTAACCGGTTAGATGGAGAGCACAAGAGGCCCGGGGAGAGGCGAGGGTGGGGTGAAGGCTGTTGGGGGCGGGGGAGACTCAGACGAGGAGGTAGATGGGCGGAGGGTGAGCTGAAAACACAGATGCCGCATCCAGGCATAGGTTTCCTCCATTTTAAGGCAACAGAATACATAGAAATCAAAAGTTTTAAAGAAGTAATTATCCCCTTTATAAAATGATTCACCACAAGGATCTATTATATGAAGTAAGGGAAGGAACGTGTGTATGTGTCTTTGACTATAAATTTTAATAAGAGATATAAAATCTTAATAGACAGATCATGGAATTCGAAGGAATCGTAGAGGTCATTTTCCCCTACCTTCCACCCAATAAAGAGTCCCTTTTACAAATCCCGGGCAGATGAACATGCAGCTTGGTATGAAAACTCAAGGGATAGGAAGCTCAATAGCCTCACAGTGAAGCCCTTTCTACTTTCAAAAGTTCCTCCTTAGAGAGAGGCTGGATTCTTTCTCCCCATAATTTCTAATCCTTGATCTTAGTTCCATATTCTGGAGCTACATTAGATTAAATCTAATCCATTTCCTACATAGCAACGGTCAGCTATTTAAAGAGGAGCTCTGGCATTCCTACTGCCCAGTTCTTCTCTTTCTCCAGCAAAATATACTTGGCTCCTTCATCTGTTTCTCACGTGATATGGTTTCTGGGGCCTTCTGTGCCCTGGTTATACCCTCTTGCTGCCTGATGAGAATGAAGACACAGAACCAAGCCCAGCCTTCCAGCTGCCATGAGTGTAGAAAATACACAGTCCCCCTGGATCTGGAGAATGTACATTCATTACTGTAACCTGGAATTACAAAAACACATGGCTTTGAACTTCGAGGAAATCAGGGCTGCTTATAAAACAGGTTCCACCCAACCTGATCCGTTACTGCTAACCTGTAGGAGAGCTGTTGTCACACTTTTGGAGGATCATGAACCACACTGAGAATCTGATGAAAGCTTTAGATCCTCTCTCCTGAAAAGAAAGGGCATATAACCACAAAATTCTGCATACAATTCTTGGGGATTCTTAGAGACCCTAAAATCCATTTTTATGTAAACCTCAAGTTAAAAAACCAGCAGTATTCATGTTGTGGAACCCTGGTTCCGTCATCTAAAACTGTATATTTGCATTATCTTTATACCTGATAACAACACTGAACAGGGGGATAAGGAACACCCACTGGGAAATCCCTACAGGTCACTACGGAATCACTAATGGAAGAGGAAAGTTACAGGAAGTCTTCAAGTGGCACTGTTGGATACGTTGCTTATGTTACCTTATTTAGTGTATACAGTCGTCTTCTGAACTAGAGAATATTAGCCCTGTCTATGAGGAAAGTGAAATTGAAGTGAAGGATATTAATAAAGAAACATAAAGAGAAATACAGAGATCCAGGTGAAGGCAGTGCCAGTATAACGTGCATTTTTACAGCTCCAGAGATGAACCATGGTTGATTAGCAGGTTTGGTTTCCTGGGAAATGCGTTCTTGTGTTGGTGCCTTTGTTGAGATTTCCCTGGAGAGTGGTCGTCAATGTGACTGGTCATTCCCGTGGCCTGCATGGGCGGCATGCCATGCTCTTTAGGATCAGACTGGGGTTGGGTTAGTGGCCAGTATGTATCTCTACCTGAGCAACTCAAGACAGCTGCAGAACTGTTCTGAGAACATCTGAAAGAACTGCAGCCCTTACAGGAAATCCCCTTTCAGATAGTACTTCCTTATGTGCCAGCCGCCCACTGCATAGAAAGAGCAGTTCTAAGATGCCTCCCCTCTTTCCCTATTTCATTTGAGAGCCATGCTCGCTTCAGAATAGTTTGGAAATAAGAAACACATTCCATTCACAAGTGGAGAGGCGTGTTAACTAACAGAAAGCACAGGCTGTGGAATTCAAGTCTCAACTCCCTCACATGAGCTGTGTGACCCTGGGCAATCTATTTCCTCTCCCCTAGTTTCCTCATTTGTATAAATGATGTTTATTACCTTGCAGGGTCCATGTGGGAATTGAGAGAAAAGATTTGGGATTTGGCTGGCATAGAATGGATACACGATGAATGTTTGCTACTTGCTGGTAACTTGGAGGAGGGCTTAAATTGTTGGGGCCTGTCTGGGTAACAGTAGATTTGGTTCAGCAATACCATCAGGTTTACCCTGGTTTGGACCCGGATCCCTGAGCCATTCCAGAGGAATTCCTGTCCCCGTACCCACCCCTCATCACCATCAAAATTTTGCTTAAGATAAAGAGGAAGTGTTCACCATAAACCCATCCTCCATGTGAGGTGCCATGTCACAGGGGCGTTTAGAGGACTCCCCAATACTACTTAGTCCCCAGCCTCTCAAGGATACCGGATGTCGTGGTACCTTGGCTGTGCACACGCACACGTGCGTGCACGCACACACACATAGACTGAGATGAAGCAGTATGTGAATTTTCGCAGTTAGCAGACCTCCATGGTAGTTCACGTGGACATTTCTGAGCGAGTCCTTGGTTCCACAGTAGTAAAAGCAGAACTAAATACTGGGTAGGGCTAGTACTGCTTATAGACGTTCTCTGAGACTCTATCTAAAAGTCAAGTTTAAATATAGAGATGCGGCTAGCTAACCTCATCATTCTGTGAGTCATTAGATGTGAGCTAGACTTGGTCATCTCCCTTTGCTAATAAGGAAACCGGCTTAATTAACTGAAGGAAATTAACTTGAATCATTTTGCAGCATGAATCTGTTTCCCAAGAGGGGCTGAATTCTTCCCTTCCTGTGAGCTGATGCTCATTCGGCAGTCAATTCAAGGGGCTGTGTTGGCGTGCTGTTGCTGCCAGCTGACAGATGTAGTATTTTCCTGATCAAGCTCCCAAGGCTTTCTCCTTGCCCCTTGAACAACCGAACACAGAGTAATAAACTACTTAGAATGATTTTGCAACATGGGAGTCATTTGCTTGTCTTTGTGTTATGGGAGTCAAATGCCTATTCTCAGTAAATATAAGCCTCCCAATTGACTTAAGGTAATTGAATGATTTTAGATTTATTGTGTATATACTTTTCTCCATAGCCTCTGATTCTAAGCAGGCGTGAAATCACATCAGGAAAGCCTGAGTTTGGATATTTGAGTTGTTTCATCTGAGTTAAAACCAAAATATGTAGAAATTGGGTTATCAATTCCAAACTTGGGTTACTTTGTGAAACCTCACGTTTCCAGTGGAGCTGAAGGTAATGTCTTTCTTCGGATGTTACTCTGGGGCAATTCTGCAAAGGACAAGGAGAGAAAGATGTTTCTGACTCTATTCCAGGTTGTTTCGTTTTCCTTTTTTAACTGATTTTTACACAGTATATGATTTTCTTTCCCAATTTGTTTTGAATTCCTCTCGTCTAGCTCCAGGTGTTTGTTGTGGTTGGGCCTGGTACAGTTTGCTTAGGCGTTTTGCTGTGTTCTTTCCTTTCCCCGCCCTTCGTTTAAAGGAGGTCTAAGCTCGCAGAGTAGCTGTATTTTTAGAGAGACCTGCCACCTTTACAGGCTTTACTGTGGTCATTTTCTTTTTCTTTTTTTCCCTCTCTCCACAATATGGTTCTTTGTGAATTAAAATCAAGGTTCCTGGAGCTAGAGGTAGGAACAGGGCATGGGAAGCCTGGCCACATTATAGTGAGTAATAATCATGACTGTCTCCCTCTGTTGTCAGCTCTTCCAGACCGCTCACGTCCTATTCATCTTTGTATCCCCAGCTTCTCGTGTGGCGCCTGGCGCATAAATGATGCTCAGTGACTGTGTGTTGAAGGAACAACCTAATTTTTGCAAATCCCTTTACAGTTTATAAAGATGCTTCACATGGCAACGGGGTGATTGTTTTCAAGACTTCAACAAAAAACCATTTCCTCCCTCATTTCATTAGGATTGTGAAATTGCTTTGGAATTTTGGAACAGTGATACTTTTACTGTGTGCAGTTCATGACAAGCCAGAGTCTAATTGCTTTTTTTTTTTTTTTTTCTTAATGCGAGGGGCTATGCGAGGGGCTGTGGAAGGGAGCGAGACAGGAGGGAAAGAGTTTGTTAACTGGATACATTTCTTGTCAAGAAATTTAAAACTTGAGATATCTCTGGATTTTTTTTCTTTATAAGTGCAGTTAACAGCTCTTTTCTTCCTCTTTTACTAGGATGTAGGTGAATTTTAACAAAAGCAAGAGGTATGTTCTCAAGGGAGGAGGACAAGTAGGCAGCAAGGGAAAGACTTTGTTTTTATGACTTGTGTCTTGACTTGGCAAACACTCAAGGTTATCCTGCTCAACCAAATAATCCACATCGCTTCCAGGTCAGCCGTGGCCGAGCTCCCCTTACAAGGTGCGCCAGACAGACTCTTCTGTTGGGACATTTGAAGGATTTCAACCCTTGTCTTGTGCTGCAGTCAGTGGCAGCGCTGACCCGACACCCGTCAGCTCTCACAGCCACTGTACATCCGTCTCTGGCATAGACTCACCCAGGATTCATAATCAAGCAGCTTTTTTTTTTTTTGAATTGAAGTATAGTCGATTTACAGTGTTGTACTAATTTCTGCTGTACAGCAAAGTGATTCAGTTATACACATATATATTCTTTTTTTTAATATTCTTTTCCATTATGGTTTATCACAGGATATTGAATATAGCTCCCTGTGCTATACAGTAGGACCTCGTTTATCCATCCTATATATAAAGGCTTACATCCACGAACCCCAAACTCCCACTCCATCCCTCCCCAACCCCTCCCCCTTGGCAACCACAAGTCTGTTCTCTATGTCTGTGAGTCTGTTTTTGCTTTGTAGATAAGTTCATCTGTGTCATATTTTAGATTCCACATATAAATGATATCATATGGTACTTGTCTTTCTCTTTCTGACTTACTTCACTTAGTATGATAATATTCTAGTTGCATCCATGTTGCTGCAAATGGCAGTATTTCATTCTTTTTTATGGCTGAGTAGTATTTCATTGTGTATATATACCACATCTTCTTTATCCATTCATCTGTCAGTGGACATTTAGGTTGTTTCCATGTCTTGGCTATTGTGAATAGTGCTGCTGTGAACATAGGGGTGCATGTATGTTTTTGAATTATAGTTTTGTCTGGATATATCAGGCAACTTTTTCTTAAATCGCTTAATCTCTAGGCACTCGTCACCTTAATGCTGACTTTTGCCATAAAACTCGAGTGTAAAAGTAGGAAAATAATTGTACTACTGTTTTCCCGAAATCATTGGCACTTAAAGACCAAAGTCAGCAAAAGCAGGCAAACTTAAGAATTTAAAAAATTAGAAAAGTCTTTGATTTTTACAGATGAAGCAAGAGCCATACTAAGACTTATAGCCCAGAAAAAGAAATTCAGGGGAAATGAATCAGGATGTCCACTGGCTGGATCAGTGACAGCGTTTATGTGCAGCATTAGAAATGATGCTGGCGCCTGATACACACACATAATAATAATACTGTATCTTACGCGATGCAATAATTCAAGTGAAGCGTATTCCTACCATTATGCTAAAGTTGCATTTACCAGAAAAATTTTACACTGCTTCAGTTTTTACATTTAAATCTAAATTAATTAAAATTAAATTTAATTAAAATTTCATCGTTGCAGTAGCTGCCTTTCAAGTGCTCAGTAGCCACAGGTGTCTCAGGGCTGCCTTCTTGGACAGCATCACTAGGGACAGCAAGGGAATGAGAACCTATTATTAGGGGGCCAGGCATTTTGTTAGGTACTTTCAAAGACATGATCTCAAAGCAGTCCCATGTGTTATCTACATTTTATATAAGGAGACAAGCTCACTGAGATTCAGTGATTTGTGCAAAGTTGGACAGTTAGTGAGGGAGCTGGAAGGACACCTGTTAGTCTAAACCCAAAGCCCATGTGTGTGCTGTGCTGATGTGGCCATTGCCGGTTGTAATGGTATATACCACTGAGCAAGAGCTAAGGATGCTTTCCTTATCTCCCCACCTCCCTGTAAAGTTTGCAAGCCTCTAATGGTTTTAACAAGCTTGTCTGAATGAATTTATTCAAGAAGGATTCCAGGTAATGACAGCCCCGAGGTATTGCTTGTACACATCTACTCCACATGCTTCTCCCCTAAGCTTGTGAGATTTCTTTCCTCCCTTGGTTCTTAGAAGCATACAATTTATATGCAGGCACCATTTGTTCCTGACAGAAAGAAAATCTTTTAGCAAGGGCTATAATTCAAAATATATGTTACATTGACTGATTACCTGTATTATTGCAGTAGATCAGGAAGCATATTGCTGGTAGGTGGGACACAAAGTAATTTGGAAGTACTCATTTTGACCTTGGCTTGGGATGACCTTGGCCTATTGCAGATTCATACTCTGCAGCTGTATTAGTTCCTAGGGCTGCCATAATGAAGTACTACAGACTAGGTGGCTGAAAGCACCAGAGATTTATTGTCTCACAGCCCTGGAGCCTGGAAGTCCAGAATCAAGGTGTCAGCGGGGCCATGCTCCCTCTGAGACTCTGCATGGTATCTTTCCTTGCCTCTTCCTAGCTTCTCATGGTTTGCTAGCATTCTTCGGCATTCCTTGGCTTGCAGCTACATAATTCCAATCTCTGCCTCTGCCGTCACATCGCATTCTCCCTGTGTGTCTCCATGCCTTCACATTTTCATCTTCTTATAGAATGATGCCACTCATGTTGGACGAGGAACCCAGTCTACTCCAGTATGACCTCGTCTTAACGAATTACATCTGCAGTGACTCTGTTTCCAAATCAAGTCACATTCTGAGGTCCTGTGGGTAGGACTTCAACATATCTTTGGATTGGAAGCACAATTCAGTCCTGTAACAGTCCTGGCTATACCTCTGCTTCAGAGCCCTGGGAAAGTTTCCCTGTTCTTCTCTTTTTCATTTTTTTTTTAATTGAAGTTTAGTTGATTTACAATGTTTCAGGTGTACAGCAAAGTGATTCAGTTTTATATATATACATATATATGTATATATATATATATATTCTTTTTCAGATTCTTTTCCATTATAGGTTATTACAAGTTATTGAATATAATTCTGTGTGCTATACAGTAGGTCCTTGTTGTTTATCTATTTTTTGTATAGTAGTTTGTATCTGTTAATCCCAAATTCCTAATTTATCCCTACCCGCCCTTCCTCTTTCGTAACCACTAGTTTGTTTTCTATGTCTGTGAGTCCATTTCTGTTTTGTAAGTAAGTTCATTTGTATCATTTTTTAGATTCCACATATAAGTAATATCACATGATATTTGTCTTTCTCTGTCTGACTTACTTCACTTAGTATGATCATCTCTAGGTTCATCCATGTTGCTGCAAATGGTGTTCTTTCATTATCTTTTATGGTTGAGTAGTAGTCTGTTGTGTGTGTGTGTGTGTGTGTATGTATATATTTATATACATACACACACATACAACATCTTCTTTATCCATTCATCCTGTTATTCTCTTATGAAAGACTAACTCTACAAACCTTCATTCACTTCTTTCCTCAAGCCCTTGGTTTTTCCTTCTTAGCAGTGTTCTTCCTTGGAGGTGAGGTCCTTGCATCAACTTCAGTGAAAAAATTGAAACCATTAGAGCCGAGCAGCCTTGTCCACACGCCACCCCCCCACACACACTTCCATCTCAACATACCTCTTCCCCACACTTGTCTTTAGAGCCGTCTTTTGATGGCTCCGATGTGCCATTCTTCATTGGTTCAGAAGCAAATATCTTGATGGGAATGTAAAATAGTACAGCTCTATGGGAAACAGTATGGTGGTTCCTCAAAATAATTAAAAATAGAACTACCATATTATCCAACAATTCCATTTCTGGGTATTTACCCAAAGGAATTGAAAGCAAGGTCTCGAGATATTTATGAACCCATCTCCGTAGAGGCACTATTCACAACAGCCAAAGGTGGAAGCACCCCAAACGTCCATGGACAGATAAATATATACATATAATGGAATATTATTCAGCCTTAAAAAGGAAGGAAATTCTGACACATGCTACAACATGGATGAACATTGAGAATATTATACTAAATGAAATAGTCCAGTCACAAAAAGACAAATACTCTATGATTCTACATTTATGAGCTATCTAGAGTAGTTACATTCATAGAGACAGAAAGCAGAATGCTGGTTGCCAGGGCCTGAGGAGGGGGTATAAGGAGTTATTGTTTAATGGGTATAGAGTTTCAGTTTTACAAGAAAAGAGTTCTGGAGATGGATGGTGGAGATGGTTGTACAACAGTATAAGAGGACTTAATACCACTCAACTGTACACTTAAAAATGATTAAGATGGTAAATTTTATATTATGGGTATTTTAGCACAATTAGACATTTGCAACACAATTTTTCACGTGTCCCTCCTTTCTTAATGTCCACCTCTCCTGCCCTCTGATTTCCTTCACCTTTGAACCCACTCAGGATTTCCTTTTCCTGAAAAACCTTGACTTCACCTCCTGACGTACAAGCCATGGTGCCTTTTTCCCTCCAACTTTTCCAAATGAGATTTCTTCTGCAGAAGAGTCACAGACAGCATCTCCATCCTTCACCATTTGCTTCTCTTACTGACCAGAAACCTGGCATTCATTCACAGCAGCATTCTAGAACTTTGCTATCCAATAGAGTAGCCCCTAGTTGCATGCAGCTCTTATTTTTTTTTTTTAATTGATTAATTTATTTTTGGCTGCGTTGGGTCTTCGTTGCTACACACGGGCTTTCTCTAGTTGTGGCAAGCGGGGGCTACTCTTCGTTGCGGCGCGTGGGCTTCTCACTGTGGTGGCTTCTCTTGTTGCGGAGCATGGGCCCTAGGCGCGCGGGCTTCAGTAGTTGTGGCTCGCTGGCTCTAGAGCACAGGCTCAGTAGTTGTGACGCACGGGCTTAGTTGCTCTGTGGCATGTGGGATCTTCCCGGACCAGGGATCGAACCCGGGTCCCCTGCATTGGCAGGTGGATTCTCAACCACTGCGCCACCAGGGAAGCCCAGCTCTTTTAAATTTAATTAAAATGAACAAAATTCAAAAATTGGTTCCTCAGTAGCAGTAGCCACATTTCAAGTACACAACAGCCACATGCAGCTTGAGACAAATGTATTGGATAATGTAGATACAGAACATCTCCGTCCTCTCAGCAAGTTCTGTTGGACAGGCTGCACTGTTCTTGAACAAGGATTCTCAGCTCAGGAGAATCACTTGGAGGGCTGATTGAAACACAGACTCTGGGCCCGCCTTCCCGAGTTTCTGATCCAGAAGTCTGGGGAACTAGCCGAGAATTTGCATCTCCATCAAGTTCCCTGGTGATATTGATGCTGCTGGGCGTCCTGGAGGAACCCTTTCTTAGATTCCCACTGAATTACTCTGGTACTAATTTAATGGTCTCTTAGGTCTCATTTCAAAGCTGCAACTGATATGACAGATCTGACCACAAATTGTTCTTTTTTGCTTTGTCCTACTTTCCTGATGTTTTATTTTAATCTCTCACTGATACTGTTTCTTTATCTCTTTGCTGACTGCTCTCATCTAATTAAGAGGGCCGGGGGCTGCCCTGAGGCGCAGTGTTAAGAATCCGCCTGCCAATGCAGGGGACACAGGTTCAAGCCCTGGTCCGGGAAGATCCCATGTGCCGCGGAGCAACTAAGCCCGTGTGCCACAACTACTGAGCCTGCGTGCCTAGAGCCCGTGCTCCGCAACAAGAGAAGCCACCACAGTGAGTAGCCCGCGTGCCACAATGAAGAGTAGCCCCCGCTCGCCGCAACCAGAGAAAAGCCCATACTCAGCAACAAAGACCCAATACAGCCAAAAAATTAATTAATTAATTAATTAATTAAAAAAAAAAAAAAAGAGGGCCCGTCTCCAACCATGTGTTCACTTTCCTTGGGAATTTTTGCTCTCACGTTGTTCAGGCCACCTCAGATGTATGGATGGGTGATTCAAATAAACATCGCCTTATTTCTAAGGCCCTATCTTCAGGTTTATGTGATAACTGGATCTGGATGCCCTACTCCTCTTGAACACTCTGATGTTAGAAACAAAGCTTCTGTGTCTCTACCCACTCTGGCCAATGAGCTGACGCTTCTCAGATCTCTGATAATTGTTGCCATGCATTTCTTTAAGTTATGTTAAGATACTTGCATGAAAAGCTCCATAGAAATGTCAAGTGTTATGTGTACCTGCTGATTAAATATTCATGCAGTTGGAGAAGTCATCACTGCAGTGTGCTGAGTAATTTCATTAATGCCTTTCCTCCTAGTGACCAACTGTTTTATAGACTTAATCTGCTTAATCCTTTCCATGAGGTATATAGTAGGGGTCATGCATGAATATGCCCCTTTTTCAAATTAGAAATTAAGGTGCAGAAAAGTTTCAAAGAGAGACCAGAGGCACAAAGCTGGTGATGGTTCTGCCCGGGATCTGAAGCTCGTGTGCATGACTCCCATGCTAAGCCCCCAATTCCCTGCAAAGCCCCCAACTCTCTTGCAAAGCCCCCAACTTGCATACAGAGCTCCAACTATTAGCGAACACTAAGCTTCGGGGTTTTAAACATAAAAAGAAATTGCTAAATGTGATTCAACGTGTACTTCGCATAATGCATTTCTGTGACACTTCATAGTAATGAGATAATTACCATGGGTACGGTATTAGAGTATACATATTCTGATAAGTTACAGCTGTAAGAAATCAACAATGGCCATTAATCATTCCATGTTCATTCTTTACGAGTCTCAAGACTAAATGGTAAGCTTCAGAATTCCAACAAATCTAAGATGAATTTTATAGTCATCTTTCTGCCATTTAGATGAGGCGTTTATGAATACAATAGACTCTCCCTAATTTAAACTAATTTGGGCAAACTGCTGCCTGAATTGAGAAGAACTGAAGTATAGTAGTAAATATATACTACCTGTGATATATTTAAAAGTAACAACTGCAATTCAAACTAGACCATCAAACTTGTTAGTAAACAAACATCCCCGGGAACTACTTTAATTGATATATGAAAAGGAATCATAATACCTGTATCAATCATTTATTTAAATTTGAGTCTCCTGAGTCCTTGAGTCCATGAAACCCATCTCTGTCTTAAGTAGCTTAAGCATTCCCCTTATAATCTTTATTATACCTATTCTTTTATATAGTGAGCTCTTTTTTTTTTTTTTTTTACACATAAGGATAAATATCAGGTTGGCCCTTAGCCAAGTTACAGCTAAAGGCGAAGTTAGCAGGAATTGAATTAGGTTTTACTACACAATGTATTTAGAAACAGCGATAGTCACAAACTTTTTCATTCTTTCAAATTTAGGAATTAGTGACATATTTTAGAAAAGAACCACAAGGTTAAGAGGAAACCTAAAATGTCAGTTGGCTCGTCTTCCAACTCTATCCAAATTGACCTAGAAAGATTAAAATTCTAGGCTGTTAGATCTGTAGGGGATTTTAGAGAGTAATTTGTCCAGGAGAGAATGGAGGTAGAGAATAGTCACCTGATTTCCACAGAACACACAGCTTGGTCATGAGAGAAGTGATTCTAGGACCCAGGGCCCGTGACCCTAAGCCTATGATTAGACCCACACCATCTGCATCTTCTAGGTGAAATACACGATGACCCATGCCCAGAAAAGGTGGACAGTTTCTCCCTGTAGCCTGGTGCAGTATCCAGTTACCCAACTGGCACGTTTAGACTCTTCATGTAATTTAAGGTCATTTATTCAAAAATCACTCATGGTGGAAATGAAGAAGCAGTTTTGCATCATCCTGTAAATTAGCAAAGTTGACCAAGTTTTGGTCACCAGAATGGAAACATCACTGTTGTCTACCTCCGGACAAACGCCGAGCACAACAGGAGCATTTCCCGAAAGTATCCGATAGACACTTAGGAGCAAAAGGAAAATGTGCAACAGGCTCTGAATTTCTTTAAAAGCAAGGATCCTCTGCATCTTTCCTGTTTCTGCACCCAGCTCAGCACCTGATACCAAGCAGACCATCATAAAGTGAGAAATGCTTTTAAATGGACCATGTGATTTACACACTTGGGTTTCTGGTTTTTTAAAAGATCTCTGTGATTTAAGATTTAGTGTAATTTTTGTTTCTAATTTACTAAAGCCAGGAAACATTTGCAGAAGGGTGTAATGGCTTCTTGCTCTCTGACTTAAAATGAGGCTCTTAGTTACTCAGTAACTACCTGCCAAATACAGCTACCCTTCTGAGTTAACAGTGCCTTCCAGGGTGATTTTGAAAGTGAGTCATTGATTTGAATCCAGAGTCTAAATAGAGCTGGAACAAGCCCTGGAGATCTGGTAGTCCAGCCCTCTCCTTTTATAATTGAGGAAATGGAGGTCCGGAGAGGTTAAGTCACTGCTGCCGGGATCACATAATTAAGTTTGTTTAATTGCTGGACTTTAGTGAGAGCTGGAAAACACCACATGCATAGTTTTGCTTTTCAACTTCCTGACGTTTTCTGTTGTGTGCACTCAGGGTATTTTTAAATACTGATAAGCATGTGAATGCAAACCTCATTTAGTTAAATCTGGCAGTGTGGGCAGTCTTCAGTGAAATCTATTACACTGCCTTGCTTGATGCCTTTATTACGTTCAGCTCTTTTTGATTTGTGGTGTTTGATTGGACAAAAGGTAACAAAATATTCGTTGCAGTAAAAAAATCCTCCTTTCTTTTTTTTACATTCATGTTAACTTCAAAATATCCCCAAAGTCATCATTTGTTGTTACCAAAAAAATTTACTTCAGAACTGAGACCGAGGTGAAAAAAAAATCTGTCCCAGGGGACTTTAGAGAGCCATAACCATGCAAAAGTAGGTGGTTACAGAAAATATTATGCAAACTTAACTGTAGCATTATAATGGAAACCGCATAAATAATATCTGGATGGCTAGGTAAGAAAGATAAAACCACTGAAATACATACTTGTGACTCTACACTGTTACAGTACATTTACAATACACCACAATTTGAACAGAAAGTTGACAGACTCTGAATCTGTTACAGGCAAAGTGATTTATTGCACAGGTCATCGGGCTGGAGCCGGAAATTCTATCATTCCTTGTACTTTCTCTGAGTTAGGTTTGTAGCCCTAGTCTCTCGGTGCCTCGGTTTTCCCTCTGTCTCTCTGAGGTCACATGAATTATCAATGTAAAGTAACATTTACTAAACTTCAGGGAACAACTGGTCATTTTTCAGAGCCTTCTAAATCATGACGGGCTACTTCTGAGGCTTTGCTTGGTGTCATCTCTTACTACACTTCTTTGCTAATAGTTCAGGGGCAAATATGAAGTGTCTTTTGAATTTGGGTTTGAAATTGGGAGACAAACACTTTTTTAAAAAATATGCTGTTAAGCTCTGTACCAAATAGCATTTGTTGAGCTACTTGATTCAAGACCAAATGTGTGCTGTATTGATTTATAAGTTAAGGATGACTTTAGGGACTTCCCTGGTGGCGCAATGGCTAAGAATCCGCCTGCCAGTGCAGGGGACATAGGTTCGAGCCCTGGTCCGGGAAGATCCCACATGCCTCAGAGCAGCTAAGCCCGTGCGCCACAACTCCTGAGCCTGCGCCCTAGAGCCCGTGAGCCACAACTACTGAAGCCCGTGCACCTAGAGCCCGTGCTCCACAACAAGAGAAGCCACCGCAATGAGAAGCCCGCTCACCACAACGAAGAGTAACCCCCACTCGCCTCAACTAGAGAAAGCCCGTGCGCAGCAACAAAGACCCAACGCAGCCAAAAATAAATAAAATAAGAAAATTAAAAAAAAAAAAAAAAAAGGATGACTTTAGCCATTGGCTTAATCAGCCATGCAGGGAATGATGTTGGATCATGTTATGGGCTGAAATAGTGTCTTCTCCCAAAATTCATATGTTGAAGCCCTCAGAATGGCACTGTATTTGGAGATAGGGCCTTTTAAGAGGTGATGAAGTTAAAATGAGGCTGTTAGGGTAGGCCTTCATCCAATCTGACTGGTGTCCTTCTGAGAAGAGAAAATCTGGACACACAAAAGGACATCAGGGACGCACACCCACAGGAGGAAAGCCCATGTGAGGACACAGTGAGAAGGTGGCCGTCTGCAAGCCCAGGAGAGAGGCCTCAGGAGAAACCCAGCTCGCCAACTCCTTGATCTTGGACCTCCACCTCCAGAACTGTGAGAAAATACATTTCTGTTGTTTAAGCCTCCCAGTCTGTGGTATTTTGTTACGACAGCCCTAGCAAACTAATACAGATCACTTCAAATGCCTTACCTTTTGCAACCAGTGTCTCTCACTATGAAAGCAGAAGTTAGCATTGCAAGTGACTCCTTTTCCTCCAGTGTCTCTCAAAGCCTCTGGATAAAGTCCAAACTTCTTAACATGGCAGACAAGCCCTCCATGATTTGTATAGCTCTCCCTTCCCCAGCCTCCCCCTTGCACTCTGGCTCAAGCCAGACGCTACCACTTGAGTTTCACTTAGAAGCCATGCTTTCTTTTCCTCACTATGAAGCCTTCAAGTCTCAGCTCACATACCAGTCCCCCCAGGAAGCCTTAGCTCATCTGGACTGAGTAACACGCCCTTCTTTTGTGCTTCCACAGCACAGGCATCTATGTCAAATTATCTTGTCCTTGTTCATCCACTTCTTTCCCCTCCACTCTGAAGGCTCCTGAGGTCAGAGACTGAATCTTGTTCACTCTCGAGACCCTAGTGCCTGATCTAGAAGTTGGCACACAGTAGGTGTTCCGTTAGTTGAATCAAAGCATGAATACATCCGTGCAAGATTTTCCTTTAAAATAGTTATGGAGTGCTTAACCTGTGTAAGATGCTGAGAAGACAGAGATACATCTAAACCAGATTATTAGTTGCATTAGTATGCTTGGGCTGCCATGACAAAGTAGCACACAGACTAGGTGGCTTAAACTTCAGGAATGCATTTCTTTACAGGTCGGAGAATAGAAGTCCAAGATCAAGGTGTCAGCAGGGTTGGTTTCTTCTGAGGCCTCTCTCTTTGGCTTGTCCACGGCCGTCTTCTCCCTGTGTCTTCACATGGTCTTCTTTCCGTGGGTATCTGTGTCCTAATTTCCTCTTTTTATAAGGACACCCGTCAGACTGGATGAGGGCTCCCCCATAGGACCTCATTAAAGAGCCTATCTCCAGATGCCCTCATGTTCTGAGCTGTTGGGGGTTAGAGCTTTAACATACAAATCTGGGGAGGACACAGTTCACGTTCGTCGTGAGCACTGGCTTCATAGATATTTACCACCTCGGGGTACCTCTGGGGTGAATGTAGACTGTTATGTTGCCATCTGCCTGGGAAGGTTATTTGCTATAAACGTTGGGTAATAGGTGTGTATTTTCGTCAAGAAAGGGGCATTTTGGAGTTGACTGTTGTTTCTGGGGCTTGGACTAGGCTATTATTTTGGGAGTTCCACACCCCCAAGAATAAACTCCTGGAGGACGAAAGTCACGAAGCAGTTGAGAATGTGGTGGTGATGGCCAACATTACCAAACTCACTGGAAATTCCCGTTCTGAAACCGCTAGTACTTGGTTAACCCCAGGAAATTCAGTGGTCACGTGTCCAGTTCCTACCCAAGAGATGAAAACATCAGAGGCAAAGGTTTTTCTCTGAGCTTCTCTGCTCGTCGACTTTCAGGACTGGGAAAGTCTCTGTGGGGCATGAGAATCTGGTCTTTTAGCTTCAGATTGGACATAGAAGATCTAGACTTCCACTCCTTAAAGGGCAAAGAAAGGGTCCACCCGGGCTCAGCCTCGGTCACGCCCTGTGCGTAACTGAAATCGCTGGCCATGAGTGAGTCTGTGGGGAAGAGGCTGTGTGTAAGTGACTTTGACTGTTGCTGTAACAACAGTACCTCCGTCTAATTTCTTTTGAAAAATGAATTTCAGCTGGTGGGATAAAGCCAAGCAGCTTCTCCCCACAGATGAAAGCTCGGCCGACAGTCTTCGGAGCCCAGCTGTTTATGGGTTGAGTGCGTGGTGCCCTGCCTGCCTCTGCCCACTGGAACATTCTCAGAGCCAGTGACATCATACCCATGTTTGCCTGAATGTGAGAAAGCGCCTCTCTACACGTGGGCCTCGTCACCCACGGAGGATTCATCCTAGAGACAGAAATCCTCTCCTCCAGCCTTGTTTCCTATTTGTGAACAGTTACTCCAAAGACGTAAATAATGGCGATCCCTTTGCTGGCAAGTGAAGGCAAGTCCCTTAGCTTTCAGCTTTGGGGTAAAAACCTGCTAAGAAATGGAGGTGTGGGAGTCAGATGCCATCCAGAAATACGAAAAACGTCCTGTTTGCTCACTAAGATGGTGTGTGTGTGTGTGCGTGCATGTGTTTGCGCCTGTGTGAAAGGGAGAGAGAGATGGAGAATTCTCTTCCAGGACGGTAGCTCTTACCTTTGCTTTCTGTGAACTTCCACTGCCCGAGGAAGAGCAGTGCCTGCCTCTTTGAGGGAAACAAGAGGCTTTTTATAGACTAGGAGATCTTATTTCGATACTTTTGTTTCCAAAGGGAGATAACAAGTGCTGGGATTTTATTCAACAGCTGTGTCAGAACCGGGCGCAGTGGGCTATTTGCGTCCCTTAAACTGGTGTGGGACTTCAGTGCCATGGAGGCACTCCTGGAAAGGGCTAAAAACAAAAAGGAGAATTTCTCCTTGAAAAAGAAGGGACATGTTGAGTAAACAGTGAAATAAAAATATTCTCGATTCCTACCCAAGGGAGAGAAAAGTACTCGGCCTCCCTCCTCACAGAAAATAAACAGACTGAAACCTCATGCTTCCTTCCAATATGCCTGTTCTTTGGTCTGTGCTGTGGTGTAAGTCTCCAGCTGTGAAGGATGTAGATAAGATCTGATCTTTTCATTTGCCCTCTTCCTCCCTATGGTTTTCCCTTCTTCTTCCCTGACCTCCTTCGCTGTCATTTCTTTACAGCTCTAAATAAAATGCCATTAGGAATTTCAGATTGTAATACAAGGTCACGCATACAGGCGTGTTTGAGTAGATCAAGTATGCGTGACATCTAGTAGGAGATATTCCTAAGGAAATTGTTTCTTGTCCTTCAAAATAAATGTAGTGTAATGTGTGTGCGTGTGTGTGTGTTTATGTATCTGAAAAGACAGAGCAGTTCAGTGTTCAGATTGTAGTATTCCGATGGCAACTGGCAACTGCAGATCTCAGCAGAGTTTTTCCTACAGAAAGCTACTGAATAAAGGAAGCTGCCACCGGGATACACACATCTGCTCCCTCCTGAAGTTTTCAGCTATCATCACTTCTCAAACACATGCTAAATCTACAGAGTAACATCCTTCCTTGTAGAGGAACACAACACTTTTCTGTGAATCAGGCAGCTCTGACTCAAAAACCTGAACACATCCTCCTAAGGCCGTCACGACACAGGTGTCTAAAACACTTTCCCAGAATTTCTAAGCAAGGTTTGCTCGTGTTTGATCAGAACAGGAGTCATCAGATGCAGAATAGCACAGTAGGTGAGAACGCAGATTTGAGAGGCAGATGGAACCAAGTAAGGCTCTGCTGTGTGTCCTGGGACAAATGACCACCCTCTCTGAGCCCATTCCTCATTTGTCATAGGGGTATTGTGAGGATTAACCCAGGTAATACAGGTAAAGCATTTAGCTTGATGTCTGGTACATTATAAGCTCTCAGCCAATTACAATATTAAATGCCAATCTTGAAATATTTAGTAAGCAGTGAGCCAAAGTCTCTAATAAAAACTTCGAAGTTTAGAGCTTTCTACTGATAACTATGTGAGGAGATTTGAAAGTCATATAGCCTTGGCATTTGCAGAGATAACAGTCTCGGTTTTAATGAGTAGTTAATAAATTCGTTGAAACCCCAGTTTGGACTACATGTATGGAGCTTGTGAAAAACCTCATGACTTCAGATATAAAGAGTACACAGAATTCATGTGACTTGTGATGAAAATATACTTTATTCATTCAACTGAGAGAAAGCCAAGAGCCTCTATGAACATTCATGTATTTGGAAATATGGAGATTTGAGGAGATCTTGGGACTTAGTGTTTCTCAGTGTCAAGGGCCTTGATTGCCTCTGCTCCTGTTGTTTTACGATCCATTCTCAATGTGTTGTTGTGGATAAAGTTGGTCCAATTTAGGCAAAACTGAAGGATAAAAGCGTACCTAAAAATTCAGCCACGCACACAAGATTTAAAATGCTTTTAAAGAATCTCTTATCTTGGCAGCTCGCAGCTGGAATTGGGTGGGCATCCATGTTCCAAACGCTGAAAAGAGGTATGACCACTCCTGTGTGTACATACCTAAAACTGCTTAGGAATAGGGTTTTAAATCTGGCTCATAGCAAAAAGGAAAAAGATCATGGTCATTTATAAAAATAAACTCACGGTCCTGTTCCCTTGGGCTGGGGGTCAGCAGTGCCCCAGCATTCCCTTGGGCCTCTGTAGCTGAGGTTTCAGATGCTTTCCAGGAGGGCGAGGCCCCTTCTGCGATGATCCTTTTCTTCCTGGAGCATTTCAGAAGAGAGATTTTTTTTTTTTTTTTTTTTTTTTGGCCCTGCCGCGAGGCTTGCGGGATCTTAGTTTCCTGACCAGGGATTGAACCTGGGGCCACGGCAGTGAAAGCGCTGAGTCCTAACCACTGGACCACCAGGGAAGTCCCAAGAACAGAGGTTTTTGACTGACCTCCCCTCCAGAGACCCGTCATTTCCTACTGACTAGGTCCAGAGAAGCTGTATCTATCCTGGGATGGTCACAAGCAGAGGTTTTAAACTCTTGGCTCTCAGGGAAATAGTGTGTGTGTGTGTGTGTGTGTGTATTTAAATTCATATGACTTTTATTATGTAATAATGATGTTTTCTCTCTAAAATGATCTTAGGAGTATATAAGGCTGACAAGGTGCATTTCAGGAGTTGTGATAAGAGATCTCTTTTTTGTGTGTGTTGTTCTACCCTTCGTGTAGATACCCTTTAAACAAACATACTCAACTTTTGTCAATATATAGCTGACATGTGTTCACTTTCTGGTGTGGTCTCTGTTTTTGGGAATGAATCCATTCCTTTGCACCTGGCACACAGGCATACAGCACACCCTCAGTTCATGAGGAATGAAAATATAAAAATATAAAAAATAAACGTTTTCATGTAAAGTCTTGTAGAAATCCAGCAAGCTCCTGCAGTATTCAAGATCCTCTGTGCTTCGAAATATCTCCATCTAGAGCTTTGTTTCTTAGTCCTGTTTATGAGCTGTCCCAGAGTATTACCAATCAACTCAGGAACATTTGATATTGACATTGGGTTTGTGTGTGTGTGTATTTTTTTAATCAAACAAACAACTTCAGAACTTCAGGACTCCGACAGAATTGTTCTTCTAGATCAGAATTTCTAAAAACTGGGGATGCTAGACCAACTACCTTAGAGAAATCGGAGGTTTTTATTATATTTCTTTAGATGCCTGTGCTGCCAACCTGTGTCCCAATGTGGGCCCTACCTTGGGCGACTAAATCAAACTGAGGAAGTGGCACCAAGACACCTGCATTTTTAACAGCTTCTCAAGACGCTTTAAAGTCGGATAATCACTGGGCTAGAAGATTGAACCTCTAAATAAACCTCCAAAGATCCTTTCTAAGGACGCTTAAATCTAGAAGACACTTCGGGAAATGTTTTGCACACTATTCATGTTCTACTAGTTAAAATATCTAACACATGAATATTCTGGGTCACTCATCAAATACATTAAATAAGCAAGTCAAATTTATCCGTGTGTTCATATGCTTATTATCTGCTGGTAGAATGAGAAGAAAATAACCATATGAAAATTGATATGGTTAAACCAAATCATCTTCTGGTTTTGACCAGAGCAGATCAGAATGACCAAAATGTTCTCTTGGAGCCTCTAAATTAGTTATAGCATCTGCAGGCTGAGATTCCAATGCATCTTTAATTCTTGGGAAATCCTTGTGTCTCTAATATTTGGTGAAGGAAGTTCACTCACACTTTTGGTTGGAGGGGGTGCTTTGGCAGGTGAAAACCACTTGAAACCCTTGTAAGGAAATTTACAATTCAACTGTGAAAACATCCAGCATTTTGAGTTCACATGCATGTCAAAACACTTGACCTTGGGAATGTTATATAAAGTCTCTGGGGTTCAGGTTCACTTTTCCTTTCCATGGTGCTCTTCATATGCTCTTGAGTTGTTCTCAACATAGGTTTCCTGGACCCTTAGAGTCCTCAAAAATTTTAAGGAAGGGACAGTCTATGAGCCATCTCCAGCATTTTAAAATAACCAAAATAAATTGTACATTTATTCAATGGTCATTAAAACACCCTACAGGCCAACATTTTCAAATGCCTGCTTTAGGGATCTTGTTACACAAACTGAGTGTGGTTATTTGAGAAACCTTTTTAGTTTTCCTTCATTCGTACAATCTTGTGAAGGAAAAGGCAAGCCGTTATGGTATGATGTGTACGAGGATGCCGTGGGAGCACATAGAGGGTCTCCAAGATTTGAAGGTGTGGGGAGGGGCTGTCAAGAGAGACCGTATAGAACGTAATGTCTAAACTGAATGGTGATGGCCGAATAGAAGTGGTCGGGTGAAGAAGTTGGGTGAGAGTATAACATATGCAAAGACTCATAGAGACAGAGAATAAACACCATGCATCCTGAGTATGGCAAATCATTAAGTATAACTGAAGGTTTAGAGTTGCTTGGTGTTGGAGGGCCAGTGGAGGGGAAGAAGTTGGAGGTGATAGCTGAGTCTGGAGAGGTGAGCAGGGAGTGAGGACCCAGTTGCGCAGGGCCGATGTGTGAGACTTAGATGATGCTGACGACAGCGGACAGCCCCAGAGGAGCTGCAAGTGAAGAACGGGTCCACATTTTATAAAGAAAATCACAGCCACAACACAGAGAATCGGTTAGAGAAGAGGCAAGACCGGAGCAGAGAGGCTAGTCAGGAGCTGCTACAGAAATCACGGGAGCAGTGTTGATGATCTGAACCAAGGTAGTGGCCTTGGGGGTGGAAGATGAGAATAAAAATCGTTAAGGATGAGAACGGATAGTCCTCAAGGTATAACTGGTTTGGGGTGGTGGGGAGAGGGTGGAATCAAGCAAGGATGAGTCCTGAAAACAGTCTGAAAGAACTTTATCACGATTAGCATGGGAGCCCAGGGCCACTGATGAAGGCACAACTGTGCGTCACCGCCTGCGTGAATCAGGAGTGGGGGCCATGCAGTCACAACTGAGTCTGAATTTGAATCCGGGTTGAGCACCTGCCCTTCCCCCCAACCCCCAGCTCTGTAATCTGGGACACAGTGCTTAATCTCACCGTACCTAAAGTTTCTCCTCTGTAAGTGGTTCTAATAAATCCTACCCACCTTTTAGAATCATTAGGAGTAAGAGACAGGAATCTGATAGTTACCCCCAATATCTTCTATCCTAAAATCTTCATTATTTTAATAGTAGGATCATCATGTTTATTCCCAAGCTCCCTGATCCTCCCCAATTTCATTCAAAGTCTGGGACAAGTCAATGAGAGTTTTTTTTGTTTGTTTTTTTTTTAACTTACTAGCACTGCTAAGAGTCTAAAGGAAGAAAGAATGTCTTCATCATGGACGCACTGGCCCAGGGGACCCGTTAGAATCTGCTGGGAATGCCAGCAGAGGCCTAGCTATCTTAGCCACGTTCCTCCTTGTCCTGGGTGTCATCCAGCCTCCCCATTCCCCCTCCTCCAAAACACTGCCCTTTTCTCTGTTGAACCATCAGACCAGCACACGACCTGCCCCAAAGATTTGCTATGAGGATAATATACGATCCTGTGTAAAAGTGCTTTATAACCCCAAAGGCACAGCTGTTCTTATTACTACTGGTCTGGGTGTCATATCACCACTCCCAAACCCATTCTGTATCTCCCTGCCTCTAAGTTTCTCTCTCTGTCTCTCTCTCTGTCTCTCTCTGTCTCTCTCTCACACACACACACACAGTTTGACAGAAACACAAGCCATCAAGCCACACTGTAGGCGAGAGACTCGTGCTGGAGCCACTGTGGAGGAGGAGGAATGGTTTCCCTTAGAGTAACTGACACGTGAGAGCGGCCCCCATTGTACTAGGCAGGGGATGAACAGCAACTTTAGCTCCTGGCACCGCAGCGTCCCTTAATGGGAGAAAACATGTATATGTAATCATACAAGCATACCGGAACAAGGAAGCTGAAGCTCGGTCAAGAGTTCCTGTGATTCTTCCACAGGAGCACAAATCGTACTAAGGAGGCTTCCAGCTGTGGGAGGCAGCAGGGCCAGGGACTTCCTGAGATGAGGCTACTCGGGATGAGACCCTGACCCGAATCCTTGCGGGGACGGGGAGTCCCCAGGACGTTTCCCTGTTCTCATGCGCACTGAGCAGAGTGCTTGCAAGTTCCTCAGCCCGCAGGTCCTGTCTCCTCCTGCCCGCTCTCCATCTATCTCCCAAGCGGGAAATGAGGAGAGAGTTAGACAAGCAAAGGATGATGAGACGCAGGAGGGATGCTTAGATGGCTCTGCTATTTTGGACACAACTAAAAACTATAACATGGTTTCAGCGTATCTTCCGTGAGGTCTTTCTTATATTCCCAACGCTGGCACAGGAAATACATGTCAAGATTTGGGTTAAAGGGGCCAGCAATGGAGAACTCTAGGCCCTGAAGGAAAAGGAAATACTCAGCAGCTCCATTCAGGTTGCATCCTGGAAACGTATTTGATTTGAGCCCCAACCATCCACTGCTGTTCTACAATCTAGGACACAAATACATTAGCACTTGGACTCAGGCTTGAATTGCAAATTTGATCTTTTGTTGTTCGTATTTAAAAAGCTCTACAAGGTGCTTGGAAAACGTGAGGCTTTTGCAGGCTAGGGAACAGAAGTATTATCATTTTACCTATTTCTATTTAGAGATCCAGAAACTAATCTATCTCAGCTGCAGTTGTGACTATTGATATCACTGCATTTTTAAAAATTTGTATTGTGTTTTTAAAATAGTAATAGCTAAGGCTTAGTGGGTGCTTACACGATACCAGACATGAAGCTAAGTGCTTTCCATATTATTTCATTTAAGTTCATCCTCACAGTAACTATAAGAGCTAGATATGATTAACCCATTTTACAGATAAGGCATCCAAAGCTTAGGAGAGTTTAAATAAGTTTTCCAGGATTCATTCATTCAACATGTATTTATTATCTACTTTGAGCTACTAGGGGCCCAGTAGTGGAATAAAGCAGAAAAATCCCTGCCCTCATGTAACTCACTTTCTAATGGAGGGTATCGTAGCTAACATTTATGAAGTACCAGACAATATTTATATGTATGAACTCTTAGGTAGGGGTTCTTGGGTTTGAAGCCAGGCTTTCTAACTCCAGGGCCAGTAGGGCTGTTTCTGTGTTACTGTTACTATTACTATTCTATGTTACTATTCTTTTTTTTTTTTTAACATCTTTATTGGAATATAATTGCTTTACAATGCTATGTTAGTTTCTGCTGTATAACAAAGTGAATCAGCTATAGTTTCTGCTGTATAACAAAGTGAATCAGCTATACGTATACATATATCCCCATATCTCCTCCCTCTTGCGTCTCCCTCCCACCCTCCCCATCCCGCCGCTCTAGGTGGTCACAAAGCACCCACCTGATCTCCCTGTGCTACTGCCCTATTCTGACTCACCCACCTAGGCCTGCTCTGCTGATAAGAGGTGAGGCTTGGGGTTCCCCGCCAGACCTGTCTGTCTCCATGGTCTCGGCCACCACTATTTTCCAGCGGAACAAACAGAGCATTTGCCTTTATTTCTCCATCCTGCCCCATCCATTTCATGGCCTAGAACAGAATCATGGACCTGTAGTTTTAAAAATAAAGTCAGGTTCATTTTTAAGACAAGTGTCTGTTTTTTTAAAGTTAACATCCCTGCAGGAGGTGCAGAGGGCCCTGAGCTTTACTTCCTTTAGGCCCTGAAGCTGTCATATCTGAACTTGCCACTGTGTGTTGGAGCTACATTCAAGAATCTGCCATATCTACGATCAGAACCACGGTTTCCTGGTTTGTTCAATAAATAACGTAATTTTCTAGCAGGTTCTACCTAAGATGATGGATTGAGCCAGATCTTGTTTTGAAGTCAAATCCCAGTGTGTCCCAGTTGGGGCCTTGTTTTCAGAAGTTCAGGAACACCTACCAAGCCACTACAGAATGTTTGGTGATTAAAAATAGAAAGTTTAGGAGCAAGGGTTAGACTGGATTTTTACTTAAGGACCTCTTTTGTTTCCTTTTAAAATGGAATTCTCTACTTATGAGAGAAAGGCAATAAAGTAGCACGTCTTAGAATCCCCCAGATTGTCTCCGGAAGGGTTTTATTCTACAGGGGGCGCCTGGGGAGCCTTCCCAGTTCCATGAGTGTGGGGTCAGAGGGAATCCTGCTCCTCTCCCCCCCTTGCTCCTGTGATACGCAGCCCCTCTGGCAAGGACAGGAGAGTGCCCAAGTGGGGCTCTTCTGCCTCTTCCCTCCTTCCCCGGGTCACTCTGCCTTGTGCCTCCAGCTCTGCAAAGTTGCTGAAACCTCTGTCCAACCCAGTTTGCCTTCCCTTTGTCATCATCCACCAAGCGTTGCCCCCGGGCTTTTAAAAGGAGTCCAGTTAAATGGACACAACACTCTCCAGGTTGAGAGATTCCATTACCAGGAATGTAGGAGCTCAAAGGCAAGCATTCTTTAATGTCAATGGAGTTGCCTCCTGCTCTGATCCAAGCTCACCTCCTTCATCCCCTGTGAATTAAACAATAGAATCATTCATTTTTGCCACCGTCTATTAACCACTGCTGTGAACTTGAACTGAACACTACCTGCAGCCCCACAGATACACAGTAAGCAAGTCAGCCGTAGCCCCTCTTCTTGGAGCTCACTAAACAGACACTTAAGCAGTTGCCCCAAAGTATGGTAGAAGCTATGATGGGCAAGTAGAGGTTGCTTGGAAAAACGTATTCCAGGATTTCCAACCCAGTGCAGGTGGGTCAAAGGAGGTACCTATTGTAGTTGGGGTGAAGGGATGTGAGAGAAGATTTCCTAGAGGAAGTGAAGTCTAAGCTACAACCTAGAAGATGAGTAGCTATTACCAGGGGAAGGGGAGGAGGAGGGGGAGGAGTATATTCCAAGAAAAGAAAACAACATGTACTGTGCCCTGGAAGCAGAAGGAAGCTTAAGACCAAACAATGAAGGATCCCATCACTTAGGAGAGCGAAAGAAGAATACATAAGAGACTGAGAAAGCACAGACGGAAAGAACGAAAGGAAATCCAGAAAAGTGTGGTATCATGGAAACCCTTGGAAGCATACTTTTAGAACAGAGCAGGCTACTATGTCACGAGGTGCTGGGAGGTCAAGTAAAATAAGAACCAAAAAGAAGTTTCTGGTTATGTTAACCATTAATCTTCATTTCCGTGTTACCCAGTAAATGTGTTAGATTCCATAATCTTAGAGGATTTTCAGTGTTCTTTAAAGTGTTGTTGATTTAATTCCTTAACGTTCTCAAGTCAGATGTGACAAGAACTTAAGATAGATATTAGCACCTTTCTCGAGCATGACACATTTTGGTCCAAGTCTCACTCGTAGCATCCATTTGAAAAATAATAATAAGACGATGCTTCCCGATAGGAGAATTATTGCCTTAACTCTTTCTTTTCTTTTGTTCCACCCTCCAGTCGTTAGTTTGCTTCCTACCTCTTAGCCGTGTGAGCTCTGCTTTTGGGTAAAACCTTTTCCCATAGAATTTGAATTGAAGCCTGGCCAATTTTGAAATTAGAAGTATCACATCTTTCTGATGTGTTCTAAACCATTTGAAAATGAGTTCATAGCGATGCATACCGCCATGCTTAATGAGTAAGTAAACTATGACTTGGAGATTAAGTCATTCTCTTTCCTGTTTCTTTTCCAGCTCCAAGAGACTGTGAAAAGGAAGTTGGAAGGAGCCCGATCACCACTTAATGGAGACCAGCAGAATGGTGCTTGTGATGGGAGTTTTTCTCCAACCAGCAAGCGAACACGAAAGGACATTCCTACGGGGATGGACGCCATCAACAATTTGCCCAACAATATGCCACTGCCTTCAGCTTCTCCTCTTCACCAACTTGACCTGAAGCCTTCTTTGCCCTTGCAGAATAGTGGGGCTCACACTCCTGGGCTCCTGGAAGATCTGAGTAAGAATGGGAGACTCCCAGAACTTAAAATTCACGTGAACGGTTGCAGTGACCTGGAGGACAGCTTCACCATCTTGCAGAGCAAGGACCTCAAACAAGAACCTCTAGACGACCCTACTTGCATAGACACATCAGAAACGTCTCTTTCGAATCAGAACAAGCTGTTCTCAGACATTAACCTGAATGACCAGGAGTGGCAGGAATTAATAGATGAACTGGCCAACACGGTTCCTGAAGATGACATACAGGACCTGTTCAACGAAGACTTTGAAGAGAAGAAGGAACCAGAATTCTCGCAGCCGGCCACGGAGACCCCCGTCTCCCAGGAGAGCTCCAGCGTGAAGAGTGACCCATCTCACTCTCCTTTTGCACACGTCTCCATGGGCTCTCCCCAGGCCCGGCCTCCTTCTTCTGCTCCTCCCTTTTCTACTGTCTCCACGGCCACCAGTTTACCTTCCGTGGCCAGCACTCCCGCGGCCCCCAACCCTGCCAGCTCGCCAGCAAACTGTGCTGTCCAGTCCCCTCAAACTCCAAACCAAGCCCACACCCCGGGCCAGGCTCCACCTCGGCCTGGAAATGGTTATCTCCTTAATCCGGCCGCCGTGCCAGTGGCTGCTTCGGGGTCGGGGCCTGGTGCCGTGCCCGGCTCTGAGCTGTCTCCGGCCGAGCAGCTCAAGCAGATGGCAGCCCAGCAACAGCAAAGGGCCAAGCTCATGCAGCAGAAGCAGCAGCACTCAAATCAGACGGCAAGTTGGTCTCCTTTAGGGCCTCCATCCAGCCCCTACGGAGCAGCTTTCACTGCGGAAAAACCAAATAGCCCAATGATGTACCCCCAAGCCTTTAACAACCAAAATCCTGTAGTGCCTCCGATGGCCAACAACCTGCAGAAGACGACAATGAATAACTACCTCCCTCAGAATCACCTGAACATGATCAATCAGCAGCCAAATAACCTGGGGACAAACTCCTCAAACAAACAGCACAGTATTCTTACTTACGGCAACACTAAGCCTCTGACCCATTTTAATGCAGACTTGAGTCAGAGGATGACGCCCCCGATGGCCAACCCCGGCAAAAGCCCGCTGGTGCCCTACATCCAGCAGCAGCCCCCGCAGCAACCCCCGCCGCCGCAGCCGCTGCCACAGCTCCAGGCCCCCAGGGCACACCTGAGTGAGGGCCAGAAACGCATGCTTCTCGTCAAGCAGAAGGGAGTGATGAATCAGCCCGTGGCTTACCCGGCGCTTCCATCCCACGGTCAGGTAAGTGTGCAAGTGGGACGCGCTTGGAGGGGCCCTCGGCGTGCGTGGCAGAGCGTCGACGTGCGACGCTCCCCGTGCTTCAGTGGTAGGGGGTTAATCACCTGTGGAAATCCTCCCTACATACCCTCACGTAGTTACCACGTTTGAGTGTTTTTTCCTCTTTTTCCTAAGAGACGCGGACAGGCGGCACAGTATACTTTCCTGTATTTGAATGCCTGGGAATCGAACTTCTTTTATTCTGGACATGGTAAAAGATAAGAAAGCGAAAATGACATAACATGCTCACTAGGAAGGAAGCAGGCTGTCGAGGTCCCATGACAGAACGTGGTTCTCCTCCTGTAGCTTCTCTCCCGGGTCATGCGGTCCAGGACTGGGGATGGCGGGAAGGCCAGAGCGTTTAGGGATCTCTACAACCGTCTTAGAAGGTTCTGAACAACCTTGGCCTGTCTCACTGAATTACGAGTCGTGGAAATTTGGATTCTTGATGTTCAAAGGTGGGAGAGTTTTCTGTGTTTGCAAAGGGAAGTGGAGGATAGATTTTTATAGGCCCGTGTAACGTTTTAACATTTGTCGATGTATTAGCACCATTAGAAGCTGTTTCAACCTCGTGACCTGAGAGTGTAGTAAAACCTCTCCAATTCGTTCAGCTCTGGTTCGGGAGAATTTGATGATGACTGTCTCTTAGTGCTCTATTAAAGTCTCCTCTTTCCCACTGTCTTTCTTCATGACATCCTGGTATCGGGGTGTAGGGCTCTCAAGGATCCATGGTAAAAATGAATGGCAACCATTGGAGAGTGGACCCTCATTGACAGGCATCGGCTCTCCTCACCCTGACCAGTGTAGCAAGCAGACAACGCTCCTTTAATTTAACAAGTCATCTGCCTGGCAGGGCGCGGGGGGAAATGCGCGGTTCTACTGATCTTACCCCGACATGGGTGAATTCATGAGCTAGCCATCATTTTATTGCCAACTGCTGTCAGTTGTGTAGGCATAATTCTGCGCCTCCGTCCTCTCTGGATGCCCACATTTGCATTGCAGTTGGAGACTTTGCAGGAAAGTCTTTGCTTTAGGGGCCCTCGTGCAAACAGGTCCAGACTAGTGCTTGGATATGCATCCACAGTGGGATGCATTGGAAGCGCTGGGAAGAAAGGCAGGCAGATCTTGCATCACCAGGCACTGTCTGCACCTGCATCTCCAGGTGTGCGCCCCCCCCCCCAGCCCCCCGCCCCACCTCCCCAAGCCTGATGGAGGCTGCAGGGCTGGAGGTGGTGCTGGCCTGCAGAGACAGGCCTGAGCTCTGTGGCTTAATGCTTGTCCTTCACAGCACTTCCAACCCCAAAACCTCATAGTGGTTTCTTGTCTGCACATTGCTGTCCAGCTCTAGAGAAATTCTGCCTGGAGAAATAAAAATATGGCTTGGTTGACATCAACGGCAATCAGTAGCTGGTAGAAAAACATCATTGAAATGGGAACTTTTATGTCTTATCTTGGTTTCATTAAAACTCTATATACCATTAGAAAATGCAGCATTTTATACATTTCAATATTAAGTTCTGAAGCAGGCAAAAATATAGGCAATACACAAGGATGCTTGTTGTAGCCCCGAGGTTTATGAGATGGCAGGCTGTCAGAATGGTCTGCTCTTAATCTTAATGCATCTTGTGCTTCTACATCCGCTGTTTTTCACACCAGCTACGGTGGAGTCCTTCCTCCAAACCAGACCAGTGGTGCCAACTCTGCAGACATGTGGGTGCAATGTAAGGCAGCCTCGCTCCCCACCCTCACTTCAATGTCTTTTGAAATTTGCCAGCTTGGGGCGAAGCTCCTGTCTTTGCTGGAACATGAATTTTAAAGGTGCTTATTTCAGGTCCTTATGCTTGCCTGGCTATGAGTAACCAAAGCCTTGAGCTGCAGAGGTCATGTTGAGAAAGGGCTCGGTCAAGTGATGAAGAAACAAAAGTGATGGTTTTCTGGATTAAATCTGAGGGCTCCTCCTCTCCTCCTTCCATCTCATGAGGTGCTTTCAGGACGGGCAGAATCTTCCTTATTAGAATAATCATTTCTTAACCTCATAAAGAACCATCAAGCAAAAGCATGCTTTTTAATGAAATATTAACTCACCACTGTTTGAAACAAGCTTCGACATACATATATAAAAACATGTGACTATCTTTCTGCAAACATACCATTTATTTCATGCTTTTATCTGACTGTGGAGAAGTATTGACACAGCCCTCGGAATAGCTAATTGCACTCTACGGGAGCACCTTGCACAAATACAAGCATGAATTACAGGCAAGATATAAAGTATAATTATACATAGGTATAGTTCAAATTTGTTGTCTGCTGTTGCTAGTGAAAATTCACTTTACTCTTTGTTGGCCACAAGGACCATGATGAACACTTAGTTTTAATGAGTAACTCGAGCACTGAAGCCAATATAACACTAGAACATTTATTTCAAGATAATTTTCTTATACAGACATTTACTTATTTGGGACATTTGCAGCAAACGCCATTTCTCTCAGGAACAAATAGAAATTCACTTTGTTCCTGGAGGTTTTGAGAAAGAGGGAGCCAAAAATAGAGAAAAAAAACCAACACCACTTATTTCAAAATTTTGAATATGTTTTATCTGGTAGTTCCACTTCTCAGAATTTACATATTATTCCTTATAATTAGAGAATTGAACAAAGATTTATGTACAAAGGTTATGCTCATGGTTTTACTTATGATTGTGAAAATTAGGACCAAAATAGGCATTTTGGAAAAATGAATAATGTACATGACAATCATGCTATTAATGAATGATTAATCACATGGAAATGCTCAAAGTATGAGTGAAATGAGCAGATCAAATAACAGCTTGTATGTCACAATCCAAATGGTGTTTTTTAATAGGTATAGAAAAATGCTGAAAAACTAAAATATTAAGAATGGTATTTCTGGTTGGTAAAATTATGAGCAATTATTATTTTCCTCTTTATACTTTTCTTTCAATTATTTGAGTATTATTTATTGTGTTTTTCTTTTCATCTTTATTGGAGTATAATTACTTTACAATGGTGTGTTAGTTTCTGCTGTACAACAAAGGGAATCAGCTGTACGTATGCATATACCCCCATATCCCCTCCCTCTTGAGCCTCCCTCCCACCCTCCCTATCCCACCCCTCTAGGTGGTCACAGAGCACCGAGCTGATCTCCCTGTGCTATGCAGCTGCTTCCCACTAGCTATCTATTTTACATTTGGTAGTGTATATATGTCAGTGCTACTCTCTCACCTCGTCCCAGCTTCCCTTTCCCCGCTGTGTCCTCAAGTCCGTTCTCTATGTCTGCGTCTTTATTCCTGCCACTAGGTTCATCAGTACCGTTTTATTAGATTCTATATATATGCTTTAGCATACACCATTTGTTTTTCTCTTTCTGACTCACTTCACTCTGTATGACAGACTCTAGGTCCATCCACCTCATTACAAATAACTCAGTTTCATTCCTTTTTATGGCTGAGTAGTATTCCACTGTGTATATGTGCCACATCTTCTTTACCCATTCATCTGTTGACGGACATTTAGGTTGCTTCCATGTCCTGGCTATTGTAAATAGTGCTGCAACGAACATTGTGGTACATGTATCTTTTTGAGAAATCCTCTTTATACTTTACTTAGTTTTTTTAATGTTCCATCATACATGTATGTTTAATTCTACCACTAGGGAAAAAATGTTTTTAAGGAAGGAAAATACCCTATTTTTTAAATGTTTACATTCACTAATTTTTTTTCAAAAAATCCTTAGTTATCCAATTTGCCAGTAGGATTGAGATGATACCATTACTTTCTATTCATTTACATATATGAGTTGTGAATCCCTGCTCTAGGAGATAGTTCAAACCCCTTCTCCCCACACTTAACTCTCTTTTCCTTTCTCTCTCCACATCCCCTTTCGTTCCTTACTATCTTCTCTTAATTCATATGAAAATCAGCTAAAATAGTGACAATGAAAATATTAATAAAATTTCCAACATTATAAGCTTTCAACTCTTCTCTGAGTTATGCTCTTGTTATTATTTCTTTGATCATTTCTCCCTTCCCTTTTCTCCTTTTCCACTTCCTGGAACTTCTCTTCGTCATGTATTGTACCTTCTGGCTTGCTCTCTAATTTTTAAAATATGTGTTTCTGTGATGAAATAACCAGAACTTACTTTGGTTGTGTCTATTATCTTTTCCTGATCTTGTGTCTCAAGGACAGGATCTCTCTCTCTCTCTCTCTCTCTCTCTGTTTTTACTAATTTTTGTATAGTACAGAACGCTGTGTCTTAAACATAAGAATGTTTCATAAGTCATTTGATGGCAATGATCAAAGTTTGGACCAAAAATATGTTTACAGTTGATTATCAGCTCCAACGGGGAGAGTGTTAGCACAAATAACACAGAACTGCCATTGAGATCAAATAGAAGAACTGGAAAGGCAAGTCTAAAAAGAATCCTTTGATAGGAGGTGCTTATCTTGAACCAGTGGAACAACAATGAGATTGCTGAGATGGCAAACTCTGTCTCTGTATCCGACAAGCGAAAAAACAATGGAGCAACTATGAGAGAAGTAAAGCAAAAGCAAATGAGTACTTGCTGGTCAAGGAAGGGTACAGGGATACCCAGAGCCCAAGAATAATTCCTACTGGGAAGAGTGGAAAGTGAATGATTTCCAAAATGTGATGTTAATTTTTACTAGTTGCAATCATAGGACTAGATAAATCATAGACACTTTGCTACTTTATTCTTCATATGTGTGCTTTCTGTGTGTGGCTGGGTCTATCATAATGAGTCCATATATGCTTATATTTTACAGAATGTTTTCCCCTTTCAATTTTATTTTACCAAAATCTGTTGGGTCTCCTGTGAGGTATATTATTATAAGCTTTGGAGCCATAAAAGTCTCCACAGAAGGACCAGAGCTCCAATATTCACAGACATCATGGAAATCTCTTTGAAGATACATTTTTCTTAACTTTAAAAACTTGGTGCCTCTTTGTTTAGTTTTTGTAAATTATATATTGTTTATTTTATGCAAATAATACACGACCTAGTTCAGAAAATCAAATAGCACTATAAGGCTTATCATGAGAAAGAGCAGCCCCCTGCTTCCTCCTCTCCGTTCTAATTTCTGCTTCCCAAAGGCCGTTGCTTCAATTCATGAAGTTGTTTTCTCTTATTTATCTCCATAAACTGCTGTTCCTCAATATTTCAATTATTCGATTCTATAAAAGATGAGGATTTAACTCACTTACACTGCCCTCCTCACAAGCAACCCCCTCCACACACCGCCTCTCTTTTTCTCTTCCCGTACTCTCAGTAGAACTCAATATATCACAAATTATGATTTTGAAAGTATTGCGTATTTACATGGCTGGCTTTTGCGTAGTGCCTCACAGTTTAGCTACGTAGTATACTATGGTTATATTTCCCTTCTTGTATAACTTTTTGTTTTCCCTGGAATTTATAACTGCCTCTTTTTTTAATTGGTGTTATCTCTGCACCTACTTTCAGTCTATCCTCAACCCTTCTGACCCTGTAGAACTTTCAATATGATCAAGTACATCAAATAATCTATTTTTTATTCTTTTCTTTTTTTCTCTCTCTCCCTCTTTCTCTCCTTCCCTCCCTCTCCTCCCACCTCCTACTTCCCTCTCTCTCTTTCTCCTTCTCTCTCTCTCCCTCTCACTCTCTTTCTTTCTTTCCTTCGGTGTCTCTCCTGAAGGCTTATATGCTCTTGTGCCAGTATTCTTCTGTCCTACATTTTCTTGGTCTGCTGCTTAACTGAAGTCATACAACTGCCCTTCACCATCATTCTTGGAATATTTCACCCCCTTCTGTGTTGCATTATCTGTTTTTCTTGATCCCTCCGCCTCTTCTTTCTCGGCTTAGTCCCTTAAATTGGTGGAGCACATCCTCAGAGCATCTCAAGAAATGGTGCACAGGAGATTGTTTTTATGAAAATGATTTTTGAAAATGTCTTTATCCTAACATTTGATTCATAGTTTGCCAGATGTAGAGTTATAGTCAAGAAAACGTATTCCATCCGAATTGTAAAGGCATTTCTTTACCATCCTGTGGCTTTCATACTGCTGAGAAATCCAGTGACATCTGGATCCCCCACTCTACGTGTGTAACCTGTTTTTTCACTCTGAGAGCTTTTCAAATCTTCTTTTATCCCTGAAATTGCTTGTTGATATGCTTTAATATAGCCCTTTTTCATTCACTATGTCTGGTACTGACTTTTTTTTTTTTTTTTTTTAATTTGGAACTGTGTCCTTAAGTTATGTTCTCGTATTATTTCGTTGATCATTTCTCCCTTCCCTCTTCTCTTTTTTTAACTTTCTGGAACTTTTATTCATCATGTATCAGACATCCTGGATTGTTCTCTAATTTTCGTATCTTTTCAATTTTCCATGTCTTTGTCCTTTCATTCTACATTCTGTGAGATTTTCTTAACTTTATGCTCCAACTCTAAAATTAAACATTTATTTTATTTATCACATTTTTAATTTCCATAAGTTCTTCCTTGTTCTCTGATTTACCCTTTTTCGATCTAAAGCTATTAATTATCATTTTAAAATTAAGTTTTCTTGTGCTCCCTGCTTTGTCTCTGTTTCTCCTAAGCACCATTTTCCGTATGCTCATTTTATTTTTCTTTCTTTCACATTGAAAGCTTTTCTCACATGTTTGTTTATTTAAAGGGTGAGGCACGATAAAGCTAACCAGTTGCTCTGTGCGCTTAGATAGGGCTTGTCAAATGTGGAGCTTCACTGTAGGGGGGTTGAGCTAGAAACCAGCCACTTCCCTGGGCCAGTGTCTACAGATTTTTCCCCCCAGGGCCAGTCAGAAAAGACTCCCTCAACCTCGTTACAGAGAGTTGTAACTCTAGAGGCCGGCTTTCAGGAGCTGAGCAGAGGAAGGGAATCAGCAGGTGGTGATGATGGTGAGGGGTATCTCACTAAATACTTTGTAGACTTTCACTTAATTTCCCTGTTTTGTATGGCTCCTCAGCCCACCCTCAGCCAGGGCTGGGATGCAGGATTCCAGAGTTTTGTGGCTTCACCTCTCCCAACTCCTTCTTCCAGTCTGGGGTTGTGTATCTGGTCCACCTCTTCATTAAACAGAACTTTAGCCAGTTTTCCTTTTGTGTGCACCCCACACCTCCCACGCTGGCATTCAGAGGTGCTTCTGACTCCTGAGATTTTACAGAATCCTTTAACTTGACCCATCTTGCTTTATTTCTGGCTTCCCCCACTGCCGGATTAGATTTAGCTTTCCCTAAACAGCTCAGTCGTTCACCACTCAGCCATCTGATTTTCATCTTCCAGAATTTTGTTGACACCCTGGATGGCTATTTCCATCTCCCACCCTCTTTGTTTTGGATGCTTATGTCATTTTTATTCCTTTATTGTCACTATACCAGGGAGTTGGAAAATCCAAGACAAATGTGGATGTTCAGTCTACCAGAGGCTTCCTTGGCGACTTTCAACACCTTTCTATCTGAATATCGAATACTGTCCGATATTGAAATTTATATGTTACAGCATATTTCACATTATCGCTTCTAACATTTTGGGCTTTAATAGAGCTGATTTCATGAATGCTAAAGTGCTCTCTTGACATACAATTTACATGTCAAATACATGTGTTCAGAAAGACAGCAGTGTCAACATGACCATCGTGCTGTTTTAGAATAAGATCTGGTGGTTCTAACCATTGAGTAGTTTTTAGAATCTTGAAAATATTGACTTACTTCAAGGACTATAGAAACAATTTAAGTTCCATGACCCTGCCTAAGCCAATAGCATCTGGCAACTCAGATGCAAGGTAAAATATTGACAGAACCCTCATCACTGACTTAATCCAGGGCCTCCCAGCTGAGGGAAAACCCGTGGGCAGAAGCACTACGAAATTCCAGATAATAAATGAAATGTTCCAATTCATGGGTACAATAGGTCATTTCCATCCACATACTGGCATATTTTGAAAATCCTGATTGATATTCTGTCAGAGTCTTAGAAATATGAGGCTAAGAGTAAACAGCAGAAAAAGAAAAGTTTTAGGAAAGGAATTCATTTTATAATAGTACTGTGGAAGAAAGAGGTTTTAATTAGCCCCCTATGAGAATACTCTTTAAAGGTTTTGTGGGATGAGAATATTCTTATTTACTGAGGGAGCTTACAACCCGTCAGACAGTGGTTCTGAAACTTTTGTGGGCCTAAGAATCACCTGGGGAAATCGTTCAAGATACAGGGGATCAGATTCCACTGCCAAAGGTGCACAATCAGTAGGTCTACGGTGAGGCTTGGGAAGGTGGATGTTAATAAGCCAACCACCACCACTTTCTATTGGAGAAATAGTACATAAGGTAACTCTGGAACTACAGTTAAAGCAACCTATGTTTATTTCATTGCTCAGTATTTGCATGTGCTTAAATTATTGTCCGTGGAACTATAAATTCTGCAAGGTCTCCGACTTGTATCGTTTGAAGTAAGATGGAAAAGTTAGGGTACTCTGAGCTTCCTGGATTTCCTTTTCTTTTTTAGGATAGAGTGATTTTTTTAGGAGATCAAATCCTGTGGATCCTGGCTATGTTTTGTAAATCATAGAATTACTCCTGTTGATTCTCTTAATAGGACAAAGCAGTTCATCCTCTATGCCCCCCGCCACCATGGTGAAGGGCAGAATTTCCCTTTGTCTCCCAGAGAGAGGGTTGGATAGTCAGTCCTCTGTTTCAGGACCTGCTGAGGGCCCAGCCTTGTGTGTGCCGAGCTGCTTTCTTGGGATCTGTAGAGAGTGCCATGATATGGAAAGGGCACACATTAAAGGAAGCACAAGGCTTACTGAGGACCTCTTTTAGGACATCTTCCTCAGAGCAAGACTGCTGGCAGGCACATCAGTAGGGTCACAACTTGGGGTTCTGTTTTCTGATGCTGTTACATCAAGAATGGCATCCAAGCACCTTTCCCAGATGTTCCTGGGCTTTGTGGAGGTGTTGCCTCGGCCACATGCTCAGTTTAATTCTACTTCCTGAGTCTTAGATTTCCTTCCTTGCAAAGTCATTCATTCACTGAACCCTAAGCCCCGGCCCAATGCTCCCACTGGAGTGCATTCACACGTAAGGGAGTAGATCTGGCTTTATTTTTACCCTGACAGGAGCCTACTAGCCTAAGGGTCTATCGCAAGTGTATAAAATTGTGAAACCTGACCAGGCAAACCCTCCCCAAGTGTATTCACTCCTAAAATTCTTAGAATTCTAAATATAGACTAAGAAGATATATCAAAATAGTATCATCTACAGTGTCTGGCAGTATGCAGTCCAGTTGGGGAGATGAGGAGGCTTATGAAACAAGTAAATACAAGGCAACAAGTGGTTAAGTGCCATCTTACTAAATTCTACATTAAGGCTCATGGGCAGAGAGAAGGCGAGGGTCAGGGCTGCTGGGAGTAGAAAGGAGAAGCCTCCAAGGGGGAGATAAGCCTTGAGGCAGACCAAGAATAAGTAGGAGTTGGATGCGTGGAAGGTGGTGGAAAGACATTCTGGTGCAGGCAAGGGGTTGTTCCTTAAGAGATGATACAGATTCTGGCCAGTCTGGAGGGAAGGTTACCCTTGGAGAATAGTGAAGCGAAAGGCATGGGAGAACAGCTAGCGGACCTTCTACTATTTGAAGTAGGAGACAGTAAGAATCTCGATCTGGATGTGGCATTTAAATTTTAAGGAAAAACAGACACAGCGGCATTTAGAGGAAAGGAATAACAGAACTTGGTGATTGAATATATGATGAGATGAAAGGGAAATGAATCAAATATTTATGACCATAAGGTTAAATATTAGGGTAGTATAATAGTTTCTGAAAGATGATAAGCATGTCATATATGCATCTAAATATCAAAACTTATTTGTATTTAAAAGCAACTCAAACAGTTGTTATTATTTATCTTAGTCTGCTGATTTGTATTTCTCATTTGCTAAGGTACAGGTTCCACGCTCTGCAATAGGGTGAAGCAAGCACATAGCACTTTTTTAAAAGTTTGTGTTAAATTGAGCCACAAATATCTTCTCCTGTGTTTTGTAGTTGGACTTTTTGTTTTTACAAGGGGTTAGTTTTCAATAAATTCATATTATTATGAAAATAGTTGTTTTCATTAGAGTAGTAATAGACTATTATATGTTCCTTTTGCTTAATATTTCTATCATAAGGATTTACTTGGTCACATCTTACCTATGACTCGAAAGTCCTGTCTAAAGATAGCCATTACGCTAGAATATGAGAGGAGCGGGATTCCAAGCTTTCAAACATAGTACATCATCATTCATTAACTACTCATAGCAACTCTGGACTTTTCTTTGAAAAACAAAATGCTGTTTTCCGATACAAAGATATTCTATTATATCTTGGTTTCTGAGCAAGTTTCTATGGAATTCATCTTTTTTATGACACCAAATGGTTTGCATCTGACACAGTGCGTAAAGAATCAAAATACCTTTTATGAGTTAGTTACATTTCTAACACATTGTCATGATTAGTTAATATGATTCATGAGCTTATGCAGCTTATCTATACATTTTCATTTACTAAAGAGTAAGTATTGACTCCATATAGTATCCAAACTGATAACTCTCATTTATTAATATTATGATTTCCTAGAAGACGTTTTATCAACATACCTGCATTCCCTAATTGCTTTTGCATCCGACACATTTGAAAGTTTATTTGGGCTTCTTTTCTGCACTGGGCTCCAGCCAGTTCATACAAAGGACATTCATGAGCTTGCTAGGCCGCGAATGCTTGCGGTGCCAAGCTGGAGGTAGACAGTGGTGCAAGGAAAAAGGTCATCTCTGGGTGGAGAGAGCAGTGCACCTGAGGCCACTGCTAGTGTTTCTAGGGCTGGGGTGAGAATCGGGAAATGGTCACCCCCTCTGAGCAGATGGGCTGCAGCTGCAGCCCCATACGCATCCCAGGTGTGAAGGCAGCCCCCTTGCACCCTCCACTGGACACTGTTGTTCTATTCATGAACCGCACGACCACAGGCTGGGGCTCTGGTACACCTGCTCATTCCCTAAAAGCCACTAAGCGCAGAGCAGAGAGTCAGTTTCTCAGGTCAGTGCAGTAAGAATCCAAGTACCGTGTGCCACGCGGTGCCATGCTGTGCTGTCCCCGAGGGGCCTGGAATGTGAAACCATCAGGTTGAAGGGTGACCAAAGGCCCTGGAATGCAGGGTGGTTCACATCTGACTGTAGAGCAGCCTTCATGACAGACAATGCTAGTTTCAGTATCACTTCTTACTAAGATTTTCCTTGCTGTGGCAGAAAAGCCCAGAGAAAATCATTTGGCCTCTCAGAGCTGTGACAGGTGTAGATGTACCAAACTCTAGAGCGGAACTGCCAATAGAAATAGCATACAAACCACAAATACAAACCATGGAATTTTAAAATTTCTATTGGCCACGTTACAAAAGGGCCAAAGAAACAGATAAAATTAATTTTAATATATATATGTATTTTTTAAAAAGCGAATGAATTGACTATTTAAGCCAGGCTTTTATTTTTATTTTTTGTCCGTGCCACACAGCATATGGGATCTTCGTTCCCCAACCAGGGATCGAACCCGTGCCCCCTACAGTGGAAGCGGGGAGCTCTAACCACTGGACCGCCAGGGAATCCCCTTAATCTATTTTTATTTAGCCCAATATATGAAAATATGATGTCAAAGAATATAAAAATTGTTAATGAGATATTTGACATTGTTTTCTTCATACCAAGTCTTTGAAATCGGGTGTGTCTTTTACACTTACAGCACAACTCAATTTGCACAGGCCACGTTTTGGGTGTTCAATAGCCACACGTGGCTGGTGGCCAGGTGTTGGACGGGGCAGGTCTAAAACAACAATAGCAAAAGTCTGCTCTGTGATCAGAAGGGCGATCGACAGGACCAGAGGTGAAGCAGGATGAAAATGTTTTGGCTGTTTCAGAGCCGCTGATTCTTTATGTCACCTCTTAACAGCTCTGTGACCCTAAACCGGACAGAATAGACTGGACAGAATAGACCGGTGCCTCCCATTGCCCTCCCGACATCCCGAGAGCCACACACACAGCAGGCTCTGTGTCCTTGTCATTAGAATTCACCTGCTCTGCGTGGCCCACGGCCTTCAGATACTTCCACAGCCGTTTGTTACCGGGGGCTTCCCTTATTCATTCAAACCCTATTGTCAACATATAACATTCGTGAGCAGCAGCCTTGGGGCCATATAAACATCCTGCGGTGGGTCAGGAGCGCCTGACCTCCTATTAACATGTCAATGAGAGTGGCTGGTGCTCTGGGCTTGTTTTCTAGGGTTTTGATGAGCTTCATTAATTATGTTGAGAAAAAAAGGTGTGCAGCTGGAGAAGAACCCACTTAGCTCCACGCAAACGTGAATAATTGGACAGTTGACAGAGTGTTAAATTGGCGGTCTAGTGAGAGAAACTCGTGAATAAACACAATTCCCCCGAACGCCACAAAGCAGGTACAGCTCTCTCGCCCGGCCACCTGCACCTTCTCTGGACTTGAGAACCGGCTGGTGTGAGCTCGTGTGAGATCAGTTAGGGAGCTGCCCTGGCAGGTCAAGCGTGGACTCTGGAGCTAGGAGGGATATTCACATCCTGCCTTCACCTCTTCGTTACCTGTAGGATCTTGGGCAGATTACATAAGCTCTCTCTGAGCTTTAGTTTTTCCATCTAGAAAATGGGGACTGTAATAATAGGATTGTTGTGACGATTCTGTGTCTTAATTTATGTATAGCATTTAGAATAGTATCAGACCCATTATATGTACTATATGCATTTTTTAAAATGTAAAACATTAATCATACCATAAGCTATTCATACCTTGTTAATCCTCTAGGAGAGTATAACTGTGTTTCAGTTTTCCTCTAAGCTAACTTCATTCATTCACTCATTCATTCATTCAGTAGACATTGATTATATACCTGAAATATCTAGGTATTGGGCATACAAAGATGGAAAGATTCTGGGAGAAACATATTATCATATATATGAAAATCATGTAGACAGGGACTGCAAACAAAATGGCAAAAGTGTATTAATATTCTCTTTTAAAAACCCGCTATTAGCAAGCTTTAAGTGCTGACAAAAAGAGTTTTCTTTCATCCTGGCCACGACAAGATTGTTCCTCCTGCAATTACCTCTGTTTGAAATTAAAATCACTTGTCATATTTTAACATACAATATGAATATGTATACTTTTTGTTCATTTCTGTTAAGTGAGCAAAAACACCTCAAGAGAAAATCTTGCTACTTCCCCATCCCTTACCTTAGAGGTCTCTTAGACTATTTGAGGCCTGATTATTTCTAGAATCTTACTATATGGCAAAAATCATTGGTCTTTGTCAAAATCAGTAGCTTAAAAGGAGATGGGATTTAATTCAAATGAACACTTAGAACATCTAACCTTCTTGTGTATTAGGAGCAGGTAAACAAGTATTCCCAAAATAATGAAAACTATTATTACTTTAAAACTGCTTTTTTCTTTCTTTCTCTCTCTCTCTCTCTCTCTCTCTCTCTCTCTCTCTGTCTGGGGAGTTGGTTAGAGTAAAACAGGCATTTTAGTAAAACTTTTAAAACTTAACTCCAGCTTAGCATGAATCTTTGCTTCTTATTTTCTTGGTTTGTCTTTGTTGATGTTTTTATTTGGGGGCTGGCTGAGCCAAAGGGTCAGAAATCTGCCTTTGCCCCCACCTCTTGGCATTCTGGTTTTGGTGTATGCGTAGTTTTGAGTTTTTCTATGCTAGTTGTATTTCTATTAAACCCCTGGTTGGTGTAAAAAATAAATAAATAAATTTAAAAAAAAAATAAAAATAAAACTTAACTCCAAAATAAATAAGAGCTCTATTGGAAATTTTACTATATTAGTTCTCTATCGATATGTAACACATTACACCCGAAATCTAGCAGCTTAAAAGAACAAGCAGTCCTGAGGAACTCCAGGAGCAGCTTAGCTGGGTGGCTGTGGCTCAAGATCTCTTATAAGGTCGCAGTCCCATTGTCAGCTGGACCGCAGTCATCTGAAGGCTGGACGAGGGCTGGAGGATCTGCCCCCCGGGGACTCCCTCACATGGCAGCTGACCGGAGGCCTCAGTTCCTCACTACATGGATCTCTCCACAGGGCTGCTTGAGTGTTCTCATAACATGGCAGCTGGCTTCCCCAGAGTGAGTGATTCAGGAGAAAGCAAGGAGGAAGGCACCATATACATTGTATGACATAGTATTGAAGTCACACACCTTTGCCTCTTCATTATTCTATTTCTTTGAGGCAGATCATTAAGTCCAGTCACCTTCTAGAGGAGCGGAATTAGTTCTCCCCTCTGAATGGAGTGTCACAAATTTGTGGACACCATAATTACCATGAAAGGCTTTTGACATTTCATAAGGTGCTTAAGTGGTGTCGGCACAGAGATGCTGAGGGTGGGGAAAACTGAGCTGGCAACGATGAGCAGACCCATCTGGTGGGTATGTGGGTCGGCGTGGTGTCCAGAGTTGGGGAGGGGAGGGGAGGGAGGAGGCCGGAAATCATAGGCTCCAACACGCCAGAAATTTGCTTCTTTTTATTTTGCAGCCCCGGTCCTAATATCAAATATGCCTTGTGGCAGAGAATTAATGTAGAATTCTGAGGTCCAGTGCGAAGAAGCCTTTGCTTTTACTTAAAGCAGGAAATATAATTTTAGAAGACCTAGCATCTGAGCTATTATCTCGTTGACACTAAACCCAACCTTGTTAGTTATGTGATTTTTTCGCTTCTGCTTTAAGAATTCTTTCCCTCATCTTTTCACTTGAAGGCATTTATTGTTTCTGTCCTGGGGCTTCTATCCTATGGCTTCTATCCTTGCCCTCGTCCTCTGTGCTGTGTTTCCCACTGAAGTATTTCTCCCTGAAAGCCATTTCGTGCTGACGCTGCAGTTCCACGGCACCTCGGAGTTCCTCCAGCACATCCTTCGTTTCCTCCGTCTTCCATCTTATGACCTGGGTGCTGCCGTTAGTCACGTTGTAGCTTCCTATTATTGCATATTACAGGGGCCAAAGCCCACAGTGCCCCCATGCTGTCCACTCAGTCATCTCTCTCCACATTTGTATTATTCACAGCAAGATGCGTGCATGCAAATCCTTTAAGTCCTTCGGGCTTTGCTTTCCATTTCCCCTTCAAATATGAATCACCTAGCAACATTTCCTGGGGACCAACTGCACAAGAACGAAGCTATATTTCCGTTACTGTGAGCATCACAAAGGATGTAAAAGGCATGGTCCCTGCCCTTAAGAAGTTTATCCTCTAGTAAAAGCTGGATTTTAAAAAAAAAAAAAATTTAAGGGATAACAGCATACAGATTCCTATTTATATTCAATAGAGTGACATGTTGTCCAAGTTACAGTGATGAAATTCAAAGGTTATTCTTTTGTATACCTTTTAATAGAGAAAACTAGCCGTCTTTTGGATTAAGTAAATGCATGTGCCTTGATGAGAAATACTGCTACAAGAAAATCATTCAGTGGGGTTGACTTCCTAGTATTGTAAATACATTCCACCCAATCTGGTGAAAAATGTGTTTTTGAAACGAAAATAAAGCAAGCATTTATGAATAATCTGTACAAAAGATACACCCTATTAATGTAATATATAATTAGCTACAACTAGTAACTGAAATATAAGCAGAAGGAAAACTTATTCATGTTCTAGTTTTTCTTCTGTTTTGAAAGACATCAGCCCTGTGCTTTGATGTACGTTACTTTTAATGGACTGTTCAGGAGAAGGGAATCAGGGAATTGTGGGCTGCCAAGAGCTGATAAGGAATAAAAAGTATAAGTTGAGGAGCAGCAAAAGATGAGGCCTTGGGAGGGGGCTGAGGCAGTGAGGAAGCCCTTTGGAGCTCGTTCTGAGATCTAACCTGTGATACAAGAAGCAATGGGTAGTCATTGTAGGTTTCTGAAAAGAGGAGGGTACTATCTTGATCCAAGTGATTGGCAGGAGAGATGCTGGGAAACAGCACACCTGGAACAAAATAATCAGGACCTGACTGATAGGACCCGGGAAATAGATCCAAAGAAAAAGTAAGAGGTGTGAAAGTGACCACGGGCACGAGCTGGGACAAGTAAGGAAAACAGGAGTCAAATTTCACTTCAGAGAGCTGTCAGTTACAGGTAAAGGGAGAGTTGTCCAAAGGGAATAGTTTGAACGCTATTCAGCATACTTGTCAGTTGGATATTCCATTTTCAGTGGAGGAATAAAGGACTAAAACTGTGGATTTTAGGTTTATTTACACCCAGGTGGTAGTTGAAACCATGAGTTGATGAACCACTTCTTGAGGGAAGTTGTACAAGAGAAAAACTATATAACGTCTAGCACTAGATCTAGAGATAGCTAGAATTAATGACTGGGGAAAAATGACAAGCATACAAGAAATACCTGTTGCATGTATGTGTGCATTGCATGAGTGTATATGTACATGTGTATTTGTGTATATACACACATATATTTACTCGAAAAATATCTGAAAACACATTCATCCTGATGTCAAACCTCGTTAGTTTTAACCGCTGGAATTATAAATAAATGGCATTTCTTCTCTTTTTCCCTTCTTTCTTTTTTGCTTATCTGTATTTCCTGATTTTTCCAGTTGAAGATGTAGCACTTGTATAAGTTTCCGCATAAGGAGAAATCATTTTTAAGTCCTTGGGGAAATGAAAGAGATAGGAATAGAATTTTCAAGGTCAGAATAAAAGGGAATCTTGAAATAATGGTCTCAAGATGAGGAAACTAAGACCCCCAATAGTTGTGTGATTTATTACTAAGCTTTCAAAATAAGAGTATGAATTTTTTAAAGCTGGGGCTTAAAATGTATACATGTCAAGGAGAAGAACTGAGTTATCTTCTCTTCTAGAACCTGGATTGATTCAAAGCAGTGGTTGTCCACTAGGGATAATTTTGTTTCCGCGTGCCCCGGTGGCCAGTTGACAACATCTGGAGACGTTTTTGGTTGTCACAACTAGGGGAGGGGAGGCTGCTACTGGCCTCTAGTTGGTAGAGACCAGGGGCGCTGCTAAACATCCTACAATGCACAGGACAGGCTCCCACAGCAAAGAATTCTCCAGCTCAAAATGTCAATAATGCCGCAGTTGAGAAACTCCGATCTAAAGGGTGGTGCGTATTAATAGCTACCATCCGTGCAATGCTTTGTGTGCCAAGATCTGTGCTGTGCTAAGCACTTAACATGAATCATTGCATGTCGTCTTCAGATATCCTGGAAACTCAGACATACGAAGTTAAGTAGCCTCTTCAAGGTCACACAGTCGGCACTGGAACTAGGAACTAAAAGAAAGTCTGTCTGAACCCAAACCTGAGCTCTTAAACATTATGCAATTTTGCCTTCATGTTGACACTCACAGAATGAAATGGGAACAAGAAAGCCATCTGAAGATCATGTCTGACATTCTGGTCTCATTTTTTCCTACCCTTGCCAAGGCAGTGGCTTTTATTGCCCTGGAATGTAATAACCGGTAAAACGGATTTAACACTTAGTTCTATGTCCCTTCCCCTCCCCCCCTCCCCCCCTCCCCATCTTCCAGATAGGTGTTTCTTTTGTATGAGTATTGTGTGCGTCTCGTTGGAGCTGGGGTTGGGAGGTGGTTTTGGCCGGTGTGCTTTTGGTTTGGTTGGGTGTGGAACTGCTATGTTTCTGGTCTGCAGGCCTTTTGGTCATAGAGCAGCAATCTGAAAATGTCCGAGAATTCCTACTTTATAGCATCATTTAAGCACACGGGCAACAATGCAGGCAGACACTTTTACGTTATTCTCATCCAGCTTCCTGGGTCTCTTTCATCTTTGTCTCTGGGTAAAGAATTCTTGTCTCCAGCATTCTAAAGTTACCTCAACCTCCTTGTTACTTTCACCGAAGGACACTGCATATTTAAAACAAAAATTGCATTGCTTTTAGAAAGCTGCCTTCCGTGGGTCCTTGAAAACATGCATCAACAGCTAGGTGGATCTAATTGGCTTGCGTGTCAGCTGGGAGGGAAGAGTGGAGCTCCCACTGTTGTGTGCAGTCATATATCTCCACTCTGCTACCAGCACTCACCATTTCTTTTCTGATTGAAAATCTGTATTTTTAAAGACTTTTGTCTTACATATACTAAATTACTGTAGAAACAAGAATTGGAAAGTATCAATCAGGCTCTTCAATCTATCTTCACTTTGCCATGTTTCCCACACCAACATGGGATTGAAATACAGTCATCCCTTGGTATCCAAGGGGAATGTTTCCAGTATCCCCCATGGATACCAAAATCTGAGGCTGTCTCAAGTTCCTTACATAAAATGGCATAGTATCTGTATGTAAGCTACCCACATCCTCTCTTATGCTTTAAATCAACTCTAGGTTACTTATAATACCTACTACAATGTAAATGCTATGTAAACAGTTGCTGCGTGGCAAATTCTTTTGCTTTGGGGAAACTTCTGGAATTTTTTTTCAAATATTTTTGATCCACAGTTGGTTGACTCCGCAGATGTGGAACCAACCCACAGATACACTGTAATTAGTTGTAACAGTGACATGTACAGAAAGACCATAGCACAGTTCAGCTTGCCCCACCCATTTCTGTGACTCTCTCTGGATCACACAAGATTATTTTAAGTAATAAAATGTCAACAGTAATAGATATAATTAGGAAGGAAATTTGGATAAACCTATGCACAGGAAAAGACTTATTTTAGAATCTTTTCCTCTGAACTTTTTTTTTTTTTTTTTTGGTCAGGATTGAGTTTCTTTTTAATACCAGTGCTATCACTCAAGGAGAAGGAGAATTTATTTGTATCCTTTATCCTGTTTTGATTTTGAGAGAGAAATCTTACAAATTCCTTATCCGATTTCTTTAGACATGAAGGCAAAAAACCAAAATACTACCTTTTTTTTTTTTTAGTGAATACAATGTTTCAAGCATTGTTCTACACAGCCTACCTATGTGTCTTCATTTAATCTTCACGAAGCTTGTCATAACCGTATTATTATCTCCATTTATATGTGAGAAGACTGAGGCTTAGAAAGGTCAAGTGATTTTTTTTTTCTAAGGGCATGTAGCTAGTCAAGGGGAGAGTGGAGATTTGAACTCAGATCTCTTTGAATTCAGGGCCCAGGCTTTGCTTAACTACTGTGCAAAACTGCCTTCCAGTTAAATCCGAATTTCAATATTATTTCCTCTCAAAGAGCTAACAGCACTTTCACATATTAATCTACTCTCCTCATATCAAGCTGAGTAGCTAAGTGGAATGAATTCATAATATCAGATGAATCTTGAATGATCCTATGGCCAACCTTCCATCTATATCCAGTATCAACAGTACCATCTCTGAGGTCCTGATAAATGTGGAGGTAGTATTCCTTGAAATTTGAAGAGGGACCATTACAGCTGCTCCACTGAGGGCCCAGCCACCGTTTTCCTAAACAGCCCTAAGTACCATCATGTATGAGAAACTGTATCCAGAATTCTGGTTAAAAAGTATTCTGGTATATTGAAACCAGGAACCATTTTTTTGGTATAAGAGTCATGGGGACTCTTATACATGATTTTTGTGTAAGAGGCACGGGGAGGCCAGGCCATCCCCACAGGGGGCTGTGAAAGGCAGTGAGGAGTAGTGGGCCCAGGAAGTGGACGGACCTTAGTTTGAACACTGGCCCCTTCGCTTACCAGCTGTGGGGTCTTCCTCATCTATATTTGAATTTCATATTTGAATTTCATATATCTTTCTTAACTTCAGTTTTCCCATCTGTGAAGTGGGGATAATAATAATCCACCCAAAGTTAATTTATTTATTATTATCATTATTTTAGGTAGGGCATCAGAGAGAGACAGACAGTTTTCATGAAAAGCTTCCTAATTTGGAATCCAACAGATCCTGATTCACATCTCACATTGGATGTTGAATAACTGTGTGCCTGGGGCAGGTCTCTTCAGTTTCCTCATCTGCAAAATGAGACGATAATGCCTACCTTACAGGGAATATTAACTATGGTGAATGTCAAATGTTTGGCGTGAAGCAGAGGCTCAGCAGATGTTGGCTCTGATTAGTGTTTCGTGCGCACCAAAGCTGCTGAATTATTTTCCTAGAAGCTTAGCCCAACTTCCTGAGTATCTTCCAGGCTCGTGGATTTTAACTTTTTTTTTTTCTTTTTTAAGTAGCACATACAATGAAAGCTACAGCAGTATCACCAGAAAAAATACACATTCCCCAAACAAATGTGGATACAATTACAGGGGATTCATAGGCACTCACCTCCTCCCCCCAGAATAAGATTCCCCAGTTTAGACCCAAGAGTTTAAAAATGTATGACAATCCAAATGGAATAGTGATCCGCTTAGTATCCTAGTATCCCCGTTGCAACTTTCCCAGTATCGCTAAAATGGAATTGTTTACCAAAAAACTCACTTGATTCAGAACATTTCAAGAACACACTTATTTCATTAGCGGAGACAAGCTTCTTTTAACAAAACGTATTTATCAAATGCCTATTATGTGCCTAATAAGGTGGTGGGTGTTATGGGGAACAAAGGCAGCTTAACATGTGGTCCCCTGCCCTCAGCGTTTCCTTCTAATTGGAGAGGCAAGCGAACAAGGCTGCATGAGATGTATTAGCGCTATATGCTGATCTAATCAAGCATTAAATTGTGTGTGCTTGTGTGGGTGGGTGCACAAGCCTCGCATATCATTCTCTGACCTTGAACTGTACACAAATCATTAGCGTCCAACTGGAGTTGCTCACTGCTCCCCCGCCCCGCATCTTTACTTGGCCGACTTCCATCACAGCCGCTCCCTCTGTGTCTGAAACACGTTTTAGAAATGAGGGGATGAAATAACACACTGAGGAAGGGACGAAGATCTGTAAAGGGGTCACCCGTCTGTCTGTGGTTACCATTGCACGCGGGTTCCATGTTGGAAAGGGGCTGACCCAGGAGGACCCAGGCTTCGTGAAAACCTCTCAGTGGGACACACAACAGCGTCTCTTCCCTGTTTACAAATGAACTGCAGGGTCTTGCCGTCAGGGACTGAATCTGAAGAGGAGAGGAATAGTGCAAAGAAGAAGGCCTGGCCGGCAGGAAGGGAAATAAACACGTTGAAGTTCCAGACTTTGTTTAGTCGTCACTAAACAAAGAGAGACGGCATGGGACTTTGGCATGGGAGAAGATCTGCAAGAGAATTGTTGGGCGAGGAGAAAGAGGCCTGCCCCTAACATTTATGGGCCCAAGACAAGAGTACAGAGGTAGACCTACATACCATATGCTCATATGTATTCGTTCTAGCTAACGGTTAAGTAGAATATGTTCTGTCATCTGACTTTGACAACTGTAACTTCATAGCAACGGGGAAGGCCAGGTTTGAATGCAGAATCGGTTCTGCAGCGTGGGTTCCCTGGACCATCTCGTTCTTTTCCCATCCTTGGCTCTGTGCTGTACCACGGGGGCCTCCCACACTTCTGGGAACTTCGAGCCCACACCCCCATGCACACTCGCTCTGTCGACTTTTGGGGCCTGGAAGTGCACACAGCTGTGTGTCCACCTTCCAGAGCAAAGAGCTAGGAAAGCTCTCTGGGCAGGGAATGTGGGGACTCCAGGTGTCCAGAACACAGTCTAGAAGGGAAGACATGGGCTCCTCTCGCCTTGGCCCTGCTGACTGCCTGCCCTGGTAGGGAGGGGTGGCTGGAGGAAGACCTGATCGGGCCCTCTAAAGCTGGGGGTCAGGGCAGGGGCCCCTCAATGCCTGTGTCAAAGGGCAAAACTGGAGAGAAGGAGGAAGACTTAGGGGGGAATGGGTTTAAGTTACAGTCATGAAGGCCGCTCAGCTCATTTGGGGGCAGGGTGAGTGGTAAGTTGGGAGGAGCCAAACAGCTGGAAGAGAGGTTGATGAAAAGAAGGGAGAAGGCCAGACCTGGACCACCTCAAACAAAGATAGGGACTCAATTTATTATTGTGTTTAGTTAGAGAATGGAAAAAAACTGCTTTTCCAGAAGCCAAAGGGCTCCATAATTCAGTGACAAGAGATATGAAAGGCAAAAAGAATGATGGTTTTGGAAATAAAAGCAGAGACTGGGAATGATTTCTCCTCAAGGTCACCTGGCCCCATCTTGCTCCTGCACCTCGTGCCATCTGCGTGCTGTATACTGGCCCCTGAACCCTTTCAGAACGAAGCATTCCACTGTATTGTACTCCCCAGAAGAGAACGAAATTGAAGGTTAATTTTGATTCCCCAAGGAGAAAAAAATTACTTTTTAGAATACTGAAAAATAACTTATGTAGATTATTGAGTATAAATATTGAAGATTTAGCTAGACAAAGAGAGGATAGTTGCTGTATTTGAAATTGCACTATTTGCAGAATTAAAGAGGAAAAGATATTTTAAATTTTGCAGAAACATATTTTGTGGAATTGGAGAAAATTCTAATGATACTTATCATTTATCTCCATATCACAAATTCTTTTTTTGTTCTATGAATAAAATATCTGGATGATTTAGGAGGGAAGAAAATGAGTAACAAGTTAAGTTTTATAGCAAAAAAAAAAAAAATCAAGATGCAACTTTGTATTACGATTTCCTAGAAGTATTTTTTATCCATACTTAGCTTTATTTCTAATCAGGCAGGGAATTTGAGAGGCCTTGGGTCCTTTAACCCCACTTAGCATTGTCCCTTGGCCCCAAAACATGTTGATGGCAATTGTAGGGCAAAAGTAACTGAACGTGGTTGACTTCCAGTATTCAGAAATTTATCATTCAAGATTTTTATTCATCACAAGTAAAGCCAAAGAACCATGGTATAGGTAATTAATGATTATACTGGAGTATGAATTTGACACCAGTACAAGGAGTAAGCAAGTCAGAGTTTGTGAACGAGCCCACAGTGGCCCAGGCTGGCCCAGGGTCTGAATTTTCTTTCCCTCTCTGTGTTCCTGCCTGTCATCTACCTCCAAGTACTGCTCATGAAATGAGAATTTGTTATTATCCATCACTACTGTTTAGATTTTTACAAATTTGGTTAAGTTCATGTCTGGCGTTACGATAATAGTGATGTCACTGACACCTATGGTGGGCAGTTATTTTTTTGTGGCAGATATTATTTTAAAAGCTGTAAAAATTCCTTTGGTCCCATATTGGTCAAATCACTATGCATCTGAAGGTGTGACCCTAATGAAATATTCAGTTATAGTTGGTTGTATTTTCTGGGGAAATGTATCTGCTCTAGTAGTATTTGCAAATTTGGATGTAAGGGTGTTTCTGGATGTAGTCCCCTTACATGTCAAGAGTTTGTGGTACAGTGTACAAGAAAAATGCTTGCCCTGATAATATCACAGAAGGTGGAAGAAGGCACAGGTATTAGGAAGTAAACACAAAGGGCAGCATGGGGTGGTCAGGGCAGAGAAACTCAAAGGCACATTTGAGCTGAATATCAAAGGATGTAGAAGTTGGTCAAAGAGAGAAAGGACTCCAGGACAGGGAAGTGGATGGTTTAATCCACAGTAGGGTTTGGAGCTGGGGAGATCGTATCTGCTGAAGAGATAGGAAAGAGTCAAAATGGGAGGGACATTGGTGCCTAACTTAGTGGTTTCCAAACTTGCTTGTCCATTAGAATGACCTGGGATTTTATGAAATGTCAAAACCAGGCCACATTCCAGACCAGTGAACTCACAGTTTCTGGGGGTGGGACGCAGGCATCAGTTATTTGTCAAAGCTCCCCAGGTGATTCCAATGTTCAGACAAGCCTGGTAACCACTGGCCAAACGAGCTAGGAAGGACTTAATCCTGGAGTACAATCAACAGGGGCTTGTGGAAGAGACATGATCATACTCATTTCTGGAAAAAGTAATTCTGTCCACACCCAGAGTGCCCCAAGCAGGGAGTGCCCCATCCGGCAGGAGAAGCAAGTGTGCAAGGGCCTGATGGTGGGCTGAAGGGGGAGCCTGCCCTTTGGAGTTTAAGACCTTGATTCAAAGTAAAGACCCTTCTTGACCAACTTTAAATTTTAGGCTATGAACTAAAACTCTTTGAGTTCAGCTTCCCTATCTGTAATAGGAATTTATAGGATCTTTTTTGCTTGACTGTTGTAAGGCTTGTGAAATAATATATATGTAAAACACCTGACAGATTGTGTGGCATTGGACAGACATTCATACATATTAGTACCCTTAACCCAGTGGAATAGTGATGGGGAGGCTATTTTGTGATAGGTTGGTTGGAATTTTGATGGTAGGACAAAGTTGAAGGGACAGGAGGAAGATCTGTAAAGAGCCAAGGCTGCCTAAGGTTTCTAGCACGGGAGAGTGCATGAAATCCTACAGTGAGAGAGTACACAGGGACAGCAGAACCAGGCGAGGATAAGCCTTTGGGAGCACCAGTATTTAAGGATTAGGCGAGTAAGGAGGGAACAAAAGGAGGAAAAGAGAAAGCAGTAGCAGGGAGTCTGGGAGTTATGAGGACAGCCAGGCGGGAGTGATGTCCTGGGGTCTGAGGGTGGCCGCTGGGCAACACTACAGAGAGGTCAAGGGGTCAAGGGCCGGAAAACGACAGATGAATTGCATGGTGCTCCCAAGTCTGCCAGGGATAAGTGGGGCTTCATCTTTAGTTCTGGCAGTTTTTTACACTATGTATATTCTGTGTGTTTCTATATGTATAGGTAGGTATATACGTGTAGGCACATTCACAAGGCGTAATTGGAGGCCCTGTGTGTGTGATCTGTGCGCATAGCCTGAGCTGGAGCCAGAGCTCAGAAGATGGAGGAAGTGGTACCTGACCCAGTCCTGATGGGGTGGGCGCAGGACAGCGGCCAGAGGGAGCAAAGGAGCCCTGCTCTCCTCGGGTTTCAACAAAATAAAGGCAGTGGATCTGTCACACTTTATTTTGTGGGAGAGCAATGGTTGGTTTGATTAGGACCAGAGAAAACTATGAGAAAGGGAAGATGAAAGGACCGTGTGTTAGCACTGCTGAGCCAGGAGCTATCCCTGGAAATTCCCTGCTTCTTTCCATGAGATCCACGCATAGGAAATCCTCTTTGGGAACTTTCTGGAATATGGCCACGAGAAACCCCTCTCCCAGATGCTTTTCAGAGAATCCATGAAACCATCTGCAGAAGAACATTCTTTGGAAGCAGAGGGATTAGCCTGAAGTGAGTCTGTTCCTGATGCTGGTAGGAAACGATTCCATCCTCCTTTCTCAGGCGCCGGGGACCCGCTCAGACTCCCACCGGCAACGACCCTCCGCTTCCGGGCCTGAGAATTAGTGATTCCAGCAACTCAGGCCGTGGGCGTTGAAACGTCTTCGATGACAAAGGAGAATCCTCCTGATGAGACGTCCATTTTACACCTTAAGAACAGACTGAGGGCCTCTCTCCGGAGGCCTTGTGGAGGCAGCGTGCAGCCGTGAACCTGTGCCTGGCTGACCTTGAACTCTGGGCGCTGCTCTCCGGGCTCCACCGCTGCGTGTCTGCAGAGGCCGCGCTGCCACGGCCGCTCGCTCCCAGCCAACCGGGGACTAAGGCAGCCCCGCCCAGGGCGACCCGGGGCTCCTCTGACTTAGACTCGGGGGCTCCCAGACTGCGGGGCTGAGACCCACTCGCTGACCGTCCCCCTCTCGCCTTCCCTTGGGGTAGCCTCGCAGCGCGATCTGACAGCCTCTCTTCCCATTTTCTCTCACACGAGTGTTTTCCCTTTAAAAAAAAAAAGAGAGAGAGATCTTGGAACCTTCCTTTAATACCGTCTTGGTGTCTACTTCTTGGAAGACCTGGACCAACACACAGTGTATTTAAGAGGATAAGTGTTCAACAATGCTGGAGTCAAGCTTTAGGGCTCTGCTAATTACAAGCAAGGTAATTAACATCTCTCTGTCTCAGTTTACTTATCTGTAAATCGGGAATCATTTTAGTATATTTTTCATAAAGTTGTTGTGACCATTAAATGAGAGAGTGCATGTCAATCAGTTAACACTGTTCCTGACACTTATTAAGTACCAATTGCTTGTTATTATTTTTGAAGTTAACACTATTCTCAGGGCTCTTTATTCCAATGTGCTTCAAGGTGGTTTATATAATATAGAGTAGAAACTCCGATAACATCGGTGTCAGGAGACAAGACTTTTCAAGATAAAATCAGAGCAGTTCTTCCTGTGAGTGCAGATCTGGGGACATGATTTGGCCTACCGTATTAGCAGATCCATGGCACACTGAGATGGATGGTGGTTTGTAAGGTCTTGGGCTGCCCTCTGATATCGTGGTGCTATTATGCTTTGAGAGTTGGGGTAAGAATAATGCATGATGGCATCCTCAGAGGTGAGGGGTATGCCTCAAACTTCTCTTTATTTTTACTCTAGCTCCTAGATTCCAGTCTTGTCACGGTGGACAGATAACTTCTCATTGCGACTTTATTACAGATGACCTGACTTCTGATCCAGCGTGATAGATTCAATCGTAAATGTGGTTCATCTTCTAAAATTCTCAGTGTCCCGTTAGATCCCCTGTCCCCAAAGCATTATATCCTGGATTTGTTCACCACTGTTACTGGCTCGTGAAAAGCACAGAATAGCCAACAGAACAAGGCTGGAATGATGACAGAATAGTCAGTGGTAGAGAAACTGTTTGCCTATTACCCTAGAACTGCAGGCAGTACATATGCCACCCCCTTGAACCTTTCCTCGGGCTTCATATTTCAGAATACAGTACTTCTTTCAACGATTTTTACTGAGTATTAAACTAGCTGTGTGGGATGCAAAGAAATATGTGACAAGCATTCAAGGAGCTTACAATGAATTCATTTTTTAAATAAAATCTCATTTGACCAAATGGAATAATTTCCACTGGCACTGCAAAAAAAAAAAAAAAAAAAGAACCAAGAGTCATTAGGCAGCACAGCCATTGTTCTGTCCTGGTCAAAATTTTATGAATGACTTGGATAAAGTTATAAAGGGCATGTTTATCGAGTTGGACATGGCATGGGCTGGGAGAAATGATGAATACAGAACATTGAAGGAAAGAATGGAGGTCTAAAAAGAGCTTCACAATTTGGAAAGTTGGACAGAATCTATCAAAATAAAGTATATCAGGAATCAATGGAAGGCTTGCGACTTACTGTGTGACTTTAAACAAGTTACTCAACCTCTCTATGTCTTTGGGCCCTTAGGTGTAAAATAGGAAGTATGGCAGCCCCTACACATAGGCTCGTTTTCAGAATTTAACTCAATGCGTGTAAAGTGCTTACCGTGCCTGTCCCATCATAGATGCTCAGCACATGTAGTGAATACTCCTTTTGGTCTGCAGCTGCCTGATGGAAGCGTATGGTAGCCCCAGAAAAGGTGGGGATGGTTCACTGTGACTGGTGCTTGTCAAACCACATTATGTGACACGTGTCCAGTGAATACTTTAAGAAGGAGATAGAAAAACTGGATTGAGGTCAGAGAAAAGTAGCAACAATAGTGAGAAAGTTTAAAATCATATGACGAAAGGTTAAAAGAACAAAGTATATTTAGCCTGTAGCAGAGAAGACTTGAGTAGTACATAATAGCATTTTCTAATATTTGAAAGGTTCTCATATTGTAGATGGTTTAGATTTATTCTCTCCCAGGGGCCAAAGGTAGATATTTCAGAAAGACAAATTTTAGCTCAATCTAAGGAAGGATTTGCTAATAATCAGAGCTGCTCGAGGATGGTAACAACTGCTTCAGGAAGAAATGAGGTCCTTGTCACTAGAGGTGATGATAGGCCAGATGGCCACTTGGTGGGTGGACTTGGTGACCTGTAATGTCCGATCTCTGAAATTCTGTGATTTTGAGAATAAACAGGGCTATTTCAGTCAAGACAACAGACCAGAAAAATTATTATCAAGATATTGATTTTTTTTGTACACCAAAGGAGAAGATCCAAGACCATCAGATCGGCATCTGATGGTGGCCATTTTCCTTTCATGCTCACCGGATGGGGGAGGGCTGGGGGCAGTGAGGTCTGGAACCTCCATTGTGTTCTAGAGCGAGCACTCCCTCCTCGCCTGTCCTCCTAGCTTTGTTGGCTGCACACGAGCCCACTAGCTCGAAAGCAGACCTTCCCCTTGGCTGGACACATGCAGCCAAATAAAGAGGAGCACGACAGACTGCTTACTGTTTATCTTTCTTAATCTCCTTTAAACCTCTTCCTGCCTCAGCCAGCAGTAAACCCATCACAGAGGTTAAGTCGACTCCCACTCCTCTTTCTTTTTGGTGTTTAATGTCACTGATATTTGTGTTTCCCGTTTGCTTTGGGTTCTCTTTATTGTTTAAAATTACAAAACTTCATTACGCCTGTGCTAATTAATTATCTTTTTTTCTGTCGTATTTTCATGACTTTTTCTTATTTGGATTTTCCTTCATATTTCCACTACTCGAACTGAAAATTTGGAACCACGTGGGTACTCATAGAGAGTTTTGCCTCCCCTTGGTGTATATATATTACTGTCTTGAAGACCTGTTACTCTTACAAAATAGATACAGTTTATGAGTCACGGTCTCCTGAGAGTTACAAGTAATGTTCTTCAATAATAGCAAAGATTATAATAGTTGATTTACTTCCTTTTGGTTGAAGGGGCTGGGCCACCAGCGCTCCCCAGTACTCTTCCCAGAATCACAAAGTTTAAAGGTGAAAGATGGCCACTTTTCTTAAAGGTGCAGGCTTCTCCTGGCTTATGTGTAGCCTTAGTTCGGACTCCAGCACTTCGTGGAACTTAGACAAGAGGCTTTACTCCAGCCTCAAATGCCTGGGTGTAAAGACATCAGGATGAAGCCATTCATTTGCTTTCTGATACCTGGCATTTGACCCTGAGCGCTGCCTACTCATTCTGCTTCCCTCGTATCTTTCTATCCAGAGAACTTCTGGAAGCTGGAAGAGAGAGTTAAGGTCAGTCACTGCTTGTATCCATCCAGGTTCCCTACATTGCAGGCCCTCGTAATTGTCCTTTTTCCAACAGGGGAATGTTTCTCCTGACTGCTCTCGTCTGCCCCATTTGCATTTGACTTCATAAGTTGTAAAAGCTATGTTCATCCTTTTGCTTCAGAATATTCTTTGACTACACAGGCAGGTACCCAGTTCACGCTCACACTTTCCATAAGGTATCTGTCTGTTCCCTATGGGCTGTTCTCTCCATTCATTCCATATATACTGAATCCCTCCCAAGTGCCTCGCTCTGTAAGAACAGGGGAGATAAAAAACACTGGCATTGCCCTCAAGGAGCTTGTGGTCCATAGGAGGGGAGATAGATGGTTGCAGTGTAGCGTGAATGAGCTGGGATACTGGCAAAGGCAGGTGCCTGTAGTCGAAGGAAGGATGCACATCCAGACAAAGGCGAAGGAGTCAGTGTGTGAGGCGGGTGCCCTGAAAGAAGTGAGACCTTCTCAGTTTTCAAGGGGAGTGGGAGTTCTCCAGAGCCGACATTTGGAACAGAACAATTTTTCTAAGGAATTTTTATGAGGAAGCCTGTAATGGTTTCCTCATAATGAGTTCATTTTGTTCTCCTGTAGGCTCATGAATTGTTTTGCTGCCCTGTGAAAATTAAAACTTAGAAAGAAGGGGTTTGTAATAGAGTCTCCACAGACCTGAACTAGTCTCATGCTCTCCAAACAGTATCAAACCTCTGATGCCCGTAATAAAGATGAGGTAATGTATAGAAAAGCATTTCATAAAGTAAAGGGACCCATAACAACGTCAGGTTTTCCATTTAGGATTATCAAGCAACCTTTTTGGAATATTTTTCACTCCTTATACATTCCCTGGTGATTTTAAATTGGAAGAACTGAGATCCTTTGGAAATAGGAAGCAAAGAACATTATGCAATGCATGTAGATATGCCACTAGGGTGATAAATCTAGTACATGTGTTGAAAAACAGGGAGAAAGATAGAGGGGTTGGTGCTTTTTTACAGTTGCTTCAACCGTACACATCCCTGAAGCCATTTTATTTGGACAGTTTCTTTTTTCTCTAACATATACGTTGATAAACTTTTTATTCTGATATTGGTTCCTCTCTTTGCATGAAACATTTTTTATCTTGCGGCGGCTTCATTCCCTCAGACCTCCAAAAGTGTCAGACCCCGAGATTTATGATCCACCAGCATGTAGCACAAGATGAAGTTCACATTCAAATAGGGTGAGAACAGGATTGCTTACCATATGACAACTGCTCCATTGACACCCCATTCATCCTCTGGTGAATCTTCTAGAAACCTCAGACATCTAAACAGATCCAACTCTAGGGATAAGAGACAGAGTTTAAGACACAGAGTAACCCTCAGGACCAAGTCCGTTGACTGGGAGTTGAAAGTGGACAGAGGTTAGTGATTAAACAAGCTTGATTTCCCTTTCTCCAGGGTGAGAGCACATAGATGATTTAGAAAATAGAGGGAAGCTGGGAGGGGAGATTGAGAAGGATCAGAGTGAGCCTTAAGACGGGTATCTAAGGTTCAGATTCCAGAACCAGGCTGAGGCCATCAACAGAGGAGGTCATCCCTCCAGTGGAATTGGTCTGACTGTGCTGAGAGCCCTAGATGACCAGAGTGCCCGACATCATGTCCCGCAGCAAAGGGCCGGCCTCAATCCCTAAACAGCACTCGGTTCTGAGAGATGATCTTGAGGCTGGATCAAGAGATCCCCCGCACTGGAGACCATGGCTTTGCTCTCTGCTGTTGCCACCAAACCCGAATCAGCATTGAGTGGATCACCTGCAGCCTGGGGTCATCCGCGAAACACAGAACACTGAGAAATGGTTGTGTGTGCTACTCCGCCATTTAACATCCTTGATCCTATAGACCTAGAAGGGCCCTCAGAGCCCATCAACAGATGACCGTCCCTGGGGCACAGTGGACATCAGAATCGACATAGGATGTGGAGGAAAATGTACTGGGACCTCGGCAAAAGGATTTGGTGTGTAGTCCGTATTTTGCCATTAATCTGAACCTTGTGAATTTGGGCAAGCCACTATACCTCTCCGGCCCTCAGTTTTCTTGCTGGGAACTGAAGAGGCCGAATTCGTAGCAAAAACAGCTGACATTTTTAGAACACTTACTATTTGCCAGGCACTGAGGTGAACGCTTTATAGACAACAGAGTTAATTCTCAAACAACCCATGAGATTATTTTCCTCCATTTTTAAGTGAGGACATGGAAGGGATAAGGAACTTACCCAAGGTCTCATAGCTGGTAACAGGCAGAGATGGTATTTGAACCACGTCCAGCTCCCTTAACCTTGGGGGGTACTGTAGTTTCTTCCCCCTTTCACATCCTCCGATTTTCTGACTAGGGTGTCTAAAGACCTTAGCAAGGGAGTTAACACTGAGGGGCTGGTTTATCTCCAGCTTTGCTGCTCTCCTCGGCGCAGAGGTGATCGGAGATCATTTGCCTCCTGAAGAGCCTTTTGTGTTCCTGTCACCCGGTCTTTAAAACCCTACCCCCTGGGGACCTCCAGGCCTTCCCCATAATCCTCAAAGCGTCCTTCCAGCTTTGCTCCCTCATCACACTCAGCAAATACACCTGCAGGCCCCCACCTGCTCCTCTTTCACTCTGTTTATTCGAGAATGTAAAGACTATGTATTCTGGATCTGGAATATATGGGCATCCTTGGCACGGTTAGTTGGTTTATTCTTTACCATTTTCAAAGGGGGAACATAGTGTTATTATAAAGAAAGAAGCAGCTTTTTTGATGGCACCATTTGAAATTGATGAAACTTGAAGTGGATTAGAAGGCTGTCCTTCGTCTGTGTGCGTAGGTAGAAGCAGAAATGAGAGGGCGCACCGTGCCCTGGATGCATAGGTGCTGGCTGAGTGCAGGGCTCTAATGGAATTGCTTCGTGCTTCTGGTCAGTTTTTTGTCCTAGTCTTTTGGTGCCGTCAATTCTTCATCTGTAACACAAGAAGACAGTGATAATGTGTGTACTGTGCGTTCCCACTTACAGGTTATTTTCACATACGTTATTTCTCTTAATTCTGACCTGCAAGGACAAGTATTTTCTAAGTAAGGAAACTGAGGCCCACAGAGGGTTCAAGACTTGGCCAAGATCATCCAACTCATAAAGAGCGGAGCCAGGAGGCAAACCTCATGTGCTCTTTCTATTTCACAATAGCCGAGTCTATACGAAAGGCAGAGACAATTAACCAGAATGCTTCTCACGCACTTTGGCAAAGGTGAAGTTCCGGGATCACCACCAGTCCAGAACCGGGAAAAGTGCCATTCAACTAAAGACACATAGCCTCTGAATCTCTGTGAACACTGGGAATAAAATGAAGCTATTGATGATAGGTTTCACACATCTTTAGACCCGGGATGGTTTCTATATCTTTTATGGTTTACTCTGTGGCTATGACATGGGCACAGGTTGATTTGCAGAGACGTTAAAAAAAAAGCTTGAAACTTCCCCCTAAGACTAATTATGACTTACAAAGTTTTCATCAAGCTTTGTTCAATAACACAGGGATGATATACTTGATTAAATGATCTTTAGCAGTATACAACAAGTGTCCCAAAATGTGTTTTCAATAATTCCAAAACTTGTACCTCCTTTGAGCCTGATTCCCATAGGTGGTGGATCTATGAATCTCTTACTTGGTATAGTTAGTATAGCCTGTGATGTAGCTGGTAGAACCAGGGTGAAGATTGCTATGTTGCCAGCCCGACTCAAAATTCAAGTCCTGAGGTCATCAGGCTCTTAGAACCCCTTTCTTTGTTAGAGAGAGACCAGGTACAGACTTAGAAGGGTGGCTTTCACTTCTCTACTTCCTATTAGTGACCCCTCAGCTATTCACTCAAGAAATCGTTAGGTCAGTTTCACACAGGAGCGGCGCTTCACCCGCCTTGCATGATCAGCTGTTCACAAGTAGCCATTGTTTTAACGTGAGAAAGCCGAAACGATCAGAGTCAACAAACATGACCGAAATGATCACAGTCTACAAACATGACCATGCTTTCCTATTTTCCTTTGCACTCTCAAGAGAAGTCCTGAAGCCACACACTCAAAGTCCACTTTCTGCATAAGGGCCTGGGCCAGTCTGCCCACCCAACTTAGTTCAGTTATTCTTTCTATCAGCCCCATATTGCCCAGAATGAACATGGGCCCTCTATATGGAAAAAGGGAATAATGAACTATTTATATATTGGCTGTCAACAGTTGAGAAGAGAAAAAGCCTGAAGGTACTCTATACTCTGAAACAATGTGGTTGCCCTTTCTTGCTCTTTTTCTTCCATATTTCTCCCCAAGCTCCGGCATTTACAGCCTTGGGCACTGGCAATATAAATCGGATTTTCAGAGTGAAAGGAAGTTGTCTTTCTTTTGAGGAGTCTCAGAAAGCCCTGGAGAAGGAGAAAGGAGTCCATATTAAGTCTGTGAAACCAAACGTGCCAGCCAATAGCAGACCTGGACCATACATAAACAGCATCCCAAAAAGTTGGATTGCCATAACTGTGATGCCCTGTACCTGAGAAGAGGTTGGCCTTCAGTTTCTGGTTCTGGTTAGCTATCAGAACCCCACTGGGGAGTCTGCAAGGTTATAGAGCCATCGGTACCTTCAGAAAGAAGGCACCTAAGAGGACGGTATCTGAAAGGAGAAGGTAATTAGAGAAAGTTCTGGAACTTAAGTCATTCAAAGAGTGAATGTTAAAAATCCAAAGAAATTTCATCTAAAACTACCATAATTTGCCACTTTTCTGGCAAGAGGCTCTCAAAAGATGAGTAATCTTCTAGGGTCGACCATTTTCTACATTTTGGTAGAATGCTCTCTCTTTACTTCCTTTCATCTTGCGAATAGTCCTGTCTATCTTAACATGGGTGTATATGTACAGCAAGAGCTTTATTCTCAACAGTCCTTTTGGAAGCAAAGAAAATGTATGTGGTTGAGGTTTGCACCAAAGCTAGATGTTGACAACACAACCTAGCTTATCTTGTGGGCTCGTGGAAAATCCTGGGCAATTCCATCTAATTTTTCGTCCAAACCAGGACACCTTTGAGAGTGAAAAGGGGCACTCACCAAACGGGTCACCAGGACAATGCTGTAAGCCAGAGAGGTCCTGAGCAAACCAGGAAGTACCATCATCGTAATTTTGCATGGTCAGGTTAATTGGATGAGAAGAGAGGGCTAAGACAGTAATAATGGCTTGAAACTATCTTTTAGGATTTTGTCTTGCCATTGTTTAAATGTTTACTTTTCTTTTACATACAATCATATAGAAGCTTAGATTTCATAAAATACTACTCGCTCTTGTTTCTTTTGTTCTGATACAAGCTACAGGTCAACTAGCTACAAATACACAGGGTCTAGAAGGAAAACAAAAACGAAAAAAACAGTGATTCTAAATAAATTAGATTTTAGTCAAGTGAGAATTTTAAGCAAACTGAAAAGATATGGTCTACAAAACCAGGAGTTCTGTTCCCCTGTAAACCTCACAGAAGTCATGGAACACGAGGTTTTTTATATAGTGAAAATGTCCATATGTAATTTTGTTTCTAGTAAGTATCCTGAACCGTGTTTTCCTATGAGATGGTTTTCTCTATAACTTCTCTAAATAACAAATACTATTTAAAATGTTAACAGTTATAGAAAAATAACTTTTCAGAATTTTATGTAAAATTTCAAAGAAATGAACTGAACCGCAAATGGACTGTAAAGGGATATTTTGATTGGATGGAATAAACATGACACATTAAAAGCTGAGCGGTTAAGTGACAGTGGCTCTCATTTGGGTTGGTAACTAGTCTGTACTTGATGGTTTTGTTGCCACCAAGCTCAGTATTGTTAGGACGCAAGTGATTTTCAGACTCAAAATTTTAAACTATTCTTTCCAGTGATGCTGGTTTTGCCTTCACCGTTTCCCATCCCTGCTGGTTCTCCTTCTGATTAAAATCCTTGTTTAACCTCTTAACTAGGGGGAGCCGGACACAGGTATACAGTTTAACCCACCTATCAGCAGTGAGGTCAGACCTTGTCTTTTTTTTTTCCCCCATGTTTCTTGTAGGCGCAGAATCTGGGCCCTCCTTTCAATGTATTTGCTCTAATTCTTTTCTACAGGAAGTTTCTAGGGACCAATCAGAGCCAAGCGGTTGATACAGTTTTGCTTTTAACCAGTTAGTCACTGGTCTGAGAGCTAATGGAATCCTATTACAGAATGACAAGCCGGAGTATTTGCTCGCCTACACAGAGCAGGTCAAGCGTGTCTGGTTTTGTCGTCTCCGATTCCTGTGTTTGTTCATTATTTTTCCCTTTTCCCGTGATCAGGGTAGTCATCTATGCTATCAAATGGGTGTCCATTTGGAAAAAGATGGTATGCATGTACAGTGCAAGAAACAATGAGATTTAATGGTGTTTAAATATGCATGTGAGGAAGATTTCCAGAAAAGGAAAACAGTAAAAAGGGAGCAGAGATATTGCTGAACAGGAAGAAGAGAGACATAAGAAGGAAACAGGGGTTCATCCTAGCAGATTGAAACCACGGGCATTTTTCAGTTCAGCTAATTTTTCGCAGTTGTTTATAGTCTCAGCCACAAACAATGGCCAAAGAATACATTTGATTTAATTTCATCCCAGAAAATGTGTCCCTCTTCAGATCGCTGTATCCTCTCTATTGAATTTCCTCTAAAAATTGACTTGCATTTTCTCTATTCTTAGAGGAAAATTAGGTCTTATTTCCCACTTATTTCATAGCTAAAACTTAGACAAAACTTACTCTCTTCTCTTCTTTTGTGTTTATTTTTGTAACCTATAAGTGCATATTTCTCCATGAAGAATTTTTTTAATCGGTCAAAATTTTATTATAATGTTGTTATGTTTCTTAGCATGGGGTTTTTAAGTTATCTTTTGTCTTATTGCAAAAATAATTTGTGTTTATTGTAGAAAATGTTTTTGAAAAATAGAGACAAGCAGAAATAAGAAAATTTAAAAAATCACTGAAAAATCACAATGACCCAAAATAACCACTATCAAAATTGCTGGTGTGTGCAGCGGTTTTTTTGTTGTTGTTGTTTTGTTTTTTTAATGATTAAAGGGCTATTTTTGAGGGAATGAGTCTACCCATTTCAACACTGTATATTTGCAGACGTGTGTATCTCACACATTAATGCTGCTGGATCTATAGAATAATTTTTTTAATGACTGGAATATTTAACCAGAAAATGTCTGACATATGCAGCTTCTGCTTAGCTTTAACGGTGCCCTGGTGAGAAGCAGCCGTCGACGTGTCATTTCTGTGCACACACACAGACATCCATCCATCATGAATATTTAAAATTTAATCATTAGGTGCAGCAGCGGCGGCGGCAGCATATTTGTTACAACTGATCAGCCACTAATGGTTTAAAAACTTAGAAATTGGGGGCTGCTTTTGTCAATTGAAGGAGATTATTCCAAGCCACTGAAGCTCCTTGTCAGAATCGAAAAGTGTATTAAAAGAGATGGGATTGCACACCCCAGGGTCGCCAACAATATATAATTCACTAAGCGCACATGCTTAAGAGAAAAATAGCTCAAACGGATGAGACTGGAGATCCCTAAAATAGTCTTCTGTCCAAATCAAACATACAAACAAACAAACAAACAAATATTCCCAATTCTGTTTCTTCCTGAGTCCCACGTAGACAGAATGGGGCCCCTGGGCTTGGTAACCTCGGTTTGGCACTTTGCTCGTTCATTCCTCCAGATTAACTTTCCTTTTCAAGCGAGTCTTTCACAACAATAGAAGCAGCAGTGTATTCTGTTGTTACAATAATCAGGTGAAGTCTGTTTTCTTTCATTACCGGGGGCTTGGTGATCGGCGACTAGGCATGGTTGGAAAGTATTTTTGAAGATTCTATTTTCTGTGCTTAATTTGAACAGTTCACCAGTACTGTCCACGTGCTAGCGCTAGCCACAGCACTTTTTTGGTTTTTAATCATTCCCAACTCTTTAAATCAGATTTAGAAAGCTTCGTAGAGAGGCCCAGAAAAGGTGTTCTAGCTTACCAAACACTTCCTTATAACCTGAGCTGTCAGAAGTCCTTGAGAGAAAATGACAGGATCAGGTATGCATGGAAACACATTTAAAACAAGCATTCTGAAATTCCTTACGACTCTTGCAGGAACCACTTTAAAAATGTTTTTATGATTTGCTCCACAGATTGAATCAATGAGTGATCGTGTTCTTTCCACACTGCCCTCAGCTTCCCAACTTCCCACACTCACCCGGACTAACCGTGACCTGTGCTAACCCAGAAGAGAAGGGCAGTATGTGTGGTTTTTTTAATGTTCTAATTTTACACAACCTGAACAATAGAGAAAGGAGACTGAGAAAGAGAAGAGAGAGGGAAGTTCCATTTCCCTATGGCTGGCCTGCCTAGATTCAGAAAATACTAGGCGTGAACTGTGAAAAATCTTATTGAATAATGTGAGAAAAAGCAGATCCATCCAGTCTCAGGATACTGTTTTGGGCCCCCTCCGCACTGCCTTTTTGCTCTCAAAGAGCTGTTACATGGGTCACTAGTTTCACGGGGAAACCACAGAGTTTTCCTGCAAAATATCAAAATGAATCACCTTGATTTTCTAAATTACAGGATATCCTGAGAAAGCCACGCAAAAGGTATTTTTAAGTATAGGGAAGAAGCAAAAATGTTTAAAATGGAGCTGTTTTAAGGACTGTAACTCCAGAGAAAAGCTCTGTCTGCCACCAAAAGTCATCAACGAATGACTCTTTTAAAGTACATCTTTGAATATAAAATAATACTTCAACTATTATTCATAGATCATTTATTTCTTAAACTCTTCCCCTCATAGACAGAGATGCTTAGTTTGGTGAGAGAATCTGGCTAGTAAAATAAAAATAAGGTGCAGTGCTAGCTTGTTATAATCTATCGTTTAGCTATAGCTTATAATCTATAGCTTCCAGCAATCTGCAGGAAGGGAAATTAAGGCACAAAATAATCCAGGGAAGATTGCATAAAAATTCAGCCACAAAGTTGGGGAGAAAGCATTCCAGCTCCTGATTTTTTTTTTTGAATTTTTGAATTTTATTTTATTTATTTTTTTTATACAGCAGGTTCTTATTAGTTATCTATTTTATACATATTAGTGTATATATGTCAATCCCAATCTCCCAATTCAGCTCCTGACTTTTTTTCTTGTCACTGTCAAGCTGTCACAAATAACTGCAAAAAAGTCTGCTTGGGGCATTTCAGACTCTGAATTCTCTGTTTATAAGGATGTTAGGATTTCCTCCCACTCCTAAAGATATATTCTAGACTTAAGGGTTAAAGATCAGCATTACCCTGATAAACCTTACTCTGACTCAAGATTTACTTAACCAACTGTAATTTTACTACTGCCCAGATTCAATCTGTTGAGCAAATAAATATCACTTTCAAAATGACCTACCTATGTATTTATTCAGTTTGTATTTTAGAATGATAATGTTGGGCATAGGAGATGGTGGTGTCAATGAAACTATTATATACCACTTACCATAGATTTTTATAAATGGGACTACAAAAGAGAAAATAAGAAATCACAGCATATGTGAAAATAAGAAATCACATCACGAATGCTTTCGTTCAGATAAGCATCTATTTCAAATCCAAAAACACCGAGTTAAGTAAAATTGTAGTCAAAGTGGTTTCCTGCTTCCTTTCGGTCTCAAGCCAGTCTAATTGCTGATATCACGTACTCTGTGAGATCTTGGTGCAGTCATGAAGAGGATATAGACATAAATTGAAACTTTCTGACATCTCTGTCTTCAGAAATGAAATTGCCGTGCAGCAAAATGTGATTTCTTTGCTCTTATTTAGTTTTTCTAACTTCAGTTCCTACCTGGGTATTTCTGCCAATTTGACCTGATTCAGACACCTCGACCTTGGATAAAGACACTCACTCTTGGCAGGAGGGATAAATTAGGAGTTTGGGATTCACATATACACACTACTATATATAAAATAGACAAACAACAAGGACCTACTGTATAGCACAGGGAACTATACTCAATATTTTGTAATAACCTATAAGGGAAAAGAATCTGAAAAAGAACATATATATATATGTATATATATATATATATATACATATATATATGTATGTATAACTGAATCGCTTTGCTGCCCACCTGAAACTAACACAACATTGTAAATCAACTATACTTCAAAAAGAAGACACTCATTCTTAATTTATGTCTTTTCCCATTTCTGTGTTGGCATACCCCTGTATGTACTCTGTCTCCTACGGCCATATGTCCAATTCCTTCTCCCTTTCTCACCCTCCCCACTTCTCCCCTTCCGTCTTCTTAACTTCTTTGCTTTTTATATTTTAATTTTATTGGAGTATAGTTGATTTACAATGTTGTGTTAGTTTCAGGTGTCCAGCAAAGTGATTCTGTTTTACATATACATATATTCATTCTTTTTTAGATTCTTTTCTCATGTAGGTTATCACAGAATATTGAGTAGAGTTCCCTTTGCCATACAGTAGGTCCTTGTTGGTTATCTGTCTTATATATAGTAGTGTGTGTATGTTCATCCTAAGCTCCTGATTTATCCCCCTCCCCCGCCATGTTTCCCCTTTGGTAACCGTAAGTTTGTTTTCAATATCCATAAGTCTGTTTCTGTTTTATAAATAAGTTCATTTGTATCTTTTTTAAAAAATTAGATTCCACATATGAGTGATATCATATGATATTTGTCTTTCTTTGTCTGACTTACTTCACTTGGTATGATTATCTCTAGGTCCATCCATGTTGCTACAAATGGCATTATTTCATTCTTTTTTATGGCTTAATAGTATTCCATTGTCTATATGTACCACATCTTTATCCATTCCTCTGTCGATGGACATTTAAGTTGCTTCCATGTCTTGGCTATTGTAAATAGTGCTGCAATGAACACTGGGGTGCATGTATCCTTTCGGATTATGGTTTTCTCCAGACATATGACCAGGAGTGGGATTGCTGGATGGATCATATGGTAGTTCTATTTTAAATTTTTTAAGGAACTTCCATACTGTTCTCCATAGTGGTTGTAGCAATTTACATTCCCACCAACAGTGTAGGAGGGTTCCCTTTTCTCCACACACTCTCCAGCATTTATCGTTTGTAGACTTTTTGATGACGGCCATTCTGACCGGTGTGAGGTGATACCTCATTGTAGGTTTTTCTTTTTTTAATATTTATTTATTTATTTGGCTGAGTCGGGTCTTAGTTGAGGCACAAGGGACCTTGGTTGTGGCATGAGGGATCTTTCGGTGTGGCACACGGACTTCTCTCTAGTTGTGGGACACGGGCTCCAGAGAGCACTGGCTCAGTAGTTGCGGCGTGAAGGCTTAGCTGCCCTGCGGCATGTGGGATCTTAGTTTCCTGACCAGGGATCAAACCCACGTCCCCTGCATTGGAAGGCAGATTCTTAACCACTGGACCACCAGGGAAGTCCCCTCATTGTAGTTTTGATTTGCATTTCTCTGATAATTAGTGATGTTGAGCATCTTTTCATGTGCTTTTTGGCCATCTGTATGTCTTCTTTGGACAAATGTCTGTTTAGATCTTCTGCCCAATTTTTTGATTGGGTTATTTGTTTTTCTGGTGTAGAGCTGCATGAGCTGTTTGTATATTTTGGAGATTAATCCCTTGTTGGTCGCTTCATTTGCAAATATTTCTCCTATTCTGTGGGTTATCTTTTCGTTTTGTTGTTGGTTTCCTTTGCTGTACAGAAGCTTTTAAGTTTAATTAGGTCCCATTTGTTTATTTTTCATTTTCATTATTCTAGAAGGTGGATCAAAAAAGATATTACTTCCATCTTCTTACTTCTTTGGTGTGTCCTCTCTGTTGGACAGTGTGCCATTTCTGATACACACACACACACACACACACACACACACATATGCTCTCTCCTTGATGTCTGCCCTCAGAATTCAATTCTGGGAGCCATTAAGCTTTAGTGACTATTTGACTGAGAAGTCAACACCCATTATCTCTTCTAAAAAAAAAAAAAAAGTCTCCTCCAGGAGGAAAACCTTGCAGAAACCACGTTGACACTACAAAGAAGGAAAGGATGGTGAATAGTAAGGGCCAGATTCAGACTAAACCAGTGATAGGCTTTTTCCAGCCCTCTGGCCTCTGAGCGGTGGTTCTCTGCCTCTCTGCTCACCAAGTCCCCAGTCTCTCTGCTGCCTTGTCTTCTCATCCGACTCCATGTCATTCCGCTACTGGTGGCCTGCACACTTGGGCAGTTTCCCCATAGTTGCTTTCTCTCACCCACACTGTCAATTCCAGCCCCTTAACAGCGTGTGAAGGAAAGCAGTGGCTGGGTGATGGGGAGGGTACAGCCTGTGATGGAGAAATGGAGATTTCACAAGGTACCAAGTAGAGGATTAAGAGCAGTACAAGCTGCTCTGACAGCCTAATGGTCATGACCAAGTTCAGATGTGTTGGCAGTGATTCTGAAGCCTGCTAGAAAAAGTATCCAGTCTTAAGAGGTTGAAGAGTTTACCAAGGGTCTACTCTTTGCCAAGGAGTATGCCCAGCTTGGTATTGTTACTCCCACATCAAATCTGTGCCTAATGAACAAGATAAAGACACTAGAATGCCACCAATGTTTAAATGGTGGCACCTAATTGATTTTAATCTTAGGTCAACAGTGTGACCCGAAGGATGTTTCAATTACTATCACCATATGGGACACCAAGTGTCTGATTAGTAGGGATGCCCATGTTCTTCATTCTTTCAAGCGACCACTCATTAATCTGTAAGTTGCTGTCTCCGTCGATGAAATTGTGCCCCAGTGGACTCAAATAGTATGCACAGCTGCTTGAAGGTGCACGTCAGCTTATAGCCAGAGAGTGGCGAAGGTTTGGGAACAAGCTGGGTCCTACGTGAGTGGTGCCTGCTAGAGCCAGCGGTGTAGCAGCTGCTCCTACCCCACCTCACATATTAGTTGTGAATTTGATAAACGCCATCCTCGAGAGCAATTGATTTATTAATTAGCTGATTCGGAATGTTCTTAGGACTCATTTGGGATATGGAGTCATTATAATTTTTAAAATGTCAGTGCAGTGCAATAGCAGACGAAAATGGCACCTCCCAGGGGCCCTGTGGGCAGAGCTCTTTCCTTGGGTGTGTGGGGTTTTCGCCATGGCCATAATGGCGCCCATTGGAGGTCACCTCATCAGGCCTTTGAGTGAGGGCTCCGGAAAGGAGGGGACGTTCCTTCCATGAACAGTCAGGATCAGGACTAGGATAGGACCAGACCAAGCAGGATAGTTGTGGATCTTAAACTGAGGATAGTAGCCATTTCATTAGAAGACGCAAATGAATTAAGGTACTTTAGTTTAGGAGTAATTTCTAGAAAAATGCAAACTGTATGTAATTACCTATATCTATGAATAGGGAGTCTATAAATTTTTTTCCCACAAAAGAGTTGATGAGCTGAGGAAGATCCAAAAATATGGGCTAGATTAAATTATCATGAATGTTAACGAACAGGTTTTTGTTTTTATTTTTGCTTTGTCTTTAAACATGGGTAATTAAGACCTGCCAGTAAGTTGGCATTTTAGTTCATACACTCTACTTCTGTGTACTTGGGACTGGGTAGTAAATCTAAAATTGTGACATAGCAAGTTATTATCTGGTGTGTTTTTAAACGTGACCCACGTGATCCAGAAAGGTGATGTGTCTTAGTACCGTACTCACCTCTGGGCAAAAGATAGGCATGTTCCTTCTGTTGAATGCTAAGTTCTACAGTAAATTGAGGAGTTGGGTTGGGGAAAACTAGGTAATTCCCAGAGCCCCATTATCAAATGGATACATGTAGAGCTTCGGGGAAGAACAGAGGTCGTGAGTTATAGTTTTACTCCTACCTTTCCTTTAGAGGGAGAAGGAGTTGAAGAAAGCATCTGCAACTAACAAAAGGAGCCATGCTTGTTTTCCTTGTTTACTGTCTTAAAGCCTCGTTGATGGAACAGGGCCACAGACGGACAGAAAGCTTCCTAGAGGCCCCTGTGGCTTTCAGAAGTACTCGAATAACTCTAAAAAGCAGATCACCTGGCTTCTTGCGCACGGGCTCAGAGCCAAAACGACCTTGAGCAGCTTGGAGTGGGATGAGAAGGGCTTTAAAGTCAGAAGGATCAAAGTGTGAATCAGCCCTAGGAGAGTGATTTTGAGCAAGTTGATGAATCTTCAGCTTCAGTTTCCTCAGGGGTGTGTGTGTGTGTCTCTGTGTGAGTGTGTCTGGAAGTCCTACCTCCTAGGATGGTGGAAGTGATTCAACTAGAAAATGTATCTGAAAATGACTGATACCCAGTAGGTACTCAGAAAATGCAAGTTCTCTTCCTTTTTTTGGATGTGCGACGCAGTCACTGACCTCTTCTGTACTCTTCGTTTCCTTGTACGTGAAACGAGGGATAATAATGTCAGCATATGTGGATCTGCTTAAAATTCTTCTGTTAAAGAGTAACTACCTGAGCATCAGTAAAACAACTCTCCCTTCTTTTCAACTCCCCTTCCTTGTTTGACATCTTTCAAACCTCTTGGCTTTCTTCAAAGGAGAACTTCACCCTGAGCCCAGTCGAGGCACATTTGCAGGGCTGCTCTCTGCACAGGGCGTGCGTGCATCGCCGCTGCCATGGCTGGAAGCCCACGGCCTCCCAGGGGATCCCTTGTCTGCAGGTACTGCCCCCAGACCACTCTGAACCCGGGACCTTTTATTGATCTTTTGTACATCTGGCTCCACTGTGATACCAGGAAGAATGGAGGTTGCTGGCCCTGGACTTGGTCCTGGACAAATAAATGTGTTTGTCAAAGCCCTTTCCCGACATTGGTTGTCTCAAGCCCAGGTGGCACTGTGGAGGGTAATTAGTTCTCTTAATTGGAGGGAACATCAGGAGTTCCGGACTGTTCACCGTGGACACACGCAAAAAGATTTTGTTAATGCGGGCTGTTACTCGCCCTTTCATCATGCTAATGGGTAGCCCGTAAGAAATTTGACTTCCTGTCACTGGCACCGAGCAACACCTATCGAACAAAGCGTTGTTTCTTCTCACTGTTGATAAGTGTGACTTGTGGAGGCCGGCGATAGCATGCTCATTTTTATCTGCTAAGTGCACAGCGCTTGTAAAAAACCAGCAGTGGCCTTGTTACCACTTGACATGACACTAGGTTTAGCTGTTTACATTGACACACTGCTGCACCCTTTTAGAGCTGCAGCCAGGGGTCAGATTCATTAGAGCGTCAGCCCTGGGAGGCGGCATCCGGTAGGATTCTCTCTGCTCCTCTGTAGGGAGCAGCAAAGCAAGGAGACCGAATCTTGGAAAGGATGGCTTTTCATTCTTTTCTTTGTTATGATTGTTTGAGAACCCCTGTTTATTCTCTAACCATCCACGGAGAAGATGAGAGAGAAAGAAAGGGCTGGGAATAGCACTCACGCCCCCCCCCGCCCCCGCCCCCCCCCCCCCCCCCCCCCCCCCCGCCTCGAGATGAAGCAGAGGAACGCTGGGACCCTCCGTGTGTTTCTCTTCTCTTTGCCAACATGTGGCTTTTTGTTGCCCAGGAGAGCTGCAGAGAGGGAGTAAAATGCACGTGTCTTTCTTACCCCAGCAAACAAGGCTGAAAAGCAGAAGTAAATGGAGCGGAACGTTATCCTTCGTCCTTTGTTTCCTCCTTTTTCCTCTCAAATTTATGAGCATCCCCTGGACAAATCTGGGGACCAGACTGCCTTTATAATGCTTGAAGCCATTTATCTTTTGCTTCTAGTCTTGTTGTCCTTTTGGACATAGAGGAAATGGAGGGTCTCTTCCAGGATCCTCAGTTCATTTTGCAATCCCGGTAGCAGACAAGCTGCTGGTAACCTGGTGCAGCTAGAGCGCTCATCGCATCAGGAGCTGAAGAGCAGGCCTTCACTCTCACCACACGAGTCTCAGTCCAGGAATCCACGTGCAGAAGGATACACGTGACCCACGAGAAGCTGCCTTGCAGCTCCATCAGTGTCGCGTGAGAGCATGCTGGCTGCAAAGGGCAGGCAGAGCAACCATCCTTTGTGAGTTCGGGAACCTCTGGCATTACTACACGTTGCAAACATATCTCATGCCCTGTCACAGCTTCTTTGTTTGACAGGCAGCAGAAGCTCCTTTCCACCTCTACCTTTCCGTAAGGATATAAGGATAATTAATGCATTTCCTTGGGTTAAATAATACACCCATTTTAAAAAGCAGTTGCCGTATCATTCTGCCCTTGCCCTCGGAGAGTGGATCACTGCGTCTGTCAAGAATATCCCTTGCCAGGCCTTTTCTTCTAGCTGCTGCCGCTAACACAGCACAGCGGGTTCTTCTGTCTGAATGATTCTTATTAGGTCATGCCAGGAGACGTCTGGGCATTTTCCTGAAGTGCATCGTATGACGTCATAGTGCCACTGAATCACGAAGCTGTGAGAAGCGTTATCAGGATCTGTCGTGGCTTTCTCTGTCCAAACATTATGATGCCCAGTCTGCAAGACCATTGTTGTCAGCCTGGCTTGGAATTCACCAGCTGCTCTGGGGAGAGATCCCATCCCTTGAACTGTATTTATATCTGCACCTTCTTTTCCTATATGCCCAGTACACAGCGACCAAGGTGGGATCCCAGGGGCCTTGGCGCCGTTTAGTGGCTTAGCATGGATCGTATGTCATTGCTGTCTGCATCCCAGGTGCTGCCAAGGACTTCCACGTACAGGAGGAGAGAGGTGTTCGCAGTGGCCTAAGTACTTCTACACAAGATGCTTTTCTGTCTTTGGGGGTTTTTGATACCTTCCCATTCACCTGTGCTGGCTCAGAGTAAGTCACGTGCTCTGCTGGGGGGTGGTGAGTGCTGGGTCAGAAAAGCAGGGGGAGTTGATTCCAGGTACCATGTCCACCGCCTGCCCCGCAGCAGCAGCCCCTCCCCCCCACCCCTTCCCACGGTCTCCCCTTCATCCCCACCGTCTCCTTGGCTCTTTGCGGGTCGTTTATAATCAGCAGTCATGGCATACAGGCCTCATTAGTGATACAGCCATTCCTTCAGTGCTTCAGAAATAATCATTTAGAAAAAGATGCACGGTTTCCTTCCCTTGAGAGCCCATGAGTGATGAATTTATTTCAGTTTGGCTGGCTTGGCTGTCTTGCTCAGCCTTATTTCCATATTTATTTCAACAAACAATGTAGGGTGGGAACAAGAAAACACATGCTGGGTGTACACACGGGCTGCATCTCCGCTCCCAAGCTCAGTTCCTCTTGAGGGAGGTGTAAAAGGCATGTCAACAGAAGTGCCCTCCGTTTTAAAAAAGAACAGAGCCGTCTGCTACGATGGGGTACCCTGTAGCGGAAGCTGAGCTAGGTCATCATGGTTTGTGTTTGGAAAGTGTGGGTAACATGCCGAAAGCGATTGACTCTTAGCCCCCATCCTGGTAAAGCAGGTGTCCCAAGAATGCCTAAGCCCTCGACCCCTTGCTCTTGTAGGATCTGATTTGTGTGACGGTGGACAGCAATGAACTTTCAACGCCAACTGAGCATCAGATGCCTCGGTGCCCACGAGGAGTGGGGAAGGGCATGTGGTGGGGGGGTAGTAAGCTGCTCTGACGAGAAACTATGCCAGTAGGTTCTTGATGGCAAAGGGTGTCCTCAAGCCAGACTTGCGGATGTGCAAGCCACCTGGCTCGCAGAAATCTGCTCCCTGAAACAGCTTTTCCGCTTTATTGAGAACGTGGCTAAGGCTTGCACTTAGCCCACCTGAACGTTCTAGGGTAAATGTTTTCAAGTGACGTCAGCAATGGGTCAGAAGCGAAGACCTCAGAAATCTAGAGCTATGTCACTGACACTGTGTCAAGTGCCAGACAGGCCACTGCACCATCATTAACCTCACCATTTCAGGCCGAGAAAGGGAGGTGCATACCATATCTTGATTCTACAGGGAGGCTTTGAAAGTGGCAATTAGTAAATAATAATAATAATGGGTTTTCTGCTCCAGGGTGAAAGGGGCTAGAATGTGCAAAACCGCATCTTGTCCTAAACATAACAACACAATTTTCCTACAGGAAATGTACACAGTTCACCCATCTTACAAGAGAAAGAATGCAAAAAGCAAATGCGTAGAAGAACCAAGAATAAAAGTTTTTGATTCAGGGACCTCAACAGCAACACTTCCAGAATTTCCTTTTCTCAGAAATGCATTTTCTAACCTTAGGATTCCTGTTTCTAAGAAAGACGTCTTGGTTTCCCCAAACTAGTTCAATGGACAAAGCAAGAGTGCTCAGGGGTGAAGAAAAAGATGGATTGGACAATATCTAGAGGATACTATTCCTCCCCCAAATTAGACATGAAATGATACTAGACAGGAGGGAATACCTATAGGGTAGGTAAATACCTGTAAGGTAAGGAAATACTGCTGAAATGGAGTATTTTTTTCAGAAGTAACCACCCCCCCAAAAAAGTTAAAAATCTAGTGCCTGGTTGAAAATTAATAGTAGATTCACATACATGCTAATACCACTCTTAGCTTTGGAACCAAAAGAAGACATCCTTTATTAACTGAGGGAGATTTGGTAGAGTGGCATGTACAGGGCAGCCTCTAACACCTTGTGTTATCCCGGTAATGATGACCTAGGAAAATGCATCCCAAACCCAGCCTCTGCTGGTCTAGACTGTTCACTTATTGGGAGTATAATCTAGCACGGACAGATCTCTCAGCCAGCTCATCTTCCATCCTTTTCATCTAATGCAGGCGGTACAGTATGGTTTTTATTTATTCAGCCAAAATAGTTTTTATTATCCTTACAACTAATAGTATTATAAAATAATTGTTGGAGTATACATATAATTAATATAATATACATGACTATTATATAAAATAATGTATTATAAAAAATGGTGGGAAAAGTACCTTCTCTTACCCTATCTGAGAGAACTGAACTGTGCTCTTGTGGGAAAAGAGATTGGGAAAGGGATGGTTTGGGGGTTAGTACTGGGGTTAGTAACTCTCCAGCAAATTAAAGGTGATCTGAAGCTTGCCGTACCTTCTTGGGAAGATAGTCGAATCATAATAAAAACAGTATTGGTTGTAAGTGGGAGTAATGATGTATTCCATCAAGAGTACAGTTGCCCATGCTTTGCAGCATTCCTTGGCCTTTGGAGAAATGCACGGGTTCAGGCAGCTGAGAAGGGCCCCAGCCGCCTATCAAAGGAGGGCTCCAGCACTTGGCTAAGCCCCTGGGGCTTGCTTGCTGGAACTGTGGTATTCCATTTTTAGTTGGTAATCGGACCACCCCTAAGCATGGCTTTAAGACAGCAGAAGTTGATAATTGAATAAAGTTGATCGTCCTCGTTGTTTTACATTGGAAATAGTTCTCATAACAACCCTCTGAGGGTATTTCCTATCACCAACCTAATTCCTGCTCATGGAATCTTATACTGTATAGCTCTGTGATTTTTATTGTTATTGATGCATTTCTCTCAACTGCCCTTTCTAGATTCTTTTCTTTTACTGACGAGTTGGCAGACAGTAGGCGTGTAAAGCAGACAAATTGACTGAGTGGCTGAAATGCAGATGTTTGTCTGGTCTCTGTAACACTTTCCTGCTCCTATTAGTATTTATCTGTTTATTTATGTATGTTCTATTTTGGTGCACTTTATAACGTGGTTTCTGTATAGAAACTGTTACGGACGTACAGAGACAGAATGATGAGTCTTAACATCTTCTTACTGGCATTTCAGGCCCAGAGAGCCGAGGGCCACATGAGCCACCACCTTCACTGGCTTCCCTGATAAGGTTCTGTGTCATCTGCACCCTCTGGCGCAGCCCCCAGACCCCCTCACTCGGGGCTCCTTTACCTTTAAGGATAAGCATAAAAACATGTTCCTGAATATCAGTTCCCTGAATTATAAAGTTATTCTCTTTTATTACATAAGTGGAATTTCACTTATAATCTTTGCATTTAGATTTGCTTCTTTTGAGCCACAGTAAATTCCTTCTTCATGAAAATAATATTGGATTCTTCTGTTATTGTACAAAGGAAATGGAGGACCTCTTTGGAAAAGTTATCTTAAACTTTGGGCGAGAGGCATCAGGATGTGATAGAAAAAACTCCCAGTGAGAATTAAGAAAGTTGGGTTCAAGTCCAGGAGCTGACACAACCCAGTCACTCATTTTCCCTTAGTGACTACAGGTGATCGAGTGAAAATGGGGACACTCCCCACTGGTAAAATGGGGAGGTCGAATTAGATCATTTCTGGCCTCCTTCCACCCTTAAAAAACTATTTTTTCAGTCTGGGAACGTGTAATATTATCCTTGGTATCTGTATGTTTTACCCACTGCTGGATGGACTTGTAAACCCAGCCACAGGCTTTCTGGTTCACGGAAACCTATGGGCTCAGAGTCTGGAAGGAATATGGCAAGAACCGAAATGAAATCAGTGTTAGGATACCTCAAATAATAAATGAAAGCTGAACTCACGCGTCTTAATTGATCAGCAACGTTCATTGAACACTTAGATTTGCAGCATAACGTAAGGTGTCCTGAGGCGCCTGAGCTAAAACTCATTCACTACCAACACAGGACAGAAATACACACGTGCACACAGCCAGGGGTACCTGTACAGGCTGTGGACACACGGGGCCATCTCTGAGCTGGGATGAAGGGGTCACCGCTCTCCCTCAGCCCCCCGCTCTTAACGAAAACATTTACTTTAGTTAACTTTCGTTAAATCCAAATCACTATGCGAGAACACGTATCAGAAGAAGGGAGCTCCCCTTGTCCCATTCCCCTGTCCCTGTAACTGGAATCTTTGCCAGAACGGTTTGCTTCCTCATCCAACCGGAAATGTATTGGTGGAAAGTGAATAAAAGCCCAGGACTCCTTTAAGCTGACTTTTCCCTTGAGAACTGAACAATATTCACTTCTGGGGGTAAGCAGAAAATCAGGGCCTACTTCGTGTTTCAAACCCTCTCTCTAACTATTCTTAACTCTTTCTCCCCCTAACTATTCTTAACTCCCCTCCCCTCTGTCCCGGGAAGGGGTGGTCACCCTTTCATGATCTCTGTAGTCCATCCAGAGTCGTTGAAATTACTTTGACTCAAAATTAGTAAAATTCCCAGAGCAATTCTATGGAGTGCTTCACGTTCAAGCAATTCTCCTTTATTCCACCGTTCCCAGACGCGGGCCCGACTAGCATTGGGCAGAATTTGGGGGCGCGGGGTAGTAATTTTAGGGCTTTGCTGCTCTCCAGAAAGCTGGCAGCATCAACTCCACTTTGGAACTTCTTAGAAATGCAGAAGCTTAGCCCCCACTGAGGACCTACTGAATTAAATCTGCATTTCCCCACAGTCCCGTGATGGTTGTGCACCTCCAAGCTTGAAGAGCACTGTTTCACAGATGGCACACGGGAACCCCCAGGCCTCGCAGCAGGGCGGCAATTTGGGTTTTCAAGAGTAGGACCAGGCTGCGTCTAGTGGTGGCAGCAAGCAGAGGCTATAGGGCAACCCTCCCCTCCAGAGAACTGCCAGATCTTTCAAGCCGGCATCTGTGATCCACAGAAGATAGTATTGTTCCAAGCGGAAGAAAAGATCGATGTTTAACCACACTAGAAACCCCTAATATCATCAGTTGTTGAATACAGATTCCCAAAGAAGTGTGTAAATCCTCTGGCAGAAAGCTTTCGTGTGGGAATGGAGGTAAATTTCCTATTAAAACCCACAGTGGATTGAAGTCTAATTCCAAAATGGCAGCGTGCTGTATTTTCCATTTCTGTTTCCCTTGTACCTGTCACCAAGTTACCCAAGTGATTTGGGATCTTTGTTAGGGTAAAGTTTTTTATGTCAACCCAAAGCACGAGGAAGCATCTTTTTTTTTTCCCCCCCCCAGCTTCTTTCACTGATTTTTCCTCTTAAAAATCCTCGCTGTAGATTTCTTCCCACTCTTCGGGGAACCGAGCCCCACCCACAGTGTATCAAAGACCCTTCCCTCTCAGGGGGTGCAGGTGGAGGTTCCCTGAGTGAGAATGCATACAGGTCTTCACTTTGCTAAAGAGCTTCTAGAAGGACCCCCAGCCCGACCCCATCAGCAGCCTCACCCTGCTTCCGACCAGCTGCGTCTCTTGGGTCTGCCCCTGGGGACACAAGCAAAAGGGCAAGTGGGTTTGTCCCCAAGCCGCAACCCGGGGCAACGGTGATGGAGGACTCTCCCGACCAGCCCTGGGTCCTGCCGTCCTTGAATAGGAAGGAAAAGCAACAGCCGCGAAAACAAATTCTTCCCTCTTAAACCTGGGGCGTCGAAACACTCTGGTTTCTCCTCGCCTTCTTTCCACCGGGATCGTCTTGCCAGAAAACCTTATTTCTTGGGTTTCCTCCTCTTTTCTCTTTCCCCCTGGCTGCTCCCCTTGCCTCCCACTCCAGCCTCCACTCGCCGCTCTCACTCCCCAAGTCGAACATGTACAGATTTTACGGTTCACTGGAGAATAAGTGGCTGTCATTTCACAGACGGGCCAGGATGTAATTAGCCACAATGCATTGGAGTAATGGAACAGATGTCTCTTTGTAAACTGAGTTTGCTGCCGAGCACCGCATGTGTGTGACCCACCGACCGCTCCAGGCGATTCCACGCTGCTCCCCTCCCCCTGGCCTTCTCTGCCTTCCTCCGGCCCCTCTCTGGCTTCCCGAGCCAGAGGCTGGGCTGACTTGAGTGTCTGTGTCTTGATTATTTGGGGGTTTTCCCCCTCTGTGCTGCCCTGGCACATTTCTGCGGCCAAAAGAGCTGCTGGTGACGTGAAGAAGAGTGAGTGCGCTGAACCTAACGTTTATTGATGGAGTCATTGAGAACGGGAAGGTAATACCCCTCTTATGAGATAATTGGCAGTTTCAAGTTGCACTTATTACCGGATGATAATACACCAGCAAAATCATAAATTACTGTTATACTCTCTGACCTGTTGTTGTTTTTCTTAACTAGAAATAAGGGAGATGCATCTCCTTTCTTCCAAGGTTATTATTTAAAATTTAAGAGGAAGAGCCCATGCTGGTCACGGAAGGATGATACACCCAAATATCAGATACTTAAACTTACTGCCACAGAACCTTTAAGATCATTCGTTTACACAGACTATGGGATCCCGTGGACCTCTGCTTTTCTATGTGTCTCACTTTAATCTGAAGGTCTTCTCTTTTTAAAAAAAAAAGATTATTTTTAAGGAATAACTTTTGCACATCCTTCCTTTTGAGGCTGTAGATTTCATAAAAAGGTACCAAGCAAAATTCCTGCTGTATTTCCTGTCTCTTCTCTCTCTAGGAGGATGAGAGGTACAGACAGTAAACTACATGCAACTCCTCCCTCAAGCCTCCTGCACATTTGGAGGAAAACAATCCTGATTAAAATATGTGGGGAAATCAACTCCCCGGGATGGTGCTGGCCTTTGTTCCTCAGGATATCATGTTCGGTTTGATTGATTTTTGTCTCCTGGCCACATGCTCAGAACCTCGGCTTTGGCCACACACAGGAGAGGGCGATCCTGGGCTCGGGTCTAAGGCTACTCTCCAGTGTGTACATGTATCTGGTACCTTTGTCAGGTGAGAAGTACTCTTCTGGTTGTCACCTTGGTCACTGGAATCAGGAAGGCCACAGCCTCTTGGTCAGTGATAGAAGAAGTTGCTATGTAACATGCCTTTATTAATAAGCAGGGAGTAGTGTATTTATCATACAGGAAAACTGACCACAGTGAGATGGAAGCCAATAATTCTAAACGCTCTAATCAGGACCTTGGGTTTGGGTTTGGAACCTGGTGTCAATATATCTTAAAATGTTTGGTTAATTCAAATTTTTCCTTTTAAGATTTTAAATATGTTGATTATTTTTCCCCCAACGGAATCAAAGACCTTCATTTGGGCTTTTAAAAATCATCAAAAAATGTAAAACAGCAGTCTCAAGTTAATTTTTACCCTGAGGAGTTTATAATAAATAATAGGTGGACATGGATCTCTGGTGTATGAAATTGATACTTCTACTGGTTTAGCAGCAAGTAATTGGAAACCTTCGCACCATGACCTCATCGATGGCCCCTTGCTTATGAAAGTTGAAACCTCCCCCTAGTCTCTGAGGGATTTGGGTGATCATGATTGTGTCCTCAGCACAAATTTGGAAAAGAAAACTTCTCTGTTTTTTGATAGTCTCCTTATTGCGTAGCAGCCAGAACGTGGAGTGCCTGATATGCTCTAAACACTCTTTCAATATCACTTTTATTGTTTTGTTTTTTATAACTCAGGGGAGCCCTTCATATCTTCAAGGTGCCATTATAAGCTCCATTGCTAATAAAACTATTTCTGAATGATTTCTGCTGCCAAATTAGTGACAAGTTGGGACCAAGCCCCAGTTTCATAAAAGGTCAGTGGCTGTGCACAGAATCATGTTGCGTGCCTCCCTGAGGACAGGAGAGGTGATAGGATCATGTCTTATTTTTTTTACCCTCCTCAAAAACTGGCACAATGTGCCAAAACAGTTGGTAATTATTCTAACATGAACTAGATTTCCAGAGATGTAAATTGCATGGGATCATTAGTTATTTTGAAATTACAGATATCTGAGAGAGCCAGGATGTATTGCCATTTTACAGAATCTATGCATCAAAATTTTGGTCACGGTCATCCAGCTCAGCCTCTGGCCAAGAGCAGGAACCTCCTCTAAAACTCTTCTTTGTCAGGATAACTGTGGAGTCCTGGCTTGTCATCCATTTTCATTTTTTGGATATGGAACGATCTGAAAGTCCTTCCTTGCATTCAGCTGCAATCTATCTCCACATAACCACCACCTCATTTTTCTGTTGACACAGGGTAAACCTACCCTTCTTTTCCTATGCAACCTTTAGAGAACTAACAAAAAGCTTTCATATTTCTCTATCTTCTTTTTCCCAACTTGGATTCCCAGTTCCTTCCACTATTCCTTATATTAGCATGATTATCTGACCCTTTGTCACCAAGCCTGTCCTCTTTCTGATGTGCTATGTTTTTAAAAATGAGATTCCCAGATCTGTATACAGAACCCCAGATGTCATTTGACCAACGCAGAGTTCAGTAAAAATGATCACACCTTGTCCGCAACCTAAAGGTGCGTGCATCAATTAAAAATTTCAAATCTTTTCATATAAACCACATTTAGACAAGATTTTCCTAATGCAGTACAAGAGAAATTAGTGTTTGTGAATCTGTGTGTTCAAGTATTAATACTTACCTTTTGTGGCCTGGTAAGATTTATTCTTTTTCCTCGTAGTTGTCATTCTTCCTGCTTATTATGCCAGTATACAAATCACTAATGTAAACAGAGAGCAAAATTCCTGCAGGGGTGGTTGTCCATCACCACGCAGGAGAGTCTAGACCCCCCAGGGTACATCCTCCAACTCCATCATCTGCCCCCTGTCAACCTTGGCAGCCTCATCTCCAAACATCCCCATCCCCCCAAACATCCTCTGAGACCCGCCGCTGTAGTTCCTCAAACACACATGTTCTTCCTGTCTTCACACACGCTAGTTCTCTGCCTGGGAGGCTTTGGCCATGTTTTCTCTGACTCATAAACTTCTACTCCTCCTTTAAGGCTTAACTCAAGAATCACCACTTAGAACAGACTTGTGGTTACCAGAGGTGGATGCGAGGTCTCAGGGGTCGGGGAGGACTGGACGAAGGTGGTCAAAAGGTACAGACTTCCAGTTATAAGATACATGAGAACTAGCGATGTAACGTACAACGTAATGGCTCTACATTTTTTAAGAAAGATTTCTTTTTTATTTTTTAAATTTTTTAAATTAATTTTTATTGGAGTATAGTTGATTTACCATGTTGTGTTGGTTTCTGCTGTACAGCAAAGTGAATCAGTTATACATACCATATATCCACTCTTTTTTAGATTCTATTCCCATATAGGTCATTACAGAGGGTTGAGTATAGTTCCCCGTGCTATACAGTAAGTTCTTATTAGTTATCTATTTTATATATAGTAGTGTGTATGTGTCGATTCCAATCTCCCAATTTATCCCTCCCCCCCTTTCCCCCTGGGGAGGCATAAGTTTGTTTTCTACATCTGTGACTCTATTTCTGTTTTGTAAATAGGTCATTTGTACCATTTTTTCAGATTCCACATATAAGTGATATCATATGATATTTGTCTTTCTCTGACTTACTTCACTCAGTATGACAATCTCTAGGTCCATCCATGTTGCTGCAAATAGCATTATTATGAGGACTTACACTTCACACTGCTGTCTGGTAATTTGAAAGTTAAGAGAGTAGATCCCAAGAGTTCTCATCACAAGGAAAAAAACTTTTTTCTTTTTTCTTTTTTTGTATCCATGTGAGATGACAGATGTTAACTAAACTTTTTATGGTAACCATTTCCACAATATATGTAAGTCAAATCATTCTGCTATATAATAATCTCATACAGTGCTATATACCAATTATATCTCAATAAAACTGGAAGGAAAAAAGAAAAAAGAAAAATGCATGCACAAATGAACAGAGTTAACAAGAGTAAAAACAAAAATAAAAGTATTTCTGGTAAAAAGTAAAAAGAATCACCTCTTAAGCTCTGTTGGGATCATGGAGCTGGGGGCACACCAGAGGTTTCCACCCCACAACTAACCCTTGAAGCCAACATCTGTTTTGTTTTATTTTGACATTATAAATAAAGACCATAATTCATCAACAATTAAGATAAACTTTTTTTAAAAAAAGAGAACTGCCTCTTCTGCAAATCCTTCTCTGGCCCACTTTCAACCTTTCATCTCCACGAAGCACCTGCTCCACACAATTACTGCAACATTTATCACTGATTATGTTGCCTTTAACTGCTTGTTCATTTTTTGACCCCTCTAGACTTTCAACTCCTTGATTGACAGTGTTTTGTTTTTTGTGGCTTTCCACTGTCTCAGACGGTGCCTGGTGTTTAGTAAGATTTTATGTGAATACAATATTCTACAGGTCTGCTCCTGTACTTTACTCTCTTTGTTCAAAAGGATGGTGAAAGAAGTTACATCCAATGCTTTGCTCAAGTCAAGACACCCTGACCTACTGGTGGAGTAATATCATTAACGAAGAAGTGAGCTTTAGTGGTTTGTTTTCTTCCCTCCCTTTAAAAAGCTCAGGCTAGATGCTCGTGCCCTAGTGTCAAGGCTTTTCTAACCACGCTGAACCTCCACTTTACTGATGATTACAAACACCATTATGGCTCTATCTTGAGCCATACTATAATTGTTTTTTCCTAAATGTTAATGGGTTTATGATTAACTATAATTGCATATAGGATCCCACACTGAGGAATAATTATAGGTGCTTATTCACTCACCTCTTATATCCCTACTATGTGCAGATATGTCAGACAAATAACATTCTGACAGCACTGTAATGGCAGCGTAATCAGCAGACGAGATGATGCTGGATTCTTCAATTACATGCTCACTTTTTCAAGAGTTGACATACCACCACTATATTTATCATCAATTAAATTTCCCTATATTAGTTACTTGCAGTAATTTTTGAGGCAATCACCTCAGCTCAGATTGCCATAGCAAACCACGTAATCTCACCAAATAGAATTATTATCAGCAGTCATCGTCCTCATCAATTCTTTATTAAAGACTCATTTCTCAAACCATTTTAAATTGTGGCTTAGAGTAAGTCATTTATAACCACAGTTTGGAAACAGGCACATTATATTTCCATTTCATAAATATGTTTTATTAGTAATGAGTAGTATAGTATTAGATTACTATTAGTATTCTCAGCAGAGGCTGGAAAATGCTTAATTAACAAAGATATTGGATTGGAAAAAAATGACTCTGGGCATATTTCTTCTTGACCAAATTATTATCTATTTTTTTCCCTCTAGTCCTTGGTAATTTTTAATTGCATGCACTTATCCGAGAGAGTGTATTTCCAAGGGTCTGTGTAAGGAAGCCAAAACCCAGTAGAGGCAAATTTTCTGAAGACTTCCCTGTTACTGTGTCAGGATCTCCCAGCACCTTCACCTGAACCCCGTCCCCAGTTCCTTTTTAGAAACCATCAGCGGTCAGTCTTTGTTCCTGAAGGACATTGCTGGGAATCTGTTACACATCATAAAACAGCTAGATTCCTGTTCTGGTTGTGGTGACCTAAAACTGGTATTTGAAATCCAGAGCCATTTTTTTCCATCACCCTCCGGGTGCCTTTCATTCTGAGAACGTGTAGCTCCCTATTTTCCTTGCTCTGGTTCAGCCTCATTTTTTACAAGAGCAGTGAGCACCGGAGTATTCACTGTGCTAGGGAAACCACAGAGATGTTGGTACCCAGACTATCATGCACAGAGATTGTACTAACCTTGGGCACATACAGGTCTGCTGTTGCCAAGACCTTTTCTTCATCGTTGCTGTTTTAAATTAGAGCTTCTGGTTTACTTTCTTTTTGTTCTCAACTCTTGTTAGGATTCTTCCACTGTTTTTATTTTATTTCATTTGTAGTGGTGTCTCTAGCATCCTTATATTATCTTGTATGAGATGTGTTTTATTATTTCCCATGATTATTTTTCCAAGGGATACGGCTCTTTTTATGATGGTGTAATATGTTCCTATCAAGAACACGTGGATGTGTTCTCTGAAGAAACAAACTGATGGCTGCACGTGTGGACACTTTGCTAACACAAAAGAGCAGCAGTTTGTGTTTCAGCAGAAGTACCGGAGTTGTGGACGGCTTAAGCCTGAAGTGGCTTGCTGGTTCTCTAACAGCAGGCAATTATGTGACACTTGGGGAGCCTCCACGCAGGCTGTTCTTATGCAGAGAGTTGACTGAGGGAACAGAAAGAGCAGTAGAAGTATGTGAGAGGCACGTGACTTCTCCTTAGCGATTGATTGCCCACAGTTGTGTCCTAATTGCTGATGACACCATTCCATCCATACTTAACATTTGTTCAGATATCTTTCCCAAGGTCCCTAGTTATGGGATTTGTGTTCATAAAAGCTTCTACTATGGCCCTTCTGTTCACCCAGCCAGTGAATAATCCCCAAGTTAATAAAAAGGCAAGCACTATTTATCAACATGGCATTAAAAGACTCTACCCAATGCAGGTTCATACTGTGAGGGAAAAGTAATCTTTCCTGACACCCCTCCTGGTGTAAAAAGTGAGTTAGCCCACGCCAGCTTTCCCGAGTCCTTAGTAAGGTTTTGCCTAAAATGATGTGCAAAGGCTTCCCTGATGTTCCAGCGGTTGGAACCCTGCGCTTCCAATGCAGAAGGCACGGGTTCGACCCCTGGTTGGGGAAGTTCCGTTTGCCACGCGGTGCGGCCAAAAGTAAAAAAAAAAAAAAATTATGTGGAAGAGGGCATTGACTTGGGATGGAGGGCTGGGATTGGGGATGGCTAAAAGTGGCTTCTGGGGAAGGCTGCTCAAGAACAACAAAGAAACTGACACCACGTGCTCTTCTCCAGTGGGAAGGAAACACTTCTCATTCAAGTGGCCTCTTTCTTTGAATCGGAGACCTGCCTTACACAGTGGAAAGACCGGCCTCGCTTAGCCAGGCAGACCCATGGCACATGCCCCCTTCCTCTGGCAGGCTCCCGGTGGAGAAACTGCCAGGGACACAGAACCACTCTCCGAGTGATATCGGGACCCGGGGTTACAAATGAGGATTGATGTTGAGCTGAGCAGCTCTAATGGCCTTATCACAGCAATCGTTCTAGGACACCCATCTCTCCCCTTCTCCCTTCACATCTGACTGGTTATCTATTGTTCCTCATTGCCAGGGCTTGTTTGAAGGGCTCTGCAGCGTTTGCAGGTATAGAAGAATGTGCAACTTTTTTTTCCCCTTGAAGTCATTGTCTATATTTAGGTCAGTGACGTGATGAGGGATGTCGATGTGTTTCGTACCTCGCGCTGAAAGATGCTTCCTCCCCGGATCTGAGGGCAGGCGAGGCGCTGATGGCACAGCCTGCGCCCGGAGCCCGCAGCCCACGCTGCCCGCGACCGGAGGGTGGGATCTGCCCTCTGCCGCCCGCCAAGGCGCTGCCCAGGGTCGCAGAAATCTCACCCTGGCCTCCCTGATCCTCTGTGTGAGAGAGGGGACTGTCATTAAAAGGTGAGAGGGAAGGTCGAGGGAAGTTGCTTTATCCTTTACCTGGCGTCCTCACCCTACACTCTGCTCTGTCACGTAGGAGACGCGGCCCAGATAAATCCTGCCCACAAAGGAACTGCGCTTTTTTAACATGCAAATGTTCAGTCGGGGAGAGTAAATAGACATCTCCTCCTTCAGGGAACTCGGAGACAATCGTGGCAACCTCCTACCCCACCCCCAGCTGCATTCCCCTTTCCTCTTTCCATTCTAAGAGAAAGATACTCTGATTTTTTTCCCCATTATTTCTTTTTAAGGGAGGGAGGGGCTTGCATTGAATTACTCTTAAGCCACTGTCTTCTACCCCAACTTCCTGCCGTCTAGATAGGCTTCATTAATTTGATAAGCCGACACCAAAAGAGAGGGGTGGCGGGGAGAGGGGGGAGGGGGATTGCAGGAGGGGCTGCCTAAGGGCTGCCCTGAGGTTTTAGAAGATGAACTGCTAATGATGTTGAAGACGTACCTTTTCAGACTGCCTGGTCCCTCCGGAAAATCAGGGTCCTCTTTCACTTATTCTGATTGTACTGAAAGAACGGAAAAATAGGGGCCTGGTTGGAGCGGAGGAGGGGGCTTCGTGCTGGGAGGGGTGGTAAGGAGACAGATGGGCCTCGGAGGAGGAATCAGAACGCGTCAGTTGCGCAGCTTGAAGGGCCTTTGCTTTAACAGGGTATCTGATATTGTCATGCTAAAGAGTCAGAAACTAATGGGGGGAAAGAGATTAATTTGCCAGGTCATTGATTGAACAGTCTTGCCTAATACTTACAAACTAGTGAAATTAGCGTAAATTGGTGATATGAATATTTTGATCAACTGACCCTTGAATTCAAACGGAGAGGGTTGCAAACCACAATGCTTTTGACCTTTTCAGAGGCACTAATCTTTGCTGGCCCTTTCCCATCCTCTGTAGTGACAGAAGCTGATTATACCTAAGATAACCATATTTAGAATCTGCCCAGGAAGTCCTGTTGATGCCACTTCTCCTGGTTCGGGCAAAAAATTATCTATTTGCCCTAATTATACCTCTCAGCGACTGGGGGAACCTGAAAGATACCCAGCTTCAGTATGCGTTTATTTTTTATCGTCTGTTCTCTTGCATACTTTCAAGATCATTCTCAAACATTTACTGAAAACAAAGGTGTGAGACCTTCCGAGGATGGAAAGCCATTTAAGCAAGAATCTTTTCTCGTTTGAGTTAGTAGCAATATAAGCAATTTGCAGATTTAACAAAAACCCAGAATATTCTTGAATCACAGATCAAAGTCCTACAGTGGCTTGTTTTGCTTCTGAAATAAGTACCAAGATGGGGGTGGGGAGTCAACAGGCATCGTTAGTTAAGTGAAAACAACCCAGACTTCTGCCCTCCCCCCACCTCCCCCAGTTTCTGCTTCGGTAAATATTTTACTTCCTCCTCAGTTTTACCGAGTGACAGTGATTGTTTGGCAGTGTCAGAGCTCAGTGCTTTGTGGACGCCAGGAGCAGCTTTGAGCCTGAGGGATGGAGGCTGGGGGTAAATATTTCAAATAGATGAACAGGTCCTGGGCTGCGAACTTAGCAATCGCTTAACTAGGATCTAAATTCTAATTAGATTCTAATGGCAAATAAACATTCATTCATTAAACAAATGTTTATCGAGTCCCTGCTGTGTACCAGCCACTCTTCTAGGTGCTTAAAACATATCTGTGTATGGAAAAGATAAAGATTCCTGCCCTTATGCAGCTTATGTTCTAGCAGACATTAAACATAATAAATGAGTGTAAATTATATAGTACGTTAGTTGTAAATGCTGTGGAAAAATAAGAAGTAGAGCAGGGTGAAGGAGGTGTTAAAACCGAGGCATATTAAAATGTCTGAGTTTATCTGAGGAGAAATGGATTCGAATCAGGACCATCAAACCAGAAGTGGTGAGGCGGGCTGCACCGACAGGAGCTGGGGAGAGACTTTTATACAGAAAAGGCAGAGGCAAAAGAAGGAAATTATTTGACTAGCTATAGCTTCTACATCTGTCTTATTTGGGAAAGCCCGGTTGGCTGGGATTGGTTGTCCTTAGGTTTTGATTTCTTAACCTTGAGGCATCACAGGCTTAGGTATCTGTTTGCTTGCTTACAGAGGCTGCTAAGGTATCAGAACACCTCAATCTAATGGTCTCATTGTTTAATTGATTGAACAGAGGGTAGAGCGAAGGTCCTGCCTGGGCAATGGGTTTACGAGCCGCCCACACCAAACACCAAGGACAGGGGAGGCCAGCCCGCACATGCAGACACATGAAGCTGAAGATACAAGAGAGGTGTGACTTCGGCGGCGGCAGCCGTGGTTGGATATCTTGACTGTACCTGCCAGGGCTGCCGTGGCCAGTGGTACTCTGTGTGTGTGTGTCTATGAAAGAGTTCAGGGTTAGGAGGTGGACGAAATGGTTCAGGCCCTGCCTTTGGGGTGGAGGGCTGGCCTTAGCAGTCCCAGTTCATCTCAGGATTCCCAGCTAGAGTTCTGGGTTCCTTTTCTGCTTTTGCCAGTGGTTCATTAGGTAACCTGCAGCGTGAAACTTAATCTTTTCCTGACGACTGTCATGTTCATAGAATCACAAGGTACAGTTATTAAAATGTGGCTGACTTGAATGATGAGGAATTATTTATTGATGGGGGTTCTAAGAAGGACTAAGCCAGCATTAAGAGTTCCTTAACACCCAAAGACAAAACTACAAAATGTCCAAGTGTTCCCCTATGTTTGGTCCATTTTATTCATTTAAAAACTACGGTTTCTTTCCCTCCCTGCCATGTGTTCTACACCTGCAGCTAAATAGGAAGGATCAAGGCAAATATGCCCACACCCATCACCCTGCCTGATTTCAGAGCACTTCAGGGAGAGGTAATAGACGATCATTTCTTCTGTTCTTCAGAATCAGTGCTATGCTTCCTGCATCACTGTAAAGATGGTGTGATGGCATCGATTTAGTTCAAAAGCAAAGCAGATAGAGTTCTGATTGATTCTTTTCCACTCCTTCACTGGGACTGAAATTAGGGCTCCTGGCTTCCTGCCTGATTAGGGCTTGGTCTATGAAGCAGATCACTGAAGTGGGTCCACACTCCCCAGCGCAGGCAGCCATCCTGCCGAAATCCTGATGTCTGTGTGTACTTTTGCAGCTGCTTCCTTTTTGTTTGTGGTCAGCAAAACGAAGGAATGGATTCAGAGGAAGCCCTACCTCTGACGGAGCAGGTGCTGTGCTTAAGTGTGGAGAACATTTACCCTGGCAGAAACGCCCTGCCTATATGTATGCCTGGGGCCAATAAGGAGACTCCTGAGACTCAGAAGCATGAGACCTGATTCTTCCTCCAGTAAACCTGTTGCCCAGAGAGCCAGAGTGGGACTGGCACGAGGCCTGAGGCCCAGAACTCACACTAGAAACTCAGCGATAAGCACAGAGTGGGAGGCATGGCCCAGCCGCAGCCCTTGCCGTCTGTCTCTAGGGCCCCAACTCCCTCGTTTGCCCCCGTGATGACGATCTGACTTTCAGTTGCCTTAGCCACACACAGGACTAAGAAAGCTGTGTGAAATTTGGAAACTTCGGATCCCAAATAGACAGTTTCTTTCTGGTTTCATCTACTCTCCAAATATTGAAGTTCCACAGGTAATTGTGAGCGCGGAATTAATAATTTTGAAACATAAGTACTTCCTGGATGCTTACCCTTCATCTGGTACTGTGATAAGTGTTTTATCCCACTTAATCCTCATGCATTCTTTTGAATTTAGGCACTATTATTTGCAACATTCTTTCAGTTGAATGTATCATAATTTATTTAATGAATCCTCTATTTTTGGATTATCTATTATCCTCCTTACATGGAGGAGGAAAATGAGCCTGGTTTAGTTATCCAGCTACCAGGGTACAGAGTCAGGCTTTGAACTCAGAAAGGGTGGGTTCTAACAGCCAGACCAGGTTCCCTGACTCTTCTGTTCTGATTGGTGGTAGAAAGACATGCTCGGCAGCTGGGCCCTGCTTACTTAGATTATCTTATTTCCTAATACATGTGTCTGACAACCTTTGCAATAGATAGTACATCTAATTGACGAAACTGAAACTCAGTGATCAGCTCCAGGCAAGCATACAAAATAATGCATTCCTATAATGATAACAGTAGATTTACTTTGATAACAGAAGTTGCTGCTTCCAGTTGATTTGACAATGGGTTTTCTCATAGGAACCTTCAAGCAGTGTCACCAAACATTTTCCACATGGGAAATGGGCATAGAACAGTTAAGCAGTATGCGGAGAAGTCCTCAGAAGTACTCCTATCCCCTGAACCAGCAATGCTACTTCTATATATATAAGGATGTTCACTGCAGCATTATTTATAGTGGTGAAAGTTGGGAAAAAAGCACGGTATGACCAAAAGTAAGGGGTTAATTAAATAAATTATGATACATTCAACTGAAAGAATATTTCAAAACTGTTATTTTAGAAGAGTGTTTAATAACATGGGGAAGTGGCCCAGATATAATAAATGAAATAAGGTAGAATATAAAACTACCTATGATCCCAATATTTTAAGAAGAGTGAGAATGAGAACAACTTGAGATTGGATTTTTGGTTTAATGAAATGGAGGATAAGTATGAGGAATTTTTTCCCAGTAACTAAATCTGGAGTAAATGTTTGAAGAAATAACCTGGAGAAAATTGTGACTTTGGAAGAAATACTTTCTCTTGTAAATTCCCAGTAAAATGAGTGATAGGATAGCTCAACATCAGTCTTAAAACTACTTTATGTTCCTCTTAAGTTTTTTTCTTTTCTTTAAAACACATTTAACCTGAAGTTATAAATGATCAAAGCCGATATTTTTGCAATATCGTGTTCCTTCGAAAGCAGTCTCTTTCAAAGAAAAGCAGAGCTCTCTGTGCCATTTGTGTAACAGTTGCTTTATTGCCAAGTTCTTCAAAGTTGGTGAAGTGTCTGACAAACATTTTCCTGATCAGAAAAATGGCAGGTGGGAGATTTGCATGGCTGACATGGCAGCACCCATCATACCCGCCTTCCTCTCGTGTGGCAGTCATACGGATGGAAAGAAGGCAATTTCTCTGTTATGCTAGGGGTGAAAGAGAGGGAGAAAGTTTGAGTATTGGAGTGCTGAGCACAGTACCACTGACCAAGTGAGAAAGCCCAAGGCATCAAAATCCTATCTTGCCAGACATGTCAGAGCAGAAGAAAATGAACAGGTTCTTCAACACGTGAGAAGACAGCTCTAGAGGAGGACTCTGTGTGTCCCCCAGTTTTGACAAAATGTAAAATGTAAACACTCAGAACCAGTTGAAGAAAGCCTTTGCATCTCGGTAGGGTTAGAGTGGAGAGAAATCCGAGTCAAGAATTTGTAAGAAAGCTGCCTAATTATATCTAGAAATTTGGGCTCATCTGGCTTTCACAATTTATTATATCTCTGAGAACCTTTGGGCGTTTAGAAAATAAAGTCATAATCGCTACCCGTGACCACTTACCAGTTGGCAGTATAGCCCAATTGAAAGAAAATACCCCACATGCCCCAGAAGGCAAATGGAGGGTTAGCCTTGCAAATCTAGCCAATCAGAGGATTGTAGACATCACACCGGTCTACCCTAAGCCAAACCTGAGAAAAAACGTAACACATGAAGGAAGAGTCATATAGACAAGGCAGTTGGAACCAGGTCACCCATGGAACAAAATACTAGCTTCTTAGCATTATGTCCAAGATTATATATAATCTGACAGGGGACTATGTTCAATATCCTGTGATAAACCATAATGGAAAAGAATATGAAAAAGAATATATGTGTGTGTGTGTATATATATACACACACACACATATATGTATGTAGGTATAACTGAATCACCTTGCTGTATAGCAGAAATTAACACAACATTATAAATCAACTATACTTCAATAAAGTTAAAAAAAAACAACAACATTATATACGTTCTGACCGCGAATATCTTCCCAGCTTTCTCTCCCTCTCACTGTGTCTCTCATCTCTGCAGGCACGCTGTTCTTTTCTCTTTCCCCTGAGTGAGCCGTGTACCTCAGGGTGTCGGAGCCTCAGCTAATGATGTTCCATTGGCCCCGAATGGCCCAAAACACTCTGCTTCTTTGCTCATCAGGATCCCTGTCTGCTTTTCAGGTCCAATCAGATACCACCTCGGTCAGAAATGATCTGACCTTCCTTTCCGTACCTGTACGCTTGTATAGGTGCCTTCATCTTGTGTTTATTTCATTCTGCCTTACATTTTAGTGGGTGATTTATGTTCCTCTCCCCCATCAGATTGTTACTCATCTGTAAATACCTCTGATGGATGCCAAGCCAGATGACCTCATACAGTAGTCGCTTAATACATGTTTGCTAAATTCAGTCAAATACAGGAGAGTATATGAATATGAAGATATGTGCAACCATGTTTTCCCGACCAAAAATGTCAAGAAATGTGACCTTGGGACAGAATATTTGAAATTAGACTAGTCCTAAAAGACCCAGATTGCCAAGGCTGCTGTAATAACCAACCCATAATAACAGCTAACAGTTTTGAGTATTTGCTACATTCTAAGCACTACACTAAGTTCTTTCCATATAACATCCCATTTGATCATTCCAACAATTTTATGAGGCTTAAGTACTATTATTATCCCCATTTTGCTGATAAGAAACCAAGACTGGAGGAGGAAACCATAGGGCACTGCATAGACACCAAGTCTGCCTCTTTCTCTGCAGGGTCTCTCTCTCTCTCTCTGGCCTTGGAGGAGGCCCTGGTGGGCGTTGATGGCTGTCATTCATGCGGTATATCTGGGTATCTGCCTAATTCAATCTCAAAGTGGGTCTCACAACAGGCATTAGTATGTTTTGTAAGCAGCTTCTCTGCTTCTGACATTGGTATCAGGTATCATTTGACAGTATTTGATGATTTTCCTACTCTAGGGAAGCTCTAGAGTGTATCAACTCTGAAGTGAGGTGGGCTTCTTATAAAGTAAAAGAGTAAAATAGTAAAACAGTCATGCATAGGAAGTATATAAGTCAGGGTTCTCCAGAGAAAAGAATCAAGAGGATATAGATTTTGATACATATATAAGAGGAGATTTATTATAGGAATTGGCTCACATGATCACGGAGTCCAAGAAGCCCCACAATCTACCATCTGCAGACTGGAGAACCAGGAAAGCTGGTGGTATAATTTAGTCCCTGTCTGAAGGCCTGAGAATCGGGGGTGGGGGGGGGGGGGTGCTGATGGTCTAAGTCCCAGTCAGAATCTAAGACCCGAGAACCAGGAGGGTCAAAGTCCAAGGGCAGGAGAGAGGGACGTCCCAGCTAAGGTAAAGAGAGTGAATTGGCCTCTTCTCCACTTTTTTGTTCTATTCTGACCATCAATGGACTGGATAATGCCCACCCACATTGGTAAGAGGGATCTTCTTTACTTAGTCTGTTTCAAATGCTGATCTCTTCCAGAAACACCTTCACAGACACACCCAGAAATAATGTTTTATCAGCTATCCGGGAGTCCCTTAGGCCAGTCAGGTCAACACATAAAATTAACCAGCACGAGAAGGAACGGCAGTATGACCTCAGTTAACTAAAGGGAACGTCATAGAAGAGATTAGTCTACATTTAGCAAATACTTGTGGAGTACACACTGTGTGCCAGGTACTCAGCAGCCGCTGGGGACAGGATGCTGAACAAGACAGACATGGTCCCTAACCCCATGCACAGGAGTCTAATACCAAGGTAGACATTAGTGCGATGATCACACAGATACATAATTAAAGCCCAGGAGGAAGGCCAGCGCTGGGAAGGAAATGTATAGATGGCCATGAACATGTATAGCCTCGCGAAGGGCAAAACAGACAAGGAAGACTTCTCAGAGATCTAGAAAACCAGTAGAAGGTAACTAGGGCAGTGATTCTCAACATGTAGCTCCAGGACCAGCAGCAAAAGCATTACCTGGAGACTTGTTAGAATTGCAGATGAAAGGGTCCCACCCCAGACCCACTGAATCAAAGACTGGGAGTGGGGCCCAGCATTCTGGGTTTTGGTCAGCCCTCCAGGTGATTGTGATGTGCCCCGAAGTTTGAGAACCACTGCACCAGCAGATGAGGTGGGGCGGAGTGCGACGGAGGGCAGAGCATTCCAGCTAGGAGAGATACAGTAGTGAAGTCCAAGCTGGGAGCAAGATGGCGAGAAGTGGAGCTGCCAGGAGGCCCCACAGAGAGGATAGTGGGGTGGCACGAGGCTGGGAGATATGCCGGGGTCATGTTGCTTCAGGGCCCGTTGTAAGGATTCTACCCACTGTCCTAAGAGCCATAAAAGCCACTGAGGAGCGCTAAGCAAGAGTGTGATATGGTCACACTTGCATTTGAAAACATCCCTCTGACCACAACGGGGAGAACTGATAGAGCAAGTAGACTTAAGTTCTCGCATTTGAAGACTGATAGAAGTGATGGAGTGATTGGATATTGAGACAAAGGGAAGTGAATGGGGTTGAGATGTATTCAGGAGGTGACAGTGGAAGGATTTGGCAGTATTTTGAAATGGGGACTGAGAGAGAAAGATGCTTCTCTCAGATGGAGGCTAGGTTTCTGGCTTATGAACTAGATTGATCGTGAAGGTTCCAGTCACTGAGATACAGAGGATGGAGATCACGTGTTTTATTTGGATCATGTTAAGTTTAAGGACCCTTTGAGATATGAACTAGACCTTGGTGGAAATTGGATGGATGAAAGCCAGGAAAACATAACGTTGATGGGGAGCTCTGGTGACTGCATGAGCCAAAGGATCGAGATGGAAATGAGTTTTGTGAGGTTTGCTTCCCTATTTTATTATTTTTTATGTATTCATTCACTTATTTATTCATTCTACCTATTATGCCCTTCCAAGAACATGGAAACATTTGAGATAGATAGAGGAAAATTAGTAGGTAGGATGGGGACCAGCTATAGCAGATCCTGAATTCCAAGCTAATAATTTTGGATCACCATTGAAGGTAGGCAGGGTTACATCACATAGGTAGGTATGTTTTGAGACGATGGACCTAGCAGTGTCACATGCAGTCAGGACACTAGAGGAAGACCATCACGGTAACTCTAAGGGTGCTGCAGGACTGCCTCATTCCTTCTGATTGAAATATAAGGTTAGCATTTGGGGACCACAATCAAATTCATATACATTTATTCATTATATTCCATGTATATGACTGCGTATCTTTAACCTATGTCTCCTTATAAGTTTGGGAAGAGGAAAAGATAAACTTTGAGAGTGTGGAAACTAGGTCTTTTTCCCGTTTCAGTTTTCCATAACCAAGTAGAGGTAGGGTGTTTTCACGGGAGCTAATATTAATTAGAATTGAAAGACCTACACATAGTAGGCACTCAAAAAGATCTCTTAAATGGAATTGTACTGACGTCCGTGGAGTAGTGAGAGAAGATGAAGCTCCACACTGGACCCGCTAAGGGGAAAGGGGAGCGCATGGGGCCCTTGCATGAGAATTAGGACCTTGGTGACCCCCATCTGTTCCTTCCTCTCTCCCTCCCTCCCCCACTGCTGCCATGGCGACATGTCTGGAATCACAGTAAGCCTTCTACCCCGGAGAAAACAATACTCTGTTTGAACGCTGTTCAGTTGGCCTCTGAGGCTCCCAGTCTGCAGGCCCCATTCCCCCCAATCAGGGGCTTCTTACAAAAGGCAGCCTTTTACCAGAGGGTCAGCGACACGGCCAATCATCGATTTGAGCCCATTTTATCCCTCGGCACTTTCCACTTGTTTGTTTTTGAACTCACACCACAGCCTTGATGCTGTTGGTCTGGTTGTGGCGTGAAGTTACTGATGTGGCCGTCTGCATCCGCCTGCACGTCCTCTTGTCTCTGCCGTTGACTCCCCAGGCTGGGGCTGTTTGAGCTAAAGGGAATTAGGAACAACGCAATCAACATCTCTATTTTTATATTTGCTCCCTCCCCCGCCTTTCTTCCCTCCCTCCCGATTGACTCACCATTTCTAGGTCTCAGAGCTTGGCAGCCTTAAAAGAATTATATTGGGGCTGAGGTGAATATATGCACAGATGTGATATTTCTACCATTCGATAAAGAGTGGTTTTGTTTTTCTAGTGACCCAGGGGTTCAAATGTTATAAGTATTGTTTATTATGTCATCCTTACTGGTGCAGTCTTGCTGCTCAAGCTACTGTTTATCTCTGAAGTCTAAGATGAATTGTAGGCAAGGGAGGGAGCCCAGAACTGATTTCTGAAACTCATCTTTAGAGAAAAGGGCAGTTTTGAAGTGAAACTTAACTTTATATCCTGGTTGAATTCTGGCAGCTTGAGCTGGGATTCAGATAAAGAGAATGTGACCTGTAAAAAAATATTACCTGTAAAGAAGTCACCATTAATGCAAAATATCTTCTCCTACCATTTTAGCATTTATTTATCATTATCATTCAATGTTACCATTTCTAGAGATGATGTCAATTAAGAATCTGGATTTGAATTCCACTCTGCCACTTACTACCTGTAATCTTGGGCTAGTTACTTAATTTCTTTGTATCTTAATTTTCCCTTCTATAAAATGGAGACTTCTTTCCTCTCATACATACATCATAGTACACATCTCATAGAACTGTCTTGAGAATTAAATAAGCAAATATTTTAAAGTGTTTAAAACAGAGTCTAGCACCTTATAAGCTCTCAATAATTATGTTGCCTATTATTACTCAACAGGCTGTATTTACCTGTTTTAAGATAAATGATTGAGTCCTTAAAGAGTTTTCTTTCAGCAAGCACAGTACACCTTGGGATTTTACCGTCCCTTCCTTCTGAATATACAAGCCACCCATTTTATGGACACTTAAGTGGGCACAAAGTTATAGAATAGACCTCGTTGTCTTTCATTGAAAAGTAGAGCTTTCCAGCTTTCCAATCTGCCTTGCTTATAGCCAGAATTTTATTCTCACTTCATCAGAATTAGGTTTTGGCTCTCATGTGGTCCAAATCCAAGTGCATTTCTTCTCCAAGTAATCATATTTTACGTGCAATGACTTTTCCTTGGCTTATCTAATGCTGCCTCATTAGACTCTAAACCCTAATGATTCTTTTTCATTTCAATAACAGAGCCACGGGAAATCACATAGAAGACTCTCTGTAGAAGTTCTCCCTTTGTCTTTCAGTCCCTAGATCCCTCCCTCACTTCCGGCCTGACCCCTTGACTGGAGGGGGGAGGGAAGGCCAGCTGCTGGCCTCATTTGGCAACAGTCCAATGGAGGGTCGTGGAGTTCAGATCAGCTGGGATCCAAAAGGTCCTCAGGAAACTCCCAGCAAGTCTGAGAGCCCCCCACGCACTACATTATTACTCTGGCTTGCCAAATCTAGGGGGGAGCTGCACCACCCACCTTTCAGCTTTCAGAGCCATACCGAAAATGATCTGAACCACAGTTCATTGCAGTGTGGTCATATCTACACAGTACCCACAAGTCAGGACTCAGAGAAGCTTAGGCACCAGTTTGTAGGAAGCAGCACTACTAGCATTGAAATGTTCCCCTGGGACAAGAAAAACCCTCATGATGGCTTCCAAAGCCTGAGGGAATTAGACACACTCAGTCACCTTCATTGTGTTTAAGTGTTCGGTGATAACTAGTCAGCTCTTTTGTTTTTCAATAGTATCTTTATCGCAATAACATGGATTCATAATTTGAGAGGTCACATAGCTCTGTACAGCTGATACGATGGAAAGCAGTAGCCCTACCCTACCCCTCTTCCCTTCCTGATGGCTGTTCCCCAAAGTTTTAACATATTCTAGCTGTTTCTGCTGGCATGAACCTCTGTGTTTTTTTAAAAATTAATTAGTTAATTAATTTTGCTGCGTTGGGCCTTTGTTGCTGCGCCCGGGCTTTCTCTAGTTGCGGCGAGCGGGGGCTGCTCTTCGCTTCGGTGCGCGGGCTTCTCATTGCGGTGGCTTCTCTTGTTGCGGAGCACGGGCCCTAAACACTCGGGCTTCAGTAGTTGTGGCACACAGCCTCAGTAGTTGTGGCTCGCAGGCTCAGTAGTTGTGGTGCACGGGCTTAGTTGCCCTGCGGCATGTGGGATCTTCCCGGACCAGGGCTCGAACCGTGTCCCCTGCACTGGCAGGCGGATTCTTAACCGCTGTGCCACCAAGGAAGTCCTGAACCTCTGTGTTTTTAAATGACATGTTTCTACAGTTATCTCTTGGTTATTGTGTTTTAGTTATTACCTGTTGACACCTTACCATGGAAAATATGGATTTATCTCACTTACTCCTTCAACCTCTCACACATGCTCCATCTTCCTCACTCTTCCTAACGACCGTTATATCACAACCTTTGGTGAAATCAGTATTGTGTGTGTGTGTGTTATGGCTCGATAAATGTCATTCACAGCTGAGCCAAATGGTGGACTTTTTTTTTTTTTTTTAAATGAAGTGGATTAAAGGCTGGAAACAGCCTACTACCTTTTTTTTTTTTTTTTTTTAAAGGAATTCCTTTATTTTTATTTTATTTATTTATTTTTGGCTGTGTTGGGTCTTCGTTTCTGTGCGAGGGCTTTCTCTAGTTGTGGCAAGCGGGGGCCACTCTTCATCGCGGTGCGCGGGCCTCTCACCATCACGGCCTCTCTTGTTGCGGAGCACAGGCTCCAGACGCGCAGGCTCAGTAGTTGTGGCTCACGGGCCTAGTTGCTCCGCGGCATGTGGGATCTTCCCAGACCAGGGCTCGAACCCGTGTCCCCTGCATTGGCAGGCAGATTCTCAACCACTGCGCCACCAGGGAAGCCCCAAATGGTGGACTTTGATCACCTTTTTATCTCATACATCTCTTGTTTTTCCTGCAGTTATTGGCTCTATTGCTTTATTTGCTTGCTTCGTTCTTTTATGTTCCTGTCCTTAAATCATTCACAGAATCTTCATCAGCAGTGTAGATCTCCTCTTGATACATTTGTAAACATCAGGGAATCAATCCGCTTCTTCATGGAGTCATTCCTCTTGGAGGTCTGCATCCTTCTGCCCCCACTTGGATTGGTGCTGAGGCTGCTGCAGAGCTGGCATCTCCCGCCTTCGTTTCACCTCGCTCCTATGTTGGCTCCGGTGTTCATAGATCCCAAGTCTTCTCTAGCTTGGCTTTGTCCTCATTTTAGTGGAATGTATCCTCTAATCACTGCCTGAGAACTCACAAATTTACATGAGAGGTAAATTTTTGAGGTCTTGCATATATGAAAATAGCTTTATTCTTCTCTCGTATCTGACCGGATATAGGATTCTAGGCTATAAATAACTCTCAGGAAGAATTTTGAAGCACTTAATGCATTTTTTCCTGGCTTCCAAGATCACTGTCAAAATGCCCATTGCCATTCTAATTCCCACTCTTTGGACACTTATAGCATTTTAAAAAATTCTTGGCTTTCTGAAATTTCACAGTGATGTACCCTACTATGGCTCTCTTTGTATTCATTGTTCAGGAAATTTTCTAGGCCCTTTTAATATGGAAACTCCTGTTCTTCAGTTCTGGGAAATTTTCTTGTGTGATCTCATTGATAATTTCCTCCACTCTGTTTTCTCCTCTTCCTTTCTGGACTTATTATTTGGATGTTGTACCTTCTGGACTGAGCCCCTATTTTCTTGTCTTTTTTCTTCTGTTTTCCATCTCTTTGACTTTTGTTTTACCTTTCAAAAGTTTTTTTAACTTACCTCTCCACACTTTACTTTGATATTATTTCTGCTACCATGTTTTTAATTTATAGAAATTCTGTTTTAATTTTCTAAATGTTTATACTCATACCATCCTGTTCTTAATTCATAGGTTCAATGCATTTTTCCCGAGAATATATTAATAATTTTTTAAATGTTCTCTTTTTTGCCTTTATTTTCTCTTTTTCATTTGTTTATTTGGAGTCTGGATTTTGTGTTAGAGGTTTTCCTCAAATGTGTGGTTACTCTTGCCTGTATATTCATTGTTATGAGGAAAGTATTAACAGTCTAACTGGGAGTCCTATGTTTATACGTGAAGACTTTCAAGTGGTGATGATTGGCCTGGAACCCAGCCATGGGGCATCCAAGATCTATCAGTCATTTCTCCTAGGCTGGTTCATTTCCCTAGAGAGGAGGGTGCTGACCTTCTGCCTAGGAGATGTAAGACTGGCTGCCAGGGTTCCTTTGTTTAAAAAAAATTTTTATTTATTTATTTTTATTGAAGTATAGTTGATTTACAATGTTGTGTTAATTTCTGCTGTACAGCAAAGGGACTCAGTTATACACATATATACATTCTTTTTTTATATTCTTTCCCTTTACGGTTTATCACAAGATATTGAATATAGTTCCCTGTGCTATACATTAGGACCTTGTTGTTCATCCATTCTAAATGTAACAGTTTACATCAACCAGCCCCAAACCCCCAGTCCATCCCTCTCCCTCCCCCTCCCCTTTGGCAACCACAAGTCTGTTCTCTGTGTCTATGAGTCTGTTTCTCTTTTGTAGGTAGATTCATTTGTGCCAGATTTTAGATTTCACATTTAAGTGATATCATACGGTATTTGTCTTTCTCTTTCTGACTTACTTCACGTAGTATGATAATCTCTAGTTGCATCCATGTTGCTGCAAATGGCATTAGTTCTTTTTCATGGCTGAGTAGTATGCCACTGTGTATATGTACCACATCTTCTTTATCCATTCATCTGTTGATGGACATTTAGGTTGCTTCCATGCCTTGGCTATTGTGAATAGTGCTGCTATGAACATAGGGGTAAATGTATTTTTTTGAATTATAGTTTTGTCCAGATATATGCCCAGGAGTGGGATTGCTGGATCATATGGCAGCTCTATGTTTAATTTTTTGAGGAACCTCCATACTGTTCTCCATAGTGGCTGCACCAACTTACATTCTCACTAACAGCGTAGGAGGGTTCCGTTTTCTCACACCCTCTCCAGCATTTGTTATTTGTAGACTCTTTAATGATGCTGCCAGGGTTCTTGAAGGCAAGTGGAGGAAGGGTTTGGAGTTGGGGAAGCTTATCTCACCAGTGACATGGAAGTTTCCACTTAATTACCTTGTTTCCAGTACAGCAACCCCACCTTCAACTGTGCTTTGTGTCCAAGTACCAGATCCCTCTGCTTCTGCTTCTTCAGAGAGGAAGCCACCAACCCTTTCAGGCTGGAGAAGAAATAGTCGCATGGCCACGTGCAGTAGGAAAAGGGTCTCAGAGTCTCATGCTTCTTATAGAGACTTTCAACCAACCCTCCTGTTTTTAGCACCATTTACACCCCATCATCAGAAATATCTGGTGCCTCCAATTCCTGAGCTTTTTCAGGTTCTTAACATACATTGGCTTCCTTCTCCTTAGCTTCCCCCATTGAAAGTTTAGATTACGGCTTTTTCTGCTCTGCTAAATTAGTTACCACTCATTCATGTGCTTTCCAGTTTCCAAAATTATGTTGACATCTCATATCTGCTTTTGGCTCCTTCCCTATCCGCTCTATGCAGAGTTTTGCTCTTTAAAAAAACATCTCTTTTTTGTCATTTTTATGGAGTGTAAGGAGGTATGGTAGAAGAGGAGTGGAAATAAACATGTATTCAATCTGCCATGCTTCACTGCAATTCATGAGCGACCCTTTGTTTCTGAGGAATACACTGTTTCTATATGCATCAAAGTAAAACTGTCGGGGTTACTTGGCAAGGCCCACATCCTGGAATATTTCCACTTGGGGCTGCCATAGTGATGTGGGTGTGCGTCAGAATACTCTTAAGAAATGCAATGAGATTTAGAGCTCTCCCAGGTAACATAAATCAGATTTCCCTGGTTTATGGAAGATTAGGGAGATCCAGGCCCAAACTCCAGAGCAGCCTAAGGAACTAGAAGTACCTAAGCTATGAGACTCCTTACGAACTGAAGAAATCCAGCCATCCCCTTGTCCTAGGCTTTTCTAGACTGTGGGCACTCTGGAAACACAGTGTATCATAGTATGATAGTGTTATCATAGTATCATAATATGACCAGTGTCCTTAGGGAGATTTGATTTAGGTTCTAATGCTAGCTTTGCCCCTTGGATCACAGTTGTCTATGTGCAAGAAGCACTAGGTTAATATTAAAAAAAAAAAAAAAAAAAAAAAAAGATGTTTCATTTTCCTCATGTAATAAGTAGCCAGATGAGAGGAAATGCAACTGATCCGTGATGTCAGGTATTTCCCACCTCCTTCTCTCTTCCCACCCCAAGTCTGTGGCTTTTATCCTCATACTTGTCATTTCAAGTCACAAGATAGTATCTCTACCACCAGCCTGACGCCTGCACTCCGGAAGCTGAGGAAAAAGAAGAAAGGGACAAGGGGCGGGGCGGGGAGCAATCACAAATTCCCAGCATACTCTCCGTGCATCTCATTGGCCAGAACTGCATTACATAACCACCCCAGCTGCAAGGGAAGCTTGGAAGTCCCTCCTCAAATACAATCAGTATTTTAACGAAGAAAGTAAAAGGAATATTAGCTGGGCAGCTAATAGTGTCTGCCACACTAGGTGTATATCCTTGAGCAAGTTATTTAATCTCCCTTGGCACCTATAACCTTATTTGTAAAGTGAGAATAAAAATACCTACCTCACAGACTTGCAGTGAAAAATAAAGGAGGAAATATTTAGAAGAAAACCTAGCACCATTACCAGACACATAATATGCCCTCCATAAATGTTAGTTCCCTTCCCTGTGATCCCTAATATCAGTCTGATCTCCGAACACGCCACGCTGTTACCATATGCTGTGAAGACCTCTACAGATGTATATTATTTGATAAAAAGTAAGTTTGTTTTGAGCATTACAGAGTACCTGTTGGCAGAGCATTTAGTAAAAATGAGATCTGGGGATCACAAGTCAAAAAGCGTATTTTTAGCATAGAATGGCTGCATATAAGACACAGCGAATATAAGATTATAAAGATGATTTTACAGTCCATGTCTTTTATTATAATCCTTAATCTTCCTTTATATCCCTTCCCTTTATAGCTCTCACCCCCCACCCCCCATCAACCTCTTTTTACCACACTCTTCTCTTGATGTCTTGAGAGGTTCCTTAATTTGTATTTACTATTATTTACCTACAAAGCTTTATTATGCAGTCATTGGACCATCACTGTGTGTGTGTGTGTGTGTGTGTGTGTGTGTCTGTGTTTCTTTAATCAGCCCCGATGACTGACTGCACCTTTGCTCCCTTCACCCAGCAAAGCCGTGTGAAGACCTTATAAACCAGGTTGAGTCGAGGAGGTGGGGAAGCTAATGTGAGAGGAGGGAGGACTGTGGCCAACCAAGCCACAACTGAGGCTTTATGAAAACTGCAGTGGTCTGTTCAAGTTTGGGAGCCAGAGGGTGAGAAGACATACGGCTTCTGTCTTTTTTTGTCCGTAGAATCTTCCTGCCTGTACGTACTTTGAGTGCTTTGAGTCCTGCCTTGTTTTACACCTCATGCCCTATCACCTGTCACACCCCAGGCCCTGTCACCATGCTCCGCCCTAGCAGAGGACAGGGACCAGGGTCACATTTAATAACTTAAATTGGAAGGGACCTTTGTTTTCCTCTCTCCAGCTAAATGAGCACTGGAAACAGAGGAGAGAGGTTTGGTGCTGTGGATATTTCTGTACAGCGAAAAATAAACCATATTCCAATCCACATGAGCCAGACTGCCTCCTAAAATCAGCAGCTACAAACACATCCTCTCAAGATAAATACAGAAGGGAGAGAGAGAAGCCTCTCCCATTTAAAAATGTTGCCCTTCCCTCGAGGCCCTTCTCTAGCTGGTCTTTGCCTCCATTGAGTTCTGGCTGTCAGTGTAGAAGCCAAATGCCAGAGTCCAAAGGAGAAGCTCTTTCACAGGGAAAACAAAAGGCAGCTGTCAGTTTAATCCCAAGCTCCCTGATAACATTCCAGCAGAGTTCCTTTTTCTGGAGATGAAATAAGAACCCTGGCAGGCCCTCTTGACTGGCCACATAAATCATTTGTAGTAATTGCTCTGAGAGAGGAGTGCCTCTCAGGCTCCATGGTTAGAAAGGGGGGGGGAATCACACACCAACATTCTATTTCTCTCTCTCTCTCTCTCTCTCTCTCTCTCTCTCTCGCACGCGCACGCGCACGCACGCGCACACACATTGTGCCTTTGCCTCTGGCTCATCCCACACACACGCACTTTCACCCATATGCACGCCCCCTCTGCTCAGGAGTTGCTCACACCAGGGTGGGCTCAGCGATCCATATTGACAAAAAAAAAAAGCATGGCACGGAATATAGTGAATAGTCAGTTTTATGTTTCCTTCTCTTTGAGCTTGAGCCAATTTAAATTCTTCTGGAGTACAGTTTGGGAGGGGATATCGGGAGGGTTGACAGGGAAAGTGGGAGGGAGAGAACACAGAGGTAAGAGGGGGGTGGTTAGGATTCGGCTTTGTTGGGCTTCTCCGTTGCTGTGTGTTCTGTGACGTGTCACCCGCTTCCTCCTTTTTGCCTTTTCTGGTGAGAACTGAGATGCGGTCATAAAAATCCTCCGCACTGTGATCTGGGAGCTGCTGCTGAGGCTTGGCAGTTCACTAAGGACCGAACTCTCAAAAGCCACAGAGCTATAATATCCCTTCCCCTCTGTGGCCAATAAAGATAGTGATAATCAAATAACAGGGCTTAGAAGTGGTGTGGTGCCTACAGCGGTTGGCCACAGGCCGGTGATATACACCCTTCCCTTGTACCCTGATGTATGTTCATTGAAAATATTGAGGCCACCAGAGATTGGAGGGGGGAGGGGCCTGCAGGCACACACAGCTGTTTGAAGAATGAATGGATGGATAAATAAATACATGAATGGATAGTTGGATGAATGAATGATGGATGAGTAGAGTTCAGTGTTGCGTTATGAACACAGCTTAAAAAGCCAGGAAAATTGCACAGCCTCTGTGACAGATGGACGACTTGCCCCTCTCCACACACTGTACGTTGTAGCTATCCTCAGCTTTGTGCCTGTGGACAGAGGAGAAAGTGAGGGAAAGGAATTGCTGGACCTGAGTGGAGAAGCCTACGTTTCCCCCTACTGCCCTTCAATCCTGACTGTCTCCTAACCCAAGCTGTGAATCAGAGCTGTCTACCCTCACCACGAACATGGAAACTGCTAAGCTAAAATTCACGGTCATGTGTTTTGTTTGTTAAGAAAAAATATCAAACTTGGAATGCATCCTTCATGCCCAGAGCCCTTTTCACCTTTGTCAAGCTAATAATAAAATCAACCCTCTGTATATATTTCCCAATTTATCTGATACCAAGTTTCTCACCTCGAAAGGAGAGCGGAGTGTGGGCCGCGAACTCTGTTCCACCTGCTGTACCGCAGGACGAACACTAGGCGTGCTCTGCCCCAAGTCACTTCTGCCATGAAGGCGCCAGGTGTTTTAGGGTGATGTATCCTGTGGAGTCTGAGCTCAGCCTTTCCTGGGTTGGATCCTTCTCTTATCTTCTCCACCCATAACCCTTGAAGTGATCAATCATTCCTTGCCTGGCTACGAAGCCAGTAGTTACAGGTCAGCATGTGCTTGTACATGGGACCAAAGATGGCTCCTGTGTATGAGGACACACGTATGTACATTTCATTTTAAGATTTTTCTCGACCGAGGCTTCTCAGATATAGGTTAGTACATTTTTGCTTTAATCCGCAAGGTCCGTTTAGGTTGGAGTTCTAAATTCAGTCACACACACACACACACACACACACACACACACACACACACAACTAGTAATAATAGCTTCTATGTGTGTGATGGTTTACAGTTGGCAAGGCAGTTTTCCATATGGCAGGTCTTGTTGGTAGCTATTTTTAGGCTGAAGAAACCAAAGCTTAGAGAGAGATAAGTGACTTATTTAGGGTCACAGAGCAAATAAGCGGCAGAAACAGCTATGGAAGCAGCTGATGAAACATCTAGTTTCATTTTTCACTGAGCATATATTGTCTTTCTAAATTATTGTGGCGAATTTTAGCAAATTACTTTTTACATTATATTTTAATGCTAAAAGGATGTTTATTTTAGAAATTAAAAAAAAATACACATGAAGCGTTTTAAAAATCATGCGTAATTGTACCATCCAAGATGGTCTCTCTGACATCATTTGAAGCAATTCATTCTAGTCATTTCTACACACATAAGACTAATATAAGGCTTTGATATATTCAGCATTAAATCAGGTAGCGTTCGGTTTTACATCTTACTTTTTTCGCTTATTTTATTGAGAATTTTTTTCTTTGTCATTAAACATTATTTATAAAACATGATTTTTAATGCCTGTATAATTTCCCCTGGTATGACTGTACCATAAATTATTTAAAATTTAATCCGTCTCCGATTGTTGAACATTTTATTTATTTACCTTTTTTGTTTACCAACATCCTTGTAAACAAATCTTCAGTGGAATTTCTGATTATTTTTAGAGTATAGATTCCTAGAAGAAGAATTGCTGGGTTGGAAGTTATTAACAACTTTTTAGGATCTTGACATGTGTTGCATAATTGGTTTTCACAAAGATTTTATCATTATATACCAGCCATCTGAGTAAGCTCTCTCTCCATACTCTTTCTGGCTTTAAGAATTTTGAATATTAAAAATTTGGGGCAATATAATAGTAAAAAATATATTTTGATATTTTTATTTGCATTTGTATAATCATTAGTGAGATTAAACATCTTTGTTAAGAGTTATTGGCTAAATTGTATTTTTCATTCATAAACTGTCTTCTATTCATGCCTGTTCCTCATTTTTAAAATGAGATATTTCTTGTTTTTAAAAACTTACATATTAAAATTTGCATTTTTTGCAAGTATTTTATCCCAGTTTTTAATCTGCCTCTTATTTTTTAAAGTTTTAAAATTTTTATGTAAGGAAAACTATTAACTTATTCTTTTGTAACTTCTAGTTATTTTTATACCTAGACTTAATGCCAAAATCATTAAATATTGACTTTTTAAACATTTTTTAGAGTTCATCTTTTACAGTTAATTATATGCTTTCCAGAACACGTATTTTGGTGTAGTTGTGAGTCCAGATCTACCTTCAAATTTTTCTCCCAACTCTTATCTATTTAATAATCTTTCCTTTCCCCATATTTTTTTTAACGCTTCTTTTAAAATGAATTTGTTTATTTATTTATTTATGGCTGCATTGGGTCTTCATTGCTGCGTGTGGGCTTTCTCTAGTTGCGGCGAGCGGGGGCTACTCTTTGTTGCAGTGCACGGGCTTCTCATTGTGGTGGCTTTTCTTTGTTGCGGAGCACAGGCTCTAGGCACTCGGGCTTCAGTAGTTGTGGTGTGCGGGCTCAGTAGTTGTGTCTCGGGCTCTAGAGCGCAGACTCAGTAGTTGTGGCACACGGGCTTAGTTCCTCTGTGGCATGTGGGATCTTCCCGGACCAGGGCTCGAACCTGTGTCCCCTGCATTGGCAAGAAGATTCTTAACCACTACGCCACCAGGGAAGTCCCTCCCCATATTTTTAACATATAAGTTCCTAAGTTCTCCTCTTGAACTATCATTTCTCTTCCATTGACCCATCAATTCCTACCTCAATAGCACAATTTTCAATTACTCTAGCTTTATAGTAGGTTATAATGTAACACATTGCTCTTCTTTAGCTGCTTTAGCTCTCCCTCTCAGTTTATTTTTCCAGAATAACTATAAAAAACACTTCATTAGATTCATAAATTAATTCCTCTGGAATGTTGATTTGAATTATATTCAATGTATAGAATAATTTGGGAAGAATTGACTTCTTCACAATATACAGTATTTCCATTCAGGAATGTGAAATTTATCTCCATTCATTCAAGTCTTCTTTTATGATTCTCTAATTTTCTTCATATAGTTCCTATTCATTTCTTATTAAGTTTATTCCTGGGTAACTCAAGTGTTTAATTATTTCTGTTTCTGAAATCACTGCAAAGTGGCATTTTTAAAAGGAGGGTCCTGATTAGCTAAATTGGGGTTAGACTATGAGAACACCGAACAGAACTTGACAAGCTAGAAGTCATTAGTAATTAAATAATTTCCATCTAAACACTAATTGGATTAAATTAACCTATTTTAAGGTATTATTTCTCAGACAAGAAATGTTCAACTGCTATTCTTATATTATCATCAATGACTGTCCCTAATAATACACCACTCTTAGTCAATGAGTAAGTGAGAAATAAATGAACTTCACGTCTATAATAAATTCGTTTTTAAACACATTGCTGTTTATCGTTACTAAACGACAATGTTCTAGACCCATTATTCCCTACTTCTAAAGTCACACTTCTTCCTAAGTCAAATCTCAGGCCTTACCTCAGTAAAACTTGATTTCCAAAAGCATACATTTTTCCAGGACAAAAGTAAACATGTTAGTGTAGCACCATTTAAACTTACACACACAGACGAGACCATAATGCATACCTAAATTACTATGTTTGTAGAAAGAGGATATGTTACAGAATTCTAGAGCACAAACAGACCTTAAAAATCAACTAGCCAAAAGCCGTCTGGTCTTCTTGAGATCCATGAATGCCCTGAAATTGTTAGCGATATTGTGTTTGTGTGTGTGTGCATTTTTCTGAGGGGAGAGTCTATAGCTGAATTTCATGTCCTTGCCAACTCTCCAAGACCCTACAAACAGTTGAGAATGACTGCGCTGCTAAACCTCTCATTCGTCAGAAGAGAAAGCAAAGGCCCAAGTTGTTGAGGAGACATACCCTTGGGCACACAGGTCTTCTGGGCCAGGGCCGAGGCAGGAAGTCGGGTATCCTGATCCCCAGCTTTTTCTGCGACACTTTTCTGCACACTGCGTATGGAGACTCTATCATATCCCCACACGCCCTGTGTACCTACGTCACGTGACCTGGGTGCAGGGGAACCAGTGTCGAATTTGGAGCCCAGGCCCCAAGTTGAGATTTGGCTCTGAACTCACCAGTTGTGTGACCCTGGGCAAGGTATTCGGTGCTGGCCTCTGTTTCCTCTTCTGTGAAATTGTGAGGAGTAAGACCTACTCACGGAATTTAGAGAGGATGTAATGGGATGATATGTGTGTGCTCATGTATACCTAAGTACTTTATAACCTGTAAAGTGCTTAGAGGGTTAGTTATTATTTCCATCATGGCTCTGGGGGAACTGCAGTAAAGGAGGCACAGTGGACACATGTGGCAGCGTTGGTAACATTCAGCTGCCACCTCGTATACACCAAACATCTCAACCTCCACCAGAGCCAGACTCCCAGCACTAATTAGCCCTCTCCACTGCTTTGATAGCAAAACACAGTCATTAACTTACACATCTCCCAAACACCTGCTGACAACAATTCTCTTTATGATGATATGCCTAGGAAAAAGAACATACAACTCTTAGAACTTCATAATAGGGCTTCTGTTTTTATTTTGTTTTGCTTTATAAAATCTTTATTTTTTTTCCAAAAAAAAAAAAAAAAAAGGTAAGCTATATAACATTTGAAGGAGTATGGTAAACTACGGTTTAAGAAAAAAAAAACATTTCTTTTGGAAACTTTTTTTTGGAAACTATCTGGCAGCACTGCATTTTAAATTGGTCCCTAAACTTCATGGAGCATTCACCAGTTCATATTATTAAGCATCTTGGAAAAGCCACAAATCTGGCCATTTGAGAGGGGAATATTTATGAAGGGTAGTTGTATAATTTCTGAGCACTATAATACATATTCATTTAACACTGCTTGCTATAGAGTACAATGAGGCATAAGACATTTTTGTCATTTAGATAATAATACGTTACATTTGAAAAGTGCTATTCAGTTTCCAAAGCACTTTTACAAGTGCTTATATTTAATGTATAAACATGCATTTTATTTAATACTCTCAACAGTCCTGTTAAGAAGGAATGATTATCCTCATTTTTAAAATGAAGGAATGGAGGTTGACTGACTGGAAACCCACACTGAGCCATCAGCAGACCTGGGACTGGACCCCACTCTTCTGACCTCCATCCGTCTCTCAGAGGTTATAAGACAGCCCCACCTGGAAGACTCTGGTCCTATAACAAACAATTATACTCAATTTGATTTTTTAAAAGAATATTTTTTTTTTGCAGTTTGTATTATCCCAATATTTTGAGTCAAGGGAAATATAGAAAACTATTCAGAGAATGAATGAACAAAAGGAAAACCAGTAAGCCAAAGCTAAGGTAATGAGAGGAAGACAGGCATAGCAGAGGGCAAAAAGAAGTGAGTTGTTCATGGGAAAATAGTGAACAAACTCAACAGTAAACTCTGGATAGGAGAGATGATAGGGAATCAAGGAGAGAGGAAGAAACACTGTGACAGACACGGACCCAGCTGTATCCAGGCACTCTGGGGAAAGATGCACGGGGAAAGATTCACAATAGAAGATGTATACAGTCATCGCTCGGTATCCACGGGGGACTGGTTCCAAGACCCCCCACGGATGCCAAAGTCCTCGGATGCTCAAGTCCCTTCTATAAAATGGCATGGTACTGTTGGCCCTCCGTTTCCCCAGGTTCCGCATCTGCAGATTCAACCAACCACAGAGATCCAAAGGTGGTTGAATCCACAGATGTGGATCCCTCAGATACAGAGAGCCAACTGTGTGATCTTCCAGTAGGAGGTTCTAGTCAGCTAAGAACCAACCAGCTCATTCCAAATGTTCCCAGTTATAGGCTATCTTGAGGCTTCTCTGTCCTGCACTCTACCCACCCCATCCAGGACCATCTGGATCCCAGTGGGCTAGAGTTAGAGCTCTCCCCGTCACTGGTAGCTGGGATTTGGAAGTAGTGTGATGCTGATCTGACACCTAAGATTGAAACTTGTCGTTTAGCAAAAGAGAACCTTGGTGTTTAGAAATAGCCAGACCGGGCTTCCCTGGTGGCACAGTGGTTAAGAATCCACCTGCCAATGCAGGGGACACGGGTTTGATCCCTGGTCCGGGAAGACCCCACATGCCGCGGAGCAACTAAGCCTGTGCGCCACAACTATTGAGCCCACGTGCCGCAACTACTGAAGCCCGTGCGCCTAGAGCCCGTGCTCCCCAGCAAGAGAAGCCACAACAATGAGAAGCCCGTGCGCCACACGAAGAGTAGCCCCCGCTCGCCGCAACTAGAGAAAGCCCGTGCGCAGCAACAAAGACCCAACACAGCCAAAAACAAAAACAAATAAAGAAATAAATTTATAAAAAATAAATAAATAGCCAGACCACAACACCCTGAACCACACACCCAGCGCCATCCTGAAGAGGGCAGTCTGTCTGTTCATCTGGCCCCCTTCTGCCCAGGTCACTTGGGCATCCGGGGAGCCTAGACCAGCTGCAACCTGCCTATACTTGGGAATTAACTCTTTACAAGACCGTACTCCTTCCTATTTCACATCTTTTCTTCTCACTGAACAACTTTCCCGCTTTAGTTATCTGCTCTGCTCCTGTTACCAAGCGTCGCTGCTGCCTGGAGTTTCCAAAGATGTGGACATGAACAGACATGTGTGCCCACTTGTGTACACACACACCCTGTTCCTGCTCCCGTACACTTGGGCCTCCTTTGGATGCTGACCCAAGTCAAAATCTATCCTCACGTTTACCGTCTTCACTCTGCCAGATCACGGCCTTCCTTTCCAAGGAAGAAAGTCCACTGTTCCTGAGCCTGTGGCGTCTGCCGCTCCTCCACCCCGTCCCCTGCCCCTGCCCCCGACTCTGGCTTCAACACTCCCAGAAGCAGTGCTGTTGAACCCTGCCCTGTGGCAAAGTACCTTATTTGGGGAGTAGGGTTGCCAGATTTAGAAAACAAACAAAAAGCAGGAAGGCCCGGTTAAATCTGAATTTCAGATAAACAAAAATTTTTTAGCATGTATTTGTGTTAGTCTGGAACACAAATAAGTTGTATAAGTTGTATAAGTTGTTTGTCTGAAATTCAAACTTAACTGGGTGCCCTGTATTTTATCTGGCAGCTCTCCTCAGGAAAGTGTTCAGTGCCCTCCCAGGGAGAGGTCTGGTGATGGTCAGAGCCGTGTGCTAAAGGTGGACTTTGCCATGGAAACTGGCCTATCCCATAGCGGGCTCCTACGTCCCTTAGAAGCCTGCTTATTTCTAAGAACTAAGCAGATTCCACTTGATCTGTCAGTCAGGCCCAGGCACATCCGAAGCCCCATAAGCACCAAACCAGATCCCTGAAAATAAATCTTCCCACCTGGATGCAGCTCTTTACAAGCATCCAAATGCCATTTTATTTTTTCTCTCAGCCAGGATTTCCTCCAACTTTCCAAATAAGGGCCAGAAACATCGCACATAATTCAAACAATTTGCCAGCCCTGTCTCTCCTCAACAGGATTACTGGTTGCAAAATAAATGAAATCAGTGCTGTTTACAACTCATCATGCAAAATTATTATTCATTTTGGGCAAACGCCTGTTTGTGAAACTAGTCTACCATATTTTGGGTCATTATCTTCCATTCCTTTCAAAAATTAAAGCAGACTTTGAGTTTTCAAATGAAAACAAATCAGAGGCCTTTGGGATTCTTTCTGCTTTGTCTTAAGTGCACAGTCTTCAGTGAAGGAGGCCTCCTTTGTTACTAAGGTCCAACTGAAGAGGTGCAGCACTTTTTTTTTTTCTTCTCTTTTTAAAATCTCTCTCTGATCCATAAAACTTTGAGAACAGAAGCTTTATAATTTTCAGTGAGTTATGTACCTCGCTCTCCTTTTCATCTTTACTTATTCTCATCATCAAATCGAATACTAAGTACGTAGGTATTCCCGTCTACTAGAGTTGAGACCCTGGAAGAGCCACATCTTTATAAATTTGCCTTTACTGGGACCACGCACATGTCGGCTTCTGTGTGACTCTTCTCTGGGTACTCTGGGACTCTGCCTTTTCAAGGAAGATGGCACAGATGATCATTAAGCAAACCTAGACATAGAAATGGCCTTCTTCCAGTTCTAACGACTCTTAAAACACTGCACTCATCAACCTGCACCAGGAAACATTTAAGAATATTTACTGTAGGTGGTGCGTGTAACATTTTAAAAAGAAAGTACGAGCTGTTAAAAGTCTGAAAGAACTAGCCCGGCTACTCTTTTCCAAAATGAAAATAATGTTTGGCATAGATTTAATACTAGAATAATATATGTTCTTTAATATGGTGGAAGAAGTAATACAATCTTTTACAGTGCAGTTATGTTTTATACAAAGATTTACACGTTTTCCTTGGTAGTATAAATATTTGGTCTCATATTCCCCCTTTTCTCCTGTTTCCCTTATTCCTCCTGAAACTTGAGAGGGTAAATATTGAAGTACATTTGCTTCTGTTTAAATATGAGTCACAGGGCTTACTGGGAGCCCTCCCTCTGGAAAAATAATTGTAAAGTACCACAATTGATATCAGCTGTAGCTGTGCTTGGTCCTCACTTGATGCAGCAGGGGACTGCCAGATTCAGAAGTCCAGTCTTTTGTTTCTAGAGAACAGAAGACGTGGATCCCTTCAACCTGGAGAAGAGATGAGACTCAAACTCTTTCCTGTCTTCCTTCCCTTCCCCCACCCCAGTCTCATCCTACTTCTAGCTTATAAGCTTCATTTCCAGTTTCCTTACATGAACCTGATAATATATTGTCATATGAGGACAAAAAGAGTTCAGTTAACTGCCTTCCTTGGATTTTTGAGTTTCCCTCCCACTGCCCAGGGCTTAAATTAACCATCTATTTCCTTAACACACACACACGCACGCACGCACGCACACACACTTTATCTGTGAAAATTTGTCCAGTTATTTTCTGAGTTGAGTTGCTTTAACCTTGAAAGTAGAAGAGCCACCTTGATCATTAGACAATTTGTAGCATTAGGTTAATGTATAGCATCCAGGGCGGCGGTTTCCTTGCAAGGATCACTTGAAGAATTGTTGATCCCAAACAAATAGAAATGGTTATCACTCATGGAAGTGATTCACTTTAGAAGCAGTGGGTCATTTAATTATTACTTCACACACAAAAAAATGACCCTACTCACCTACGAACACTAAAGGCCATGCTTTTGAATGTTCTCACCCAATCCTTAAACCTTGGAGGGCAGGGTGGCAGTAAGGCTGGCTGGGGTCGGAATGCTCTTATTATCCATGGTACAGAGAAGAAAGCCGGGGAAAGAAACTCAAAACTTTAACTGCCTAAGCTAATGACTTATAGGCCAAGAGATTCAGCTGCCTTTAATCTGCCCAGTTCAGATAAAGAGATAAATTTATTAGATATTAAAAAATTACAAAATTTAATGGGTGAAAGTCACAAATGGGCCTGGTAGAGGATCAGGATTTAAACGAAATACTTAACACATCCTAGTTAAATTGGATAACTTTCCCTATTTTAAAGTACATTTCCAAAAGTAGTTTTGTTATTTTCTTTAATTTTGGAGGTGAGACCTGGACTAAACTTAGAAATCGGCAGAATGTCAGTCTCTGAGGGCTTCTACTTTCTACACTTGGAGGAAGCAATATTTTGGTGGGACTGGCCCTCATCTGTCTTACCTCATAGACTATGAGTGATGTGATAACTTGTACTAGGGGGATACTTGGGGTAAATAACATCAGGAAAGCACACCATGACCAGTGGTTGGCAGGCCCAACCATAAAAAGCTAAGGCAGGTAACAGCTATGGCCTTTGTGCTGACTTTATCTTTCCCTTCCACTTTACGATAAGAAGATGTATGGTACAAAAGGCAAGGAAATTTTTGGTTTTTTACGTATATTTCACACCCTGTGTTTAGTATTTCTGAGAGGTTTAAAAGAGAAATTTTTTTTTTTTAGTGTGTTTAGATATTTGTCACAGCAGAAAGTCCAATCTTTTTTTAAATTTTTATTTATTTATTTATTTATTTATGGCTGTGTTGGGTCTTCGTTTCTGTGCGAGGGCTTTCTCTAGTCGCGGCGAGCGGGGGCCACTCGTCATCGCGGTGCGCGGGCCTCTCACCGTCGCGGCCTCTCTTGTTGCGGAGCACAGGCTCCAGACGCGCAGGCTCAGTAGTGGTGGCTCACGGGCCTAGTTGCTCCGCGGCAGGTGGGATCCTCCCAGACCAGGGCTCGAACCCGTGTCCCCTGCATTGGCAGGCAGATTCTCCACTGAGCCACCAGGGAAGCCCTAAAAGAGAAATTTTTAACTGGCCCCTTTAAACACATCATTATAGCTTGAATTAATTTGTGAGCAAAGTAGCATTGTTATCCACATTTTAAAGGTAGATGCAGAGGCTCCTGCAGGCAGGTAAGTTCTTTCCATCCATGTAATGGAACCAAGGAAACTTCCAAAGCTTCGTCCCGGGTCTAGTTGGGCCCGTGCTTTTCAATACTAACAAATGCAATACAGCTGTAATAGAAGCAGTTATTGAAGGTGGTTAGCAAACTATCTAACTTTTTTGCCCATCCCTGTAATTTCCAACACCTTTGGATACTGAGCTGTGTGCAGAGTTTCGATCTGTCTAGGATTAGGGATAGACTATCACAGATGAAAGGTGCTTCAGGAGTCTGTGGATTGGGTTGGGTTGGACCATATAAAGTTGCTGATGTTCAACGGTTTCTGATCTACAAAACTGGCAATTTCATATGAATCGACCTAATGCATACCACTCACTTTAAATATTTGGCACCAAGTCCCAAAAAGGGTAAATTATTTTTTTCGTATTTCATTATGAAAAGTTTTAAATGAAACAAGAGTTGAGGGACTACCACAATGAAGTCCCACATATATGCCACCCCAATTCAATTATCAAGATATTGCCACACTTCCTTCACTAATCCCTGCACACTTTCTGTGTGCTCAAGTATTTTATTTATTTTATTTTATTTTTGGGCATACCACGCAGCATGTGGGATCTTAGTTCCCTGACCAGGGATCGAACCCGCACCCCCTGCATTGGAAGCACAGAGTCTTAACCACTGGACCACCAGGGAGGTCCCCTGTGCTGAAGTATTTTAAAGTAAATTCTAGACCTGAGGTCACTTTGCCACTACATTGTATATATACATATTCATGTCTAAAATATGAATATTTTCTTAGGTGACCACAATGTCATTATCACACTTAAAATTATTAGTCATTGCTTGGTCTATATGAACATGGTCTCAAAAATGTCTTTTATGGTTGGTTGTTTTTTGTGTGTTTGTTTGAATTTTTGAATTTTATTATGGTTGGTTTTATGGTTGGTCATGATCCAGAGTCCACCCGCTGGATTTGGGTGTTAAATCTTTTAAGTCTCTTTCTTGGCGGGGGTGGTGGTGGGGAGCACATTTATTTCAGTTATTCTTTTATTCCTCCTGCTGAAGTATTTTTAAAGCAAATTCCAAATCCACCTGAATTCAATCTCTACCTCTCCGCATAGTCTCTGGCCAGCCAGCAGTGCCCTTGCTGCCAAGAATGGGAGGGTGCCCCTTGCCACCAAGAATGGGGTATTTGGTTTAAGTCTCCTTTTTATAAAACTGGAGCCGTACATCCCCTTGCCTCCTTTTTATTATACCCCCTTGACTTGTTGAAGAAACTGGGTCAGTTGTCCAGTGTCACATTCTAGATTTATCTCTTCACCGCCACAGGAAGTTGTTAGCTTTAAGTGCCTAGCCATGGCCCCTCACCCAGCTTTCCTGACCCCAAGACCGATCCCACACCATGATCCTGCTGACATGTTCATAGCCCAGAGGGCCAGCACCACCCCTTAACTGGGCTCTAATTATAAACATCAGCACGTCTATGTGTGTATATCTATTGTGGGTTTTATGATTTGAGAATAATACAAGCTTTAGTTGAAGTAAACTGTAAAGTTTCACATGACATAGATATTATTTTCTTCAATTACAAGAACAGATTGAAAGCTTCAGTTTCAGTAAGCAGTCTCATCTGGAACACATGCAGGGGCCGGGCCCTTGGACATGACACTTTTAGGCATCTCAACAATCCTGTGAATTATTAGCCTCATTTTACAGATGAGGAAATTGAGTGTAAGGGAAATTAAATAATCTACCTAAGGTTTTCTGGGTCCAAGTCCAGTGCTCAGGTGTAAAATAAGACCTGTGAAACCTAACTACTGAGTCTTTGTGCTAATCGCCATTCATTCATTCGTTCATTCATTCAGATTTATTCATTTAGTCATTCATTCTTGCTATGTCCCAGGCATTATGCTTGGCTTCGGTGAATACCCTTCTTTTGATTTGTTTTTTTTTTTAATGTTTTAATCCCTTTTTTATTGAAGTATAGTTGATTCATAATGGTGTGTTAGTTTCAGGTATACATCTAAGTGATTCAGTTATTTTTTTAAGATTATTTTTCTCTATAGGTTATTACAAGGTATTGAATATTGTTCCCTGTGTTATACAGTAAATCCTTGTTACTTATCTATTTTCTATATAGTAGTGTGTATCTGTTAATCTCATATTCTTAATTTATCTCCCTCTTTTGATGTGTGATCACTTTAAAACATATATATAGTAACCTTTTTATAATTGCTATAGAGAATTATAGAACTAGCCGCTGCCTTAAGTCTCATTATTCTAATATGAAGTGTTGCTGTAGTTTCTGGAAGGGTGAGCTAAACCATGGCCTGTAAATCCATGATGGTTTGTTTGTTTTTTAACACATTCATATAACTAGGTTTTCCATCATAAGGGACTAATTCCTCTAGAGGTTGGAGCCACAGCGTTCACACCCACAGAAAACTCTGATAGGGTCCTCTAGCCTGGAGGACTTTTAACTGCCTCTGAAACGCCTGAGAAGACGGTAGCGTCTCTTAAAAATCCATGTAGGATCTTTGTGCCAGCTGGGCTTCATTTCAGAATCTACTGCTGTCATTACAAAATAGCTGTTTTCTCTTTAATCTGTGTGCCACATTGCAGCAATTTTCATCAAAAATATATTAAGCCCCTGCTGTAAATTGGCCGCACACACCCTTGTCAGACATGTGAAGCGTAAAATATCTTCTTTTTTCAAAGTTTTTCTTCTCTCTAAAGCCCTAGCAGATATCAGCACTTCCTAAAGCTTCATAATAGTCCATCATGTCTGTAAGCCAAGGATTATAATGCGTAACAAATCTGACTGAATGTCAGAGACGGATCTTATCCTTTGTTTGTAAAAAAAATTATAGAAAAGGCATTCTAGAACAAAACACTAAAGCCCCTACATTTCCACGTCTGATGAACTCTCACCTCAAACTGCCTGCCCAAAAGAAACTAGTTTCCAATCTCAGGGAAGAGATTTCCAGTGGTACCTAAATCTTACCCTACCAAATGCCGGCACCGTATACACCTGTGCTGAAGAAGATACAGTCATACTTACGATGGGGGCAGGTAGGTAGGTGCGTGAAGTGGGTGTGTCTGCCTGTGAAAGACAGAAGGAGAGAATGTATTTGTGGGTGCCTTTCTGTGCACTTACAAACGTGGGGACACAGTGGACCACTCTCTCCTAGAGTAACTTAGGATCCTCCAGAAGCGTTTTACATCCCGACAGCAACACTACCACATGTCATAAGTGGTATCAGCTTGAAACTTCATTCAAGAGGGTCTGCTAAAAAGACAGAAGCTCCTTCCTGGCCCGCAGCTTTCAAGACACTGCATCTTTGTGGTAGGAAGATTTGTCAACCTGACGCCTAGAAGTCTGTAGCATGGAGAAAAAAAAATAGAGTCCATTCCTTCCTGGAAACTGTGACTTTGAATCTTTCTTCCACTTTTCGGTTTCTTGAGAACACAAGAACTGTAGTGCCTTAAACATTCCCGAGAAGCTCCTAGAACAAAATGGCTTTGACAATTTAACAGGAAATTGCCTCCGATTTGTAAACCATTCTAATTTCACCCTTAACACTCACTAAAATGCATTCAAAGACATTTCATGTATAAGATGCGTGACACACAAAGCATGACCCATTCAAATGAATTCAAATTTAGTCAACACCCTTATAGATTTTTGTTTTTACAAAACGACAGCCGGAAGTCTGCATTTTAAGGGGCATCCAAATTTACTTGCTTGTTTTCCTCTTCAGTAAAATGTCTCTGAAACACAGCATTGTGATAGGGTTGTTGCTGGGTTAGTCTTTTCTTTTAATTATTACTACTATTAATGAAATTTCAATCGAGACAGTCTTTCAGGCTCTCCTGAATTTCAGGATGGATTACTGACATACCTGACAGGTATGAAGCAGAACTTCCATTGATTCCCCTGTGCTTTCTCACCTAACTTTGTGGAGCTGCCCTTTCTAAACCCTGGGGAAGAAGCAATATAACTTCAGTCTCAGTCACTTTCTAAGAGAGGTAACTACATTGGTAAGGCAGAGTGATTTTTTCCCTCGAAAACATTCAGCTATTTGGAAGTTTCTAGGTGTCATTGCCACCAATTTTTTTTTAGCTTATGCTGTTTATTTCTTTTCTTTTTTAAAATTAATTTTTCTTGGAGTATAGTCACTTTACAATGTTGTGTTAGTTTCTACTGTACAGCAAAATGAATCAGTTATACGTGTACATATGTCCCTTCTTTTTTGGCTTTCCTTCCCATCTAGGTCACCACAGAGCATTAAGTAGAGTTCCCTGTGCTATACGGTAGGTTCTCATTAGTTATCTATTTTATACATTGTATCAATAGTGTATATATGTCAATCCCAATCTCCCAATTCCTCCCACCCCCTCCCCTTTCCCCCTTGGTACCCATACATTTGTTCTCTACATCTGTGTCTCTATTTCTGCTTTGCAAATAAGATCATCTATTGCCACCAATTCTCACCTTCTTTCAGAAAAGAAGCCTTCTGGGCAGGCAACCTCTTGGCACCTGACCCCAGTCGATTAAGCAGCGTGAAGACAGGAAATCTTGGCCAGCTCCACTGAGGAGTAAAGGCTGTTGGTGGTGCCAGCAGCAAGAGTCGGAATACAGATGTACTCCTTCCGCATAGAATCCAGATGTGCCCCCTCAAGCTACATTTTTGCCACAACACTGGGAGCAGAGAGGCTAGCATTTTTCCAATAGGTCCTTTGGAAAACTGGAAGAGAGCTTTTCAGACCAAGTAGAAGCACAAATTTGGAGGCCATCTCAGTAAGTCATTGGGGTTCACATTATAGAGCCAAGGAATTGCCAACATGGAGATGGAAGTGGTTAGAAATGATAGGATAGGGCTTCCCTGGCGGCGCAGTAGTTAAGAACCCGCCTGCCAATGCAGGGGACACGGGTTCAAGCCCTGGTCCGGGAAGATCCCACACGCACAGAGCAACTAAGCCCGTGTGTCACAACTACTGAGCCTGCGCTCTAGAGCCCGTGAGCCACAACCACTGAGCCCACGTGCCACAACTACTGAAGCCTGTGCACCTAGAGCCCGTGCTCTGCAACAAGAGAAGCCACCGCAGTGAGAAGCCCACGCACCACAACGAAGAGTAGCCCCCGCTCGCCGCAACTAGAGAAAGCCCGCGCGCAGCAAGGAAGACCAAACACAGCCAATAAATAAATGAATAAATTTATTAAAAAAAAAAAAAAAAGAAATGACAGGATGCTTACACAAAGCCTTGTGAATAGACATATAGGCAGGGTCAGGAACAGAGAGAGGCGAGTAGGGCACCCGGGCATTCAGCGCACAGTCAACTTGGGTGTGAGGGCACCGGCCACCCCATTTGTTGTCTGGGTTGATTTTGCTGATCCGGCCAGCTCACTAGCCCCCTCACCATTCTGCATGTGACCCTCGGTGTGGTTCTACACACCAAGTCAGAGAGAAGGACAGCCTTCCCAGGTAGAGCATCATTCTTTGGCCAAAGATATGTGATGCCTTCGTCTGTTACCTGGCATCTGAAGGAAACATGGTGTTCTCGTTAATCTTATTGAAGTAACTTGAATACGGATCATGAATGCTGTTAATTTTCCCAAAAAATACATTACATTAAATGAAGGAAGTACGATGTAATCTTTATTTGGTAGTGATTTACATGTTACTTTGGGATCATAACAGAGCCCAGGGCTCATAGGCACAAACATCAACTACCCAGGTAGGACTGTGCCTTAGGTACATGAGTACTTTCTGACAAGAAGTTCTGGCTAATGTTAAAAGATGAGTAGCCAAGATGTGCAGCGCTATTTGTTTTTTCTTCTTCCTTCCAATTAGAAAAGTAATGTATTCTCACTACACAACCATAGTAATAGTCTTCTATTACTGGTTGTACACCACCAGTGGATACTATAGGTGGAACATGCAAACACGCACCTGTAGATGCTTACTGATAACACATAAATAAATTGTAGAAGAATGTATATAATACCCTCTGGAGCTGAAGATCAGCATTTCTGAACTCAGTATGTAAGTTGGATTCTCCGGTATGGAAGGCAGTAGAAATTAACTCATGTGAACCAGAGCCAAAAAAAAGATTGGAAAGCTGTTAGGTAGCTCACAGATTCCAGAATGCTGGAGAACCATGGAAAAGCATGAGAAGAAGGGCAACTCTGGGGGTCTTTTAACAGGAAGTGGTATTTAGGCTTTTAGGATGCCACTGCCAGAATGAGTCAACTCCAGGTGTTTTCCATCCTTGTATCCATCTGCTTGAGTCTCAAAGACTTGGGAGAGAGTGTCTGTATGGCCAGTGGATCATATGCAGACACCTTGGTAAGAGGAGAACAGGGCACCTCCTGGTGGTTCCACAAGCATTAGTGGAGATGGCTCCCCAAGAGGAAATTGGGGTACTGATACCAAAAGGGAGAATAGGGAAACTAGCATCAGTAAGGGTCCTCTTCTGAGAGGTCCCACAGCCACTCCGAGTCTTCACGTTCACATCTCTGATACGAGCAGGTGGGGTTAGCACTTTTTCCATGAATCTATAACTCTCAAGTTTAGGTCAGATGGGCTGGTGGAAGGGGTGACCCAAGAGCATACAGTATAAGAGGTAGCTTTTATGTGAATAAATGCATATCCTTTCTTTGGATAAATAAGAATGGATTCTACCAGTGAGGTAATGCCACTCATCCTTATTAGCATTCTTAAAGAAAACTGTTCTACCAGAGCAGCAATTCCACCATCCAAAGAAATGTTAATAGTGTGCGTAGCCTCTAAAAATCTTGTAAACAGAAAAAGAAGAGTTTTTGGCATAGTCTGGCGCTGAGTACATTGCATTAGTCTTACTGCTATCTGGGTGACTTACACATACAAAGTACGTGACATTTTTAATGCTTTCTATCGGAAAATACAGACCAGAACAGAAAAGCTTGTATGACCTTGGTTAATTCACTTAAACTCTGTAGAGTTGTGAGAGAGTATTTATTGTAGAATGTTTGTAATTCAGAGCATATTAGTTTATAAAGGATATAAATAAATCAATGTCAAACAAAATTTCTTTCTTAAATATTTTAAACCTGAATTGGCGTTAAGACATCAGCTTAAATCTCTGTTCCAAAATCATCTGTACTGTTTTAAATATGCTCTTTGTAAAGGATACCATTTGCTCCTTGTTAAGGGAGGACCTGGAGTCGATGACCTCTTAGGTCGCTTTCAGATTTCATATACTATTAGCCTGAGTCTCATCCTTTTGTATGTGACAGTTTTTGTTCTACTCTCTCCTTATCTCCATGAGAATTGCATGCTTGGCCTTTGTCACAGTGCCTGAAACTTAGCAAGTGCTCAATAAATGACTGAATTGAATTCATTTGTTCAAAGCAGCAAAAGCTTATGTAGCACTGTCTGTATTAATGCTTCCCTAGCCTATAACATGCATTGGCCCAAATACTGAAAAGCTCTAAGTTCAGAGCTTTCCAGAGCATATCCAGCACTCTCCAGCAGAGAGAGCCTCCATTATCGCTGTGGCCATCTGTCTCCAGTGGCTGCTGTGGGAAGGAACACCTTCTATAACAATCCAGGGAGCTGGCTGTTAACAGTAGCTTAAGTTGGTGAAGAAGCAATACAGAACATGTGGCTAGGACACAATGCACTAGAAATGCTGTAAAATATGCTCAGGGTTCTGGGAATAATACTGGTTTTGGAATAATGTGCCTTGTGGCCAAACAGCTCAATAGTTACCTTCCAGAGGTGAATTTCCCTGTATCATGAGCAAGTTGCCTTGACTCTCATCTTGAAATTAATAGTGTTAAAAGATAAATAAATGCACTGAAGGGAACACTTACTTATATCATGCAACTTTAGAGAAAATTTATCTGTAACTTTGTAAGTCAATGACGTAGTCTGTTTGGGTTAAAGGATACCTTTATCTTTGAGGACAATGGGTAAGACTAAAGATTTATGTAACAATAAGGATAGTTCTATTGCACAACTTTTGAAATTCAGTACATATTAAGAGTTAAGAAGAAATTTAAGCAAAATTTCTAGCAGAACTGTCTTTAAGCTTGATTTAATGTCTTGATGTCAGCTTTGTATTCAAAAATTCTGTTTAATGTTCATCAATATGGTGATTTAAAATGACATAACCTCCTTTGCCAAAATCCCAGAACAAAAAAAGAGGGGACACTAGAAAAATTTTCAGGTTCCTCCCTGTTGCTGTGGGCACTTAGTCAAAAGCTGATTGATTAAGAAGATTTTTTTTTTTTTTAATTTTTTCGATGTGGACCATTTTTAAATTTATTGATTGATTGATTTATGGCTTGGGTCTTCGTTTCTGCGCGAGGGCTTTCTCTAGTTGTGGCAAGCGGGGGCCACTCTTCATCGCGGTGCGCGGGCCTCTCACTATCGCGGCCTCTCTTGTTGCGGAGCACAGGCTCCAGACGCGCAGGCTCAGTAGTTGTGGCTCACGGGCCTAGTTGCTCCGCGGCATGTGGGATCTTCCCAGACCAGGGCTCGAACCCGTGTCCCCTGCATCGGCAGGCAGACTCTCAACCACTGCACCACCAGGGAAGCCCTGATTAAGAAGATTTTAAGATTACTCAGGTACATTGACATATATACACTAATATGTATAAAATAGATAACTAATAAGAACCTGCTGTATTAAAAAAAATTAAAAAAATATTACTCAGATACAGCATTATTCACAATAGCCGAAAGATGGTAACAACCCAAATGTCCATCAACAGATGAGTGGATAATCCAAATGGTATACGATGGAATTATTACTCAGCCTTAAAAAACAATGAAATTCTTATATATGCCACAACATGGATAAAACTTTGAAAACATGATACTACATGAAATAAGTTAGACACAAAAGAACAAATATTGTGCAATTCCATTTATATGAGGTACCCAGGATAGGCAAATTCATGAGCCAGAAAGTAGAATAGTGGTTCCCAGTGACTGCGGAGAGTAAGCAGTAGTTTAATGAGTACCGAGTTTCCATTTGGGATGACGAAAATGTTCTAGAAATGGAAAGTGGTGATAGTCGCACAACATTGTCAATGTGCTAATGCCACTGATCTGACCTGTACACTTAAAAATGGTTCAAATGACGAATTTTGTTGTGTATATTTTCCACAATTTAAAAAAGTGGTTTTATCTACACATCAAGAAAACAACAATTGCCGTGATAATTTTAAAAGGAGGTGGAGAATAATATATTGTTGAGGTTTTCGTTATTATTATTGGTTTGTTTTCCTTGACTTGTATTCCTCGAGTAGTTACCATAATTCTCTTACTAAGCTTTTTATAATTCTCACCACACCTTGAGGAGTTAGTATTTTCAGTGCCCCGGTTTTACACGTGATAAAACTGAGCTTTGCAGAGTTCACCTAAGTTTCCTGAGGTCACCCAGGCATGAAACGGTGGAGCCGGGGTCCACACCAAGCTCCCCTGAGTCCGTGGCCCAGACCCTCTCTAACGGCCCCCGCGGTTTCTGTAAGGAAGCCGTCTTCACTGCGTTCCTCATTCCCTTCCTGCCTCTCCGGCCACTTGCTCTTGTCTTCCTCATTGACCTCTTCCTGCTCTACCTACCCCATAAACCATAAATGAAATGGTGAGTTCTCCAGAGGCCTGCCTGCCGTTTGCTTTTCTTCCCACGCTTCACTTGCTCCATCACCTGCTGACGTGTGTATTCAGTCGTCACTCTGGGACTCGGGCCTTCTAGGTGTCCTTCTGTACCCCGAGCCCTCTGCTTCATTCCAGATGGGACGTTCTCTCTCTCCACTGGTCACTAGAGTAGAGTCAACTAATGGCTCAGGCCAGGTGGGTGGCCATTCATCCCACACTGCGCCCTGCCCGCCTCCAGCCTCTTCAGGGAGTGTTAGTTGAGAGAGTCTGAATAATTAGTTTTCTACCTGAGCTTCCAAACAAGGTCTGAATGTCCCATGTGCCTGCCTTCCCGCAGTCGGCTGGACTTCTCCTGAGAATATCATTCTGGCACCTCAAGCTTGGCCTACTCAAAGTCGAGTTAATAGCTTCAAAGCCTTTCAGTCACCCACGTTCAGTCAGCGTCAACCCCCAGGCCCAGATCCTTCCATGCCCTTTGCATCGCCCCCTTCCTCTCTGAACAACATTGCCCTCGTTGAGGTTGTAAAATATCTTTGGAGTAACCTCCTCTCTCATTTCCAATATTTCCTGTTTCCAAGACTCCCTTAAAAAACTGATTATATATCACTTCTCTGGGCAGAAAACTTTGATGGCTTCCCAGTACTTACAGACTAAAATAAAAACTTACATGATATTCAAGACTCAGATTCCAAGTTCCCATCCAGGCCTTACCCCTGTTGCATCTTTATACCCCCCTGTATCTGCTCACACCAGAACACCAACAATTCCCACCCAGACTGGATTCACCTTCTCTTCACCTTTCTTAGCTCACAAGGCTCCCTCTGTCTAGATTGTATTTCCCTCTGTCCACCCTTGCTGTGAAATGCTACCCCTCTTCAAGGCTCAGTTCAAACACCTTTTGTGAAGCCTTCCCTGGTTCAGGACCACTCATCCTGCCCCCTCATCAATTGTAATTCTCCCAATGTTTCTGCAGTACACTGTGCGTTCCTGTCCTACGATGTTTGACATATTCTGCCTTATACTATTTTCAATTGTGTGATGAAAGCCCCTTTAAGGGAAAACCATATTTCACAGCATTTTGCCTCCTCTATGGCACTTAGTCTACTGACTTTCACATAGTAGACTCAACAAATGAAATAAATTGGCTGTATTTAAAAGGATTTTACATGATGATCTCTAAGACCACTCTCTAGCATTAAAAGGTCTTGGTTATATGAAATAAACCTAAGCCAACTCTTTCTGAATCGGTAAAAATTAGATACAGCTGCAAAAACAGAGGTTCCCCACCCCCACCCTCACCTCCCCACTCCCGAAATAGTGGCTTAAAAAATAGCAAAGTTTATTTTTCTTTCTTATACAGGAAGTACAGGAGTATGCAGTCCAGGGCTAGTATGGCAGCTCCACAAAGCCATCAAAAACTCAGGCTTCTTCCAAGTCTCTACTCTGCCATTCCTAACTTGTGACCCTCATGGTCTATAATGGCTTCTAGAGCTCCAGCCATCACATGAGAGTTCCAGGCAGAACTTCCAGGAACAGAAGAAAGCATGCCCTCTTTGAAGGAAATCTCCAAGAAGATCTACCCAAACTCACTTACATCTTACTTACTTGCATCACTTAGTTTCTTGGCCACTTTTTATCTGCAAGAAAGATTGGGGATTATAGTCTTTTAGCTGGATAGCAGTGGGCCCAGTTAAAAATGGGGGAAATGGATACATGACAGGCAACTAGTAGTCTCAGCCGCATTCTTTTTTTTCCAGCTTTATTGAGACACAATTGACAGATAACATTGTGTAAGTTGAAGGTGTACAACGTGTTGATTTGATCCATTTATATATTGCACAATGGTTACCACCATAGTATTAGCTAACACTGCTGTCACCTCAGGTAATTACCATTTCTCTCTTTTATGGTGAGGACGTTTAAGATCTACTCTCTTAGCAACTTTCAAGTATATAATACAGCATTATTACCTATAATCACCAAGCTATTCGTTAGATCCACAGAACTTGTTAATCTTATAACTGGAAGTTTGTACCCTTTGACCAAATAACTCCCCATTTCCTCACTGCCCACCATTCTACTCTGTTTCTCCAAGTTGAGCTTTTTTAGATTCCACATATAAGTGAGATCATACAATATTTGTCTTTCTCTGCCTGACTTCTTTCACTTAGCATAATGCCCTCTGGGTTTGTCTGAGTTGTCGCAAACAGCCAGATTTCCTTCTTTCTCATGGCTGAACAATATTCCATATACCACATCTTTATCCATTTGTCCATTGATGGACACTCTGGTTGTTTCCATAAGAGCAATATTCTTTTTTTTTTTTCCAAAGATTTTTTTTTGATGTGGACCATTTTTTAAAGTCTTTGTTGAATTTTGTTACAATATCGCTTCTGTTTTATGTTTTGGTTTTTTGGCCGTGAGGCATGTGGGACCTTAGCTCTCCAACCAGGGATCGAACCTGCACCCCCTGCGTTGGAAGGCAAAGTCTTACCCACTGGACCGCTAGGGAAGTCCCGTATAAGAGCAATATTCTTAATGGTCATTTTGAAGTTGGAGGATTTCATTTTATTAGTCCCTCTTCCGGCTGTGTAGGGGAAAGGATTAGAGACAACTTGGAGCAAAGAATTGGTGACAAGATGCAACATATTTATCGTTCTCTTAACATCTGAGAAAAGAAACCAGGAAATAACCATGGAAGAGCATCTAGTGAACTCACTGATCTGGTTTCTATTCAGTTAAAAGAAATAAGCACTGTGAAGAAGAGGGACAGGAAGACAAGTGTCCGTCAGGCCCCCGGCTGCCACCACAAAGGAAGACAGAAGAGAGGGTGGCTCTACAGGAAAATTAGCTCCCTGCTGGGATTCCTATCTGAGGTTTTTGGGGTTTTTTAAAGATTTATTTTTTATTTATTTTAGGCTGCGTTGGGTCTTAGTTGCGGCACGTGGGCTCTCTAGTTGAGGTGCGTGAGCTCAGTAGCTGTGGCCCGTGGGCTTAGTTGCCCCGCGGCATGTGGGGATCTTAGTTCCCTGACCAGGGATCGAACCCGCATCCTCTGCATTGTAAGGTGGATCCTTTACCACTGGACCACGAGGGAAGTCCCCCTATCTGAGTTTTTAATGTAATATCCCAATGAAAGGGGAAACATTTTAGGATCATTTCTTCTCAGCATAGGAATGAAGGTGCTTCCTGAGGTTGAATTTTACTCTGCAGCCTCACCTTCAGGTGTGCTGTTATTAATTTGTTGGGATCTTTTATGCATCCCTTAGCATAACATCTACCCAAATAGTGCTTCATTCCACACTTTTTAAAAGGCACTGATTTCCAAAAGTGTGAAGAGAGTGGAGGGCAAAAGCTCTGAAGCAGAGAGTTAAGTAGGAAGCTTTGGATTGGCACAGTTAATAAAAAATTAAGGACTGCTATGAAACACTTCAGGCAAAGCTAAGCAAACTAGGGGATTGGGTAGTGTGAAAGCAGGTGAAATTCATTTTGGTTAAGTGTCAAATAATGCACTTTGGGGAAAATAATCTCAACTTCTCATAATCTCTGATAGGCTCTGAACTCATAGTAAAATAATTTAAGAGTCATGGCTGATAACTTGGGGAAAATATCTGTCTGGTATCCAGCAGCAATTTAAAAAGCCAATAGGATGCTTGGGGGGGTTAAAAGAAAAAATAATATAGAAAACTTAAAATAACATAGAAAACATTAGTGCTATTCTGTGTCCACTTTTGGTTATCATAGGAGATATTAAATCCCAGAAAAGGGACTTGAAAATAGTTTAGAAAAGTAGTGTGACTTGGGATTTATATAAGCTTACTGACTTGGAAAATGGCATTTTGGAAGAAAGAAGAGGAGGTGTAATACAGAGAAGAGGAAAAACAATTTAGAAAGGGATGCTTCCTCCTTGGTTCTGGTGTCTTATGATATGAAAAGGCTACACTCAGTGAATTCAACAAAAAAGAATATTAAACAAAGATATCAGATGATCTTTAACCAGTGTTCCTTTAAATTGTAGATCTCCCTGTTCCAGGAGGGGACTTGTATTTGATTAAGGGACACAGAATTACATTAACATTTGTGTCTGTTCGGCTGAGAATGAGTAAGTGAAGTGTAAGGAAACTCCCTGTGGGATACTGGCCTGAGTGGGGATACAGAATGGGGAGGAGGGCTCAGCTGAGTGCTGCCTGCAGCCCGGGAGAGAAAACTCAGCAAACCCAATTAAGTCATGTCCATGTTTCTCTTAGACATAGAATATTTATTTTTGCTCCGACCGTGCTCTCGTGATTCAGCACTTCCTACAGCAACAGTTGGCAGGGGTGCTTCTGGAAGGCAGAGGGTGTTCAGACTCTGCCGGGGGATGGCCCCGGACAGATGAGAAGCAGGATTGGGAAGCAAGGCTGGGAACACGTATCATTTCCGTGAAATCAATATACGGTGCTCTCTTTCTCCAGTGGAAACTGTACTAGCATTAACCTAGACCCCACTTCAGCCTCACCTCCTGAAACACATAATCCTCGGTTATCCATTTTCCAAATATAAGTAACTGCTGAGCCGTGCTTCCTGCTGGGAACACAACCTGCCCAGGGACCGCAAGACTGTCGTATTGACAGATGTGTTTGTTACCAGCTGACACCTTGGAGAACCGATTGATCGGTTCAAACAAAAATCTAGAGATTTATTTGAAGGGCCAGCGAGGTCCTTCACAGCATTTTCTCGGTTCAAGATGTCAGTTCTGCCTTAAGAACAGGAAGCCAAAGAGCGGCCACTCTTTTACAGGTATTTTGCCAACGGAAAACAACCCAATTTCCACCTAATCTCTGTGAAATTAGGATCTGGGCTGAGATTTACGGGGCTTCTTAAAATAGATCAGCTAAAATGATGCTTGAAATCCCCAAAATACTGTGAAATGCCCCTTTTCCCCTTCTATCGTTTCTCACATGCTTGAGGTACCTTAGTACTCATCGCCCCTGTGTTAGTGTGCTTGGGATGCAGTAACAGTGGACCACAGACTGAGTGGCTCAAACAGAAGAATTTATTTCCTCATGGTTCTGGAGGCTGGAAGTCCAAGGTGTTGGCAGGGTTCATTTCTTCTGAGAGACATTCTCCTTGACTTGTAGATGGCTGTCTTCTTCCACTGTCTTCACAAGATCTTCCCTCTGTGTGTGTCTGTGTCCTAACTCCTTTTCTTACAAGGATAAGGGTCATACGGGATTAGGACCCACCCTAATGGTCTCATGTAATCTTAATTACCTCTTTAAAGACCCTGTGTCAAACACAGTCACATTCTGAGGTCCTAGGGTTTAGGACCTCAACATATGACTTTGGTGGGGGACACCATGCATTTTACCCATTGCACCACCACCAACTTAAAATTCAAGATTTAGTGACTTTCCCTGGTCCACGTGGCAAGTAACTATGGGAATTGAAATTCACAGCCCTCCTTCTCACAGGTGTGAGAAGCTTGCAAAGCACAAGTTGGCACCTGCTCATTTGTCAGTCAAGGGGCTTTCTTAAAACCCAGAGTAGTTCCAGGACCAAAAAGCCTCAGTAGCATTTTAAATTCAGGAAATCCATTTGTTTTATCACAGGAAAAAAAAAAAATTTAGGGAGGTGGTATGTCAACAAGGGGACAGATCTCTCTACACATCACCTCAGGCGCCGGGTAGCCATATTGTTCTTGCTGGGTGATGTCTTTCCAAACAATGCTGTACAGTGTGACGCCAGCCGAGCAACAGCCCAGCAACCACATGCAACCTGTTCTTGTCAGTGGGGATCACCGTATTCCGTACAAAAATAAAAAGCCACATTTACTGCCCAGGGCACTCATCAGGGACACTCTGATCCCAGAGCAAGCATCGGTAACCATTTTCTTCCTACTCACAGCCTTTCCAAGGGAATTCGGAATACGGCTCTGCTGTCAGTTTTATTTTCTGCCCAGAGCCCTACTAAAATGAACTCTGCTGTTTAATATTTTAAACATGTAAATAGCAAAACTTCATCCATGCTCTTGATATCAGGATCTGGCAATGCCTGGGAGGACCCAGAAGCTGAGGGGCAGGATGGAGTTCAGACAATGGGTTCCATCCCCCCCCACCCCGCCGTCCCCCCAGAAGGCGTGTGGCAGTGTGGCTGTCGTTTAGGAAGCCAGGTGTTAGCCCTGGGCTCGTAAGCTTTTGTGTCCAAGCTAGCCTTCTAAGCCTGTCCAGGATCTCTCTCTGGTGGCAACAAAGAAATGGAGCAGGGGAGCCCCTTAATCCCCAGTTCTGGAAGCCCCTGCTGATCGGAGGTGAAAGAAGGGGGCCGCTGCCTTGGCCAGGGCATACCCGGGTGAAGGCGTAAGGCCCTAGAAAACTGGCCAGAATACCACACCAGGGGACTAACTAGGAACAGGTAGGATTTTACAAAGCAATGCGAACGTGATTCCTTTTTAAGGAAGGGAAAGAGATCCTTGAGAAAGGAGATACACACACACACGCACAGGAAAACATCAGTGTTCATGCAGTAGCAGCCTAGGGCCATAGGGAAGTATCCTTAGCAAGTGGAAGTAAATCGCACCAGGAAGAGTAGAGGGAAGGGGTGGCAAGGGGGTCCCCAAGCCTCCTAGGTAACCCTGGAGCCACCTAACCAGACCCTGTGCTCGCGCACACTGAGTCGGTTCATCCTGTCACTCGCCAGGATCCTTTGGAATGCCGTTGGAGATGCAGGACGGTTTTAGAAACAGGAAATTGCAAGTGTGCTGCTTAAAATACTTCAGGCTGTGTGTGTGAGAAAGGGGAGGGGGGGGTCTGTGTGTCGATAAGAGGAGGCCTTGTGTGGATGTACCCAGGCGGGCTGGTGGGCAGCCGGGCGGGCATCGCGTTGGCCTAGCCTAGCTGGTTCCTCTCTGCAACAGAGGCTCCTTGTTCTGCATGGCCACTGCCCTAGGATGGCAGAACCAAGGGTCCTGTCTTTTCTTCTCCGGCTTCTCTTGCATCAGGGAAAGCGGTTGTGTGCAGATGCTCAGGAATGTAAACATATGCATTTTAATATCCACGGCTCCCCCCACAGTCAGCGAGCTGTCTCCTCCACCCAGGTGGAAAAAGGATGGCGGGCCTCTCTGACATGCTGCTTAGTCTGAAAACAGACCGCTAAATGCATAATGAAGAGGCTCGGAGGAGTCAATCTGCATGTTAAAATGGTGTTTAGCAGCCCAGGCTGTCACACAACATAATTTGAAGATGAATGCGCATCCATCGCTGACGGGCAGGGTCCCCGGCTAGGAGGATTACCTGTCTGCTCGCTGCAGCGGGGCTTCCGAGGGGCCACGGGTTCACACCGCCACCCCCCAGTCTGTGCCGAGGCCAGCGAGCCCTGTCCTGGCCCTGCCCAAATCTGCACGATCAGACGGATGCCAAGAGACAGTGTGATCTAGCCAGGAGCAGTTAAGGAAGTGGCCGTTGATCCCAGCGGAAAGACACAGGGCTTTCAGCACGCTGGGGTCCAGGGGCTGCAGGCGATAACAAAGGAAAGTGTTCCACTTGACACTTAGACGCAGAAAAGCCAGCCCTGAGCAGCCCGGCACTGGCGGGTGCCGCCCACCACGCAGCTTGGGCTACAGCCACTGCCTCCGCCGCCGCCGCCGCCGCCGCCACCGCAGTTCCCAGCCAGTCGCGGCCTTTGCAGGAATGATGTGTAGACGCCACTTTTGTCTCTGAACGTTTGACGGCCATTAGGACCTGACTCCAGGGGCAGGACATCACACCAACACAGGAACACTGGAGAAATGAGGTTAGAGCAGAGAAATTAGCCATCTGCCGGATGCAGACTGCCCTGGACGTGGCATTTACATAGGAACAACAGACTACACGTGTCCATTGTCCTGTGCCACAGCTGGTCGGAGCACACACGGGCTTATAAGGACCACATTGTCTTTAAGGCCCCTGGACTCAGGGAGGCTGCATGTGCCTTCCCCCATCCCCCCCCCCCCCCCCAATTCTAAATGCCTGATGGAGCTGCAGCTAAATGCCAAGCCCTGGGGAAGGATTCGTATTAGCTGGAGGTTTTATGCATTGCTCCCTTCTTGAGGTTCCCAGACACTGGAAATAGGCAGCCTACAGCCAAATTTGGAGCCTAGGAAAGAGCAGCAAATAAAACCGTAAGGCCCTTGGGATGTCGCAAATCCCCATCTGAAAGATGGAGGGGAAGACTGCTTTTAGGTAAGAAATGATTCAGAATTGAGCCCCGGACATGTTCCAGCCACGAACAGCTGAGGGGTTGACAGCAGAGACCTCTGTTTAAAGTGAAGCCTCTCCCCCAGATGCTGTGGGTTCCAGGCACACACACCACTGGGCCCTGGCCACCTCCTCCACAATGAAAGAGGGCAGCCCACAGGTGCTCCCGGGCTGGGCTGGGCCATTCAGTACAGACCGACTGAAAGAGGTGTGAGGAAGGCTCACCTCCACTTAGCGTGTGTACTGCCCTTCCTGAGAGCCTGTTAAGATGGGGAGAGCCGTCCAAGTCTTTTCTACAGAGGTTTGAGAGCCAACACTTGTTTCTGTGTCCACGTGAACTCTAAATTTCACTATGCCAGGTTGACCTACAAGTCACTTAAATTCTTCTAAAAAATGTTTTGGCTGATTTTTTTTTTTTTTTTTTAACTTATTTTTGGCTGTGTTGGGTCTTCGTTTCTGTGCGAGGGCTTTTTCTCTAGTTGCGGCGAGCGGGGGCCACTCTTCATCGCGGTGCGCGGGCCTCTCACTATCGCGGCCTCTCTTGTTGCGGAGCACGGGCTCCAGACGCGCAGGCTCAGTAGGTGTGGCTCACGGGCCCAGTCGCTCCGCGGCATGTGGGATCTTCCCAGACCAGGGCTCGAACCCGTGTCCCCTGCATTGGCAGGCAGATTCTCAACCACTGCGCCACCAGGGAAGCCCTTGGCTGATTATTTTTTAAAGCTGATTTATATTATCTAATCAAATGACATAAACGGGGTGCTGGCACGTGGGGGAAATGCTGTGGAGGGATTTTTGTCATCGTTACCATTTTATGCTGTTGGTTTTACTCAATTGCCTTGACCTTTGGGTGCCAGATATCGTCTCAAGTTTTGCAGAAAAGGCAGCATCACCATACCCACGTGGTCTAGACATGAAATAAGCTTGGCTTGTGTTCAGCGTCCTGAAAGGAAAACCAAACTTCACTGCCTAGGGGGTGGCGTGAGTCTTTTACCTCGGTTTGCCCACCTATGACATTAGAACAATAATAGCTAATCCTGCCTAATGCAGGAAGACAAATGAGGCCTGTGCAGAGAAAATAGCCGTAATGGGGGTGCAGTGCAGCTCTATGGATGAGTGCTTCAAAATCATTAGAATCAAGCTCTTACCATAAATCCAATCTAGTAGTAGAATTGGGACCTTGAGGTTTATCCAGTGTCAAGACCCTGAAGTTTACCAACTTTAATCACCGCACCTCAACCTTGCAAACTGTAGAACTCCCCAGTTTTATATCAATTTGTAAGTATAAAGGGCTTTCCCATTTACTGTCCACACCCCAAAAGTTCAGCAACTGAGTTGTACAGCATAAATTCTCATCCAAATTGGAAAGAGCGTGTTATATTGCTTCATGTTTTAGGGTGTCTCTACGTTTTTTAAAATTAATTAATTAATTCATTTCTGGCTGCGTTGGGTCTTCGTTGCTGTGCGTGGGGTTTCTCTAGTTGCAGCGAGCGGGGGCCACTCTTCGTTGTGGTGCGCGGGCTTCTCATTGTGGTGGCTTCTCTTGTTGCAGAGCACGGGCTCTAGGTGCGCGGGCTTCAGTAGTTGCGGCACGCGGGCTCAGTAGTTGTGACGCATGGGCTTAGTTACTCCGTGGCATGTGGGATCTTCCCGGACCAGGGCTCAAACCCTTGTCCCCTACATTGGCAGGCGGATTCTTAACCACTGCACCACCAGGGAAGTCCTGGGGTGTTTCTAGGTTTTCTTCTGCAACTTTATTTTTTTGATGATGATGTACAACACATTTTGAGGGCAGTAAGTAAATTAAGAACTTAGAATTCATAATATGCGATGCAAGCAGCATTCAGAGACTAAGGCACTATGGGTGAGAAGTTAGTGGAACCAGTTGTAGTGACTGCTGAGCATCGAAATTATGATTTCAATGACTGCCCTAGAAGCAAAGGTTAATGCTCAGAGCCTCTGTAGTTCTTCGTCATCAGAAAAGGGAGACACATGCAGAGCCCCACAGAGGATGAAATGCATCTCTGTCAGGGATCACAGGTGATGAACAATGAAAAGGTAGCAAACACAGGGTAAAGCGTTCAACGTGCCTTCGCAGTTTGGTAGAATAAAAGCACAGGGTACGCTTCCACTGAGAAATCTGAGGTTCATTCAGAGTCCTTGGTTTGAGGTTCCTTGAGCTATGTCACAGATTTGTGGTACCCGCATTTTACATAGATGCATGGCACCCAGAAAATTCTCAAATTCTAAGAGACCCAATTCTCTTCACCACCACGAAGGTGTGAAGGTTTCAGTAGCTGTGAACAGAGGCAGGAAGGGCCTCCTGACACCAAGTGAGTTTTCTGGATCAGGGACATGTGATACAACTTTCTGGGATATAAAAGATGTCCTTGATCTGCATGGTCCCATGCAGTCGCCACTAGCCACATGTGGTTATGAACACTCGAAAAGTGGCTAGTACCACTGAGGAACTGAATTTTTTATTTAATTTTGCTTAAATGCAGTTAGTGGCGCTGCATTGGATAGCCTGGCTCTCGATTTTCTTGTGATTCTTAAGAAGCTTGGAAGTCAGAAACAGCAGCACCTCGGCTGGCCTGGAGGCACAAGGACAGCAGAGTCCACGAGCTGACAGAGAACAGCACTTTACATGGGCAACATATGGCTTGTGCCCTCCAAAATAAACTAAGACAGATCTGTGACAGAGGAGGGGAGAAGTCTTTCCCTGTCGGCCTCCCCTCCTCCACTCATTCGAATTGCAGAGAGTGGAGAAGGGGCCAATGTAGTCAAGCCTGGTTATTGTCAAGCTCAATCTACCAGGACTTTTATTTTCCAATAAGTAATCCGGCCAGCTGTGGCTAAAAATGAAATCACCAAAGCAGACAGTCCCTCGTCCCTCCTCCAGTTATTGATTGATAAAGAATCCAGCCCATGTTCCAGTCTGTCATCATATCCTATGCTTATATGTATCACTAGCAAATCCCAGGATACAGATATAGCCCAAGAAATACTTCTTGAAATAGACAGCAGATAGTAACTTGTATTTCTAAATTTAAGGAGATTTCACTGGCCTTTCTTAAACATTTTAGAAACAATGTTAAATATAAACAATCAGGGCTATAAGCCTTAAAAAACACAATTAAAATTGTGACCACTTGGAGGGGTTTTTTTTGGGGGCGGGGGGTGTCATAAAGTATTCTTTAAATAGAATTTCTAAATCTACTTCAATTATCTTCAATTATTATCAGCCACCTGATTATAACACTTTGAGATTTTGAACTGAAGGGCAGCAAAGCCTACTAGAAACCTGCGAGCGGCTGCATTCTGTGAGGTCTATGAGTCAATCAATCATTAACATTTACACAGCTCCCCCTCCCCCGCCCACCCCTGTCAAAGGCTGCCCTCGGCTCTTCAGGGACATTAAGGGCAAAAATAAAATTGAAACTATTGACCCTGATCTTAAAGCCCTGGCTAACTGGCTGGGGCAATGGAAAGTCATTGCATGCAAGGCCTACAGAAATCTTGCAGCCATGTCTTCCAGTGGTCCTTCCCATCCCTCCTTAGTCCAATTCTGAATCAGAGATGCGGAGGGATAAATTGGGAGATTGGGGTTGACATATATACACTACTATATATAAAATAGATAACTAATAAGGACCTACGGTATCACGCAGGGAACTCTGCTCAATACTCTGTAATGACCTATATGGGAAAAAAAAATCTAAAAAGGGGTGGATATATATACGTATATATATATATATATATATATATATATATATATATATATATATATATATATATGTATATATATAGCTGATTCACTTTGCTGTACAGCAGAAACTAACACAACATTGTAAATCGACTCTACTCCAATAAAAATTTTTTTTAAAAAGTAGACGATACGTAGATTTACGATGACTCACAGCATTTCCTATGGTAACTTAAAATCACTAGGGCCTTATAAATGTTATGGAAGCAGAGCTGTGGACTCACTTTCAGGAAGAGTAAGGGAGCAGCTGAGCCTCTCATGACTCTTTATGAAGTAAAAAGGAAACAGACATCTCAATTCCTCCTAACGGGTGATCCAGCTCAGTGGTTTTTGAGTGGGATAGTGGATCTTACATCCCCATTCTTCTCTCCTTCCACCGTGACTGTCCTCCAAGACCCAAGGTCAACCCTCAGTGCTTTTTCCTTTGCTCAGGGAAACTCTCCTAAAATTCCCTGACCCTAGTAAGGATTATGCCCCACTGGTTTTACTCTTCTCTAGGACCTCAATGGAGTAGGCTAGGCCCCCTCCCCACTTCAAAGATACACAGCCCTGTGAATCTCTGCCCAAAAGATCATCTAGTCCATTCACAGCAGTTTCTTTTTCTCATCTCCAGCTCTCTTGGGATATAGCAACCTCCTTTTATAGTCAACCTATCCTTTATTCAACCAACATTTATTGCATTACCTGCAATGCGTCAGGTACCTGTTTGAGGCTTGAGGACACCATTGGGAAAAAGATAAAGTCCCCACTCTCAGACTGTGCATGGCTAGTGGCTGGAGGAGGCCTGCAGCGGTGACACTTGAGCTGAGGCCTGATTGACAAAAAGGAGCCGGCTGAGTGAAGAGGTCAGACAAGAGTGTTCCAGGCCGAGGAAGCAGCGGGTGCAAAGATGGAACGAGGCTGGCTTGTTCAGGAACATCAAGGAAGTCAGTGTGGCTAAAGTGAGCAGCAGGGAGACAGGGTTGGAGGAGGTGATGAGGCCCCGGCAGTAGACAGGAGCCAGGTGATGCAGAGCCTTGAAGGCCATGGTAAAGAGCATGGGTTATATTCTAAGCGTGATGGGAAGTCTTTGGATGGTGCTGAGCAGGGGAGCAACATGGTCTGATTTATGCTCTAAAAAGCAGCCCTATGGAGAATAGGTTGAAGGAGGATACAAGGATCCTCCTGGCTTGAGTCCAAGCAAGTGATGCTGATGGCTTGGATGGGGAAGGTAGTGGTGCAGATTGAAAAGTGGTCCAATTCAGACTTTGTTCTGGAGGTTGAGCTGACAAGATCTGCTGAAGGACTGGATTGGGGTGGGTAGGGAAAGAAGGACATGTGAATGATTCCTAGGACTTTTCCTTGGCCAACAGGGCTGGTGTTGGTATTGTCTACTGAAATAGAGGAGATTTCATGAGTGTCAGGAGTCGGGGTGAAAAAAGAACAGAAATTCTGTTCTGGACATGTTAAGTCCAAGATCCATATTAGCCTGCATATAGTACTTACTATCCTGCCTTTCCCTGAATTCTTCCTTCTAGGCAACTGAATGTGCTCCAACTTTCTTATTTTTTTTTTTTTCTTTTTCATTTCTAATTTTATTGACTTGAGTCCTCTCCCTCTTTTTTTTGATGAGTCTGGCTAAAGGTTTATCAATTTCGTTTATCTTCTCAAAGAACCAGCTTTTAGTTTTATTGATCTTTGCTATTGTTTTCTTTGTTTCTATTTCATTTATTTCTGCTCTGATCTGTATGATTTCTTTACTTCTACTAACTTTGTGTTTTTGTTTGTTCTTCTTTCTCTAGTTCCTTTAGGTGTAAGGTTAGATTGTTTACTTGAGATTTTTCTTGTTTCTTGAGGTAGGATTGTATTGCTATAAACTTCCCTCTTAGAACTGCTTTTGCTGCATCCCATAGGTTTTGGATCATCGTGTTTTCATTGTCATTTGTCTCTAGGTATTTTTTCATTTCCTCTTTGATTTCTTCAGAGATCTCTTGGTTATTTAGTAACGTATTGTTTAACCTGTATGTGTTTGTATTTTTTACGTTTTTTTCCCTGTAATTTATTTCTAATCTCATAGCATTGTGGTTGGAAAAGATGCTTGATATGATTTCAGTTTTCTTAAATTTACTGAGGCTTGATTTGTGACCCAAGATGTGATCTATCCTGGAGAATGTTTTGTGTGCACTTGAGAAGAAAGTGTAATCTGCTGTTTTTGGATGGAATGTCCTATACATATCAATTAAGTCCATCTTGTTTAATGTATCATTTAAAGCTTGTGTTTCCTTATTTATTTTCATTTTGGATGATCTGTCCATTGGTGAAAGTGGGGTGTTAAAGTCCCCTACTATGACTGTGTTACTGTCGATTTCCTCTTTTATGGCTGTTAGCAGTTGCCTTATGTATTGAGGTGCTCCCATGTTGGGTGCATATATGTTTATAATTGTTATATCTTCTTCTTGGATTGATCCCTTGATCATTATGTAGTGTCCTTCTTTGTCTCTTGTAACATTCTTTATTTTAAAGTCTATTTTATCTGATATGAGTATTGCTACTCCAGCTTTCTTTTGATTTCCATTTGCATGGAATATCTTTTTCCGTACCCTCACTTTCAGTCTGTATGTGTCCCTAGGTCTGAAGTGGGTCTCTGGTAGACAGCATATATATGGGTCTTGTTTTTGTATCCATTCAGCAAGCCTGTGTCTTTTGGTTGGAGCATTTAATCCATTCATGTTTAAGGCAATTATCGATATGTATGATCCTATTACCATTTTCTTAATTGTTTTGGGTTTATTTTTGTAGGTCCTTTTCTTCTCTTGTGTTTCCCACTTAGAGAAGTTCCTTTAGCATTTGTTGTAGAGCTGGTTTGGTGGTGCTGAATTCTCTTAGCTTTTGCTTGTCTGTAAAGCTTTTGATTTCTCTGTTGAATCTGAATGAGATCCTTGCCAGGTAGAGTAATCTTGGTTGTAGGTTCTTCCCTTTCATCACTGTAAATATATCATGCCCCTCCCTTCTGGCTTGTATGCTGAGAAATCAGCTGTTAACCTTATGGGAGTTCCCTTGTATGTTATTTGTTGTTTTTCCCTTGTTACTTTTAATAATTTTTCTTTGTCTTTAATTTTTATCAATTTGATTACTATGTGTCTCGGCGTGTTTCTCCTTGGGTTTATCCTGCCTGGGACTGTCTGTTCTTCCTGGACCTGGGTGGCTATTTCCTTTCCTGTGTTAGCGAAGTTTTCAACTATAATCTTTTCAAATATTTTCTCGGGTCTTTTTCTCTCTCTTCTCCTTCTGGGACCCCTATAATGTGAATGTTGGTGCATTTAATGTTGTCCCAGAGGTCTCTTAGGCTGTCTTCATTTCTTTTCATTCTTTTCTCTTTATTCTGATCCACGGCAGTGAATTCCACCATTCTGTCTTCCAGGTCACTTATCTGTTCTTCTGCCTCAGTTATTCTGCTATTGATTCCTTCTAGTGTCTTTTTCATTTCAGTTATTGTATTGTTCATCTCTGTTTGTTTGTCTTTAATTCTTCTAGGTCTTTGTTAAACATTTCTTGCATCTTCTCAATCTTTGCCTCCATTCTTTTTCCGAGGTCCTGGCTCATCTTCACTAGCATTATTCTGAATTCTTTTTCTGGAAGGTTGCCTATCTCCACTTCATTTAGTTGTTTTTCTGGGGTTTTATCTTGTTCCTTCATCTGGTGCATAGTCCTCTGCCTTTTCATCTTGTCTATCTTTCTGTGAATGTGGTTTTCGTTCCACAGGCTGCAGGATTGTAGTTCTTCTTGCTTCTGCTGTCTGGCCTCTGGTGGATGAGGCTACCCCAACTTTCTGTTTAAGCCCCTTGTTACTTCTCATCAGTCTCCCTGCACGTGGAGAAGCTGGTCAGTCCCGCTCGAAAACCCTTCCTGTATTTGAATACTGTTTCTGTCACCCCTTAACCTTTTTTGCTCCAGGATAAACAACCCAATTCCTTTCATCTCACTTTGAGAGACCTTTTTCTATCCTTTGAATCATGGCTGTTGCTGGTCTCTGGCTGTTGCTCTCATGGCTGCTCTCATGGCTGTTGCTGGTCAGTTTTCTCCATGTCATTTTGTAAATACCAGAACCAAAGTAGGACACAGAATATCAGTCTAATGCCGGTCAAACAGAAGGATTGTTTCCTGCTCTTTGTTAGTCACTTTTTTAGCCACCCCACCCCTTTTTTCCACAAACCCCTTGACTTGGATCCTTGGTCCACCTGTGATCTCTTCCCCTTTGCTTCTGTCTGTACCTATGCTTTGCCATCCAGTGTTTGTGCCTTTTGTTTGGGGATTTAAGGGCTCCACTGTGCAGATATCTGCTTTGGGTGTATTTCCATCCTGCTTTTGTAAGAGTCATCCAAACACAGTTCAGGGAAAGACTCTACTTGAAAACCTCTGCCAGAATGGCTGGTAGCCTGGCTGCACCCTGCACTTTTTCCAATAGTGGCCAGTAGCTTCTTTATTTTTCTTTCATCTATCAATGTGCATCTTCAAAGTGCTTTCTAATCTGTTATCTGCTGAGTCACTTCCTTGACCCTCTCAAGAAAGGTTCAAAAGAAAAACAAAAGCAGAAGTGGGGGTGGGGTTTCTAGGGTCCTGTAGGCAAGAGAGCAGCCACTCTGGATGCGATCTGACCTCAGATAGATCTCTTTAGACATGTCAGCCTGTTTTAGTTCTTGCTAGACAAATCGCAACACTTCTGCCATAAAATACAACAAAAATGAATATTCCAAAATAAAATTAGAGCAAAATACCATAAATTAACTGCAAATGATATCAAAGAACTGTTGATTTACGAAATAATCATTCTTTCAACCTAGATGAATTGGAAAATTGTTTATGCAGATCCGTTTATCATTTTGCCTTGGGTTAATACATTCACATTTGGCATGCTATTTGGTGGAAAATATTTATGTAAGTAAGATTTTCATCTCCCATAAATAAGTTAAATGGCAGAGGAAGAAACAGAGCTTCTCATATTCTCTTTGGCTCTGCCCTTATTTCCCTGAGATGGGGAAAGGTGCCGAGTCTTCTAGTAGCTGCAAGCTGTACCTTCAAGGTTAAAGGAAACTGAAATATTTCCTAAGCAGTTGGAACTATAAGATGCTCTCCACTAAGCTGAAGGTAATGGGCTTTTGAGGGAACCCTACGTACAGTGGAAAAACAGGATGCCAAAGGATGTCCACCGTGCCTTTCACAGAGTCAGCACATGATAACAACTATTTGATTTGATATCGGGGGAGGATGTGAACAGTCACAATGAAACCAGGATGTGTTGGAAAATAACATGCAAACTGGAGATCAAGCAGAAATTGAACAGAATCATTCTCTTCCCGGAACTACTTCGGTCAGCAGCTAACTGTCCCTTCTTTGGTTTTCCAGCCTCACAGCCCATGGTTTCACCTGGGAGATTGTAAACTCCAGTTTCATTCCTCATCCTTAATTTAGCTGGACAGAGCTTTGAAATGGCAACTAAATTCCCTTTTGGTGAAATCAGATCTTCCCTACTAGCATCAAGCAGAGAGGAATCCAGACCCCTGGGGCCGGCTAATGCACCCCAGCAGCTCCTCGTCGCTCTCCTGGAGCCCAGAGAGGGTGTAGGACATTAAAAGGGTTACTCACATCCTTTGGCCCCCCGCAGTTTATCCTGTAGGGCGTTACTCTCTGCACAGGCTTTTCTCTTCTGACTGCCTGCCTAGCAGAAGGTTGCTTAGGGCAGTAAAATGTTTATTACCTGTTTATTGTGTGAGTAACTGCAGTCTAGGAGGAGTAAATATTTACCGGTTTACTAGAGCAATGAAAATAGGATTAAGAGTTCTCAGGGCCGAGGAAGGAGCAGTATAAAACCCAGAGAATCATCTACCATGAAGCCCGGAGAAGCCCAAGTCCCCCTGCATTATCCTTTCATTCTAGTCATGGTGGCTTTTCCTCTTATTCTCAGACCCGTGTAATTCGCCATTATGGATTCGGAGATTGCTGGTATTCTAAAAGTAAGTCTTTCCCCAAAGAGAGTTTGGCTCCTATCCCAGGTGGAGCTATCAAATTGCACCAAAAGACAGGTCATCGACCTGGCTAACATTTACATGCACATTATTTCTCTTTCCTCCAAAGTAAGTTACAAACAGCTTAATTTCCCCCAAATTTGCAGTGTGAAGATTCAATAAAATATCATGTAACAGTTCCAGCCATCCTACAACCGACATTTGCACTGAATTCAGTTATCATGGCTTAGGCAGTTCATCTCTAAGATTTAAAAATTACTAGTAGAAATCTTCCATTAGCTCTTAAGCATGACTTTCCTCCTGCCGTCCTCCCCTCCCTTGCCTCTTTTCCCTTCTTAGGAGTCTTTCTGTCTTGATCATTCAGGAACAAAGCAGAATTTAAATCCTGTTCATACGTCACAAAATTATACTTAGCAATCTCTGGAGCTAAAATACCAGCATCTTCTAAAAGGCTGTCATTCTTAGAAGTGGGCTACAGGATTGAGCCCTAATTACTTTTGGAATCTACTGTTGTCTCTCCATTCATTCGTTCACTTATTCATTCATTCACTTATTCATTCATTCACTCGCTCTTTTCATCCTTTTGACAACTATGGATTGAACGCCTACTATGTACCAACCACAGTGCTAGGATGGCCGGGTGTGGTTTTGGATTCCGTTTGTTTTAAATTCCAAAGCTTGAAAAGTGTTTCAGAAGTAAAGGGCACAATTGGAAAGAATCCATGCATGTGACTTCACAGTGGTCCTGTCGTCGTAATTTCTCATCACGTTGAACATTTCTCTTCTTAGCCATCACCTCAAGGTGCTCTTTTCAAGTCTGAGGTCCAAATCTGTCAAGGTGCTTGTGTACAATCCATACAACGTGGATTGAAGGGTGGGCGATTTGGCAGTCATTTTGTCAAGAGGATACCTGTAAATGGTTTTAGCAAATCATTCCGACTCCACCAAGGCACTCTGCGCTTAATATGAATTGCTGGTGTTATTAATTGGGGAACTTCAGGGTCCCCCTCTTCTTCTGTTTGGCACAAGCCTACCTTCTGTTCCCATTACACTGAGCCTTTGGGTAATACGCTAACTGTAACCCACCCTCACCCCCACCTCTGCCGGCGTTCTTCTTCTGTAGTAGCAATGACCCACGCACACGTACACGTTCCTGAACAGCGAAGAATAAACTCTAGGCTGGCAGAAAACAGCTGCATCCACCAGCACGGGCAGGCATTTATCCTCTTGAGGATTGTGATTCCCTGGTCCTTTAGTGATAGCCTTCTCTAGGGTTGAAGAACCTAAAGCATTGGGAGGGATTTAAGGTCTATGATCTGATGAACACCAAGATGAAGGGTGAAAAGGCTCAGCAGTCATTTCCGTGACATCAGATATCAGGATGCTTGGGATGTGTAGACCACTGTGAAGATGACGGACTCTTTGCCCTTTATCTGTTTGTCATCATGAGCACCCTGCCAGCCAATAAGTTTCAGAGCTGGAATTAAAGCTAAGAATCCCCAAGTTCGTTGTTGGTTCTGTCCTCAGCTTCTGGACTTCAGATTTATAGACTGGTTTTCTTGCTGCTTTTACAAGCTACCAATAAAATTTCTGAGTGTACGCTTAGACTTTTGAAAATGTAGTATTTGATATATTAAAGCTGATTTTGTTATAATATTATCATAGGATTATAGAGCTGGAGGACATGTAATACATTACTTCAGGGCTGGGACCCTCTACTGACACCTGAATCCTTTCTACAGTATCCTTGCTAAGTGGTTTTCCAACCTCTACATGAACACCTCCAGTGATGGAAAATTCACTAACCCATTCCATTTTGGGACAGCTTATTCTTTAAGGCCTGCTATAATACATGTAGAAGTTAATAGAGGACCAATAATGTTACAATAACTTCTTTAAAATGTCTGTGAATTGGCTGAGCAGGAACTATACCTGAAGAACTGTAATGTCCTTTTTTTTGTTTGTTTGCTTGTTTTAAAGAGTAAGGGGAGGTTAAAGACATAGCAATGATTCCTAAACCTCAATGTGCAAAAGAATCACCAGGTGAGTGAGCTTATTCGAAATGAATATTCTCAGGCCCCATTTCTGCGATCCAAGTCTGGAATCTCCAAAGCACCTACAGCTGATTCTGGTACACATGGTCTCTCTGGACCACCTAATGAAGAAACTCTGGCCTAGGCTGGGAAATTTGGACTCCAATAAAACTAAGGAGTCCCTGAGAAATCTTTTACCTCTTCTGTTTCCTCAACCAGAAAATTATTTCCAACAGCTGAACTCTGGAGGCATAGTATGTAGATTAACTAGTGATTTTGCTCATTATTTTACATCCTAAAGCCCCAACTACTGATATAGGACATAATGATTTGGGTTTGAGTGAATCTTCTTCCCGGTGTCTGCTGATGGGCAAAATGTATTGGAGCATGGGCACCAATGCTCACAGAATCTTTTTCCTCTTCCAGGGAAGGGAAGGTCTTCTTCACTATTTGACATTCTGTTTATGCATTTAGTCTTAAATTGGCTGCACAATGGAATAGTTAGGACGGACACTGCAAAAAGGGTCCCTTTGGATTGTGAGAGCTCTTTATACACAGGCCTATCAGCCCATCACATGAGGCTCAGTCTTAGAAGAGCTCTGAGAAACGGCTGTGATTCTTGGACCCATCACAGCGTGTAATCGCTCTAGATGACGGCTGCCCAAAACCTTCCCCAAATAGAGCCTCTTTAAAGGAGAGGGGCTGCGGCCCTTCTGTTTGTTCGATATGCAGCATAATACATCACTGTCATTTTATTAACTGAAGCTGTAACTTTGGGTGAAGACTTCATGAATGGAGAACTCTCTAGAAGGAAGGTGTGGTAGGGATCCTTCATGGGAGGTCTTTCTATGAGGCATCCTTGCCACCAGCCCTCCTAGAGAATTTTCTAAAGCACACTGCATATCCAGTCATTAATCCTTTCACCACCTCTGGGCAGCCTTTGCGACCCAGTTTTCTCTCCCTAGTCCTGCCCACTCACCCTTTCTGCTGAGCCTTTTTTTTTTGCTGAGCCTATTTTGCTTTACAAATATACACTGCAGCCATATCCTTTCAAGAGAGACTTAGTCTTACATCATTTACTTTATTGTGGAGCATTTTGCCAGGAGCCGGAAGATCTTGAGGGTCTTGGGAGTTCACCTTTGGGCTGATGGCAATTGAGCTAAGCCTAAAAAGAGGCCCGCAGTTGGCTGGCTTCATCCCAAGGAAGAATCCAAAAAGGGAGGCTCAGATGTTTCATTTTTAGGAACAAAGAGCAACTTTCCAACGGAGTGCCTGCCTGGCCCTCTGACATCAGGATCCTATCCCGTCCTTCATCCCAACCATGACCAGTCTCTCTTCCTCCACCCTCTATATCAGGTCCCTTAGGACCTTGGGAGGGGCTTGTTACCAGGGACACAAACAGATAGTCCTTAGTGAGTTAAGTACTAAAGTGGGGACGGTCTTTTCCTTCCTCATCCGTGGGAATAACTGCTAGATTCTGAGAGCTTCCACCCTAAGCCCATTGAAGCCAGAAGGGTCCAAAGGGTTTTTCCCCAGTACCATTATTTACTTTCTTCATATTCAGAGATAATGAAAATATTTCTCAGGATGTCTCTGAATCCTCCTGAGAAAAGGAGCCTTGACATGGAAGGTCTTTAGCATCACTCAGATTTTCTTGACCGTTGATAAGCATCATATATACATGTAAATTTTCCTGGTGATTATACTGTTAATATATTCACCTCGTGTAAGATACACCACTCAAAATGGGTTTCCTAGAAAAGTCTCGTTTCAGTCAACTAGAGAGTGTCACTGTCGTGCAGATGGCCTTCTCCCATGGATTGCAGCACAATGTGCACAGGAAAGTACACTTAATGAAAGCAGCATTTTTTGTGTTCCATGTTCCTGAGATGTGTCCTCCGGAGAGTGTGTTTCAACTTACCTCACCTGCTGCTACATCAGGATTCAGGGGCCTCAGAGCCCCTCCAGTGTGAGGGAGGTGCCCACCCTCCTGTGAGAGAAGGGCTGCCCGCATGCAGCTCTGCAGCACCCCCTCCCCCGCCTGCCCCCAGCTCCTGGCTGAGTCCTCAGAACCCAAGGGTTCTTTGCCAACCTCGGAGTTCTCCAAGCCTTTGCTAATCGTTGGGCCTCTGCTTCTGCTGGGACTTAGAATTCCTTTAGTGAATTCACCAGGAGGTGAGCTTTGGAAAAAGACTGGAATATTCTTCCTGAAACCACACTCTTACCAAAGCAGCCACAGCCGGGACTGGACCTAACCACAACCCGGGGCTCCCATTCTTCCATTCCCATAGTCATGGACACTTGTGTCAGTGCTGACAGAGGCCAGGTGAATGTAAACCCTCTTGTCCTATATTACCACCTGGGAGAAAAGAGGGGGGAAACACACTGTTGACCTGAGGGGAAAGAGGTTGTTGAAGGGAGAACGTCCAGCTTGGTGGTCCAAAAGCACCACAGTAGCTCTCCAGCCTTGATTTTCTTGACCCAAACCCACCCATCTACCAGGACCAAGTCAGACCACAGCAGAGCTGGTTTCCACCTTGGCCACCAAGGCCACTTCTCTCCCTCATAATGGTACTAAGAGTAGGACCAGAATTCACACTGATATTGCTGTATTTCATAAACATTGGTAGGACAGTTTAAGGATCTGGTGTTATTTACCATTCATAAGGAGGTACTTACACGTATAAATACAACTGGGTGTTTATACTTGACTGGCAGAGCCCTCACTGTTATATTGTTAAGGCCAGATTAATCTGAGCAATAATAAATACTGACATGTGGGAATTATAAAGCAACTTGTTTTCAAAGAATCAAAAATACTTTTCAGATATGTTACCTTTTACTAGAACCTGGATTCAGGCAAATCACTTAAACCTGTGGTGTAAGACTATCAAAAAAAATACCTTTGGGGCGTCCCTGGTGGCGCAGTGGTTGGGAGTCCGCCTGCCAATACAGGGGACACAGGTTCTATCCCTGGTCCGGGAGGATCCCACATGCCGCGGAGCTGCTGAGCCTGTGCTCTGGAGCCCGAGAGCCGCCAACTGCTGAGCCCGCGTGCCTGGAGCCCATGCTCCGTGACAGGGGAAGCCACCGCAATGAGAAGCCCGAGCACCGCATCGAAGAATAGCCCCCGCTCGCCACAACTAGAGAAAGCCCGCACGCAGCAACAAAGACCCAACACAGCCAAAATTAAAAATAAATAAATAAATTTATTTAAAAAAAATACCTTTGATAAGGTATCTTACAAAACCTATTGCAATGTTTTAGACACTAGGATTTTACAGGAGGACCTTTTTCTTGTGGTTGGGGAAATGACATAGACACCTCTGAATGCAGGAGAGAGAGAGAGATGGAACGTTCTATGGATGGAAATAGTCTGAGTGGTGGCCTATCTGAATATTATCTGCTGTCATAAACAAACCCCCTACATTTCAGTGGAGAAACAGATGTTCATTTCTCACCTAACAGTCTGGTGTGGGTGTCCTTGGTCACCAGGGTAGCGCTTCTTCACATGGTGACACAGGAACCCAAGTTTGTTCCCTCTTGGGCCTCTGTCCTCAGCAAGTTCCCAGAGTCCTCTCTGTATCCCGTTGGCAAGTGGAGGGAGGGAGGTGATGGAGAAGGCACCCCCTTTCTTAAACAACTCTGGCCAAAGGGACACCATTCACTTCCAATTACATCCCACTGGCCAGAACCAGTTATTTGGCCCTAGCTAAACGCAAGGCATTCTGGAAACTGTGGTCTCTGCCGGGCTGCCCCCTTCCCAGTTGTGACTCTTCACTGTGGACACAGGAGCACAATGTTTGGGGGGCAGTAAGTTCTTTCTGCCACATGGACTTGGGTACTTATTTTAAAGTGATTTAGTACACAGGAGAATATGCAAGTTTGCAGAGGACACTTTATCACAACCGAAAATCAAACCCACATTATATAAATTCCAGAAGATCTGTTGGTTCTACAGCTGAGAAGTAGATAAGCAGCAGATGAAACTCAGTGTGGAGAAACGGAAAGCAGTGTATCTAGGGAAAATGATCCAAATTAGGTTGCACTAATGGTAGGATAATATCCCAAGGTATGGGATTCCGTTCAGAAAACACACATGAGAGTCCTTCTGTACCACTGTCTGAAGACATGGATACAGGGGCAGCTACTACGGCCAGAAAAACCCACCAAAATAACAGACATTATCTGGTGAACGATTACAAATATATAACAGAATAATCTTGTTCAGAATTTTGACAGTCCTCATCTAGAATCTTACATGCCATTCTGGCTACTATATCTCAAGAAATAGCTAACCAGAACTAAAGAAGCTCCAGGAAGGAACCAAGCAATCAACGGTGGTGGTCTGTAAGCTTTTTGGAGTCACAGAAGCCTTTGAGAACCTCAAAGAGAACAGCAAGCGTGTGCACACACAGCTTTGCATGCCATCTCGTGCCCATCTGTGACTGACTTGTGGTACTCAGACCAATGTTAAGAAACTTTGGTTTAAAAAATACTATGTGAGAATAAATGTTCAAGTTTGGATTCTTCTGTCTCAATACAGAAAGACTGAGAGAAGCTGTATGTAATCAGATTTTTTTTTTAAATTACCAAGTGTGTGATGAGTGCCAACACGGACATTTTCACCAAATCCTGATGTAGTAAGACAAATCAGGAGGACCACCCTGAAGTTTGAAAGAGGCAAATTCAAAAAGAAAAAAAAAAAAAAATAACATCACTGATTTACATGGCAGGTCTCATAAGCTTATGGAGTTTCATTAACTTTTTTTTTAAGCATCACTTTTTTTTAAATTTATTTATTTATTTTTGGCTGCATTGGGTCTTTGTTGCTGCGCGCAGGCTTTCTCTAGTTGTGGCAAGCGGGGGCTACTCTTCATTGCAGTGCACGGGCTTCTCGTTGCGGTGCCTTCTCTTGTTGCAGAGCATGGGCTCTAGGCGCATGGGCTTCAGTAGTTGCAGCATGCGGGCTCAGTAGTTGTGGCTCACGGGCTCTAGAGCGCAGGCTCAGTAGTTGTGGCACCACGGGCTTAGTTGCTCTGCGGCATGTGGGATCTTCCCGGACCAGAGATCAAACCCGTGTCCCCTGCATTGGCAGGCGGATTCTTACCCACTGTGCCACCAGGGAAGTCCCTAATTTCATTAACTTAAGATGTGGTAAGGCCAGAATTACAAATAGCTTTTAAAATGGCTTAAACCAATTTCATGGATGATGGGTCTACGGTGAGGGATGTTAGAGAAAACTCAACGGTTTGGTGCGTGGCCCTAACCATCTGAGGTTGACATCAACATTGACAGCCATCTTCCTTCACATGTCCCTCAACTTGTCCCTTGGTGCCACCAAAAGAGATTCAGTGCTGAGCTGAATGGATGGATGGGAGGCCTGACCCAGAGTGGAATTTTTTGGTTAGAATTAATCACCTGCACCAACTGGAAAGTTGTGGTACTGATGTCTTATTGCTTGTCTGTTTGTTTCTTTGGGAGGCAAAGAGATATAAATTGGTTTATGTAAGTGACCAAATTTGTATGCTAATGAAATGGGCAATCATGGTGATGTGTACACTAGTTATGTGTACCCAAGACATTTTTGTGAGGGAGGGAGGACCGTGTATCATTACGTCCAGTGTTTCATATGTATATAAGTAAGTCCCCTACATACAAACGAGTTCCGTTCCAAGAGCACGTTCGTAAGTCCAGTTTGTTCGTAAGTCCAACAAAGGTAGCCTAGGTACCACCCAACTAACACAATCGGCTACATAGTACTGTACTGTAATAGGTTTATAATACTTTTCGCACAAATAATACATTAAAAAAACACAAAAAATAAATAAAACATTTTTAATCGTATGGTACAGTACCTTGAAAAGTACAGTAGTACAGTTCCACAGCTGGCATACAGGGGCTGGCATCGAGTGAACAGGCAAGAAGAGTTACTGACTGGAGGAGGGAGAGGAGGTGGGAGACGGTAGAGCTGAAGGATTGTCAGCAACAGGAGATGCAAGGCAACTGCAGTTTCCCTCACGACTGACGTTGATGGAATGCACGTTCGCACCTTTGAAAGTTCGCAACTTGAAGGTTCGTACGTAGGGGACTTACTGTACTGAAGTACAGAAAGTAAGTAACTAGCTCAGCCTCACGCATAAAATCTTGTGAAGCTCACCAGCTCCACTGGTGATAGAGCCAGGGTCCAGGGAGACAGTGTACCAGCAAACCTTGGTTGTTTCCTCCATTCTGCTCCTCCTCTGCTGGGTGCCCTGCAACCAGAACCTTCACCTCACCTTATCTCCATGTACCTCCTTGTCAAATAGAGTGAATGATTTCTGAAATCAAGCCAGAGGAAATGGTGTGCAGAAAAATCAAAGGGACTGAGAAGTTGCCCCTTCTATTGTTTTCCCCTGAGAAAACAGCTAAGGTCTGCCCTAAGGTGCCAGGCTTTATTTTGTAATGGTTTATTGTTGTTCATTGGAGGAACCCCAAGTTATTAGAAGTTCCCCTCACTGCCGCTATTTTGGCACCTACAGCTTAAAAAAAAAAAAAAAATCACGCATGAAGCAAGGTCACTGCTGAGTGCCTTACAAAGCAACCAGTGATGATCCCTTTTGGTAGGGGAATAGGGAAGAAGATGAACGAAGAGGAAATACACGGCACTCTGCCCGATGTTCAGCCCATAGTAGGTTCTCAATAAACAGTTCATCCTTCATTAATTGAAAAGATTGTAGACGTCAAAGCATTTTCCAAATTAAAAAGCTACGATATGATTTCCAGTTTTTAAACCTCTCACTCCCTTTGCCATTTACTGCATACTCCAAAAAATACCTTGAAGCGAAGGAGGCCACCCTTAAAATATTTTAGAGGGTGAAAATATAATTATTACATTGAAATACTTTAGCCTACGTGGCATTTCTTTAACTTTGCACTTTCAAGCCCAGTAAAGGCAGACTCAGGGTAACCGGATGCCATTTTATAAAATGTTACAACTCCAATTACAGTTCCTTTCCTTCTTTATTTTAAAGACTAACAACATTAAGATAGTGGGGCATTGCTGTGACCTGCTTGAGATGGCGCCATCCCACAAGAGAACACAGTCTGTGTTCACAGCACTTTCTAATCACATGAGATACGGCTGTTCCTTCCCTGCCTTTCCAGTAGAATGCCCAGTCACAACAGCAAACGCATCCTCCGTCAAGCTTGCAGCTTTTCAGATTCACACAATGCTCTCGCCTGCATGAGCTTGTTCTAGCTCCACGACAACCTCAGTAGGTCATCAGGGCGCTCTTTTTTAGCTCCACGTTCTGGGAAAGAGAAATTGAGACGTGGGAACCTGCTGTGTAGCACACGGAACCCTACTCAGGGCCCTGTGGTGACCTAAATGGGAAGGAAATCCAAAAAAGAGGGGCTATATGTATACATATAGCTGATTCACTCTGCTGTACAGCAGAAACTAACACAACATTGTAGAACAACTATACTCCAATAAAAATTAATTTAAAAAAAAAGAAAAGAAATTGAGACTTGGGGAGGTGAGGCCACGTCCTAGGAATGAAGTCCTTGAAAGAATGAATGTGAACTTGTGCTTGGATCCACTGGCCATCCTGGAAGGGGTAGTGGCCTGTTCTATCCACCGACACGCAATCACACACACTCACCCTTGTCCGTACTCAAGCAAGTGGCTCTGCCAGGCATGTGACACGAGTAAGTTGGGACCTTTCCAGCCGGGCATTAGTGAGCAGGACGTAGGGTTGCTGATGAGGGAGTCCGGCAAAATGATGTTTAAAAGTAAGTGGTTTCCGACCAAGATGGAAGGGGTTTGCTTGTCGGCAGGATGGCTTGTCAGCAGGACTACAGATCCAGGTATGCAACGTCTTTTTGGTGCTACCATTTCTGTCCTGCGTTATTAAAAAATAACGTATTGATTACTGCCGCTTCAGTTTACTTAGGGAAGCTCTTTATTTTTTGGAAAGTGGCAAAGGTAGGAAATTACTTCCTTCACTTTGGCATGGTTTCTCACCCTCTTTTGGAAATCTCAGAGCCCACCCTCTCCCCCCTCACCCGTTTCTTTGTAGGTTTAGAAAAGGAGTGTATCAGTTCAGTATCATTTTAGCAACAGAAGTGCTGCCACTTTGGCTATTTGTAGCCTGTCAGGTGCACTCTGCCTGCCATGAACTTGGTATATTCAAGTGTTTAATTCAGCAGCCTCTCTCATTTGAAAGGGAGCCTGTTCCAGCCCTCTGACCACCATAGCTCCACTTTTACAGCTGCTCGTAAATTTCTGAACATGCAGCGATATCTTTAGCGGTGACTCCGGATATTTCCTGTGGAGCTGCAAGATGCGATCCTGCGAAAGCACACTGAGGCTAAATATACCCTCTCAGTCCAGCACTCAGCCAAATAAACGGGCAGCATCAACATGAGTTTTTTAAATCCAGTACTGAATAGGTTTTTTCAGTTAGATTAATTAAGTAATTTTGGTGACTTGGGCAGTCCAAGTTATTCCACCTACCCGAGCTTTGAACACCAGGCTTCATTTTCTCTCCTGATTCAACATCCGACCAGAAGCTCAGATACAGGGACCTATACCAGGTATGTTTTAATTCCATGTGCCTCTTAGCCCCATACTTGTACCTGGTTAAACAGACAGCCACACAGCCACCGACTCAGGGCGGCGCCGTACATGATCTCACAGAATCCAGACTCTTCTACAACCTTGCCTAGGGCCTTAGCCATTGAGGGGAGGAGAGAGATCCAGGATTTTCTTTAAGGAACGTATCCTTTTGAGACTTGAGAAAGGAGAAGGATGTTAAATTCTTTCCCGGGCTCATAGGAGACCTGTGAAAGGAAAACTTTCCCCTCTGGAGTTTTCTTGTCCACAGGGGATGCACTGACCTTTTTACCAGACCCTAAACAGTTAAATTGTTGTTCCTGGATAAGGCCTTGGATTCTCAGAGAAAGTTATGTTTCCCGTGAATCTTCAGAAGCAGTAGTGTACACCAAACACCCTTGCTCAGTTTCCCTATAACTAAGATCAGCCAATCCCGGGCCATCCACAGACCAGGAAGAGAAGCTACATCCAGAGAAGCCAGAGGAACGTGAGGAAGCCTGGATTTTGGCCTTGGACCACCAAATAAGCAACCCCCCCCCAACTCCTGCCCTCCTTATGGAGGCTATGGGGTCGCGCCTGCCCTCAGCCCACCAGATCAGACTCTCTTCAGACGTTTGTTAGAGTCAGTGGGGTCTACAGAGCCTGTCTATTCCCACAGTGTTCCGCCTGCCTCTGACCCAGAGGCCACTTTGGGGGCACACATTTTAGCCATCAGTCTGGCAGTGGAGCCTTGTCTGACGCGTGCACCTTCTCTCCAAGAAATGCAAAGATAGGCCTGAGGATCCCATGGAGGAAACCAATCTCTCAACTGTCTCCTTCACGTGTCATTTTCTGGCTTATGATGCTGAATATTTCCGTAACTCTCTGTACTTTGAAGATTTCTTTTTGGGCTCTTATCGTTTGGCAAACACCATTACTCATCAAAATGTATTCAGCAAGGGTGGCCACAAAAGCAAAGGTACTAAGCAGTGGGCTTGCAAAGCCAACCGGACAGGAGAACAAGAAACACTAACGAGTAACAGTAATAATAATAACAACAAGTCTCCCTTATTAGTACTTACTAGGGCCAGGTGCTGCTCAAAACAAGAAATACATAGTAATGTAGAGAAGCCTCACAACAATCCTGTGAGGTTGCATCCTTTCTTCTCCCAATCGTTCGGTGAAAACATATTTATTGGGCACCTACTATGTGCCAGGTACTGGGCTAGGCACTGGGAATATAACGGTGAAGGAGATAAGGTTTTTGCCCGCAGGGAGCAGAGCAGACCTAAGGGAGTGAAACAAACAATTGCACAATAATTCCTAGAGGGCAGGGACCAGCTGGGACTCTGCAGCTTGAGGAAGAGTCCTGTGTGTGGTGCAAGTTTGTGCATGTGGCTTGGGAGCCCTTAGAAACCCACGGGGGGGGGGGACTTCCCTGGTGGCGCAGTGGTTAAGAATCCACCTGCCAATGCAGGGGACACGGGTTTGATCCCTGGTCTGGGAAGATCCCACATGCCGCGGATCTTACCTCCATCCCTTTGCTCCTTTTGTTCCCGCTGCCTCTGTTACTTTCCTTGACCAATCTCTGCACCGCTTCCAGAGTCTACTGCCCCAGAAAACCCTCCTTGACCCTTCTTGCCCCAGTCCGGCTGGGTTAGTTGAACTGCCTTTGTGCCTCCGGGGCCCCTCGTGCTGCTGATCTGTATCACTGCACTTGGCCTCACCCCTTCCCGGGCATCTGTTGCGGGGTCTGTTTTCTCACCAGCCTGCGTGCTCCCTGGGCGCGTGCTGGCTCCATTCTTTGTTGCCTTTGTCAAGTAGCACAGGTCCTGACCTGCAGACGGCTACCAATGAACACTTGTGGGGTGAATATGCATCTGGACATGAGAGCGTCCCTTCTCTGCCCTAGTGGAAAAGGTTGGGAATCAGGAGACTCTCCATTTACCTGGTAGTAATTAAGGGGACAAAAGGGAGCCGGGTTGGGGGAGCAGTAGAGGCAGTTACTGCTGGAGGAGAGCAGGGGAAGAAGGGGAGCAGTTGTGAAACCCTCTCCATCTCCCTTAAGGGATGCCCAGCCACACTGTCTCTGAACAGTTGCAGTGACCGAGAACTTGCCGCCTCACCAAGCAATCTGTTCCTCTGTCACATCTGTTGAAAAGTTCTCCCTTTTGTTAAGCAAACTCTGCTGAAGATTTTCAGAGCTTTGTCTTCTAGAACAGCAGAGTAACTTGACTCTCCTATATAACAACACTTCAAGGGCTTCCCTGGTGGCGCAGTGGTTGAGAATCTGCCTGCTAATGCAAGGAACACGGGTTCGAGCCCTGGTCTGGGAAGATCCCACATGCCGCGGAGCAACTGGGCCCGTGAGCCACAAATACTGAGCCTGCGCGTCTGGAGCCCGTGCTCCGCAACAAGAGAGGCCGCGATAGTGAGAGGCCCGCGCACCGCGATGAAGAGTGGCCCCCGCTTGCCGCAACTAGAGAAAGCCCTCGCACAGAAACGAAGACCCAACACGGCCAAAAATAAATAAATAAATAAATAGATAGATAAATAGAAATACACTAATAAAATAAAAGAACACTTCAAGTATCAGAAGAGCGTTATTGTGACCCACGTCAGATTCGTTTTTCCTTACGAAATCATTCTAGTGCCTTCAGCTGTTTCTCCCTATCATGTCACACAACTGGACACCCTACAGCCTCCTGATGTCTCTCTTAAGACATGGTGTCCTGAGCTGAACAGTATGATCCAGAGGGCTTCTGATCGGTATGGGCTATGGTGGTATGACTTCGACTTCCCTTGTTTTACAGCCTCGTCACTTTGTCAGTTCTCACTACTCTTGTGGGCAGTGAAACTCCTTCGTGTTCTGCATACGACAGACTCCGCAGACCACGTTTAATAATTGTGCTAATAGCAGCTACCGGTTATTGAGCACATCCTGTGCCCATGAGCCAGGCACCTTGTGGATCATTGTACCATCACTGCTTTCCTTAATTCTCCCATCTACACTGAGGCTGAGTGAGGTTAAGTCATTTATCCACAGTCCTGGGATGTGAACTCAGCAGACTGTCCAAAGCTCACATTCTATTTAACCCACTGCCCTACCTCCAATCCTGAATATGTGCAGCCTGATTTTCTTCACCTAATTGCCACAGTTAGCTCTGTTAAGTTTGATCTGAGTTTCTACTCAAGTTTCCAGCATCTCAGAAACTCCACAGGTAGAGTTTTGAGCTCATTTGCTCAAGTTTGTATCATCATACCTGTGTTCCAGATCAACGACAATGCCTTATAGCTCGCCATTAGAGAACTCCTTCTGGGTTGACACCATCTGGGCACCAGTAGGGCCCAGAATTTCCATCAGCTTCCAAGCAACCTTCCTTTGAATTCTCTGCCCCTTTTCCTGTTTTGTCCAAAAGTCATCATGAGAGACACCGTTAAATATCACATTGGTTTGAGGTACGTTATATACGTAGCATGCCTCCACTCTAACAGATTAACAACAGCAAGAAATAATGCAGAAGGTGGATTCTTTGTTTAATTTATTTTCACAAATTAAGTGTTTAATCTTTTGTCCAAAAATTTTGCCAGAAATCTATAGCATGTTCACCTTTACTCCCCGTGCGAAAGTGAGCTATTGCCTTGACTCTAGGCTTCATTATTTATTCTAGTCTCACGTTATACGTTCATTCATTTCAACATCAGCAGTGTTTCTACCACCACAGGAGCAAAAAAAAAAAAAAGTTTTATCTTTCATCATTTTTCTTTTCCCCAAGTATTAAAATAATGCATACTTCTTATGAAAATATGGGAAGTACAAATATAGGTAAAGAAAACACAAAATAAAATGGTCCAGTAATCCTAGAGATAGCCTCTGACATCTCCTAATTCTTTTTATAATCTAGAAGGCAATTTGCCTACGTGCTAATGTAATTTATGGCAAGACCTAGGCTTGATTTCCCACACCTAGAACAGGAGCTACAGCCTAAGAGCAGCTAGAAAATTAGGGAGGGACTTCCCTGGTGGTCCAGTGGTAAAGAATCCGCCTAACAATGGAGGGGACTCGGGTTTGATCCCTGGTCAGAGAACTAAGATCCCACATGCCTCAGGGCAACTAAGCCCAGGCACCACAACAACTAAGCCCACGCGCCACAACTACTGAGCTCGAGCGCCTCAACTAGAGCCCATGTGCTGCAAACTACAGAGCCCACGTGCTCTGGATCCCATGCACCACAACTAGAGTGGAGAGAAGCCCGCGTGCCGCAACAAAAGATCCCGCATGCCTCAATGAAGATCCCGCGTACCACAACTAAGACGCGACGTAGCCAAAAATAAATAAAATAAATAAGTAAATAATAAGTCTTAAAAAAAAAAAAAAAAAGGAGAATTAAGCAGAAATGCTGCTGGTTCAAGGTGAGGAAGAAGACTGGGCCCCCGGGAAGAGTGGGATGTATGGTGGGACCCCCAGGGCGTCTCCCTGTTCAGCCAAGTGTGTTCTGTTTCTGCTGATGTTCAAGGCAGCACATGGTAGTCCCCAAACCTCTTGATATTGTTTCCCCAGAGGAATTACTTGGCTGCTCTCCAGCTGTGGTTTTCCTCTTTCTGTCATAACTGCAGTGCCCCCTACTATCCAGCTTGAGAGTTCTATCTGGACACATTTCTCTCTTCCCCTCAAACGTCAGTTTGAACATCAGAGTTTAGAAGAGGAATCATATGGGCGAGAAGGTTCCCTCTGGGTGACTGTGATATGTTGGACATCTGTCTCCAAATACATTAGGTTCAGTTTAGAACCAATCTCTCAATCAATCACCGTGATTTTTCACAGATGGATGGATGGACAAACATCTAACAAAATGTCTTATAGCTTCTCATCAAGAGAAGTTCAGGTGCTGCGCTGCCTAGAGGTCCCTTCCAGCTCAGTGATTCTTTGAATGTGTGATTGATATTTTGGAAACAGGGATATCAGTTGGTATATTTGTCAGTGGCTGTCAATCTTCATGAAAATTCAGTATGGTCTAGGGAAAGCCTCGAGGAAATATGAGTTGTCTAGAGGAACTTGGGGAAGAGACAAGCTAGTCATCAGATGGCATAGGTAAGAATGTGGAAAAGCCTGTCCTGGGAAAGTTGCTGATGGAAAATAAAGGAGGAACACAAGAAAGGGCCAGAAGAAGTGTTTGATAACACCCCAGCCTAATCCTGCAATCATACATGGCAGGAGAGGATAAAGGAGAATTGAAGTAACCATTATGTCAAGAGCTTAACCTCAAAAGGCAACAGCAGGTCATACAAGTAGAGGTTTCAGACACAGATCAAATTATGTGTCTGGCAGCAAATGAACAGTTGGGAACACGTCAGTCTTTCTGGCCACTTCTGCACACGCAGATAGATAACCATCAGCTGTAGTAGCCACGTCTTAAAATATTGTCAAAAAAACCCTTAGAAGATGTATTTAGGTCCTACAGTGCCTCCTCAGTTCTTTTCTTTTATACAGTAATGTGTACACAGGCATCTGCCAGGTAGGAAAACACCTTCTCTGCCGTAGATGCTGAGAACTATAGTTTAGATAGGACAGACGGCTCTCTCCCAAGACGAAAGAAAAAGGTTATTATCCTGAGTTGACCTGAGGAGGGGTCGAGAGGGAATTTAGAAGGTTATGTGAAGGAGCTAATCACAGACCTATTTTCTGTCATGCATTCATTCACTCACTCATTGAGTCCCTACAGCGTGATGGGCGCTGCAAGAGGCAGGTGAGTACACAGATGAAGGCTGGCAAGGGACTCAGAGCCTAACAGGGGAGACGGAAGGTAAGTAAGTGTGTGATCCTAATCCAGGCAATGAGGAGGCCAACGGAGGAAAAGCAGAGGGTGCTTTGGAGGAGTTAGCCAGGTGAAGAAGGAAAGGAGGGGGGTTGGCGCAGAGGAAACAGATAGGGGAGCGCAAGACACGTTCAGCCAAATAAAAGTAATTTGGTAAGGCCAGAGTTAGCATTGCGGGGTAGGATGGGGGCAGTCAACAGATGGGGCTGGAGAGCTAGGTCGCGAAGCACACCCTGCTGAAGAATATGATTTTTACTCTGCATGCAGTTAAGGGCCGGGGGCGGGATGAAGAGTAGGACAAGCGTCATCAGAGAGATTAGCCTCGTGGCTGGGTGGCTGGAGGGTATGCTGGAGGGCAACAAGAGAGAAAAATGGAAAACCAATGAGGAGACTAACAGAGTGACCCAAGGGAAGTGTGATGACCTGGACCAATGAAGTAGCAGGTGGGATGATATAAAGGAGATAGAAGCTACCAGATTCTTTAATGGAGTAGACCTGGAGAATGAGAGGGGAAAGGAAGAGTCTAGGATGACCCCATGGCCCAGACATCAGGCTAGCAAGATGGCAGCACCATCCTCAGGGGCATGAGTCTAAGGCTAGAGTGCAAGGGGCAGGGGGACATAGGGGAGCTGATTTCATTCTGGTCCCACTGTGAGTAGCTCTTTGCCGTGAGAATTTGCTTCCAAGCTGCTGATGGTAGAGCCGTACTGGCAGGAGACTTAGTCACACATTCGTATCAGGTCCTGCAAAGCTAGAAAGCCTGCCCCTGAAAAAAAAAACCTTGGGGAGAAGGGCAGGGGATTTGGGCTTTGCAAAAACCTGGATGTTTCCTGAGGGAATTGTTTGGTTCTCAGTTACCTGGTTCTCAAAATTACTTTGGTTCTCAAGAATATTGTGTGCCGATATTCCTAGTCACAACTGTTTCACGGGTGCCAAGCTGTCAGACACTGACGGAGTCCAGACGAAAAGTTGCCGGTGGGGACGGGGTGTACAGTGAGCAAAGAGCTGGTCCATGCGGGCAGGAACCTAACCCGGCTTAGCGCAGCCTAACCTCTTAGACGCATCCAAGTCATCTCCAGGAATATTTTATTACCAGTAGCTTGAATTTGCACCCCACTTTCTCCAAGGCAGCTTCCCTCTGAGGTCAAATTTAGGTGGTACGTCTGGGTCTATCTGAGGTCTAGGCTTGGAGTGCTTTACTCCCAGGTATAGTTTGTGGGCTACTCTACGAGAATGCTGAGGGATGACTTTTTAAGGCCATCTTTCTCTCTTCAGCCAAATGTGATCCTCTTACATAGACCCACATACTTCTGGCTTTAGTTTGTATTGAGGGGCATAATAAAAATCTTCTCAAAATTAGAGATCCATTTCACTCAACACCATGGTAGACTTTAAAGTGAATAACCCTTTATCAACACACATCATATTTTTCAAAATCATCAGCTTCTTCACCGTGGGGGAGTGTTACTTTTAAAACATACTAAAACAGCTAATAAATTGGGATTAGAAAGTTCAAAGAACATTCTTCCGCAGACAACCCACATGCTTCGATAGTCGACAGAAAGCTGCTTTTTTTTCCTTCTTCTATGTCAGCTTTTCTAATGAATTATGTAGATGAACAAATAACTTTCACGTTAACTTTCCATTTCCCATTCTCACACTTATGTCTATTCTCAGACCACCAAGAGTGTCCCCACATAAGTTCTAAAGAAAGAGAAATTTAATTTCAAACTTGCAAAAACTGTTCTCAACCAGCTTTGGACCCCACAACGTCCATTAAATACATTGAATTGGAAATGACAGAGTTAAGAGTTTTTAGGTTTGTTTTTTTTTTCTATTTCAATGATTGTCATATCCTGATGCACTGCCTAAACTTCCGACAACCAGAAATTTCGGTAGAACTTCCTAGCCTCTAATAGTTTCATCAGAAGTACCCAGTGTCTCTTTCTTATGTGCATCGATGTTTATCTAATACTGACAGACGAAACCTTATTCTCTCTCTTTCTTTTTTTCATTATTGTAGTGAACCACGTATGGTGAACCAAAAAAGTTATTTGAAACCCTGAATCAAATCAATTGCAATTGTAACAGAGCAGTAGATTCTAACTTGATGGGTTGCCCTCATTATTGGCATAGTTATCTTTGATCCAAGATGCTAAAGTAGTGTGATGTCCAAGCCAGATAACAAAAGCAGCCTTTCTCCAGTGTCATTCCAGGCACTTTTCATTCTCAGAGCCTACAGGTGTTATCCTGGCTTAGGGCTGTTGAAATATGGAACAGCAAACCGGCTGTCATTCATAAGAATTGGTGCTGGCCAGCTGGCCGAGCCAACTCTAGGAATAAAGACGTGCCTTTTCACTCTGATACACGGGGGCCTTGGCTCCGAGCAGACAGCTGAAGAATCTCAGGTGACAGCCCCCCAGGAATAGTGTTTGTGGCCCCCAGGCACCTACCACCCTGAAGAGGCCAGGCAGAAGGCATCTGCTGTCGGCATGCTGATTAAGGAAAGCAAAGCCTGACCAGGCCTACTCCCCAGGCTTTGGGTAGAGGAAAAGAAACTGAGGGAAAAGCTGAGATGACAACATGCTATAAATTAATCTCATTCGCAGCATCTTCCATTGTATTCCTTAGGAAGGAAACACGTAGAATCATAATTGCACTGGAGCAATTGGTCATTTAAAAAAATTGAATGTAACATGTAATACAGAGACCCTTTGCGTATTCCCGATGCGAGTGTAAATAGGTTAAATCTTTCCAGAAAGCCATTTGGGAATATGTTCCAAAACAGGAGCCTTAAAAATATTCACGCTCTTTGACACAGAACTTGTACTTCTAGGAAGCTATCCCAAGGAAATAATCAGAGATATGCACAAATGTTTACGGACAAGAGTGTTCATTTCAGCATGAATTAAAATGGTGAAAAATTGAAAATGATTTAAATGTCCAACAGTAGACAGTTGGTTAAATAAATGATAACACAGCCACACAATGAAATAATATGATCCTTATTTTATTTGACTGAATACTTTGGAAGGAAAATTACCAAGTGATTACCATTTTTTGATAAAGATTACCAATGCTTTTGCTTTCTTGTTTTATATTTTTCTGGGTTGTCCAGTTTTTCTATGGTGAATAAATTTATAATCAAAAAGAAAAACAGTTTTAAGGAAATGAATGTTATATTAATATAAGAGGATGTTTACATTTCTAAATTTAAAAAAAAAACACCCAAAATTCATCAACCTAACACGACATATTTATATTTTTCACATTATACACTTGTTTAAGTTTTAACACAGTAGCAGTCATTGGGCATATGCTATTTTATAGTCTGCTTTTCAACTAACATTATAGTTGAACATATTATACATAGTCTATACATCCATATTTATAACTCTGTAACAGTATCAAATATTAATGTACAGTCACACAGCAGGTATATTGTTTGCCTTGGGTGACGAGGATTTTCAGTCCCACCTCCTGCCCACACCCCAGTCCAAGGACAGAATTATTCATTCCCTCGTCTGTGTTTTGCTCATTACATAATTCTTTGTTTCCATATTCATCTCCCTTCTGATGTAGGAGTTACTTGGGGGTGGGCCAGTGCCTGTGTGTCCCTGTAGCCACAATGCCTAGCGCTGGGTCTGGTACATGTATCACACCTGCTCACTAAAGCTGGACACGTGAAACGAAGGAGAGACGGACGATGGACGGACAGAAGTGAACAGGGCTAGGATTTGATGGTTTAGTATCTGTTCGGCTTGAGGAGCCATGCAAACATACTAATTCTGACCTCAGCCTCAGGGAAGTACGTAGGTCAGTAGCATAAAAGGCCTGCAATTGCCCCAATACAGATTTTTCCCCTTTAGTCATTTTGTAAAATCGGCATTTATTTTCACAGTAAGTTTTAGACCCTGGGTTATAAAGGCCTGTTTATAGCAGTTCTCTTACCAGCTTCTGAAACTCATCTTTAACTTTTTGATCGGGACTTCTCCCATTTTGCCTTTGTCACATTCCTTTCCAAATTTGTATCAATACCCGTAATAGCAGTGAAAATGATCATAGCAAAAATAAACAGAGAAGAACAAAGAAAGGAAGGCTGTTTAATGGGTACAGAGATTCTCCTTGGGATGATGAAAAAATTCTGGAAATAGATAGTGTGATGGTTACAAGTGTTGTGACTGTACTTAAAGCCACTGCGTTGTACATTTTTAAATGATTGAAATGATAAACGAAGGAGTGTTACCACAATTAACAAATGAAGGGAGGAAGAGGGAAGGAAGGAAGGAAAATAGAAATTGAGTCGTGTGGCACCCACTCCGTCTATAAATCTGTTTTTTACTAGTTGAGCCCTTTCCTGAATAAGATTCAAGACCGCAGTAAGTCTTTTTTGAAGACAGGAATAATAAATTCCTCAGGTTTGTCTTGTACCCTATTATCTTGACCTAGCAGATAGGTCCAAAAAAAAAAATCACTCCAGCCTGCAAAAACTTTGCTGTTCCATTTTCTTTCTTCCTTTTAGCTCGTCCCGCTGTCACCACAAGGAAGCCACTGATGACCATAGCATTAGCAGGATGAAGAACTATGGTTATAAGTGTAGGGGCTCATTTTTTTCTTTTAAAATTATTACCTTCCCCTAGCGTTTTCCTTCTAGAATCGAACTAAAATGATTTCGGTGCTAGCCCTGGGTTTATTTGAGTGGCCGTGCTACCTTTTATCTATACACATGCTCTCTTGGAAGAAATATGTGCAATGCATTGTGGTAAAGATTTTTTTTTTTTAACTATCATTTAGAAAAATACAGAAGGTGTTTGTTCCCAGCCTTGCTCTGAATGAAAGCGTGAGAGGGAAACACCGGCCGCCGAAGCTCCGGTGACCCGCGGCCACTTTCCCCCCTCGTTCCCACAGACCAGGATGGGGGTGGGTGTCGTCATTCACCCCTTTTCAGAGATGGGGCCATGAGCACAGAGAGAGCATGGCCAAGTCCAGGGTGGACGCCACTTGTGGGTGGAGGAGTGACCACCTCTCTGGTCCTACTGGTTGTACAGGAGCCTAGGCCCAAGCCTGGGCCCCCGTAACCAATGGGCCTAAATACCGTCTCCCCTTGAGCCTGAGATACACATTTTTACATCTCTGAAATCAGGATGCACCTTACACTTGACGACCTGCCATAGTTTCATACGTACCTTTTTTTCTTTCTTTCTAGCAGTACATAACGTGTGCCTTAAAGTTTATGAGTCTTAGAGTTGATGAAATACGACATATTAGGGAGAACCTAAAGATGGGCATCTGCACCATTTTGTAGACATCGCTGCAATCCCTACCTGCAAGGAAAGTTAGAATTTGAATCTCTGAGTCATGGGCAAGGGAGAAGACGAGTCTGTGTTTTGGAGTCAGGCTAGTTATTGTGAGCCTCAGATTTCTACTGCTGGACCCAGAGCACAGTAGTAATAAATGCAGTACAGGCCTCCTTTCTCGTGCGGGCTCCGTGGAAGTCTCTGCTTGAATGTGTACCTTTCTTTAACAAAGGGGCTATAACCTTGCATGTAGACACTACACAAAGTAAGAATGGATCCTTTGTGGATTAGAGGTCACAGATGTCATTGTAACTCTGTGACTTGCTGGGGGCAAAACGGCTAACTGGGCTGGGTTTATTTCAGTGTCCTTTCCTTCCCTCCTGCCAGGCACAAGGTCCTGTCCCCTGGCTCCCCGGGGTTCATTGAACCTACAGTCCTGTGTGTCACCCTTAGAACCTAACTCTCTAGAGTTAGGGGCTGTGTGGGTTATATATACATCGCTCTCAGTAATATGTTAAGTATCATAGCAATCGTCTAGAAAAGCTAAACACATAGGTGAAAATGTTACACTGACATTGAGACCTGGGAGAGAGATTTTTAAGAGGCATTTTGTTATCTGGCAAATCATAGCTACAGGTAACTACCCACCCTACCTCCACTTAAGGCTCGTCCTTTGCCTACACTGCATGCCAGATCCAGACTTAGAGCCTGAAACTTGGGCTGATTTTCAGGTCTGAAAGTCTTAACATGGCAAAAAGAATGACTGGATCACAGGAGACAACTTGCTAGCCGTCCCAACCAGGAGGCGACACTTCTGTTCCTACTGCCCACAAAAGGATAACCATTTTCAACGAAGGCTGAAATCAGAAATGTGAAAGCAAAACGAAAACCCTTCTTCCCAAACCTCCTCTCACCTCCGTTAAAAAAAAAAAAAAATGATAGGGGGTAGTGGTGGTAGTGATGAGATTGGCTGATGGGAAATGCTAGGATGTAAATGTATCACTGACTTTTGAAATTCAAACTACAGCAGGGCTTCCATGGTGGCGCAGTGGTTAAGAATCCATCTGCCGGGCTTCCCTGGTGGCGCAGTGGTTGAGAGTCTGCCTGCCAGTGCAGGGGACACGGGTTTGAGCCCTGGTCTGGGAAGATCCCACATGCCGCGGAGCAACTGGGCCCGTGAGCCACAACTACTGAGCCTGCGCGTCTGGAGCCTGTGCTCCGCAACAAGAGAGGCCACGACAGTGAGAGGCCCGCGCACCGCGATGAAGAGTGGCCCCCGCTTGCCGCAACTAGAGAAAGCCCTCGCACAGAAAACGAAGACCCAACACAGCCATAAATAAATAAATAAATAAATAAATATTGAGGAAAAAAAAATCCTCCTGCCAATGCAGGGGACATGGGTTCAAGCCCTGGTCCGGGAAGATGCCCACATGCCACGGAGCAACTAAGCCCATGCGCCACAACTACTGAGCCTGCACTCTAGAGCCCGTGAGCCACAAGTACTGAGCCTGCGCTCTAGAGCCTGCGAGCCACAACTACTGAGCCCACATGCCACAACTACTGAAGCCCATGCACCTAGAGCCCGTGCTCCGCAACTAGAGAAGCCACCGCAATGAGAAGGCTGCGCACCGCGACGAAGAGTAGCCCCTGCTCGCTGCAACTAGAGAAAGACCGCGCGCAGCAACGAAGACCCAACGCAGCCAAAAATAAATAAATAAAATAAATAAACTTAAAAAAAATAGTTTATTCATTCAGTGCACTCTTAAAAAAAAAAAAACTACAGTAGTCTGAGACCATTTTTAGGTGAAAAAGAAAAAGAAGCGAATTGAGCCTAAAGAGAGCCTAACTGCCTCTTTAAATGTCTGTTTTTCTCAGCTGCACCAGGGTAGGCTCTGCACTGAGGTCAGACAGAGTGAACAATGGAGGAGGGGGAACCCAGTGTGTCAGATTTCACCACGTGACGAAACATGGTTTAGACACAGCCCCATCGGTAACTCAAAGAGGATATAAGGCTTAATATCTCTGAGGAACAAAGGGAAAGAAAGCCCAAAACTGCACCAAAGACCATTTCTACAGGCAGCCTGGTTTGCATTTAGTGCAGAGGCAGCAAATGCTGGATGGTCTGCAGAAGGAGAACTAGTGACCCTCCAGCAGGACGGCCTCTCCTTCCCTCGGAATCCATTGATTTTATTGGAGGTGGAGAGTAAACCACAGGAGAGGGCCCGCCCGGGTTAAGTTTCTCAAGCTTCTAATGCCACCTAGGAAGGGGCTGGGGAATTGTTACCTTCCTTTCTCTTTCTCGTATCGGGGGGGGGGGGGGGGGGGGGGGTGGGGGGTGCACCCAGGCAATCTTAACCCTCTCTTCCTTCCCACTTAGCACTGAAATATCACGTGGGCCATGAGCTACCTTACCTCGGAGGACTGGAATTCCTGCAGATGAATTCCAAAGCATGCTTCCATCCAGAGTTCCTTGTGTTTTTTTTCACGGCTGTGGTTGGCATCCTATTGGCACTTCAGGGTAAAATCAGATTCACTGTCACTCTAGTGACATGAATAATCCATCCATATTAATGAAATGATAGCTGTTCCTTGCCATGTCTTTTCCTATTCTTAAACTGATTTCAAATAACATGAGTCTCACTTTTTGGGGGGTGGGGGGTGGATTCTCTTATTCAACTCCACTCTGGTGGGGGGAATGGGACAAAGAGGTAATGGAATGCTGGTGATGCAAAATAACTGTAAAATAATTACCGAGTTGCTCAAAACTCTGTATTATTCATCCGTGTAGTGAGAGCCCCTGTTCGGTACCACACTTGAGTGGCAACCTCACCAATTAGCCCTGCCGCTGCGGGTCTGTGAATTGCACGTGAAAACAGAATTTGTCCAGAAGTGTTCATGCAAATTGTGCAACACGAATGTGGCCTCCGTGTCAAGTGCTTTCACATGTTCGGACAGACTCGTGTCTTTCCAGATTTCTCTGATCGGTGCCCCCCACCCTTGACAGTTACCAGAGCTCAGAAGCCAAAGGAAACAGCTCCTGTTGCCACGAGTACTATGTCTGTGGTGAGGTTTACGAGCTGCTCCTGTGGCTGGGCTTTTGCCTCAAAAAAAAAAAATTCAGATTTCCACTGTGAGAAAACAGATTAGGAAGGGAATACATGCAAATATCTACGTTAAAGCCACCAAAGCTATACCCTGGCCCCATGGCGCTTGAGTAGCCATTTGTCTTAGTGGAAACCTTTTTTGAGTATTCTAGCATGAATATATGTTTCATATTTTTAAAATTGGTATTAAGGCAAAGATACCCAAAAAGCAGAAGTGTCAGGTCAAATATGAACTTTGCTTTCATTTTATATAATCAGGGTGTATCATATCACTGTAAATACAGTACCTGTACATTTATAAACCATTCTTTGTTGTTCCCCAATATGAAGAAATTCCTAATCTTTCCTGAAGAAGAAATTATTTGTTCCATTTGAGCTCTGTTTAGAACTGTTGGGGTTTTTTGATGACAGTTCGGAGGGCCCAGATGGGAAGGAGGAGGCACCCTCTGGGGCTTCAAGGGCTTAAGCAGCCACAAATCATGCCCATACTCTGCTGGCCAGTGACACACGATCTTCTGAATGGCGCTCACACAAAGGGAGGCCCCCAAGACAAGCTGTCTTCTGAGGCCAGCAACACAAAGCTGGGGTGAGCTTGCAGGCCTTGAAAACGGCTGTCGACAAAATATCTGGTCAGGCTAAGACCTTCCTGATCTTTCCCCTGCCCTTCCACTGTCTAAAACCTCAGAAGCACTCACTCGAAATTGCTTGGCTCTCCAAAGCTACTTGCATTGGGAGTAAAAGAAAAATAAGAAATGTCACCCCAATAGTGCTTTCAGGCTTTAACCCCCAAAGGTATAGGCACCAGAAAGCACAGCTGTGGATAAGAATTTCTCCAAACCAAACCTCGTCCTGCTTTTGGGGACAGAGATGGAGTTGTCTGCCAGCCAGGGTCTGTTCTTGGACTTTTCTCAGCCTGATTTCTTCTCCGATTTCATCTTCCTCCCTCAATTGCAATCATTTGCATGGATGCATTTTGTCTGATTTTGCAGTTCAGTCCCAGATATCCTTTTCTCCAGTGGCTTTTGACCTGACTTCCATTCCTCTCGGCTTCTAGCCCCTCCTCCTGGTATTGAAGGCTTTAGTGCCTCTGTTTTGAGGGGTGGTCCTGTTTCTCCGGAGCCCCTAAAAGGAAAGTGATCAAGTAATCGACAAAGAGACTCGTGGTGACCAGCACCAGAAACCCCAACCTAGGAAGTGGCCCAAGTGATCTGAGTCTCAATTCCCAAGGACTCCCTTCTCAATGAGCCCCCTGACAATTTAAAGGGCTGGAGGCACTCTTGCAGGGAGCCCATGAGTGGAGGGAAGCTGAGGCACCAAACACCGGTGTTACTGTGAGTCTCTCTTCCCAGTCCTCGTCAGAGGCCCTCCAAGCTCTACACGTGCATTCCTGCTACTCCTAACAGGTATCATGGTAAAATCATGTCTGCAGGGAATAACTATCCTACCAGAATCTTTAAAGTTCTTCCGCCCCAAATTCATTCTCTAACTCTGAAGGGGTAGAGACACTTGAAGGAAAAATGCCTTTCTAAAAGGAGAGAAAGTTTCCCTAAGCTCTCTACCCTTCTCCTCCACACACAAATTCCCAAGTTATATTTCCTTTCTCAGCAGTGTAGATAGTATGGATTTGGTAGTAAGTTTTAAGGGTTTCAATGGATTTTTTTTTTCCCCCCCACCTACTAACTCCCTTTGCAAGCAGCCCATCCTACAGAAACGATATTTAAGTACTGATTTCCCTGCACATCTGGAGGGCAGGGCCTCCCTCTATTTCCACCCCTTTCACTTCTCCCCAGAACACAAGCCAAAAGGGCTGCAGGCTGCACAGACTCAGCTGTTCAGAATGCAGACACCGTGAGAGCCTGCTGCAGCTGGCCTTTGGCCACTGAGTAAAATTGGGAACGGGTGGCCCAGAATTCCTTCAGATGAACCCCCGACAAGAGCTGGCCTAGCCCAGGACCGCAGACCGCAGCAAGCCCCTCCCACCTCTGCTTTCCCTGGGCCTTTTATTACCTTTACTTGGTCAAAGGAAGGAAAGCAATCTGTCTCTCTTCTAGTTGTTTAATGAAAGAAAACATAATCATAGTTGGACACATTACTTTTGGTAGATGCACAGAAAGAATCCGCTATAATAGAAAGGGAGAGGGCAGGGGGAGGGGCGGGCGAAAGGAAAACAAATTGGCTGCACGCAGAGGTCCAGTGTCAGGCGTCAGAGGAATCTTGTTCCTTCAGACACTGTGGGAAAGACCATGGCAACGAGGGGCCCAGCGACAGCGAGCAAGAGAGGCAGATGGGGAGATCTGCGGCCCCTCCCTCAGATTAGAAGACAGAACAAATAGGTAGAAGCAGGCCGTTTTCCAGAGCCCCGTGGAGATTTCAGAGCGCTGCAGACCAGAGGGCCTGCTTCTCCTCAACGTTGTCTCAATACCGGGTAGGAAGATTTTCAAGGAGGAGATTTTTCATTTGTTCAGAGGAGACACCTAGTTTCCAAGTTGCTGATAATAAAGCATGTTTTTACCTGGAACCACCAACGTATTCTTCAATCATAAATTTGCAATGGCCTGACTGGTTTCTGAGGGATTAACTATTTTATTAGAAATTATTTTTACTCCCATGTCCAGTTGAGATTTAAAAGATCAGTGCAATAAATGCAACATTAACTATCTTATGAAAATATATCACACCACGTCTGTTGCAAACAAGGTTTAGCATGAAGACTCAGAGTGATTTGCTGACTTTTAAAAAAATCCGTTTGAGGGACTTCCCTGGCGGTCCAGTGGTTAGGACTCAGCACTTTCACTGCCGGGGCCTGGGTTCGATCCCTGATTGGGGAACTAATATCCCTCAAGCTGTGTGGCACAGCCAAAAAAATAAAAAAATAAATAAAAATAAAAAATCCATTAGAGAACATAAACCCACTAACGGCCTTGGTGGAAATACTTAGTTATCATATGTTACGAATTCTACGTGTATTCTTAAAACGCTTTAATTGGGTTAATGAAATTAACCCAACTGGGTTAATGAAATTGAGTTTCATTATTATTATTTCATTATTATTCTAACTTTCATTATTCTTCATCAGACCTTCTTAAAAAAGTTAAGTGAAACACTTAGCAGGAAATAGAAAGTTGGGGGAACCAGGTAAGGAAGCACAAAAATGAAAAGGTTTCTTCTTCTCCAAGTAGTTTTGGGCATATTTCCTGTTATTGTTTGGCATTTTCATCCCCAGGATATATTGTCAGGGCTTTGAAAATATTCAAGGTGTACACCTACCATCCTACTCCCGGTTAAAAGCCAGGTGCTATGTTTAAAATACCCTGTACTGAATTCAGATGTAAATAAAGTCAGTTTTTAAAAAGTCGGGAGAACAAGGAAATGGATGTTCCTTGTGGAATGATTTATATTCAGTTTTGGTTTTTTTTTTTTAAATAGATTATTATCTTTTTATTTCTTTATACAGCAGGTTCTTATTAGTCATCCGTTTTATACACATCAGTGTATACATGTTAATCCCAATCTCCCAATTCATCACACCACCACCACCCCCGACACCTACCACTTACCCCCCTTGGTGTCCATACATTTGTTCTCTACATCTGCGTCTCAATTTCTGCCCTGCAAACCGGTTCATCTGTACCATTTTTCTAGGTTCCACATATATGCGTTAATATACGATATTTGTTTTTCTCTTTCTGACTTACTTCACTCTGTATGACAGTCTCTAGATCCATCCACGTCTCTACAAATGACCCAATTTCGTTCCTTTTTATGGCTGAGTAATACTCCATTGTATATATGTACCACATCTTCTTTATCCATTTGTCTGTCGATGGGCATTTAGGTTGCTTCCACGACCTGGCTATTGTAAAGAGTGCTGCAATGAACATTGGGGTGCATGTGTCTTTTTGAATTATGGTTTTCTCTGGGTAAATGCCCAGTAGTGGGATTGCTGGGTCATATGGTAATTCTATTTTTAGTTTTCTAAGGAACCTCCATACTGTTCTCCATAGTGGCTGTATCAATTTACATTCCCACCAACAGTGCAAGAGGGTTCCCTTTTCTCCACACCCTCTCCAGCATTTGTTGTTTGTAGATTTTCTGATGATGCCCATTCTAACTGGTGTGAGGTGATACCTCATTGTAGTTTTGATTTGCATTTCTCTAATAATTAGTGATGTTGAGCAGCTTTTCATGTGCCTCTTGGCCATCTGTGTGTCTTCTTTGGAGAAATGTCTATTTAGGTCTTCTGCCCATTTTTGGATTGGGTTGTTTGTTTTTTTAATATTAAGCTGCATCAGTTTTGTTTGTTTGTGGGTTTTTTTTGCATATAACCTACACACATCCTCCTGTATACTTTTTAAAAATTTTTATTAGAGTCTAGTTGCTTTACGATGTTGTGTTAGTGTATACTGTACAGCAAAGTGAATCAGCTTTAGGTATACATATATCCCCTCTTTTTTGGATTTCCTTCCCATTTAGGTCACCACAGAGCACTGAGTAGAGTTCCCTGTGCTATACAGTAGGTTCTCATTAGTTATCTATTTTATACATAGTATCAATAGTGTATATATGTCAATCCCAATCTCCCAATTCATCCCACCTCCCATTTTCCCCCTTGGTATCCATATGTTTGTTCTCTTATGTCTGTGTCTCTATTTTTGCTTTGTAAATAAGATCATCCATAGCAATTTTTTCAGATTCCATATATAGGCGTTAATATATGATATTGTTTTTCTCTTTCTGCCTTCACTCTGTATGACAGTCTCTAGGTCAATTCATGTCTCTACAAATGACCCAATTTTGTTCCTTTTTATGGCTGAGTAATATTCCATTGTATATATATGTACCACATCTTCTTTATCCATTCCTCTGTTGATGGACATTTAGGTTGCTTCCATGTCCCGGCTATCGTAAATAGTGCTGCAATGAACATTGGGGTGCATGTGTCTTTTTGGATTATGGTTTTCTCTGGGTATATGCCCAATAGTGGGATTGCTGGGTCATATGGTAGTTCTGTTTTCAGTTTTTTAAGGAATCTCCATACTGTTCTCCATAGTGGCTGTTATCAGTTTCCCTCACACCGGTCAGAATGGCCATCATCAAAAAATCTACAAACAATAAATGCTGGAGAGGGTGTGGAGAAAAGGGAATCCTCATGCATTGTTGGTGGGAATGTAAATTGATACAGCCACTCAAATTTTAAGCAGGGATCTCTATCTCTGCCAGATTTCCAGTAGCCACGTGAGGGCCAAGTGAGAAAAAGGTCTGGGAGTGAACGGGAGGAGGTGAGAGCCAGTGGACCAGGGAGTGACCCCAGACATCTGCATTCAGCAAAGAGCGTGTGAACTCTTATTCTTGCCGAAATAGACCTTGCAGTTAAATTTGACTCTTTACTCTTCAGTTCCCACCGTCAGTAACAAAGTCTCTCTCGGCCACCTCCCCTTCAGGTCCTGGGTGGATTTCTCCCTACCCTGCCTCCCCACTTTCTTCCTTCTGATCCAGCCCCATTCTAATCTCTGCCTTACCTGCTTTTATCATTTTAGGTCCTCTAAGAGCCTCCTGTGGCACCTGGCTGTTGGTTGGGTCACACGTCTGTGCCGCACTCAGGCCTGTCCGTGGTCAGACCCACCCTGCCCCTCGAGGCTCTTCTCCCGCACGCGCCAGCACACACCTCGGCTGGGGCCTGAGTACGGCCGCCTCCCTCCTTGCCCGTGGCTACTCCTCCCTCCTTCTCTGCTCCCTCAAATCCAAATCTGCACTAACATCGAGGCTCCCAGTCAAGTCCCCCCCTTATCCATAAAGCTCCTCGCAGAGAATTTTAGGGCAGGTAGACCCTGAGAACTCACCTGAGCAGGTGTCCTCATTTTATAAAGGAGCATATGAAGCTCAGAGATGTTCAGTGACTTGCCCTGGGTCAAACAATCCCTAGAACCCCTGTGTCCCGTGTCCCCCATTCCACCCCCTTTCCACTGTGTAATTGACCATCCCAGGTCTGACCAGGAGGGCTTTGTGGAAACCCTGTGGAACCAGGACACATGCCACAGTCTAACCCTTGACAGGCTGGGATCATCCTTGAGCTTTTCAATGAAGGGGAACTTTGTCTCTCCTCTAGGGCTTTAGTATCCCTCCAGAACCGAGGCCACGGCTGCCCTTCTCTTAGATTCCACCCATAACACCTGCCATTGTGCTGGGGTGCTGGAGGGCCCTGGGGACTCCTGGAGCAATCAAAACTTTTTTAAAAGTGGGATCTTATATCTGAATTGAAAGAAAACTTTAATGGCAAATTATACATTCCGCACATGATGTTCTAGAGCTCCAACTACGGGTGTAGGGTTTGTGGTGTATGCTTGTTTTCTGGGTGGGTTTCCATTTTGGCCATGGAACTGTAGTATTCTACTGCACATAAAATCAAAGTGAGGTTGTAAACACAACCCATGCCCATGGATTTTTGGTATTTGATTAAACAAGTCAGTTGTTTGCTTTTTTGTTTTGTTGGTTGGTTTGTTGGTTTTACCTGTGGCCGAGGATTCTCTAGGACTAATCAATTCTGAGACCTGGAAATTGAACTGAAAATGGCATTCCTGGTTGTGCCATGCTGTCCAATGACAGGCATAAGGCTCCACGTTCTTGAACCAGATCGCTGAACTTCCGTTAGTTTGGCAGCCTTGGCAATATATCTTACTGACCTCGTCACCCTTCCATATCTGAGTCCCTTAGCAGAAAGTGAATCAGAGTATTCCAGACCTCTCTAGCTTCCGACCCAGGGTGTTTGTGCGTCTGACTACGAGATATACTGGGGCTCTGTCCCCAGTGAGCCTCTGGGACATGCTGAGAGCGAGGGGGACCCGGCAACAGCCCCAGATATTTCCTTGGTGACGTGGCTGGGCCCTGTGGCAGGGGATGGCCCCTCCATGTTGTGAGATATCTTTCAGCATTCTGTATAGTCAGCCCTCCAAATCCACGGGTTCCGAATCTGCGGATTCAACCAACCACAGATCAGAAATATTCAGAAAAAAACTTCCAGAAAGTTCCAAAAAGCAAAACCTGAATTTGCTGCGCCTGACAACTATTGACATAGTACTTACATTGTATTTACAACTATTTACATAGCATTTACATTGTATTAGGTATTATAAGTCATCTAGAGATGATTTAAAGTATACGGGCGGGTGTGCATAGGTTATATGCAAATACGCCATTTTATATAAGGGACTTGAGCATCCGTGGATTTGGGTATCCGCAGGGGGGTCCTGGTACCCCCTGAAGATACACAGGGAAGACTGTACATGGACATCCACTCCTGAGGGCTTATGTTTACTGGCTAATGGGGACTCAGTGGCTTCCTTCTTTGCTGGGAAATTCTCTACGACTATATCCAAAAAGGAATGAAAGATTGGTCTTGTCAGCCTGTTTTACATGCTTCTAAATATGAATTAAGAGGTAGTGTTCACTGGGCCTTACATAAAAAAGTAAACTTCAGTAAAAATTAAGACCTGAGAACCTAAGGTAAATAAAGAAGGAAATCTTACTCTCGCTGGCTTTTCCTGTGTGTCACATGATGGGGAAGTGAGACAGACTTTAAGTTGAATTCAGAGTTTCGTCATCCCCACCCCTGTATATAAAGGCTTCCAGACATTTATACTGCATCTCAGCTTCCAGAAAAGGTTTGGTTGACTTGGAAGGATTTCATCATTTCTGATTGAGAAATTCTCTATGAAGATAGGGGGAAGATAAAGAGGAGGAAGTAAAGTAAATTAGTTGGACCAACGTAAAAGAAACTAAGCGTGTATTAGAGAAATGGTCAAAAGGTAAAGTGAGTCCAGAAATAGGCTCCTCAATGCTGGGGAAGCTTTCCCAGGTTGATAAATACCCTGAGCAACAGGTTAGATCTGCTCGTCCCACTCCAGCATCAATCAGCCTGACCCTCCTGTTCTGATTTTAACCTCCTAGGAGCAGTCAACTTGGAGAGAAGATGCAGTTGTGAAAGCTCTTAAAGGAGCTGTGCGGGTTTAGGTGAAGGGTGTACATGAATCACGTGTACGTTGTAAAGGAGGCGACCAGATCTGGGAAGCAGAGCAGAGGGGGTATTAAGCTGGCTAAACTAGAGGAAGAATTAACACAAGAAAATTTGGGGAAAAGTGGGGAGGGGTGGGCATTTGTGATGACGTTATGGTAAGCGGGTCAGACCAGGCTTTAGCCTCTGATAGAAAGGAATAGGAAACTGATGATACCTTCCAGATGTTTAAGCAAAAATACTTGGGCTTTTCGAGGGGATGTGGGGCAAAAGATATGTGGCCCATAACCCCCATCTTAGAAGGCCTCTATTGCTGTTGCCAACACGAGTGGATTTATTCCTCACGAAAATGAAAGTTTCACATAAACTTCACCCTCATTCCAGGGTCTAGTTCCATATTTAGTTACCAACTTAATTTTTATCCTAAGCGAAAGGTGGTCATTTGTGAACAGGGATTTTTTTTCTCCGGAAGGCTGAGGAACTGATCTGACCATTAAGAAAGAACAAAATATGAGCTGAACATATAGGCCCTGCCTAAAGTTTCTAATTCCTCATTATTATTAATATTGATGATAATGATTGCAAACATTTATGAGCACTTGCTGTATGCCAAGCACTGTTGAATCATGCTACCTGAGAGAAGTTTTGGTAAAATGAGTGAAAAGTTTAAGATCTGTGGAAAGGATGGTTTCTAATTGCTTCCAGGTTCCTTTATCTAGGTTACTCTGTGTGTGTGTGTGTGTGTGTGTGTGTGTGTGTGTGTAGCTGTGTTCACTGTGATGGAGGAAACTCCCTTTGAGGCCCATACTAGTTCTAATGCTATTTTTATCCCAGTTTGTCCCCAACTCTTCTCAAAGTTAACAAAAGACCTGGACCACTTTTGTTTTTTGGAGTCACCAGGTGTATTTACAAACGGAAGAAATGCCAATAAAGTTGTTGTTTTTTGTTTTTTTTTTAACAGCAGCAGAGGCATCTCGTATGTTTTCTTCTTTTTTTTCTTGAATTTTTGAATTGTATTTATTTTTTTATACAGCAGGTTCTTATTAGTCATCCATTTTATACACATCAGTGTATACATGTCAATCCCAATCTCCCAATTCATCCCACCACCACTTTCCCCCCTTGGTGTCCATACGTTTGTTCTCTACATCTGTGTTTCAATTTCTGCCCTGCAAACCGGTTCATCTGTACCATTTTTCTAGGTTCCACGTATATGCATTAATATACGATATTTGTTTTTCTCTTTCTGACTTACTTCACTCTGTATGACAGTCTCTAGGTCCATCCACGTCTCTACAAATGACCCAATTTCATTCCTTTTTATGGCTGAGTAATATTCCATTGTATATATGTACCACATCTTCTTTATCCATTTGTCTGTCAATGGGCGTTTAGGTTGCTTCCATGACCTGGCTATTGTAAATAGTGCTGCAATGAACTTTGGGGTGCATGTGTCTTTTTTTCTTTCTTTTTTTTTAAATGTTAATCTTTTTTTTTTTTTTTAATTAATTAATTAATTTTTGGCTGTGTTGGGTCTTCGTTTCTGTGTGGAGGCTTTCTCTAGTTGCGGCAAGTGGGGGCCACTCTTCATCGCGGTGCACGGGCCTCTCACTATCACGGCCTCTCTTCTTGCAGAGCACAGGCTCCAGACGCGCAGGCTCAGTAGTTGTGGCTCACGGGCCTAGTTGGTCCGCGGCATGTGGGATCTTCCCCGATGAGGGCTCGAACCTGTGTCCCCTGCATTAGCAGGCAGATTCTCAACCACTGCGCCACCAGGGAAGCCCTGTGTCTTTTTGAATTATGGTTTTCTCTGGGTATATGCCCAGTAGTGGGATTGCTGGGTCATATGGTAATTCTATTTTTAGTTTTTTAAGGAACTTCCATACTGTTCTCCATAGTGGCTGTATCAATTTACATTCCCACCAACAGTGCAAGAGCGTTCCCTTTTCTCCACACCCTCTCCAGCATTTGTTGTTTGTAGATTTTCTGATGATGCCCATTCTAACTGGTGTGAGGTGATACCTCATTGTAGTTTTGATTTGCACTTCTCTAATAATTAGTGATGTTGAGCAGCTTTTCATGTGCTTCTTGGCCATCTGTGTGTCTTCTTTGGAGAAATGTCTATTTAGGTCTTCTGGCCATTTTTGGATTGGGTTGTTTGTTTTTTTAATATTGAGCTGCATGAGCTGTTTATATATTTTGGAGATTAATCCTTTGTCCGTTGATTCGTTTGCAAATATTTTCTCCCATTCTGAGGATTGTCTGTTCATCTTGTTTGTAGTTTCCTTTGCTTTGCAAAAGCTTTGAAGTTTAATTAGGTCCCATTTGTTTATTTTTGTTTTTATTTCCATTACTCTAGGAGGTGGATCAAAAAAGACCTTGCTGTGATTTATGTCAAAGAGTGTTCTTCCTATGTTTTCCTCTAACGGTTTTATAGTGTCCGGTCTTACATTTAGGTCTCTAATCCATTTTGAGTTTATTTTTGTGTATGGTGTTAGGGAGTGTTCTAATTTCATTCTTTTACATGTAGCTGTCCAGTTTTCCCAGCACCACTTATTGAAGAGACTGTCTTTTCTCCACTGTATATCCTTGCCTCCTTTGTCATAGATTAGTTGACCATAGGTGCGTGGGTTTATCTCTGGGCTTTCTATCCTGTTCCATTGATCTATATTTCTGTTTTTGTGCCAGTACCATGTTGTCTTGATTACTGTAGCTTTGTAATATAGTCTGAAGTCAGGGAGTCTGATTCCTCCAGCTCCGTTTTTTTCCCTCAAGACTGCTTTGGCTATTCGGGGTCTTTTGTATCTTTTTTCTTTTTTAAAGATTTTTTTTAAAAAAAGAAAGCAATGTTTATTTTTTTAAAAATGCAGTCTGGTGTAATTATGTCATTCACAAGATAAACACAGGACTTACGAAGAATATTAATTCATAATGGACTTAGAGCAGTGTGATCTAGTTACAGGACACAGCTTAAGCCATAAAATAGGAGGTACCTTTCAATCATATCAGGGTTTCTCAGTGACCCCCTGTAAAACCTTGTGTGAAGAATATATCTAAGGATCCTGGGCACTTCCCTGGTGGTCCAGTGGTTAAGACTCCATGCTTCCACTGCTGGGGGCACAGGTTGGATCCCTGATCTGGGAAGTAAGATCTCACATGCTGCACACAGCAGCCAAAAGGAAAAAAAAAAAAAAAGAATATATCTGATGATCTGAACTGGAAGACCATTGTGGACGTAAGGCCTAGGGGTCAGTGGCCCCCGTCGCCACCTGCCCATCGGCCCTCCCTGCCCCAGTGTGAGCCCCTGTCCTAGACTTGCTTACTCTAAGAACCTGGTTCTCAGCCCAAATCTCTAAGTGTGTAAAGCACCAACCCCAGATTTCTAAATGTTCCTCCTCTTTGTTCTCCTTTCTCGTGGCCTCCTGTCACCCCACCACGACGGCTGGCTTAGCTCTGCTCTCAGGGCTGTGGCGAGGGCCGTCCTCCCCCAGAGCCTCGCTGGGATCACACCTGGTTTGCCCACAGACAGGTTCAACCGTGAGAAAACCAGCGGAGCAGGCTGACACGGACCCTCCCTCCGGCAGCGTCTCCTGGGAGCCGGGGGAACAGGGGGACCACTTTGTGGAAGTGGCTCTTCCCGGGCGTTCAGAGGGAGCATCCCTGAGCCACCCTCCCAAGGCTGATGGAGAGCATGGAGGATGTGCCCAAGCCTCCTCTGCACAGCAAGCCCTCCAGCTCCAAGCCTTCCTTCCCTTCTTCCTGTCTTGTAGTGGCTGCAGCAGAGAGCGCCATTTGGCAGCATGGTGGTGCTCTTGGCTGTAAACGGAAACATTGGCCTGACTCCCAGTATAACACAAGATAGGTCTCTGCAGAAGTTATGCAGTCTTGGCTGTGATGACTTCATCAGAAAGGGGAGGTGGGGGGAAGGGGCAATGAAAGAGAAAGGTACAGCATGGGGGAACAGTAGCTCGGGAGGAAAGTTTTCCCAGCGGCTCGGCTGAAGACAGCTGAGACTCCTTCTTCCCCCTCTCGATTTTTAAATCAAGGGGGAAACAAAGGCAGCAGGCGTATGGGTAAAAAGCCGAGTTCCTGGAGCCACTGACAAACCACTTGCAGTCGTGTCGGGACCGTGGTCACTTGGATGCGGGCAGATGCGGTGTCCACCTCTGTGGGGCGGGTCTCAAGCCCCTGCGCTGGGTTTTCTTACAGCCCTGTGGAGGAGACTGCCTATACAGGTCAACAACGGTTTTCACTCATCTCGCAAGTTCTTAAACTCGAAAGGTTGGGCTGCTTCTGGCCCTGCTCTGTGGTTTCGAGCCTAGAATGGAGAAAAACCCCAGAGAGCAGGGTGAGGCCCAAAGGGACGCTTGGCCAGGTGCATCAGAGGATTCTTGGAAGATGCCAGTCCCCTCGGAGCCTTCTCTGGCACTTGGGGGCTCTTTGTTGAAGCAACGAAAAGCTAGCCTAGTTACTGAATCTGTAGCCAAACCCAGTTTGTTCACATTCATGCCATGTCCAGGTCTTGACAGGAGAACTACCCCCGTTAAGGATGTCTGCTGCACACTCCACAGTGTGAGATGGGCTCTGGTGGAAATCGTCCAGATCCCAGATACAACCGGAGCCCCTCTCAAACTCGCTACGTTCCATTCCTGGTCTGTTGAGCCTAAATAATCTTAACGAGGTTTTGGGTTTTTTTCGGGGAGGCAGGGAGGTTGTATTATAGTGTAATGAATCCTCTAAATGTTGGCCATTTAGGTTGTTTCTTTTTTTGCTACTCAAAACCATTCGCGCTTTTCAAGATAAATCTTTGCACAGAGCTATGAATATTTCCAGGAGACGAGTCCTTAGAAATGGAATTTCAGGGTATGATGTATTCAAGTCTTTGATCATTCTGTCCCTCCACCCTGGAACCCCTTCCCCTCTTGGTTACCTGAGCCATTCCAAGACATCGCTTCCTCTGGGAAGCCTTCAGTCCCCTCCCCAGGCACAGTCAGGTGCTTCCTGGTGGAAGGCCCAGGGGTGTGGCTTGCGCCACCTCCCCTTCAAAGATGCCATGAGCTGCTCAGGACCTAAAGGATCCTTACTCCACATCAGAACTGTGGACTCCTTGAAACCAAGCAAATAGGTCCTTTTTCTTTTCTTTCTTTTTTTGTCCATTTAAAGACTTTAGGTTTTTAGAGCATGAGACTTAATATTTATTTGAAGTAATATGTTCATAATAGAAAATTTGAAAGAGTATGAAAATAAAAATCACTTAAAGTCCTCCCCTAACATGATTGTTCTGGGGCTACTGTTCTAATAACTGCTTTTTCTTCCCCTCTTCACTGTATATTGTAAGCTTTTTTTTTTTTATTTATTTGATCAGATAATCTGAAAAGGCCTGATTTTTATTGGCTGCCTAGTATTCATGGTATGGATGTACCATAATTTATTTAATCAAGCTCCTCTTGTTGCACACTAACGAACTTTTAACCAATTTAGAGTTGCTTTGGTGGTGGAATTAATCACAACAAAGGGATGAGAAGGACTCTATAATTTACATCAAAGGCAGAGGAAAAGCATAACTCTCAGAGTTGTGTTTCCACTGGGGGAACCTATGGTAACTATGTTCAAAGCACTGATGAGGACAAACGGTATTTTTGTTGTTTTTACCTCCAAGTAAGTCCTTGAAACACTGACCTTCCTGTGGCTGATGGCACTCTCCCATCTTACTCTGGACCAGCAACTTTAACCCTTTCTTTCATCTTCAGCGGAAGCTCCGGTAGCCTGGAGAAGCAATCCATTATGAGGGTTATCTTTTTTCCTCCTCTCTGGTCATACCTGATCTTGGTCTAAGCTCCAATTCATCATAGACAATTAGTTCAGTTCAGCAGATATTTATTCTGTTGCAACCGTGGACCTAGCTCTGTGCTGATGCTGGGAGCCACATAACGAAACCTAAAGACCTTGCAGGAATGTTGCCATAAGGTAATATCCTACCAGAAGATGACTGCTTATAAGCATTTGGAAAGTTGGAACTTTCTACCTCTCCTGTGTTACTTAGTAAGAAATAGTGGTACAATCATGTATATACCATGATCATGAGCATGGAAAATATATTACTGCACTGGGTGGGGAGCTGAGAAGAAACACAGAGACACATCAGAATATTAACGTGGTTGCCTGTGAGTGTTAAAAATGAATGTTGCCTTTTAAAAATACTTTTAGACAATATTTTTAAATTTTCCCTGTGATCGGGGGCAAAGTCGGCAAAACATGCATTTGTTAAAGAGTCAAAAGTCTGGGTAGGAATGCCATCCTGCTCACTGAGAATCTAGAAAGAAAACCAAGTTTAAAGTCTTAGACTTCATTATCTTAGGAATTAAGCTAGAACCAGAGCCATAGCACTTCCTTCACCCTGACTTTCTAAAGCTGCATAATCAAGAGGTCATAGCAATAATAGTGATAACAAGCTATGTGTTATGTGCCAGTCACTGGACCCTCGATGGAGCTGAGTTTCTACCCAAGCCTGTTGGGTTCCCCCAATGTAAACTGCTCCTTCTTAGAAGCCGAACAAAGAACTTTCCTGAACCCATTTAGCAGGCTTAGCACTGGGCCCCAAGTTACTGCCCTGTCTGTGATAAGCTTCCTAAATCGGTAAACTGCCTCAAACCTCAACTGTCTTGGCAACACAGCCACTACACGTCATATAACACTTTTTTTAATCCAAATTTCTTCAATAATCTGCTGAAGAAGCAGATTATCTTGGGGTGAGCCTATTGGGGCTCTGCAATGAATTTATTACAAGCAACTCTCCAAACCCGCATTGAAAAATTATCCTGGACAAGCACAAAGAAAGTCTGTAAAAGGAGCCACCATCCTGAAACCAAGTTTCTGCCCTGACACTTGATCAACTTCAAAGAGAATTCTAAGGTTTTATTTTATTTTGTTTCTTCCTTCCATTTCTGGTTGAATGGTCTAATCTTATGCCCTTTCTTTAAATGTCAAAGTTGATACCACAGAGGCATCCTAATTTGGGGTATCAGGCAACATATAAAAAATGATGTATATTTCTGTGCTCTTTCAGCTTCATCCTTTGATCCCAGTAGAGTGTCTACCTTTTTATTCTGTGCCCATTCCTCTCCCCCCCCACCCCTTCCCATTTCTCATTACTCCAGAGTCCTCTTGGGTGGTCTGCTCAATTTAGACCAGATGCATGTTCTGGTCAGTGGAAAAGTCAGAATCCCAAAGACCACCATCAGCTGTGGGACATCAGGCAAGTTATTTAACCTCTCAGAGACTCGGATCCTTTTTAATCAGCAAAATGAGTTTTAAGTACACAGAAGAAAACACTGAGCTGAATGCTTTGCATACAGTAGGTGCCCCATAAGTGTTAATTGTTTTCTTCCATTGTCGCTTCTGGTCTTCTTCTTGTTTGAAGAGGGGACTTTCTCAAATCATAGCTTTCCTGCCTTATAGCAGACCAGGAGACAGGAAGTCTAGTGATGTTTGATGCTTCCTCCCGGAGGAAGGGAGGGAGTTTAACTGGCTTCACCCCTTCCTTGCTCTTGGCTGCACCTCCGCCTCCGGAGCAGAGCTGCAGGAGCACCGACCTTTCTGGAAGAATCATGGCATAGGCTCCTTTCGGAATTCATGAGTTTACATTGCCTGCACAGCCCTCTGAAAATTAGAGAGTTCTGCTCCAAATGCAGAAGAATTGGCAATAGAAACTTAAGTAACTCAGCACTCTGACTTGCTTTTGAAAGTGCAGGGTTTGCAATCTAATCACAGAGAGCGCTGATACCCCAGGTTGCAGTCAGCGCCCATAAACCAGGATTATTTGCCCAGTGAGTCTCAAAACGTGGGGCATGGTAATTATCGAAGGGCATGTTAAATTGCTCCCAAAGACTCTGGTTCAGGAGGCTTGGAGCAGAGCCTGAGAATTTGCATTTCTAACAAGCTCCCAGGTGATGCTAATGGTGCTGGTCCCGGAACCACGCTTTGAGAACCCCTGATGGAGCCCTCACGGTTCCCCAACAGCCCACACTTAAAGTGGAGGAAGTTTTAGCACCCTCTTAGCCATTTTCTCTCTATAGCTCATTCATCTCCAAAGTCGCCATTGTCGAGGGAGGAGTCCTATGGATAGGATTTCCGTTTGAAGAGGTGGGGACCGAGACCCAGAGGTCAGATGGCCCCCTGAGCCTCAGGAAGCCAGTTCACCACCCTGAGCCCCAGGGAGTCACGGCCGGATGCCTCCAGCCAGCTCTGCAGTGGGTGTCGGATTCTCTGACATGAACGTACTGAACTTCCCAACGAGTGTGAGGTTCTGCGTGAAACGTCAGCTTCCACCTTTGAAAAGACTTCCTCCTTCTGAAACTTAGAACTTGAACAGTACCTTTGCAGGAGAAGACCCCTGACAGTGGTGAGAGGTTGGACATAGAAGTGGCTTCATGTATAGAATCTAGGCAAAATTCCATTGGTGCTGGATTTTTTTTTTTTTTTTTTATTACTCGATCCACTTCAGTGTGTGTGAAAAGCACAGGTTTGTCTTCTGGGGCATGCTTTTTGTTTATGTATTAATTTTACTTCTTCCTACCGTGAACTACCCTCCTGTCTCCCCCAGTGCCCTCCTGCTCCCACTTCCTTCCCGGCGACCGGCCCACACGACGTGGCGGGGAGAGGGAGGTGAAACGCGCCCCGGGGAGCGCGCAGCGGCCTCCCAGCTTGCGGAGCAGCGCGCAGGCCGAGGATCTCGGGGCCCCGTGGCGGCTCGTCCGCCGCACGTCCGCCCTCCGCCGCCCGTCCGCCCTCCGCCGCCCCTGCCCGCGCCCAGACCGCCTAGTCGGTTTCTTTGTTAAGGACGCCTGCGCGGAGACGCATCTTCGGCCCCGGCAGGGGCGCACGGGCCTCACTCCTGACTTCTTAGAGTCCCCTAAGGACTTGTAAGCATATAGGCTCGAGTCGAGAGGCTAAATTACGCCCCAGGGGGCTTTTTAAGTAAAATCCTAAATTTCATTTAGGCTGTTCGTAAGCCATGCGATGGCAAAGACACTAAGCCCAGGCTCGCCCCCGGCGCGGCCCTTACCGCGCCGGCTTCGTGCAGCCCGGGTTACGGGGAACCCTGACCCTCTCGGACAGTCCGCCCCTGGGTCTGGGGTACGCCACTGTCCCTCCCCTCTCGGGTCGCCAACGCCCCCATCACCTCCTCCATCTCCCGGCCCTTCCGTTTCCTTCCACGGCCTCCCCCACCCACACGTGAAATCTCCCTCCCCTCGGGCTGGCAGCAAGGTCGGTAATAAGAAACCGGTTCGGTGTCAGTCGGAGAGAGGAGGGAGATAACCCCAGAGATACACGGCAGTGGAGAGAGAACTCATTTTGTGTAAAGAGGGCCTCGAGTCACCAGGGAATTCCTGGATTGTCTCAGGCTGTCGTGTGTGATGTCCATCACGCCGTGCGAGCACCATCTGTTCGGTATTATGCTCTCAGTTGCCAGGCTACCTGCTATACGCGGTAACACTTGACTGCCCGGCTCCACGCTCGTAGCGTTAGCCCAGACGCGCGGGGCCGGGGGGGACCGGCTGGGGGAGGAAGGCGAGTCCTGATTAAGCCATCTGCAGGCTGGGAGGGGGGCGGGGGGGACACGCCGCGCGGGCGGAACCGGCGGGCTGGCGGCGAGGACTGGGCTGACACCACCATCTGCTGGGGCCGCGGAGGAACAGCAGCTGTTCCTTGTTTTCCCCCGACGAGAGCACCTGAAAAAAGGCCGAAGCCCTGAGCGGCCTCCAGCCCGTTCTCCACTAAGCCCCGGCACCCCAGTCCCAGTCACCGCCGGGAGCCTCTTGCAATCCCCCCTCCGAGGAGCCAGCCGTCTTTGGTCCACCGCCAGCAACCCCGGCCCCTCTCACCCAAACACGAGGCATGTTCTTGAAAACACGTAAGAGAAAATGAAGCTTCCTTACGCACAGATTTATAAATAAACAGCTGGCTACTCTTGAGAGATTTTTACCACAGCTGCTTTTTGAAGTGAAAACTGCCTCTTTGGGGGAAGTAGGGTGTTTTTTACACCTCTTACCTATCTCCAGCCCTTAGGAAATTGCTAAGATCTTTTCCCTGGAAGAGAAGATACGTAAAATATTGGTTTTGATATTTTTTTTCCGCCTCCCTTTATTTTACGGAAGAGTGCGAGCTTTGGGGAGTAATGAAGATCTATGTAGTCAATTGGATTTCTGAGTGGAAGAGGCTGAATTAAGATTCTGGGTAGAAGGCAAGGGAGGTCGTTGGGCAGGGGGTGGAGTGGAGAACAAGCTAGTAATTAAAACTAAAAATACTGCATCATTTGGCTTCAAGGCATTACATTTCTGGTGACGAAAGCCCAGCCTGGTTTTCTCTGATTGCACGTACAGTGTGTGTCCTCCTTAGAAACAAGAGCGGGGGCTTGAAATTCTGAAACTCGACAGACTAATGCTCATTAAGCCCTCTTAGACTGGGGATTAAAAGCCACAATGTCATGTGCATCAGCTAATGGCCTCAGCCAGCCCAATTTGTAAGGTGAGTCACTCGGCACGTCTTCACACTTGGCATACACATCTGAGGCTGGGGCTCTGGGTGTCACTCACCCGCTGTTGAATGCAGCAGAGCTGGATGGGAAAGGTGTATCAACTTAGGCTCACAAATGTTTCCTAGGGAGGGCAGTCCTTTAAAAGTGCACATAGCCCTCCTGCCTCTCGGTCTTCAGGTCTTCGGTGAGAAACCTGAAGGCGAAATCTTTGAGAAGGAATCATGGGGGGAAATAGATAATCCTGGGAGGTAAAAACCAGATTATCCCTTTGGGAAGGGTTTTACACACTGTGCTTTTTGAAGTTCAGCAACACCCTGCCCCATCTGAAAGTAGAGCATTCCGAGGAAACCTTTCCTAAGCCGAAATGGCTTACAGTGAAGAAGCAAGCACCTTAGGACACATCTTGCTAAGAATGTGCGAAATAAATAGAGATAGAGCACAGATGCTCACACTGTTCGAAGCTATGGCAGCTTGATGCTGAGATGCTGAGTGTAGTTCCTGGGGAAGGCGCTTGGTGGCGCCACTCCTGTTGCTGGAGGCGCCTGCTGTCTCTACAATCACTCTCTGCAAAACAAACACTGAATGCTATCTTAGATTTTCACCTTCTTTTGTGAAAGCGAAAATCCTCTTCAGATTTCTTCCAGTTAGCAAAAACAGATACTAGTGTAGGTGTTTCATAAAAGGGGAGTGGCGTAAATTGAACTCTTGAAAAGTGGGGGACCTGTATTTCTTTTTGGTCTAGGAAGACAGGGACTAGACAAGCTTAGATGAATCTACATCCTCACCTCATTTGCCTCTCCCTTTCTTTCTGGGTGGAGAGAAGGCTGGGAGAGCAACACATCACTGCTTACAGCTCCTGGGCAAGCTCACCAGGTACTTGAGGGCTAGTCTCACAGGACAAGAATATCTCAAAGTGTACAAAGATAAACGGGGCCAGCCCAGACCAGTCCTCTCATAAAACCAAGCCAAAGAGAACTTGATCTTCCCTTGGGTCTCATTTTCTTTCCAACTCCCTCCTCATTATCAAAATTGGAAAATATCAAATATTCTGAAATACACAGAAAAAACTGTATATCTGTATTTTCGCTGATTGGTCGACTATCTGCACTTCCGTGTGAATTTGTTTGTTTAAGTATGAAGTCAATCAGCCATTCGTCTCCAAAGGTGGCAAGAAACAGCTTCATCCCATTGGAAGGAAGGGTTTGGAAAACAGGTAGCAAGTTTGGGGTGGGGGGAAAGGAAAGAGTGAAATATCTTGACCTCTGCAGGGGTCAGTCACAGAGTAAACTTTTTGGTGGCATAAAGTTCCAGGCATTGCTGAGTATAAGGTCTTTTTATTAACATTAATATCTCATAGCTCTCTACCTAATAATTGTCTATGTACAGAGAAAATACACGAAGACAGAAAGTTTTAATTTCAGTAACACCACACTTAACATTTGAAAAATAGAACACAGTGTATTTATGGGAGACATACTATATATTTAGTCTACAGGCAATTCTTAGGCACACACTTGGCACCATGGACCCATCGTCTGGGAAAGGCCTATGCTTGTGGAAGGAATACTGAATTTAGACTCAAAATCAGTGCTCCAGTTCTGCAAGTTCTGGTTCTTCCATTTACTAACTGTGTGACCTGGGCCACCGCACTGACTAACCAAAACTTCTTGAGCTATTGTTTCCCAGATGAGAGGAGTAATGGGGTTTTGTTTGGTTTTTTGTTTGTTTTGCTTGTTTTGTTTTGTTTGGGTGCTGATGGGAGGGACGAAGAGTACGTGAAGATGCGGTTTCGGTATACCTGGAAAGAAGAACGTGGATGGCTGATCTCCACACGGTAGCGGGGAGGGGGGTCCAACAAGCCCAGGCTATGGGGGCTCCCATGCAGGGCTGCGTCTCTAGGAGTTGTGTCAAACACCACTCTCTGTTTTGAGAGGAAACTGCCCACGTGATTGACTGTACCAACACTGAAGAGGTAGCAAAGCAAAAAGAGGACAAATATTAAAATCCAGTTTGACTGCACCCTGTTTTTCATTTAGGATGGCTCAGAAGAGGCAGATAAAATTCATGTTGTTCACAAAGCAGGCTAGTCGCGTGCATTAATGAAGGAATGCATTAATAACGATGGAAATACCATTGCAAATAACATTTGATAACTACTAAACATCCATTTAAGGTTGTCACTTGCCTGTATACATCTGCGTAGTCTTAATTTCCTTCACCCCATATAACTGGAAATAATAACCAGTGTGGAAAAAAAGAATGAATATCTAGATTTTATAATGAGGAAATTTTTTTTTTTAATCCAGTTTAACTGGATACAAAAATTTAAATACTGTAGATTTATTCACATTCGTTTCTCATGATCTAAGTCTCATAATTGTGCCTCATGATATGACTGTACGTCCTTACACGTATGCCCATTTAACTTGTGTACCTCTCAGACAGCAGCTTCTCTTTGTTCAGATTAATTACTTGAAACTTCAGTGAATTAAAAGAAACCTTTCTGTGAAATGTTCAGACAATACGTTGCCATTACCAGCTATGCTTGATAGAATGACCAGGAAAGAAAGCATCGAGAAACTACATCTTACGGTCACACACCTACTTTTCCCATCAGCTGTTTTTCCCCAATGGTCTACGCCGTCGGGCTGTTGCTTCCCCTCTGAGTACAGTCTCCGAGTAGTGACTTGGGCTGTGTGTGAGGAGTTCTCTACCACTTTACCTCCTGTTCCTTAAGGGCCAGTCCTTAAAAGTTGCCATCATTTGATTTGACTGACTGACACGTAATTATAGAATCAAGAGACCCGATTCAACCCCCCACGTTTAAGTTATCCCAGACACCTGAGACCCAATTCTATCTTTAAAGATGTTGGGAGATTTTGTATCTTTGGTCCAGGTCACACACTCCTAATTCTCACCATCAACAATTCTCACTGGCAGGATTTTTTTTTTTTTTACACATGTCAAAGCTTTCAAATGTCACAATTAATTAGACTTTCATCAAATCGCAATCTGCTGATGAATCAATTCCAGCAGTCTTCTGTAAATGTCTCTCCTACTAGCTAAGAAGCCCATTTTGGCCAGGCAGCCAGTAAGGATGAAGAGGTAAGGTGAGGATGTCTCATTCCCGACTTAAAATGAGCTGCACCTGAGGGCTTATTCCCTTTCCTTCGGAGGAGCACAGATTGTTCGCTGAAAATGCGGTTCTTGATCCTCAGCCAGTCCCATCAGAAACAGACTGGACCTGGTCTCAGATTGTCCCAGAGCCGTGCTCTATTACTGTCGCCCTGTAGCCTCTGCAATCCCACCTGTGGTAAGGCCAGGTTTGAGGACCACTGGCTTCTTTTTTTATGGGAATGTAATGTGTGCCTCTCGGGATCCCGTAGGTCCCTAAGGCGGGACCTACCCCCTCCCCCTATCCCCTGTGCTTTCCTTCACATGTGGAGTGGCTGCATTCTCTTCTCTTCCTGTCTTTCCAGGGGCAGTATCCGGTCGGGCTTCCCCGGGCCGCGGGCCCCATGCAGTCCTCCGTGCCCCCGGGCTCCGGCGGCATGGGCTCCGGAGCCGGTCCAGCGGGGCCCAGCTTCCTGGGCGGCCAGCCCCAGGCAGCCCTCATGGAGCAGATGCTCCTGGACCAGCGGGCGCAGCTGATAGAGCAGCAGAGGCAGCAGATGCTGGCGGAGCAGGTAACTCACGCCCGCGGTGGGATCCGTTCGTGCGGCAGACACTCACTCGGTGCCTGGTGTCTGTGAGGGAGTCTCAGTTCGTGTCCTTCATCAGGAAATTCACAAGCCGGCATTTCCTGAGATCACAGAGGAACCTGCAGAATGTAGACCTTTCCGTTCGTTAGGCTTTTGCTTAGAATGAATGAGTGTGTTCTGAAAAGACAGGCTTCAGCCACCCATTTGAAGACCCATTTGCCAGAGACCGTTCTTCAGTTCAAGTCTGGCCCTTTTCTTCTGGCTTCTGGTACAGGGGTCTGTAGAATCAGCATGGGGGGCAAGGGTGGAAGGGGGCTGGCTCACATTCTTCGTAAAGTCGGATGTTTCCAGCATGAAGAAAAAAGAAAGTAATTCAGAGAACTTTGCTTCTTGGAGGAAAGTGTCAGAAGGCGGGATTGAGAAGAATTCTTACACAATTGGTCATGAACGGGAACAATAGCTGAATAATAGGGCCCACAGGACTACCTGGAAACCCGAACTCGGGGTCACAGAAAGGGTGCAAACTTGAGAAAACTCCCAGCAGCTTTGAACACAGCTCAGGAAATGTTTGAGTTAAAGGCCTAACACAGAGAAAGCTTTACCTGAGGCATCTTTGACAACCCTTGACATATATAATTCCTCCAGCTTTGAAAGAAAGCCTTCCATGCGGGCTACTCCTCTCAGTTTCAGTGTGTTTTGTTTTTCGAGATGCCCGTGCCCGATTTCGTGTTATCTCGGGAAAGGCCTGAGGACTTCCCCAGGAGGTCCCTGGATGCCTCCCGTGGGGGCCTATCCAGCGCGTCTCACCCTTCTGTTATAGGAGACGTGAGGCTGTCATCTAAGGCTCAAGGCCCACAATTACCCTTCTAGAATGTTCCTAATAGGATCAGAATTTTGGAAATGTATTAACCGTCCTCCACCATATCTATAGGAGAGGTTGTGTAGGACACAAGACGCGTCGAGGTCCTTAGTAACCAAGGGCAGCAGTTCAAAGTAACGCCAGTCATCCCCCAAATAGAAAAATTGTACACCGTTGAGCACAGTACTTATGTTCCCTGGTTCGCTTTTGTTCTTGAACAGCTGTGTAATTATCTCCCTTTTTACCGAGGTCAGTCAGCTGCCTGGCAGCTCTTGTACAAACAAACCTCTATCCCTCTCACCCTGCGTAAGGTGTGTGACAAGCAGCCATGCTCATATCTCTCAGACAGTGATAAATGGAGCTGCCGAGGGGAAGCTGGGCTTTGCAGATCCACCCCTCAGCCAATCCCAGGAAATTTCAGGTGTGCCTGATACGTGGAGGGATGGTCTTTGATGCCTGTGCTGCGACCAAGACACAAAGGGGAGTCGGGGTAACCAGGCCAAACTCAGCTGTGCCAGCCCAGGGGTGTCCCCGCCATGGGTTGGCAAGGTCAGCCAACCCCGGGAATGAGGGGGAAGGCAGGAGACCGGGAGCATGGCTTTCACAGGATGGTGCCCACAGACCATGAGGTGAGAGAGTGCGGGACCCCTCAGAACCCGGGACACAGAAAGACAGACATAGGGCTCCTCAGAAGAGATGAGGAAATGGGAAACTGCAAAAAAAATGAGTATAATTCCTTAATGACTGTGTGTTCCAGGAGCTGAAGAGGGACCAAGGAAAGAACGGTTCACTCTGGGTCACATCCTTTGCTTATGGTGTGATTTTGGAAAAACCACCTAACCTCTCTCCTCATCTGCCAAATAAGGTTTTCCTAATCTCCCAGCCTTCCTGCTGATGCTCAACATGAGTAATGAGTGTAAAACCCTTTGGAAACTGCACAAGGTGTGGATCTGCCACTTGACCCTGGTGTCACAGAAGGCAGTGTAAGAGCTGCAGCCACACGTGCCAGCCATCCTGTGGGACTAGCCCAGAAGTAAGTCAGAGGGATGTAGCATCTCACCTGCACCTGGGGAAAGTGCTTATTGATGCCTACACTTTTGAGGTTGAATGTGGCCACATCAACGCCAAGCTGATTTTCTTGGTCCCTGCAGCGGCAGTGAAAGCATCCTAACACTTTCAATTTTGCCAACAGCGTACTGGGAACACTTGGGTTTCCGGAAAGGACATGTGAGGGAAAACAGAAAGACTGGGGATATCTTGCATATCTTTGGGAACTTTCAAATGGTTCTCAGTGGACTTAGTACAGAGCAAGTTGAAAGCAGGTGTGAATTAGCATTTAATGCGTTATTCTCAAGAGCACAGAGAGTGTCAAATCCCACCCATTCACAAAGGTTCAACGGAATCTGGAATTTTGGATCTGAAAGAAACATTGAGGACCATGAAGTCCCTTTATTTTACACACGAGGAGACTGAGACCAGGGAGCTTACGTGATATTTTTCGGAGATCGCAGAGCTAGAGAGGGCCAGAGCCAGGACTGGCACCTGGGCCCCCTGACTCCTGACTGCCAATCCACCCCAGGCTACCCCAGGGCTGATGCCCAGTTGTAAGTGGGATGGTTAAATTCTTACGTAATATGGGAAGTTTGGCTTCTGAGAAGCTTTTAAATGCTCCCCTTACTCTCAGTAATGTTCTTAGATTGCTGCCTAGAAGATTAGCATGGTTTCTTGTCTACGCCGTGTCTATACAATTAATTCATTTCAACGGTTTCGTGCAAAACACCACAGGATGGGGTGAACAGAGGCCGTTCTTTTCTTTGGTTGCCAGCGCTGGCTGGCCTTGTCAAGAAAAAGAAAGAGAAAGAAAATTATAGAGCTGCCCAGGAACAAAAACAAGAGAAAAAAATAGAAATAAACACATGTGTTAAGAAGTGGTCAATGTGTGTTATTTTTATAATGAACACTGTAAAGATCCGGGCCCTCGTTGTCTGTTTTCCTAGGCCTTGCAGATGAAAGGTGCTTGATGCATATTCCACAGCTGCAGAGGAGGTTAGATGACAGGCCGAAGGTCACGCAGCTACTTGACGGCAGACCCAGAACGAAAACCCCTTTCTTTGCTCTTTCCACCTCACTCTTATTTTCTGTCCCTTTTCACATACAGCATGATAATGACCATAATAGCCTTCCCTGTATATTGGTAACAATGCCGGCAGTGCAAAAGCCCCGTGACTGGAAGAAGAAAAACTAAAACGCAGGCCTCCTGGCTCCTGGTGTACGTGGAATCCCACGCGGTTTCCTCAAGGCAGTACATGCTGTATGTTTGACTTGTGGAGATGTATTCTGCAGGCAGGGTGGCTTCCTGGGAATAAAATGAGCCTTTTTTTTTTATAGGCCCTGAGAATCCCATCTTCCTATACCCGAAGCATCTACCTTAGGTCATTAAAAGTTAGCTGCTTGTCCGTTTGAGCTCGGTACCCACCATGCTGAGGAAAGCACGCAGGCTGATGTCGGAAAAGCAAAGTCAGAACTGCCTCCCTGGCTACACCTCCCTCATAAGCCAGCAAGTCCACACAGCAGAAATGCCGCAGATGTTCACCGAGGATGTTTGCAGCAGGGGGGGCTCTGACAGCCGAAACCAGAAGCTCCCTAAACAGCCGCCCCTAGTAGCATGGGCAAAGACATCGTGGGATGTTCTTATGGGGGGAAATGCTACTCGACAGTGAGAATGAATGGACCCCACCGCAGGCATCACCGTGGATGGAGCTCCCAAATGCGATGAATGCAAGAAGCCAGACCCCAAAAAACAGGCTCAAGTACATTGTCTCAGGCCACTTCTCTGAAGCACAGAAGCAGATATAACTAACCTGTTGCTAGGCTGGGATAGTGCGCCCACGGGTCAGGTGAAGGGCGGTGGCTGGGAAGGGGCAGGAGGGGCTTCTAGCATTCTGCGTCTCGACCCACGAGCGTGTTCCTGTGTGAAAATCCATCGCACGGGGCACGGATGCTACACGCTTGTGCCCTGACCTGTATGCGTGTTACTCTTCAGCATAGAATTCAGTTTTTGAAAACCGCCTTCCTCAGAACAGCCAGGAGACCTAACTGTGCGCCTCCTCCCGCCCCGCCCCCCGGCCCTCCTTGTCCTGTCGTTTCAGCAGCTGCAGCCGCCACAGCTACCCCGGCAGCACCTCCAGCGGCCCCGCAACCCGTACCCAGTGCAGCAGGTCGCCCAGTTTCAAGGTGAGGCCGGTGCACACCTCTGCCATTGTATCCCAGTGGGCAAGTGTAAGTGAATGTAGAGCCAGTGACAATGCCACGGCTGCTGTGTTTGTGTCCAGGTAATATTAAAAATCTTTAAGAACTGGTGGTGCCAACCAATCAGAATCCCAGGCGTTAACCTTTGGGTCGCTGGGCCCCAGAGAGGTCCTGGTGGGCCCGGGGCGGGGGCGGGGGGGCGGTGGGAGTGGGACTGGAGAATCCGTTCTTTACCAAAGGTACCGAAGTATTTCGGGGGTTTAACAACCAGCAAAGACATCCAGGCGCCGACTGACCTAACATCAGCCCTGTTTAAGTCCGGATGGTCATCTCAGTGGCCATGGCGAGGAGCGGGGGGAATCCCGTGTCACATCTTTCTAGCTAATCCCAGCAGGTCAGCTGACCAAAGCCCTCACTTCCAGCAACCGAAGTAAAAGGATCTGGCTTTCGGCAACCACTAATCTCTGCCGAACATAGAAGACAAATAGGGACTTGAGTTTGATTGGACTTTCTTGATCCTGCCGCCCTTTGCACAAATCCTGAATCATGGCCCCAGGAGTAATGGGTGCACTGTTTGTCCGGCGTTGCCATTCCTCTGTAAAGTAGAAGGTCCACTCAAATATCAATCCCTTCCGTCTCTAACAGAGGGAGCCCCTGTGGGTCTTGTATGGGGTGGGGGATGAGTCTGAGGACCCTTCCCAAACTCATCCACAGGCGTTTTCAGGGGGCCACAGGGGTCATGAAGCAGCAGAAATCCTAATTCCTGTCCTCTGTCCTTTCTGAAGACCTAGATCAATGCATCCTAACTTCCCAAATGTTACCTATTGCTTTGACAATCTGCCAAAAGCTATGAAGCCCCTGGCACAGAAATATCCATATATGTAAATAAATACAAACTTTGTGGATCATTTCACAAGTGTTACCCTTTTCCATAGACTGTGGGTGAAAATTTTGTGATCTAGGGTAGCCTTTTTCAGTCTTTGGGTTGCAACACTCAAGTAGGTTGTGAAGACAATTGGCCACAACCAACATTTTTTAACGAAATAATAGAAATGATTGGAGTGTATCATAATTAGGGCAACTTTTGTTTCTGTCCTAAACCCACATGTGTATGTACTGTGAGTTGTGGCTTAAAGAGTCTGAAAGCCGCTGATGTTCACGGCCAGATCTCCCTGAAGATTGCCTGTGGACCCCCTGGGGCTTGAGCCGCTATCACCCCCTCCCATCCCTGGGACATTTATATCACTTCAGATCCCTTTGGACTCGACACAGGGAAGGACAAAGGGAATTGTTCTGTGCACTAAATTAGTGCCAATATTCTTTGAAGAATTCTGTTTCTCACTTGGTCAATGGTGGGGAGGAGTGGGAAATAGTCATTGTTACATGCGTAGTTTTTGTCGCAGACTCGGAGCCCTCTTTTGTACCTGTGGTTCTCAGACGTGAGCCTGCATCAGATCACCAGCACAGCTGATTCAAAACAGAAGCCCGCCCTCACCCCCAGAGTCTCTGATTCAGTAGGTCTGGAGCGGGGCCTGAGAATTTGCATCTCTAACAGGTTCCCCAGAGTTGCTGTTGCTACTGGCCCAGGGCCATACTTTGGGAACTGGTGCTTTATATTATGAACTAATTTAAACCATTAAATCTGACAAACCTGGTATTGTGTCCCTTGAGTTTTCTAGGTTCATAACTCATGTATTATTTTTTGGAATACAGGGACCCACCAAAATTTAATAACTCCTCTATGTTATGAGTTATTCTGAGTGCTTTGGGTCCAATTTAAAAGTTCTACTCTTTGAACTTTTCTAAAACCCCAAATCACAGGTAATCAACCTAAAAAACTTAGCTACACTTAGGCTAAACAACCAGTGACATTTTAGGGTTCCTAAGCTGGTTGATATGATAATTTTTAAAATTTTCTTCTGTATTTTCATGTACTTTACTGACATCCTAGATATCATAATGTTATGTATCTGGGAAAATAGCAAATTGATAGATAAAAAAATATTGTCCTTGGAGAGAAGTTCTGTTAGGAATAACTTGTCTGAGACCTACAGGTCCACTGACCACTACAGTTTTCAAAGGTTTTAAAGACGAACTTTCTCTTACTGAGTTCTGTGTCTCTGGGCAATGTTACATGCCTAGGGGAAAAGCTTATTTTACATAAATATAGACTTCTTGTGAGTGAAAATAGAACACAGACCCTTTTAGGGAAAAAATTGCATGTTACCATCTCTGTTTGAATATGGAAAATTTTCTTTGACGTTGTGGTGTTAACCAACAGACAAGAAAATTAATTTGACTACAGTATCTCACAGTAATATCTGTTTTAGACAAAAATAAAAAAGAAGAAAAAGTAGTCTGTTGTTTAACATATGTAGTTGTCAGATAAAGACAAGTTAATTCTTTGAAGGCATTTGAATTTTTTTCCTTTGTATATTTAAAATTACCCAAGTTCATAAAACCAGATTTCTTAGGTTTTTCTTAGGTTGAAAATATGGTGCTGACTGCTGATATTAAAAGGTCCTTTTTTTTTTTTTTTAAATAAGAATTACATCTGGATAGTGTAGTCATTGACACCAAGTAAAACTAAAGGCTGGCTTGGATTAATGGTTCAATACTTCTGAAGAGGCACTGCAGCATTTTTGCCCTCTAAAGAAAGGAAACTATTTCTCATTCACAAAATTAGTCCAGTCAATATCTAATCCCTCAACATATTTATTCTAAGTTACAACAAAAATGTCCGAAATATGAAAGTCCTTTCATCTGTTTCCAGCAGCCTGTTTATGTAATTTGGGTCTATCCAATCAATCTCTGAGTCAGCAATATTTTTCCCTTAAATATTTTTATAAGCAACTCAATAACCCATTTCACCACAGTTGATCAGATTGGCCATGTAGTCAATACAAATTTAGTTGTTAAGGTCACAAAGCTTCATAACAAGATTGCAAGTTGCAATATATACCACCATCCAGTGTTTAATCAGGAACATTTTTTTTAAAATTCCACTTAGATACAATTAAGCTCAAAACAAAAAACTGAAACGTTTCTAGGGATCTCCCCCAGGTCTTTCTGGTTTCCCCACGGTAACCATTTCATTTTTCAATGCAGCATGATATTGATCTCAAGCCACAAAAACTTGTCATAATCAAAATTCCCATAATTTTCTTTCTTAAAGAAAGAAAGAAAATATGGAGACATATTTGCTGCCCAGAAATCAATAACCCCATCAGGAAGACAAAAACACACTTCAGTTATCTGCCAAGGTGCCAGGCTTAACAAGGTTACACTATTCTCATCTGGTTTCTCATCCAGGTTCCAGGTAGGATCAAATTTGCTTATAGTATCGATTGGCTCCCATGCTGTACCTTTTTTAAATGTCCAGGAAAAAAACTATTTTTCTTTTTTTCATAGACTTAATCATCAGCAGGGACACAGAAAAATCCATTTCTGTGCACCTCCTAGCCCTTGACAACATTGACGTGTTCTAAGGGTGACATTTCTATTCTCTTGACTGGTTTAGAAATTTCCCAGAAACATGTAAAGAAGGACTCACTCGAATTTCTAATTAGAGTTGAGTGACTTGGCATTGATATTCTGGTCAACTTTTAAGCAGCATCATTAAAACTGCCTTAGTGGTCATTGCTGATTTGAAGGAGTGGCCTTTGTTGGGGAAATGCATAAAGTTCATTGCCAAGTAGCAAGTAGGAGGATGATTTCTTTTTCTAACTCAGGAAGCTGGCCAGTTCGCACTGACATATTATGATTCAGAGAATCTGGAGCATGTGGAAGTCTACAGGGTGGATCCAAGAAATGTCCCATCTGTCGAAATAGCTTCTTAGCAGAAGTGATAGCCTTTAACCTCTCGAATCCTACTCAAGTCTTAAGGGAAATTAGCCTAATGGTCTTTATTGATAGTATTCTCTACTGAACCATATTCCACTTCACAAATAGGATATGCAAAGTGATCAGCCATTTCTGCCTAATTTAGCCCAGGAGGTGAATTTCCTCTCACCTCCAAAAAGATGGTGTCTTATTGGTTGAGGATGGCATCATATCAAGACGGGTGAGAAACGATTTGTTTCTGAAATGTGAACAAAAATAATATCAGGGTATATCAAATAGAAAAGTCAACTACAAAAGCCTGTGTACTGCATGGTCCCAATTTTCATGTGTCTATTTATATATTAATGTAAGTTGGCAGTGGTCTTCTCTGGATGATGGGAATGACTTTAATTTTCATGTTTATGCTTTTCACTATTTTCCAAATTTTTTACAATCAGCATGTTACAGTCAGAAAAATAATACTCTGGTTTTTTTTAAGGATTTATTACGAGTAGCTCCTTTCATCTAAAAGAATTTTGTCAGGTCCCAAAGAAAAGTCCAACAACCTGTTACCATGCATTGCTTGTAGAGATGAGTGAACGGGTCTGTCCTTTTCTCCCTGCAGGGTCTCCCCAGGACGTAGCAGCTGTGAGAAGCCAGGCGGCCCTCCAGAGCATGCGAACTTCACGGTTGATGGCACAGAACGCAGGCATGATGGGAATGGGACCCTCCCAGAACCCAGGGACAATGGCCACAGCAGCCCAGTCGGAGATGGGCCTGGCCCCTTACAGCACCCCACCTGCCAGCCAACCGGGAATGTACAATATGAGCACAGGAATGACCCAGATGTTGCAGCACCCAAACCAAAGCGGCATGAGTATCACACACAGCCAAGCCCAGGGGCCGAGGCAGCCCACCTCGGGGCAAGGGGTTGGGATGGTGAGTGGTTTTGGTCAGAGCATGCTGGTGAACTCGGCCATTACCCAGCAGCACCAGCAAATGAAGGGGCCGGTCGGCCAGGCCTTGCCCAGGCCCCAGGGCCCGCCGAGGCTGCAAAGCATTATGGGAACGGTCCAGCAGGGAGCACAGAGCTGGCAACGGAGGAGCCTACAGGGCATGCCCGGGAGGACTAGTGGAGAATTAGCATCATTCAACAACGGCGCCAGCTACCCACTGCAGGCTGGCCAGCCGAGGCTGACCAAGCAACACTTCCCGCAGGGACTGAGCCAGGTGGTGGACGCGAACACTGGCACGGTGAGAACCCTCAGCCCAGCTGCCCTGGGTCGGCAGATGATGCCAACGCTCCCGGGGCAGCAAGGCACCAGCCAGGCCAGGCCCATGGTCATGTCTGGCCTAAGCCAGGGCGTTCCCGGCATGCCAGCATTCAGCCAGCCCCCGGCACAGCAGCAGATGTCCAGTGGCGGTTTTGCCTCAAGCAGCCAGAGCCAAGGCTACGAGCGGAACGCCCCTCAGGACATGTCATACAATTACAGCGGCGACGCAGCTGGGGCATCCTTCCCCAGCCTCTCGGACAGTGCCGAGCTCGTGGACGCCATCATCAAAGGTGGGCCAGGGGAGGAGTGGATGCAGGAGCTCGATGAGTTGTTCGGAAGCCCCTAGTCAAGAGGGGCCCCGGCAGCCACAACCCTAGTGGTTAAAGCTTCAACCGTGAAAAAGAAACAGGATGTTGCCTCATCCTTGTTTTTTTGTTTGTTTGACCTGCGTAATCTGAGCAAAACTGCAGCCGGCTGACAGTGGAGGAGCCAGGTGCCAATCCACAGCCCCGCTGGGGCCTCATTTCACCTGAGTTTCACACAGCAATCAAGACAGACGCCCTGCGAGTCCCGCTGCGAGAGAGGGGGACGCACCAGAGACAGCTGGGGAAGATGCTTCTGTAGCCCCTCTGCTTGGCCCTCCCTGTGATCGTCCGGCCCAGCAAGAGCCGCTCCGGCCAAGACAGACTGCTGCCCGACGTGAGGTGGCCGTCAGCCCCTCCTGGCCCTGGTCCAGAGTCTGTAGCTTTGGAGACACAAAGGAGAGAGAGCCTGGGACTGAGAGTCCCACAGAGCCTGCTGGGTGGTGGCACAAGCCAAGAGCACACGTCAGAAGCGCGCCGAACTCCGGCTACGAAGAGATGTCAGGCTTCAAGACATGCTATTGGGTCTGGAGGGTAGGTGCAGAGAACAGTGAGATGTCACAGGAAGACACAGGATCCTACAGGCCTGTCTCCTGCCCGTAATGCCCCTCAGGAATTTTAGAGCCATTGCCTCACCGGGTGAGCTTGGAGAAGGGTCCTGGCAGTCCTGGGCGGGCAGCCCTCTGCTGGTGACCGGGGTGGCCGTCACTCTGCGGAGTTGAGCTGGCGCCTCCTGAGGACCCGATAGGACCCGATACATCTTGGCAGTTCCCATCTACTCCCGGAGGCCGAGGATGGAGAGGCCCAGGCTGGACGCTGTGTGTCCGCTAGCACGGCCGCCTTCCTCCCCGATCCCTGCCCTTATTCCTCCTCGCCTCTACCCCAGCCTGCCCTTGCTCCTCCTTGCAGACTAGCCAAGAAGAAATGACGCTTTTGTGTTTAGGGAGCCCGGGCAGAGGGAAAATAGGTGCAAGAAGAACTTAGACAATGCCTGAAATGCACCGGTGACACTGGAGTTTTCTTTCTCTGCCTGGAACTGAGCGGGCCACTCGATGCTTCTGGGACACCAGGGAGGACGGGCCTGGACATCGCTGGCTCTGGCTCCCTTTGGGAAAATCCTAGGGGTGAGGCTCTAAAATCAGCCTGGCCCTTCATCCCTACTCACCGGAAAGACAAATCTCAAACCGTGAAAGTTGAGGAACTGAAAAATCAATTGCTCCACTTCGCACGTTTTGATAACGAAAAGGAAGCAGGTATGGTTCCTTTCCTGTGGGCAAAGTGATCCACTCCTGACGTTCTGTACGGCCGTTCTCTTTGTAATTCACTCAAATCTGCCCTAAGTGAAGTCTGTCTGAAGGGATCCACAACCTCCACTGTCGCAAAGCTGATCTCATCCGTCCTTTCCTCCCCTCCCACTGTCATGTTTTGGAGGCCGCGTGGCATAACCATTGTCCTAAGTGAGTGAGAGTGGCGTGAGCTTTCCTCCCGCCACCCCCTCCCTCCGCGTCCAAAAGGCAGGCTCCCTTCTGCGCACTCACGTGTAACTCGCCACACCAGAGCCCCAGCCCAGCCATGGGAGCCGGACTGGCTGTACTGGGGGCAGGTCCTGGTAAGGAAGGGGGTTCGAATGAAGAGCTGGGGCAGAGGGTGCAGAGAGGCGGCAGGCAGGCAAACACCACCCTTGACTTGCTCGCCAGGTACCAAGGTCATAGCCCTACTCAGCCAGGGGCAGGATGGAGAACAAGTGGGCCACTCCTGGGAAGAGGTGCTGGGTGGCAGGCTGACTGTGAACTCCCTGTGTGGGGAGGGACACTGCCAGGGAAACTCTTGGGTGGAAACAGATGAAAACCAAAAACAAACAAACAGAAGAAAGTAAACAAATGAGAAGACACAGAATATATAATTACCTTTTTCTGAAAGGTACAGGAAATAAATGTATAAGAAATGATGAGAAACTGGAGGTGGCTGATGGAGGGGGAGGGGCGCTCCATGCTCTTTTTAAAGCTTCCTCCAAATGCTCAGTACTGGGACCAACGACATAGAGAGGTAGATTTTAACAAGGTGGTTTTGTTTTGTTTTTGTTTTTACTACGGTGCTGATGTATATGTAATGTCTAAAAAAAGTTATTTGTAAATAAGTTTTTACAATATGACAGATATCACTGGGTCTACTATCTGTAAAAAATATACATATAAATATATATATACTGTTTGTTTAAAATAGAGTATTTTTATTTCATTCCTTAACTCATCATCCCAGCAGTGGTATTGCACTTCAGATGACATCATATTACTAATTTGTACTGTATGACCTATGGCAACTTCCTCCATTTGATTCAGATTTTTCTAGTTTTCTGTTTTTACTTTGTACATTGAGCATTGCTTATTTCCTTTTAAGAAATGTACAGAACTCTGAAATGTAGAAATGAAGTGATGTTGACATACCACTTTTAAAAAAAAAAACGAATAAAAGATCATTATCTGAACCAATCCAAAGTTGAGTTTATTTTAGAACTGTCACTGGAGCTCCAGCCTTAGTTAAGCAGATGGATTATGCCTGGGTTTTAATTGATTAACTGCAGTTCTTGTCTCAAAATTTTTATATCATTATTTAAACATTTAAGTAACAGTGGAGATCAATCATTCCCAGCCTTTTTAATTCCACCACGCTATTAAAATGTTCTAAATTTGCACTCCAGGAGATGTGGCAAAGGTAAAAGAAGAGAGTCATCTATGAAAGGAATATCCATTTGTAGACTCGGAACCATAACAATTCAAATTCCACCTGGTTCACTCAGAGAACTTGGAAACTGATAGTAAACTTCTTATTTAAAAAGGAAGAAAACTCAAGGAATATATTGGGGGGAAAGTAACGATGGGCCTTGCCCCACTGTAATGAACACTGTCGCTACACACACACACACACACACACACACACGCACACCCGTGTGTGGCTGCCTCTCTTTGGAGAACAGCCTGGCTTGGCCAGCACCACCCACAGAGAGTTGAATGTGCTTAGAAGTTTACATCCCTCCAGACTGACAGCCCATGACCTGCTGGTGCAGGAGCGTGAGAGCCCAGTTAACTTACCTGGACAAACCCTGAGATAGCATTTCTGTTCCAAGGTCCCCTGCAGGATCAGGCAGAGGCTGGGACTTTGCCAGAAGGTGCCCCCTTGCTTGGCTTCCTGCCTTTTTCTGCCCTGTTTCCCCCACTCCCTCAGTTTTCCCTCCTGGGAGCCCTTTGGTGACAAATCACACACATGTGAATCCACTCCACTTCTAGAAGACCTGACCTAAGTCTTCCCATCAAACTTTAAAAAGCATGGTAAAGCAACATGTTTCAAAACTGTCTGGGTGAAGCAGAAAAAGGGGCCACAAGAATAGAATAAGATCATCATCAAAAATAGATCCAAAGCAAAGGTGAGTTTTAATATGTACAAACCAAGAGAAAGAATGAACTTGACTCTGGAAGAAGAGGCCAGCCCTACCCATGGTGGGCTGTGGTTCCAGACCAGCTGACAAATAACACCATGTCGAAAACAGTGTGACACTGGGCTTTGTCCCAGCGATATGGGCTTAGTGACATGAGATCAAAAATGAACTGATTCGCGGGTGGGGATGGGAAGGCTGACAACAGAATAAAAACATGGAGTCTGAGAAGGGCTGAGTACTACTCCTTGTCCTGATGAGTCAAAACCACATATTTTTATTTACTGCACTGGATGGATGGAATACCATTCTCCTTTAAAATGATTTCTTATTTATAATCGTGTTGACCTTTATAAAGTCCCAGCGCAGCATGTGTATAATGGGGAAAGAAGGACAATAAACATCTTTCCAAGAAGTCACTAGGCACTTTCCCCCGTAAGAAGGAGGTATTTTATTGCCGAAAGTTAAGGAACATTCGAAAGCATTAAAGGAACTATTTCTGCCTTTAACCATTCTTTTCAAGGAAGGTTGTATATAGAGAAAAAGGATAAAAAACAAATGACCTGATATTTTTCCTTATTAATGACTTTTTTGGCCACACCTCCTCTACTTCCAATCCTGCAAAGAAAAGTGTGAAAGGAAAAATACCTTGGAAGAGAGCAGGGCTGCTTGTTTGTGTAACCAGTCCTTTATCTTTCTAACTTATTTTTCATTTTAAGTTCTAAGGACATATTTCCATGCTGGTGTTCTCTGGACAAGTTACTACAGACACCTGTTTCATTTCATAACAGGCGGAGGTAATTAGGGCAACATTCACGCACTTGGGGCCCAAGTGTCCCTGCCACGTCTAGGACAGCTGCTGGGCCAGAGCTAATGCTATGGCTCTATCCCTACCTCAGATCCCAAGTCAAGGATGCAGCACTCAACATAAAAATCTTCAGAGCTACTGAGAACCTGACTTTAGCTTTTAACTTTGCTTCAGATATTTAAACTTGAATGACAATCATTTTCAAACAATCAGAAAAATAAAGAATAGTACAATGAATAACTATACACTTACCAACTTGATTTGATACTTGTTAACACTTCACCATATATGCTTCACATATATATTTTGTGGAACCATTTCAAAGTAAGCTATACACGCGCAGTCACTTTACCCCTCAACCTCCCAGCATACCTTGCCAAAGAATTAGGGCATTTTCTTTCCTAGACACAACATCATTATCACACCTAACACAATTAATTCCCTAATATCTAATTCTCACTCCTTATTCAAATCGTCCCAAATGTCTCCCATAGCTGTTTTTTTCTAACCAGGATTTGATCAAGGATCCCACGTTGCCATTTGGGTTTTATGCCCCTTAAGGGTATCTTTTAATGCAGAAAAGTTCTTTTCCATCCCTTTGTTTATAACATTGACTTTTTGAGGCAAGGAATCTGATTTCAAAAAATAAAATCAGTCAATTTACTAATATGTAAAAAATATGTATGTCAGATCAGAAACTCACATCTCCCTGGCCAACATGTTTGCTCCCTGTAAAATCAGTCAGTTTACTAATATACAAAAAAATATGTATGTCAGATCAGAAACCCACATCTCCCTGGCCAACACGTTTGCTCCCTGTAACCAAATTACAGGAATTAAAATCGTCAAGAGGTTGCCTTGGTGACAATAGAATTGGAACAAAGGAAATAAATTCTATAGTTCAGATATTTTTAAAGATAAAAAGCTTTGATATACCGGTGGGACCATCTTCTTTTTTCCACATGTTGTTTAACCAACTCTGTGTGTGTGTCTTTGTGTGTGTGTGTGTGTATGTGTTTATAGTTTACGTCTTTAAATAGTTCCAATTTAAATGCAAGATAGAAATTGTTTAAAAATCCTCAAGTGTAAGATTTGGAAAGTTGTGGGTTTTTTCCCACTTCCAAAGGATAACGAGTTTGCAGTAATTATGCTTTATGGTCAACAATTTGCACTTTACCCGCTGGCGGGACACATTAAATTTAAGTTCTCCATGAAAAAAAAAAAAATTGCACTTTCTCTTCCTTTATTGTCTTCAATGTGTAAAACAATTAAAATGTCACAATAAGAGTCACTATAACTGACTGAAATACTAAAAAGTAAAAAGACCATAGAACCATAGCATTTTAAAATATTAGTCGCATTTTACCTGGGAAAAAAACTGAGGCAGAGAGCTACACGGCTGTGGTAGCATAGCCAGCGAGTGGTAGAACAGGATTAGTGTGACTGGCCCTGGAGTCTTCACTTCTTTTGCTGCACGACCTCTGCAGTGAGCTGCCTTATCCAGAGTCAAAGAGCCAGTTAGTGGGGGAACTGGGCTGATATCCAGATACTCCATTCCCAGACTGGTCATTCTCAGTGTACTCTGGGGTATTTAGCCCAGGTATTTGGGATGCAAGAGGTTGTCGTGTCTTCTCCCCTACTATTTTGGAAACGCTAGTGTTTTAATGCCTTTATTTTTCTCTGTTATTCATAGCCTCTGTAACTGCCTTTGTACCCATACACCAAAAAAGGCCCAATAAAAAGTTTCTTGGAGATGCCTACACCAGATTCAAGGCTGTCACACTTTCTTTAGAAAAATTACAGAAAGCTCTTTTCCTGATGCTAAAAAGTTATATATGCTCATAATTCCATTCTCCTAAGGTCCCTGAAGACTCATTCCCATTTTACAGATGAAGAAAGTGAAGAAAGGTCATTTGCCTTTTGCCAGACAGTGACTGCACATCAGGGTCCAACAGCAGCAGGCCCCCAGCCCCACGTGGCATGGGAAGTGCAGTGGAACCCAGCCTAGGCTCTCCAGCCATGACCATGACCCTCCTTCCCCTGCCCAAGGGCAAGATATTCGCTGAGCACTCTTCTCTGGATGGTTTCTTGAAAATGACACACCTTTTTTTTTTTCTTTTTCCTTTGTTTGTTACAAAGTCCATTTTCACAGCCAGATGTGCTTTGTGCTGTTAGTTAATGACTCTCTTCTCTGGCTACTTGATGTGTTTGCCTGACTTCCCTCACCAACTGTTGCATTCCTGCAACTAATGAAGTGGGCTCAGATGCCTTATCAGCATCTATCTGGAACTTTCCATCGAGAAGCAGTCTTAGAGGTGAGTGATGGCAGTGGTCCACGGAAAGCCCTAGACACAGACAGGTCAGGCTGCTTTCTCCCTACACCAGCAGTCATGACTTTGGCATGTGCTTCTAAAACCAGGGCTCAACACACTTCCACTGACGCTACGGATCCCCCTCCTCAGAGCAAACTTCAGTTGTTAAACTAACAGGAAAATCTAACGGGAATGTTTCTCCAAAGCCATTTCAAAAAAAGGAGGCTTACTTCTTTTAATTGAACAAGTGGCACCATCTAACCTTTAGAGTGGAAACATCTTCTGCAAGCATTTGAGCAAAGGGAGGGGGGAACGTTAGAAGTGCCTCAGTTTCTTGGCAACACTGAAGTCCAGGTATTCATCCAGAAAGCTGCTTGCAATCCCCAGCGTGCCTAGAACAGTCAACAAGGCCAAAAGCCCCAGACTCAACCGGAAACCAGTGATCCTGCGGGCGGATGTGAGAGAGAGAGAGGTGATAAATAAACTGGGCTACAGGGATGAACCTGGGGAGCCTGGGGCAGAACTCTCACTGTGGACACTGCCCAGAACTTCCATGTTTTCGCCATTTGAAAATTTTGATTCGTCAGATAAATTAAAGAGGATGCCTAGCCACAGAGGTCAAGTGGCTCCTTTCGAACATTCAAAGGATTATCAAGGCTGGGAGGGATTATTTCCTTGGTAACTTTTGGGAGATAGTGCAAAATGTTTGCAAGGATTTAAAGTGTGGTGGTCAAAAGAGTGCACACTTAGTGTACAGTTTTATCCTTGCAATTTCCTGTCTCACACCTAATTGTGTAGGGCCTGGTGAGACTTGGCCTCAGGCAACATAGATCACTTCTGCCGTCATAGCCATAAGTGCTGTATTACTCTCAGGAACAGGAAGCTAATATAGACTCCATCCTGCTACTATTTGTCTACACACACAATTCTTGGGTGTTCCTTACCTTTTTTTTTTAGCAGCTTCTGAGTATCCCCAGAAATACTGGTGACGGACATATATGTACACCAGACTTGTCTGGTGTACTTGTCTAAGTATCAAAATCTACAGAGAAAAAAAATAGAAAAGACACAGAACACGATGGCAGCCTCTCAAAATGCGGTGTGAAAGTTGACAATACTCACAGAACGTGTATCTGACAAAAGACTTGTGTGCAGAACTCTGGCAATTCAATAATGAAAGAAAAACAACTTAATGTTTTGAATGGGCAAAATATTTGAATAGAAAATTCACATAGCAAGATAAACAAATGTACCAATACGCACATGAAAATTTTTTCAACATTATTCAACGTCATTCAATATCAGCAAAACTGCAATTTAAAACCACAATGAGATGACACCACTTGCACACCCACCAGAATGGCGAAATTTTAAAAAGACTGAAGCATAAAATATTGGGGGTGTTGGAATCTCATACATTATTGGTGGGAATGCAAAATGGTACAGCCACTTTGGGAAAAGTTCTGGTAGTGTCTTATAAAACTAAACGTTACTTTTTGACCCAGCAATTCCTTCCTTTCCTGTGTATTTACCCAAGAGAAATGAAAGCACATGTCCATAAAAAGACTTGTACAGAATGGTCATTGCAGCTTTATTCACAATAGTCAAACACTGAAAACAGCCTGGAAATCTATCCACAGGAGAATGGATAACCAAACTATGATAACCATACAATGGAGCCCCACTGGCGATGAAAAGAAACCGACAACTTGCAACAAACAGCATGGTGAATCTCAGAAATATTCTGCTGAGTGAATGAAGCATTATGCAAGAGTACATACTATGATTCCAATTATAGAAAGTTCTAGAATGGACAAAACTAAACTATGATTTAAAAAAATCAGAGCATTGTCTGCCTCTGAAAGGGACTGGGAAGGACCTGAGGAAACTTTCTGAGTGGTTGTCATGTTCCATATCTTGATAGGGATTTGAGTGACACAGGTGTATACACTTGTCAAAACTCATCGGATGGTACACTTAAGATTTGTGCATTTCACTAAATACAAATTTTACCTAAAAGAAATGTAAAATGTGGGGTTATGTTCTGCCATCCAGTCCAATGAAAACTCTCAATATCTTCCCTACACTAGGGACCCTCTGTCTTCCTCGACACTTCACAGATGTAAATTGCCAGAGCCCTCTTAGAAACACTAGAAGTCTGTCTGTGGGACTCTGATATGCTGGATAAAATGAAATTCATTATTTTATTAGGTCATAAACATTTTTTTTGGCTTCTACTATATACCAGGTATTATTCTAAGGATTGGAGTTAGCTGTGAAAAAGATACAAGCTCCCTGCCCTCATGGAGTTTATCATCAAAGACAGAAAACAAAGGGGAAAACAAGAAGAAAAACGACTTGAACGTGCTGTGAAGGAAATGAAGGAGGGTGGGCCGCCAGGAACTGGAGGAGGCCGCCTTTAAGAAGGGTCAGGGAAGGCCCCTGTGAGGGAATGACGCTTGTGCTGGGCCCCGAAGGGTGAGAACGAGGGGGCCCAGCAAACAGCAGGAGGAGAAAGGGTGGAAGGTCCACCTGGCCTCTGAGGAAGGGGAGAGATTCTGAGCACGTTGTGGTTTAGAAACTCCCTATCTAATCCATTACTCCCACAAATCCAATGGGAACTGTTCAAGGCAGTTAATAGGCAACCTACTCTGGATGAGAAAGAGTGCAAATTACAACAAGATACCCAAGAAATCCTTTCCTGATAGGCGGTCGGCCTCATTCAGCCCATCACAGTGAAATCCAAAGGTTCAAATGGCAGAGGCCGAGTCCCATTAACAAAAGGCACTTTTGTTATGAGTTGTGAATGTGGTCTCACCTGACAAGGACCTGCCGCCTTCATTCTTGCCCTTAAGGGATAAAAATGTAAGTTGGAACAAAGTTAAATCATTCTCTAGAGGACATTTTAGCTGAAATTTCTCAGTTGACAGTAAAAATTACAAGAGGGGAGGTGATAGGGTTACCTTTAAAAACCAGCTAGATTTGGGGTTATTTAAATCGTAGCAATCAAGTGTCAAACCCAAATGAGGCCACGAGAGTTATCAGAAAGAAAAAGGGATTGAATTTCTCCAAATAAGGTAGCTGATGCTAGTCTGAGCTTCCATGAAAGGGGCGGGCAGAGTTTGGGTAAAGCCCTCAGCTCGCCAAGGATACCCCATTCAAATGGAAAGCAGATGTTTATAGAGTTTCTACATACAGTAGCAGCAGCACTACATCCTTGGAAACTCTTAACAAAAGGTACACAGGTTGTTGGGTCAAATACCTATAAACCCTGCTCTGTACTCAAAAGCTACTTTTCTCCTACATTGGGGAATGTTAAGTTAGACAAACGACTTAACCTCTCTGTACTTCAGTTTCCTCACCTGTAAAGCAGGAATGAATTACAGACCCTGCCACAGAGGAAGGTAAATCCTACATATGAGATAATACATGCATGACGCTTAAAAACTGTACCTGGCACAAAGTAAGTATTCAATAAATATTAGCTATAATTATTAGGGTGAACTGTTAATTCTGTGTTCTGTTCCTGCAAATAAATTAGAATTTAGCGTATTAGATTTGAAGACAAAATCGCATGTCATATTCATTCTGCATTCCCCCACGTACAGTTTGTTCCAAGTTTTTAAAAAATCACTGAATTAAATTACAATGATGCCAAAGTTAGCCTATCTGCAGCACAGTGTTCTTTGATGCAAACAGACAGTGCTTATTTTGTTTAAAACAACTTCCAGGATCAGTAGATGTCTGGTTGTGTATCTGCTGTTTAATAGTTGTAAGGACCATAGTCGTCATTAAACTTACCTTGGTTGAAATACCATCCCGCCATCCACAATGTAATCATAAATATTGGGTAAAACTCCACACAGTTTTTGTCTGCTGGAAGAAAATAAAGATGTGGGTTATTTTATGAAAAAAACTATACACCAAAGCAGTGAGTTTTCATCTATAGGTAAATGTCCACCCTCTTCTTACAAAAATAATTATAAGAATTAACCTAAAGAGCATAAATGTCCTTACAGGTAAAATTAGTCTTTCAAGGTGGGACTCAAACATTTTTTTAAACCTCAGAGCAGGGCTAAGAATCACTCTCCTACGTGTAAGTTGCCAGCAATAGAAATGAAGTGTAGCTCTTTTCCAAAAGACAGGCCTGGAGATGGTCCTGATTCCGAGCCTAAAGATCATTCTGTATCTTATCTAAATAACCCAGAAAATAACTCCATTCATATTAAATGGATTTCTTCCCCAGAATTCCCTTGCATCTATTGCCTTCCATTTGAGCTACTCAGCACACTAAAAATGGTTTTTAAATAATTCCCCTAAAGCCTCCTGAAATAAATGAATGAGCGTATTTCATTCCCATTTTATGGAGGAAAAAAAACTAAAGACTGAGAACCCAAGCTGATGGATGCCTTGCAGAGAAACAGAGGTAGTCTGTGTCATCTCCAGATTCCAAAGCTCTGTCCTAATGTCAAGTCAAATAGCTTCTATTCATAGAAGACTTGGATGGAAAATTTGACACTATTTTAAGCGAAAGGGAATGCTTCTCTGGGAACTATAATTAATTCATCTGCACCTAGCAAAAGGAAAAAAGATGAACTATATTCATCTTCCTTCCTGTGCTACACCCCCAAGTGATCTTGGTTAGGTTGGCTCAGCTCTTTCCTGACAATATCACAACCAGAAAAAAAACTTTAATGTAATTCGCAATGAGGTCTTGAGTTGATCCTGGTGGAAGAGTCATAGTCTATAGGATTAGAAATGATCCTACATCCTTCCTTAAGCTGTAAAGCTTAAGTATGTAAGGTTATGAGGCAATTGACCCAGAAACAGTTGATTCTGGTTCTTGAAGGCTGAGCCTTCTAACCCAGGTCACCATGAATGATGCTTCCTTCTTTTTTTTTTTTCTTTTTTCGCTTTTTTTTTTCTCTTTTCTTTCTTAATGAAAAAAAAAAAAGTGTTTTGTTTTCTTTTCTTTTGTGACCAAGATGGTGACATGGGAGGCTCTTAAACTTCCCTCCTCCCACAGATGCACTGAATGCACAGATACACACAGAGCAATTCCCTCTGAAAGAAATCCAGAAACCAGCTGAATGACTCCTACACATCAGGCGAATAAGAAAATAGCCACACTGGCAGTTCCCTGGTGGCCTAGTGGTTAGGATTCCAGACTTTCACTGCCGTGGCCCAGGTTCAATCTCTGATCAGGGAACTGAGATCCTGCAAGCCGTGTGGCATGGCCAAAAAAAAAAAAAAAAAAAAAATAGTAGCCACACTGAAATAAGTAGGAAAAGCTGAGACACACTCTCATCATAAACACCACCCCTAGCATAGCACCATACATTCAGGAGAAAATCCTCAACCCCCAGCTTCTCCCTGAGGAGCAAAGGGTTTAGATTGCATATCTAGCACCCCAACTTTTAAGACTTCCACCTGAGGGCTGGGTCCCCAAAACACCTAGTTCTGCAAGCCAATGGGGCTTGCATCCATGAGACCCACAGGACTATAGCAAACAAAGAAGCAATTCTTAACAAAGCACATGAACACTCAGTACAGCTAAGCCTCCAGGGCTCAGTGCAGAGGGAGCAGGCAAAAACTCCTGTCTCCAGTCTTTCTCTAGAAAGGGTTTGACTCCATACTTTACAAGCTGATGCCTGGAGACCCAGCTTCTAGTTTAGCACGTATGCAAGGGCTAGCTGAGATCCTCTCTGGAGCCCAGGGGAGCTCATGGGCACTTCTCTTGCCTACTTCCTTCAATTTGCTCCATTGATAAAACCAGATTGCCAGCATCTGTCTGGAAGGAGTCTGTACACACATCTGGCACCCCAGCTTTTGCAGCTTCTCTCTGAGGGACCGGCCTCCAAATCACCTAGCTCTAATAGCCAATGAGGCTTGCATTCACAAGTCTCACAGGACCATAGCAAACAAAGAAGCAATTTTGAACTTTGTAAGCCAGAAGGGAGTGGGAAGATATACCCAAAGTGCTGAAAGAAAAAACTGCCAACGAAGAATACTCTACCCTGAAAAGTTGTCCTTCAAAATTGAAGAGATAAAGAACTTTAGAAACAAAATCTGAAGGAGTTCATCACCACTAGACTTGATATAAGAAATGTTAAAGCGAGGTCTTCAGAGAAAAACAAATACCGTATGATATCACTTACATGTGGAATCTAAAAATTTACAACAAACTAGTGAGTATAACAAAAAAGAAGCAGTCTCAGAGATATAGAGAACAAATTAGTCATTACCAGTGGGGGAGGGGGCAATAGAGGAGTGGGGGAGTGGGAAGTACAAACTACTGGGTATAAGATAGGCTCAAGGATGTATTGTACAACATGGGGCATACAGCCAATATTTTGTAACAACTGTAAATGGAAAGTAACCTTTGAAATTTTTATTTAAAAATTAATAAAAATCCTGACATATGTAAAAACTATAGGTCCTCAAGTTGAAATGAAAGGATGCTAATTACTAATATGAAAATATATGAAAGTATAAAACTCACCAGTAAAGGTAAATATATAATTTAATTCAGAATTCTCTCATATTGCAGTGATGGTGGGTAAATCACTTACAACTCTAGTATAAAGGTTAAAAGACAAGAGTATTAAAAACAAAACAATAATAATTTGTTAATAGCTATACAATATTAAAAAATATAAATTTGTGCATCAAAAACATAAAATGGGGAAGAACTGTAAAAATATAGAGCTTTTGAATGCATTCAAAGTTAGGTTGCTATCTGCTTAAGATGGACTGTTATAAATATAAGATGTTTTATGTAAGCTTCTTGGTAACCACAAAGCAAAAGTCTATAGTAAAATAAAAAAAAAAAAGTCTATAGTAGATATACAAAAGATAATGGAAAAGGAATCAAAGCATAGCACTATAGAAAATCATCATATCACAAAGGAAGAGAGCAAGAAAGGAACAAAGGAATTACAAAACAGCCAGAAAACAATTAACAAGATGTCAATAGTAAGTTCACACCTATCAGTAATGACTTTAAATGTAAATGAACTAAAGTCTCCAATCAAAAAACACAGAGTGGCTGAATGGATAAAAAAATATAAGACCCAACTATATGTTGCCTACAAGAGATTCAGATAAAATAGACTTTAAGCCAAACACTTTAACAAGAGATAGAGATGGTCATTACATAATGATAAAGGGATCAATTCATCAAGAAGATATGACAAGTGTAAATATTTATGCACCCAACATTACAGCACCTAAATATATAAAGCAAATATTAACAGATCTGAAGGGAGAAACAGACAGCAATACAATAAGAGTAGGAGACTTCAATACCCCACTTTCAACAATGAATAGATCATCCAGATGGAAAATCAATAAGGAAACATTGGGCTTAAACTACACATTAGACCAGTAGACCTAACAGACACATTCAGAACATTCCATTTAACAACAGCAAAACAGACATTTCTTCTCAAGTGCATATGGAATAGGATAGATCAAAAAATAAATAAAATTAAGAATATTGAAATCATATCAAGCATCTTTTCTGACCACAATGGTATGAAACTAGAAATTAATTACAAGAAGAAAACTGGAAAATTCATATATATGTGGAGATTTAAAAACATGCTCTTGAACACGAGTCAAAGAAAAAAATCAAAAGGGAAATCAAAAAATATCTTGAGACAAATGATAATGGAGACACAATATACAAAAACTTATGGAGTACAGCAAAAGCAGTTCTAGAGGGAAGTTTATAGTGACAAACACCTGCATTAAGAAAAAAAGAAAGATCTCAAATAAACAACCTAAATTTACATTTCAAGGAACTAGGAAAAGAAGAACAAACTGAGCCCAAACTTAGTAGAAGAAAGGAAAAAGCAAAGGTTACAGAAAAAATATGAAATAGAGACTAAAAAGACAAAAGATCAATGAAACTAAAAACCGATTTTTTGAAAAGGTAAGCAAAATTTACAAAACTTTAGCTAGACCAAGAAGAAAGAAAAGAAGACTCAAATAAATAAAATCAGAAATGAAAGAGGAGACATTGCAATTGATCACACAGAAATACTAAGGATCATAAGAAACTATTATGACCAATTATATACCAACAAAGTAGACAACCTAAAAGAAATGGATAAATTCCTAGAAATATACAACCTACAAAGTCTGAAACATGAAGAAATAGAAAATCTGAATTGACCAATTACTAGTAAGGAGATTGAATCAGTAATCAAAAACATCCTGACAAAGAAAAGACCAGGACCACAACTGGTGAGTTCTACCAAATACTGAAACAACAATTAATACCATTCCTTCTCAAATCCTTCCAAAAAATACAAGAGGAGAGAACACTTTCAAATTCATTTTGTGAGGCCAGCATTACTGTGATACCAAAGCCATTACTGTGATATCACAGCATTACTGTGATACCAAAGGACATTACAAGAAAAGAAAATTATAGTTCAATATCCCTGATGAACATAGATGCAAAAATTCTCAACAAAATTTTAGCAAACTGAATTCAACAATATATTAAAAGGATCATACACCACGACTGAGTGGGATTCATCCCAGGGATGCAAGGATGATTCAACATACACAAATCAATCAATGTGATACACCACATTGACAAAATGAAGGATAAAAATCACATGACCATCTCAATAGATGCAGAGAATGCATTTGACAAATTTCAACATCCTTTATGATAAAAACTCTCAATAAACTGCGCATAAAAGGAACACACTTCAACATAATAAAGGCCATATATGACTAGCCCACAGCTAACATCATACTCAACAATAAAAAGCTGAAAACTTTTCCTCTAAAATCAGGAACAAGACAAGAGTGCCTACTCTCATCACTCCTATTCAACATAGTACTGGAAATCTTAGCAATTAAGCAAGAAAAAGAAATAAAAGGCAACCAAATCAGAAAGGAAAAAGTAAATTTGTCTCTGCAGATGACATGATATTATATATAAAAACCCCTAAAGATTCCACCAAAAAACTGTTAGAACTAATAAGTTCAGTAAAGTTGCAGGATACAAAATCAACATACAGAACTTCCCTGGTGGTGCAGTGGTTAAGAATCCTCCTGCTAATGCAGGAAACACAGGTTCGAGCCCTGGTCCGGGAAGATCCCACATGCCACAGAGCAACTAAGCCCGTGTCCCACAACTACTGAACCTGTGCTCTAGAACCCGCGAGCCACAACTACTGAGCCCATGTGCTGCAACTACCGAAGCCTGTGCGCCTAGAGCCCGAGCTCCGAAACAAGAGAAGCCACCACAATGAGAAGCCTGTGTAGCACAGTGAAGAGAAGCCCCCGCTCACCACAACTAGCGAAAGCCTGCACAAAGACCCAACGGGGTCTGCAACGAAGACCCAACAACAAAGACCCAACGCAGCCAAAAATAAATAAATAAATAAATTTATTAAAAAAAAAAAATCAACGTACAAAATCATTTGTGTATGTATACACCAACAATGAACTATCAGAAAGGTAAATTAAGAAAACAATCCCATTTACAACTGCATCAAAATGAATAAAATATTTGGGAATAAATTTAATCAGGGAGGTAAAGACCTGTAAACTGAAAACTACAAAACATTGATGAAAGAAACTGAAGAAGACACAAATAAATGAAAAGGTATTCCATGCTCATGAATTGGAAGCATTAAGATTGTTAAAATGTCCATAATACTTAAAGCAATCTACAGATTCAATGCAATTCCTATCAAAATTCCAGTGGCATTTTTCACAGAAATAGAAAAAAATCCTAAATTTCATATGGAACCAAAAAAAGAACATGAATAGCGAAAGGAATCTTGAGAGAGAAGAACAAAGCTGAAGGCCTTGCACTTCCTGATTTCAAATTATATTACAAAGCTGTAGTAATTGAAATGGTATAGTATTGGCATAAAAACAGACACATAGATTAATGGAACAGAATAGAGAGCCAGAAATAAACCCATGCATATGTGGTAAATTAGTTTTTACAAAGGAGCCAAGAATATACAATGGGGAAAGGATAGTCTCTTCAGTAAATGGTGTTGAGAACACTGGACAGCCAAATGCAAAAGAATGAAACTGTACCCCTGTCTTACACCATACACAAAAATCAACTCTAAATGGATTAAAGACTTGAACATAAGACCTGAAACCATAAAACTCATAAAAGAAGACATAGGGGAAAATATTCTTGACATTGGCCTTGGCAATGATTTTTTGGATTTAGCACTAAAAGCAAAGGCAACAAAAACAAAAATAAACAAGTGGGACTACAACAAACTAAAAAGCTTCTTCACAGCAAAGGAAACTGCCAACAAAATGAAAAGGCAATCTATGGAATGGGAAAAAATATTTGCAAACCACACACTCGATAAGGGGTTACTACCCAAAATACACAAAGAACACATACAACTCAATAGCAGAGAAAACCAAATAACCCAATTAAAAAACGGGCAGAGAACCTGAATAGACATTTTTCCAAAGACATAAATGATCAACAGGTACCTGAAAAGGTGCTCAACGTCTCTAATCATCAGCGGAATGCAAATCAAAACCACAGTGAGATATCACCTCACACTTGTTAAAATGGCTATTATCAAAAAGACAAGGAACAAGTGCTGGCAATAACTTGGAGAAAAGGGAACCTTATACACCACTGATGGGAGTGTAAACTGATGCGACCTCTATGGGAAACAGTATGGAGGGCCCTCAAAAAATTAAAACTAGAACTACCATATGATCCAGCAATCCCACTCCTGTGTATATATCCAAAGGAAATGAAATCACTATCTTGAAGAGATATCTGTACTCTCATCTTGATTACACTGTTATTCACGTAGGCAAGATATGGAAACAACCTAAGTATCCAACTGTGGATGAATGGATAAGGAAAATGTGATATACATATATGTAATGAAATATTATTCAACATTTAAAAAGAAGGAAATCCTGCCATTTCCGACAAACTGGATGAACCAGCAGGGCCTTTTGCTAAGTGAAATCAGCCAGATAAAGAAAGACAAATAGTGCGTGGTATCACTTACATGTAGAATCTTTAAAAAAAAAAAAAAAAGGTGAACTCACAGAAACAGAGAGTAGAATGGTAGGTGTCACGGTCTGAGGGTGAGCAAAATAGGGAGAGCCTAATAAAAGGGTACAAACTTTCAGTTATTAAAGGAATGAGGTCTGAGAATCTAATATATAACATGGTGACTATAGTTGACCACACTTTATCGTATAATTGAAATATGCTAAGAGAGTAGAACTTAAGTGCCCTCACAAAAAAAAAAAAAAAAAAAAAAGTAAATATGTAAAGGGTAAATATGTAAGTTTAGGGATGTATTAATTAACTCAGTGGGGGAAATCCTTTCACAAATCATACGTTTATCAAATCATCATGTTGTACACTTTAAATATCTTACAATTTTATTTGTCAATTATACCTCAATAAATCTGAAAAAAAATCTCTAACTCAAAAAAAAGAAGAAGAAGAAGAAAGCCTAATTACAAAGCATAATTCTTTCCTCATTCTCCATGAATCTACGGGAAATTGTGGATGGGTCAACTCAACCTTATTAGTTTCTGACTCAACTACATTAGAAAAAACTCCCTGCTAATCATTCAGCCATCTCTTAAAGCTGGGTAAAAAAGCTTCCTAACTAACTGCATAACTCAGCGCTCATATAAAGACCACAGCTGGTGCAGAGTCAGAAGCATGAGTGGACCTTTCTAACCCTGAGCCGGCAATGACGACGGTAAAGTCACCCACGCAGCTCTCTAAGAGCCAGAAGAGCGATCATCAGACCCCTGGCACATCAGAAATGCAGAATACGAATGCCAAATGCTTTCCTCTTCATTTTTTTTTACTGTTGCCTTTAAGGCCTGAAAGGCCACTGGAATGACCTAAGGAATATCTTGTCCAGAGCCTGACACTGATACCCTCACAAACCATAGCCACAACTTTCTCATTCTTAGGGAAATAACTGAGCTTTGTCTTTCTGCCATTTCCTATCCTTGGCATTATTTTGCTTCTGATGGTTGCCTTTTTACTAACGTCTTTTAAAGTTTGTGAGTTCCTATGGTAGGTTAAGTGAAAAGATGCTTTACAAATGTGAATCGTCAGAATAATTACAGCTATGTTAAAAAACATTTCCTTTTCCTCGGCTAAATCCATGGACCTGTTTTCCATGAAGTAAAAGAGCAGAAGTATGCTCTATTTTCCACAGCCAATGTCAAGGGCATGATCCCCTTTGTCTTCTTCTATGAGTTTTATCCTTTTTGGAAACAAAACACAATTGTCCCATCTTCTATCTAGTCTTGTAAAACACCTTAAATTATCCCAAAATTTAAGGGGTAAGTTCTTCTACAACACGACACAAAATTAGCCATGATGAGATTTTTTTTAAAAATCACCCTTGGACTTCCCTGGTGGCGCAGTGGTTGGGAATCCGCCTGCCAATGCAGGGGACACGGTCCCTGGTCCAGGAGGATCCCACATGCCAGAGAACAACTAAGCCCATGAGCCACAACTATACTGAGCCTGCGCTCCAGAGCCCGCGAGCCACAACTACTGAGCCCGCATGCCAAAACTACCAAAGCCTGCGTGCCCTAGAGCCCCTGCTGCAACTACTGAGCCCGCGTGCTGCAACTACTGAAGCCCACGTGCCTAGAGCCTGTGCTCCACAAGAGAAGCCACCGCACCTCAACGAAGAGTAGCCCCCTCCCACTGTAACTAGAGAAAGCCCGCGCGCAGCAACGAAGACCCAACGCAGCCAAAAGAATAAATAAAAAATTTTTTAAAAATCACCCTCAAAACCAGTCCATATTATTCTTCATAAAGTCTAACTATTTAGAAGGTTTTTTCTCCCCACTGTACTAGCAGCCTTGGCTAGGCATGTGGGGCAGATGATATTATATAAAGGCATCCCAGCCAAGCCCAAACTGAGCTGCAGAGGCAGAACCTTGGGTCTGTGGCCCCTGTGGGCATCCGTCCATACACACTGAGATGCAGGTGCGCTTTTGTGTCTCTTATTTGCAAGAGGAAGAAGGCCTCTGGGCAAGAAAGAGTGAGGAAAGAGGAAATGAGGAAAACGGAGGGATGTTCTGGGGTCTTTCCCACCCCTGCCCAAGCCAGGGGACCGGTTTCACACCTGAGTGGAGACCAGGCTGAAAGCTGAAGGACGGTCTTCATGAAAAGACTGGTGAAACTCCAGATGCCTGCAGTGCTATGCCTCAGACAGAAGTGCCAAACAGCTGCAGAGAGCCACAGCCCTCACCTCCCTCTGCCACAGACCAAAGAGCAGCCGGAGAGCAGTCATGGAAGACTCCAGAACCTGTGGAGGGACCCGAACTCACAGGACCGGAGGACTGGAGCAGGGCAGTGGCATGGGCCCTCCCTTCAATTGCTAGGCAGCAGGGCTGTCCCTGCCCACATCCCTGAGGGCCCCAGGAAGTAACTGAGAAGATGGGGGAAAGGGGTGCCGAGGTCCCGGGGGAGCAGGGGCGGTTAGAAGTCACGGAGACTCAGGCAGGGATGTGAGTGTAACTGCATTTGTGCTCCCAGAGGGCACAGCCTGGTGTATGTGGGCAGTTTAGCACCATATCTCTGCACCTTCCTCTCCTAAGAAATGAGACTCTTTGTCCCCTGTAAGCCGTTAGTCACTGTTGGTCTCACCCTGACCTCATGCCCCAGCTGCGCTGGTTGTACTTTTCTCCTGGTCCCTTGTTTACCGACCCGCCTTAAGCCCTGAAGATGTGTCCCACTATCATCTTTCAGAGATTGAAGATAATTCTCTGACAGCCAGCCTGGGGCCCTGCTATTGCTAACGGTCTTCCCTGCTGCTGCCTGCTGAAGACACCGGGTGTTGCTTGGCCTTAAAATAACTGGAATCCCATTCTGGCTGCTCGGTCTGACCTCTTGCACCTCCTCCACCACGTGACCATGTCCTTCCACTACCAGCACTTTTGGGTCCCTGCAGATCCCACAGCACCGTTAGGTGGTCCATGCCCGGATGTGCTCCAGAACAGCTTGTTCACAGTGAGCTGTCCACAGACATTGTTTAACTCACGGGGACCAAACACTGAAAATGTGTCCTTCACAATCCTATCAGTGACTAATTACAGTCACTTTGACAGGAAAACCAAAGTGAAAATAATTGATGATCTCTTTTTGGAAATGAAGGCAGATTATATTACAGAAGATCCTCAGGAAAAATCTCCTACGGGACAGAAATCAGCTGGCAGCAGCTGTGTCAGTTCCCCTTTGCGTGGGAACAGGGGGTAACGTTGGTTCTGACCACTGCTGGACGCCCCATTTCCTGCGTGTCCACGCTGAGGGAAAATGAGTCTGTCTACTCATTCCCTGGTGAGAGCCCTCTTGCCACTATAATCCTGTGCTCTTTGATATTTAAGCTTCCCATAAAAAGATGAGGGAGAAGCTTCTCTTTTGTTATAGGCAGATGTCACCATGGGCCTCAAGTTCCACCCAGGGGTAATAACAGAAAGAGTCTTTACTGGAAGAACAGTGGGGTGACCAGCCATCCTGGTTTGCCCTGGACTGAACAGGTTTTCAGAACGTGGGACTTTGATTTTTTAAACCAGGACAATCCGGGGTTTGCCTGGAACGGAGGGATTTCCTGGGACACAGAAATCGGAGTGCTAAAACTGGGAAAGTCCCAGGCAAACTGGAAAGAGTTGGTCACCCTAGAAGATGGACCAATGGAGCCCATGGAGATTGAATACTTAAAGCCACTGAAAGCCCCCATCGTCCGTCCCCAACTCCAAAGGAGCCTGGGCCTGGGGGCTCAGGACATGTGACCACTGCAGATCCCTGTCTGGACCCGAAGGCTGGGAGCAGTGAAGGTAGTCCTAAACTAAGTACTGCTTGGGCCCTGTCTCCGTCATTAAGTGTATGTACTATAAAGCTCACCCCATACTGGAAAAGAAAGAATCATATTGCATTCTGGCAGTTCCTAAAACCCTAGTCTCTGACTTTTTTGAATTGCATAACCCCAATAAAAAATATCCACATGTCCTACTATAGCAGAGGCGGCTGGCCGACAACAGGGAGGGTGTGAAGTTGGCGCTGTGCAGTAGCTGCTCAGTCAGGGATACACTTCCCAGCCTCCTGGGATCTTAGTGGGGCTACTTCTTGCCAATGGAAAGTAAGTGAAACGAAATACGTCACTTCTGAGCCAGATGACTAAGCAGCTGGTGTGCCAAGCTCCCTTCACCCCACGCACTGGTTGCATGGAGAGAACGCTGAGGACCCGGATGGGGACAGAACCCTTAGGTGGGAGAAGCCTTGGTCCCTAAATGACCATGTGGAAGGCCACCCAACCAGGAGCACCCATGTAGGACTTGACATGAGCAAGAAAAACGGTAAACTTCCATTACATTAAACCACTGGGAATATGGGGTTGATCCATTAGCACAGCTAATACATTCGACTGGAAAAGAGTATCATATACATTATAAAACAAACACAAAATAGAGATTAAAAGATGATATTTTAAGAGTAAATATAAATAGGAGCTCCAATGTTTTCCTCACTCCCACAGCAGAGTTCTTAGTGTGCCCCCTCAATGTGTACACATCACTTGGGAAATCTTTGGCCTAAAACACTTCTGAATATTTCTGCTATTTGATAGATTTCTCGTAAACACTCAACATGAAACTTTGCTTATGACAATCGTGTTCACAGAAAATCTGAACCATTTCCCATAGAGGAAAACCTGAACAGCCAGAGGACACTTCTAATGCCATGCTTAGAGTATGACATCTTTTAAAAATAAAAAGCAGGGCTTCCCTGGTGGTGCAGTGGTTGAGAATCTGCCTGCCAATGCGGGGGACAAGGGTTCGAGCCCTGGTCTGGGAAGATCCCACATGCCGCGGAGCAACTGGGCCCGTGAGCCACAACTACTGAGCCTGCGCGTCTGGAGCCCGTGCTCCGCAACAAGAGAGGCCGCGATAGTGAGAGGCCCGCGCACCGCGATGAAGAGTGGCCCCCGCTTGCCACAACTAGAGAAAGCCCTCGCACGGAAACGAAGACCCAACACAGCCATAAATAAATAAATTAAATAAATAAAATAAATAAATAAATAAATAAAAAGCAGACAAGGCAACTTAAAGGAGGTTTCCCTCGTTCAAGATTTTTGCTGCTCCTTTTTCTTTCTTCTTTTGTTTTGGTGACTTGTTCTGAAATACCACCAATAGGTTGCACACCTCCATGAGCTATTTGCACTATTAACAGATGACCTAGCCTTGGTCTGCTGGCTTTTGACCCTAAGAAGTGTTCTGGATTATTACACTGGCTGGGGGGGCAGAGCAACAGGTTAATATGCTCAGAAAAGGCTTGGGGATGAGAGGTTGCTGGAGCTAATCTTTTTATACAGATCTGTAACTATCTAAATTGTTCCCTGTCAAGTAACCCTCTGGGACACGGGAGGGAGGCTGCTGCTAATGGCAGGAGGGCATGAAATCTAACTAGCACTTCAGTGGTACTGCTGATAAGGAACAGGATGGGGAGATGAGGGAGTGAGGCTGGCAGCTCATCCAAATTCTAGCCGCCTCTCGTCCCCTGACTACCTGAGAATCACCCAGCTTGTGTGACAGAAGCTGTTTGGTGGTGGTGTGGACTAAATGTTTGTCTCTCCAAAACTTACATGCTGAAGCCCTAACCCCTCAGTGAGGCTGTATTTGGAGTAAGGAAGTAATTAAGGTTACATGAGATCAGAAGTGTGGAGCCCTGATCCAATAGGATTAGTGCCCTTATAAGAAGAAACACCAGAGAGCTCTCTGACACCTGCCAGACTGACTGACTCTGACTCTCTCTCCCTCCCTCTCCCTCTCTCTCTCTCTCCCTCCCTCCCTCTCTCACCCCTCCACCAAGGAAAGGCCATGTGAGGACACATTAAGCCAAGAGAAGAAAGCTCTCACCAGAAATAGAATCAGCCAGAACCTTGATCTTAGACTTGCAGCCTCCAAAACTGTGAAAAATAAATATCTCTCATTGAAGCCACCCAGTCTATGGCATTTTGTTACAGTGGCCCCAGCTGACTAACACAAGGTGGGTTTTAGAGGAGGATGGAGTTTGAAGAACTCATCATTTAGTCATTCTCTCATCTTGGAGAACCCAAGCCCTTTATAACTCAGTGAAAAAGTACATTTTGGGATTTCAGCTAATGTCTAAGATCAGTACCTTGTAATAAGAATGGAGATGTGTTTATTGTCTCTCTATTATTTATCATTTTTGTACCTACTACAAAAGTAGGTGACTCATATTACTATAATCCTGGTGTTGCAGAACACTTGAAAAATTACTCTATTTGTGAATTTTCCTTTTCTCCATGGGTTTTAGGCATGCATTATGGTCAACAGTTTTAATTTCTAAATTTCAGGATTCAAAGTGAAAAGTGACTATAAGGAGTTAGTAAAATGGCAAAAAAAAAAAAAAAAAGGAAGAAGAAAAAGAAGAACTCTAGTAGAGTAAGAAAAGGCTAACATTTCTAAAGAGTTCTCAGATTCATGATGACTGGGTTTACTTGTGCCTTGTGGCAGGTTAATTCTGGAACAGGAACTTAAAAATTCAGCATTAAGCAAATAGAGTACATACAAGAAAGAAGTAAGAGGCAATTCTTCTACCTCACCCAGAACTGATGGAACCATTGTTGGGATACTATGTACATTTCTAGGCTCCAGGTTTAGAAAGAATATGAAAAATTTTAGTCTAAAGAGAACAACCAAATTGTTTAATGATTGAGAAAAAAAAGCTGAATTTCTGCTACCTAGCCTCAAAATACGGAAGATGAAAGACATTTAATAATGGTCCTCAAGTGTCTGAAAAAGAGTGAGGTCATCAGCAGCTATTCTTCTCTTCTGGTGAGGATAGAATCAGAGGAAATATGTTTAAATTACAACAAGATCAATTTATTACTTGGATCTACTTTTTAAATTTATAAAAGCCTTTAATCTAAAGGGATCAAGGTGCTCAAATTAGACTAGATAGAATTTTCTAAGCTTAGCAATACCATGAAGAAATGGCCCTCCGTGAAATTATAGCTGCTATTTTCATAATTTCAAAGAGTGTATTCTGGCAAAAGACTGCAAAACTCTAGAAAGAGTCACCTCTAATGCCCTCCCTGGAGGAAGGGAAGAGGAAATGAATGGGGCCTCTAGAGAAGGGGCCCTGGGCTAGTAACTCGGGTAAGCTGGCCCCATAATAATCATCGCTGCTTGACAAGTAAGTATCCAACTTGAGGCGACCCTCAGACAGGAAACAGGTACTTCAGGGGTGGTCAGAGGGACCTTGAAATGGTTGCTATGAGATGTCAAATTCCGCTCAAAGAAAGACTTAGTCATAACACCGGGCTTCTTGGCTACGCTTAGGGCAAAGCAGCAGGAGAAAGAGTAGGGGAAGAGGCAGCATTTCTGTTACTCATGAGGCCATAAGATCTTCAAGGGAGGCTAAAGGGGCTCAATGCTTTGGTCCAGGAGAGCCAGAAAAGAAAGTGCATTCCCTCTTGGGGATTTGCAGAGCTCAAGGGAGCCTTCCCTGAAAAAGAGAATAGGTAGCCAAGTAGGCTTTGGAATAAACTGGTTATCCCAGGGGCTCCTGCCCTAACTACCTCAGATAAAGTTGAAATGGCTTCACCAGCCATGAATCTTCTCTGATCTGGCCAAGTTCATCCTAAACCTTAGAACCTAAGGCAACAACTGGGCTAGTGCCCTGGAATATCCAAGAAGAAATTCAGAGACGGGAGTAGGACCATTCCCATCCACCCTTCAGAGAGAACCCAGGACAACTATACTGTGACCTTAAAGGTATTTTATGGCTCCAAATCCCCCACCCCACCCTAATATTGGTTATTATTTTTTAACCCCTCTCTGTTCTGCCATGATTAATCAAACAAAACACATTTAACAAGGAAATTGGATTTGGATACTTATAAACAGCAACTTAAGAGAAATATTTGGAAATGGTATCCAGCTTTATTCCTAGGACAAGAGGAGTACAGATGCAGAAAAGGAAGGAGAGAGCAGTAACTCGAAAGAAAATCAAATCTGTGAAAACTATGTGAACGAACACAGAACCAGAAGTGACCCAAGAATTTAGCCTGCTGGAAATCCAACACTCCCCAACAAAGTCTCAGAACATGAAAGACAAAGTGAGAAGATGCAGAATTTCCTCCTGTGATCATTTGTATAAATAGTATGGTATCTCCTAAACTCCAAACATTAATATATTACTGTCAAAAATTTAGCTTCTCCATATATCTCTTATTATTTTTCTATGAATCAACTTCTTTTTGACTCACACAAATTCGGAAAAATGAAATTGTTCCCACTTGCGGTAGTGATGTAAGAGTATAACTTTCTAAATAAAAGATAAGTATAAAAATAAATGCCATGAAAACAGAAAGTTGTCAGATTCTTATTAGATGCTATTGATTGCTGGAGACTCTGAGCATGAGACCCTTCCTCTGCTGAATGGGGGGAAATGGGTGTCCAGATGGTGTCGCGAACACATCCCAAGGACTTCCTGCTAAACATGGCAGATTGAACCCGTGTTTGTTTCTCCTCCCTCCTGAAACCTCACTAAAATGCCAGTAAAGGAATAAAAAATAGATAGAAAGTCTTCAAGAACAGAGAGAACGGGAGCAGACACAGCAGTGGAAGAGAGATGGTAGCAAATTTCTGAAGGAAAACCAGCACAAGGGGAACAATAGCTGAGTTGGCAGAGTGCAGAGAGCTGAAGCTACGTGCCTGTAGGAGGAAGAACCAGTGAAGACTGAGACAAGGAATTCCCTGGCGGCGCAGTGGTTAGCGCTCCGCACTGTCACTGCCGAGGGCCCGGGTTCAGTCCTGTGTGGGGGAACTAAGATCCCGCAAGCCACGCGGCACGGCAAATAAAAAAAAGACTGAGACAATCCTTATCCCAGAACCCAAGAGGCTCAGCAACTGGGGCCCAGGTCCCTTGGAGGCCAAAGGCTGAAACAAAAGAATTCGTTGAAAGACTGTAGAAGGAGGGCTTTGGCTCCGCTCCGCCTCTGAGCCCCACCCTATTCCTCCATCAGAGGAGATGGGAGGATTATTGTCCGGAGAAACTGAACCAGAGAATCTCTGGGGGCTCCAAGAACAATGGAGCGTGAGGGTAAAATTCTGTACTGATCATAGTGTGAATTCACATACTGCACAGTGGAAGACGCTTCCTTCCTTCACCCACCACACTGTCAGACTACTAGAAGGCAGCCCTAATATACCCACCCTCCTCCCTCACCCTTCACTCCCTCCTCCCTCACAGGGGAGCTAAGGGGTTTTTTCCTAGAGGAAGTCAACGGTCCCATAAAGATGACCTACAGATGCCGTCATCTGGGGTCCCCCCAGAAGAAAGTTGCCTCCTGATCCATCACCCTTCAGTGAAGTTGCCTACTCAGTAAGCCCCGCCTGTGCACACAGAGCCCCCAGTTCACTCCCTAGTGCCTCTTTCTTAAATTGCACAGATAGCCAATCAAGAATGACCTGACATTTGAGTAAAGCCTCTAGGGTCTCTTTTGCTCAGATCTCTTTGCTGGACCCTTGTTTTCTTGGCCTCATCAGGCTGGAGGGCTCTAGGTTCAGTCCTTGGTCCTCTCCTCTTTTTGACCTATACCCACGCCCTTAAAGATGTCATCCAGTGTCCTGGCTTTAAATCATCTTCATGTGCCAATGACTCCTGAATTTATATTTCCAGTTCAGATCTCCCTGCTAAAATGAGGATTGGTTTATCCAACTGTCTACTCTCTATCTCTGCTTGGATGTGTAAGCAACAATGTATTAGCCAGTTTATGACGCAATAACAAACGATCCAAATAGCTTAGTAGAGCACAGTGTCTAAAGCCTCTCCTTAGCTGTAGCGTTAAGTCACATCTCCTGGTCTTCCCCCCAAAACTGCTCCTCCTGCAGCCCTCTCTGACTCAGTTAATCACAATTCCATCCTTCGGGATGCTCAGGCCAAAAATCTGAAAGCTGTTCCTGACTCTTTGCACACTCCTTATTTGTTGAAATCCTTTTGGCTCTACCCTTAAAATACAGCCAGAATCTGCCATATCTCATATGTCATCTGCTATCTTCCTGGTTCAAGTCGCCATCATCCCTCACCCGTATTTTTGCAGTAGCTTCCTAACTTGAATTTTCTGCTTCTACCAATGCACCCAGACAGTCTATTCTCTGCAAAACAGACAAAGTGATCCTTTTAAAATACAAGATCATGTTACTCCTCTGCTTAAAACCCTGTAACGACTTTCCATGTCACTTAGAGAAAAAGCCAAAGTCCTTACAATGGCCTTCAAGGCCCTGCCTGGTCTGGTCATCCATTACCTTTCTGACTTTCCCTCCTACCACTCGCTGCCAGCTTCCTCTCTCAGCTACACTAACCTCTTTGCTAACCCACCAGTCGCATTCCACTTAAAGTCCTTGCATTGGCTATTTCCTCTATCTCAAGAGCGTCTTCCCTACATGGCCACATGGCTAACTCCTTCACCTGCTTCAAGTCTTTGTTCAAGTGCCACCTTCACAGTGTGGCCTACACTGACCACTCTGTTTAAACTGCAACCCACTCTAGCTCACCCCCCAGCAACCCACCCCCACGTCCCTATATAATGCTCTTGTTTTTCTTGTATAGCTTAACACCACCCTCTTACACAATATCTTATTTTCTTATGGTATTATCTGCTTATTGTGTATTTTCTGTCTTCCTTGGCTATAAGGTAAACTTCAAGAGGGCAAGGATCTTTGTCGGAGTTGTTCACTACTATCTCCTAACTAATACACAGAGGTGCTCAAAAAATATGTAACGGGTGAATAACAAATAAAAATTAAGGGCAAAGGCCAAAATAGAAAAATAAGAAGGAACTTGGAAGAAACAGAAATGATAAAGGAAGATTTTTTTTAAAAAAATCATTAAAATCCTCAGATAGAAGAGAATAAACTGCATCTATGAAACAAGAAAGGAATGATATAACAGCAGCAGCAACAAGAAGAACTAAAGAACAATCAAAGGATAAAAATTAATTCTTAGGAATTAAATTCATATTTGAATTTTTTTAAATATCAGTAAAAAGTTGGAAGTTCAAGAAATTCCCCGAAAGAACAAAAGTCCAAGAAGATGAAAAACTCAGGATAAAAGAAAACTAAAGGATCAGTCCAGGAGGTCAACTTATGACTAATATATATTTTAAGAATGAGGGACAGGGCTTCCCTGGTGGCTCAGTGGTTAAGGATCTGCCTGCCAATGCAGGGGACAGGGGTTTGAGCCCTGGTCCGGGAAGATCCCACATGCCACGGAGCAACAAAGCCCGTGTGCCACAACTACTGAGCCTGCATGCTGCAGCTACTGAAGCCCGCACGCCTAGGGCCCGTGCTCCGCAACAAGAGAAGCCACCGCAATGAGAAGCCCACGCACCGCAATGAACAGTAGCCCTCGCTCACCGCAACTAGAGAAAGCCCGTGCGCAGCAACGAAGATCCAACGCAGCCAAAAATAAATAACTAAATAAATTTATTTTAAAAAAAAAAGAATGAGGGACTTCCCTGGTGGTCCAGTCATTAAGACTCCCACTCCCAGTGCAGGGGGCCCTGGTTCGATCCCTGGTCAGGGAACTAGATCCCATATGCATGCTGCAACTAAGAGTTCAAATGCCACAACTAAGGAGCCTGCATGCTGCAACTAAGGAGCCCACCTGCCGCAACTAAGACCCAGCACAACCAAATAAATAAATAAATAAATAAATAAATAAATATTTTTAAATAAATAAAAGATCCTACAGGCCACAACGAAGATCCCACATCGAAGATCCCACATGCTGCAACTAAGATCCGGTACAGCCAAATAAATAAATATTTTTAAAAAGAATGAAAGAACAGAGAAAATAAGAAGACAAAATTTAGGGGTAAACAATATTTTAAAATATTCTAGAACAGAAGGGCATGAGTTTTCAGGCTGTGAAAAAACCTCCTCTAGGGTTCAGCATAGTGAAGAAAAATGCCTCTGAGCAAGCACAGCACCGTAACACCTCAGGCCAGCGATCAGGGGAAGCCCCTAAAGCTTCTACAGTTTCCAAACAAAGCATCAGAACAGCACAGAACACCTCAACCATAGCAGCGGAAATTAGATAATAATGAAAACAATGTTTTCGAAATTCTGAGGGTAAGGATTTTTAACAGAGAAATAAAGGCATATTCAGAAGTGTCAAGACCTACCATTCCCCTCCTCTCAGGAAGTGTCTGGAGGATGTGCTCCACCAAAACGAGAGAGAAAAACCAGTACATAGGATAATATGAAATCCAGGAAACAGGTGATCCAAATCAGTAGGGTATAAGGGAAATTCCTAGGATAGTGACAGGAAGTTGTGGGATGACAGCTATGTAACAGATCTAAAGTGCAACCTCCAGATTGGAGACGAAATATGGAAGACTAAAGCACAAATGACTCCAGGAAAAAAACAAGTGGTATTACTAGCTTACTTAATGTATTTAAATGTACTGAGAGGAAATTTTCAGTTCTGCTGAAGATTTGGAGATGAAACTAAGCAAACAAACAAAGAAGCAATTATTAACCCCGTGTAAAACAAAAAACTACACAAGAAGGAAATGTAACCATAGTATACTACTTGATTCAGCTTTGAACATTATTTACTTAATCACAACAACATAAACATTGATTTAACTCAACAAAGTGATATAACTTTTCTGGAAGGATGAAGTGAGGAAAAGAGGAAACAGAGGAGCATGAAATTTTTTCTGCCATAAAAGGAACTCAATTGGTAATGTCTAAAATTTGTGAATCAATAAATAGCAGTGAACACATAGTATTTAGAAATATGGAAATAAATACTAAAAGTAGTAGTCAAAAGGAGTGCCAATGGCTGTCTCTGGGGATGGATTGGGGATAAGCAGAATTATTTGTTGTTATAAGGCTTGTAACCTCACTTTATTTTCAGACTACATACATGTATTACCCTGATAAAAATAAATATTTGGGGATGTGGGACATAGCAGCACCAAATCAATACTTTCCACTTGATATAACATAAAGATTCAAAGACAGTGGAAATGACTTTCTCATCATGTGGTCCAATGTTATTTAAAATCATACCCTGGGGGACTTCCCTGGTGGCACAGTGGTTAAGAATCCACCTGCCAATGCAGGGGGACACGGGTTTCAGTCCTGGCCCAGGAAGATCCCACATGCCGTGGAGCAACTAAGCCCATGCGCCGCAACTACTGAGCCTGCACTCTAGAGCCCGTGAGCCACAACTACTGAGCCCGCGTGCCACAACTACTGAAGCTCGTGCTCTGCAACAAGGGAAGCCACTGCAATGAGAAGCCCGTGCACCGCAAAGAGGAGTAGCCCCCGCTACCACAACTAGAGAAAGCCCGCGCACAGCAACAAAGGCCAAATGCGGCCCAAAATAAATAAATAAATAATTTTTTTAATTAAAAAAGTAAAATAAAATCATACCTTGGGCATAAAGTTTCAGCCAAGTTAGATGAATAAGACCTAGAGATCTGTTGTACAACACTGTACCTCTAGTCAACAGTAATATATTATACCCTCAACATTTTGTTAACAGGGTAGAGCTCAAGTTACACATTCTTACCACATTTTAAAAAATGTTTAAACATGTCTATGCACCTCTTAAAATTATCTCTTGTACTACCAGTGGTATTCATCACACTTTCAAGCCTAGGGAATAGTGTGTGCCATCCTCCTTGGAGCAATTAGATGGACAAGAGACCAATGTTCACAGTTCAAGGGCCATGTCTGACCCAAACTAATTCAAGACATAATAAAAAGCCTGAATAATTCCATAATCATTAAAGAAATCAAATCTCATAGTTTAAATTTTTTTCACAAGAAAAACATCTGGTCTAGATCATTTTATAGGCAAATTCTAACAACTTTGAAGGAACACACTCTTCCAATCTTATTAAAACTCTGAGAAAATAATTCTCTAATTCATTCTGTGAGGCTAATATAATCTTGATACCAAAATGAGCAAGGACCATACAAAAAAGAAAAATTATAGTCCAACCTCACTCATGAACAAAGATGAAAAATCCCAAAGTATTGACAAAAGAACCAAGCAATGTATAAATGGTGATATGTGCAATGTTTTTAAAAGCACCAGGTTTGGGGGATTAAATGTAAAGGGAGCCCTAGCATCTTGCATCAGGCAAATTCATGGTGTTTATAGTGGAACATTCTGTGTGGATCTGAAAAGGCAAGGAGCACAAGATGTTAAAAAAAAAAAAAAAAACTATGAATACACATGAAATAGAAAGCTTTCTCATTATTATAGGTTTCTGATTTTAGGAAATGGGTTGTTGGCAGACGATAACACTGACCTACCTCTGTTTTGAAGTGGAGAGGAAGAAGTAAAGATTTCAGATAGAAAACTGATAGCATAACTATTTCAACATGAGGCTACTGAACTCTCAGGGAGCCCCTTCCAGGCTCTTGGACCAAACTGCCACACTTAGAGACATATAGCAGTCCCCCCTAAGATCCCAGCCTTTTCTGTAAATGTATCCTCTGAATTTGTAATATAGGTGGGTAGAAACTCCATGCACTGCCTACTTCAAACCTCAAGGATCATGAGAAGATTCTTGGCCACGAAGAGTGGTTTGTTATAATGGCATATCTTCTCTGCATATCTTTCCCCTAATTAGGAATTGTGTGTATGTGGTAGATCCATACCCCTGAAGGGAAAAGCATTACTCACTGTGCACGAAATATTCTCTCAAATTCTGGTGACCCAGAGACTGCTGGGGGTGTAACTTTGTATTTTGAGCGCGCCTTTCCTACCTGCAAAGCGAAACAACCTGCAAGTAAAGAGGAATGAACGTTAAACATGTGGCACATCACTATTCATTAGTAAAATGCAAATTTAAACCACAGTTAGATACACTACATACCTGTTAAAATGTCTAAAATTAAAAAGACAGATCATACCAACTAGAAAAGACAGACAGACAAGTGAAGATACAGAATCAACTGGAATTCTCATACACTGCTGGTGGGAATGTAAAATGATACAACTGCTTTGGAAAACCATTTGGAAGGACTTTTTTAGTTAGACATACATTGACATATGATTCAGGCATTCCACAACCAGAATTTTTCCATGAGAAATTAAATCACATGTCCATAAAAACACCCGTCCACAAATGTTTACAACAGCTTTATTTGTAACAGCCAAAAATTAGGAACAACTCCCTGATGGTTAAGATTATATGTCAACTAGGCTAGCCATGGTGCCCAGCTGTTTGGTCAAACAGCAGTCTAGATGTTGCTGTGAAGGTATTTTTTAGAGGTGATCAACATTTACATCAGTAGACTTTGAGTAAAGCAGAGGACCCTCCATATTGTGGGTGGGCCTCACCCAATCAGTTGAAGGCCTTAAGGAAAAAGTCTGAGGTCCCCCAAAGAGGAAGAGAGTTTTGCCTCCCTTTGGACCCAAGACTGCAACATCAACTCTTGTTAGAATTTCCAGCCTTGCATCCCACCCTGCAAATGTCAGACTCCCCAGCCCCAACTATTTTATTTATTTATTTATTTATTTCTGGCTGCGCTGCGTCTTCGTTGCTGTGCGCGAGCTTTCTCTAGTTGTGGCGAGCAGGGTCTACTCTCCATTGCGGTGCACGGGCTTCCCATTGTGGTGGCTTCTCTTGTTGTGGGGCACAGGCTCTAGGTGCGCGGGCTCAGTAGTTGTGGCTCGCGGGCTCTAGAGTGCAGGCTCAGTAGTTGTGGTGCACAGGCTTAGTTGCTCCGCGGCATGTGGGATCTTCCCGGATTAGGGCTCGAACCCGTGTCCCCTGCACTGGCAGGCGGATTCTTAACCACTGCACCACCAGGGAAGTCCAGCCCCAACTATTATATGAGCCAATTTCTTAAAATAGATATGTGAGAGTGTGTATGTGTGTGTGTGTGTGTGTGTGTGTGTATCCTATTGGTTCTGTTTCTCTGGAGAACGCCAACTAACACAAATGTCTATCAACAAGTGAGTGGATAAATAATTTGTGCTTTGCCCATACAACAGGATACTATCCAACAGTGAAAAGGAATGAACTATTAATAAGTGAAACGACGTGGATGAATCTCAGAATAATTATGCAGAATGAGGGGTGTGCAGATGGTGTCACCTGGAACTTGAGCAGCAGCTGCACGAGGGGTATCGGAGGTCTGACAGTGGCCAAGGACAAACTCAGAGGGCAGAAGTCCAGGAGTGTATTCCCCACAGCCAGCCAAAAAACCTTTAAGGTTAAAAATAAAGCAAAACCAGTTACCACTAATCTTAAGATAAAACATTGTGAATGATGAAAAAGATAACTGAGAGAATAAAGCTTTCGTAGATATACGAAAGGAACTCGCACACTTCTCAAAAGGCCTTTCTCTTGAACCTCTGCAGAAACAGCTGATTCCTCAGCAGTGAAAACGAACCAGTTAATGTTGATGAGGCTACAAGATTAATGGCTCAGTTGTAATACACTGGTGATGCATCAAATTCCCCCAAAAGACCAATAAATTAAATGTTTTATACAAAAAAATTATGCTAAACGAAAGAGGCAAGACCCCCCAAAAAGTATTACTGTATAAGTTTATTTGTATAAAACTCTCAGAAATGCGAGTGAATCTACGGTGACATAAAGCAGATCAGTAGTTGCCTGGAGATGAGGAGGGCCAGGAAGGGGTGGGTCACGAGAAAACTTGGGGTTGATGGCTCCCTGCAGGACTCAGCTTCCCTATTATGAAATGATTATGACTTTCTTCTTCATTTGCTGCACGGAAAATACATTAGATTATGAAACCCCAATGCCTGGGATCACCTGCCTCTGATCATCACTTCTGTGACCCTCTTTCACTTTCACACCCACACTTCCTCCTTTGTAAATAGGTCTCACCTCCTGTCCTTATCTCCCTCGTTTTACCCCGTAATTAACTTCTGGGGTCTATTATTTCCCTTCAGATTATTTCTTCCAGTTTCAGCTGCTCACAGTTTCTCTCCAACACTGTTCTGGTCTCCCTTATTTTAGTACCTCAATATTCATTTCCTACTTGCTAATGTTTTAAAAATAATTTCCTTTCCCACACCAAGTTTGCAGCTTCAGTTTCTCACTGTGTGACAGTATTAGGGGCCATGTGTTTCCTCCTGAAACATGGTACTATCTCCCCTCCAACAAGAAGTCAGTAAATACCGAACCTGGTCGAGTAAGCCTCTCACAGCTGGCTACTTTCCTTCCCCTTCATTCCCCTCTGCTGCAAATAAAGTGTTGGTCCTGATTTAGAAGCTACAGCTGAACATCTAAGTGTGTAAGCACTTAGGACTGGCCTCTTTCTCGTTCAAACTGTCGTCATATCACTGAAGCCTGGGAGAGTAGAGTGAAGGTAAGTGTGGGATTAGGCACTGATGGTTTCCGACCCTGGGCTAAGTCTTTTCAAGGCAGCATAAAGCTGGAGAGGCCAATGGCTCACGGCCTCAGCTGGAGCCAAAGAGGAGGTCTATCTATGGAGGGGAAAACTGGGACTTGGCCATTCTGGACCCTGCTGTCACCACCGCTTCTAACGTGCTCCACAACCTCAGAGAACACACCAGGCAAGGCTTCTTGTTTTCATGATAAAATGGAAACGATGAAAGATGTGTGCTCCTAGATTTTTCTATCGGCAATGGTGCCAGAACCTAGAGCTTCAAAATGAAGGTGAATAAGTGAAAGCTTTGCAGGGCTGTCTTTTTCTGGTTGTTCATTGCACCTGGTCGGCATCTGTCTGAAGCAGCAGCAAATGTGAGGAATGAGCTTCAGTAAATCGAAGACCCCGCCCACCTCCAGCCCCAGGAAGGAGGACTCAGTTGCATCAGCTCCAGTTCCAAGGCGTCTCAGGTCAGGGGCCTGAGAGAGACTGTGGTTATCACTGGGGCAACATCATGAGGGTGGAAAGGCTATTTCACCACGTTTTCTGGAGAGCTTCCATTCTATTTCCCTTCTTATGAGTTGATTAAAACCTACTTGAGAATAAGCTCCTTTTGCTTTGCCCGTCTTTCCTCTTCCTTTGCTCTCTCCAGGGGGACACGTGTGCTGGGGAAAGTGAATCAAGACCCTTCATCCTGCCCCCTACTCTCAGCCCAGCCACAGCTGGGCTTCTTCACCGCAAGGCTGCCTCTCAATCCACCAGAAGCTTCTCTCTGTGGGGAAGCAGCCAAGGACTTGAAGTGACTGTGCTGAACACCAACCCTGGGCCAGGCACCATGGTGGGCACTTCCTACCCAGTGTCCTGTTTAACCCTCTTTGATGAGGACACTGAAGGACAGATTTTCCCGGCCGAGGGCACCCAGCTTGTAAGTGGCTGGACCAGAAGATACAAGTCTGTTTTCAAGCCTTGAGTTTCTTCTACTATAGCACAGGGCGTCTCATCTCTTTCGCTAAAGCAGCGAATTCTGGTTCTTAATGCCAACCCCTTCCCTCCCTCTCTCTCTCTTCCCTATCCATCACCAACCACCATTGGCCCAGTCTCCCCTTCCCAACTCAGCTGCCTTAACTTCAGACTGCAATTCACACCATCCCTTGCACCCACCAGCAAACAGAACCTCTCTGCGGGGATGGCAGAGGCTATGCCAGCCTGGGGCCATCCGTGGACCTGCCCCTGTGCTCTCCGCAGGGCCAGGACGTGGGCACACACGGGGTGGACAGTGCCTACGTGTAGAGGGTCAACACAAGGCGTTTCAGACCTAAGTGCTGCTTTAGTTGGCTATAAGCATCCCGCTTTACTCCAGAAAAGACAGTAAATCAAACCACAAAATATGTGTCTTAAGGTATAATGTTTTCATAAATTCACAAAACAGACTGGCTAGCAAGTCTGCCATTGAGTGTGCGTGCAGACTCTATCTATCCTAAACCGTGGTGCCTCCGTGCTTGGGGCTGAGAAGTCCGTGACTCTGCCCCGTTTCCTGGTACAAGCACACTGGGAAAATAAAGAAATACCTGTTCTTGATAAGAAGTCTTGCTCACCAGGGCTCAGACCCTTTTCCCCATCTTGCATGTTAAGGAAGCATGTGCCTAAGATAATATGAATTGAGCAAAAGTGACCCCAGAGGAGAAGAAGCCTCTATTTAACCAGGCAATCAGGATATTGAATAATCCTAGTGGGAAGGCACTTTAAAATTTAGAATGGGGGCTTCCCTGGTGGCGCAGTGGTTGAGAGTCTGCCTGCTAAAGCAGGGGACACGGGTTCGAGCCCTGGTCTGGGAAGATCCCACATGCCGCGGAGCAACTAGGCCCGTGAGCCACAACTACTGAGCCTGCGCGTCTGGAGCCTGTGCTCCGCAACGAGAGAGGCCGCGATAGTGAGAGGCCCGCGCACCGCGATGAAGAGGGGCCCCCGCTTGCTGCAACTAGAGAAAGCCCTCGCACAGAAATGAAGACCCAACATAGCAATCAATCAATCAATCAATCAATCTTTAAAAATAAAGATAAGAGAGAATAAGTTTAAAAAAATTTTTAAAAAAATTTAGAATGAATTACTTAACCTGAAGCTCATATTTTTGCAGGAGATTTTTTTTTTAACCTGATAATCATACTTGCCATACCCAGCTTATTTAAGAAACACACAGTAATTAAAAGATCGGGGTTCAAGAAATCACAGCCATGATTTATAAGCCGGTACAATGTTACCTTTGGAACACTCCAGATTAATATTTCTAGCCCACTTCCCCCAGGTTACCGCATTTCTAACGCTCCCTCGAACTGGGCTGTGGGTTGTAACCACAGATGATGCAGAATCTCTGGGCTCGAAGGCCCACCGCATCCCCACTGGAAGAACTAATCCCTGGAACGTTCCACACCTCTGCCTGTCCCCAGGGAAGGGGGCGCCGATAACCCTGAGCACAGCGTGCTCTGCAGAGCCCACGGACCACCAGCAAGTGAGTAGAAACTCCAGAACGCTCCCTCCCTCCCTCTGCCGCACACGCACACACACACACGCACACGCACACGCACACACACACACCCGCACGCAGCCCGGGACGCTTACTTTGCTGACAGGCAGAGAGGACAGAGAGAGCAGCCAGCAAGATCGAATTCCCGGCCATCTTTCATGCGGAAAGTTCTGGTTCACGGGACTATTCGCAGAAACCGAGGGGAAGATAACAGAGGCACTTTCGACTTGGCAAGGCCGACCTTCCTTTTAAGGCGGAGGTTCAAGCGGCTGTGTGACCTTTGCCCTGGAACAGGAATCAGAGAGGCAGGCGGGCCCAGGCTGTCAGTCAAAGATCTTCACCTGGATGGGGCGCCGCTTCCCCGACGTGCATCAGATCTCCTCGAGCTCCGACCTGCGGGCTTAGCCCTCCAGCCTCAGCACCTGCTGCTGACCCATCTCAGCCAATTCGAAAACAATTCCCTCTCCTTCTCTTCCAAAGTCTGGGCTCCTTAGTCCCCTGCCTGGCTCCAAGGCCTTGATGAGACCTTTCCCACCGCCCGTGGGAAAAGAGAGGCGGTGGAAGGTTTTATTTAACCCCACTGAGATTAACATGCTAACTTAAGCCGATTCTAACTTTATTCCCTAGTAAATGGAAGACCTAGGATTTGAACCCGTGTCCAGCAGGTTCCAACAGTGCCCTAAGCCCCCCGCCAGGCTTCCTCCCACTGTCACCCCAACTCTCCCATCATCGTGGTGACCATACATTTTTTTAGTTGAGATATAGTTGACATATAGCATTGTCTTCATTTCAGATGTAAAACATAATGACTTGATGTATATATTGCAAAACGAGCACCACAGTAAGTTTAGGTTAACACCTGTCACCTCACATAATTACAGTTTTTTTCTTGTGCTGAGAACTTTTATGATCTACTTTCTTAGCAACTTTCAAGTATACAGTACAGAATTGTTACTTATAGTCATCATTCTGTATGTTACAACCCCCAGGACTTATTTATCTTATAACTGGAAGTTTGTACCACAGATTAAAAAAAAAAAAAATACACTAGGGTATATGTTCTGAGAAGGAAGAGAGCCCTTGAGGAAAGAAGCAGGCCAGTGTGTTTTATACAGTAAACACAGCACACATGGTCTCCATGCCGGCCCAGGGCCTCTCCATTCCAGAGCAACGCCCCACACCGCCCAGGTACAGCTGTCCTTCCACAGCTGGTGGCTTCTTCTGCAGAACCTCTTCATCACAGCCCCTGCCCCTAACACAAGTGTTTTGTTCTTTAAAGACTCAGCTTCCCACCAAACAAAGTCGGGGTCCCTTCATTGTCCCACCCTTCAACTCACTTAGAGGGAGCCCCAGTGCCCACGGGAAAGCTGGTGAGTATTTCCCGTGGGCCCACACAAGCCCGCTCCTGGGCTCCCAACCCAGACACTGAAGGATGACACATCTTTGAGCAGAAGTTGAACCTCAGTTTGATAAGATGGACTAATGATGGGTGAAGGGAAGTTTAGATGAGATAGGGCTGCTTTGAGGATTGACTTAGTTAACATTTATAAAGCACTTAAAACAGCACACGGTATCTAAAAGTGTGTTCTGTGTGTTTGTTAAATAAACACATAAAGTATCTAGAAAACTACTTAGCATATTAGGTACCTAATGTTAAAAGATATTTTTTAAAAGGTAAAAGTCATGTCTCTTGTACAAATATAAAATGAAAACACATCAAAGATTTTATTGAATTCATTAATGAGGGAACCAGTACCACATTTTAGGGAGAATTCAAAGAACCACACATGTATGGTGTTAAAAAACAAAATCCAGCTGAGTTCATTTTAAAGGTCTTTATTCAGTGATTCATGAATCAAGCAGCATCCAACCTAGCAGACAAAAAGGAGCTCTGAGGAGCGGTACAAAGTGAAACACACTTATAGGCAGAAGGGAGCAGGAACAAGGAAGTTATACTTAGCAAAAAGTGAATTAGTTATTGCAAGGTTATTTTCCTTTAGAGAATGGCAGGAGTCTCTCAGGCAGTTTACCTAAGAGTTGCTGATCAAGCAATTCCTGATTGACTGGTTTAAGATTCCATTTCTGGAAGATTCCAAAACTGTAAGTTATGTCTGGTTTGGTGACATGGGGCTTAGCATAAGTGACTCCATTTGGGGCCTGTTGCTTTGTTTTTAACAATAGGGAATCAGAGATTAATTTACAAATAGTTGCAAACCAGGTCTGCTCCCAGTGCCCTGTTGGTCTGTCTCTTCATGTTGCCTCTGTTCTCATGTGTTCCTGAAACCACTGAAGACTAAGACTCTGTAAGAAGACAGATCCTAGAAGCCCAGGACAGCACCAAAACGTTCTCGTGTATTTGATTGAATGGTTTTGGCCTTCAGTACACGGCAGGGATTCTAAACTGTGAGGCATTCACCCTGAACCACATCAACCATCTACTAAAATAACCTCCCCAAATGACGGGCCTCGAAGGAGAGGTCTGGGCTGGGCCTGTGGGCAGGCAGAGGCTCTCCAAGTAAGAAACCTGCTCCGAGAAAGAGAAATAGCGGGAGGAAGAGCTGAGCAAGGGAATGGGGCTCCTGGCTGATGGCCACAACCATTGGGTGTTTAGAGCTGCTGTTTTGAGAATCTTGGGTACGTCCATACTAGGGAACTAGTTTTAAAAACACAACTCCCTGGGAATTCACTGGTGGACCAGTGGTTAGGATTCTGTGCTTCCACTGCAAGGGGCACGGTTTCAATCCCTGGTCGGGGAACTAAGATCCCACATGCCATGCGGTGCAGCCAAAAAATTAAAATTAAAAAAAAAAAGAACAAAAAAAACCCCCACAACTCCAGAGTGACCTTTGGTTCCCACTGAATTGCTTTCTTCCCACTTTCTGGACAAATCCTGAGTTTCCCTACTGACTTCTCTCAGCCAATCCCAGTCAATCCCCCAACCTTAGAGATGGTTGATACAACAAAAAGTGCCTCGTGTACTTTGAAACCCTGTGCGTTCACGTGTAACCTGCTTCAGTAGATCTTGAAAGCTGGTGTAGTTTCTGCCTCTAGGAAGATACAAAACAATGGAACTTTGGATAACAAAATGTTCATCACCTTCTGTGGTGATAAAACTTCCAGGTGACTCCACAGTTGAAACACTGCCATAGCATTTAACAAACTAACAAAAATCTGAGCTTCTCTCTATATCTCCCCTGGATGGGTAGAAGCTGAAAAGCATTTTCCCTGAAGGTAATACATATAGATGCTTCCAGTATGGGTCCTAGTCCTTATATTTTAGTAAGAAAAGAAAAACAAGAGGAGAAACAACATATCGGTAATTATAGTAACATGTTTTTAAAAGGTTTATATTCCCTATATAAACTCAAAAAAACTACAAGAGTTTGTGAGAGTTTAGCTTATTAGTTAATCAGTGTTTGTTACCAAAATTATACTCTGGATAACGCAAACCAGAGAAAAGTTTGGTAATATAAAAACAACCCCAAACCATGTGAAAGAACTGTTGTTGTGAAATGTAAACTCTAAATGTAACTATTTCTGAATAATTTTGCTGGTAGATGAAAAGATATATATATATAACTATAGACATGTTCTCTCAGACCAATTGCATCCCCCCCCAATCATTCCCTGACTTCACCCTCTGTGTTCTATCCCTGTCCCTCCAAAAGATGACAGCTTATTGTCCTGGTTTCCACTGGCACTATGGCAAGCCGTCTCTGCTGCCAACAGGCCTGGCCGCAGAGAGACAGAAAACACACCGCCTGCCCGAGGATGCCCAGAAACCGTCAGTGATCACAATTATCAAGGATCATAATACTCCTGATTGAAAACTAGCCCAGAAAAGGGTTTCCACGTGCCTAGCGTTTATTTCATTCTCTTGCTGGAAGTCCTGACCAATTGGAAACACCTTAACAACGCAGCAATTGTTTAAACAAAGCTCAGATTAACCGAACTTGAGAAATTATGCCCCAGCCTACATGTTGCAAAAATTCAGGGAATTGCAGCGGTCCTGCAGAACATTTTCTCCCCCTTCAGAAGCTGGAGCACTTAGCTCTGTGACCCTGGGTGTGGAAATCAAGCTACAGGGTGCTCAGGCATTTCCTACATTGGGGAGCCCTTTGGCCTGGGATGGGCGGGGCACAGGGCAGAGGATTACAGTAGGTTACACCAAGCCTCAGGCAGAAACTGACAGTCATCCAACACCAGGAATGTCCCATCCAGGCTCAAAGGCAGAGACAAAAGGGGAGCAGAAAGGAGAGGAAACTAAAGATCAGTCCCCAGGGTAGTGCAGTGAGAAGAGCACAAGCTTTCAGCTAGTGATCTAGGCTCACGTCCCTGGATGGTGTTGGCGAGTCGCTAAACATCCCCTGACCTGTTTTCTCAAAGGGAAGTAGGACCAACCACACAGGGTCCCTCTGATGACTTAATGAAATAACATTCGGGAAGCAAACAGCACAGAATGTGGCACGTGGCAGGGCGTCCACGAGGTCTCTCTGCCGCCCCCTCCATGCCCTCAGGCCTGGTGGACGCAGAAGAGACAAGATCTATTTGTCGGGAAGGGCCCAGTACAAAGCAGCAATGATCACAGGATACCGTTATAATTTCCCAGAAGAATGGAAACCGAGCACTTGAATTGCTTCAGAACGGCTTTTGACAGTAATAGGTCTGAACCTGAGTTGTCTTAAGTGTACATAAGGCTTGGGAGAGGATAAAGTAAAGCAGAGTCTAGAGACTGGGGAGGGGAATTAGAAATCCTCATTGACAAACCCCAGCACACGCAGCCCTACACACACACACACACACACACACACACACACGTGCACACATACATAAACACACTCATGTACAGATTCACACACATTCCTACACACTCACATGCTCATAAATATGCACACTCACACACACACACACACACACACACACACACACACATTCTATCCTCATGTCTCCAAAGGGGATTTGTAAACTGAATGTTTGGACCTCAAGGCACATATTCTCACAAAAATAACATTATAAATGGTGGCCATGGTCTCAGGTAGCTTCACGGTTAAGAAAATTGTAACCCATAAGTGAGGTAACATGCTGCATATTGGCAGTTGAACAACAGCAAGAGGAACTAACACTTCATTTGCCTCTTCTGTTTAATCATTAGTAAATTTTTTTAAACCGAATAGTATTTGAAATGAAGCACTTTTAAAAGAGGGCTGTTGGCAAAAACTCCCTGCCCACCCCCCCATGGAGAGAAGCCAGGTTCCCTGTGGGCCATGCTCAGAGCTGGATTCATATATACTTGCTGGGACCACAGCAGCAAGAGGCAGGAGGACCCTGGGCCCAGAGGGCTGAGACACCCTGGACGGGCCTCAGTCTGACGGGGGCTCTGATATCCACCACCCCAGCTCCCAATTCCACTCAACAGAAGGGAAGTTTCGAGCACTGTGCCAGGCCCCATGCAGAAATGTCTCAACTAATCTGCCTAATCAACAATGAAGCACGTGTTTTATTCCCATTGTTCAGATGGAGAAACTGAGGCTCGGTGGTTAGTGACTGGCCCAAGGTCAGTACAGCCCAGCCCTGCTGCTCCCAAAGCCTTTGTGCTTAACGTTGGCTGTACACTGGAATCACCTGGGGGTCATTAAAAATACTGGTGCTTAGCTTTCCCCACCAAAAGCAATTCTGATTTAATTGATCTTGGGTTCGACCCAGGCACCTGAACTTTTTAAAAACTCCCCAGATGAGCAAACAGTCAGCTCTACCCACCACCAGAGCCTCCCATCAAGCCTCTTAGATAGCCTCAACCACCAGAGGGCAGACAGCAGAAGCAAGAAAAACTACAATCCTGCAGCCTGTGGACCAAAAACCACAGTTACAGAAAGATAGACAAGATGAAAAGGCAGAGGGCTATGTACCAGATGAAGGAACAAGAAAAAACCCCAGAAAAACAACTAAATGAAGTGGAGATAGGCAACCTTCCAGAAAAAGAATTCAGAATAATGATAGTGAAGATGATCCAGGACCTCGGAATAAGAATGGAGGCAAAGATTGAGAAGATGCAAGAAATGATTAACAAAGACCTAGAAGAATTAAAGAACAAACAAACAGAGATGACCAATACAATAACTGAAATGAAAACTACACTAGAAGGAATCAATAGCAGAATAACTGAGGCAGAAGAACGGATAAGTGACCTGGAAGACAGAATGGTGGAATTCACTGCTGCGGAACAGACTAAAGAAAAAAGAATGAAAAGAAATGAAGACAGCCTAAGAGACCTCTGGGACAACATTAAACGCAACAACATTCGCATTATAGGGGTCCCAGAAGGAGAAGAGAGAGAGAAAGGACCAGAGAAAATATTTGAAGAGATTATAGTCGAAAACTTCCCTAACATGGGAAAGGAAATAGCCACCCAAGTCCAGGAAGCGCAGAGAGTCCCATACAGGATAAACCCAAGGAGAAACACGCTGAGACACATAGTAATCAAAGTGGCAAAAATTAAAGACAAAGAAAAATTATTGAAAGCAGCAAGGGAAAAACGACAAATAACATACAAGGGAACTCCCATAAGGTTAACAGCTGATTTCTCAGCAGAAACTCTACAAGCCAGAAGGGAGTGGCATAATATACTTAAAGTGATGAAAGGGAAGAACCTACAACCAAGATTACTCTACCCGGCAAGGATCTCATTTAGATTTGATGGAGAAATCAAAAGCTTTACAGACAAGCAAAAGCTAAGAGAATTCAGCACCACCAAACCAGCTCTACAACAAATGCTAAAGGAACTTCTCTAAGTGGGAAACACAAGAGAAGAAAAGGACCTACAAAAACAAACCCAAAACAATTAAGAAAATGGTCATAGGAACATACATATTGATAATTACCTTAAACGTGAATGGATTAAATGCCCCAACCAAAAGACATAGACTGGCTGAATGGATACAAAAACAAGACCCATATATATGCTGTCTACAAGAGACCCACTTTAGACCTAGGGACACATACAGACTGAAAGTGAGGGGATGGAAAAAGATATTCCATGCAAATGGAAATCAAAATAAAGCTGGAGTAGCTATACTCATATCAGATAAAATAGACTTTAAAATAAAGAATGTTACAAGAGACAAGGAAGGACACTACATAATGATCAAGGGATCAATCCAAGAAGAAGATATAACAATTATAAATATATACGCACCCAACATAGGAGCACCTCAATACATAAGGCAACTGCTAACAGCTATAAAAGAGGAGATCGACAGTAACACAGTAATAGTGGGGGACTTTAACACCTCACTTACACCAATGGACAGATCATCCAAAGTGAAAATGAATAAGGAAACAGAAGCTTTAAATGACACAATAGACCAGTTAGATTTAATTGATATATATAGGACATTCCATCCAAAAACAGCAGATTACAAGTTCTTCTCAAGTGCGCACAGAACATTCTCCAGGATAGATCACATCTTGGGTCACAAATCAAGCCTCAGTAAATTTAAGAAAATTGAAATCATATCAAGCATCTTTTCGGACCACAACGCTATGAGATTAGAAATGAATTACAGGGAAAAAAACGTAAAACAGACAAACACATGGAGGCTAAACAATACGTTACTAAATAACCAAGAGATCACTGAAGAAATCAGAGAGGAAATCAAAAAATACCTAGAGACAAATGACAATGAAAACACGACGACCCAAAACCTATGGGATGCAGCAAAAGCAGTTTTAAGAGGGAAGTTTATAGCTATACAAGCCTATCTCAAGAAACAAGAAAAATCTCAAGTAAACAATCTAACCTTACACCTAAAGAAACTAGAGAAAGAAGAACAAACAAAACCCAAAGTTAGCAGAAGGAAAGAAATCATAAAGATCAGAGCAGAAATAAATAAAATAGAAACAAGGAAAACAATAGCAAAGATCAATAAAACTAAAAGTTGGTTCTTTGAGAAGATAAACAAAATTGATAAGCCATTAGCCAGACTCATCAAGAAAAAGAGGGAGAGGACTCAAATCAATAAAATCAGAAATGAAAAAGGAGAAGTTACAACAGACACCGCAGAAATACAAAGCATCCTAAGAGACTACTACAGGCAACTTTATGCCAATAAAATGGACAACCTGGAAGAAATGGACACATTTTTAGAAAGGTATAACCTTCCAAGACTGAACCAGGAAGAAACAGAAAATATGAACAGACCAATCACAAGTAATGCAATTGAAACTGTGATTAAAAATCTTCCAACAAACAAAAGTCCAGGACCAGATGGCTTCACAGGTGAATTCTATCAAACATTTAGAGAAGAGCTAACACCTATCCTTCTCAAACTCTTCCAAAAAATTGCAGAGGAAGGAACACTCCCAAACTCATTCTATGAGGCCACCATCACCCTGATACCAAAACCAGACAAAGACACTACAAAAAAAGAAAATTACAGACCAATATCACTGATGAATATAGATGCAAAAATCCTCAACAAAATACTAGCAAACAGAATCCAACAACACATTAAAAGGATCGTACACCACGATCAAGTGGGATTTATCCCAGGGATGCAAGGATTCTTCAATATACGCAAATCAATCAATGTGATACACCATATTAACAAACTGAAGAATAAAAACCATATGATCATCTCAATAGATGCAGAAAAAGCTTTTGACAAAATTCAACACCCATTTCTGATAAAAACTCTCCAGAAAGTGGGCATAGAGGGAACCTACCTCAACATAATAAAGGCCATATATGACAAACCCACAGCAAACATCATTCTCAATGGTGAAAAACTGAAAGCATTTCCTCTAAGATCAGGAACGAGACAAGGATGTCCACTCTCACCACTATTATTCAACATAGTTCTGGAAGTCCTAGCCACGGCAATCAGAGAAGAAAAAGAAATAAAAGGAATACAAATTGGAAAAGAAGAAGTAAAACTGTCACTGTTTGCGGATGACATGATACTATACATAGAGAATCCTAAAACTGCCACCAGAAAACTGCTAGAGCTAATGAATGAATATGGTAAAGTTGCAGGATACAAAATGAATGCACAGAAATCTCTTGCATTCCTATACACTAATGATGAAAAATCTGAAAGAGAAATTATGGAAACACTCCCATTTACCATTGCAACAAAAAGAATAAAATACCTAGGAATAAACCTACCTAGGGAGACAAAAGACCTGTATGCAGAAAACTATAAGACACTGATGAAAGAAATTAAAGATGATACCAACAGATGGAGAGACATACCATGTTCTTGGATTGGAAGAATCAACATTGTGAAAATGAGTATACTACCCAAAGCAATCTACAGATTCAATGCAATCCCTATCAAATTACCAATGGCATTTTTTACGGAGCTAGAACAAATCATCTTAAAATTTGTATGGAGTCACAAAAGACCCCGAATAGCCAAAGCAGTCTTGAGGGAAAAAAATGGAGCTGGAGGAATCAGACTCCCTGACTTCAGACTATACTACAAAGCTACAGTAATCAAGACAATATGGTACTGGCACAAAAACAGAAACATAGATCAATGCAACAAGATAGAAAGCCCAGAGATTAACCCACGCACCTATGGTCAACTAATCTATGACAAAGGAGGCAAAGATATACAATGGAGAAAAGACAGTCTCTTCAATAAGTGGTGCTGGGAAAACTGGACAGCTACATGTAAAAGAATGAAATTAGAATACTCCCTAACACCATACACAAAAATAAACTCAAAATGGATTAGAGACCTAAATATAAGACTGGACACTATAAAACTCTTAGAGGAAAACATAGGAAGAACACTCTTTGACATAAATCACAGCAAGATCTTTTTTGATCCACCTCCTAGAGTAATGGAAATAAAAACAAAAATAAACAAATGGGACCTAATGAAACTTCAAAGCTTTTGTACAGCAAAGGAAACCATAAACAAGACGAAAAGACAACCCTCGGAATGGGAGAAAATATTTGCAAACGAATCAACGGACAAAGGATTAATCTCCAAAATATATAAACAGCTCATTCAGCTCAATATTAAAGAAACAAACACCCCAATCCAAAAATGGGCAGAAGACCTAAATAGACATTTCTCCAAAGAAGACATACAGACGGCCACGAAGCACATGAAAAGATGCTCAACATCACTAATTATTAGAGAAATGCAAATCAAAACTACAATGAGGTATCACCTCACTCCTGTTAGAATGGGCATCATCAGAAAATCTACAAACAACAAATGCTGGAGAGGGTGTGGAGAAAAGGGAACCCTCTTGCACTGTTGGTGGGAATGTAAATTGATACAGCCACTATGGAGAACAGTATGGAGGTTCCTTAAAAAACTAAAAATAGAATTACCATATGACCCAGCAATCCCACTACTGAGCATATACCCAGAGAAAACCGTAATTCAAAAAGACACATGCACCCGAATGTTCATTGCAGCACTATTTACAATAGCCAGGTCATGGAAGCAACCTAAATGCCCATCAACAGACGAATGGATAAAGAAGTTGGGGTACATATATACAATGGAATATTACTCAGCCATAAAAAGGAACGAAATTGAGTCATTTGTTGAGAAGTGGATGGATCTAGAGACTGTCATACAGAGTGAAGTAAGTCAGAAAGAGAAAAACAAATATCGTATATTAATGCATGTATGTGGAACCTAGAAAAATGGTACAGATGAGCCAGTTTGCAGGGCAGAAGTTGAGACACAGATGTAGAGAATGGACATATGGACACCAAGGGGGGAAAACTGCGGTGGGGTGGGGATGGTGGTGTGCTGAATTGGGCGATTGGGATTGACATGTATACACTGATGTGTATAAAATTCATGCCTAATAAGAACCTGCAGTATAAACAAACAAACAAACGCAACAACTAATACTAAACTTTCATTGGGTTATTTGTATGGAAATATGTTAATATAAATGTTTCAGACATTACATGAAATTTCTAAAAATCTTATATTTGTATTTGTATGGAAATATGTATGGAAATATGTTAATATAAATGTTTCAGACATTACATGAAATTTCTAAAAATCTTAAAAAAAAAAAAAAAAAAACTCCCCAGATGATTCTAGTACATGGCCAAGGTAGAGAAGCACCGTCTTAATCAGTGTTTCTCAGCGTGGTCCTCACCACCTGCCACCATCACCTGAGGTGATATAAACACGCAGATTTCTAGGTCTCATTCAGGATCCGTTTTTGAACATCAATTTCACGTTGGTGAAGCATCCACAGGCTCATATAACTCACACAACACTGCTCTAAAGTTGTAAATTATTCTCAGTTTACAGGTAAGGACACTGAGACCCAGAGTGCTTTGGGAAGCTGGTCTAGTCACTCCATCTCACTGCTTCCCAAAGAGGAACGATCACACACCATCTCGGGGTGTGGTTGGGGGAATGAACCAGCTGGTGGAAGCCAAAGTGGGTGTCCTTGGAGCCCGGGAAGGAAGAGGAACGGGTATGGAAGGTTCTGCAGTGGCAGGAGGGAAGAGGTGAGGGTGGGAGGAACGGGATCCTGGGGGCCTCAGGGTGCAGCCCGGGAGAAATGGAGGGAGATTTCCACGGCAGAACTTTGGGGGGGGTGCCTGGGTGGAGGAAGGAGGAAAAGACAGACACAGGAGAGAAATCGAGGCTGAGGTGGGGGAGAAGGGGTGCTCCGAGTTCTCAGTAGAGAGCAGTCTGGCTGGAGCCGGTGTCTCAGCTAATTCCTCATCAGGTCCACCAGTACTGGCCTGCTAACTGGTTTTGATGTCCATCGAGACTTGGCAGTTCTCACTTTAGAATCACCAAAGGCGCTTTTGAAATAGACACGAATTTAACTGAGAAATCTCTAGGATTTTGTGACATCAGCACTGCCAGCTACTGCCTCCGAAAACTTACTGAGATTTCTACACACGAAAGGAAGAGAGCTCGCCTCCTCTGAACTAAAACACGACGTTTCTCTTTGGCTTGTCCTTAAGGCGTAAATGTTAGTTCGTCTCTCGTGCGTTGCCCGGTTCCTTCACTAGGCATCCTATCCTATGTAGGCGGGACAGAAATCTAGCGTCCAGAGGGTGCAGTGTGATTGGGCTACTTCAGAAAAAGGGGGGACTGTGGCTTCCCCTCCTGTCTCTCCGGGGCTTGTTAAAGCAAAGGAAAGGGCAGCTATTCCCCCTCTTGATGAGAAAACACAAAAGGTCGCAGATTAAGAACAAACAGTTAAAAGCAGCTCGGCCTTTGAAATGTGGCACTAAATCCGCCACGGGGCTGACAAGCCAAACCGTGGTAATTGCCTCACAGCCCAGCCTGGGCCAACATGACTCACAAGATACCCATCTATCAGATCGAAGGCCCAGTCAGGTCCTGCAGAAGAAGAAATATAACAAAATAAATTAGGAGTTTGGGATTAACAGACACACACTACTATATATAAAACAGATAAATGACAAGGACCTACTGTATAGCACAGGGAACTATATTCAATACCTTGTAATAACCTATAATGGAAAAGAATCTGAAAAAGAATATATATATATATATATATATATATATATATATATATATATATATATACACACACATACCTACATACATATACATAGTATACATATTTCTGGGTAACTGGCCATGTCCAATTCACAAGCCTGTCCCCGAGTTAATATCCCTAAAGCCTGTGTCTGTCATTGTTTAGGAGTGATAGGTGAGGGATACGCTTGTATTTTGTAGATAATCCAGGTCTTGTGTTTTGTCTGTATTCACCAGCCATCCCCATGCAGTCAGATGAGCCACAAGCATGGGGTTGCTACTTTTAAACTGGAAAGAAGAGACTCTGAGATTAACAGGATATTATCGCTATAATGGAAGAGGAAGACATCTCTCACGGTAGTCAGCTGCCACAGGGTCCCACATGCTAGCGGCCAGTCACCTCGGGATCACCCCCAAACAGGAAAACCCTAGCGTGACACGAACCCAGGCATGAAGGCCTATGACTGCTTTGTTCTGCTACCTTAGCAAGAGGATAAGGAATTTCAAAGATTGGATGCCTGGTTTTCACTTTCCTTTTCTCTTCCTTTCTTTCTTCTTTCTTATCCCTCCTGCTTTACCTTAGATTGTGTCTGGTTCTCGCCTTTGTTTCTGGGACTTCGTTAGCAAAGCATCCTCGGGATTTCCGTCTCTGGCAGTTTCTGGGACCAGAATTTTAGACAAAACAGCTTCCTCTGCCCTCTGCGTCTCCCACCTCCATGAGCCGATTTCCCATCCTCTTCTCAGAGGACCCATCGGCTTATCATCTCTTTTCATCCTTGATTTGCATTCGGAAGATTCTGACCAGCCACCCATTCAGAGCTGGGAGTGTTGTAGCTGAAACTTTGTCCTTTCCATCAAGAGAAGTTATATTTCGTCAAACCACTAGGGGGAGTAAATCCCAGGGATACCAGAAATCAGGGATTCAGCAACCTTGGGAGGAAGCTGGAGTGTCACCATGGGCCAGCCTCCCGGCTCAGTTAAACTTCCTCCTCCAGCTTTCCAGAGGCCCTGAGAATGCACATCAGCAAAACTGGAACAAGTCAGTTAACAGAAACTGTTTAGAATCACTTCTAAAGGATGCCCTAAAAAATGTCAGGTTTTCAGAAATCAACATATTGACACTTTCCAGCAAGAGCTTGTGATAGGAACAAAACCCACTGGTGCTTAAATGTAAAATGACCAGACTTTAACCCTTAGTCCTGACCCACGCAAAACTAGACACAAGCCAAACACAGACTCTGCCCTAAAGACTTACATTCCATTGAGAAACGGTCCAAAACAGGACGCAACACGTCACATTTGGCATCCCTGCAGGAGGTAGTCAGGAGTGAGAGGTGAGAAAAGACAAAAGAAGTCCCATTTGATGGACAAGCAACCAAGAGAGGAGATTCCATCTTTTGGTAAATATTCTGAGCAATCAAATACCACATCTTGGACTTTGATCCTTCAGTGTACCTCTGGCTTCTAGAATAGTTTAGTAAAATTTAAAAGTACTCTGCAAAGTACTTTACATAAATTCTATGTAGAGGAGCAGGTCAAAGAACTGAGCAGAGTCTGGAAAGATTCTCAGGATCAGGCAGAGAGTCTGGCTGATAAAACATCAGAGAACGGGGCTTTCACCCACACATGCAGTGAGAGTGCCGCTTCATAGCGACAGAGGGAAATCTAAAGCAAGGAAAGGAAGGAATGTGAAGATTCTCAAGAATACACGTAAGTAGTATTTGTCCGTTCATTCATTCATTCATTGATTCATTCCCAAATGCACCGAGCACCTACCACTCGCCAAGCTCTGTGCTAAGTACTGGGATACGGGGCTGAGCAAGATGACAGCATCACGCTCTGGTGGAGTTTACAGAGGCTTGAGGAGAAGCATTAACAGGGCTTCCCAAGGCTAATTAATTCACCATCACTGTGATGAATGCTGTAAGTGCGTGGTCGCTGATGCCACGGGAGCACGCCTCAGGGGACTAACCTAGTCTGGGAGGCCAGAGGAGCCTTCACGAAAGTGCCATTTTAGCTGAGGACTGATAATGACGTGTGAGCCAGATGAGTGCTATGCAGGTGTGTGTGTCGAGGGCGGATAGGCAGGAGAAAAGGGGATGTTCCAGGCTGAGGAACAGCAGTAAAGAGGCCTGAATAGGGAAAGGCCTTGGCATGGTTCAGAGGATGCCGAGAGATGTCTAGCCTTGGCTGTTACATAAAGACCTGGGAGAGGGTGGCATCTGGTGAGCCAGGGCCAGTCCACGCAGGGCCATGTCAGGAATGCTTACTTGACACCAGAGCTTCTCGACCGAGACGATTTTGCCTCCCTCCCCTCCAGGGACATTTTTCCTTGTCACAACTGGGAGTAGACTGCTACTGGCATCTGGTGAGTAGAGACCAGAGATGCGGCTAAATATCCTACGTTGCACAGGGCAGCCCCACAGCAAAGAATTCTCCCACTCAAGATGTCAACGATACTGCAGAGGAAAAGCCCTATTTTAGAATGAGGATCAAGGAGCCACGCAGGGGTTTTAGGCTGGGAGGTCTGGCGATGAGATTTGCTTCAAAAAGATCACTCTGACTTCAGTGTGGACCGATGGGGGAGAACTATTAGTGTAGATCTAAAGCGATCTGTTGGGAAGATCTGCTGTGGTCTGGGCAAGAGAAGATGTGGCCCAGCCTTGGGGAATGTCGGTGTGGATGGAGAAAAGTGAATGGATGAGGAAGATACTTAAAAGGATAAATCAGTGGGATTGGGTGACAGATTGGTTGTGGTGCGTATCTCAGCCCATGCTCTTGAAAGCAACAAAGCCCGAGGCAAGGCTTAAATGCTGATGCTTTACTTGGACGGCACGGTACCAGGGCAGCAAGAGTGAGGGAAAGGGAAGTAAGGCAGAATGACGGGAAGCAGTGCGTTTCCACCCAGACCACTGCTTCAGAGGAGCTGTGATGAGACACAGGCACCTAGCCAGACCCCCAGGATATCTTTGGATGGGGTGCTGGAGTAACTGCACCTTAGAACAGTCCACTCGAGAGAGGAAGGAGGATATAGCTTCTATCTCCCATCTCTCACTGGTCAAAGTTTCCCCCGTGGCAGTTTTAAAACATATCTTCAAATTCTCCCATTAAAACACATCTGCAAGTTTCTCCCATCATGAGGTGGGAACTGTATCCTCTATCGTGAATCTGGACTGGCCTGAATTACTCACTCGTATCCAGGAGAACACAGCAGAAGTGATGCTGTAGGACTTCCAAGGCTAGGTCATAAAAAGCCATGCGGGTTCTGCCTTGCTCACTGGAGCACCTGTGCTTGGAGTCCTTGGCTGTCCTGTAAGGAGCTGACGACCCTAAAGCCACTGTGCTGGGATGAGCCCAGGCCACACAGAGAGCCCAGGTGGAGGGGCTCTGCTTCATAGCTCCAACCACAGACCCTGTCAACAGCCAGCATGCACTGCCGGCCCTGGGTGTGAAGATACTTTCAGATGATTCTATTGCACGAGCGTAGGGTCACTCATAGCCATGAGTCACCCAGCTCCGGCTTCAGACATCAAGGAGCAGAGACAGGCCAGTCCTACTGTGCCCTACTGACCCTCATAATCCACAAGCCTAATTAAATGATTGTTTTAAGCCCCTGAACTTTGGGGTAATTTGTCACCCCCAAAGTCACTGGAACACACTTGTTACAGGTTAATGACTCACCCTTCTCATTTGAATCATTTGGCCCCCTGACATCACCCCAAACCCTGCCATGTGGCACTTCAGACAGGAGCCCGGGACACCAACAGTATGGCTGGGGGTCCTCAGATGGCAGATTACAGATACCCCACAGGGAGTCAGCCAACCACAGTGGAGCCTAAGTAGAGCATGTGGCCGAGGATTCAGGAGAGACATAAGGTCAAGGCATCAGGCACGGTGTGCTGATATGTCTGATACAGGGGTGAGGCAGCGGGAAGGCAGGAGTTAAGGATTCTCACATTTCTGGTTTCTGACTTGAGCAACCAGGTAGATTAACGATTTTAATTGAAATCATTAGTGCAATTTACTGAGAGAGGAACTGGATAAAAGGAGGGGGCTCAGTTCGAGGTACCTGTGTGGACATTGGATATGGCAAGAAGTAGGAGCCCAGAACACCAAAGACGCTCAAAGTCATTGATCTTAAGACTCCAGGGCCCCAAGAGGGCTTAAGAGCCTGTCCCTGAATCTTCTTTCATGTGCGATGAATATTTTCCAGGTATCTGGTTGGGACCCTTGTCCGGCTAAATTATGTATTTCAAGGCTAGTGTGTTAGAGAAGGTAAAGGGAGCCTCCAGGAAAGAACACGGCATCTGCAAGAGCTGCCATATATAAACACATGCCCTATATCCCAGGGCTGGCAGGAGAGATACCATCAGGTTTACTTATTATCATTATTTTTAATGTGTGGGGAAAATATTTTAGTTACCTTTAATATGTTGGAATCCTTTCCCAGCATGCAGCGCTCTTCTTTCTCCTCCTTCTCACTTTTTAACCCAAATTGCAAATGTTCTGTATATGCAAGATGTTAGTCTGTTTTGCACTGCATGTTTAGATAATTGGTGCTTTTGACTGATGTTCTTGTCAATGTTGCTTTAGTTCACGGATTTATAATATTCCTAGGCCTGGAGGAGATCTCACAAAGAAATAATGCAAAACAATCACCAGTGCCTGGATGCCTGAGGTGATGGGAACCAGCCACCTCCTGTTCCCTACCACAGGTAGGCAGGATCCTCTTCTGAAACAAGCAGTCAAGGTCAGGTCTAAGGACAGGTCTGAGCTACTCTGATCCCTGTGAGGGCAGAGCCTGGGGGTCTCCCAGTCTCAGCTGGGACTCCCAGGACCCACTCCCTGCTGCTCTCCCAACACACAGTTTCAGGTTCTTCCAGACCCGCTTCCCTCAACCCCTCTGCTAAAATGAAAAAGGCCGTGCCTGCAGCAGTAATAACTTTTGATTATTTACAAAATCGTGTCGGGGCGGGGAGTGGGGGGCAGAATACAAGGAGGAATGAAGAAAAGGAGGGATGGAGCATTCACTGAGGCACCACTTTCCTGTTCTGGGGGGCTTTATCACAATGAGTCCGTACAAAATCCTGTTGGTATTAGTCACCCATATTTTTTACATGAAGAAACTGAGGCACAAAGAGATTCATTAACGTGCCCAAGATTGTGCAGCTAATAAGATTCAAGGCCAGAGTCCATTTTCCACTCCAGTCCAGTGCTCTTTGCACCATCCTTTTCTTCCCTAGTCTTTGTATCCACAACTCTATTACTCTTTTTTTTTTTTTTTAACATCTTTATTGGAGTATAATTGCTTTACCATGGTGTGTTAGTTTCTGATCTATAACAAAGTGAATCAGTCATACAGATACATATGTCCCCATATCCCCTCCCTCTTGCGTCTCCCTCCCACCCTCCCCATCCCACCCCTCTAGATGGTCACAAAGCACCGAGCTGATCTCCCTGCGCCCCTCGGCTGCTTCCCACCCCTCTATTACTCTGAAAGAACAGAAGGCATTTCTCTGGTTGTGGGGAGACCGGGCTGTGGGCGCAAGAACCACTGTACCTCTCCCTGCGCGCCACCAGGTGGCGCCGTGAGAGGCTGAAGTCCTGCTGCTTTTCACCGGCGCCCTTGGCGAGACACACAAGCGTGGGGTGGAACAGCTGCAGGGAGAGTGTCAAAACAGAGTTCTATTTAGGAAAGCGGAGCTTTCTGCCCGGCCCTGTTTCCCACTGGGATCCTTGGTTGGCTCTCCACAGACTATAAATGAATTTGCTTTTTTCTTCCTTCCCCATCCTACTGCTAACCCACATCTCGATTCTATTTTCTCTCCAACTCTGACACCAGGGCACGAGTCCCACCCACATCAGGGAATAGTGTGTCCTGAAGAGAGAGGGCAGCAGGCAGGCTGGGTGGTGCAGAGTCGGGGCCTGCAGCCGGTCCCCAGAGCAACTGGTGGGCCATTTCCCACACAGACCCTTCCCACCCGTGGACCGTCACAGCGTTCCCACGACCCCCCCCCCCGCCCCCCAAATCTAAAGGACCTATCTTAGTCTGCTTGGCTGCCATAACAAAGTATCACAGTTCTGGGGGCTGGAAGGCCAAGGCCAAGGTGAGGACAGTTTGTTTCCTTCCGAGGCCTCTCTCTGTGGCTTGCTGTGTCCTCACATGGCCATTTCCCTGTGTAAGCATCCCAGGTCTCTCTCTGTGTCCTACTCTCCTCTTCTTATAAGGACACAAGCCAGATCGGACTAGAGCACATAAAGCGGTCTCATTTTATTCTGTGTGTGCATTACTATTCTTTTTTTTTTTATTATTGAAGTATAGTGATTTACACTATTGTGTTCATTTCAGGTGTTCAGCGAAGTGATTTGGTTACATTTTTTTTTGTCAGATTCATTTTCCATTATAAGTTATTACAAAATACTGAATATAGTTCCCTGTGCCATACAGTAAATCCTGTTGCTCGTCTATTGGATGTATAATAGTTTGTATCTGTCAATTCCATACTCCTAAGTTATCCCTCCCCTCACATTCTCCTTTTGCAACCACAAGTTTGTTTTCTGTCTGTTGAGTCTGTATCTGTTTTGTATATAGATTCGTTTGTATTGTTTTTTTAGATTCCGCATAAGTGATATCATATACTATTTCTTTCTCTGACTGACTAACTTCACTAAGTGTGATGATCTCTAGGTCCATCCATGTTGCTGCAAATGGCATTATTTCATTATTTTCTGTGACTGAGTAATACTCCATTATATATATACATACCACATCTTCTTTATCCATTCCTCTGTTGATGGACACTTAGGTTGCTTCCATGTCTCGACTATTGTAAATAGTGCTGCAGTGAATATTGGGGTGCATGTGTCTTTTCGAATTAGAGTTTTCATGTTTTCTTTTTCTAGTTTTCTAAGGAACCTCCATGCTGTTTTCCACAGTCAGCCTCATTTTATTTTAATTGCCTCTTTAAAGGTCCTATCTCCAAATACAGTCACATTCTGAAGTACTGGGGATTAGGGCTTCAATAATATGACTTTGCGGGGGGATATAATTCAGTCCATAACAGGATCCAATCACTAATGTTTAAACATCCTGAGGAGAGGGCAGAATTTTGTGCTTAATTTTAGCCCCAAGAGGTCATGGGAAAAGTCATAGGTCACAATGTGCTCATGACGTTCACCTCATGAACTTCATCAAGTGTGTGATGTTAAGGATAAACGTAGCTGAAATAATCCAAGTAATTGCAAAATGGCCCATCCTGGGGCTCACATGGTAACCCTGATGGATCTGGTTTGGGGTCTCTAACCCATGAACTAACTAGAACATCAGCAAGTGTCTACTTCCCTTTGAAAAGCAGTTTCCCCTCATCTCCCTCTTTTGAACACCCCCAAATGCAGCACACTCCCGGAGCCCACAGAACTCCCTCCTTCCCTGGGGTCTGTCTACCTGGGAGACAGCTCTTGGATGGCAACCTGGATCTACCCGACACGCCCTGGGGGGCTGTAGGGATGGCATAGTCGTCCCCAGGTTGAAAGGCTAGGCCAGAGGGTCTGCTGAAGCTGGGAATGCCCCCAAGCGAGGCTACGTGGAGCCTCATTTAGAAGAAATTCATAGAGAATTAAGAAATCCCAAAGAAGTCGTCTCTTCCCCAAGGGAGAATTGTGGAGGAAAGGCAAGAGAAATGCCTAATTAGAAAATAAAGAAGGCAGCTCCCGTTTGACAGTGGCCAACATGACCAGAGGCTGAGGGCTGGGTTGCCCTCAGCTGGGGAAAGATTGTGTGGTCATCTGACAACTATGGATCTCCAGCACTTTCTTGTCCTCAGACTGATCTTCTGTCCCCTCAGAGGGAAAACTAACCCTAGTTTGATAACCTAAGTAATTCTCAACCCAGCCCCTACTCAGCCCTCTTAAGGGTTTCTTGCCTTCTTCAAGACATCAGATTTCTGTACTCACGTGTTATATCATGGTGCAGTAGAGTTATATGATGCTGGAGCCACAAGTGCGTATGTGCAATAGTTGTGAGTCCGGCCCCATGTGGTTTGGGCAGATGTATCTCAAGCAGGGAAGGCAAATCTGTATCCAGGAGAAGCGTCTATTTTAGTGAGAACAAACTATTGCAGGAGACTGATCCACGCGGGCTATATCATCTCATCTTGGCTCTCTCTGAACATTCCTACCGTGGTCACCTGTCACCCAGTGACTTTGGTCCTGGGCCCTGGTGATGCTGTCTCCATCTTTGTCTCCAACCTAAGGCTGGTAGAGCTCCATGCTACTGCTAATCTTCGGGTTGCCTCTCCGGCGATTTGGACTTCTCAGTCTGACCATCATTTACAGAACCAACTCCCTGTATCAGAGTCCCACTCTTTTAAACACTTAGTTTCTTTTTGCCTGGTTGGACCCAGACTAATAACAGCCCACTTGAAGTTTGAGTTCATAAAGTTAAAGAGAGACCAATCAGCAGAGCGTGTGATTGTTCCCAGTAGCCTTCAGCTTTCTTCAGGTGTAGACAGAGAATAGGCAGAGAGTTGGATCTAAGTAGCACTGGAGTCTTGCCAAGAAAAAGTGATGGAAGGAAGAGCTGAAGATGATTTTAAGAATGACCCAAAGACTCTCGGCTGGGTTAAGAGATAAGTGAGGTTATGAAAGGGTGAATAGCAATGCAAAGATGGGAAAGCCAGTGGGTTAAAAATCCATGTGTGCTTGATCATTTTTTGAGCAGAGGTGCTACAGGGAGTGAGCCGAAAGGTTATGCAAGGGTAATCAGGGATTAGGATGCTTGAAATCAAACTTTTGGAAGAGATGCAGCAATTGATAAGACCATGGGAGTGAGTGGCTGAGACAGGCTGGAGGACAAGATCAATGGAAATGAGGAAATGAGGGATTACTGTTGAGTGGATTGTCTACGTGGATATTGAAGACCCACCCTAAGACCTCTAAAGGATCTGGGTCTCTCCTCTCTTGCTTAAACCTTGGAGAGCGGGGCTCCAGCTTGTTCTCTCCTCTTCTCTCTCTGCTGTCCTGTCCCTCACCATGACCCTTGATGGTGGCCACGGTTACTCTCGTTCCCCAAGCCCCACTAGCACAAAGTTGTTATGTGTAACAGACGTTTACCAACTATTCGCAGATAAAAGAGGAGACATAGCAGAGCATAAGGCTAGAAATAACTTAAAACTGAACATCACCTATGAAGTCTTAGAGTCCTTAATAGGAATTTCTCAAGGACCAGTTTTCCCCTTGGGTCCTGACTCTGCCAGTCTTGTTCAGGTCACCTCTCTCTACAGAGACCCTTCTCTACCTTGCTTCCTCTTTGGGACATCTGGTCCCCCAACCTCCCTTTATTGCAAGCGTCCGGGATAATGCTCTTAAATTCACATACAGGGAACACACATTCAGTGGTGCAGTCCTTTCACAACTCTTGCCACCACGGGGGTCCCACCTTTTATTTCCAAAAGACCTGTCAAGGTATTTTCCTAAAGAAAAGAGCCATCAACCTCTAAGAGGAATTCTGCCCCTTCCCCAAAATACAAAATTGCAACAGGCATGGCATTATTCTAATAAAGCAAATGTTTCACTTTCCTGTTATTACCCAAGTTAAAATGACATCATGCAAACCACAGTGTTTAAAATCTGAAAAGCACTTTTCTAATTCAAATATAAGAGGAGAGAAATTGTATGTACAATCACACAACCCAGTCTAATAAGGAGATGATCCAAGAACCAAAGATCCATTTGTCTGCAAGGCCCCAGGGATGCAGACTTGGGGAAAGTGGGTTGTGACTAAATGCAGTGCTCAGTTGAATGCATGCTTAAATTAATGAATGAAATGTGCATAGTTGTATATGACATCATGACTTATAATAACAAATATACGTTTGGTCTTCTGGCATAGGGCTCCTAAAACCCTTGGAATTTCCTAAGCAATAAGAGAATGAGAGCATCTTTTGTTATAATATTTAGTCTTTGGCCTTGGTTCCTGAAATAGCTCCAGAGCCATTGGAGCTATTGGTGACCTATTGGAGGTTGGTGACCTTCTGGGCTGGTGAACATATGGCGATGCAGGGAGAATGGCTCCATGCCCCTTCCTATATACTTTGCCCTATGCATCTTTTCCATCTGGCTGCTCCTGACATATCTTTTTATAATAAACTGGTAACCTAGTAAGTAAACTGTTTTCCTGAGTTCTGTGAGCTGCTCTAGCAAATTAATGGAACTGGAGGAGGAGATCGTGGGAACCTCCGACTTACAGTTGGTAGGCCAAAAGCACAGGTGACAATCTAGACTTGCGATTGGCATCTGGGGATGGGGACAGTCTTGTGGGACTGAGCCCTTACCTGTGGAATCTGATACCAGCTCTAGGTAGGGAGTGTCAGAACTGAACTAAATTGTAGGACACCCAGCTGGTGTTGCAGAATTGGTCAGCATGGGAATAAGCCCACATCTTGTGTCAGAAGTGTGAAAATAGAGAACCACAGGAACAGGTTTTCCTTTACAGTGTAATGCAAGGAGGTGCTTGGTAGGCACTTTTTAGCCATCTCAATAAAATCATTTCAGAACTGTGGTGGAACCCAAGCGGGGACTAAGAAGGGGATGAAGGGGAATAAGAAAATGGATAAAACAAGTGTGACTCTCTTTTTCTAGAAGCTAAATGTGAAAAGGAGAACGACAGTGTAGCAGCCACTTAGTTCCAGCACTCCTCAGGATCCATACTCTGCTCTGCAGTCTAGTTATTTTACACTCATGGTATCTTGAGGAGACTCTAACAAAGGGCACCTCCCAAGCATCCAGTTCTTTACATCCCCTCCCCCCAGTATGCCTAGGGCAGTGCCAACTATGCCCTTTCCTGAGTGAATATTTTGATAAGAGTCTTGGGGAGAGAAGTAAAAAGGACAGGCCTGCTAAAGTGAAAAGAAGAGGAAAGAGATGTGCTATGGACTGAATTGTACGTCCCCCAAATCCATATGTGGACGCACTAACCACGCAGTGTGACTAAATTTGGAGATAGGCCCTCTAAGTAGGCAACTAGGTTAAGTGAGGTCATAAAGGTGGGGCCCTAATCCAATAGGACTTGTGTCCTCATAAGAAGAGGAAGAGGCAGGAGGAGTTGACAGGCACAGAGGTGAGGCCATGTGAGGACACAAGAGCAGGTGGCTGTCTGCAAGCCAGGAAGAAAGGCCTCACCAGAAACCAACCCTGCCAGCATCTTGATCTTGAACTTCAAGCCTCCAGGTTCATGAGAAAATTCATCTCAGTTGTTTAAGTCACCCAGCCTGTGGTACGGTTGTTATGGCAGCCCAAGCAGACTAACACAGGGAAAAAAAATTAATAATAATAAATATAAATAATAATAAGGGGGGAGGTTTGTTTAGGATGCTGAACCTAGATTTCTCTTCATAATTTTGCAAAGGTCTGGCTCTAGTGGTGTAAAGGGAGAGGGAAAGGGAGAGGGGAGGAACGTGACAGTGGTGGATTTGTCACACAACAAGACACTGGCTCTCACCTGGCCAGCTCATGCACCTCCCCAGTCCCCGTTTGCTGTTCCCCATTCCCTGGATCTCTGGGGCTTGCTGTCAGACTACGGCAAATACTCTGCCTCCAGCAAAAGCAATTGTTTGAGTTGGGAGCCCTCTGCCTTCACCTTGGGTCACTTTATAGACCTCTCAAAGGTTTGCTTAGTTTTTAAACATCCCAGTTTAGATAACTAAAGTTCTGTGGTGGGAGGTGTGGGTTTTGTTCTTTTGTTTTGTTTTGTTTTGTTTTGTTTTTTTCCTTCTGATTTATGCCAGGATCAAAAGCAGCTTCCCTGGGACTTCCCTGGTGGCGCAGTGGTTTAGAATCCACCTGCCAATGCAGGGGACATGGGTTCGAACCCTGGTCCGGGAAGATCCCACATGCTGCGGAGTAACTAAGCCCGTGCGCCACAACTACTGAGCCTGCGCTCTAGAGCCCACGAGCCACAATTGCTGAGCCTGCATGCCACAGCTACTGAAGCCCACACGCCTAGAGCCTGTGCTCCGCAACAAGAGAAGCCACAGCAATGAGAAGCCCGCGCACTGCAACGAAGAGCGGCCCTCGCTCGCCTCAACTAGAGAAAGCCCACGTGCAGCAACGAAGACCCAACACAGCCAAAAATAAAAATAAATAAATAACTGTATAGAGTCTTTCCTGTGGTTATCGACCCATTGAGAGCCGCTCTGCAGCCAAAGGCCTCGCTGTGCTCCAGGGAATGCCTGGGATTAGGGAGGATTCCGCAAGAGGCTTGAAGAGCCGCACGCGGGCGTGGGGACGTTGCATCTCTCTTTGCAAGCACATAATGGACCCAAAGTGGTGGATCGCTCACAAATTCGTTCCCCCCTCCTTTCATTTCTAACCTTAGCGGGAGAACTGCATTAATTACTTAAACAGTTGAGCGACTCAGGCTTCTTTTCAGCTGCAACGCTCACGTGGCTGCCTCTTTTATGGCCGGCAGGTCCCTGATGCCAAGGGTGGGCAACGGAGGGAGGCCTTACTAGGAGCACTTGTTTAAACAAGGCCAATTTCAAGCCTACTTTGCATGCAAATACTTACAAGAGCATCCCGGCTCGTTCCTTAAAATTAGATGGAATAAAGACACTTTGGAGGGATATGGCTTGGTTCGTTTCCAATCTTTTCCTCTTATGGCTAAAACTAGTTTCTCCAGATCATCCTTTGGTTTTGCTGTGTTGAGAGTTTATATCACAAGGAAAATAACTTTGTTCTTCAGGACCAACAGTTTAAAATGGGAACCATTTAATTTATTTTGGGGCGGGTGGCGGTTTGTTTGTTTGGTTGGTTGGGTGGGGTTTTTCTGGCCTCGAGGAGGCTTCTGGGCGTGGAGTCTTAACTGGACTGCCAGGGTATTCCTGGGAACCATTTAATGTTGTTCTTGTTTTAAATTTATTTAGAATAGTGTCTTTTAAATGGGTCTCTTAAAACCGTTTGCCTTGGAAATGTTATGTTTATGTGCACAATTCCAGGCTCCCTGGGCTTCTTTCTTCATCATCAGGGTATCTTGCTTGCAGAGACCTGCAGGAGGTAAATGTGGTCTTAGCATTTCTGTGTCTGGTCAGGTACCTGCCATGCACACGGTAAGCACTCATTAAATAATTTCCTTGGTGAATTATTTATGGTGTGGTCGCATTAATCTTTTATCTTAGACTAATTCACACTCTAAAATTTTGGTTTGGCCATTTTTGTAAATCATTTTCACAAATAGGTGTTTCCTCGGGATTCATTGGGTTATTAGCAGTTCAACCAAAAAGTGTTACCACGTGCTAGATGACGTTCTTCTCTGGTTAACTTAGTTTTTTTTATTAATTTAATATCCATGAATGTTACCAAGATTGCCAGTCTACATATAGTTCTTCTGGTAACAATTCTCAAACTCTAAAGAATGGTGAAAAAAGCACAGCTTTGTTGTTGTTGTTGGGTTTTTTTTTTGGTCTCTGGAGCTCAAAAAGATTTTTATGGTTGAAATGAAAGATGGCAAGCAGCCCTATTTACAGTAGCCAAGATATGGAAGGAACCTAATTGTCCATCAACAGATGAATGGATAATGGAAAATGTTGTACATATACACAACGGAATACTACTCAGCCATAAAAAAGGATGAAATAATGCCATTTGCAACAACATGGATGGACCCAGAGATTATCATACTAAGTGAAGTAAGTCAGAAAGAGAAAAACAAATATCATATATCACTTTTATGTGGAATCTAAAAAATAAAACAAACTAGTGAATATAACAAACAAGAAACAGACTCACAGATATAGAGACCAAACTAATGGTTACCACTGGGGAGAGGGAGGGGAGAGGCAACATAGGGATAAGGGATTAAGAGGCACAAACTACTATGTATAAAATAAACAAGCTACAAGGATACTTTGTACAGCACAGGGGAAATAGCCAATATTTTATAACTATAAATAGAACATAACCTTTAAAATTGTGAATCACTGTGTTTTACGCCTAAAACTTACATAATGTTGTAATCAACTCTACCTCAGTAAAAAATAATTCTTAAAAAAACCCCAGAAAAATAAAGGAATGGTAAGAGGCAACCACAGAGTGGACAAAAGGAGTCCTGGGGACTCCCCTTCGTTCTTTTACTCATACATCGACACAGGCATTTATTGGGATTCAGCCCTGCCTTAAGAAGCCCACAGTCTAGGGATACAAATGAGCTAGTGATTACAGGGTAAAGTGATAATGATGGATGTTTTCATAGCTTATTTATTTATTTTGGCCATGCCGTGAGGCTTATAGGATCTTAGTTCCCCAACCAGGGATTGAACCCAGGCCCTTGGCAGTGAAAACCCAGAGTCCTAACCACTGGACTGCCAGGGAATTCTCACCTTTTTAATTTATTAAATGTCACCATCTGGTTGGCCCAGGAGCATCTTACAAATGACATGGGCTGTGGCAGACATTGGTTGGTACTCAGCTGAGCCAGTTTTTTTCCCTTTTCCATTATGGTTTTTTACAGGATATTGGATATAGTTTCTTGTGCTGTACAGTAGGACCTTATTGTTTATCCATTCTATATATAATAGTTTGCATCTGCTAATCCCAAACTCCCACTCCATCCTTCTCCCACACCCCTCTCCCTTGGCAACCACAAGTCTGTTCTCTATGTCTGTGAGTCTGTTTCTGTTTTGTAAATAAGTTCATTTGTGTCATATTTTAGATTCCACATATAAGTGAGATCATATGGTATTTGTCTTTCTCTTTCTGACCTACTTCACTTAGTATGATAATCTCTAGGTCCATCCATGTTGCTGCAAATGGCATTATTTCATTCTTTTTGAGGCTGAGTAATTACTGCATTGTATATAGGTACCACATCTTCTTTATCCAGTCATCTGTTGATGGACATTTAGGTTGCTTCCATGTCTTGGCTATTGTGAATAGTGCTGCCATGAACATTGGGGTGCATGTGTCTTTCAGCTGAGCCAACCTTAAGCACCAGAGCCCTTGGTCCTGGTGGCCTCACCCCTTGTTCAGAGCAGGAGGCAGGTCCTCTGAGCCATTGTGCTGTAGGATGTGTGGTGACCAGGACTGGGTATACAGGAGCTACACAGCCTCCCACAGTGCCTTAGCCACACTCTCATGCCTGGCCTTGGCTAGGCTTCCAGGAAGAGCTGTCTCCTTACCATTCTGAGAAAAAGAAAAAAAGGGAGGAGTGAGGCAGATTATCTAAAAGGTCACTAGCAAAAGCCTCTTCGTCCTTTGGAACAGTTCAGCCTTGATCAGTGCTGCGTGCTCGGCCACCAGTTATGTGGAAGAAGCATAGCCATGGCAGACAATGGAGGTGGGGAGAAAGCCAGCCCTTCTGGCAGGACTTCTAATGCTCAAAGACAAGAGTGGCCATACCCCCCTGCAGGAACCCCACAGTTAGAGGCATTGAAGCCTTCCAGTAAATCCATCTTGGAAGGCAATTCATCTTGGCCAAGTCCCTGAAAGGTAGGCCTATGGGAAGTTACAATTGTTGGTGCAGCAGTAAAGACCTGGCTTAAGCTGACTAGGACAGCCGTGGGCTTGTTATCTTAACCACAGACACTTTGTTCCAAGCGAATGTTATCAGCTCTTCAGAAAACCTTTTGAGAGAATCAGGCGAATCAAGCCCAAGCTGCCCTCCCTCTCTGTGTGCCCTCCCTCTCTGTGTGCCCTCCCTCTCTGTGTGTGCCCTCCCTCTCTGTGTGCCCTCCCTCTCTGTGTGCCCTTGTCTGGTTTCCTGTGAAAGAAATGAAACCAGCAGCAGCATGGAGAGAAAAGACTCCGCACGAGCTGCTTTTCTCCATCCCATGCCACTCCATCCTTCTCCCCGCTCCATCACCCTGAAGAAGTCTCCTTCTAGAATAAACTGCCTTTCATCCCTGTCACCTTCAATATGGCTCTAGGAATGTCCTTCTCGAGGACCTGTGGACCATCTCTTTGAAAGGTAATCACCAGAGGAGACAACTTCTCTACCTCTCAGCCTCTGAGGGAGGGTAGAAGCCTAACATTAGAGAACACCTTGCTCCCAGTTGTAAAGCTAACTTCTGCCATAAAGACAGGAGAGGGACTTCCCTGGTGGCGCAGTGGTTAAGAATCCGCCTGCCAATGCAGTGGACACGGGTTCGAACCCTGGTCCAGGAAGATCCCACAGGCCACAGAACAACTAAGCCCGTGTGCCACAACTACTGAGCCTGCGCTCTAGAGCCCACAAGCCACAACTACTGAGCCTGCGTGCTGCAACTACTGAAGCCCATGCACCTAGAGCCTGTTCTCTGCAACAAGAGAAGCCACTGCAATGAGAAACCCGCGCACCACAACGAAGAGTAGCCCCTGCTCGCCGCCAACTAGAGAAAGCCCATGCGCAGTAACGAAGACCCAATGCAGCCAGAAATAATAAATAAATAAAATAAATAAATTTATATATATATATTAAAAAAAAGACAGGAGAGGTTTATGAGCAAACACAGATGGCCTTTGACAGCACCCTAACACCGCCCAGTAGTTTTCCACTAGCTCACCCCAGCATTTAAAAACCCTTCCACCCTCTGATCCAAGGGAGTTAAGTTCAGACTGAGTTCTGGCCTGTCTCTCTTATGGCAATAGCCTTGAATGAAGCTTTCCTTGCCTGTTTAACTTTGCAGGGTGCAATCTTTGCTTTGACATGCCCCTGCTCATGCCTCCAAAAGCTTCTCATTCCATTGCAGCAGTGGCTCTCAAACTAGTATGTTTCTGAATCACCTGGAGGGCTTGTTAGAAGTACAGTTGCTGGGACTTCCCTGGTGGTCCAGTGGTTAAGAATCCGCCTTCCAATGCAGGGGATGTGGATTCAACCCCTGGTAGGGGAACTAACGTCCCACGTGCCACAGGGCAACTAAGCCACGTGAGCCACAACTACTGAGCCCACGCTCCACAACTAGAGAGCCTGCACGCTGCAACTACAGAGCCCATGCACTCTGGAGCCTGTGTGCCACGACTAGAGAGCCTGTGCACTGCAACTACTGAGCCCACACACCACAACTAGAGAGAGAAGCCCGCGCACTGCAACAAAGAGCCCATGCACCACAACGAAAGATCCCTAGTGCCACTGCAACTAAGACCCAATGCAGCCATAAATAAATAAATAAATATTTTAAAAAAAGAACACAGTTGCTAAAGCAGTAGGCCTGGGTCGGGGCTTGACATGTTCCAACAAGTTTCCAGATAAGACATGGCTGGTACAGAGACCATACTTTTTAGCTTGTTTTTTGCACAGACTATCTTAACCCTCTAAGGGCCCTGGAGTTCATGGTGGCCCCAGTACACTGTCCTGTAATAAGGTCATTTCCAGAGTTGATGGAGATGTTTTCTTTCCCACAATCTTCTCCCTCTCTCTCTTTTTAATACTTGTTCCCCCTGTACTCTCTGGCTTTTTCCCCTCCCTTTCCTTCCCTCTCCTTCGACTCCCAGGTCACAGTAATTCTCTTCCAATTAGCCTTCCCCTTCTGGAAAAAAAAAAAAAAAGAAGTAGCCTGCTGCTACTTAGGATAGCTGTTAATCTTTCCACGTTTGAGGCTATAGTTGTTTTTGGTTGTTTTTTAACCAACAAATCCTTCTTGGAGCCCCCTTGGCACTTTGCTTCCCTGGGGATGGGGGAGGGGGCTTCCCTCATACTCCCTGGTTACCTAGCAACTTGTCTCCCTTCTGACAAGTCACCGCCCCTGCGGAGAAGCCAGCTGATGTGCACACAACAAAGGGAAAGTGACACCACTGCTCCACTTCCCCTCTTCGAAGGCCTCCCTGTTCATTAGCGCTGTGATAAGTGACTTGCTATGAGCAGGCCCCACTGATGCCCTCTTTGATTAAGCCAGCCGCACTGCCCCTCCCAGGGATCTTGGAGTGATGGCAGCTTGTCAAGTTCCCGAGATGCTGAGTAGGTACTGGGAATTTCAGATTTAATCCCTAATTATATCCAGCCCATCACCTTTGTAATAGGAGCCATAATAGCCTTTTCATTGTTGTCTTCAAGTCAGTGGGGCCGTGTGGAAAACTATATCCATATTCATGCCTGTGTTTCCTATCTATTGCTACTACATCCTCTCTCCTTACACTTCAGAATGAAAGGGGCTTTGCTTCTCTCCTGCAAAAGCCTTTATGAAAGAAGCTGTTTGTTCTATACCCTTCAAGCCCCCGCCCCCATCATCTTTGTTTCTTCTTTACACATTGATGAATTAACCGCTTTGGGCCCAGGGTTGGTAACTGATTTTTTTTTTTTTTTTTTTTGGTAACTGATTTTAATTTATCACAGAAGACAGAGATGCCCCCAGGTAGCGCTTGTAGAGTGGAAAGTTGGTTGACCCTGGACCAACTGAGGAAAGAGGGTTTCTCAATCTCACTTTCTGTAATCCTGAAAAAGACAGTAGAATAGGGAAAAAAAGGACAAAGATAGAAAGAGAAAAAACAAATTCCACTTTAAAAAAAAAAAGAGACATTCATAGCAGTAATACCTGTAACAGAGAAAAGTGGTAAATTACCCAGATGTCCAATAGATGAATGCGCATACAGTCAGTATAGTAACACAACAGAAGATTATTAGATTGATTTTATAAATGGTAGGCTATTTATATGGGTCATACCAGTCTTAGAGATAAATATATATTACATATTTAAATATGCATAATGCATGCCACATTTAAATATATGTGATGTGTTCATATACACAGTAATTCAGGGGAAAAGAATCCAAGAGAGTTTGAACAACTGGTTAGATACATGCAAAAACACATGTAACTTTTCAGAAAAATTAGAAGAATATGTGAAAAGATATGAAGGCACAGTCCAATTCTGTAGCCAATAGCCACATGTAGCTAGTGGAGTGGAGTACTGGAAATGTAGTACTAGTGGCTAGTGTAGTACAAATGGCTAGTCTGAGCTGACATGTATCATAAGTGTAAAACTGGATTCAAAGACTGAATATGAAAAAATATATAAAATAGCTCATCAAAAATTTTATGTTGATTACCTGTTGAAATGGTTGTATTTTTACAACACTGGGTTAAATAACATATTATTAAAATCAATTCCGGGCTTCCCTGGTGGCGCAGCGCTTAAGAATCCGCCTGCTAATGCAGGGGACACCAGTTCGAGCCCTGGTCGGGGAAGATCCCACATGTCGCGGAGCAACTAAGCCCGTGTACCACAACTACTGAGTCTGCACTCTAGAGCCTGTGAGCCACAACTACTGAAGCCCGCGCGCCTAGAGCCCGTGCTCTGCAACAAGAGAAGCCACCGCAATGAGAAGCCCGCACACCGCAACGAAGAGTAGCCCCTGCTCACCACAACTAGAGAAAGCCCGTGCGCAACAACAAAGACCCAACACAGCCAAAAGTAAATTAAATGAATAAATTTTTAAAATAATAATAATTTAAAAAATAATAAAATAAATAAAATGAATTCCACTTGTTTCTGTCTACTTAATGTGGTTACCAGAAAATTTTAAATTATGTATGTGGCTCACGTTTGTGGCTTGCATTATATTTCTATTGGACAGTGTTAAGTTTCGAGTTTAATGTTTATTAGGTCCTCTTTCTATAAAATTGCTAAATTTCTTATTCTGTTTATATTTATAAGGTGTATGAAGTCTGTAATAGAAGGAATTTGAAAGCAATATTTCCACAAAGACTAGTTCTACAGCTGGCTTTCTACATTCTATACTAGACTTTAGGCAGATAATGGAAATTGTGACTTCCCTGGGAGGATAGAAGGAGGCCTGGAGAGGAAAGGAGGAAGGCCACCTACTTCAGAGGTGATAGGGTAATTGAGACAACTAAATGTTGGAAATACAAGTAGGTGGTCTCCTTCTAAGATGTCACTTGTCATTTTGGGGAAGGCTTCCTTCCCAAACCAGCTCTTTCCTGCGGGCCTGTCAGCTTGACCTCTTGGAGTTGAGAAATGTCTTTCTATCCACTGTCCTCAGAGGAAGAACATATTCATTAAGCTACGAGTCAACTACATAACTTGGTGTGCAGTTCATGATTTTTGTCATTTATGTGTTTGATTTCATTGTTAGAATTCTTTACTTCTGGACAGTTTGTTGACCACAGATTTTAATGGGGGAAGGGGGGTTTGGGGGTGGTGAGCAGAGCACCACTGGTGCTGAAGATGTGACCGAGGCATGGAAGTGCCCCAGGGAATGGGGACACGGCAGAGAAATGAGACACTTACCTACCTAACCAAACTTTAGCTACAGCAACTCATGGGTGTGTGACCAGGATGTTCTAGTGGCCAGAATTTTCCGAGCATGTGCTTTAACTAACCATTTGGGAGAGGAGATGATAGACAAAACTAAGCATATTCTGCATTTCAGAGACTGTCCCAGAGGGGACAGCACCCCTCCCTGATTTATGGGGAGTGATTTAACAATAGGAGTAACGTTATCCAAGGGGCTGATTGAATCAGCCCAAACACCACCCCCCCCAGGGGGGACAGCACCTATGTATGCAACTGTGTATGGAATATGGGTACACAAAGCAACTTTGTGTACACAATATATATACACAACTGTGTATATAATGTGTGTTCGCAAAGGAATTTGTGTACACAATGCATATACACAACTGTATACATACTATGTGTCCACAAAAAATTTGAGTACACAATGATTATACACAACAGTGTACATACTATTTCCACAGAGGAACTTTGGGTACACAATACATATACACAACGGTGGACATACTATGTTTCCCCAAAAGAACTTTGTGTACACAATGCATATACACAACTGAGTACCCCAGGGGGATGCCAGGGCCACCCCTCGGGGATACCCTGCCCCCACCCCCCACGGGGAACAGCACCTCTCCTGGGCTGGGCCCCCATTGATTCAATCTGCCTTCTTAAATATGGTGACCCTAATTAAAGTAATCATCCTCTTTAATGGGTGTCAGGAGACTTACGAAGGCAGATTGATTTAATGGGACTCAGGAAACCTAAGGTGTTTGGTTGGTTTAATGAAAGTCAGGAGATTTAAGAAGAACAATTGAGTTAAAGGGGTTAACAATATTTAAGTGAGCTGATTTAATCAATGGGAGTCACGCGATACAATGGGCCTGATTGAATCATTGGTAGCTCCACCATTTAAGGGCACTGATTGAATCAAAGCAATCACGTGATTTAAGGGGGCTTATTGTTTTAAGGGCTGTTGGGGGATTAAGAAGGGCGATTGATTTAATGGGGTTCAGGAGAATTAAGAAGGCAGAATGACTTAATGAGTGTCTAGAGAGTTAAGAAGGCAGATTGATTTGGGGGGTCAAGAAACCTAAGGAGTTTGATTGGAATAATGGGTGTCAGGAGATTTAAGGAGGATGATTGATTTAATCGGGGTTGGGATGTTTAACGGGCCTGATTTAATCAATTGGAGTCATGTGATTTGGGGGTTGTTTAATACATGGGAGTCACGTGATAAAAGGGTGCTGAATAATCCTTATATTCAGGCCTGATCCTACTGGTGGCTGCCTTGGGGGCCACATTCATTAACATGGATGGAAAAATGCCCCCCAAAGTAATCCATGGTCACAGAATCTCATTAAACTTGGAAGAACTACTTTTCTCTCCAAGAGAAAAAAAATCGAAGTATAACATTTCTTCTTAAGAAAAAGAAATTGTTATTCAACTGCTACATCCCACCTGTTCAATAAATATTCACTGAACTTCACAGGTACCATTCAGCCATTAAATAAATACTAAGCCCCCACTATGTAGAATATTGTGTAGTTGAGACCCTAGACTTTAAAGACTGCCTGGATTCGAATCCTGTCTCTACTACTTCCTATCGGGATGACCCTGGGCAAATTATTTAATCTCTCTGAGCCTCTTTCTTCATCTGTAAAGTGGAATAAAAGAATAGTGTTGTTGTGACAATTAAATGAGTTAATGCAATTAAATGAGCTTTAAAATACATGAAAAATACTTAATACATGAAAAACACAGGCACAGAGTGGATGATGTATAAGTATTTGCTGCTATATGCTGGCCAGTGTGCGATAGGAATAACAAAGATAAGCACAACACAATATTGGCCCTCAAGGGTATTCCATCTGATGGCCTGTGAAACACATTGTTTCATTTAACCTTCATAATCAGCCCATGAGTTGGTATTGTTAATCTGAGACTCAGGCAGACTAAATTACCTGCCTGAGTGCACACAAATAATGAATGACAGGTGTGATTTAGAACTGGTTATTCTGACCCTAAATCCAGGGCTCTTTGCTCAATAGTATGCTGTCTTTCTAGTCTTTCAGAGGCAAAGTCTTAGCTCAGCCCATGAAGCAGAGGCTCTACCCCCAATAGCATTACAGAGATACTTTCTTTGCAGCAATATTAGGGTGTCTGCGGAACCAAGCAACAGAAAGTCCTGACTGAATTTGGCTTACACATTAAAAAAAATTAATTATCTCACATTTTTAAAAACCTCAATGTAGGTTGCTTCCCGGTTTGATGGTTTCATGATATCATGAAGGACCCAGGTTCACTCCATCTCTCTGCTCTCACTGTCAAGGAGAATGGGATGACCATGACTGGCTCAGCAAAATGATGATCTATCCCCCCCAGATAGGAAATAGGGTGACCTTCACAGAGCATATTAGGGTGGACACAGCCACAGAATCAGCTTCTGCTGTTGGTTGCCTAGGCCATCAACAGTGTCTGCTACAAGTGACACCAAGTGTCATCAAGTAGCATTCCTTTTACAACTAATAGAGTCCTCATCTCAATTTAGAAGGAAAATCCAAAATCAAAGTAGGCTACAGATAAGTTAAATGGGGGTGTCTGCCACACGGTAGTGATGAGAATTTTAGTTTTGCCAAAACCCTTTTTATTTTGAGAGCTTGGTTGTGGTCATGAGAACATCTAAGTTGTTCTAACCAGTTCAAATTTATAAAAACATTATTTGTGGACTTCCCTGGTGGTGCAGTGGTTAGGAATCTGCCTGCCAATACAGGGGACACAGGTTCGAGCGCTGGTCTGGGAAGATCCCACATGCCGCGGAGCAACTAAGCCCGTGCGCCACACCTACTGAGTCCACGTGCTGCAACTACTGAAGCCCGCATGCCTCGAGCCCATGCTCTGCAACAACAGAAGCCACCGCAATGAGAAGCCCGCACACCACAAGGAAGAGTAGTCCCTGCTCGCTGCAACTGGAGAAAGCCAGCGCACAGCAACAAAGACCTAGCCAAAAATTAAAAAAACAAAAACAAAAAAACCATTATTTGTGACTTTTAGGGAAGTGCTTTTTTTTTTTTAACCACAAAAAGGAGGGTAGAACAACAAGGACCTACTGTATAGCACAGGGAACTATATTCAATATCTTGTAATAACCTATAATGGAAAAGAATCTGAAAAAGAATAGAGATATATATATATGTATAACTGAATCACTTTGCTATTCACTTGAAACTAACAGGCCATTGTAAATCAACCATACTTCAATTTTTTAAAAATTAAAATTTTAAAAAAGAGGGTAGAAGATAGTACAATATTCAAAGCGATGTGTAGCAACCAAAGGGAAACGTAATCTTTCCTAGGAGACAAGAGTTTATAGCATTCCTGGATCTTTTTTGTATCTGATTGTTGAGGTCTTGACAGCTTTTCAATTGAGGAATACGGTCATGTCTGTTAACCTAATTGTAGCTCTTCACTCCACTATATAATTTTACATTTCAGCTTCAAATAGAATGGCTTCAATAAACATAAAGCAGACTGACACATCCCAGATTTCTGCAGTTTACTTTACACCAAGAAATTACATTTAGAGATTTCCAGACACATGCTATAAATGAAAATTCAACAGGAAGTTTCTTTCACTTCCTCTAAATCTGACCTACATTTCAAAAATATATGAGTGGGCTACAACCAGGAACTTCTCTTGCTGCCATTATTCATGCTGTGTTTTCTGAAGTATTTTTTTTCTTCTCAGTGACTCTAGTGGCCGTTGAGGGAACTGTAGACCTCGGGAGTCTTTATGCAGCCCTATGTGAAATGGCAAATGTTATCAATAGGGATGGCCAGATGATATAGCTCTGAGCTACCTACATCCATCAGATTAACCAGAAAAGTCAGACCTCTGTACTCTTTTCGTGGAATAGTTGAAACCTATGGCTTTTTCAGCTATCTAACCTTAGATATTTTTAATGTGAGCAGCCATTTGATGGCTACATCTTCCCCAACTCTATGCCACCCACCTATCTACTCTAAAGGAATCGGTGTGGTGATGAATTAGATCCAGTTTGTGTACATTGCTAGCTTTTTAGAGAATGGTGCCATATAAATTCAAGACCTTGTTAAAAATGAGCTAAAGCCCATAATATACCAACTTACATATATTTTATTGTACTCTAGAGTTCTAGACACAGAACATTCCCACACCTCCTCTACCTGCCATTGTAAGAGTTCTGGAATTCAGTCCAGGAGTCTGGTGTGGCCCCTAGATGGATGTGTGTGTCTTTGTGCCTGGAAAAATACGTGCTTCGTAGAAGCCTTTCTTTCCATTTTAGAGTGACATCCATAAGATAGCTGGATAAGATGCTTACAGCAGAGCAACTGCTGCCCTCTGCATCCAGGTAAAATGCCAGGAGACGTGGAGGAAAGCGGGCAGCCCAGTTAAGTTATAACGTGTTAACTCAGTTTAAAGATCTGAAGCTACGAGCAACTGGGTACAGAGTGAGGAAGTTTTAGGCACTTCAATCTTTAGCAGGGATTTAAAAGTCAAATGCATCAAGGGATCAGACAGATAACATAAATTGTCCAGTGGCTTTAGCCAATAGGAAGTGATAAGAACTGGGGTAAATTTTTTTTTTTTTTTTTTTTTACTGTTCCATCACCTTTTATTACAATCCTACCCTTGTGTTCCAGAATGAATGGCTATTTAATACACAACCCAAAGCACTCCTAAAATTGATCTTAACCTTCCCATTTCTTTCTCAGTATATTAAATCAAAAGGAAAAAAATCTTCCAAAAAAGTCACCAGGTTTAGTACATCCCAGGAAGAGCAACTTTACTAAACAACAGGAGACAAAACATGTCAGGAATCTGACCAAATGCACAAAACAGCAGGTGAGATTCCTGATAGGAAGGAATGACTCCCAATGGAACATAAATAGATCCCCTCAAAGTACACATATTTCACATGAGTGTGTACATATATATGTAATATATTAAAAGAAATTTGGTTTCTACCACAAGAAGTTAGGGCATTCAAATTTTAAAAATTAAAAAAATTTTTTTTAAACAGAAACACACAAAAAACACTGCGTATTCAAATAAAATATGCCCCCCAGTTACTACATATGATCTTATGTATCAATAGAAGAACATCCAGGGAGATGGTTGGTTTCTAAGGTGTCGGATGTTTCTGCTTAAAAGCCAGATAGCCAGACTCGACTTCAAATAGGTACGAAGTATTGCATGTGCTGAAACTAATACTTGGTCTTGGGTTAAATATCACACTGTCTGGGTATTTTCTCCCACAGGGCTCATCACATAACAACAACAGCAACAAAAATAACAATAACAATCACTGATACTCATATAGTCCTTACCACGTGCCAGGCACTTTTCTAGGCACTTTACATATATTAATTCATTTTTAATACACAAAACAACTTTCTAAAGTAGATACTACTATTATTCCACCTGACACATAAGGAAACAAAGGCCCAGAGTCAGGCTGTTAGGAAGTGGTAGAAGTTGGATTTGAACCAGGATAGAAGTTCACTCAATACTTCTCTACTAAACTCAATATGATTTGAGCTTCAGAAGGATTTCAGTGGCTTACTCCTGACCTGGAGATCGTAGTTATACCAATCCAATCACTTCATTGATTCAAAGTTTGAACTTCAAACTTTTCTTTAAAACACTTTTCAGGGACTTCCCTGGAGATCCAGTGGTTAAGACTCCATGCTCCCAATGCAGGGGGCACGGGTTCAATCCCTGGTGGAGGAACTAAGATCCTGCATGCTACACAGCATGGCCAAAAAGTAAAAAATTAAAAAAATAAAAAATAAACACTTTTCATAGCAAGAAATGTATTTTACCTCTTCATCCAGTACACACATATGTGATGCAACACTCACCCTCACAGCACACAATGCACTCTGGTCTGTTCGATTCTTTTCTGTTCTGTACCATTTTTTAAAAGTGCTCAACACAAACAATTAGATTGATTTCTGCAATTTGGAAATTACTAATAAAAGGATCTTTTCTCAGCCCAAATCCATATATGGTCAAATATTGATTGACATGGATGTACAGAAAAAAAAAATCTTTATGAAAATTCTTGCCACTGCCTTGATTTTCACCTCCCAAAGATAGGCATCAGCGTACCAGCCAAAGAGTGAATTAGTGTCACTCTTTGCAAGCACAAACGCCTCTTTCACAATTGTTATAGTCAAAAAACAATTAGTGCACACACATACAGCACAAAAGTTAAACGATTTGTCTCTGCAGCCTAATCTTACATTACTATCCTCTATTCGAATACTGCCCAGTATATATCTAAGGTTCCTGAATAAAGAGAATCCACTCTTTCTTTTCTTCCCTTGGTTTGTTTCCTTCCTTCCTTCCTTCCTTCCTTCCTTCCTTCCTTCCTTCCTCCCTCCCTCCCTCCCTCCCTTCCTTCCTCCCTCCCTCCCTTCCCTTTTTCCTTTCTTGCCTTCCTCTTTCCTTTTCTCATCCTTTAATTCAACACACAAGTATCGAGCATCACCAAGACAAGGCACACACTCCGGCCTCATGGAATTTACAATCCCGTGAAGGATTGAAACAAACTGGATACTCAGCCCAGACATGTGTATGTGGATGCAGTTTAATTCCTTTTTCTTTTGTGATAAGTGACCTACCGAAATATTTCTCAAACGCAGCTCAATAAATATTTTATGTTAAGACACCAGGCATCTAAAGTGAAAACAAAAACAAACAACTCTCAGTACTTCTCATGTATTGTGCTGTTTTCACTGGAAAATGTTTGCCTGACAACCAAAGCCAGAGAGGAAACAGGTGTTTGGTTTTATTTTTCAGTAGTTTCTCTCCTGGTTCTCTATGTCAGTTGCCTGTGATGTGTATCTTGCCCCTGAGTTTTATAGATGTCCTTGCGATTGAGTCAACATACGTACATAAATCAGATACACTGGTATGGGGGGGGGAATTCTGCTTTCATCTAATGTCCAAATAATTGAGGCTGAGCTATACATTATTAGTTACACTTTCCCGTAACTTGATAATCTAAGTTTGAGTCCTCTGCTGGATGAAAATTCCAAGGAGCCTACAGATGGTATAGTAAATACAATATCACCCTCTAGATAAACGGTGGCAGATATTATTCTCGTTTAAATTTCACTGAGAAATGTTCACAAGTGTAGAAAGAAAGGGTTGGATAGGAATCCAAAGAACTCCCTCTTTTCCTTGAATCTGTGCTCAACGCCACCCTCTCAGCGAAGCCCATACACCCACTCCTGGCCCCCATTACCTTTGCTCTATTTCTTTTTTTTTCATTGTACTTAATACCTTACAACGTACTTTATGATTGGTTGACTTATTTAATAAGTTTAGTATGTTAATTGTTGGTTTTTTATGTCTTGGCCCCCAGTGGAAGGTAATCTCTAATAGGACAGAAAGTTTATCTGTTTTGCTTATTGATATATACTAATCCCAATAAATGAACAAAAACACCTACTGATCGACTGATTGGATAAATTAAAGGAAGAATGCACCTATTGATTATTTATTATAATCCATAAAGCAAAGTGTGGGCTTTGGAATCAAATTGCCTGTGTTCAACCCCCAGCAACTCTTTTTTTTTTTTTTTTGGCTGTACTGTGCAGCTTGCAGGATCTTAGTTCCCCTACCAGGGATCGAACCTGGGCACCTGGTAGTAAGAGCACTGAGTCCTAACCACTGGCCTGCCAGGGAATTCCCTCCCAGAAACTCTATTTATTAACTGTTAGCCTAGGGCAAGTTACTTATTATTCCTGGTTTCCTCAACAATAATATTGGTAAGATAATAGTAATGCCTAGATCCCAAAGATGGTGTCGGAGATAATCAGGATAATTTTCCCTATCCAGAATGTGCTAAATCCTCAACAAATGTTAGTTATTATTAGTGTGCACCTGGCATCTACACACATTGTATCTCATTCTAATACAGGATCCTGACACTGTACCTGTGGAGTTCCCCCAAGAATCATACAAAAACTCTTGGCCAATCTGAATATAACCCCCAGTTGGAGGATCCTTGCTAAAACCCAAAGAGTCAAAGAACAGTCTTAGAAAAACAATGAATTTTGCTGGAAAATAGGAGGTATTGATTTTTCTTCCCTCCAAATAGCAACGAATGAATCAACTAATCATTTTCCCTGTATGCTACCACCCCAAATCAGGAGTCCCAAATTCCTGTAGAGACTGACAGAAATAAGATTGTGAATACAAGGATAAATTTTCTCAAAATAAAAATAACTTGGGGCTTCCCTGGTGCCGCAGTGGTTGAGAATCTGCCTGCCAATGCAGGGGACACAGGTTCGAGCCCTGGTCTGGGAAGATCCCACATGCCACGGAGCAACTGGGCCCGTGAGCCACAACTACTGAGCCTGCGCGTCTGGAGCCTGTGCTCCGCAACAAGAGAGGCCGCGACAGTGAGAGGCCAGCGCACCGCGATGAAGAGTGGCCCCCGCTCGCCACAACTAGAGAAAGCCCTCGCACAGAAACGAAGACCCAACACAGCCAAAAATAAATTAATTAATTAATTTTAAAAAAACAAAACAAAAAACCACCCACCTTTAAAAAAAAAAAAAAAAAGTTGATCAAGAGCACATTCCAGGACTTCCCTGGTGGCGCAGTAGTTAAGAATCTGCCTGCCAATTCAGGGGACACGGGTTGAAGTCCTGGTCCGGGAAGATCCCACATGTCGTGGAGCAACTAAGCCCGTGTGCCACAACAACTGAGCCTGCACTCCAGAGCCTGCGAGCCAAAACTACTGAGCCCGCATGTGACAACTACTGAAGCCCATGTGCCTAGAGCCCATGCTCTGCAACAAGAGAAGCCACCGCAATGAGAAGCCCACGCATGGTAAGGAAAAGTAGCCCCCACTCGCCACACATAGAGAAAGCCCACGTGCAGCAACGAAGACCCAACGCAGCCAGATAAATAAATAAATAAATAAATAAATATTAAAAAAAAAAGGAGCACATTCCAGAAGTACTGTCCTTGAACGTCTCTATTTAAACAATTGATGAGGAAGTCACATGCACCCAGCCATTTTCATTCCCAATGGGCCAACACGTAGAGTACCAAATCCAAGTACTGTTGCCAACTAAGAACATACTGAGTTCCAGGGGCAAATAAAATGTAAAGATTATAATCATTTATTAGCATGCTTAAGTGTCAGAAGTAAGAATTTGTATTTTATTTTCTGTTGCCCATATTTAAAATTGCACATTAAACAGTCTAAATTCAGGGTTACCAGATAAATAACCTGCCCCAGTGCTTTAAAATTTGTGTATAAAATATGAACATGAGCCATTATCCTGGTGTTTTACTCCAGTCCCTACATCTACTTACCAAGAATTGGCTCCTCTGAGCGTGTGGTAGACCGTCCTGTGTTCCCCCGGGAGTGTGGATTACTGTGGCTTTGCAAAAGGTCAGCCTAGGGAAAAGGATACACACACTTTGACCCAGGAATCACATTTCTAGAATTTATTCCAGACATGTAATCTGAGATAGGCGCAATGAACTGCCCACAAGAATGTTCACTGGAACATTACGTATTGTAATTTGAAAATGGAGGCAAACTATGTCTCAAAATTAGAGATTACATAGAATAGTGGTATATATCTGAGGCTATTCCAGAGGTCAGAAAACTGTTGCCCATGGACCAAATCCAGCCTGCCTGTTTTTGTAAATAAGGTTTTACTGGAGCACAGACACACCCACTCATTTATATATTATCTATGGCTGCTTTTACTACAACAGCAGCGTCGAGTAGTTGTGGTAGAAACTGTTATGTATTCATTTCCTGTTGCTTCTGTAACAAATGACCACAAACAAGTGGCTTAAACCATACAAATTTATTCTCTTACAGTTCTGAAAGTCAGAAGTCCTAACATCAAGGTGTCGGCAGGACAGCATTCCTTCTGGAGGCCTTCGAGGAGAATCTGTTTCCTTGCCTTTTCCAGCTTCTAGAGGTCATCTGTAGTCCCTGGTTCATGGTTCCCTCTGCCATATTCAAAGCAAGCAGGGTAGCATTTTATCATCTCTCTCTCTGACTCTGACCCTTCTGTATCCCTCTTATAAGGGCCCTTCACTGAGTCCACCCAGATAATCCAGGCTAATCTCCCATCTCAAGATCCTTAATTTAATCACAACTGCTAAATCTCTTTTGCCATAGAAAGTAACATAGTCACAGATTCTGGTGACTAGGATGTGGACCTCTCAGTGTTCAGTCTACCACACCATGTAACCCACAAAGCCTTCAATATTTACTCTCTGGTCCTTTAGGAAAAAGTTTGCTGACCCCTGCTCTAGACCATTGGGCTGGAGGATGAGAACAGCAGCTTGTGGCCTGAGGGAGCAACTTCTCTGCCACGTGACCGCAAGAGGGCTGCCCTCTAAGCCAGCTCTATGATGAGGGACCTACAGATTCAGTCCTCTTTAGAAACACAACTGCAGTTATCCATGAAAACCCTGAAAAATACACAGAGCATTAGAAGAAAATCTAAATTTCCAAATCTATTTTTCCAAAATCCCAAGAAAGAAGGATCTTTTCTTGGCTATATGGCACTTTCTTTTTTTGACTTTGACACCTATTTTTTCTCCCTGACTCCCATTCTTTCTTACCAATGGAACCTCAATTTTTAACCAGGCAGCAATGTACCCAGTTAAAAATATCCATCGCTCCAGCCTCCCTTGCAACTAGAGATTACCCTGTGACTCATTTTGATCAATGAGATAAAAGCAGAAATCTGCTGAATGGAGCTTCTTGGGAATACTACTGTTTTCACAACTAAAAAAGAAAAAAGAAAAGAAAAGAGAAAAAGCACAGACTCATCTAGTTCATCCTTATAGCCCTTCACTGTTTTCTTCTATGTCCAGCATAGAACACAGATGTGGTCATGGAGGCGGAACAGCAGCCATTCAATGAAGAAGACAAGCACCAGGTCTGAAGATGGTAGAATAGGAAGCTGGAAGGGTCCTGGGTCCTTGGCAACATCCATGAGCAGCTACACAAGCCCTGGACTGACCACCTCCAGATGGTTACATCAGAAAAATGAGCCACTCTTTGGCTTAGCCACTGTGGTCAGTATTCTTTTTTACATGCAAAGATAATCCTAGCAAGTACAACATGATATGATGTATATCAAAGCTCCAGCAACATGATGTCTATCTGTGTGCTATTCCGTCACTCTGCTCTAACGAGAGTGGATCTACTCCACATATGGGGTGGGGAAAGGATGGAGAGAACACAGGTCTTTTTCACGTAGTTAATTCTAACATCCCTTCATGGTAAACACACACACACACACACACACACACACACACACACAACCTCAAACTAGAAACAGAAGGGAACTTCCTCAATCTAATAAAAGGAATCTATGGAAAACCCACAGCTAACATTATACTTAGTGGTGAAAAGCTAAATGCTTTCCCTCTAAGATCAGAAACAAGGCAAGGATGTTTGTTCTTGCCACTTCTATTCAACATTGTACTGTAGGTTCTAGCCAGGGCAATTAGGCAAGAAAATGCGATAAAAGTTGGAAAGGAAGTAAAACTATCCCTCTTTGCAGATGACATAATCTTTTATATAGTAAATCCTAAATAATCCATCAAAAAAACTATTAGAGGGCTTCCCTGGTGGCGCAGTGGTCGAGAGTCTGCCTGCCAGTGCAGGGAACACGGGTTCGAGCCCTGGTCCGCGAAGATCCCACAGGCCGCGGAGCAACTGGGCCCTTGAGCCACAATTACTGAGCCTGCGCGCCTGGAGCCTGTGCTCCGCAACAAGAGAGGCCGCGACAGTGAGAAGCCCACACATTGCAATGAAGAGTGGCCCCCGCTTGCCGCAACTAGAGAAAGCTCTCGCACAGAAACGAAGACCCAACACAGCCAAAGATAAATAAAATAAATAAATTTTAAAAAAAACCCAAAAACACAAACTTTAAAAAAAAAAAAAAAAGCTATTAGAGTTAATAAACAAATTCAGTAAGATGTCAGGATACAATATCAATATACAAAAATCAATTGTATTTCTATATACTAACAATGAACAATCCAAAAGTGAAATTAAGAAAACAATTCCATTTACAATAGCTTTAAAAAGAAGAAAATATTGAGGAATAAATTTAATAAAAGAAACGTAAGCACTGCAAGCTACAAAGCAGCACTGAAGGACATTTTAAAAGACCTAAATAAATGGAAAAACTTCCTGAGTTCATGGATTGGAAGATAACGTCGTTAAGATGGAAACACTCCCCAAATTGATCTATGGACTCAATACAATTTTTATCAAAATCTCAGCTGCCTTCTTGTACAGAAATGAATGGACAAGCTGGTCCTAAAATTCATATGGAAATGCAAGGGACCCAGAATAACCAAAGCAATCCTGAAAAATAAGAACAAAGTTGGATGAGTCAGAGTTCTCAATTTTAAAACTTATTACAAAGAAACAATCATCAAGACTGTGGTACTGGCATAAGGAAAGACATATAGATCAAGGGAATGGAATTGAGAGTTCAGATTTAAAATCAAAGTCTAAATAGCAACCACAGGGTTGGAAAATTCTGATGAGGACCAACCACTGGGATGAGATGGTGCAACTAAGAGTCAAGTTCCAAAGTGAGACGAACATGTGACTCTCGTAACTGGAGTCACCTATCTGCTCCCAGGCTAAGGGAAGGCCGGGCTTCCAATTATAATCCTCCCACCCAAGAAGAAAAGATGATTACAGATAAGGAGATCAGAATACTGTTAAGAAAATTTATTCTAGGCTGCCCCTAGATTCTAGGCTGTTCCTATTGATGTCCACGGAGTAAAAGAGTGAAAAAAGATATTCTTGAAGGGGTGAGGGTTTCCCAGACACCTCATTTTGGAGTTTCACCATTAAATATATATCTGGGCTTCTTTACATTTTTTTCTCAGTTCTGGCGCTTCTCTGCTTCACTTGTTCCCAAACCTTTTGCCACACTCTTTATTCTATATGCCCTGTCCCTCCCCCAACATCTTTACTACTGCCAAACTCTCTCTCTCTCTTTCTCACACACATACACACCCACACACACACGCCAAACTCTCTCTCTCTCACACACACACACACGCACACACACACACACACGCATGCACATTCATCCTGCATTCTTATCACAGCAGCAAACAGTACATTAACTGCATGGATTTTAGATTTAGACTGATCTGTTTTGAATTCAAGTTTTGCTTTTTATTGACTTGTGCCCATCAGGCATATACCTAAACTCTAAGCCCATTTCCTTGTCCATAAAATAGAGATAATACAAGGGGCTCATAGGGGCTTTGTGACGTTAAAATGTAGTGTACTGGGAGTTCCCAGTGGTTAGGATTCCAGGCTTTCACTGCCATGGCCCAGGTTCAGTCCCTGGTCAGGGAACTTAAATCCCACAAGCCCCATGGGGCGGCCAAAAAAAAAAAAAATTGGGGTGCATATAAGATATTTAGCCCAGAACCTGGCACACTGTAAATTCTCACTTAATGGCATACAATAGCTGTACCTATGGCAGCTTCCTAACCAGTAGAGATGTTTGTAAATAGAGACTCCTCTGGGGCTGGTTTCATTCTGCTGAAGATCAGACAGAGACCCTGGCTTACCCACAGGATGGCAAAAATTATATCTGCAAAAAAATAATCCCTTGTTATGGTAGAAATTTTCCTAGACATAATCTCTCCAATGTCCATGTACCAACCTGTCTTCAGACGCTCTTAATAAAAATACATGGTTCTATCAAATCTGTTGCTTTTTAAAAGGGGGATTTTCAGGCTTACATATAAAATTATTAAGGGGTAGAGAAATGTACACTGTGAAAGAGATAATAGAGGCAGGATTTAACTTGGAAAAAAGTAAGGCAGAGTGTGTGAAATTAATAGCTGTCTTCCATAAGGATATTAAAAGCTATTAGGATGAGTATAGTGGTCAGCTCTGTTCCATTGCCACTAAGACAGAAATGAATTATGAGGCTTAACTGTGGCATTTAAAGTAGAGATTTACCCAACTCTGGATTAAACACACTTAGAAAAAGGAATCAAGGAATGGATACTGCAAACCAGTTTATAATGGAAAAAAAATGTCTACGAAGTGAAGTCATTGACACGTATTAAGGGAATGTCTTTATGAAGACAACCATTGACTGTTTTGCGGATTTCTTTTCCCCCTGCTGCATTCATTTATTGCACAATTGACTGGACCAGTTGACAGATTATTTTTGGCAATTTTTTTCACTAAGGCATCTTAATTAGCTTTTATCACAGTTCAAAAAAAAAACCCAGGCCATCCTTGGACTGGTCCGTAGACCTTTGTCAGTCAGAGGAGCACTGTTTCTAAAGTCCTGGCTCCAGGATTTCTCACCTTCAAAACCCTACTCCACGCAGGCTCCTGTCTTCCAGTGAAGATTTTGGCTCTTGATCTAAGCTCCTCTCTCCACTCTGAAACCTGTCAGCATCTTGGGTGACCTCAAGATCCACCATGATAACCAGCAGTCTTCACTTCATGGTTATACCCTTGACCTTCTAACACCAGATCCACGCCTCCTCGGAAATCATACCTAAAACAGTAATTTCTTACTCTTCTAACTAGCTTCCTTAATTACTGCCCAGGTAACATCTATTTGACCTCTGCAGCCCCGCCTTGTTTCTTATCTTCTTTTTTTTTTCCCACCCTTCTTGACTCAACTCTCCTGATCCCCAGGGTGATTGCTGCAAACCTCCACCTGCAAACCTGTCTCTTGCACTGCACCCTCAGCAGATCACCACACATTGCTTCCTCCAGAAAAAAAGTAGATGCCGCCAGAAAAGAGCATCTATAACGTGTGCCACCCAATCGTCACACCCGCCTTCTTCCACCTTCCGCCTTTCCTCTTGTTACAGCGGACAGGTTACCCTCATCCATCCTATCCTCCTGGACCCTGAATCCCTCCTCTACCACCTTCTCAGGAACAGATTGGCTCCGCTTTCAATATTCAGTCTCTCCTTTTCTACAGACTCTTCCCATCAGCATTTAAATATACTCATTTTCTCTCATCTTAAAAAAAAAATCAAAACTCTCTCTCAGTCGGCACTTCTAATCTGTCTCCTTAGTCTCCCTGAAAGACCTGTCTGCTTTCTGTATCCACACGCCTTGCTCACCCCACTCCAGCTGGCCTCAGGCTCCCAAGGCACCAAAATAGCTTTCACCCCCACTGACCCAGATAAAACTTTTTTGCAGTAAACTTTGGTTCTTTCTTGACCTCCAGGCAATGTCTGCCCCTGCAGACGACGCCCTGCTCTCTCACTTCCTGTGACACCTGTGCTCTCTTGGTCTCCTATCTTCCCTCTCTCTCTCCCCTTCTTTCCAGTCTCCTTTCGAGACCCCTCCACAAATGATGTGTTTTGTTTTGTGTTTACTCCTAGGGTTCTGTCCGAGGCCCTCTTCTCTTTTCACTCTTCAAGCTCTCCCTGGATGAACTTGTTTACTCTCAAGATGTCATTTACTATCTAAAGTCTAAAGATGCTCAAGATTTTTCATCTAGTCTAGATCTTTCTTCTGAGCTCCGTGTAGCCGACTGACCAGTGGACACCTCCCTTCAGATCTATCTCTTACAAATCCCTCAAGCTCATCACATCCCAAGCTGGACTCATTATTATCCTTCCTTCCTCCCAACTCACGGCTCTGGCAGGTTCCCCTGCCAGGAACTCAGGTGTTATTCTTGAAGTCTCCCTCTCTTGACTCCTCACATCCAATTAGTAGTCAAGTCTTCCAGTTGTCCATTCCAAAAAGCTGTCCATCTAACTCCGTCTCTCCATCCTCACTGCCATTTCTGGTCCAGGCACCAGCCCTTACTTAGGGTGATATAGCAAAACCCTCCTGACTGGTCCCCCAGGTTCCTGTCTTCACTCTTGCAAACAGCTTTGACTGACCTAAGATGTTCATCAGATTGTGTCCTGCACCTGCTCCCCTTCCTCTGAATTCCTCTAAGATTTCCCATGGCCCCTGAGATAAAAAGCAGACCCTCAGACATGGCTCCCAGGGCCCTCACTTCTCTGCCTGTTTCCTTGCTCCCCACAGCTCACCCCAGAGACAGCCCTCCAATACTCCTCTCCTTCCCCCAACAAGTCTAGCTCTTACTGAGCCTCGAGTCTCAGCTTAAACGTCACTTTCTCAGGAGGTGATGAGGCCTTCAGTGATGGGTTGAATAGCGCCTTCCCTCCCCCCTCCAAACATAAAAAAAGCTATTCCTCATCCTAATTCCTGGAACCTGTAACTCTTACCCTATATGGCAAAAGATGTGGTTAAGCTAAGGATCTCAGGATTTTCCTAGATCATTCAGGGTGGGACGGGGCATTGGGCTACCATAACAAGATTCCACAGACTGGGGGGCTTAAACAACCGAAATTTATTTTCTCATGGTCCTGGAGGCTAGAAGTCCAAGATCAAGATTCTGGCAGGGTTAGTTTCCGGTGAGACCTCTCCTTGCAGATGGCTGAATTCTCACTGTCATCGCATGGTCTTTCCTCGGGGGGCGGGGGGGAGAGAGAGGGAGATCTGATGTCTCCTCTTCTTTTAAGGCTGCCAGTCCTATTGAATTGGCCTCACCATTATGACCTCATTTAACCTTGTTCCCTTAAAGGCTGTATCTCCATGTATGGAAATATGGTCACATTGGGGTTAGGGCTTCAACACGTGGATTTGAGGGGCACACCATTCAGTCCACAACAGGCCCTAAATGCAGTCACGTGGATCCTTATAATGTAGACACACAGAGGAGAAGATACACAGAGAAGAGGAGACGGTAATGTGCCCCAAGAGGCAGAGATTGGGGTGATGCAGCCACAAACCAAGGGATGCCTGGAGCCCCAAGAAGAGGTACAGACAGGAGCAGATTCTCCCCAAGAGCCCTGGGAGGGAGGGCGGCCCTACCAGCACCTAGTTTCTGCTTCTGGCTTCCTGAACTGCGAGAGAATGACTTTCTGTTGTTTTAAGCCACTCAGCTTGTGATAATCTGTTACAGAAGCAACAGGAAAGGAGTACACTTCGGTGACCTCAGAGACAAGGTGGGGTTGCCTGCTCCCTGCTCCCACAGCTCCTGTCTGCCCTTTTCATCACCCACATCACACTGAATTGTAAGCGTTTGTTTAGAGTCAGTCTTCTCTTCTCGGCTACGGGTTCAAGAGGGAAGACATTGCCTTTCTTGTCCACCACTGCTCCCCAGGGCATAGTACATAGTACATGCTCAATAAATATCTATGAGATGGATGAGTCAATGAGCTGGTATTGAGAATCTCTTGGCTGGGAGAGTTGATAAATAATAGACTGAGCTATGAAACCAAGCTAGGGAAATGGTTCCTTATAGGAGATATTCTCAGTCCTCTGAAATAATTAGGTAACGTCTTGTCTAGAGACCCCAGAATGACCTTTCAGGAGTTTCTAGCCCCTCGACAGCTGTGACCCAGTGGTTTGCAATTTCCCTAGCAACTTGAGCTTTGGTGCCCTCTGGTGACAGAAGTGAATTGTCTCATTGTAAGTCTGTCAAGACTGACACAAATCTAGTTACCTGCTGCTGTATGTGATTTTCTCATGAAGAAATTGAATTTTCTCCTTACCGTTAAAAGAAATCAACTGGAAAAAAAAAAAAAAAAAGAAATCAACTGGAATGATGTATTTAACCATGAAGTCGATAAAAGTTACATAAACCACATAACCTCCAAAGCCTTTGCAGGTGTCACCTTGAGTTTTGTTTTGAATATTAAGATTTCCCTGTGAAATACGAAATTTCAGATTGCGTTTACATTTTCTCCTCAAATAGCCATGTTGTTTATGGTTGAATTTAATATTATTTGGAAAACTGACACCGTATTGTAAGTGGCTGCTTATGATAACTAAGACTTAAGTGCTTTCCAAAGCCCTTAAACCTTTATTGAGATTGAAAATCAAGTTGCTATTTTTTTACAAACCACATACATAAAAAGATGCCTGTGTGCTGTTTGTAAATGAGAAGTTACGGGTCTGGCTGCCTGTCTGTAAACAGACTTACTTTTCATCTCCTGATCTTGTAAAAATGCTGACAGCTACACAGTCTTCCAATTTTAAATTCTGTGTGAGTTGCAATGGCAGACAGTTCCACATAGCAACCGCGTGTATGACTATGCTTAGCTTCACGTCAAAGATGTGTTTTCCAAAGTGCCATTTGAAGATAATTTGGGAGGACAAAGTAAATACATTTTTTTTCTCACCGATTACATCATCATTTTAGCGATAACTTACCATCATTTCTGATGATTTTCCAAGGGTCATGCTGACCTGTTAACGTTTGAGTTTGAAGTGTTTCTGACCTCAACCATTTGGTCAAATAAACAAGCACTGATTTGCACAAGGGAGCTGCTATTTATAGGCACTCAACACTGGTTTCCTTTCTAAATTAAAGAGTCCTTTGGTAATGTAAACAACCACCCTCTGACTTTGTTTGTTTTGAATATTCCTAGTTTCACTTTCCTATTTGCTTAAAGCACTGTATATCTGTATAAACCCACCAGAGGAGAAACTGATGTCCCCAAGGTTCTTCTTAAAAAGAGCCAGAACCCAAGCATTATGATGCAAATGCTTTCTGGAAGATGCAACTGCTTGCAAGATGATTCTTCAAATGGTGAGATTTTATATATATATATATGGATAGGGTAGAGAGGTGAAGATTGTTTTAAAGACTTGGGAGGCAGTAGACTATAATAGTTGAGTATAAATCCTAGAATCAGACTGCCTGTATTTGAAAACAAGCATTGCCATTTGAGTTCTGTGCCCTTGGAAAAGTAATTTTATCTCCTGTGCCTCATATTCCTTATTTGTAAAATGATAGTAAAGATAGTAACTCTCTGTTATAAGTTGTTATGAACCCCAAATAGCCAAAACAATCTTGAAAAAGAAGAACAAAACTGGAGGCATTTTTGCTGAACATGGCCTCTCTACACTGACACCAAAGTAAATCTCAGAGACAGAGTTGTTGGGTGAAGTAGAAAAGAATAGGTTTATTGCTTTGCCAGGCAAAGGGGGACACAGCAGGCTAGTGGCCCCAAAACTGTGTCCTCCCTTGGGGAGGGTAGCACGGAATCTTACAGTAGTGGTCAAAGAAGCAAGGCTGTAGATAAGAATCAGGGTGTACCATCTGGCTGTGAGAGCTGTCTACAGGCTGTGGGCTGGCAGTGTGCTGATCTTTTAAAGTTTCTTTCCCTACCCAATCCCCCCTTTTTGGTGAGGTTTCAGTGAGGTCTGTTAGGTGGGCATCCTACAGCTTACTTGGCTTGAATATACTCTCCTTTGGTGTGGTCTCTTCGGGGGCCGATTGGGAGAAAGAAAAACCAATACTGTAACTGTTTTGATACTGAAAACTGTTAATGTCTTTTTGAAATAAAGAACCAGTCCCTCCAAAAAAAAAAAAAAAGAATCAGGGTGCATGCAGTGCTTGCATTCTTGTCATCCCTGGATCATGTCAGAACCTTCAAGGCTGGTTTCAGGCAGTCCCATGACTGGCTTCTGTGGTTCTCGAGGTTATGGAACTGTGAACTTCTCTCTGGAGTGCAAGATGAAAAGAGTTCTGGAGACGGATGGCGGAGATGGTTGTACAACAATGTGTATGTACTTAAAACCCCTCGACTGTATACTTAAAATGGTTAAGATGGTAACTTGTGTATTTTCCCACAATTAAAATTTTTAAGTAAATATATTTCTTAAGAGTGCAGCTTTTGGTGGCATAGAATTGTCTCCCTCTTCTTGGTCTCCAGAAGATGAGAAGGAGGATGTGCCATCTTGTGGCATTTATTCCTGTAGACCACTGCATCGAGGTGGTCTGATTTTCAATTATTCATTAAACAAATAGCTACTGATGATTTACTATGTACTATGTAATTATTCATTAAACAAATAGCTACTGATGATTTACTATGTAGAGGCTGACAGCACACAAAAAAGGTCCCCCAAATTTCCTATCCATAGGGATCTTACCTTCCAGCAGGTGGAGAAAAACCATAAATAAAATAAACAAGTAAGATACATAGTATTTAACAACAAACTAGTGAATAAAACAAAAAAGAAGCAGACTCACAGATATAGAGAACAAACGTGATTATCGGTGGGGAGAGGGAAGGGGGCGGGGCAACTTAGGGGTGGGGGAATGGTTATTATGGGATGATATGAAATCATGTGTGAAAGTTTTGAAAATTGTAAAGCACTATAGAATTTAAAGAATCTTTCATTCAATTTAAAAGAAGAAAAAACAAAGAAAAAACTAAATAAAAGAAAAAGATATACAGTATTTAGATGGCAATATGAGTATGGAGAGGGTGGATAAAACATGTATAAGGGTTGTTATTTTAAATAGAATTGTCAGAGGAGACTTCACTGAGGAAATATATGAGTAAGACTTGAATTAAGGAAGTTAGCCATGGAGGTATCTGGGGGAAGAATGTTCCAGACAAAAGGAAAAGTCAGTGCAAAGGCCCTGAGGCAGATGCATGACTGGTACATACAGGGAAGAGCAAAGGGGCCATAGTGGCTGAAACAGAGTAAGCAAGGGCGAAGTAGTCTAAGATGAGGTTAGAGACATCAAAGAGGTCATCCCAGATCACGAAGGCCATGGTAGCCCACTGTTAGTAAGACTTTGGCTCTTACTCTGAGATGGCAGCTAGAGGAATTACGCGATCTGACTTCTGTGTTAAAAAGATCTCAGGTTGGGGTTGGGGAGGTCAAGGGCAGAACCAGGGAGACTAGTAGGATTGCCATATTCCAGGTAAGAGGTGTTAAGAGCTCAGACCAGGTAGACAGCAATGGAGGTGGTAAGAGGTGGTCAGATTCTGGGTGTATTTTGAGGAAAGGGCCGACAGGATTTTCTGGGAGGCTGGCTCAAGAGGAAGAAGGAAGTGAAAGGTTAAAGAAGACTCTACTAGTTTCCTGTGCCTGCTGGAACACAACACCACAAGCTTGGCAGCTTAAAACAACACACGTTTATTCTGTCACAATTCTAAAGGCCAGAAGGCTGAAACAAAGGAGTTGCCAGGGCTGCCCTGAGTCCAGAAGCTCTGGGACTATTCTGCTCCTTGCCTCTCCCAGTTTCTGGGGATCCAGGCATTCCCTAGGTGGAGGCTGCAGGACTCCAGTCTCTGCCTCCACCCTCACTTGGCCATCTCTTCTGTCTACGTCATCTCTTTTGTCTCTCATAAGAACACTTGTCACTGGATTTAGGACCCACCCAGATAATTCAGCATGACCTCATCTCAAGATCCTTAACTACCTCTGCCAAGACCTTTCCCCCAGATAAGGTCACATTCACAGGTACTGGGAGTTAGAACGTGGCTGTATCTTTTTGGGAGACACCATTGAATTCGCTGCAATGACTCCACGCTTTTAACCCGAGCAACCGTAAGGATGTAATCGCCATTAAGTGAGATGGTGAAGATATGGGTTGATCAGAGTAGGGAGAGGAGTCTAGGACCTCAGTGTTGGACACGTCGGGTCTGAGAGGCTTACTTGATATTCAGTGGAGATGTTGGGCGGGCAGCTGGATGAACAAGCCTGGAGCTCAGGGCAGTGCAGGACTTGAGCCATAAGTATGGAGGTACCAAGATGCGGCAGCATGGCAAGACACAGGGCCTGTGATGTAACCCCGGGAGGGATGGAGACAGAAGAGGGAAGCCATGGGACTTCCCTGGCGGTCCAGTGGTTAAGACTCTGCGCTTCCAAGGCAGGGTGTGTGGGTTCGATCCCTGGCTGGGGATGGGGAACTAAGATTCTGCATGCTGCATAGCACGGCCAAAGAAAAAAGAAAGAAAAACGAGGGAAGCCATGCCAGCGTTTGGAGGATGCAGCTAAGAGCTGAGAAGAGAAGTCGGGCAAGATGAGAAGAAACAGAAGCGTGTAAGGTCCTAGAAGCTGAGTGGAGAAATTGCTGGAAGGAGGAAGGAGTGATCAACTCCATATTCTGACCACGGCATCATAGTTGCAAATTCTCAGACCTAGGGCTTCAGGTGAAAGGTGAAATTTCTCTGCAGTTTCCTATAACAAAATTGTGCAATTTTCATGTAACTCCTCTTTTATGATGTGGGAAAGCCAGTGGCATCTGATTGAAATCATCACAGATACCCTGAAGTTCCTTATAATGACGTATGTTTTCAAAGCGTTGCGTTATTAGTTTGATCAGCAAAGCCTTCTCACTGGGTCAGTGTTTACTGCGTTTGACTCAGAAGGGAAAGAAAGGCGTCTGTCTCAACCCCACACAAGGTAGGAGAAACCGTCAAGAGCTATCGCTGCCTGGAATCACACCATTTTCCTCATTTGAAGCTCCTGAGGTAAAGGCCTTGTTATATCCTTCATAGGAGTGTGTGGGAAATCACTTGGAGAAACTGTTTTAAAAGGTTCTAAACTACTGCTAGAGAATAGTGTAGTCACCTCAGGAACCAAGACAGCAGTTCGACAAGTGAAAAAATTCCACCATTTTGACTGACTTCTGTTACACGATGCCAAACATCTGGTGAAATCAATCAATGGAGTTAAGCAAGTTGTTTGTCATTCATGGGGGATGGAAAGGGGAGAAGTAGCATGAGGCGATGGATTAGATTTTCCACCAAGTGGTCATCCCAAAGACACAGCTTAAACCTTGAGCAGATTTTGGCTTTTTTGTGAATGATAATAAATGGTTTAATTAGAGAATCGAGTGCTAAATCCTGAAAAGTACATCTTGTGGAAATTGTTTCTGTGTCGCTGTAGCCAGAATATCTCAGGCTTCACTGGTCTGTGACCGCAAATGGGATTTCATCAATATTAATATCCAAATCTCCATGACTCACAGCCTCCACCAGCTTGACATCCAAATTCCCCTCCCTTGAGTGTATTAGGGAATCCCCAGGGTGTGTATTTATAACGTCCCTAAAGTTGTAAGCTTGGCTGAGAGGGGATCTCAACCCTGACCCCAGAAGAGCCCCTCCATGCTAGTGGCTGCTCAGAGCCACTGCCGCACTGGGCATCCTTGGGGCTGGACCAGCTCTGAAACTCCGAGCGGACGACTAGCCTCCTCTCGCTTGCGAAGCCAGAACATTCCCTGGTTACATTCAGTTACAGGGTTGACAACACAAGGGTCCTTGAGCCTCAGAATGTCATAAGCCTTAGTCACAAGCCCTTTCACTTCAGGCACAAAGCCCTTTTCTCCCCCAGGAGATGAAGTCGTGCTGCCTGGGTGGGAAGCAGTTCTGGAAAGGCAGTTCAGCCCTTTACAGTGAGTCGTCCTCAAGGTCAGTAAGGACGTGTGTTCTCCAGAAGGCTCCTCAGCCCTCGGGGAGTCAGAGATTGTGAACAGCCTGATGGGAGAAAAGGCTATTGCCTCACCGTCCTCACCAGGACCATCTGAGTCTCCACTCTGTCCCCAGCCCAGACACTTCTTTAGAAAGATTTTTTTTAAGGATTGGAAATGTTCTGTCCTCTAAAATGATTAGCCTGGTAGACTGTTTCCATTTCCAGCAAAAGACAGAAATTTGGGGGAAATAAGAACAGTTAGAGCCCTTTGGAAGAGAGATCCATCCCATGGCTACTCTGCAGACCTCCGTACGCTTGTACCTGACAGAAAATCCTCAGCTTGCTCAGGGTGGGGCTGGGGACACCAGGGAATTGTCCCAGCCTGGACCCAGTCTCCCAGAACCAAGGAAAGAGAGGGACTCCTTAATAGGAGATCAAAAGTACTTCTTTCGGACTTCCCTGGTGGCGCAGTGGTTAAGAATCCGCCTGCCAATGCAGGGGACACGGGTTCGAGCCCTGGTCCGGAAAGATCCCACGTGCCGCGGAGCAACTAAGTCCGTGCGTCACAACTACTGAGCCTGCGCTCTAGATCCCGTGAGCCACAACTACTGAGCCCGCGTGCTGCAACTACTGAAGCCCGCACACCTAGAGCCCGTGCTCCGCAACCGCAACGAGAAACCCACACACAGCAATGAAGAGTAGCCCCCGCTCGCGGAAACTTAGAGAAAGCCCCCGCGCAGCAACGAAGACCCAACACAACCAAAAATAAATAAATTTATTGAAAAAAGAAAAGGAAAAAAAAGTACTTCTTTCTCTACCCCAGTTCGCTCAGAGTTTGTTGGGTTATCTTGCATAAAGAAAAGGATTCAGCAATCTGGAACTTGTGAACAAAGGATCAGATTTATAATAGTAGTGGTAATAAGAAGAAATCTAATTACTTTGAGTGTTTACTATGCGCTAGGCATTGTGCTAAGCATTATATATATGTACTATAAAATATTATTTATATGTATACACACACATATAAACTTACTTAATCCATACCCCAAGTTTCTGATGTAGATTTTGTATACCCATTTTACAGAAAAGTAAATTGAGGCTCAAAAAGTTTCCATTAACAAGGCCACAGAATCCAGGAGCCCAACCCAGTATAACTCCAAAGCCTGAGCTTTGAACCACAATACTCTATTGGTTCTTAACATTCAGATGTAAAAAATCACCCCAAACACCCTCTGAAATCAGAAAAGCCCTTCAAAAAACACAATTTTATTGAAGGTTTCCTTTGGACATCATTGCAGTGAATTTGATTTGTGTTCCAGAAAGACTAGTGTGAGAGAGGGGGAAAAAAAAAAAAAAAAAGCACACCCTGGGTCAGATCCTCCCGAGCTGTGTGATACTGAGAGGCTTCAGGAGATCTGGCTCCCCTGCAGCCTCCCTAACTCTGGAACCATGAAGTTGCTGGGTGTGTAACTCTGGAAGAGCTATACGTATATGGGCAGGCTCTTCCCAGGAGTCCCCAGGCCTCAGTTTCACTTGATCAGGGACTGTGGATCCTCAGAAAAGTTATGGCGCCTCCCAGGGTTTCCTCACCGCCACATCTGGAAGACCAGGAGAAATGTGGCTGGTGTGGTAGTATTCTCCACCTCCAGCCCCGCCAGCCCCTCCAGCCCAGAGGGAATGAATGGAATGTGCCTGGGATGGGGCAAGCCTGTTTCGAGGGAGCTGTAAGTTCCTGAGAAAGAGTCTTAAGTCACCAGAGGACGCTACTTGTTACTATTTCAGAAACCAAGGAGTTTTGTCTCCCAGGCCATCACTCTGGTTCTATTCACCACCAATCAATTTCACTAAAGATGAGCGCAGAAATGAAAAATAAAATGACCATTAAAAGTTTTATTACAGTACATGTCCAGTGGCTATTTTTAAATAGAATCCCTTTGAAATTTTATTCTTGACATTTTTTTTTTCATCAACTGATTAGGACTGTGTGATAGATTAAGTGAAATTTCACTTTAGAATTATGTTGCTTTTTAACTGCCCCCCAAAATGAGGTATTCGTTTTAACTCTTCTCATCCAAAAGGAACATCAAATTCAGGTCTGGAGAAAAGAAATTGTGACAATTTCCTCCCTTTCTTCAACATAATTATATATGACTTTTTAAAAAATCGGTTCAATTATTAATCTGCAAAAAATGAGACAGATAATGAAAACTGAGATGGCACCTGAAACTCATCAGCACATGGACAGCAGTCCTTTCAGGAACTGTAGATCAAAGCTTTGTGATAAAATGCACCGACAAACCAATTCATTTACATCCCATTTTGTAAGACACTAAGTAGAAGAGCTAGTGTCACAATTTCATTATCCCCGTTCCTCATGCATATTGCATTATGAATTAATGTAGTGATGCGAAGTTGAAAGCAACCTTAAAGGGGAAAACATGAGGCTCAGAGCAGCTTACTCTAAGGTGCATCTCACTGTCAACTAAAATTTACCATCATTGTGTTATCTCACTCTCTTGCCATAACCTAATGACATCAGAGGCATTGAATCTGGAAACTGAAGTGACGGGACATGCCTCTGTGCTGCATATAATACTTAGGAGAACTAAGCAACTGGAAAGAGAACCTGCCCCTTGGGGAATGGGCAGCCAATGAGAGAGTGCTTTGATGATGTAATATCTTTTCTCCCCGGTGAGTCCTTGGTTTAATGGAAACAAAGATAACAATAATGTACTCCAGGAGTTTGTAAATTCCTTCTGCCTGAACGACTCCTGGCATTCTGCACACATCTCACTGATCTCAGGAGGTGGGCTCCCGACTTAGGGAACGGCCAAGACTTCAAATGAGCCCAAAGCAACAGATGGACATAGCTGCCTCAGAACAACGTGACTCTCTCTGTCCCTAGGGTTTGCTGGTCTCCCTGGGTTGGGTGAACATTGTCCTGCGCTGGGTGGTCGGGGGTGTTTTCCAGCACCACCAAGCCACTCTCCAGTTCTCAGTGGACACTGATTGACTGTCCTACAAATTGAACTCAGTGCTGACACTCCTTACCTGGAGGTGGCCTCGTATCCCACGGGGCTCAGGGCTGAAGTCCCACAGTCCCCATTTCAGACACCAGTCCCAAGTCCAGGTTGTCACCTGTGCTTCTGACCAACTCTCTGTGAATAGGAAGTTCCCCCGACCCCCTCCTCAGGTTTGAGTGATTTGCTAGTGCAGCTCACAGAACTCAGAAAACATTAACTTGCATTTGTCAGTTTATTGTAGTGGATATTTATAAAGGATACAGATGAACAGCCGCATGAAGAGGTACATAGGGTGAGGTCCAGAAGGGTTCTTGAATACAGAAACTTCTGTCCCTGGGGACCAGGGTGCACCACCTTCCTGGCACATGGATGCATTCACCAGTCCAGAAGCTCATCAGATTTCATTGTTTGAGAGTTTTAATAGAGCTTATCTGCAACTTCCCCCGGTCCCCTTCCCAGCCTGTGAGTGGGGATGAAAGTTCCAACCTTCTAATCACTTGGTCTTTCTGGTGACCAGCCCCATCTGAGGGGATCTAGGGGTCCCACCTTGTCACCTCATTAGCGTAAACTCAGATGTGCTCAAAAAGGGGCTCCTTATGAAGAACAAAAGACACTCCTGTCACTCAGGAAATTCCAAGGGTTTGAGGAGTTCTGTGCCAGGAACCAGGGAGAAAGTCCAGATATACTTATTATACCCCAGTGGGCATCACCTGCACTTTTCATTGATGGCAGACAAGGACCGTTCCAGCTAAGAGAGGGTAGTGACCCTCCTGGGGTGCAGATGGGCTCCAAGGTGACGCCCTAGCTTCTGATCTCACTGCCTCCAGTCTCTCCCACCTGATCTATGCAAGACTCATTCCATAAAAGCACATCTCTGACCGTATCTTTCTCCTGCTCAAAATAAAGTCCTGGCATCACTGCAATCTTGTCTTTCCAGGTTTATTTCCAACTGCTCTCTCCCCACACCCCATGCTCCAGTCTAGCCCAACTCTTCCCTCACCCACACCTGTGCTCGACCACCTCTGAGCCTTTTGCATACCTCTGCCTGCCATGCTCTCCTCTCTTGTGCCTGTCCAAATCCTATCCAGTTTCTGTGTGAAACCATCCTCAGTACTTGTCTGAGCCACTAATTCCTCTGCAGGAGAAAACTTTCTTTAGCTGAAAGATATAAGAGGTGCAGGGTCTGGTGTAGTAGTCCTCAAACATTTTTGCTTGTGTATGCGTCAAATAATTTTTTATAAGACGGTGTGTCCTCTCACACATTTTATTTCTTTTAATTTGTAAAATTATTTATTTATTTATTTATTTTGGCTGCACCGGATTATATTTGTGGCACATGGGATCTTTTAGTTGCGGCATGCGGGCTCTTAGTTGTGGCATGCAGACTTCTTTTTTTTTTAAATTAACTTTTATTGGAGTATAGTTGCTTTACAATGTTGTATTAGCTTCTACTACACAGCAAAATGAATCAGCCATACATATACATATATCCCCTCCCTTTTGGATTTCTCTCCCATTTAGGATACCACAGTGCATTAGTTGCGGCATGCAGACTCTTAGTTGTGGCACACTGACTTCTTAGTTGCAGCACGTGAACTCTTAGTTGCAGCATGAATGTGGGATCTAGTTCCCCGACCAGGGATCGAACCCGAGCCCCCTGCATTGGGAGTGCGGAGTCTTACCCACTGGACCACCAGGGAAGTACCTCACACATTTTAAGTTGACATTAAAATGTTTCTATTATAAGTTTAAGTAACGGCAAAGGCAGCAGCTGTTGGCACAGTGGTCCTCACACTTGTGTAGGCATCAGAATCACCTGGAGGGCAGGTGAGAACACAGATTGCTGGGGCCCGTCCTCAGAGTTTCTGATTCAATAAGTTTCGTGTGGGGCCTGGGAATTTGCATTTCTGTAAAGTTACCCGGTGATCCCAGTGCTAAGTCTCAGGAACCACACTTGGAGAACTACTGTTCTGCTGTATTGTAAATATTGACATCTTAAAATAAAACTGTCGTATCACGCCTTTAAATACATCGAGTGGAATCTAAAAGTGGCAGCAATTTGAGAGTCACCATCATCCAATTCTTAAAAATACAAGAATAACTCTTCTTGACAATTGGAAATTTTATGTTGCTCCTTTTTCTCCTTGAGCTTTTATTTCCATCCTATTTCCTCCATTGAGTTTTATGCTAATGTAATATATTTTATTCTTAAAAGTATTTTATTGATCACTCTTTTGCATATCTGTCATAAATGTATGTAAAGAAGTTGAAATTGAAATTTATTTAAATTTCCTGTAACAGGCTCTGAGTTTAAAAAATTTTTATTTTGGATTAAGTTAGTATTACAATTATTAGTAGTATACAATTGAACAACATATATATATTTATTAAAGATGAAAAGTGAAATTTTATTGGAAATGTAGCTCTTAATAAGATGGGACTTTTCAAAATTGGTTCTTTTTTTTTTAATTAACATTACTTATTGCTAGAATGACACAGGCTTCTATATGAATTCTATTCCAATTTTTATTTTTCAAATTTTTTTTTAAATTTATGGCTGTGTTGGGTCTTCGTTTCTTTCCGAGGGCTTTCTCTAGTTGCGGCAAGTGGGGGCCACTCTTCATCGCGGTGCGCGCGCCTCTCACTATTGCGGCCTCTCTTGTTGTGGAGAACGGGCTACAGACGCGCAAGCTCAGCAATTGCGGCTCACGGGCCTAGTTGCATGTGGGATCCTCCCAGACCAGGGCTCGAACCCGTGTCCCCCGCATTGGCAGGCAGACTCCCAACCACTGCACCACCAGGGAAGCCCCAATTTTTATTTCTTATAGACACAGCACCGAAGAATATTGTTGACATGAAAATGGAATGAATTATGTAACTGCAATTTTACTTAATTCTCTGAATGCCTTCCAAGTTACAGACCAACAATCTCATAGTGATCTAACATCTAGAATTATTTTTTATGATCTACCAGCTAAAAATGCGATTAGGTCTCCTTCAATACAGTTGAAAGCAAAAAATTAGAAACCACCTGGCTTGCAAAAGTGTTTGTTACCAAATATTTGAGCCATTCTCTTTTTCACTATTGACACCATTATTTCAAATTGTCCCTTTCTTTGCTGCACTGGAGGTTTTGTTTTATTTGTTTGTGATTTTTTGCTTTTTTAATTATCTAGGACAGCGGTTGACAAACTAAGGCCAGCTGGTGCTGACCAAATTCTGCCCATCTTGTTTCTGTACAACCCTCAAGCTAAGAATGGTTTTTACATTTTTAAAGGATTGTAAAACACACACACACACACACACACACACACACACACACAGACGAACATTCAAAGAGACAGTATGTGGCCCACAAATTCTGAAATATCTGCTATCTGACCCTTTACAGGTAAATCTAGGACAAAGCAGCCTGGTAAGAGTCAGGAAGGTGACTACACACCTTAATTGTACAGTGAAGACTGGCCTTTGTGAAAGGATCTGTCATGATGCTGGATTCTTAAGATGATCAATTTTAGAAGAGGACAAATGGAGCATTTGAATCTGCAAATGATTCCCTATCTATTGCTGCATAACAAACTACCCAAAACTTGGTAGCTTAAACCAAGAACAGTCATTTACTTTGCTCACAAATCTGTAACTTGGGCAGGGCTGCCAGGGGAAAGCTCGCCTCTGCTCCACGTGACTTAGCTAAGGCCTGGGGGATGGGTTTCCAAGACAACACATGGATGTCAAGTTGTCCACGGCTGTCAGCTGGGAGCTCAGGGGGGCGGAGGCTGCAGGCTTCATATCCTGTGCAGCGGGTCTGACTGCTCTCCTTAGAAAGACCTACTGGCAAGGCTGGTCCTTGACTAGTATTTGGGAATTTGGATTTGGGGAGGGTGCCCTAACTGATAAGAGTGGCTCTCTGTGCTTCAATTGTTTATACAAACAATGTGGTTTATGCTAAATACCAGCCTCCTTCTGGGGGTCTAGAATCTTGGCACATGCTAGGCAGAGGGTGTCTACATGACCAGCCCACCATAAAAACCTTGGGCACGTTGTCTCTTCGCCCTCCTGTGTAGACGCCATTTCACACGTGTGGTCACAGCTCATTGCTGGAGGAATTCAGCGCGTCCTGCGTGACTCCACAGGGAGAGGACTCCAGAGACTTGTGCCTGTTTCTCCTGACTTTGCCCCGCACACCTTTTCCCTTTGCTGATTTGGCAGTGTATCCTCTCATATAATAAATCTTAGTCGCAAGCACAACCGTATGCTGAGTCCTGTGAGACCTCACAGTGAATCATCAAACCTGGGGGTGGCCTTGGGACCCCCGACACAGTTGCTCTTCATGTGGGCCCCTCCATGAGGTCTGGGCCTCCTCACAGCACGGTGGCTGGGTCCCAAAAACAAGTATCGCGAGAGAATGAGCCAGGTGGACCTCATCTCAGAAGTCACGTAGCCTCACTTCTGCCCATTCTATTAGTTGAGATGTTCATAAAGGCCCTCCCAGGTTCAAGGGGAAGATACACAGACTCCCCCTTCTGATGGGGGTGTGGCAAGGTTCCAGAAAAGGATGTGGGTGGAAATATCGTTTAAGCTATTTTTGGAAAATAAAATCAACCATACCCTTAAAAGCTCCTGCACCTACATTCCCTCTGATATGTCTCTGAATACTTTCGGGATAGGTTTCTCAGTTTGAGACCACTAGTACAGTGAATAAAACATCGGCTTTTGAGTCAGAAAGACTGGATTTGAATCCTGGCTCTGTCACTTCCTGCCAAGAGAGCAATGCCCATTAGCCATTATCAAGCATGCATACTCCTTAAAGGTCTAAGGGTTTAGGAGCAGTTGCTTGAGGCCCAGAGTCCAGCTGTGAAACTTTGAGAATTTACTAATTTACTCATTCAACAAATATTTATTGAGTGTCTTTTACGAGTTGGCACTGTGTGAGTGCCAAACGTGCAATGCTCAGCAAAATTGACCCAGTCCTCATGGACCTTACAGAAGAGGAAAAAGCCGAATCAAATGATCACACAAACGAGTAGCAATACGCTCTGTAAAGCTCCATAGAAGGACAGCCCAAGGCACTAACGCCACCAGAATATAAGCTCCACGAGAGGTTTGAATATTTTGTTCTCTGATGTATCCCTACCACCTAGAAGGTGACTCGGCATATATAAAGTGTTAAATAAATATTTGTCAGATGAGTGAGTGAATGAATGAATGGATGAATGAAAGCTATGAGATTACTTCTTGAAGGGTTGGTTAGTGTAAATTCTTTTAGGAAGTGCTACTTTGGCTGATGTTAAAGGTAAACTCCATTTTCTTAGCTCAAATTCTACTGAATGAATTTGTATTACCCCAACTCTCAAGAGACTAATTTATGCACCAGGATATACTTTTTATTTTTGTAGTGGGAGACATACCTGATTTAGTATTTCTCTAGGAAGCACCCAAAGAACTCCAAGGGAAACTATCTTTGGTATTCCTACAATTCTGCCGAGTTGAGCAGTAGTTAGAGACCTCTCGGGGAGCCAAAGTAGTTATCAGAAGGCTAATATAGAAGAACCTGGAATCAGTAAAAAGGAAACTACATAGGTTTAAAGGACATTCACACAAGTCACCCATACAACTTACATAAAACCACTTTCCTACTAGGCACACCCTTATGTAGATCAAATTCTCCCCTCTCTTGGTGGTGCTGAAGAATCACAGCAAGTCACATTGTTAGAATTATTCCTTTTCCTAGATTCCAAGCTAGGAACTAGACTTACATGAAATTCCAGGGCCCTACTCTTTTGCTTTGAGCTGTCTGTGAGCCTATTCTCATCAAGGCAGCTGTCTTCTTGAGTTTGTGCCAATTTTACCTTCCTCCCAGTTCCTGGCATCCTTTGAAATCAAAAGTCTATTGAAGGTATTTGTTGGTGTAGGGGAGCAAAATTCACCACCGCAAAAATATCTCTTTGGCATGTGGATTATTTTGAGCTGAAAACAATCAAGGCCCAAAAGACTCAGGGAGAACCTTTGATCTTCCCCTTAAATGCCTAAAGGACGGAGATAGAGGACCAGTTCCAGGAAGGGAGCTTTTGCCATAGGTAACTATAGTATGAACTAAGTGTGCAGACAGGGAGGAACCTGGCAAGGTCTCTTTGTTAAAATTCCTCTCCATGTCTTGTTATCTCTGCATGGCCCAGCAAACATTTGTTCACCAAACATTTGCTTTTCCATCTCCATGTCAATTGCCTTCCTCCCCCTTTGAGATCCCAAACCACTACTCCCAACATCCTCTTTTGTCTTTAACTGAGGATGGTCTTTAAGGTGAGGGTTTTGGCCGTTTTGGCGAGTTACTCACTTCTGGGTCTCTCCCTTGTATGCACGTTATTAAACTTTTGTTTGATTTTCTCCTGTTCATCCATCTCATGTCAATTTAATTCTTAGACCAGCCAAAAGAACCTAGAAGGGTAGAGGAAAATTTCTTCCTCCCTGACATATACCTCTTATAGGAAGTCCGCCGTGCCTCCCTCTGCTGTCTCTGGGTAATGTATCTATTTCTGTATGGACGTGCATGTGTTTCTGTGTGGCTCTCCATGCATCTGCGTTTAGGTATACCAGCAAAGTCTCGTGCTTTACTTCACAAGCCCAGTGAGGCCATTCACCTCACTGTTTTAGCACATCGCCCAGCGAGGAAGCATACTTATACACATCTGGGTGTTGAGAGTATATACACATATTTGCTATCACAAGTCCTCCGGGGACACTTGGAGGACTGCTGGCTCCCCTGAAGTGAGAATCTGTTTAAACCAGATGACAGGCGAGTCAAGGGAGAATCTAGAAGACTAGGCCCTGCTTGGACCCCAGAGAATCTGTTATTTGCTGAGCCGGGAGAAAAGAGAGGAATGAGTTAATGTGAGTGCTGGCAAGTCTCAGAAGAGTATTTTGCTCACAAAAACTGAAAATAGCATGTCAAAGTAGGACATTTGAGCCTTATGGAAAAGAATTAAAGAGTATTTTGTAACAAAATGCTGTTAGGAAGGTAGGGAATCTCTACAGACCCATGTGGGTCTGTAGCACTATGGATCCAAAGCGTCTTTTTTAGCTCAGGAAACATAATAAAGTGAATTTCCTAAAAATGAAGATTTTCCCCATCTGCCTTTGTAAAACGGGTGTTCCTAGTCACCGTCTACCGTGTCACCAGTAGGACAACAAATTATTTTCTTTAAGCAGCAGTGCTGTGGAACTCTCACAGACACTAGAGCTCCCAACACTTTTCCTATGAGATCTGGGAAATCGTGTCAACAGAGCAGCAAGGAAAGAATGAGAAGCTGCGGTTACCTTGAATGTTCTGGCCTTAGGACCTCAGAGGTCAAGGTATTGGGCTTCCTGAAACACCACCGCCAGCCCTGCCCTTCCTTCCCTCCTCCCTCTGAGACTGGGCTTTGCATTCTCAAGAGTGCTGAATGCGTCTTGAATTGAACCTTTCCTTAAAAAAAAAAACAAAAAAACCCTAAAAACATTTTCATCACCGTGTGATAATTGCCTCTTACGACATAGTCACGTTACATCAGAGCTGCTGGTTGTCCACATGGTGCTTTTAGACATATTGGAAAAGGCATCCCTTACCCTTTATCTTCATCTATTAAAAAAGGTGTCTTAACATACTGTTGTTTTTTTTAATAAGACCCTTTTGCGCCAGCTGCAGGAAAATAATCTGTGATGTCTAGGATGTGAATGGAGCCCTTTTAGAGTTAAAAGCACAGGCCCGAAAACCAAACAATTTGATTCAAACTCTAGCTCTGCCTCTTCCAGCAAATTGCTGAACTTTTCTGAGCACTAGGTTTCCCCTGTTTGTAAAATGGGGATAATATACCCGACAGCCAAGCTCGTTATGGGGATTAAATGAAATGCTGTCCGTAAAGCACTTAGTGTATGATGCTCACCAAACAGTATGGGTTGGGTACTTCCCTGGTGGTGCAGTGGTTAAGAATCCGCCTGCCAATGCAGGGGACACGGGTTCGGGCCCCGGTCCGGGAAGATCCCACATGTCGCGGAGCAACTAAGCCTGTGTGCCACAACTACTGACCCTGTGCTCTAGAGCCCGTGAGCCACAACTACTGAGCCCGTGTGCCACAATTACTGAAGCCCACGTGCCTAGAGCCCATGCTCCGCAACAAGAGAAGCCACCGCAATGAGAAGCCCGCGCGCCGCAAGGAAGAGTAGCCCCAGCTCGCTGCAACTAGAGAAAGCCCACGCAGCAGCAAAGACCCAACGCAGCCAAAAATAAATAAAGAAATAAATGTATTAAAAAGAAAAAACAGTATGGGTTGTACGAAAAGGACAGGAACACACATATTATCAGCACACATGGTGTTAATTAAAAATAGGATTTATCAGGGGGAAACTTAAAAGCATAGAAGTAACGAGTGTTCGTGAGTCTCTGAGGTCCCATCATGCCCCAGAGAGGTGTGTGGGACTCAGCATAGGAGGCAGACACATCATGGAAAGGTCCCAGGAGAGGTGCTCCGTGCCTTTAGTGCTCTACACTCATTTAGGGAAAGAAGAACGGGAACATCTAGGTAATTCTATAGTAATGGAGCTTCCTGAGCCGTGAAACAGACAGCCTTGTTAGAACAGGGAAGCTCCCAGGCTCAGCCTCCAGCATCAGGCTCTTCCTCCCTTTTTTTAAAAAAAATTTATTTATTTTATTTATTTATTTTTGTCTGTGTTGGGTCTTCATTGCTGTGCGCGGACTTTCTCTAGTTGCAGCGAGCAGGGGTTACTCTTCCTTGCAGTGTGCGGGCTTCTCACTGCGGTGGCTTCTCTTGTTGCAGAGTATGGGCTCTAGGCATGCAAGCTTCAGTAGTTGTGGCACACGGGCTGAGTAGTGTGGCTCGTGGGCTCAGTAGTTGCGGCTCGCGGGCTCTAGAGCGCAGGCTCAGTAGTTGCGGTGCACAGGCTTAGCTGCTCCATGGCATGTGGGATCTTCCCGGACCAGGGCTCAAACCCATATCCCCTGCATTGGCAGGCATATTCTTAACCACCGCACAACCAGGGAAGCCCCAGGCTCTTTCTTCCTTAGTTAACTCTGACCAACTGAGCTGGCTTCTTGCTACAAAAATGGGAGGAAATGAGCTGCCAGGGCCATGCAATTTTCTTTCCTCTGAAAGCATCACACAAGAAAACATGTGAGGAATCAAGCATTTGCTGCCCATGGCAAGGGTTGAACGCAGCTTTTCCAGTTTCTAAGGCCAGAGAGCTTTCCACTTGGCCATGTTGCTTCCACTAACAAGTCAGCCTAGAAATCATTCAGAGTGTAATTGAAACTAATTCCAAATCTCTTAGAGTCATAAATTGAAAAGGACATGAGAGATAATATAATTCAATCCGACATTTGTGGACAAAGGTGAGACTCAAAATGGGCATTTATTGGGTTACCAATGTGAAGCGGCAGAGTCAGGCTTGAACCTTCATCTTCCAAATCCCATTTCCTCTTAAACTGCAATAAAGTGCAATGCAAACTTGTTTAGCACACAAGTCACATAGATCCTATTAAAAAGGGCTTTGTGGCTTTAATCTACAAAGTTTGAGGAAAAGACAACAGCTTCCAGAGTAAACTGAGAGAGTAGCAGAGCCAAAGATGATTGATTCATTTTGTTCAAACCCTTGGAACCCCCTGAATAAGAAAGAAAAGCTAGGGCTTCCCTGGTGGCGCAGTGGTTAAGAATCTGCCTGCCAATGCAGGGGACACGGGTTCGAGCCCTGGTCTGGGAAGATCCCACATGCCGCAGAGCGGCTGGGCCCGTGAGCCACAACTACTGAGCCTGCGCGTCTGGAGCCTGTGCTCCGCAACAAGAGAGTCCGCGACAGTGAGAGGCCCACGCACCGCGACGAAGAGTGGCCCCCGCTCGCCGCAACTGGAGAAAGCCCTCGCACAGAAACGAAGACCCAACACAGCCATAAATAAATAAATAAATAAATTTATTAAAAAAGAAAAAAGAAAGAAAAGCTAGATAATTTAGCAAATAATGATCAAGAGAACACTACTTATTAACATCTATGAGATGTAGTCAAAGATTTATTCAGAGGAAAAGTCATAATCTTAAAACCTTTTTAGCTTAAGAATGAATATGAAGGAAGTGACTATTCAAGAAGACTAAAAAAAGAATAATTTTTAAAATCTAAGGAAAATAGAATTTAAAATGAAAGCAGAATATGATGTTGTTGAAAACAAAGTCAGTGGAATTGATTGTTGGGAGACAGTGCTCCCATGGGTGGCTTGCATTTCTGCACATCTCAGGAGCAGACACACTGACTACTTTTGTTCTAGACTATCTTTTCAAGGAGGTTTGTGTAGCAAACAGCTTGGGAAGCTAGAGAGAGTGCCCCTACCTGGAGCCAAGGGCAGGCATTCTTACTTTCCTTATGAAAGAGTTGAGTTTGCTAAGCTTAGGATTCAGATTCCTCTCCTCCAACCTACTACGTGAGAATGCAACACGCGGCCTCCATGGCAAGGACCTGTGGGAAGTGGCAAAAATGCTGATACTCTAGCTGTCTCGGACCTGGGAGGCTTGCATCCTCTACCAACAGACTAACTAACCTGTTAGCTTGCAAATAGGATAAAACCTCAGACCCTTTGCAGGTCTTCATGTTGATAAAGAAATCCAGAGCTGCTTCATCACAGAAAAGAGAAAACAGCTACAATAATAAATAATCCACTAAGTTAGACTAATCAAGGAAAAAGGGGAAAAATACAAATAAAGTTAGGAATTAGAAACTGGATTAACACACATATATAGGAAACTATAATTCTTTTTTTTTTAAACTTTATTTATTGAGATGTATTTAACATATAACATCATATTAGTTTCAGGTGTAAAATAATGATAATAATGACTTGATATTTGTATATAAGAAATTAAAATTCTTGTAAAAGAATCATTTGTACAAATATGTATTCCTATTTTCAAAGTCTGAGTGAAATGGATCATTTTTGAGGAAAATATAAATTATCAAAATTCATTCAAAAAGAAGCAGGAAACTTAAACAGGCTCGTTTCATACCAGAAATTGAGAGGCCAACGCCAAAGTCTTGGTCTACTTAGCAGATCAGCCATGTTCTCCCAGGACTTGTCTGCTTGCTTTTTCCTGGCCATCGATCAAAGGTGGATACCTCAGTCGGCAAGGCCGGTGTTTGTCTCTGGCTGGAGTTGAAAGTGGAGGTGAAATCTGCCAGTCTTGACTCCACACATTATGATGTGATAAAATGACCTAACAAGTCACACTTTTTGCACTGGAGAAAGGAGGTTGGGGGGGGGGAGGGAATAATTTTTATTACGTAATACACACACATATTTCTTATGAACCCTATCCTTTAAATCTTATGCCATTTTCTTTATTTATAAAATAATACATTTGCCCTGGAAATGCCAGCTCAAAAGTGACTGATTTTGATTGGACAAGGACAGTGAGATCACCAGAAAGAGTCTTTTGGTGCATGTCAGTGCCTTTCTTGGGTTCAATCTACCACCATATACGATGGCCCTTGCCCGGACACTCCACCCATTACAATAAAGCGGTGGTTCTCCAACCCGCAGCGTCAGCATTACCCAAAAACTTGCTGGAAATGCACTTTCTCAAGCCCCATCCCAGATCTACTGATTCACAAACTCTGGGGGTGGTACCCAGGAGTCTGTGTTTCAACAAGCCCCTCCCCTCTGGGTGATTCTGATGCAGACAAGTTTGAGAAGTGCTGTAATAGACCTCGTTCATGTCATCAAATTTAGCATCTATCAGAGCCCACTTCCTGTTGGTTGCATCAAAACGACTCAGAAGGAAAAAATTTTGCAGCCCCCCTCTCGCTATAAATAGTGAACACTTGCTTACCAGCAGCTGGAGTTCCGGCCCATCCTTGTTGGAGCTCTCTATCTCCATCAGACAGCTGCTGCAGAATACCAATAGCTGAAAGAACAAGGATATTCAGCTGTGCTGGGGGGAAATTAGACCATCTTTTAGGTCTTGCCCCATAAAGTCACAAAGCAGATTTGCAGTAGAAGTTTAGGAAAGGAAGGGTTGCCCCACTTTTTTTTTTAATGAGCAAAGTTAAGATGGAACTAATACACAGCTACAGACCCTAATCCTAACTACATGTGAGATTTACAGAGACAGCAAGATCTAATGCTGAGGCAAAAAAACTGAAAGGACCAGAAACCTGAATCCTTTCCCTATCTCGGTTACTAATTCACCACATGACCTTGGGAACATTACTCAAGCTTTGAATTCTTTACTATTCCTGTCTGTGAAATATGAGAGATAATAACCCCTCCTCCCCCCATCACAGACTGATGGGGAGATTCATTTCAACCTCCAGAAAAGAAGTTTTTAAGAGAAAAGAGCCACAGGTAGAGATGGCCCTAAGGTACCTCAGGCCGGTCTCACCCACCTCCTCCCAAACTCAGGGAGAAGTTGGGGAAAAGCTAGGATTTTAAAGACTCCCTAGCTCATGCACATGAATAACCTGAGCTTCTAACCCAGCACTGACACCCGCAAGAAGGCAGACTGGGCCACTTCAGCCCTTGGTTTGTCCCTCTGATTGGGAGGGTGGGGAGAGGTGTAGGGTGTCTTTTTTTTTTTTTTGGTTTTCAAAGCACCTTTATGGGAAATGATCTGATTTGATTCTAACTACAACCTCATGTGGCAGGCAGGACAGGTAGTATTATTTGCATTTGGTTGATGAAGAAACATACTTGCTCAGAAGTAACTTCAAGATTACATGGATAGTGGATTGCAGAGTTGATATCAGAACCCAGGGCTCCCGACTCGAAGCTTCTCTGTTGGTAATAAGGTCCCAACTATCACTCCTACGTAGTCATTTTTTTCCATTCCTACCTCTCAGCTTTTTTAACTGGCTCCTGTACACTCTACCTAATTTTCCCTGTCATGCTTTTTTCTTCAGCAATTTCTATCTTAGGGCACTTTTCCTTAGTCTACTCCAGACCTTCCTACACCTTATCCCTCTTCTTCTAGGCCTTCATCCTGTCAAGTCATACTTGCTCATTTCGGAGAATCTCAACATACTAGGGTCTAACCAGTGGTTCTCAACAGGGGCCTTTATCTTTTTTTTTTTTTAATACTTATTTATTTATTTGGCTGCACCGGGTCTTAGTTGCGGCTCGCAGGATCTTAAATTGTGGCATGCAGGATCTAGTTCCCTGACCAGGGATCGAACGTGGGCCACGTGCATTGGGAGCAAGGAGTCTTAGCCACTGGACCACAGGGGAAGTCCGTCAACAGGGGGCTTTTGTCTCTCAGAGACATTTGGAGATATGTCTGGAGATATTTTTGATTGTCACTACGGGGGGACGCTACTGATATCTAGTAAGAAGCCAGGGATGGCGCATCTTACAAGGCATAGGACAGCCTCACAACAAAGAATTATCCAGCCCAAAATGTCATTAGTGCCGATGGTGAAACCCTGCTCTAATCCAGCGCCTGGGGAAGCCTTGCCTGACTCCTGACTTGCTCTTTGTAGGTGGAACAGCTGCGCCAGGCCATAAGGGAACTATACTATTTTGAATTTGTGGTGGACAACTTGCCAATCTGTGGCTTTGTGGGCTACATGGAGGAGAGTGGCTTCCTGCCTCACAGCCACAAGGCAGGACTCTGGACCTATTTAGACTTCCACCTAGAATTCCACAGAGACTGGATTACATGTGCCAGAGTCTCAGTGCGGGATGTCAAGCCCCACAGTTTAGATGGGTTATGACCTGATGAGTTCCTAGGCCTCACCCACACCTGCAGCGTGCACTGGTCTGAGACGTCAGGTGAGCGTTGGAGTGACAGGTGCATGGTGATGATGGCGGTTTCTTTCCCCAAATACTGGAAATCCATTGGTAGTCCATCATCAATTCCATGGTGCTTGTGCTTTTACTGGTGGGTTTTGTGGCTGTCATTCTCACGCGTGTGCTTTGAAAGGACCTGGCTCGGTACAACTTGGATGAAGAGCCAACCTCTGGAGGTTCTGGTGATGACTTTGACCAAGGTAACAATGGCTAGAAAATTATCCATACAGATGTCTCCCACTTCCCTGCATATCGTGGTCTGCTCTGTGCTGTGCTTGGTGTGGGTGCCCAGTTCCCGGCCCTTGGCACTGGTGAGGTGATAAAAAATTAATCAGGGATTTCTCTCAAGGGGTAGAACTAAGTAGGTGGTTTGTTCAGAATAAGATCTGCAGATCTTCTCTTCTGTCCAAGGTGAGGGGCAGACCTAAGGGGTGGATGGCTCTAGCAAGGATGTGTATATTCTATTGTTATTCTACTGTGGGTTTTCTAGACAACAGAACTGGGGGATATTGTTTGGATGGAAGCCCTGGGTCTGGGAGAAAGCGGGCTGGCTGATTCCTCTGAAATTGCCAGAAGAGGGTCGGGTGAAACCTAACACAGGCTTTCCACTACCACCCTGCAGGCATTATGGTCATGGCACTGCTGGGCACATTCAGTGTGCACCATCCTGGGGCCATTAACTCAGCAGCCATCCTGTATGCCCTGACTTGCTGCATCTCTAGCTACATGTCCAGCCGCTTCCACTGGCAGATCAGAGGCCAGTGTTGGGTGTGGAACACCATTCTCACCGCCAGTCTCTTCTCCGGTGAGGACAGCCCTTTCCCTGGTGGGCCAGTTTAGGAACTTAGAACACATCATGGAACCTGCTTTCTCATCCTGGATCTGCCAGTTCGAGGCTGTGCTGACCTGCAGACGACTGAGCACCGGTTGCGAGGGTGCCTTTTTCTTAATTGAAGTATAGTTGATTTACAATGTTGTGTTAGTTTCAGGTGTACAGCAAAGGGATTCAGATATATATATATATAAAATATTCTTTATAATATGTATATTTTGATAATATATGTATATGTATATATTTATAATTTATGTATATATTCTTTTTCAGATTCTTTTCCACTACAGTTTATTACAAGGTTTTGAATATAGTTCACTGTGCTATACAGAAGGTCCTTGTTGTTTATCGATTTTATGCATATAGTAGTTTGTATCTCCTAATCCCAAACTCCTAATTTATCCCTCCCCATCCTTTCCCTTTTGGTAACCATAAGTTTGTTTTCTATGTCTGTGAGTCTATTTCTGTTTTGTAAGTTCATTTGTATCATTATTTTAGATCCCACATATAAGTGATATCAGATGATGTTTGTGGAGGGTGCTTTTTCAGGATTCTCTCTTATCCCGTGGCTCCCCTGATCAAATGTTTTGAGCCCAAAATAGGGTTAACTGCCTCACAAATGAAAGGTACCTATAGAGAAACTAGGTGGGTTTTTCTAAATCAGAGGGTAAAGATTACATCCCATGTCACCGCCTGGACAATCTCTCCCCCAGCACAAGCCCTTCTAAGAGGTCTGTGCTCCGCCCCACCTCCTTCCGTTGGGAGCTTCCTCAGAACCTGTCTTTTCTGCACTCTTTCTTTATGCATTCTTTTTTTTTTTAATAAATTTTTATTTATTTATTTATTTATTTATTTGTTGTTGTCTGTGTTGGGTCTTCGTTGCTGCGCGTGGACTTTCTCTAGTTGCGGCGAGCAGGGGCTACTCTTCGTTGCAGTGCGCGGGCTTCTCATTGCAGTGGCTTCTCTTGTTGCGGAGCACAGGCTCTAGGCGCGCGGGCTTCAGTAGTTGTGGCTCGCGGGTTCTAGAGCGCAGGCTCAGTAGTTGTGGTGCCCGGGCTTAGTTGCTCCGCGGCCTGTGGGATCTTCCTGGACCAGGGCTTGAACCCATGTCCCCTGCATTGGCAGGGGGATTCTTAACCACTGCACCACCAGGGAAGTCCCCCTTTATGCATTCTGACTGCTCCATACATGTGTGTTAAACGAAAGGTAAAAGAAGAGTGAATGGCTTAATTCTTCCCCTTTGAGAGAACGCTCGACACACATTTTATCCTACTTTCGCTTGATTGTTACAGTCAACCACGTGCCCTGCATTATCCCCACCGAGGACTGCCTGGGGCCATTGCTTCTTGAGATGTAGGATTTTATCACAATAAGGAGCCTTAGTTGTTGTTCAGACGACCTTCTTTTACATATTAAACTGAGGCTCAGGGAGAAGATATGACCTGGATAGCTGTTTTGTCTAGAAACTTTGTTGTTAAGGTATTAAGTGATTGAGTGATAATCACTATATCAAAGGGCTTAGAAACCTTCAGAAGCCAAGGATAGATCTGGGATAAAAATAGCATCTGGGCATTGTCTTTGAGGCATGAAGAGAGGACTCACACAGAATTCAGCATTTACCCCTGTGTTAATACAACTCAACTAATTCAGCCACAGTCAAAGAGAATGAAAGTTTAGAAATAGGGTTAATGCCTTTTGGCTCCCACAGACCTGCCTGAGTCCTTTCAAGGGTTAGAGACTGCCCCTTCCAAAGCCCTAGGGGAGAGGGAATGTGCCCTCAAGGGTCTCTTTTTTTTAAATTGAAGTATAGTTGATGTACAGTGTTGTGTTAGTTTTGGAGGTACAGCAAAGTGATTCAGATATATTATGTATATATATTCTTTTTCATATTCTTTTACATTATGGTTTATTATAAGATACTGAATATAATTCCCTGTGCTATACAGTAGGTCCTTGTTGTTTATCTATTTTATATATAGTAGTTTGTATCTGCTAACTCCAAGCTCCTAATGTATCCCTCCTCCACCCCCTTTCCCCTTTGGTAACCATAAGTTTGTTCTCTATGTCTCTGAATCTGTTTGTGTTTTATAAATAAGTTCATTTGTGTCATATTTTAGATTCCACATATAAGTGATATGATATGGTGTTTGTCTCTGTCCGACTTACTTCACTTAGTATGATAATCTCTAGGTCCATCCATGTTGCTGCGAATGGCATTTTTTCATTCTTTTTTAGGGCTGAGTAGTATTCCATTATATATACACCGTATCTTCTTTATCCATTCATCTGTCGATGGACACTCAGGTTGCTTCCGTGTCTTGGCTATTGTAAATAGTACTGCTATGAACATTGGGGTGCATGTATCTTTTCACATTAGAGTTGTCTCTGGATATATGCCCAAGAGTGGGGTTGCTGGATCATATGGCAATTCTATTTTTAGTTTTTTTAAAAAAATAAATTTATTTATTTTATTTATTTTTGGCTACGTTGGGTTTTCATTGCTGTGTGCAGGCTTTCTCTAGTTGCAGCAAGTGGGGGCTACTCTTCGTTGCAGTGTGCGGGCTTCTCTTTGCAGTAGCTTCTCTTGTTGTGGAGCACGGGCTCTAGGCACACGGGCTTCAGTAGTTGTAGCATGAGGGCTCAGTAGTTGTGGCTCTCGGGCTCTAGAGCGCAGGCTCAGTAGTTGTGGTGCATGGGCTTAGTTACTCCGTGGCATGTGGGATTTTTGCGGACCAGGGATCGAATCCGTGTCCCCTGCATTGGCAGGTGGATTCTGAACCACTGTGCCACCAGGGAAGCCCTATTTTTAGTTTTTTAAGGAACCTTCACACTGTTTTCCATAGTGGCTGCACCAATTTACATTCCCACCAACAGTGTAGGAGGGTCTCTTAATGTATCCCTCAAGGAATACAATCAAGAATTTTATAGCTGTTCTGAGCTCTCCTCACTTGTTCTAATCAATGTACGAGGGAGGCCTTGGGTTTTGTCCATCTTAGAGATGAAAAACTTGGGACCTGGGGAGGAGCATCCTGCTCAGGTGGACGAGTCATCATCCAGAAAGGAATTCGAAGCTTAAAATGAAGTCCACCAGCAAGGTAGGCCTGGGTGGAGTTCTAAGGTTCAGAAGCCTGTCCTGTCTTTGTCATCTCCCCTTTCTCTGCTCCTACTTGTTGTCTTACTTTCTTTGTAGATGTTGCCTCCTCAACCTCATGTCTGCCCAACACCCTAGTGTCTGGGGCTTACCCTCTCTGGCCTCACCTCAGGTCCTCTCGAAAGCCAACTACACTTTTCTACTCGAGGCCTCCCTCTTGATCTCCCCTCCCAAAATAACTTGCTTCTCCTGCATTGACACATTTTTGCAATGTAAAAGGTTGCTAGTTCAGATCCAGCAACAAGAGACCAGAAAGGGGGACAGATGGCCAGAGACGGCCTCCTCCCTCTGATAGCAAAGTAGGGCCATGTTCAATTCATACCACATGATTTGCTGAAGTGGTATGTTCTCTCTTGCAAGGATATACGCAGAAGGCCTCAAGCAAGACAGAAAAAGGTCCCCACAAGTCCCCCAAACATAACTCTTCCATGATCATAGCACCGCCATTTGTATACTGTCTACCAGGTGTCAGACGCCCCAAGTCTCACCCCCATCCTATGAGGTGCTACTGCCCCCATGTTACAGATGAGAAAACTGAGGCTCAGAGACATTAGTATGAGATTGAATGTGAACCCAGGTCTGCTTGACTCCAGCACCCAGGCTCCTAACTTTCTTCTACATTCAGCTTAACTCTGAGACGGCTGACTCATTCCAAGCTGCACCGAGAGCCAGGCAGCGTCCTAACATGCGGAGTTGGGTCATTCTCCTCGCCCTCCTCTTCTGTATCCCAAACTCTCACCCCTGTGGGAACCTGAGTTCCTGCGGTTTTTCTTTCTGCCCTGCCCCCGCTCTCTTCTACCTCTCTACCTCTCATGGGTGGTTTCTGATGGAAAGGTGTTGACAGCTCTTTATAACTATCCTTTTAGTTCTCCTTAAAAACAAAACAAAACAAAAAAAACTACATTCATATTTTAAAACGTGGAAGCATGGCTCAGTGATGTAAAAAAATTATGCCAGAACAAAGAACATAAAAGACAGAACCCTTAGAAGGAGACATATCAGCCTGCACAACCCGTTGCAAAGCTACACGACGAATAAATCACAAACGCCTCCAACAGCTGCTGTGCCCTGGAAAGGCTCTCTGGAACAAGCAGCAGTGAGAGTCTTTGTGCTTACCTTGCAAACCTCGCCAGGGCTAAAGCCCTGGCACCATCAGAGAAGAAAGTTGGGGCATGGAACCAGCCCTTAACTAGGAGTCAGTCAACTACTAAACACTGAGCAAGCATGAGGAGTCAGTCAGCATCTCTGGGCCTCATCTGGAGAGCTTTTTGTTTGTTTGTTTGTTTGTTTTGGTTTTTTTGGAGAACGTTCTTAAGGTCCAGCTCTCCCCTGCCACTCTGATTGAATATCTCTCAGATGAAGCCTAGGAATTGCTATATTTTAAAATTTCCCTGAGTGATCCCTACCCACGGCCAGATTTGGGAACCACTGAATGAGATGATATCTAAGATACCTTCCAACTCTAAGAACTTATGACAGTTTCCCTTACCCCACTAAGGGCAACTTGATAGCATCGCCACATAGCTGGTATTGCCAAGTACATCCCAAATGTCACATAAAACAGGGACACTGGTTTCTGTTGCAGAACAGAGACCGTGAGGATGGATTTGAATGACCATTTGAAATCAAGACCCAGGGAGGGGCTTGGCTGCCACCCAGGAGAGAATGGGGTTTGGCTCTTGCCTGTCTGGATGGAAGGGAGTGGATAGGGCACTGGTAACATGTACTTGACAGAATCCCGCTGGAAAGAGTGACTCCTTTAAACAAAGCAAATTCCTTGCTTTCAAGTTTATTGACAAACATAGCCAACTTAAGAGTTTATGTTTTGTATCTAAATATCCTTGATGAGCAAAATTTCAGTGATAATAACATCTGGTGGGGAAGAGATTTTAGACAGCAAAATGTGAGACGGTAGTTCTTACTTTGGAGAATTTTTTTTTTTTTTTTTTTTTTTAATGTATTTGGCTGCACAGGGTCTTACTTGTGGCATGTGGGATCTAGTTCCCTGACCAGGAATCAAACCCAGGCCCCCTGCATTGGAAGCACAGAGTCTTAACTGCTGAGCCACCACGGAAGTCCCTGGAGGCTTTTTTTTAAAACTTCTATTACTGTTATGAGTTGAATTGTGTCTCCAACCCCCCGCCCCACCAAAAAAAAAAAAAAAAAAAAGATATGCTGAAGTCTGGATTCCAGGACCTTAGAATGTGACATCATTTGGAAACAGGATCTTTGCAGAAGTCAAGTTAAAATGAGGTCATGAGTGTGGGCCGTAATCCAGTGTGGCTGGGTCCTTATAAAAGGAGGAAAATAATACACAGAGATAGACATGCACTCCGGGAAGACCATGTAAAGACACACATGGAGAAAATGCCATGTGCCTGGAGGGATACACCTATAAGCCAAGGATTGCTGGCAAGCACGAGAAGCTGGGAAAAGACAAAGGATTCCCCTACTGGTTTCAGAGGGAGCGTGGGCCCTGCTGACACCCTGATTTTGGACTTAGCCTCTAGAATTGTGAGACAATACATTTCTGTTGTTTTAAGCCACTCAGTTTATGGTACTTTGTTACAGAAACCCTAGGAAACGAATACAATTACCAACCTAGACTTTAAAATAATGATAATAATAACAACAACAATAATGGCCACCATCTATTGCTTGGTTTTACATGCATGGTCTCATTTAATCCTCTCGATAACCATAAAATGGGTTTATCATCCCTAGTTTTATTCTATTGTCATCTCCATTTCTTTAAAAAAGGCAGGTGTGACCAAGTAAGGTTAAGAAATTTGCTGAAGATTAGACAGCTCTAAAAAGGAATGGGACTTGAACTTGATCTTGGGCTATCTGACCCCAAAGCCTTACTGCTGCTGACCCTAGAGTAGCCTCCGCGGAAGAACTTAACCTAGAAAAGTAAACCTAAGCAATTCCTCAACTACTGACGCCAATATTTATGGCCTAGTGTCATTATTTTGTTTAAAGTAAAATTGCAGGCCAGATACCTATGATTAGGTAAATACCAAAGCACATTAAGTAAAATGTAAAATGGTTTTAAGTTAAGTCATCTGAGATTTAAATCAAATAAGCAGGGATAAGACCCTGCTTCTATTAATATAAGCTAATCAATGCTTGAGTCTATGTATTTATAATAGAAGTGACAAAAACAGTGATATAAGAAGTGTGACTGTTTTTATTTTACAGTTGATGAAACTGAGCCACTTCAGAGAGTGAAGTTTTTATCTTAGAGATGCTCTGTACAAACTTCCAGAATTAGGGTTGATTGGAGTTGTTTCAGGATAATGGGTCTTTCCCAAATGGAACACTTTCTTATGCAATATAATACAAGAAATTTTAGAAGCTCCCATCAAAGGAGCTCTCCTGCTTTCTGAAGCTTAACTTTTAGGCAATAAAAGCTTTGGCCTCAAAGTGGCAGCACAAAGATCAGATACAGGGAAAACATGACTGACATTACCTTGTGGTATTTTCAATGATGAAACCAAAACTGAACCGATTCTTTTTTAAGCTGTGTTGTCATGTTTATACGTAGATAACTCAAGCAGAAATTTCCTGAGAAAGCTCATGGGTCACCAGTATGACATACTTGGAGCTTGATCTTATGGAAGAATTCTCACATGTTGATTCTAGCCTCTAGAATTAAGCGTGTGGAAGAGTTGGTGTCAGCCCTGCCTGCCCTCTGTTGGCACACAGATCTGCAGGAATGCTCCCTCAGACAGGCTCAGACATGCCCGCGCCTAGGAGATGTGGCTTTTGTCAACGGCCTCGGTCCATCAGATGCAGGAGTGAGGCATGGCCATGACAGCTGGGCACCCCCCTACTCTCTGAATCTTCCACACCCTTCACCCTACTGCCCCATCCTCCTTTGTTGGAAGCTGCTTTTCCTCAAGCACTAGTATTCAAGATAAACATTTCAATTGTATTTCTTATTCATTTTCCCTGTTTTGTTTCCTAGATTTTCAAGGTTTTTTGTTTTTGTTTTTCCTACTGAGCATGGTAGGTTAAATAGGCTTTTGTGGGCTAGTCTGGGAACATTGTTTCCAGTAAAAAATGCATTCTGTGTTGGAAACAAACAGCATACACAGAGAAACATGGTGAACACCACCTCTCTGTAGAGTGGGGACTGCCTGCCCAGCCTCATGTATCTGAGTGAAAGCCTCCAAGGTTCTCTTTTGAAATCAAGTCAGCCCCCCTTTTTTTTTTTAATGTCTCAATCTGGGTTGGAAGGCTATGAATCTGGCCACATGTGGGAGATCCTAAGAAATAAACGGTTTTGATGTTTGTATCATCCGTTTTCTAACTGGCAGAGAGGGTTAGAAATAAAGTGATATGACTGCCTTCTTCCTCTTTAGGGAAACACCAGCCCTCTGAGGAGAAGGTGGTGGGAAGTGATTGAACTGTTCATTCACTTGACAAAGATAATTTCCTTAATTAATTAAATCATCCAGCAACTATATACTGAGTGTTACAACCAGCTGGTCACTGTTCTAGGTGTTCCAGCGGAAATTCTGACTGAACAAACAAGGTCTGTGGGGTGACTGACACGAGGTAACAGAATAATACACATAAACAACAACATGTTGTCGCAAACGCTATGATGAAAATGAAACAGAGGAAGAATTAAACCCGAGAGGTGTGCCCAGGTAGCTCCTTTTGATTGGGTGGCCAGGAAGGCCTCCCTGAGGAGGGACTTTTACACTAACACCAAAACCCAGCTGTGGGAAGCTATAGGGAAAAGAATTCCAGGTAAAGCGAACAGGAAGTGCAAAGGCCCTGAGGTAGGAGAGAACTTGATTTTATCCCAAGAACAAAAGGGTCAGTGTGACTGGAGTGTAGCAACTGAGAAGGAAGGAGGGTAATGTGAGAGTTGCTTGCAGAGCTGGTCAGGGACCACATCCTACAGGGCCTTGCAACCAGGGTAAACTGTTTAGATCTGATCCTAAGTACATGCGCAACGCTGGGAGGTTTTAAGCAGGGCAATGTCTTCAGTGAACTGACTTGAAAGGCCTCTCTCCTACTCCATGAGAAGGCAAGAGTAGAAGCCGTAGTTTTAATTAACGACAGCAGGGACAATTGTGGCCAACAGGTACTGTGTACGTACCATGTGCCTGGGATTCTTTAAAGTGCTTTACCTGCATTACTTTGATGAATCCTCATGACCGATCTATGGAGTAGAAATTATTAGAATTTCCATATTACACAGAAAGAAAATAAAGCCTAAAAAGTAAAGCAACGTGTCTCCAGCTAGTAGGTTTTTTTTTTAAAATATTCTTTTATAATTATATAAGTTAATAATAGTCATTATAAGAAAACTGTTTTTTGGTTTTTTTTAAAATCTTTTGGCTGCGCTGTGTGGCATGTGGGATCTTAGTTCTCCAACCAGAGATTGAGCCCAGGATCCCTGCACTGACAGCGCGGAGTCTTAACCACTGGACCACCAGGGAAGTCCCAAGAAAACTGTTTTAAATGAACAAAAAGAAAAAAACTAAAGCACTTGAGATCACATTGTCCTGAGACAACGTTAACATTTTAGCTTATGTTTTTCCAGTCGTTGTGCTATGCAAATACATTATCTACTGTTCTCAAAAGCATAAGACCACTTACTTCTATACATGACGTAATTCCTAGATTACAGATTTTTGTTTACATTTTTATTATTACTTTTAAGAATACTGCCCACAAATCCATTTTGAATGACAGTATGAAAAAAAAAGTTAAATCGTAATACACAGAATCAAGTATACTATTGGATAGTTAACTAATATGAAAAAATTTTTTTAAATTAATTTATTTATTTTTGGCTGCGTTGGGTCTTCGTTGCTGCGCACGGGCTTTCTCTAGTTGCGGCGAGCAGGGGATACTCTTCGTTGGGGTATGCGGGCTTCTTACTGTGGTGGCTTCTCTTGTTGCGGAGCACAGGCTCTAGGCACACGGGCTTCAGTAGTTGTGGCACGCAGGCTCAGTAGTTGTGGCTCGCGGGCTCTAGAGCGCAGGCTCAGTAGTTGTGGCACATGGGCTTAGTTGCTCCATGGCATGTGGGATCTTCCTGGACCAGGGCTCAAACCCGTGTCCCCTGCATTGGCCGGAGGATTCTTAACCACTGTGCCACCAGGGAAACCCCATACAACATTGTTGATAGAGGTTACTCTTGGTTGTTAGGGTTTCGAGTTTTACTTTCTTCTTTTTGATATTCTGCTTTTCTAATATCTCTACAAGTAGTGTTTTTCTTCTAAAAGTAATAAAGTAAATGATGATTTAAAATTATAGATTAAGAGTGGATTGTTGGGACTTCCCTGGTGGTGCAGTGGTTAAGAATCCGCCTGCCAATGCAGGGGACGCAGGTTCGAGCCCTGGTCCGGGAAGATCCCACATGCCGCGGAGCAGCTAAGCCCGTGAGCCACAACTACTGAGCCTGTGCTCTAGAGCCCGTAAGCCACAACTGCTGAGCAACCCCCGCTTGCCATAACTAGAGAAAGCCCGCACACAGCAACGAAGACCCAATGCAGCCAAAAATAAATAAATTAAAAAAAAAAAAAAAAAAGACTGGATTGTTTTGGGGCATTCCCTGGCAGTCCAGTGGTTAGGACTCGGTGCTTTCACTTCCAGGGCCCCAGGTTCCATCCCTGGTCAGGGAATTAAGATCCCGCAAGCCGTGCGGCACTGCCCGCCCCCACCGGTCCCCCGAGGAAAAGACTGGATTGTTTTTAATTTAATGAAGTTCTTCAAAAAATATTTTTTCTGTCCTATTCCATGTCCATAGCTCAAAAGTCATCTGTCAGACATAAATTGCTCCCAAGATGGCTATTCTCAGCAACCTGCTCCTGGTGGGCTTGTTTGGATTGGTCCCTCAATGGCAGAGAACACCTCCTGGCAACAAGCTCCCACACAGCTCCTAGACACCTACGTGTCCAGACTGTACTAGGCACCCCGAGTGCCTAGTGCAGCAGCAAACGTAACTTCTGCCCGCTACCTCAGCCACCATCACCAGAAAAACAAGCCAAACAACGTGCAGCCAAGTAGTATGTCATCTCAAACAAGAGAAGGTCACCTGGGACACCCCCATAAAAGCATACCTTCAAAGGTGGTCAAAAGGTACAAACTTCCAGTTACCATGTAAATAAGTACTAAGGATGTCATGTACACCGTGGTGACTACAGTTAACACTGCTGTATGATCTATAGGAATATAATTAAGAGAGTAAATCCTGAGTTCTCATCACAAGAACAAAAAATTGTTTTTGCTTTTTCTTTTTATTGTATCTATATGAGATGATGGATTCCAACTAACCATATTGTGGTAATCATTTCACAATCTATCTCAGTCAAACCACTATCCTGTACACCTTAAACTTACAGAGTGATGTATGTCAATTATATCTCAATAAAACTGGGAGGGGGAGGGGGTGAGCATACCTTCAGAGATAAAGTCAAAGTTTCCTCTGCAATCTGAGGCCAGCCATGTATATATATATGCTCTTGTGGTTTCATCCCCCATAATTCCATTTTGCATGACACCATGGAAATTGATGTAGGGCTTCCTCAAGTACTTTTCCTTTACCCAGCCAGCTTCTAGAATTGTTTCTCCACCACTGTCCTGTCATTTCCCTTTCCTCTGTATGTGGCTTTTCATGGTTTGGACAGCTATGGCTCCAATCCCAATACCACTACTGATATGACTGCAGATGAGTTATTTAAATTTATAGTCTCAGGTTTCCTCATCTATAAATGGAGATAATACCCTATAAGGTCATTTTCAGGATTAAATGAAATCACATGGATCAAGGTCCTGGGATACAGTAGACTGTCTCTAAGCACCATTTTCTTCTCACTTGTCTCCTGCCCTCCTATGCCCACCATCTAAAGGATCTCATCACTCTGCATGAGATGTGTGGTATGTGAAGGCCCAATGGGCCTTGATTTGAGCTCCATTCAGCCATGTTTTTGATGTGGGATCCTGGGCAAGTCTTTAAACCATCATGGTCTTGAGGATTACTCTGAGATACTAATGAGATAATAGATACCAAATCGCTTTCTATTCAAGATAGAGCTCTCCAAATACTAGAAGAGTATGGTAACAAGAGAAATAGGCCCTTGGAAAAAAATGAATCTATAAATGAGACACATCCACTGTATAACCCAAAATTTTTCAATAAGCATTTTCAGAAGGACTATTCTGAAATAGGAAAGTTAATTGCAAAATACCCAAATCTTATACAGGATTGGTGGGAGGTAAGAGAAAATTGACTTGCCCCTCTTTCTTATATACAACTTAGAATGAACCTAGCCTGCTTCAAATCACAATCTTTTGCCACACCTGAATGGGTAGGGAATCCCAGGGGAGGCCAGTCCAGAGAGGGGAAGCATAGGCAGCATGGAGAACGTGCCCTGTCTTCCCAGCTGAGCAATAACTAGGCTGCCCACACCCATAGGAAACCCATGCTCAGCCCATGCTTGAGGAACTGCCCAGATGCCAGGTTGGGAAAAGATGCTCAGGGCTTGTAGAAGACCTGCCCGCATAACACGGCAGCTCAACTAGCATTGTTCTCCAAGGCCCTGCACTGTCCTGCCACGGGGCTGCTTCTTTGTGTTCCTCTATCTTGAGCACAGGAACATCTGAGCTGGGTTCTGTAAATTGGGCTGAAAGATTTCCAAAGTTGGCCACAGCATTTTTTCCCAGGAACTGATCTATGGACTCAGCAAGGAGGATCAATAGGACCTTAAATGACCTGAAAGGACACTCTACATTTAAAAAGACTGCAGGTCCCCAACAAAGTCCATCTGAGGAAGGGGTGGCTTAGCGACAAGCCCCTCTGGGTGGGGGCTACCTATGTGTCAAGGATGTCATTTCAATGTCAGGGGTTCCAGAAACACTCTGTCAATCTGTCCTTGTTGGTAACTTGAGTTAACAAGGCCATGTGAATATTTTCATTTCTGGATTGAGTTCAGAATCAGAGTCCGGTTTGCTCTCCATCTATGTTGGAGTAGATAGTACCTGCATCCTCAAGGTGAAATTTCACAACCTAAGTCATCATAGCAAAAGGCCAGCCTCTCTTCTCATGCAGAGAAGAGGAAAAATATCCTTGAGTTGGGTGCCCAGGAAAAGATGGGCAACTCTATCACATCACAGGACCTATGGACCTTAATAAGCCTGATCTCTTTATTCAAAGTGCATGGTGGCCAAAGGAAGGTTAGGTCACTGTTAGTAGCCCATGAAGCAAAATGAGCTGCTCCACCAAGAATTTGGAAACCAGGTCACCCTCAGAAAGTTAGACTAAAATCTGCACGTATGATGGATTGGACTAGAATTCAGCGGGAGTAGACCAAGACAGTGACAGAATTTGTGACCGAAGAATTTGGAAATACCCCAAATTCCCATCAAAGTGACTTGACTGCAATATCAGGAAGGTAGATATGGAATGTGATTATGACTTTAAAAGTGTAAATCTGCCTAGTTAGGTGTATAGGATGCTGTGTGGAGAAACTGGTTTGAAGAGACTAGTGCATACAGAACGGAAGCCCAAACTCTCAGAAGCTGGCAGGGCCATCTAAGCAAGGATGGGTGGGCGGGGGGGTGGGTGCCTCATTCTTTCAGGGCATTGTGTCAGGGGCATTTCTCTGTGGACCATACAACAAATTTCATTTATTCTAACTCCAGGCTAAGCAAACATCTGGATGGAATTTGTCTTCTCAAGTACATTTATCTATAGAGACTGATCTTGCATGGCAACGTGAGTATTCTGGTCTGTTGGTAATAATTTGGGTATGTCCATCAGTCTCTGGGGTCTGGTTAATGCGAGTTTATTTGAGGAAGGTCAGGATCTCGGCCGTCATGAATGTCGTGACATTTGTGATAAATAAGACAGCTGGAAATGCCCTTCCATTCACTCTGTGGACAGTAATGTTAAAAGATACACAATGTACCTACCCCTGCAATGTTAGCATTTGCACATGACTGATTATAGGACCCAATAACTTTAATTATAGCCCAGTAAAATAATTTTTTTAAAAAGCAATAAAATAAACTGATACTTAAGAAAACATATTTGGTTTTGATGGTCATTGTATTTTTCAAGTTCCTGCATCCTATTGATTTTTCTGAAGTACTTTCTAAAGCAATCACCTCTTTGAAATCGTTTCCAATTTTTCTTTCTTCTTCTTTTTTTTTTTTTTCAAATCATGTCATTCAGCAGCTTCACCAGACCCAAGCCTGACAAGGGTTTTCGTAGCCCATAATGGAAAGACCAAAAGAAGCAGGCACACTGCGGAGGAAGAATATTTGTCCAGATTGGACCCAAATAGGGAGACCTGGGCTGTGTCTTCCCTTCCTCCATGCCCCCAAAGGGCTAAATTTAGTTTACAGGATATACTGCAATGACATTAACATGTTGCAAGAACAAGAATCAAGCCAAAGAGAGAAAAATAAGCTTAATGTGGTGCAAGATATTTAAATGCCATGGCAACTATGATGTCTTCTCTATTATTTAATTCACTTCCTCAGGTCAGGTCATCCTGCCCTCTCTCCCCTGCACTTCCTGTTGCTGTAATCAAATCAGGTCGCCCTGGATTTGTGAGTCCTCTTCATGACTGCAGTCGTGTCTATTTCCAGCAGAATGAATTTTCTCCATCTCTTCCTTTGCTCCCGGACCTTTATTTGGTGCCCTTGATGTTGCCAGTTGCTCTTCGCAGTGCTCCACATGCTGTAAATGCTTCCCTTTCATCCACATCTCTTCCCCCACACCCTTCTCCTCAGTGCTGCCCTCCCCGCCCCTCCCTCCATCTTCTGCAGTTGTCACTAACACAGTTAGAGCCACTTGATTAGCAACTCAGTGATTCAGAAGCCAAGAACCTTGGTTCTTCTGAAAGGCCCATGCTTCTCTTCCTAGAGCAAGATAAAAGTTCCTCCCTCACCCCCAGATCTCAGTGCCCTTAAGTTGAGATGACACGGGGGCTTGAATATTCCATTTGCCAGGGTTGCCCCTGCTTCTTCCCCTTTCTTTTTCTGTGCCTGTCCCTGGAGCTCTTCACGCTCTATTCAGCTTTTCCCCAGGAAAGGTGGACAGAGAAGGTTTGAGCTTAGCACTTTGGTAGCCCAACCTCCTCATTTACAGATGGGAAAACGAAGGTCCAGAGAGGTTAACTGACCAGTTGCATGGCTAGCCCTTGGAGGAACCAAAACAAATGGGGTGAAAACTCAATCACGGTGGCAGATTTGGTGGGAAAAAGTCTTGTTAAGGGGTGAGCAGTGCCAAAATGAGTATTGATGATTATTTAAGAGTTCTTTCACTCATTCTGCCCTCATCTCCCTGCCAGCAGTATAAGCAAAAGATCAAAGCAGAGCGGGCACACCAGTCATAGGTCCACCAGGACACCTGGCGAGACTCTGCCTTGTAGGAGCATGAAGACCCTGAAGACCGCCTGGGCCCCTCCAGCCCCTACCAGCAGGACAGGATGAGGGCTCAGTGACAGCCAGACTAATGAATTCCACACGAGTCCCACATCCACTAGGCTTTTCTCTATTTGCCAGCACAAATAGTGGTGAATTGACAGAATTTTTCCCCCTCAGTGTAAAAAGATGCATAAAATACATGATGCCTATGAAAATATATTTATTGCAAAAGTTTTATCAGTCTTGTAAGTAAGCACCAGCCCTCTCTGGGGAAAGACATGGGTGGTAAAATGAATAAAATAACTCAGTATTTTGACTGCTTCCTGCAGTGGAAGAGGGACTTCTGTTTCCCAAGCTGAGTGGGAAGAGAGGGATTTATCCTTGGATGCAGAGGAAGCAAGGCAGGGCAGCTTAGAAGAGCCACTCCTTGGTGTGAGCATGGAAGCAAGTCCCACCCCAGAGCCTGGCTGTCGGATGTCCTGAGCCACCCCTTTCCTCCCTGGTAGGGCTTGTTCTGGTGCATTGGGATCTGCTGAGTTAGGAGCTGAGCTCTGCTGCTGCCGCCCCACACTGTGATTAAGAGCTCATTGATTGATTTTCTAGCCCATGACCACACTGGTGGGGACAGAGTACGACAGAGGAGACTGGCGGGAAGCCAAGTGGAAAGAGGGTTTATGAAATGAGCTCTCAATGAAGAAAACTGTGGGAAAGAATGCAATGGAAGCAGATTTGGGGCCAGTAGATGTGGGAAAAGAGAACTCAGAAACGCTCTTCAGACTCGAACTGAAACAAAGCATTTTGTCAAACACAGGAAGAGGATCCAGTGTGTGAGAAAGACTCAGCACTGTTTATATAAAACAGAATATTCCTCTCTGCACAATCATCACGGACAAAGCTTCACCTTCCTTCTGTACCAGGCACTGTGCTGGGTTCTGGGGCTATAAAGAAGAATCAGTCAGTCAGTCTAGAGAAGGGGATTGAAAACACACAAAATGATGTGTAAAAATGCAAATGGCTCTGAAGGGAGTCATCAAAACGTTTTGCCTAAACTTTGGGCCCAGATCCAGCAGGCACGAGTGGTGGGGGGAGGGGGCTGGGACTGTGTCCCGGGTGCTGCCTGCCTCATGTGCAAACCTTTTTTAAAAAAATTTATTTAATTTATTTATTTATTTTTGGCTGCGTTGGGTCTTTGTTGCTGCGAGCGGGCTTTCTCTAGTTGCGGCGAGTGGGGGCTACTCTTCGTTGTGGTGCGCGGGCTTCTCAGTGCGGTGGCTTCCCTTGTTGCAGAGCATGGGCTCTAGGTGCGTGGGCTTCAGGAATTGCAGCACGCGGGCTCAGTAGTTGTGGCGCACAGGTTTAATTGCTCCGCGGCCTGTGGGATCTTCCCGGACCAGGCCTCGAACCCGTGTCCCCTGCATTGGCAGGTGGATTCTCGACCACTGCGCCACCAGGGAAGCCCCCTTATGTGCAAATCTGAGGAAGGTTCTGGCAGGAAGACCCTGGTCACTTCCCACCCCACCCCTTATGTCCAGAGGAAGTCTGCTGAAGTGATGGGGGCTGTGTGCAGGGTTCCAGGTGTTCAGGCTGGGAAAACCTCACAGCACCAAGGGGAGAGTTGGACATCCTCCTGTAAGCCTAAAGTTAGGGCAGGACACTTGTAACATGATTATCTCCCCTCCCCGCACTTAGCCACCCACCGTGAGCTCGTGTCTCTGTGACTCCACCTGTGTGTTTTGAGGGGAGATTTCTTCCAATCTACCCTGCCCCTGCCTCAGCCCCCTTTGAGTAAAGAAATAAATTATTTGTGTTTTCTTTAGCTTTCAGCATCTTTTTTTTTTTTTAATAAATTTATTTATTTATTTTTGACTGTGTTGGGTCTTCGTTGCTGTGCGTGGGCTTTCTCTAGTTGCGGCGAGCGGGGGCTACTCTTCGTTGTGGTGCGCGGGCTTCTCATTGCGGTGGCTTCTCTTGTTGCGGAGCACGGGCTCCAGGCGCGGGGGCTTCAGTAGTTGTGGCACGTGGGCTCAGTAGTTGTGGCTCACAGGCTCTAGACCGCAGTTGTGGCGCACGGGCTTAGCTGCTCTGCGGCATGTTGGATCTTCCCAGACCAGGGCTCGAACCAGTGTCCCCTGCATTGGCAGGCGGATTCTTAACCACTGCGTCAGCAGGGAAGTCCCTCGGCATCTTTTTTTTGCCCTGGAAAATAAACTGGGAACTGGAGGAGATGATTATCTGGCGGGTTTTTGTGCATCAGTGTAATATGTAAGAGAGGAGATATGTTTAAAAGAGGAAAATGAGAAAAAATATCATATAACTCAAAACCAGTGAGTGACCAAGCTCAGTACATGATGGCTGTTTTTTTTTTTTTTTTTTTTTAAATCAGAAATAAAATCCTGTTTCTGTGGGTCATGTTTGAAAATGATGTAATCCGAAGTGGAGCTTTCATCTTGCACTGCAGGAACCCCTTCTCTTTGCAGCTTTGGAGCCCAGGTATCTGCTCTGGAGGACTTTAAGGAGGTTAAATTTAAGCCAGAAGACTTCAGAAAGGTATCGACTAAGCCGGAAGGACCTCTGATCAATTTAGCCGAAGCTGGGGGACCTGATACCCGTGTAGCCGAAGCCTGTGATCTCCTAGGGGAGGAATCCAGGCTGGGAGGAGTGGCTTCCCAGGGCCCTTAGGCAGGTGAGCAGCACCAGGACCCAAGTTTCCTAACTCCTGGTCCAGGCCCCTTCCCTCTCTTTCTGAAACAGTCAGAAGGGGTTGGAATTTCTGGCAGTGTATGGGACAAATGTCCCTAGCATTGTTCTCTTTTTTCGCAGAGGAAAAACTGAATTTAATAAGAAACTCACAATACTCGATAAAAATACCTGGCATTTAAGCACAAAGCCAAAAGCAAGGCGTGGTCTCCCGGGTACTGGAAGTACTTTGAAATCCACAAAGTCTCATTCGTGGTTCAGAAAACAAAATGGAACAACTTTCTCGGCTCCCTCCTATCCTCCCCCCCGCCCCCTCCGTGCGGTAGCTGTTCTTGGCAGACACCCAGAGCGGCACCCGGTAATTCCACGGCACATTGTGTACATTTGCATACATTTAACCAGCTATTTACAGCCGCCCTTTGCCGCCACCTGTAAGAGGCAACGCCATAATGACGCTAAGTGGCGGGGCTGGGAAGCGGGTGCCCCGTGATGTTCTCCACTTAAAGAGCCCGAATCTGTGGAAGGCTGGCACTTGGAGAAACAGGGAGACGGCTGGGGACATCACACGTACAGGGGGGGAGGCGCGCCAGACGGAGGGTCCCTCCTCAGTAGCTCCGCTCGGTGGCTCCTTTTCTGTCACCACAAGCGCGAGGAGGGAACTGCCAGGCCTTCCGCGCCGCTTGTTTCCTGCCTGATAAAGAGCCCGCTGCCATTTGGATCTGCTGAATTTCTGAATCACCCGAGACGCCTGACGGTCCCGAGGAGGGTGGGGACGCAGCGCGCACGGGTGGGAGCCGCAGACCCGCATCTGGGCTGGATGTCACCCCCTTGAGTTTGGGAAACCTGCTCGCGGATGTGATGCGGCAACGCGGAGACACCTGCTCTCCAGTGCGTGCCGCACTCGTGCAGCTCCGGGTGGCAAACGGGGTGAAGTGGGGGCGAGGGCGAGAGGAAGTTGAGGCGCTGGAGCTTTAGGAACGCTGCCTTAGCTCGCCTTGCTCTTTGGAGGCTGTCCCGAGGGGGGACTGGCGGGCATTGCACGCGGACTTCCAAGTGGTCCCCGGCACGGTTGGAGGTGGGAGTTCTGAGCCCCAGAGGGCGGATACCCGGAGGTCCCAAGTGCCCGCGAGGAGCCCGCGGCGCCCAGGACCAGGCTTGGCGCTCGGAGCGCACCAAGCCTCGCAGAAGCAAAAGATAAACCCTGATGGGCCCGGGGGCTGGTGGGCTGGGGCGTAGCGTCAGCGCGGACCCCGAGCGTCTTTCGTTGTAAGGAGCCTCACTTCTGGGAAGGGACGGGGAACTGTCAATCAGCGAGGGAGGGAGCGCACCGGCGCTGGGTGATGTCAGCGGATCAGCTGCTCGATAACAAAGAGGGGGTATTACAGGAGAAAGTTGCAGCGGCGGCGGCGGCCACGGCGGCACCCCGGAGCCTCGGAAGCGAGGGGCAAGTGGGCGAAGGAGGAGGGACGGCTGCTGCGGGAGCAGCTTAAGGCCAAGGAATTGAAAGGGCTCTAGGGGGAGGCAGTGCGAGCCAGCCCCGACTGCTCCTCCTCTTCCTCCTCCTCCAAACTCGCAGGGTTCAGCCCCAGCGCTCGCTCAGCCGCCGGGAGCACCCGGAGGGACGGGAGGCAGCCGCGCGGCCCCGAGCTGGGCAGGGTCCCCAGCCGCCATGGATAGCGACGACGAGATGGTGGAGGAGGCTGTGGAAGGTACAGGCATTCCTCTGGGGCCCGGGGAGGAGGCGCCGAGGGCACGGAACGCGGAAGGAGTGGTGGGCTGCGACCGGCGCGGCGCCGGGCCCCGCGGCCGCCACTGCCCCCTACGCGGGTGGCCCGCTGCTTGGGCAGGGGCCGGACCGCCACGGCCACGCCGCTGGGAGCGCGCACTGCGCGGCGGGGCGCAGGCCGGGAACGGGGCTCGGCTGGGCCGGGGTCTCCGGGAGAGCGCGGCCGCTCCATCCCGCCCGGTCACCGCCTGCATCCGCCTTCGGAGTTGCGAAACCTGCCGGGCACTCCGGCCTTCCCCCTTTCGGGGATGGGAGGTGGCGGTGCGCAGGAGTTCAGTCCCCCGCGGCCGGCCGTCTCCGTGGAGCAGTCCCCCCGCCCGGTTTTGGCAAGCCCGAGCCCCTCTCCGGACGCCAGCCCTTTCCTTCCGCTCGCCGCTGCGACCCGCGGTGACCGCGGCCGCGTCCGGGTCCGTCCCCCGGCGCAGCGCACGGGGCCGGACCAGGCACGTGGCAGCCGCGGTCCGGGCGGTCGCTTCTCCGAAACGATGAAATCATTGCGGAGCCATGGACAACGCTCCCGACCCGGGGCTTGAACGCACGCCGGCGGGGAGGCGGGTGGCCCTGGCCTCTGCTGCCCCCGAGCGAACTCAGTCAAACCGCCCTTCCCCCTTCCTGCTTCCCAGGCGGGTGCCGCCGCCGCCACGCTGTGCAGGCGCGCCGCAAGCCCGGACTGAAATTGCTGGGTGACACTTAACTTTCTGAATTCCATGCAGTTGGCTGTGGGTGATATCACCGCCTTGGTGTCGTGTTTCTCCGCCCCTTCGCTTCCAGCGCCCCTCCCCCGACTTTTCTCGCCACTTTGTTTTGCTGAGTTTCTCCACCTTTTTTTTTTTTTTTTTTTTTTTTTGCTGGTTCTAAAAAGCGAGGTGGGGACGTTATACAATCTAGTTGTTTGTATCAGGAGATGTTATGATTTTGTAACAGTGAATACTGGAAAATACTCTTTAGCGTATTTATTTATTTGATTCTACCGTACACAGTACGTCGTGATGTTTTGCAGTGTTGCGTGATATTATTCCGGAATATTTTAACCAGATATCTAGGTAAATATTTTCTAAGCTTTTGGTTGAATATGGTTTCTATCTAATTTGTATAAACAAGCTCTCAGAAATGGTAAAGAAAGACAAAGTGGCGACCCTTACAGATGCATGAGGATGCATACTTACTGCTACTTTGGGAGAAAATAAAATCAGTTTTTATGTCAACATAATTGACTCCTTTTGTAGTGCTCCCGAGGTCTTAAGGATAGATTAAGTAGAATAATATTTCTGAATTCTATAAAAGCTAACTGTCTTAATGTAACTAGTGAAACTTCTTATTTCTTTATCCAGCTTCAAGGAGGGTTCATGGTGGTGTTTTAATTTCACAGTGTCCTGAACTGTTTATCTCCAATGAGTAAAGCCAATGCTGGGACTTAACTGGGGCCCAAAGATGTTAGTTGGAAGCCTTCTTTAAATGTAAATTATTGACTACGTGTGCCTTCATATTATGAAAGATAATTGAAAAATGCTCTTCTCAAATTGTTAGGACTGGCTCTCATTCTTCAAAGTTTACTTTTACTCATAAAAATTTAATGCAAACCCTTGATCACAGGCAGTGCTCCCGAGGTTAACCCATCTTCCCCTTTGAAGCTGTTTGGAAACACAAGGCCCAGTTGTCCACGGTCCCAGGCTCCTTGCAGAATGTGAACAAGCAGCTTTAGAAATGCATCAATGTTGTTTTTGAGATTGCTTAATGGGTGAAAGCAGAGAAATTTCTTCATATAAGCAAGGAAGGTTCTGTTATATAGGGTGACCATATGCATTATTGTCTAAAATCAGAACATACTTGAGAAGGGTCACTGTTTAATACTTATGCTGGGACAACTGGCTTAAACTTTGAATGTCTGGGGCAATCCGGGACACATGGTGACTCAGTTGTACCTAACAGTAAACAATTAGAGTAACACAGAAATTTTAAAAATCCTTAGACGCACCCAAGGCTCAAACTCACACAGTGTCTAGAACATGCATGTGTAAAAGTAGGCTTTTCTTTAGCCATTCTTGGACTTTTAAGTGCTGTCTGTAATAGTCTTTACTTAACACCTAACACATGCATGGGGGACTGGTAAAAGGCCCGTCTGAATATCTTGGTGTTGAAGTACCAACTAACCTACCTCTCTCTACATACAGAGCCTGTGCTCTCAGTAGTTTATTTGTCTTAGCTGAAATTATCATTGCTGTAATTGTTTAGTCCTTACTATGTGCAGGCTCTGTGCTAAGTGTTTCACACACACATTATCCATTCAGTCTTATCACGTGCATACTAATATTATCCTAATTTTACAAAGAAGGAAACTGAGGCTTAGAGAAGTTAAGAACTAATCTGAGGACACTCAGCCAGGTAGGAGACAGGCTTGGACCTCCAGAACCCCGCTGTACCGTACCAAACTGTCTCTCTACATCTTTCTTTTTTTTTAATGAGTCAGTCAAATATATGAAATAGTTGGCAACTGAGTTTGGAAGCAACAGTTAAATGTTGGGTCAGTGTCGTTCTTTATCAATGTCACTCTTTAGAGGTTGGTTCTGAAAGAGTTTGGTGACTTTCAGAAAAATGTGTTTGGGGAAAGAGAATTTAACTTACAGCCTCTGCAACAGATACCCTTTTTCTTCTTTTTCTTCCTCCTTAGAAACATACTGTGGGGGAGAAATTGGTCTCTTCAGGACTTGAGTCTTTTGTCACCTCATGTACATTTTGATTCTCTGTCCGGTGGAACTGTAGCTTGGGTGGAGTTCTGAGCTCAGGGTGGATGAATCCCCGAGGGCAGGTGGGTGGAGGGAGTGTCTGTGTACATTGCTGGCTGTGCTGCCTTGGGAAGGTAGCCCTGGGCATCAGCAGGCCTGCCCACATCACCTGAGCTCCTGCTGTGGTTTTTAAAAAACTCTTAGAGGAAAAAAAAAAACAAACTCTTTGAGGCTCATTGTTTCTTCAGGGAATGCTGTTTAGCTTTGGGAATAGAAATCGTCATTACGTCTATTTCTTTGTCTACCCGTAGACACAAAGATGAATACGATGTGGTCCCTAATATAATTTGAAATAAATATATCACATCTAAACCGATGAATGATGGTGGTTGAGAGGAAGTAAAAATTGCATCTCGCTTGGGGAAGTAGATGGGGGAGGATTTCCCGGAAGAGGTGGCGTGGAGTTGAGTCCAGTCCAGAGGGGAACTTTGGGAGTAAAGAGAGGTGTGGAATGAAACAATAATTCACAAGAAAAGCGCAGATGACCAATAAGCATTTGAAAAGACACAACTTCATTAAATAAATACAAATGAAAATGTTGAGATAAAAGTTTTCTCTAATTAGATTGGCAAAATTCAACCAGACTGGTAGCCTACAAGGAAAGGGACACCCTCATGTGTGGTTCATTAATATCATCAAGGAATTTCAGCTAATTGAATACTAACCCAGGAGCACAAAGACATTAAAAAGAAAGGGGAAAAAAAAAAGAGAGAGAGGAGTGCAATTATGCAGGCACATTCAGAGACGAGTCCCTGGGTTCTGCTGTAACAGAGGGCCTGGGAGGAGAAAAGTGGAGGGTGAGACAGGGAAAGGAGGCTTGTCACAGGCCGAGATCGTGGACTCCGTCCTGGAGGCCCTGGGCCATGTGAGGGCTCTTTAGAGCTGGGAATAGAGGATGAAGGCCCTGCTCTGGGCGGGCAGGAGGATGGGATGAACAGGCAGTGGGGAGCGGGTGAGGCGATCGCCTAAAGGGCTCTTTGCAGTAGCGGTTACGAGGGTTGGAAAAAACAGAAAGGCCTCGAAACATAAAGGAGACATCGAGGAAGAATCCTCAAAAATGGGAAATAGCAGAGTCTCCAGAACTAAGGAGCCAGAATGAAAACAAGCATCTCTGTGTTTCACTGTCCCAACCCCTCAAATATTAAGAGCATTTCTAACAGTCCCCCTAATATCTCATCCTGCCTGTCTCTAATAAGACTGCGAATGCTCTGTACTTAGGAAAAATACAGGCTAGGTGTCCTGGTAGCACCCTCTATGTGTAGGCCTCACATGAAAATTAAGACCCTCACAACTAATAATTGAGCTCTTGCAAGGGATTACTCTCAAAACTCAAATTATGTTTTTAACCACCAGCGTTAAGTGTATCATCATGAGGGCACATCCTTTGCACTAAACAGAATAAGTTTGCCTTTTTATTATTATTACTTTTTTTTTTTTTTTTAAGTAGTTCTATTATACAAAACCAACAATGCATGTAAGGGCCTCTGGTTCTGAGGGAAACACACACATATATACACACACACTCAGATCTCCTGTGAATAAGCCTGAGGCCGTAAGCAGCCAGGTGTCCGATCCAGAGGGAATTTCCTGTGCTGAGAGGTACCATCGCTGCATAGAATACAGGCCTGGCTCTCATCAGGTTCAGGAAGAAGCTTCGAGGGAACCCGAGGGGAAAAAATTGAACTTTCTCTCTGTTCAGTAGATAACGATCTTTAGAACAAAGTGAAAAACTAGACTTGTGAGACGGCTATGTTTTATTCCCTCTTCCTCTAACTTCAGTCAATATTTAAAACCGTGCTTCAGACAGATATATGGCACACGAGCTGGGACCGCATTCCCAACACAGAGCAGCCATTCAAGTGGGTTTTCCTTGTTGTTTGGGTTGGCGTTCAACCTCTGTTGAGTGGGAATTGGCCCGGAAGGCTGCTGGCTGACTTGGCGCATTGCACAGATTGATCTCAATCAGAGCAAGCTGGACGAGTGTTGCTCTTTGCATCGGGTAACACTTGGAAGAGACAGGCATTTGCCACCAGGATATGCTGGTGAAGATCCTGGTGGTTCTGTGAGAACTATCTTAACTACGAAGGCGTCTTCCACTTCTCTGCCTGGGACCTGAGAACACCTCCCTCTTCAGAGGTCGCTTCTTCCACCATCAGCAGGGAAGAAAGGGTGTTCAGCCAGTTTGCCCTTGACCAGAGAGAAGAGGGATTGGAGGATTGGGGGAAGGGGCCTTCAGCATCCATGAGCGCATTCAGGGTAGCAGTTAATGTGTTTCTTGGGCACATAGCGGTGGCTTCCTCATCTATAAGATTGGAATTTGAGGGATGGTTGTGAGGTTTAATTTAAATAACAGGAAATTACATAACCCAGTGCCTGATGCATAGTAGGTATACAGATTTTTTTCTTCTCTGTATATCAGTCTCCTTCTCCATTAAATTGACTATTGCTGGCGAGACAAATATTACATGATCTTATTGTCCAAATGGCAGTGGAACAAGAGTTGTACCAGAAGCTCCTCTAGCACTAACATTGATAGGAGATATGAGGTCTCAGCAACCTAATCTCTTCTCTTTTTTTTCTTTATTTTTCCTTTTTAAATTAATTTATTTATTTTTGGCTGCATTGGTTCTTCGTTGCTGCATGGGGGCTTTCTCTAGCTGCAGCGAGCAGGGGCTGCTCTCCGTTGCGGTGCGCGGGCTTCTTATTGCGGTGGCTTCTCTTGTTGCGGAGCACGGGTTCTAGGCGCGCAGGCTTCAGTAGTTGTGGCTCACGGGCTCTAGAGCACAGGCTCAGTAGTTGTGGTGAACGGGCTTAGTTGTTCCGTGGCATGTGGGATCTTCCCGGACCAGGGCTCAAACCCGTGTCCCCTGCACTGGCAGGCGGATTCTTAACCACTGCGCCACCAGGGAAGCCCCAGCCTAATGTCTTTTCTTCCTGACGTTTCTTTCCTTGGACGGTCCCTTAGTTGTTGTTATTGTTTTGGTTGTGGCTGTTGTTTTAAACATAAAGTTCTACTGCTAGGAACACCACCCCCCGGCTGTTACATATTCAGGGTGGAAGTCTTGAATGATCACAAGCCTTAACTTTTAGCTCCTTTTCATTGATCCTGGTCATTGATCGCATCCTGGTCATTGATCACATCGTCCTCCTTTTGGAAGGATGAGAAGAAAACAAAACAAATGAGCCAACCAGAGGATTCTGCTGTGATCTGATAGAGGGAGATTTCTCACAGCAAGCAGCCTAAACACCTTTAGAAAGGCTGGGAATCGTCACAAGTCTGAGCCTTCTTTCTAAACACACAGTGTCACCAGAGAAACAGCCATCATTCAGCAGCTTCTCTGTTCTCCCTCCCTAGAGCCTAACAAGGTGATGGGACTTCTGTTCACTGGCCTGTGGAAGGAGGCATGGGCATAAGCATCCTTCATGAAGCAGGGTTGATTTTTTTGCTTTCATCTCAGTGGGGTTCAGTACTGTCCCTCAGGTGCTCTTAGTGTGTTCTATGATGCTTCCAAGTTTCTCTAATATCTAAATGCCATTGCTGAGGGTGCACCTGCAGTGCTTTATTCAGAAATAGGATAGGACTATTGCAACTGAGCAAAGGTGGAAATGAATTAACATTGGATTTTTTTCCCCTTAGTGTTCATGTTTATCATAATATTTCTCTTGATCTAAAGTAGAATAACTAATTTTATCAAACATTAACTTTATAAACTCTGAAATATGTGAACTGTTTTCTATGGGGAAAGCGTTTTCAATAAATTAGTAAGTACCTCAATATAAGGTTAAAATGATTATTCTGATAGTTATACCTAAATCAGAAGTGGAATACTAGATTTGTAGGAATGCAAATAGCTACATTTAATTTGATCTGAGCAACATTTCATAAAAGAAAGCTTTTAACTATACACTGAGTGTTTTTTTTTAATGAAAGGAGAAAAAGTAGATATAATTTATTTCAATGAGAGAAACGCCATCAGTAGATATTTAGAAAATAATTGTCCAAATTACTTCATATGACTCAAGTGTCATTGAATTATGTCAGGTACAGTTTTTGGTTTTTGAGCAGGAAGGAAGCAATTGTGGCCTACTTCCCTCCTAACCATTAATTTCCTGGCCCTTGTTAGAAAAAAATTTGGGTTAAGAGGAAAGGAACCTTATTGATTGTGATTTATTTAAGTAGCCATGTTTTAATGCAATATATTCTAGGTAATTCATTCTATGCAGAATCAGATGTAGCAATAAAACAGTGCATTTGTTCATTTTTATTTTATGTTTATGTAATCAATAATACAAATAAAGAGCTTTTTCGTTCTTTGTAAGAGAGCCTACTTAACTATCTTCTAAGGGACGATATTCTTTTATCACTTTAGGAGAAATTCTTTTAGGAGAGTAAAGCATTCATTGTGGTGATATGGTTTGTGCTTTCTTTTATGTCTGTGAGCCATCTGGAAGCCACATTTAAGTGTTTAATGTCCCTGCATTGCACACAGTATTTAATGCTTTTGTACCTTTGTCATCCATGACTCAGGTCATTAACCCAGGAGAGAGCCAGTAGATTAACTGCTGCCTTCATTTTCACCCACCTCTGCAAAATTAGTTCACCAGAATGACTGGGGAGACACCAGTGAGGTGACTCCTGGGTTTTGTGAAATATGTAGATAATAATAAAAAACCTAAACATTGACTGTAAACGTAAATATAACAGTACACCCATCGGCGACCCAAGAAGAACCAGCAGTTTAAAGATCACAGTGTAATAATTGCTGCTGGTGTTCAAAGCCACTGCTTAAATGGCCATGTGGATACTTGTAGCTGCATTTAAAGCGCAAACCCTCTGAACACAGTGGGTCGAGGGTGTATGACAAGGTGATTACTGAACATTCAAAGCTGAAAGATTTTGGAAAGTAAAGCAGTAAGTTCAATGTTAAGCCTAAGTTTAAGCTTAGAGGGACTCGCAGTTCGTGTGTTCGTACAGTGAGGTGTAGATTTTAGGGCAGTCTTGAAGACATGGCTCCATCCTTTTCAGAGGGCACCTGGCTAGCACTGCCCCACGTCATACTATATAATGATGTGCGACGTCGTATTGTATACTTAGTTCTAGAACCAGATAACTTATTGCCAAGACAGTGTGCCATCTCAGCCACGTTTCGGTTAAGCGTGAGAGTTCGGGGGCGTTAATTCCAAACGTGCGCAGTACCGTGTGGGGAAGTACTGGGTCAACTGAAACTCACACTGCAGGTGTTATTACTGAGAATAACTCTCAGTCCCCAGTGAAATATGAGCGTGGTTTTGGTTCATAACCTTACACGTGTCTAAGGCCCTCTATGGTGGACCCGTCCTTTCTAAAGTGTACCTAAGAGCGGAGTCGATGGTGCTGATGCGGGCAGAGAAAGCTTGGTGTTCGCTCTCCCCTCAGGCAGGGAAGGGACCCTTGAGCCGCACTGGGCACTTGCTGGCAGCGTCTGGGCACGGATGACGGTGGGTGAGCGTGGAAGATGTTAAGGTTTGCCTTGTGGTTCCCTTTCTCCAGGGCACCTGGATGATGATGGATTACCGCACGGCTTCTGCACGGTCACCTACTCCTCCACAGACAGATTTGAGGGCAACTTCATTCACGGAGAAAAGAACGGACGGGGGAAGTTCTTCTTCTTTGATGGCAGGTAGCACTCACGGTTTTGTTTTATTTTGTTTTTTGAGGGGTGGGGAGTAGGTACCAAATCACTTTATTTGGAGGAATGATATGAATGAGAGAATTTAAGTGAATATTTTAGTACAGTTTATAGAAAAAGTCAGAGTAACCCCAACATGCATGTACTGCTTTGGGGACCAGGGAAGTCAGTCACCCCCTGTTACTGAACCAAACTTGGGTCTGCTCACCCGTGTGCAGTAAAGCCAGTCTGACATCTGGCTGTGGTGAAGGAAAGTGCAGCGTTTAGTGCAGGCGCCAAGCAATGAACCCAGGGCAATTAGTGCTCAAAACACCCGAACTCCCAGGTGGGTTTCGGGAAAGCATTTTTAAACACCAGGTGAGGGAGGGGAGTCCCAGAGTATGTGATCAGCGTGCACACATTTCTCTGCTTGGTTGATGGTGAGGGAACAGGGCAGTGTCACAGGGGTTAACATTACCAGTAGGTCTGTGGGCTACATAGTCATGACCATGTATGACCTCAAGTAGTTAATTTCTTCCATTTGGTGGTGGTTTTAGCATCTGCAAAACAACTCCGGAAATGTGCGTCAGCTCCTGTTATCTGGGTACTTCAGAGAGGAGCTCCAGCAGAAGATATGGGGGAGGGGTCTGTCCCGGGAAGGTCCCATAGTGTCCTGCTTAGTTACACCCCCATGGCTATGGCCTAAGACCCAGCTCTGCCATCATTGCCTCTAAGGGTGTGCTTGTCAAAGAGAGCCTCTGCCGTGCCACATTCAGGGACCCCCATCTTGCAGAGGTTGGTTAGGTGGTCACCCAGGTCTTTGATGGATTTCACCTCCTCGTTCAGATAATGAGTCTCCATAAAGCCACACAAGTGGGGATCGTTTTTGTCAGGGACCACTGTGTGTAGTTCCAGTAGTGACTGATTCACGCTCTTTTCCAAGTGTAACGCACACTCACCGTGTGTTCGGCACACTCTCAGACATCATGGTCCAGTTTCCTGATCTCCTTTTGAAAGAAGATTCAGCCACCTCATTGGTTCTGCAGCTTCATAATTTTCTCAGCATATTTATTCTCCTTCCTCCTGAGATTAGTCAAGAGACTATTTAGCAAAGTTCTTCAAAGCCACATCATCACGGTCCAAGCAGTAAGATGGGTAGATATAGGAGGGGTACAGCTCCAGACTCACAGTGTTCTAAATGCTTGTCTTTGGGATGACTGGACATTGTGTGTGATACCTTAATGCTGATGTCGTAACTAGTATTTCCTATGTTCTACCACTAGTTAAAATATTTTTCACAGCAGGGTTCTTTAACCTTGCTTTCACCCCCTGTGTGAGAACGCTGTGAGGCAGAAGCGCCTCACCCCCTTGAGATAGGTGGAAATAACTAGGACTTTTCTCTTTCAAGAAGAGATACGGTTGCATGGGCTCAGCTTTCCAACAGTGACTTTTAAGCCGTGTCAGCTTCAGAAATGAAAAGTGGTCGTGTGAATTTCTCCAGCATTTAGAGGAATTCAGAGCCACGGAAGGACTAGCTCTTTTCATACCCCTTGACTGGGTAATTCAGAAATGGATTTAGCTAAAGCAGGTTATAGGATTCTGTGGGACACAGCACCGCTTACTGTAAACTCTTGACATTGGTGATAAGCTGAAGCTTCCTTATACCTTGGAATTCCTTCAGGAAAGAAAACGTCTAAGCTGATAGTTGAAGGGTGATCGCAGGGACTGGCTTGTAACCCAGAATCCCTTTTCTGTAGGTGGAGTGAGCCGCTTTTAAAAAATATTAACAGGTCCTCAGGCTCTCAATTATCTGATATAAGGAGGGGTGAGGAAAGCAATAAAAACCCATCAGAGAACTTTTGTAAATTTTTATTTTAATTCCAACCTTCTCTTTCCCATTGTCCTCAACCCCACACCCCACCTCTTTTTAGCAGAAATTCGTTTCCAAACTACTCATGTTAAATGGTCGAATATTCTGCTTCCTTTCTTCTGCCCTGGTGGGTAACTGAGTCCCGTAGCAGCCTCTTACTCGATTTGGTATCAGTGCTTTCTTCTCTCACGATTCCTTTAACCTGTCCAGAAGGAAACTTTTCCTGCCTCACTTCCATAGAAGTTTATTTATAACTCTTCCCTGGAAAGTGTCACTGTTTACCTCATGCAATTATTCTTTTATTCATTCAGCAAATATATATTTATATAAATGTCTTATTTCCCCTACAGGAGAGAGGTTTCCTTGAGGGCACAATCTGTATCTGTTCCATCTTCTATGCTTCATAGCACCTTCTGTTAATTTGGTATTAAAAAAAAAAATTCTTGCTGAATGAGGATGGGAGACGAAAAAGAGGGTAGAATTCACACACACGCACGTGCACACGCACGTGCGCGCGCTGATGTTTTAAATCTCGTAGTTTGAAGGTCATACCCGGTAATTGACTGACTCTGGGAAAACAGTCCAGCAGGCTTCGTTGAATTTAGTATTGGTTACGGGCTTGCTTCACAGACCGGAGACTCAGCGAGCTGAAGGGCTAGGCTGGGCTTCCCAACCAGTGTGTCAGGAATGAGCCCTGCGGGGCTGAGTGGGGCCTGAGACTTCCCAAGCACCTGCCTCCCTCCCTCCTTGTGTCAAGCCAGTCACGTCTGGCTCTGACCAGCTTCATCCAGTTCCCCCAGCGTGCTGTACAAATGCAGTGATCTGCATGGGAGTCGTGACCAGGGAAAGCTGGAACCCTGGCTGAGGCTGAAGCACTAGGCCAGTGACTATCTATGGAAGAGAAAGAAATTCATTGCCTTTCTTTTTTCTTTTAGAGGCACGAATTCACTGGTTTTTATACCTACCGCTCAAACACCTGGAGAGACTTGGGTTCAATGGTAGACTCAAAGAGTGGTGGCATTAGCAAGGACCTGAAAAGTTTACCCGTGTTAGCCTTCTGCGGATAGATGGGGGTAATACCTTGAGGGGAGAAGGTCAGTATCACTGCTTTTATGACATGGGATGAAGCAGTGTGGTGACAGTTTCTCAAAAGGTCCTGTCACCTTCGTTCGTAAGCCCAATGAGGATCATGTTATGAGACATCTGCTAAAAGGATTGGCGGAAAAGTTAGTGAGTGAGTCTTATGACTGAAATAAAGGCTGTGGAATCTATTAGATCTTCCTAAGGGGGATGCAGGAAGTGGTCATGGAGAAGTCGGTCACCTCTAATGAAGCAGCACCTTAGTTTACGCTGCTCTGTTAATTTCTCTCCCTATTACTGCTCCCAATTTTTAGGGTCTGATGTATTGGGTAAAACAAAGTGGGCACTCAGTGCTTTTACTGCCAGTCAGGAGGCTTTAGTCTGGAAAAATTCCTCCCAAAAGGGTGACATCAAGGTTTTGAAATAACAGTTGAGGAAACAAAAGGTTTATGGTAGAGTTTTTAGAAGTTGTTCAAACCTGTAGTACTCGCTTATGTTCCCAATTTTATGTTCCCAATTTTGGAAAATTCTAGTGTAGTGACAGAAGATTTGGCCTGATGCATTCTAATCTTATATAAAACCTGACTGTGATTTTTTTTTTTTTTTAACTAAAGACATGATTCATATACAAAAAGCTGTACATTTTTAACACATACAACTTCATGAATTTGGAGTTAAGTATACGTTCATGAAACTATCACCACAATCCATGCCACGGACTGGGTGTGTGGTTTATGAGAAGGTTTCAAACAAATAAAAATTTATATCAAGAAAGTTCTGGAATCAGTTTTCCCCTTTACATAGAATATGATAAAGCTGAATAAGAATTTTAAATATTCAGATCACCAGGAAAGATGGCCTGGGAAAACAGAAGCAGAATATTTTATTTTTCTTTTTAATTACACAGGTAGCAAATACTTGGTAGAAAAAAGAACTTCAAGAAATACAGAAATGTGAAAAGTGAACCTGCTGCCCCCTTTTTTTTACCCCCATCCTCAGGTCACAGAGGTAAACCACTGTTGGCAGAGAATTTAAGCATCTTATTCTCTGCCCCCACTATTGGCAGAGAATACTCGAGGTAAAATAGGGAACTAGCTATCTATTTCTAAACCAGCTTAAATAGCCAAAACGTACATTTTTACCTTTTTACTACTGTGTCAGCTTCAGAAACTTCAGAATGTTCGCTAGTTTTGAGACCTATTTTTTGTTTGTTTTTTATAAATTTATTTATTTATTTATTTATTTTTGGCTGCGTTGGGTCTTCGTTGCTGCGCGCGGGCTTTCTCTAGTTGCGGCGAGCGGGGGCTACTCTTTGTTGCGGTGCACGGGCTTCGGTAGTTGTGGCTCACGGGCTTAGTTGCTCTGCGGCATGTGGGATCTTCCTGGACCAGGGCTCGAACCCGTGTCCCCTGCATTGGCAGGTGGATTCTTAACCGCTGCGCCACCAGGGAAGCCCTCCCCCCTTTTTAAAGGAAAGAAGAAGATTGTCCTAAGATTAGGTAATGGGACTTCCTAACATCTGCTCTGGTCCTGAGATAAAGGCACTTATAGAGCGAGGAGAAAGGATCTTGAGGCTTTGTTGGTGTGGTTCCTGGAGTCCTCTGGCACCAGTGATTTGCTGGAGTACTGTGGGGTATTACAAAATATTTAGTATGCAGAATACTTAGATTTACACATCTCTACTTTTTATACTAATCCCAGATTCTGGATGTTCATGTTAATGTATTTTCTTCCTTAATTGTTCTCATCTCAGACAAGATTTGTGGATGTAAAGACAATTTAGCAGGACTTCTCGAAATCTTAGAATGGTAACAAGAAAGAGATATTTCAATGCAGATTGGCTTTGGGCTGTGAGATATTAGGGCATCATGTGGTTTTTAGCCTGATTATGAGATAGAGATAAGTGAATTCATTCAGGTTTTTTTTTTTTTTTACATTATTGATGCTTCCTCCTGACATGCCAATTAGATTTCAAGATATTATTTGCTACTCCATGACTTCATCCTTCTCTGCCCAAGTCATCTTCTGATGTTGATTTGCTCCACTAATGAATCCAGCTAAGCGGGCTCCTTGTAGCTGATCGTTGACCAGGTAACCTAAGAGAAGCTGCCCATCTGATGAGCCACTGAGAAGGCTGATGTTTTCCAGGTGACAGGTCCATGCAGGAGTTCTTTGGTTTGGTTTTTAGAAAGCGCTTGGTCACATTTTAGAGAAATTGGAGCTGGAACTCATGTATCCCAACCTCCCACACAAGGCAAAAGTCCCTTCTGTATCGCTTTTGTTGGAACCAGGCTCAACAAATACATTCATCTGTATTCTAAGGAACAGCTCTGATCGAGACAAAGATTTTTGTGATGTATTAGAAAGGGAGAGGGAATGAGATGGATAACTTTGAACACCTACCATCTGCTCAAACGCTGGACATGTAGCCTTCACAACAATCTGTGAAGTAGATTTTTTAATCCTTTTTTGTTGTACTTATGAAGAAACTAAGGCATAGAGAGATGAAATAACTTGCCCCAGGTGACCTCGTTTGTAAGAGCTGGAGCTGAGATTCAAGCCAAGTTGAACTGGAAGTTTGTACCCTTTGACCAACATCTCCCCATTTCCCCATCCTCCAGCCCCTGGCAACCACTGCTCTACTCTCTTTCTATGAGTTAGGCTTTTTTAGATTCCACATATTAGTGGGGACATACAGTATTTGTCTTTGTCTGACATTTCACTTAGCATAATGTCCTCAAGATCAAGGATGGATTATTACTGTTATCATTATTACTATTATATTTTATTACTGCTGTTACTATTATTATCCGTTGATAACAATGGCCAGCAGGGTTTTCTCAGCGTTTATTTTTAGAGAACAAAACTAAATTTAACTAATTGCTCTTCAAATATTTTACTGTTATCTTGAGCCTTTATAACAATCAGAACCTACCGACTCATAGATCTTCTATTAAAGGATAAGAAACTTTTGAAGATAGTGCACTGGATTACATGGAAGCATTACAGAGCTCCATTCAGTTTGCTTGTCACATCTTGGAAGAAGTTGAAGTTTCTCGTTGCATATAGCCCCAGCAGATGATTTGGGTTTGTTATTGATGTTCTTCTTTACTTAGTTTTCAAGATTTTAAGAGATAATATGTAGTATAATGTTATATGTCAGTAATGTCTCAATTTAAAAAACAGATAATATATATTGTCATATAACTAGTTCTCAAGACAATGTTTTAATACTAAGAGTCACAATTTAATTTGGTTAGAGACAGGAATTTAAAGTAAAATTATCATTCATTTAAAATTTCCCTCTTGATTCTATACCAGACAAAAGAAAGGGAACACAGTGGGGGAGGGAACAGAGTTTATGCCTCAGGAGCTGGAAAGCCCAAACCTTCTAGAGTCCAAAATATGAAGGAAAAGCCAAAGCTGTTTAGTCTCCTAAGAACACTTTTGTGTGTTCAGATATTAAAGAGAATTTTAAAATGAAAATAGTCGAATAGATTGCAGCTGTATCAGTCTAGGTAAACAATTATAAAAAATTTTCATTTCTTTGTAAGTTAGATTTTCTCATTTAATTTAATACTGGAAATTTAAGTACAAGAGCTTTGATAAAACAGATGAAAATGGTCTGTGTATATGGAAAGAAAGAAATCTAATTAAAATTGATTTTTAAATTTTCTCCATGTTTTCGAGTTATTTGATTCAGATGCTGGTACCAGAAAAATCAAACCATTTTTGCAGCTTCTTAACATATTAAAAAATCTGCCAAGATGTTGAAAGAAATTTTAAGAAAATACAAGTCAAGAACATTGTGTATGGTATGATCCCATTTTTGTTAAAAAAAAAAAACCACCACATAGGTGGGAAAATGCTTAATATATAAATGGAAAAAAGTCTTAAATGGTAAATGCCAAATCGGGTAAGAGTACTGGGGGAGTTTCTACATCTTTGTAGTGTTTGATTTGTTTGTTTGTTCATTTTACAATGAATACATATTACTTTTTTCACTTAAAGAAGCATTTATTCCATCCTTCCCTCAGACAGAGAGGGGTCATTCTTTTTTTTTTTTTTTTATTTTTATTTTTATTTTTATTTTTTTATTTATTTATTTTTTTTAATGCTATTCTTCTCTGCTTACATTCTTTTTTTTTTTTTTTTTATGTATGTATGTATGTATGTATGGCTTTGTTGGGTCTTCGTTTCTGTGCGAGGGCTTTCTCTAGTTGTGGCAAGCGGGGGCCACTCTTCATCGCCGTGCGGGGGCCACTCTTCATCGCGGTGCGCGGGCCTCTCACTATCGCGGCCTCTCGTTGCCGAGCACAGGCTCCAGACGCGCAGGCTCAGTAATTGTGGCTCACGGGCCCAGTTGCTCCGCGGCATGTGGGATCTTCCCAGACCAGGGCTCGAACCCGCATCCCCTGCATTGGCAGGCAGATTCTCAACCACTGCGCCACCAGGGAAGCCCATGAGAGGGGTCATTCTTACTTGTGGTTTTTTTTTTAAAGTAATATATATATATATATAATTTATTTATTTTTGGCTACATTGGGTCTTTGTTGCTGCGTGCAGGCTTTCTCTAGTTGCGGCGAGCAGGGGCTACTGTTCATTGCGGTGTGTGGGCTTCTCATTGGGGTAGCTTCTCTTGTTGCGGAGCATGGGCTCTAGGCGCGTGGGCTTCAGTAGTTGTGGCACAAGGGCTCAGTAGTTGTGGCTCACGGGCTTAGTTGCTCTGTGGCATGTGGGATCTTCCCGGGCCAGGGCTCGAACCCGTCCCCTGCATTGGCAGGCGGATTCTTAACCACTGCGCCACCACGGAAGGCCTTACTTGTTTTTTTTTTTTAAAGTAGATTTAGAGCAGTGTTGTCAGTTTCTTTGACTGTCTATTCCAGTGTCTCGTAACTGTGTCCCTGATGCTGCTGTTTTAAGCCAAGCTTCTCAGTAGAAAGCTCACCATCATGTACATGAAAGTGCATGCTTAATAATAATAGCCGTTATTTATTTGAGCAATCATTATGTCCCAGATCATCTTCTAAGCACTTCATATGTGTTAACCCATGTACTTTTTAATAACCCTATTAGTAGCTGCAGTTTACAAATGGAGAAATAAAGCATAGCGTTTAAGAAACTTTCCTAACTTGCAGACTGTATGCACATACACTTCATATAAAGAATCCTCCCTGCACTTGAGGATGTTAAGAAATACTCTTAACATCCTTATGTTCCTTCTCAATTTTCTCTTCTCAAAGCAAGATTATCCCAGTTCCACTGTTTCATTTAGGAAATATCACTGGAAGATATGCTGTGTTTATATGTTAGGGAGGAATACATAATGCCTAATTTGTTCCTGTAAAGGGCTTACAATCTATTTAGAGAAATAGGACCCGTAAGCTGATCATGGATAAAGACGTGGCAAAGCCTGTACTAGTCCCTGACTAGGCTTCAGTGACTGTGGTTGCAGAGGTCAAGGTAGACTCTGTGGGAAGTAGGGCTCCATATGGGGGATGGGCAGGCTCTGGGGAGGCGAGTGACGAGCACACCTTCCTCCGCAGCATAGCTCCCAATCCAGCTTCAGCAAGAAAGATTAGAAAGTTACTCCTCCAGAGCTACTTCCCAGATATGACCAGATATTAATGATGGAGTTGCTACAAAATAGCGCCATTTTCTCATAGTCGCTTTCTTTCTGAAATAGAAAAAGACCAGGGGTTGGAGAATATTCATTCTTTTCCCAAAGTCATTTTTGTTTTGAATTTCAAAAACGGGAAATGTGACCCGTAAGTTTTTTTTCCTGAATGTGTCCTCAGGGATTTTAAAAGTTTGGTTACATATGTTTTAAGGGAAGTGGCAGGGAAAACGTAGTATAGGAGCTAAGATACATAGATGTGTGCTTGGGGCCAGTGAATAAACTAACGTGAGCAGAGGATTCTAGAGCGGGAGTCGGCAAACTTTTTCTGCCTGGGGTGAGATAGTAAATATTTTAGGCTTCTTGGGCCACATTCGGCCTCTGTTGCAACTATTCAACTCTGCTGTTGTCATATGAAAGCAGCCACAGAGGATACGGAAAGGAATGTTCATGGCTGTGTTCCAGTAAAACTGTATTTACAAAAACAGGCAGCCGGCCATGGTTTGCCAACCTCCTCTGGAGGAAAAAGTTAGAAAGAAAAGTGGTGCCTTTAACACCAGACTAAGAAACTTTTATTTCCTTTGAAATAAAAGGATTTCAAAGCCTTATCATTTTTTATTGCCCTGGAGACCCCAGTTCATGTGATAACATGCCCCCTTTTTGTTATCAGATTCCAACCAAGCTACCAAAAAAATGTACCAAGGAAGCTAAGCTGTTTCCTCAGGCAGGGGCTGGAAAACAATGCAGTAAGTTTTGCTCTCCAATACCTAAGAATGTGCATTTGGGAATCTTATGTTCGTTGAGCTAAGGGAAAGAGCAGTTTGTTCTTAGGATTATGATACTAATAAGGGTAGGTTCTGCTGTGAGGGAGGGGTGGGACAAGCTACTGGACATGACCCGGGGGAAATATGTGCAAACCCACATGACTGGTTAACCGATTCGTGAGACCCATGCCTTGTAGATTTCATCATAAACCTAAGAAACATTGGCAGACTAGTCTGTCAGGGGATAATTCTGCCCAAACATACACAGTAACATTTTGAATGCTGCTGAGAATTCAAAGTCAATAGGGTCACCAGGTTTAGCAAATAAAAATCCAGGGCACCCAGTTAAAATGGCTCAGATAAGCAACGAAAAATATTTTAGTAAAAAACTGTATCCAGTTCAATATTTGGGACATACTTATGCTCAAAAATTATTTGTTGTTTATCTGAAATTCAAACTTAACTGAGCATATTCTGTTTTATCTGGCAATCCCCAAACTGAAGATAGATGATTAAATAGTTTTTTGCCCTGTCTATTGCATCATTGTGTCAGTTGATTAGTAATCCTTCACCAAGGTTCTTTTTTTTCATGGCAGGAGTCTAATGACAGTCGAATCCCCTTAATTCCGACCTCACTGACACAGAATTTTTATTATTGATGCAAGGGCTGTGCTAAAGTGCACCTTTTTCTCTTCATGAACTTACTAGGCCTGTTTATCATTGATAGTACAAGCAAAACTGAAAGAGAACGATTTATCTCCTTGGGAGACTACAAATAGTATAATTACAGTGTAATCAGAGGCTATCGTTATTTAGACTGTGCTTTTCATTTAATAATTACAGATCATTCTGTCATTCATTAGAGCAAGACAACACCTTTCCAGGCAGACTCAGGTGCAGCCATCTCTGTCCCCATGGACCCCTTTGGGTCCCACCTGTCCCCAGTACCTGTCTCCTGGTCTTGTGTTTGTCTTGTTCATCGTGCTTTCTAGATCCCCACACGACGCCACTACTTGAAGGCACCCTGTAAATGTCTGTTAGTTGAATTAATGAATGAGTGTTATCTGCACATGTTAAAATAATCAAACTGTCTTTGTTGCTAAACATCTTACTTTTTAATTGTAAAAAATAATTTGAGCTAGTCTTTCCCTTCATTCCAGATTTCAGTTCATGAAGGGAATTTTTGGATAAAGTTAGTTTCATTGCATAACGGCCTTTGCAAGGCTGACACTGAAAACATGTATTGAAATTCCAAAAGTGTTGTATGAGGAGAGAAAAAGGTTCTTGTAAGATCACCATGAGCACCCTTGTGAGCTTTCTTCTGTTCTAGGACGATGGGTCTCAAACTTTATCAGGCTGCTAACGATATCAGCAAGGTTTAGCGGGCCATCTTCCTTACTTGCCCCTATTTCCCATGATCACACGCACACACAAGTAAATCCCCATATATCTTCCAAAGAGATGGATGGGGATACTTTTGATTGGATACCAGTTACGGTTGTCACTGATAAATAATGCATTAATGGCTTAAGACAGATAGGCAGACGTCTACACGTTCCAAACCACATTTGTATTATTAGAGACCACTGTATACAAGCCATCTGAAAGACCCTTGAGAACTCCCAGTGAATTCTGGACCACTCTTGAGGGAAATTAAACATGAGTGGTTTATGTGTGGAAAGGGTAACACCAGAATTTCTATTGCCCGGTGTTGGGTGGCATCTAGCCTTGGAAACATACTTAGATGAGGCTTGTTCTTTTCCACCTGTGGCTTCTTTCTTCTGTATTTCCTCCAGTAGAGAAATTGGATTAATAGGAACCAGGAGATTAGGAATTAAATCTCCCTCTCTGTTTCTAATCCTACCCATATCTTGGGAGTATTTTTCCTAGCAGTCTCGGAGAATTCAGGAGGATGCACTGAATACAGGCCAGCATCGGAACAGAGCTGGGCGTGATGTGATCCTTTCTTTTAAGAGAGTTGAGTCACTCTTCTCTTTTGTTCTCCCTTCTCTCACAGCACCCTGGAGGGATATTATGTGGATGACGCCCTACAGGGCCAGGGAGTTTACACTTATGAGGATGGAGGAGTTCTCCAGGGCACATATGTAGACGGAGAGCTGAATGGACCCGCCCAGGAGTACGACACAGACGGAAGACTGATCTTCAAGGGACAATATAAAGATAACATTCGGCATGGAGTGTGCTGGATATATTACCCAGTAAGCCTCACGACTGTTCGTTTTGCTGGAAAGTAACAAGTTTTAAGACAATGCTTCGAGTCTTCCCAATGAATAACAAAATGTATTCTCTATCTTAGAAAATGTGAGGCTGTGAAACTTGAGAGTCAGTAGCTGAAGCCAACAGCTTAGGGGGATATCCTCTCACTGTTTCACTATTGACTTAGATTGTTGTCCTCTGATCTACTATGAATTCCTCCTCAGGGTGGCTTTGGAAAGGAATGATTAGTCATGATGAAAGCAAACTGGGACAGACTGGTTTGATTGTACCACTAATAAAGACAAAAATATATTGCTTTTTAAAAATATCCCTTTGGGATATAGAAAGAGATGGTGGAATGTCTCATTGTTGCAATTAATGTTATTCTTTCTCATATGTAAGAACTAATCCAGCAATTTCCCATCTCTTTGGACTTACTACACTATTGTTACTTGATTTTACAATCCTACTCCCTGCTTTCTGGTTTATCTTGCTTAAATCAAGGTGATTAAAATTAACTTGCCTTTGAGTATTTGATAACATTTTATGATCTTTCTGGAGCTGACTAGAGCAAAAAAATGTGGCAAAACCCATGGCTGGAAATTAATGCTGTAATTTTTGTTTGCATTTCAAATACCCCATCTGTTTGTAGTGAATTTCCAGAAAATGTTTCAGAAAATAAACCTGAGGAAATATTTTACCTAATATTTTATTTTGTCCAGAGCTTAAGTCAAAATATGTTTTTTTTCCTTACTCTTAACCATATCCTCTTATGATTTAAAAGTATTAATAAAAACATGTATAACAAGAAAAGTAGTCCCAGCTAAATCTATTTACACGTTATTGTTCCTAAAAAATAAGTTATACTCTAGGCATAAGAAAAAATATTGTAAAACATTTTTAAAAATAATTACTAAAGCATTTACACATTCTCTTGGTAGGATCTGCAATAGCTCACAAGTCCTTTCAGTTACAGAGGGAGAAGAGATGGAGGTACTTAGCAGTTAGGAAGCCTGAAACTTTTGTTGCTTCATCAGTAGGCAGGATAAGCTTCCTGCTGCCCAGTGCTGGGGAGCTGCCGATGTGACAGTGAATCTTGAAGTCTGGGAAAGTGGAATTCCTCATGAGGGTGGGTCTAGGAAAGACGTAATGGATTACCAGATTCTCACACTACCTGTCATTTTACTTGTTATGATCAATTTAAGTCCCTAGGGATCAACGATGAACTAAGGTGAACGGATCCGATTGGCTCCGTTTAGCTGCATTTTGAAACCTAAAATGTGCAGCTGCATTTTAGCCTTCAGCCTTAATCACTGTCTTTTAAAGCACCAAGAGAAGACTCTGCCTTAGGAAGGAAGAAGCACTAGGGAGTTACAAGCTTTAAAAATCAACTTGGTTGATAGCACTTTGTATATAGTATCTGTTGGCATTTGGGGTCGGGGCTGGGGGAGGCTGGTAATCACACCCCACTGCTCTGCTCTCTGGATTGGGAATCAATTAAGAAATAGACATAGGTGTCAGGGATCAGGATGTTGGTTTCATTATGGCGGAGTTGGACTGGAGACGTGGCGTGGGCTTCTACTCTTGCCCCTCTGAACTAAACGGATGGGCCAGCTGCCCACAGAGCAGCTAGAAAGCTGCAGGTTTCGCCTGGGGAGTAGGGCTGCCTGGGGGAGCTTCCCCAAGGAGAGGAGAGGAATGAGAGGGGAGCAGGTGCAGCCTGTGGGCACCGCCAGTTCCCAGGACAGGTGAGCGAAAATGCAGAGCACATGAGAGCAGCGGCTTTATGCCGTTAACCCCTACCCAGTAGAGTTGGGTGTCAGTGGGTGTCAGATCCTGCCTTCTCACTAATCAAGTGAACGATTTCTCCTCCCATGAGGGGGAGCCACTGAGCAGAGGAGAAAAAGGAGCAGTTTCTTCCCCAGCACCCCTGACACAGCCAACAAGGAAGTGTTTGTGACATGAAGTCAAAGCAGGAACAAGGGGAGGCAAAAATAATGATCCTTCCTACAGGATTTGTAAGCTCACTCTAAGGACAGTTTATTTCTTTCAAAATTTGACCTTGAAACAGTGATGGAAAGTTTTTAATTAAAAACTCATAACTCCTTTTGGAAAAAAAAGAAGAATCTCTGCTTTCTTTATCATTCTAGACAAATAAAATCATTTGCCCCCAGAACTGGAAGTTTAAAAGCACATAAGGGGGAAGAAAAACGTGAGATCCTAGAAGGACAGAATCCTGTTCTGAAGAAATTGTCATGTTGATGGCTTACATTAGTTACGGCATATAAGAAGCATAAATACTCTAACACCATTCAGCTCAGTCACTGAAAGCCTGAAGGCAGATCTTGCAAAAAGTATCATCCCCGTTCAGGCTGGGTTATTAAGAATTAACTCGGGGAGGGGAAAGGGCAATAATACGTCCCTAATGCACTTTCTATCCGTGAAAAATGCTTCCAAGTATTTTTCTTTCTATGGACGTGCTGTGATTCGTTTTTTAATTGATAACCTTTTTTCTCCAAAGAGCAATTGGAGTACGATGAACTGTAGAAATCCTGTACCTGGTGGTATTTCTTCCTGCTGTCTCTCTGTAAACAGCATTTGGAATCACTTAACAGTCGTCCCACGTCACTGACTTTGAGTAGCTGCTTCTAGAACCTTTCAGTTGGGGGAATAGCCAAGCTTTTAGAAGATGTCATGGGCTTACTAGTCTTGTGTCAAACCCACAAAAGTCTTAGATTTTCAGTTATACCATAAGGACCTTCTGGATGGGGAAAAAAAAAAAAAAAGGGAAACATCTCTTGCACCCTAGATTAGATTTTTAAAAATTATTTATTGGTTTTAGTATCCCAATTCAGTTTTAAAAATATTTATATCACCTACTGTATCCCTAGCGCTGGTACCAGGGTACAGAATTCTCCGATAGCCTCTGCCCTAAAGCATTTAATGACCCTTTGGAATGAAGCAAATGACAGTTAAAGAAGAAGCACAGCTGACTCCTCTCCTGGAAGGAGGGAGAAGGGAGAAGTAAATAAAGACGAGTGGGAAGAAAGAAGTGATGGGGAAGGGAGTAGAATTTAGTTGATCTTTTTTCACTTTTCCTTCTAACTCCAAAAAAAAATGATGGTATAGAATTCTCAGAAAGGCAGTGTCCAGAAGTCCTTTTGTTTATCCCTTAGAAAGTGCAGATAACTCTCATTACTCATGTATACTGAACTAATTCTTAAGTACCTTTGAACTAAAGATTTTCTTAATAGACCAGAAATCCAGAATTCAATATTTGAGAAGTGACATCATAGGAATAGTAAGACTGTCCTGCTACAGATCCTCGTCACATTTGATATTGGCCCAAAGTAATCCTTAGTTACATTTCCTTTCGATGATTGTAACTTACATCACAAATACAACATGTTTGTTTCTTAGATAACAAACCAAGTTAGAGTATCAGTAGCTTGTCCAAGGATTATAAAGTACAACTCCGTCTTTGACTCTCTAAATCAGGCTATATGCCCCCTGTGCATATAACTTATAGGGGACTGGATGGGGAGGGGAGAGATGCATCATGCTTTTCATGCTCATGTGAAAAGCTCTGAGTTCTGAAACTGTTATGACCATATTAGTGCTGTTAACAATGGCCGTGCACAAGAGAAATGTCTTGAACTCATGTCATATAGATAAATACTATATATAATATTTTCTGGTTTTGGGTTTCTCCCATCAGGATGGAGGCAGCCTTGTAGGAGAAGTAAATGAAGATGGGGAGATGACTGGAGAGAAGATAGCGTATGTGTACCCTGATGAGAGGACTGCCCTGTATGGAAAATTCATTGATGGAGAGATGATAGAAGGGAAACTGGCTACTCTTCTATCCACTGAAGAAGGAAGGCCTCACTTCGAACTGATGCCTGGAAGTAAGTTGAATCTGCTTCAGACGGGTTGCTCTAATTCCAAAACGGGTTGTTGCGGCTTAAGAGAAGTTAATTTCTTTGTCTAGTCCTGGTGTATTAGCTTGGCCGCATAACAGGTACCTCAGCAGCTCAGTGGTTCACAACAGCAAACACAGGTCTGCTAAGCAACTGTACTCAACTGGTCCGGGGGGGCGTGGCCAGACCAGGCTGGACCTGAGGCTTCTAGTCAGCTCTGAGTCTGTTCTATGTCTTAATTCTGGGCCCAATCTAAAGGGACAGTGGTGGTGGCCTGGGCCAGTTTTCTCAGGTGGTCACAGGAAGCCAGAGCATGAGCAGACACCTACGATGCCTCTTAAAGCCTCAGCTTGGAACTGACACGAAGTCCCTTTCACCCACTTTTCATTGGTCAAAGCAAGTCACATGGCCAAGGCGGACATCAGTGAGACAGGGTAATACACACCGTGCACTTTAGTGGCAGATGCTAAAAAGTCATCTGACGAGGGCATAGCTGTATAATTCTAACGCACAGAAGGAGTGAAGAAATGACAGCAGTAATTTAATCAGTTTTAAATATTATATCTCAGGGAAAAAAACTTACAGTTTAATGATTTAACTGATAAAGAATCAAATTAGGTAGATCTCCAAGTTGGTACAGATTGTAATGCTGATTCAGCCTGAGCTCTGACTTGGAACGATAAATGCACATTGGCACCCGGGCCCTCTTCAAAGTCTAGCATCTTCTTGGAGGACATATTCCATACATGAATGAGCCTATTGGAATCAATGATAGAGAAAATCCTATTTCCTTTTAGAAGTACAGGATGGCACACCAAACTTTTTTTCTGAGTATAAAGTTATTTCTTGTAGAAAATCTGGAACATATACAAAGAAAAAGATCAAGATTTTGTATTTTCAGTGGCACAATATTAAGAAAGCTAAATCGGTCTGATTCCTTGAAATATGCGTATATGTATTTCCAATCCAAGTTAAGGTATAAGGAGAATGAAGTAGAAAAGATAATACAGGAACTTCCCCGGTTGTCTAGTGGTTAAGACTCCACACTGTCAATGCAGGGGGCCTGGGTCCAATCCCTGGTCCGGGAACTAGATCCCACATGCCGCAGCTAAAGATCCCGAGAGCCGCAACTAAAGATCCTGAGTGCCTCAACAAAAGATCGTGCATGCTGCAACTAAGACCTGGCGCAGCCAAATAAATAAATAAATATTTTTTTTAAAAAAGAAAAGATAATATATCTAGGCATTGATAGGCCTAAATAATATTTAGCTCTTTGGATTGGAAGGAGATTCTCCAAAGGGTGGTGGTCCAAAAATAGGAAGCCTAGCACTTTACATTTAGGTCCAACTTGGGTTGTTATAAATGTCTCTGGTTTTGTTTTTTTAAGTTAAAAATTGAGGCATTTTAAATGCAATATGGGATTCTGGATTGGATCCTGGAACAGAAAAAGGACATTCGTGGAAAAACTCGTGAAATCTGAATAAAGTCTGGAGTTCAGTCAATACTAACGCAGCTATGTTGGTTTCTTAATTTGGACAAATGTACCATGTAACACAAGAAATTAACATTAGGAGAAGCAGTGAGGGGCATTGGGAACTCTCTGTACTATGTTTGCAACTTTTCTGTAAATTTAAAATCATTCCAAAATGAAGGGTTTTTTAAGTGTAACAGTAAGCTTTGAACTTCAAACTCTAATATCTGCACTCTTCACATCCATTCCAAAAGGAGACAGTGTTATAATGTTTAGAAGTGAGGAGACTCCAGCTAGGGGAGGATCCCACTTGGTGATGCAGATTTTAAAAGTGGCAGCATTTGGAAGTGGCAGCATTTTTAGTGGCAAGAGTCTTGGACTTAAGAGTCACCTCGTTTGAGTCTCAGTGCCAACATTTACTGTATTATGGTTTTGGGCAGGTTAGTTATCCTTTCAGAACCCGTTTTTTCATTATAAAATACAGATAGTGGCACCTACCATAAAGCCCCCATCAGGAAAGTTACTGTGGTTATTACATTCTTCTTAGTATAAGTAGGAAACACATTTTGGGAAGTGAGAGTGATCCTTCTCAGGGGAATGATGATTTTTCTTAGAACTCCTGGTTGCAAATAACAAACACCCTCTTCAAACTAACTTAAGGCCAAAAAAAGGAGGGGGGTGGATTTATTGGCGAGATTCCAGCAGGCCTCAGTTCTTTTAAGGGTAGGTTGAACAATTTGGGTCTCAAAAGGGTCAGGAACCATAGCTGCTCTGGGTGACTGGGAGGAACCAGGCACAGTCTTTACTCTGCGTTCTGCTTTTGTTTCTCTCTCCTTCCTCTTCCAGTTGCAGCGATTGAACCACTGACTGGCTGACAGATGAGGGCTTTCGGGTCATGTGGCCTCTGGTCCAGTGGTTGAGGGAGGGGAAGAGGGAAACAGAAATCGAGTATCTCACCTAAAATCCTCAACTGCCTTCTCCTCCTTTTTCTCTGTGCTTTTGGATCCACAAACTGCTTCTCTGTCTCCACTTACTTCTTGCTGAGTTTCTCCTTGTGCCTCTGCCTGGAATTTCTTTTCTTCTCATCTCTTTGCCTCTTTACGTAGGAATTCCATTCCCTGGCTAATGTCTAGTCCATCTTTTTTTTTTTTTTTTAAACGCAATTATCAGCATCACCTGGATGTTTCTTAGAAATGCAGGCTGTCAGCCCCACTTTGGGACTATAAAATCAAAATTCCCATTTTTTTAAATTTGATTTTTAAAAAAATTTTTATTGGAGTACAGTTGATTTACAATGTGTTAGTTTCAGGTGTACAGCAAAGTGAATCAGTTATACATATACATATATCTACTCTTTTTTAGATTCTTTTCCCATATAGGCCATTACAGAGGACTGAGTAGAGTTCCTTGTGCTATACAGTAGGTCTTTATTGGTTTTTATTTTTTTGGCTGCGTAGCTTGTGGGATCTTAGTTCCCCGACCAGGGATTAAACCTGGGCCCTAGCAGTGAAAGTGAGGAGTCCCAGCCGCTAGACCGCCAGGGATGTCCCTGCCTATTCCATCTTTACAGCTTGGCTTACCTCTTAGAAGTAACGTTTGTCAAGTGAATGGATGAATTCTAGTCACAGGTCATAGTACCAACGATAGGGGAAAGGAGGAAAAGGAAAGGGTGCCTTCCGTTTGCCTGGAGCACAGGCCTGTCTAAGGGAGTAGAGGGAGGGACGGTATGCGTTGAAGAAGATGCATCAGCTCCTTGAGGGCAGGAAGAGATGTGACTCCCACTTGTATCTGCACAGCCCCTAACACAGTGCTTTACGTGTGGTTGGCACTTAGTACATTTGTGAGGAAAGTATGAGTCTAAGGAAGGGAGATGGGAATTCACAAGAGAATTTCTGCACAATAGAATGTGTATTCCACAGAAATGTTTGGTTTGAAAGTGGTTTTTTCTTCTTTTTTTGAACTAACTTCCTTTAATGGGTTGTGTGCTGGTCCAGATGCATTCTTCAGCCTTTCCCTGCCCTGCTTTACTGCAGGGGCCTTCTGCCCCTTGCAGGCTGCATTTCCCAGGCTCTTGTGCCTCTGGCTTCTGTCTGGGTTTGGCCACAGCCTGGGGACACGGAGAGGGACAGGAGCAGGGAGAAGCCCTCTCTGTGCCCAGCAGAGTCCCCAGCAGAGTCCCCAGCAGTGGCCTGTCTCCTGATTCCATCTCCCAGCAGGACGGTCCCCCACGGGTCCAGCTTCCCTGGACTCCCGCAGCACTAGAGCTCCAGGAATGCCTCTGCCTCTGTCCCTGTGGCTCAGGGTCTTGGCCTCCTGCTCTTGCCAGTTTCTGGGCTCTTCACTGCCCTGTTTGGCTTCCCAGCTCATCCACCCTCTGTGTAACCAATTCCCTGTATTAAATTCTCTCTCTCTGAAATACTCAAATGGTCTGTTTCCTGGTTAGACACCGACTGATCTGGATTGTTTTCTGACTTTTAGTTTGAGACATTAATTTGGGTTTTATTTTACTTATTTATTTTAGTTTTGGCTGCATTGGGTCTTCGTTGCCGCACATGGGCTTTCTCTAGTTGCAGCGAGCGGGGGCTACTCTTCATTGTGGTGCGTGGGCTTCTCACTGTGGTGGCTTCTCTTGTTGCGGAGCTCGGGCTCCAGGCGCGTGGGCTTCAGTAGTTGTGGCACTCAGGCTCAGTAGTTGTGGCTCGCAGGCCCTAGAGCGCAGGCTCAGTAGTTGTGGCACATGGGCTTAGTTGCTCTGTGGCATGTGGGATCTTCCCGGACCAGGGCTCGAACCCGTGTCCCCTGCATTGACAGGCGGATTCTTAACCACTGTGCCACCAGGGAGGCCTGTTAATTTGGGTTTTGATTGTATAAAAAAAGGAAACAGAAAGAGGACCTGGTAGCCATTGGTAACCACTTAGGAATTGCTTAATGGAATAATTTGTGATGCCTTAGTACCTAAAATAATTGACTTTGCTGGAGTAAGCCCTCCAGTTCCAAAACTTGTTTCTTTACTTATTAGCCTTTGGAACACCGTATGTCTTCCTTGTGCTCTGGGAGGATTCTCTGAAGCGAATTCTTTGCAGAGAACGAACGTTAATTCTAGGACGGTTGTGTACCTTCGTTTCTAGAATAAATTACTAATTGGCTTCTGAACCACTTTAATAGAAATAAGATGACTTTGTTAATGCTTTATCAAAAGCAGTCTGTTCTCCTTAATTCTGGTGAGGCTGAATTTATTTTTACTGAAGGAGAAAATTGCCAAGGGTGGGTGGTTGGATTCTATAGACTGTGTCTAGTATGAAGAAAACCACAACAAAAATTTAAAACTATTATCCAATCTGATCTGACCAGAGAGATCTCAAATTTTCATGACAAAGCTTTTTCTTGATTAAAAATTGTAATTACACAAGCAGCTTTTAAACCATATGAATAAAGAAAATTCAAAAGCAAAAATGGGATTTTAAGAGATACTTCTGATGGCTGTTTATTAAGACCTGAGAACGAAACTCCAGAACAAATCTAAAAACTATCCATTTATATCTTGCACAGCAATCTGTAATTACTGGTGTAAACCTGCCTATAGGAAGCATGTTATCTAGCCAGTCAGCGACTATTTCATTCTATCACATATTTTTTTTTTTACACAATATTCCCTTGGCATTGAACTTTTTTAAATTTTATTTTATTTTATTTTTTTATTTTTGGCTGCGTTGGGTCTTAGTTGCTGTGCGTGAGCTTTCTCTAGTTGCAGCGAGCGGGGGCTACTCTTCGTTGCGGTGCTCAGGCTTCTCATTGCAGTGGCTTCTCTTGTTGCAGAGCACGGGCTCTAGGCGCACGGGCTTCAGTAGTTGCAGCACGCAGGCTCAGCAGTTGTGGTGCATGGGCTTCGTTGCTCCGCGGCATGTGGGACCTTCCCGGACCAGGGATCAAACCCGTGTCCCCTGCATTGGCAGGCGGATTCTTAACCACTGCGCCACCAAGGAAGTCCCTCTATCACATATTTTAATTAGAACTAATATTACCACATGTTACCGTTCCCATCTACTAAGCATCCAATTGCTGTATTCAATAATAACCTAGAAATATCTTTTAGCAACTCAATTCAACATCACAAAGTTCAACAAACAAAACAGCAGATTTTAATCCCCTCGTATAAGAATATTTGATGTTATGGCAATATTTCTTATACTTATGATTCTCCAGTCATAAATGATCTTAGAGGTGTAACATCAGTTGTACCAAATGGTGTGGCTGATGCTTAGATGTAGAACACCCAGGTAATTCCAGATATTTGTAGAATGAAAGAGAGAAAGTACATTATGCTGTATAGCATGGTATCCATCTTCATTATTATATTCTTGAATAAAGTGAAAGCATTTCAGGAGTAATATAAAAATTATTTCTTTAGATTAACTTTTTCCTGATTATCTGTACGTATTTTTTCCACTTAGATATTCAGGAAAAGAAATAAAACCCACATGTGTATCTTTTACTAGGTAACAAAATGAGGAGTTGGGGTTTATCTATTCACAATCGTAACTTCTCTTAAATATAATGAATGTTATTTTAATCACCAAGAGATTCATGATGAATAAGAAGGAGAATGAAGCTCAGAAATTGACTATGTTTGCACATTTACTCAGCATAAGTAAACTTTCTTTTTTTTTTTCCCTAACCCGCTCCAGTAAACTTTATCATAAAAACCTATTATCATTAAAAAAAACTATCCATTTATATTGAAGAATTTCATTCTAGTTGGTCTAACTTGAATAACATTTTTCATTATTTAACTCTTTCTGGTCCTGTGGATAGAGAGAATGCTCTTCCCTAACTTTGGGCCTTGTACTGAGATTTTTGTTTGCTTTTTAGGTTCGGTGTACCACTTTGATAAGTCAACTTCATCTTGCATTTCTACCAGTGCTCTTCTTCCAGATCCATATGAATCAGAGAGGTAATTTTTTCCATGTGGTTTAAACGGCACCGTTTACGTGAGATTAAATAACCCTCGTGGTAGGAATTATTGCTCCTCGGTGACCCTCTGCTCAGGCCGAGTTCTTGAGCAGAAAAAAATATTCATATATTCTGAGGAAGAGTATTTTTATTGTCATATAGAATCTGTGCCTGTAAGGAAGATTTTCCGCCCATAAAGCACAGAACAGCTTGTGTGTCAGTCCCAGAATGAAGCTTCTACAAAGACAGCAGTTGGGCCAGGCAGCCGGCTATGCCCTGCTCAAGTTTCCCCTTTCTTGGGGCTCTGGTGCCACAGTTTGTGCCTTAGCCCCTGCTGGCCCCTAGGGAGCATTTCCCACTCTTGAAAGCTCTAGCCGAGGCAGGGACCAAATGCCTCCTTTTCTACTTAGCCCAGCTGAGGGGGGTCTGGAATGTGAGGTAATTTCTTTATTCACTAAGGGAAGACAGGAGTGAAACAAAGAAAATACAAGAAGCATAAAAACATCCCAGCTTATAAATTACAAGTTTCTGATTCTATAAGCTCCCTCCCGGAGTGTCAAGCCCTGCTCCATTTCATACCCTATCTAAACTCTAAGCTCTTGATTCCTGGTATGGTTTTCTCTGGTCCCCTGCCTGGGGTTCTTATTCCCCAGCGACTGGCCTGTCTGTGGGTAAGAGTGCCATCTGCAGTTGGCTTTCTCTTGGCCTCACTCTGTAAGCGTGGCTTCTATTCAGCTTCTGTTCCGTCCCCATCTGAGAAAAGGCCTCTTCCCTGGTTTAACTGACAGGGCTGACACCACCATGTCACAATGAATGAATGGCCTCTTTCTTGACGCGAGGCTCTGGCCTGTTTGCAGGGAGAAAGGTTTGGTCTCTTGTTAGCCCCCAAAACACAACAGTACCATAACCGTATGCATCAGTCATTTTTTGTTACTGTCATTGTGATGACGTCACATCACAATACCCTCAGACTATCAGTGATCTATGAAAGCAAACATTTTCTTTTACGCTCATGCTGTAGATTGGCTGACGTTCAGCCACTTCTGACTGGGCTCAACTCGGCTCAGCTGGCCTAGGCTACACTCCAGGTTTCAAGTTGGGTTCCAGTCTGTCTCACATGCCTTCATTCCAAGACTCAGGCTAAGGGAGCAACAGCCCCCCCGGGGCACCTTCTTCTTGTGGAGATGAATGGAAACTCAAGGAAGCTGGCAGAAACTTGCCATGCTTCTTAATACCCAAGACCTAGCTTTGCAGTCACTTCTGCCTAGTCGCAAAGCAGATCACGTGGCCAAGACCAAAGTCAGTCAGGCAGGGATGTATCCTCAGCCCACGCTGAAGGGCAGTCATGCGGCCAAGCAGCAGGACGTATAATTCTGTCCCAGGGAGAGAGTCAAGAGGTAAAAGCAAGAATTCAGCCTTCCAGCCCATCAAATGAGCAGAAGATCTACATAACAAAAATCCCAGATGACCAGTTCCACCAGAGTCATTACATCACAGGGGCCAGAAGAACTGAAATCCCGTGGATGGGGCATGTACTTACTTACTAAATCCAGTTCCGTAATCATGAGTACTGTTTTCTTATAAACCAGTGGTTGGCAAATTTGTCCTATAAAGGGCCATGTGGTCAGTATTTTAGGCTTTGTGGGTCTCTACGGCCACTACTTAAGTCTGCCTTTGTAACGCTAAAGCAGTCATAGATAATATTGAACAAACAGGTGTGGCTGTGTCCCAATAAAACTTTATTTACAAAAATGGACACAGCCAGATTTGGTCCTTGAGCTGATCTGCTATAAACTCCTTTGTTGGGAAGTGCTTATTGGATATATTTTATTAAGTATTTATCACTCTTTCATGTAAAAGATTCATCTTGGGGCTCCATTAAAACAGTCTTTCCCTCCTATTTGGCACTGAGAAACTTAGGTATAGCTTTAATTAGCTTTGGGAAATGTTTGCCTTGTCTAGGAAGACAGTGGAAATTGTCATTAATTAAAACAGGCAAATTTTTTAAAACCTTATATCAAGCACTGAGTTACCTTGTGAATATATACTAATAATCCCTTTATTAGAGAGCAGTGAGAGAAATAAGTAACAGTTCTCCAGTTTCTAATGCCAAAATATGTGGTTTCACTGTTTCTTGCTTCCTCATTGGATTATTATGAACTGACATTCTGGATTCCGTAGCTCTAAGGATATTTTGGTGGTTGATGTAAGGGACGACATATCAAAGTAAAAAAAAATCATTATTTGCCCCTTTTTTCTGTTTAGGGTTTATGTTGCGGAATCTCTCATTTCCAGTGCTGGAGAAGGACTGTTTTCAAAGGTAGCAGTGGGACCCAATACTGTTATGTCTTTTTATAATGGAGTCCGAATTACACACCAAGAGGTGAGCGGGGTAGAAGTGGAAAATCAGCGTGATTGGTTAAAGTGTTTTGTTTCAAACACGCTTAGTAATTTTCTCAGTAGTCCTTTTACTTTAATATTCACTAGGAATATAAAGGAACAAAAAGCTAGGGTTTTTTGTAAAATGCTTGGATATTGTCTTATAGCCAGCCTCAGACTGCTTTAGCGAAGACACTGTAGATTATGTAGCTTATGAACAACAGAATTTGATTTCTCACAGTTCTGGAGGCTGGGAAGTCCAAGATCAAGGTGCCAGCAGATTCAGTGTCTGGTGAGAGCCTGCTTCCTGGTTCACAGATGTCACTCTTTTTGCTGTAACTTCACATGGCAGGAGGGATGAGGGAGCTCTCTGGGGCCTCTTTTATAAGACACTAATCCCATTCATGAGGGCTCTGCCTGCTGTCATGACCTAAACACCTCCCAAAGACCCCAACTCCGGATACCCTGACATTGGGGATGAGATTTCAACATATGTTTGGAGGGGGGACATTAACATTCAGTCTATAGCAGATATTTTCCTCTTTGTTTTTTTTAATTGTTGTGAAATCAAGTCTATTCGTCTTTTTTTTTTAAATTTATTTTTATTTATTTATTTGGCCACACTGCACGGCATGTGGGATCTTAGTTCCCCGACCAGGGATTGAACCCGCGCCCCCTGCAGTGGAAATGCGGAGTCTTAACCACTGGACCGCCAGGGAAGTCCCAATTTTCCTCTTTATTTTGAGCCTTAGTATGTTTTGTTTTGTTTTGTTTTGTTTACGTTCCACAGCTATTTTATAGAAAGTGGGCTGGTGCCATCAGGGAGACAGTAATTGCTTTGTATTGGACTACACTCAGTATCTGAAAAACTGAGATCCAATCGGACTCTGTCAATAATTAATTTATGACCTTGGGTGGGGTGCTTTACAGGAAGGGCCCCTACTTCTGTTTGTGCAAAAGCCATACAATAGCCTACATCTTACCTGGAAGGGTTCTATTGCCAAAAAAAATTAAAAATTAAAAGTCAAAGAGTTGAGTCACCTCTTGCCGTTAAGACACAATCTTTGATACACTTCTCAGATTTCATATATGTTTTTTTGTTTTTGTTTCTTCACTTCACAACTAGCTTCCTTAAGTGTCTGCTTAAGGGCGAAAGCTTGACGCTTTGAGCACATCCTGGTCTCACTTGTGTGAAGTTGGGTGGGACTTAAGCCGATCACTCACATCCCACCTTCACGTCTTCATTTTTTATTTGTTCCTATGAAATGATAAAAAGCGAAAGGCCGAGAAATAATCAAGTCACTGTACATTCAAAGCAGCCGCCCAGACAAAGATGTCAGTGCACAAACCGAGCTGTGATATGCCTCGCAGTGTCCCCTTGTGATGGTCAATCCAGAAAGTCCAAGAAATTCAGCCTATGGACGGTGGCTCGGGATATTGATACATAATTTATTCAAACGTTTTACATCTAAGGAAACTGAAGCCAAGAGAGGTTAAGCAATTTGCCTAAGGTCACAAATATAGTAACCGGAAGAATTCAAGCAAGGTTTCTAACAGCAGAATCTGTCTCTGTGCTGAAACTCACTATATAAATGAATGAGGGAGCCTCCTTGCCTTCATGAAGTTTAGATGAGAAAAATACACAACTAGTGGCAACATAAGGAAGATGGTACTGAGTGTCATATATCAAATCACATAACAGGTCTGGACTATTAAGATCCATGAAGATTTTTTCACTTTCATCACTGCTGTATCCCCTGCACCTAGAACAGTGCCTAGCATATGGTAGGTGCTCAGTCAATATCTGTTGAGTGAATATCAGATACAAATAAAAGCATAATTGTAGCTTACAGACGGGAGAGATGGTATATCTCTGAGTGTCAACAGTTTTTGAATGAAAGTGTGATCCTTTTTGGTTCCAAAACGCTGGCCTTGCTGGCATGCACAGATGCTGGGGCATGTTGGTCAGGACTGGTTGGGAGAAGGGATGCCTGCTGCTTGCACAGCGGATAGTGAGTCCTGCTGTGGGTGAGAAAGCGCGCTGGTTGTCCGTGACTCTGCTGGTCACACCGATTGCCCACCTGCAGCAAAGGTGTAGGACTTTCCTGGCGCTCAGTTTTGCATTCCTTAGGTTTCTGGTTCCGTTTGATGTTCTTACTTTCATTTTTCTTTGGCTTCATCCTTTTCTCTGTAGAGGTTCAAGGGATTTGAGGGCTGATTAAAGAAAAAGACCAGGGCTTCCCTAGTGGCGCAGTGGTTGAGAGTCTGCCTGCCAATGCAGGGGACACGGGTTCGAGCCCTGGTCCGGGAAGATCCCACATGCCGCGGAGCAACTAGGCCCGTGAGCCACAACTACTGAGCCTGCGTGTCTGGAGCCTGTGCTCCGCAACAAGAGAGGCCGCGATGGTGAGAGGCCCGCGCACCGCGATGAAGAGTGGCCCCCACTTGCCACAGCTAGAGAAAGCCCTCGCACAGAGACGAAGACCCAACACAGCCAAAGATAAATAAACAAACAAAAAAAAAAAAAAAAGAAAAAGACCATAAGAGGCAGCAGCACACATGCTGTATAGATATTGGGTGGTGATTGGGCGGGGCTGCATGAGACGGGGTGTCCTCCCAGCATGAGGCCATTCAGAGGCTTATGGCGCAGGGGCCAAGGTCCAGAGGGGAGCAGGGCAAGGGAACTCCTGGGAAAGAGAGGGACCGGAGAGGGAGTTGACATGTCTAGGTGATGTGTAGCCTGGGAGGGGTCTCTGGGCCAAAGAACTCCAAAGGACAGCTACAGTCTGGCGTCCTTATGGTCCTGGGTTTATCTATCTGCTCCTAGCAGACGTGGGGTGAGGTTTTGTGGATGAAGCAAACTCTGAATGGCTAAAACTCTGCTCTGTTTGGGCTATTTAAAAAAACAGTGGGGTATGTAAAAATTTAAGGTTGGTGGTGATGGGCTTTTAAGGTAACAGGTCTCAGCCAGCAGTGAAGAAATAAACAACCTAGGGGCCCATACACAGAGGCCGTCTTTGACTCGCTGACATAACACTCACCTGCTTTTAATTCAAGACATCTGGTTATAAATGTAAGGCGCGACACTATCTAACTCTTAGAGGAAAACATAGGCAGAACACCTTATGACATCAATCACAGCAAGATCCTTTTTGACCCACCTCCTAGAGAAATGGAAATAAAAACAAAAATAAACAAATGGGACCTAATGAAACTTAAAAGCTTTTGCACAGCAAAGGAAACCATAAACAAGACGAAAAGACAGCCCTCAGAATGGGAGAAAATATTTGCAAATGAAGCAACTGACAAAGGATTAATCTCCAAAGTTTACAAGCAGCTCATGCAGCTCAATATCAAAAATACAAACAACCCGGGACTTACCTGGTGGCACAGTGGTTAAGAATCTGCCTGCCAATGCAGGGGACACGGGTTTGAGCCCTGGTCCGGGAGAATCCCACGTGCCACGGAGCAACTAAGCCCATGCGCCACAAGTACTGAAGCCTCCGTGCCTAGAGCCTGTGCTCTGCAACAAGAGAAGCCACTGCAATGAAAAGCCCGCACACCACAGTGAGGAGTAGCCCCCACTCACGCCGCAACTAGAGAAAGCCCACACGCAGCAACGAAGACCCAACACAGCCCAAAATAAATAAATAAATAAATAAATTTATTAAAAACAAACAAACAAACAACCCAATCCAAAAATGGGCAGAAGAAAAAAAGAAAAATGGGCAGAAGACCTAAATAGACATTTCTCCAAAGAAGGTATACAGATCATCAACAAACACATGAAAGGATGCAACATCACTAATCATTAGAGAAATGCAAATCAAAACTACAATGAGGTATCACTTCACACTGGTCAGAATGGCCATCATCAAAAAATCTACAAACAATAAATGCTAGAGAGGGTGTGGAGAAAAGGGAACCCTCTTGCACTCTTGGTGCGAATGTAAATTGATACAGCCACTATGGAGAACAGTACGGAGGTTCCTTAAAAAACTAAAAATAGAACTACCATACGACCCAGCAATCCCACTACTGGGCATATACGCTGAGAAAACCGTAATTCAAAACGAGTTATGTACAACGTTCATTGCAGCTCTATTTACAACAGCCAGGACATGGAGGCAACCTAAGTGTCCATCAACAGATGAATGGATAAAGAAGATGTGGCACATATATACAATGGGATATTACTCAGCCATAAAAAGAAACGAAATTGAGTTATTTGTAGTAAGGTGGATGGACCTAGAGTCTGTCATACAGAGTGAAGTAAGTCAGAAGGAGAAAAACAAATACCATATGCTAACACATATATATGGAATCCAAAAAAAAAAAAAGGTTCTGAAGAACCTAGGGGCAGGACAGGAGTAAAGATGCAGACGTAGAGAATGGACTTGAGGACATGGGGCGGGGGAAGGGTAAGCCGGGACGAAGTGAGAGAGTAGCATTGACATATATACACGACTAAATGTAAAATAGCTAGCTAGTGGGAAGCAGCCGCATAGGACAGGGAGATCAGCTCGGTGCTTTGTGACCACCTAGAGGGGTGGGATAGCAAGGGTGGGAGGGAGATGCAAGAGGGAGGAGATATGGGGACATAGGCATACGTATAGCTGATTCACTTTGTTATAAAGCAGAAACTAACACACCATTGTAAAGCAATTATACTCCAATAAAGATGTTAAAAAAAAAAAAAGACATCTGGTTATTTTTGTGTGTTTCTGTAAAGGGACTTTAAATCCTTTTTTTCACATAAGATAGGGGAAAATCAATAAATGCTAAGTTGAGCTGCCCGGCGCTGCCCACATACGCCTTTTGCAACCATCAGTGTGCGGGGTTTGCACCATCGCGGTGCAAGGGATGCCTTAGGCTCTTTCCATGTATGTGGCACTCAAACCGTGAAGTTTAAGGATAAATGAGTTAATATCTCCGGCGTCCTCTGAGCTCCTGGGAGGAAGGGCCTTTCTGATGTTCGCTTTCTTGTTTTCTGCAGGTCGACAGCAGGGACTGGGCTCTTAATGGGAACACCCTCTCCCTTGATGAAGAAACGGTCATTGATGTGCCTGAGCCCTACAACCGTGTATCCAAGTACTGTGCCTCCTTGGGACACAAGGCAAATCACTCCTTCACTCCAAACTGCATCTACGACATGTGAGTAGGAGACCACGCGGCCAGTGGCTGGGGCAGCTCTGTGCCTCGGGGCCCCGAGAATGAGGAGGGCACCTCAAAGGTGTCATCCTGCCTCGAGGAAGGTGGCTTCCTCAGAATATTCGAGGGTCCTCTGGCCAGGGGCCTCATGGTTATAACTTGAAACTCAGAAATGGAAAAGTGCTTCAAAGAGTAGAAATGCTGTGGAAATGCTGTACTTAGTGGTTGCTGTTTTATTTGTGGCTTTTTTGTCCTTTAGTTGTCTCTTCTGGCAAATTAAGGGTAGTGTCATTTGAAGTAATAGTACAAATTGAAATGACTCTGCACAGTGGAGATTAGGGAATTCTTTTATTATGTGAGAGGAAGGAGAACCAAAAGATCCTAAGCCTAGGACGTGAGCTCTCAGTATTGGAAAAAAACGTGTAAAATCAGAGTCCCTATCATTTAAAAATCAAGAGGAATGAAATACTGAACACATGCTACAACATGGATGAGCCTTGAAGACATGCTAAGTGCAAGAAGCCAGTCATGGGGACTTCCCTGGTGGTCCAGTGGGTAAGACTCCACGCTCCCAATGCAGGGGGCCTGGGTTCGATCCCTGGTGGGAGAACTAGATCCCGCATGCATGCCGCAACTAAGAGCCTGCATGGCGCAACTAAAGATCCCACATGCCACAACTAAAGATCCCGCATGCTGCAACTAAAGATCCCACATGCCGCCACGAAGATCCCGCGTGCTGCAACGAAGACCCAGTGTAGCCAAAATAAATAAATAAATATTAAAAAAGAAGCCAGTCACAAGAGCATGTAGTGTATGATTTCCATGTATATGAACAGTCCACTATAGCCGCAGAGACAGAATGCAGATCAGTCATTGCCTAGAGCTGGGGGCGGGGGTGGGCAGAGTAGAAGTTGATGGCTAATGAGCGTGGAGGTTCCTTTTGAGGCTGATGAAAGCTTCCAAAATTAGTGGCGATGGTTGCACAACTGAAAACCACTGAATTGTACACTTTAAATGGATGAATTTTATGAGACATGAATTATATCTCAACAAAACCATTATTTTAAAAAATCAAATAATCCTACCTCCCCTTCCAACGGTGCACTGAACCTCTTGGAAACCTCCATTGATGAGAACCTTACCATTATCCACACAGGCGGCTGTCTGGACAAATACATATCATGGAATTAGCTGTTGGGCTCTGAGGATTAGAAAGTTCCTTCTGTTGAGCCCAGATGGGTTTCCCTGTAATATCCAGCCCTTGGCCCTAATTACCTCCCTTTTTTTCTTGTGTACAGTGTCAATCTCTCTTCCACATAGTAGTCCTACAAGTATCTTAGTAGTCTTCATGTGCCCCCTGAACCCTCTCTTCCAAAAGGTAAGCATCTCCGACTCTGCCTTAAAGGATACAGCTGAGATTCCATGTTGTTGCTGTTCTTAACTCAGCCTGAGGACAGGCTAGGAGTCTAGGAGTTAGGCAGCTGTGTACAGCCTTTTCTGCTCAGCTGTAGTTTGCTGTCACTTAGTCCTCTAGCTTGTTAACATAAGCAGGATCTGATCATGTGCATTTAATCTGTAGGAAAATTGCCAGGATTTGAATGTCCCTTCTTGCATCCCTGAGATGGCTTTAAAATTGTTCTGGCACTGACTTGCTCTCTTTGGCAGCCAGTACCAAGTACTGAAGCTACAACTTCTGTTTAAAGGGCGGGTAGAAATGGCAAAGGACATGTGTCATGTGAAATGAAACTGACACTGTTATTAACTCCAAGGCTTTCACGGCCAGTGTGAATTAGGCCAAAGCATCGTTGCAGGCTGCACACAGCTGAACAACAACCCTTTAAAGCAGTGGTAACTAAGGATAACAAATGCTACTGAGGCTGCCCCTTAAAACAAATGAGTCCGGTGATTTCATGGCAAGAACATGATTTTTCTCATCAAAAAGGAGACAGCACAGGAGACAAGAGAAGGAACCATTTGTGCAAAATCAAGTCCCTCCTCAGAGTTTTTTTTTTTCCAAGCCCAATGTGAACGATTAGTTATTTGGGGTCATGGGGAGACTAGCTGAATAATCATCAAATAGAACATTCAGATACCAATCCATGGCATTCATTTGTTTCTAAAATCATTGGTACTGTTATGCACACTGTAACTTAAACAGAACAGCACTTCTATAAGCTGTTTTAACTGTAGTCTGGTACAGCGTGCCAAATGGACAGATAGGCAGGAACTACTTTTCTCGTTGTAAATATAGGTTACTTGTCGACAAGGGACCGAAGAGTGTGGCCCAGAGGTTTGGTCTGAGGGCTAATCGTGCAGCCAGTGTTTCCTGAGCACTTCCTCTAGGTCAGTGCTGTGCTAAAACCTTCTGTGCACATTGTCATTCAATCCTCCCAGTAACTTCGTGGGGCCCCTAGTATTACTGCTGATTCCAGATCAGCGACAAGAAACGCAGGGCTCTTGTCAAAGTGGAGAAGTGCTCTTAACCATTGTGCCTTGGGGCTGCTTTGAAGAATCAGCACCTGAGATTGAGTTCTGTCTTTTCAGTCTGTCCATTTTCTACTCTCTGAGAATAACGATAATGAGCAAGAAAATGAAAATACAAGAGGACGATAAGAGAAATCTTAGGCTTCTTGTGCGATTTTTTTCAGTGTACCAGAAGGTTAACTAGAGCTCCATTTCAGGAGTATTTTTTTTTACTGAAGTATCACTGATTTACAATACTGTGTTAGTTTCAGGTGTACAGCAAAGTGATTTGGATATACATATATTCATTTTCAGCTGCTTTTCCGTTATAGGTTATTACAAGATATTGAATATAGTTCCCTGTGCTATGCAGTAGGTCCTTGTTGTTTATCCATTTTATATATAGTATTGTGTATCTGTTAATCCCATACTCCTAATTTATCCCTCCCCCTCTCCCCGCCTTTCCCCTTTGGTAACCGTAAGTTTGTTTTCTATGTCTGCGAGTCTGTTTCTGTTTTGTAAATAAATTCATTTGTATCATTTTTTTAAGATTCCACATGTAAGTGATATCATATGATATTTGTCTTTGTCTGACTGACTTCTCTTAGTATGACAATCTCTAGGTCCATCCATGTTGCTGCAAATGGCATTATTTCATTCTTTTTTATGGCCAAGTAATATTCCATTGTAAGGAGTATTATTTTTTAATGAAATATTTTAATTTAGAGACAAAGAGTGATTTTAATAAGGAATTCCCAAATCCCTGATCCAGGGATGTCCTCTGTGCTGGAGCACAGTCTGACACTTCTGTGCACGTGCGTGCTCTCATACACCCACGTGCTTGCTTACACGTCACAACTGATACGAGTCTTCAGCTGTGCCAGGCACTGTGTGTGGTGCTTTATTGCCGTGACCCTATTTTGTCACCACAATGACTCTTGGAGGATAAGGATTACTGGTGTTATCATGATTTGGCAGGTGAGGAAAGTGAGATTCAGAGACACAGAGGTGAGCTTTCCAGAAGGAGGCAGTCATAACGTGTGGCGCCAGGACTCACACCAAAGTCTTCGGGCCCAAATCAAGTGTGCTTTCCAAGAAACAGGACAGCCAAAGGGGGTGGGCATAGAGGCCCCCTTGGAGTGAGAGTGTGGTGGTTCCTTTTTACCCCCCACACAATATGTCCATACACTGCAGACACGCTCGTCTCCCACCAAGCGCTTGCCGTCGTGCGCCCTGTACCCCTGACTTCAGGCCTGGAACCTCCGCCTTTGGTGTTTCAAAGCCCTTTGTTCAAAATGTAACTCTAAATGAATGGATTTGACCAGATGCATAGGAAAACAAAGTTACTTTCTTTCTGGCCTGCCTTCCAGGTGTCCCTGTTGGGTTTCAGCAGCTGTTAGAGGAGATGAGTCTCTTAATACTTATTTAGCTCCCGTTCCCCTGAAGGGAGCCATGCAGGTGAGCCAGGCCGGGAGCCTCTGGCAGAGGAGCATAATCCTAGCTTTAGCCCGGCCTCTCCCATCACAGGGGGCATCAGAGGGAAATCTGAAAGAAGCAGGAAGGCAGAGCGGTCTGGGCTTCCCTCTTGGGAAAAATATCTTCATTTACTTTTATGCTAGAAAATAACTCTTCCTCTATAGGTACAGGATGGAAAACAAGAGTTTTTATGCTTTTGCAAATCCACAGGGCTCTTTCTTACAACTCCAGAAGCGCCCTGGCAAAGCCTTTCCCCGAGGTACAGGCAGGTAATGTGAGGCGACAGGCCAGAGGAGCTGAAATGCTGACAGGCCGCATTGGATCTGATTTCTCATTAAAGACAGATTTTTGTTGAAGATCCTGATTGTTGATTTACAAATACAGAGTGGCAAATAGGCTCAGAAAGGAAGATAGGGCCACGCTTTTTAAACCTTAATGTACATAGGGATCACCGGGGAGGGGGAGGGGGGCGGGGTGTTAGAATGCAGATCCCACCACCAGGTCTGGGTGGGGAAGCCCGGAGTATCCCCGTGAGCACCAGCCTCCCAGGGGAAGCTGATGCCGGCTCCTCTGCGGCCCGCACGCTGAGGACCTGCCGGTGGTGTCCAGGGCACAGCAAGCACACGGGTGATTCCTGCCTCAGCCCTTCTAGCCTTTGCATCTGACCTCCCGGTCCGGCCCGGGAATGACCATGTGCATCTTGATGTCTAGGTTTGTCCACCCCCGTTTTGGACCCATCAAATGCATTCGCACGCTCCGAGCCGTGGAGGCCGACGAGGAACTCACTGTTGCCTATGGCTACGACCACAGCCCCCCGGGGAAGAGTGGGCCTGAAGCCCCCGAGTGGTACCAGGTGGAGCTGAAGGCCTTCCAGGCCACCCAGCAGAAGTGAAAGGCCTGGCTCCGGGCTTCAGAGACCTGGAATAGAAACTTGGATCTATGCACTACGTTTATCCGACAACGGGACAACCAGGGACTGCTCATGCTGTGACATCACATCCTCTCACTCTGCGTTCGCTACAACTTTCTCGAATACTAACTAGGTCTGACTGTATTACTCATACCAGGTTTAAAATTAGCTAGCAACAACGCCCTCCTGAGAGGTACTGTTGAGCACTTGACAGAAGACAGCGTGATGTTCTTGGGTGGTTCAAGACTAAATCTGTACCACATTCAGAGATGCCAAACGATTAGACTGAAAAAAGGGGGTTTTTCAGTCATTTTTAGTCAGTGGCTTTTCCATGAGGTTTATTTCTATGGCCGGTGCAAATTGCGTTATCACACTTGCATATGCGCCATATGGAGGACAGAGAATTACTACATTTTTATTCTCTAAATGTAGTATCATTTGCCTTTTAACCTTTGATCTGTTCTTGCAATAGAATGGCTTTGTTTTTCCCCTAGCGAACAGAACCCCACTTTTTGAGTCACTTCACCCCTTAGTCCTCTTCTCTATCTTAGGTATCTTTCACAAGAGAAAACTTCCAAATGGATTTCGTTTCAGTGCCAGTGTGTAGGTCTCTCTGGCTCTCTCTATATCACTGTTTCATTACTATGTCCTAATATAAAGACCTGGCTCCTAGGGCCGGGCTATTATTATAGAATTATTATTCTCGCATGTAAACAAAGATATCTTTGCTTTAAGATGTGAGAAGAAATGAATTTACTTTGTTTGCATTAAGTTATGGAAGAGTTGTAACATATACTTTAAGAAAGAAGAGGGGGAAATTAGTATTTCTAAGCAGTAGACGTGGCAATTTTGCAATATCTTCAATAGTGCTAGTAATTTTTTTTCTCCTTGGGTACACATTAAATGTACATAACAGAGCAGTCTGGCTTGTGGCACAGTGCATTGAATTCAAAAGTCAAATAGCAAACTTGAATTATAACACAGAATTCAAAAGGTTTTTTTGGTTTGTTTTTTTTTTTTTAAATCGCTACTGTTAAAAGAGAGACGTACTGATCACTAGGTACAAATCAAACCTTAATGCTAAAACTCCTCATCATTGTAATTTCAAAGCACTTACCTGCTTCACAGCCTTGTGAATTAAGACTAACACCTGTATAGCTTAGAAGCAACGGTATCAATAGCATTTCAGCCATTTTTGCTAGCCATGTGTAATCACAACTGCAGAAATAAGGAGAAAAGCCCCTGTTTTTTAGTTTAGCTGATTAGGTATGTAACCTGACTGGGATTACTCTGGGGGAATTCTGGGAGTTTGGGGTTTTTGTAAGTGCCCTCACCACATGCCATAGCTGTGTCCTCTTCAGATGCCCAGCTGAGGAGCTGGGAGGTCTGGAAAGCAGCAGTTGCTACAAGTTGCAGCTGTCAGCTGGGGCACCTGTCGCCAAGTCAGTTTGGTCTTGAAAGCTGAAGCCTTCCACACTGTAGCTCTGGCTAGTAGGGAAGGCTTGCTGGGAGCAGGAAAAGAGAAAAGAAACAGGCAGGAGGAAGTTTGCTATTTCATGTCAGTTACACATTGCTCTTGGGAAGAATTTAACAAAAGTGCTTCATCAGGGCTGCTCACAGCTTTCAGTTCTGGCAGCTCCTGGGCACAGGATTCAGCCTTCAAGACAGTGACAGAAGTGGCCCTTTCCCTTGGTAAGTCCAGGCTTCCCAGAGCTCCCCTGTCCCCAGCAGTGCAGCTAGGTGGCCACGGTTTCAGGGAGCTCAGCTGCTGGTTCACTCGTGAGAAGTTCTGAGGCTGCCAGGAAGATCTTCCACGAAGTGAACTGAATAGAGTTTTTAGATTAAAAGGCACCAGGATAGGATCGCTTCTATTCTGTAGAAAGAGACCAGACCGTTCCATAAACTGGCAGATGCGCAGAGTCTTGGGACTTGTATTCTGATAGGTGCTTTCATTCAAACGCGTCCCAAAGTAAGTGACTGTCTTCAGGAGAAAGATGGCTTTAATCAACCCCAGTGAGTTGGGTTGTGGAGCCAGATCAGGGAGTGCGGTCGGGTGGGGGGGGAGGATGGCGCCAGGACTCCAAAGCAAGGACTTCAGGCTGCCGGCTGCCATGGGGTGTAATGTCTGTCCCAATGGGCTACCCCATTCAAATGGAATTTTTCTTTTCTTTTGACGAAAGTGGCTGAAGAGTTGGAAATAGTGACTAACCAGCAAATCCATTTTTCAAATAAAATAGTGAATAACTCTCTGAGTTTCGAGCCCGGCAGTGTGTCTGTCTGTGACGTTCAGACAAATCAGAGGAAGCAGTACATCCAAGCTGAGCCTCTCCACGTCCTCTCTCCTGTCTCCCTTGTTCTCTGTCTCTTCTTTCTCCTGCCCTACCCTTTCCCCTCTCTCTCTCTCTGTTGTCTGTGAGAATGGCTGGTGTTTGTACGTAACAACATGCCAGCTTATCCCTCCGGCCGCTCCCTCTCTCCCTCCTCTCCTGCCAGTCTCTCTGGCCCATTGGACCCTGTCTGTCTGTCTTTCCCTCTGCGAGTACCTCTCTCCATCACTCTGTGTCCACATCTGCTTCTGCTACTCCTGTCGTCCCCCTGACACACACCCCCGCCCCGCCCCCGCCCCCCCCCCCCCCGCCAAATGTAAGGCTTTGTCAGAGGGTGGGGTCAGAGGGGGCCTTGAGATTCACTGTGTTCTGTAGGTAGATAAAATAGTCAAGGGGGTTGGGGTCCCATGAGGAATTAACCGGTGAGGGAATAGGGTTTGTTCCCTGTTTGAGCCAAAGCTGAGGGGGAAGCCTTGGGATGTATTTTTCTACTGAATCTTGACGTCCGCCGTGGAAGGAAATACGTCAGGAAGCAGGTAGTTTCATCAGCATCGTAACAGAAATGTGGAAGAGTCCAGGTGGTGGGGATAAAGGAGTAACTTTCTGCTCTCCTCCAAAAGGGTCAGTGCCGAGGAGGGTGCCTGATGCCATGGTCCCCATCAGATTCACTCAGAGCCGTCTCAGTCCACCTCCTGCATGACTAGATCTTTCCTTAGCAGCTTTTCTATGACAAAATATTATCTTGTGTTAGAGTTAGGAATAGGAACTAATCTGTAGGAGTATGTCCCCAAATGGGCATTTGAATGGACTCACAAAAAACCACCGTAAGGACTGAATTTCTGACACAAAGGAATGATGAGATTTAAAAGCTACAGGCAAGGAAGACTTGAGTTTTGCAGTACCTATTCTTATTTTAACCTGCTTCATCCCTGGTCTGCCTGAGAAACTGAGAAGGAAATTTGTTGTTCAAGACCCCTTTGAACCTGTCTGGGGCTGTCGTTAAACTTATTTGCCTTCTGGGGTTTCTTCACACTTGAAAAACAATTTCCTTATCACCAACAACCTGAAAAGGCCAAAGCAAAGGCCCAGTGTAACCACTGACAACATTTAATTGTAACGGTAAAATTGCAGTAACTGTGAACAGTGAGTTCAAGGGTTGTCTTCTCAGTGAGTCGTATGTGGCACTTTAGTAAATTTCCTTTACTATATGAAATTTTAAATCACTCACTGCAAAATGCATTTAAGATCTTCCAGGAAGGTATTGTTTTCTGTTGTGCTTTGTTTTAAAACAGTTGCCTCAAGTTTCTGTCTTAAGAGTAGTGATTTAGAATCCAGACATCTTTCGTTTTAGAAAAACAAGCAAAACCATGTTGCAAGACTGACAGTCGTAATGTTTATTTGCCGCAGATCAAAGGTTCACAAAATATATTGAATTTACATCTACTTGAGGTACCTTGATAGACTGTTTTTTTTTTTGTCTTTGATCTTTCCCTTCAGGAATTTGGAGCCTCAGTATCCATTTTGATTTTTAAAATACTAAATTGTAATCGTTTTATTTTGCCAAATGGGTGCAGACATACTCAAAGCAATGAAAACTATTTCAAGCCATACAACCACAGGGATGGAAACCCTTTTCACAAATTTTAACGTGTTTGTATGTAAATAGATGTTTGTATGAACTATTTTCATGGTAGAATGAATATATTTAAGTGAAGTTGAATTATTCCAGTGCTATTTAAACAAATTGCAAACATTTTTGGTGAGAATTCTCTGAGTCTATTGAGATATAATGCAGATCAGTTTTGATTTTTACAAAATCAAAAAGCCTACAAAAAACTCTGACTCATGGCAACTTCCCCGCGTTGTTGCACCTGACGTGGAGAGAGCTCGTAGGCTTCCCCAGTGCCTCAGCCGCTTCCTGGTGGAAGTTAGGTGCTCGTGGAGGTATGTCCACCCTTAGTGACATCACTCCGGGCCTTTGGGGGCCCGTGAGTGACTCAGAGGCATTAGAGACACCGGTGCAGTTATCCGGAGCACAATTTCTTTGCAGGGCAGCAGAATCAGAAGCCAGACGTGGCCATGGGAACCTCGGAACCAGGTTTTCTGGCCGCCATCCACCGCTCCCCTTACTGCCTAGTCACACACGTCAGGGAGGCTGCCCTCAGTGGAGCTGGGGTTCAGACCCCCGGGTGGGACCTCACGGTTTTGCCAGCAGTCCCTGCCTCTGGGCCTCCACCTCGAGAGAGGACGGAGGAGGGTCCTGCTGGCAAGGGGCCCATTTCTCAGCACAGTACACTTCCCGTCTCAGCTCTGGGAAACTATGCACCCAAGCACCAAACTTCCAACCAGAGAGAGACATCCTCGGATAACGCAGGTCCTTGCTTCCTCTGTCTGTGACTTTACACACCGTTGTTAGAAGTCGTGTTAACATCAAGACCAATCACCTCCCTATAGGACATACCTCCCAACTCCCCTGACTCTTACTAGAACACTCCTTTATAATGATATTCAACTTGAGTGGGTTTTTTTTTTTTCCGCTTTAGTCCTGGATATAATGAAATGATAAATATGATGACAAATTTTCACTGTGTATACTAGCAATATGTACACACACACCAATGTATCTTAACATACAACTTGGTTACATTTTGGATGACTGTCATTCATCTCAAGTCAAGTACTGGGAAACTACAAGGACTATGTGATGTCTGCTTATCATAGAGGAAAGTCGGGTTCATGGTTCTGAGCTCCCTACTTCAAAAGTTTTTCCTCCTGGGTTTTCTGTGTTCTCTTTTTATCCTGAAATGCATTGATTAGGTTGTGAGGTATGTTTAAGGATTGGAAGCCAGGGGAATGCTTTCGGCATTTATTGCAACCAAAAGTTAACCTCATCACAGTTAACGAGCATCTTTGATTGGTCTTTTGTGGAATTTGAACTAAATCTATGAGCCTTATTCAATATCTATAATTCTATGATTTTTTTAAATTATGGGAAATTAATGAAAGATGTTTACATGAATAATGTTTGCCCTTACTGTGTTATGAATGAGTTTTTTGTAGTGTGTCTGGGTGCATGTGCAAGAGAGTAGGAAAAATGTTTCTGAAACAAAACTTGACAAATATTTGTAATGAAAAGTAAATTTAAAGATTGCTATAATCGCGCTATAGAAACAGTGCAAGTATTAAACAAAATATACAATCGCCTGTCGTTGTCTTCCTTTGGTTGCCTGGGGCAGGAAGGCAGTAACGTATTTCTCTGCCATGTCTTCCTGTATATTTAAATTACTAAGCAAACTTTACATCTGAAGTTGTTTAAAAATGTTACAGTAAGTCCCCTACATACGAACGAGTTCCATTCTGAGAGTGCGTTCGTAAGTCCACTTTGTTCGTAAGTCCAACAAGGTTAGCCTAGGTACCCAGCTAACACAATCGGCTACATAGTACTTTACTGTAATAGGGTAATAGGTTTATAATACTTTCACACAAATAATACATAAAAAAACAAATGCAAACAACAAAGAAAACATTTTTAATCTTACAGTACCTTGAAAAGTACAGTAGTACAGTACAACAGCTGGCATACAGGGGCTGGCATCGAGGGAACAGGCAAGAAGAGTTACTGACTGGAGGAGGGAGAGGAGGTGGGAGATGGTAGAGCTGAAGGATCATCAGCAATAGGAGATGCAAGGCAAGCTGCAATTTCACTCATGCCTGACGCTGATGAAATGCACGTTCGCATCTTTGAAAGTTCGCAACTTGAAGGTTCGTATGTGGGGGACTTACTGTATTAACCTTTTGCCATTTTCAAAGCATCATAGTAAGACCTGAGGGAGGGGTATGGAAAGGTGAGGACCCTGTTGTGTATTTGGCATGGCACCCTGTACACCCATGAATCCAGAAAAATTAGCAACATCAGCCAAACGTATCTGATGGACTCCATAGATGTTAAGGATATTGACCGTACATCAGAAGATCAGGGAAAATATCTGAAGAATGGGAAACTTCAACTTGTGGTTGAAGATACAGGAACGTTGTTAGATGTTGTGGTAGATCTTGGTGATCTTAGGACAGCTTTGAGCCAAGGAAGCCAGAAACCCCTTATTTCTGCCCAATCATTGTCAATGTTCCCAAACTCTCCCCTACAACATTCCCAAAGCACAAAGGCCAGTGACAAAGGGGGTAAAAAAATAGTACTTTGCTATCAGCTGGGCCATCTACCCATGGTCCCAAAGAAGTGAATTCCAGTAAGCTGGGTGTCAAACTGAAGCAGCCCATGAGCCCACCTGCTTTATCTTACCTCCCTCGGTTGCCCATTCTTTGATCTTAATCACACTTCCTTCCATTGAAGCAAGTGAGATGACTCAATCCAAACCGGGCTAGATCAGTTTCCCCACTTGGATGAAGACACATCCATACGCTGGAGCTTTAAGGCAGCGTTTCACCCACTAACCCACAATATTAATATTCTTCCTCCTTGTGTGGGAGAGGGGTGTGAGATTAAAAATTGAATAAAACTGGGGCAAGTCTAACAAGCTCAACTCTCAAAAGTGAAAGATCAGGCAACATTTTTTGTTTTTACTGGAGTACAGTTGCTTTACAATGTTGTGTTAGTTTCTGCTGTACAGAGAAGTGAATCAGCTATATGTATACATGTATCCCCTCTTTTTTGGGTTTCCTTCCCATTTAGGTCACCACAGAGCACTGAGTAGAGTTCCCTGTGCTATACAGTAGTTTCGCGTTAATTATCTAATTTATACATAGTATCAAGATTGTATATATATATGTCAATCCCAGTCTCCCAGTTCATCCTACCCTCCCTTTCCCCTCTTGGTGTCCATACGTTTGTTCTCGAACAGGAAACTTTTTGTGGATTAAGATGGATGTAGGCTCAAGCGTTGTAGCATTAAGGGATTGTGAGGAAGACTGAAACCAAATTGTTTTAGTCTCAATACTTGTCCCACATATACTTCTTACTAAATATCTGCCTTTGGGTTTTAATGTTCCAGACCATTTAGCCTGCTAATTCACACTAGCCTTAAAATTATTTCAGAAATTATTCATTTCTAGAATTAGAATTAGATAACAATCATTCAGAAGGATTTTATGCATCTGACTGGTTTGGGGCTGTTCCACTAGAAAGTGTTGCCCCAAAAGTATTTTAGAAAACGGCTGTTGCCTTTTATATAAAAAGATGATGCAACACACTGGTGTGTGTTTCTCTTAAAGTTTTGTTTCTTTGTGAAAACCCAAAGCCATGGTTTTGCATTTAGAGCTTCACTTCTTATAATGTACATAGAAAAAGGTGAATGGCTCCATCTAGATTGCTACCAAATTTTTATCGGCAAGTATCAGATTTTGCAAGTATCAGTATCATTCTGATATTGCAAGTATCAGAATGCTTCCAGCTTCAAGAAGCCTAAAAACCTGCCTCAACATAGCTGAAGCAATAAAGATTGACTATCTCACATAACAAGAAGTGTTGAGTGACCCTGGAGTTGGTTAATTCTAACCAACTTTCTAACCAACTTTCTATCTTTCTGCTTTGCAATTCTTAGCAGGTCCGGTTTGCCCTTAGGGGCCAGGTGACCTCACAGTCACAACATGGGTGTCACAGTTGCAGACATCACAGCCAGATTTGGCAACATCTAGTGGGTGAAAAGGAAAATCTCTTGTATGGTCTCTACCATGGAGGAAACCTAGACCAATCCCTTGCAGGGCCATGGGGGCACCACGATTACCTGAGGAAAGGTTACTGCTGTGTGGGGAAGGGTGGAGGGCCTGAACGAAGCTGGGATTCTCCCAGCAAGGAAGAAAGGAGAAAAGAGAGTTAGGCTGACCACTCACAGTGTCTGCCTCTTCTACATCACAGGTTTTGTCTTATTTTCTTCAGAGAAGAAAGGAAATAGTCTCTTCAGATACATAAATGGATTTTCTAATTAATCAAATCAACTCAGAGAATTCTCCAGTGGCTGGTGTGGGAGAGGTTCTACAAAGGTACATTTAGGTCAGGTTTAAAGGCAGTTTTAAATGTTTAGGTTATTCATTTATCTCAAAAACAGCCATGTGATATAGGTGCTGCTACCACCCCATTTTAGAGAGGGAAGAACTGAGGCATACCCATGTTAAGTAACTTGACTTGCAGTTAGGTAACCCGGTCACAGAACTCACAAGGAAGTGGCAGAGGCAAAGCATGAAGCCAGGAAGCTGGGCTCCAGGCCGCTCTCCTAACCACACTTACGGGAGCTCCTCTCTCCTCCAGCCCTTCACTTCTTCATGCTCTCCACAGGGTAAAACCAACTCTTAATATCCTTAGTCTGAGTCTTCCCTTCCCTTGATCATTTGCTTAGCCAGCTAATCAACTGATCTCCCAGGCCCTGTCCCTCCTCGGTCCAATCCATGCGATACTGAAACCGAGCGGGGCCCTGTGGGGCTCCCGGGCCTGGAGGCCTTTTTGTCCCCCGTTTCTTGTAGGCAAGGCTCCAGCCTCCATGACCTTCCCTGAGTTCCAAAGGGCAGATCTGAACAGTTGCTAATCAAGGGAGGAGCAGCCGTGAAACCACCTGAGGGCAGATTACAGGGACCAGAGAAGCCCATCAAGATTAGGAGATGGACCACCTGAGACCCTGCACACACCCTCATCTTGTGAGCAACCCCGCCCCTGAACTACCACCATAAAACTCCCCATCACATCCTCCCAGGTTGGGACAGACGGTTTTCTGAGGCAGCAGCCTGCTGTGTCCCGCTTTGCCTGGCAAAGCAATAAAGCTATCCTTTTCTGCTTCACCCAAAACTCTGTTTCTGAGGTTTGATTCGGCACCGGTATACAGAGAAGCTGAGCTTTCGGCGTCACTATCCAGACCAACTTCCTACGGTTTTGCTCTCATCACCCTCTGCCCTGATCCAGAACTTCCACCCCCTCTGCCTTGATTCCAGTCGTAGCTTCTCCGTCCCGTCATATCTCTCATTCCTCAGCCCCGCCTCGTGCAGCTCCCTCAGTGATGAGGTTTCACTGCCTCTCTGTGAGGGCGCCGGCGAGGGTCACGTGATGGACAGGGCCTGGGCTCTGGAGTCAGACTGGCTTGCGTCAGCTCTGCCACTGTCCGAGGGACAGCGGGCTTTAGACCGCTCTCTAGCAAACGCGGATGGCGCCTGCTGCACAGGGTTGCTGGGGGATTGTAAAGATGGAGCTTTTGCGAGCCCTTCTCCCTCCCTGACCTTCTTCCTTCCCCTCCAGTCACTCTCACTGCCTTGTTGTCTTTAGAAATGCCAGGCTCGCTCCAGCTCCCCTCTCACCTGTGCGTGTCTTTCTCCCAGGTCCACGTGGCTCCCTCCCTCGCCTCCTACCAGTCTTTGCTGGAATGCCTTCCTTGACCGTCCACGTAAATGGCAGCACCCTCCTCCCCGCAGCATCTCCAAACCACGTTACCCTCCTTTCTTTTCCTCCAGACCACTTTCACCTTCTAACTTAACCATATAATCTCATCATCCATCATGTTTGTTCACTGTCCTTCTCCTCCCTCTAGACTGTCGGCTCCAGGTGGGCATGGACTTAAGTCTGCTTCATTCACTGATGGATCCTTAACGTTAGGCACATAGTAAGCACTCAATAAACTGAATGACTGGGAGTCCGCAGGTTGTAAGGTGTAAGAGAGCTTTGGTAGTCATCTTAGATTGAAATCCCAGCTCTGCCATTTCCCAACTGTATGGTAAAACCTCTTTATGTTTCCGTTTCCTTACTTGTAAATTTACATTAATAATGATACCTTAAAACAAACACGATTGAGTGCTTGACCCATGGAGCAGACACAGTGTGTCCTTCCTGCTTTGGAATGCCATCTCTGGGGGGTGGGGGGGGGCAGGGGGGAGGGGAAGCTGGCCTGACTCTTCATGACCTGCCCTCACTGGCCCCCCCCTTTTCTGCACCCAGGCACATCACGGGCCACACTGTATTCTCGATTGTTTAGCGAGTGAAACATCTTGCTGGCCTCCGCCTTAGATGACAGGCTTCGGGGCCAGCAAGGGTGTCTTTCTGGATGCGTACAAAGCATTCTCCAAACACCTGACGTAAGAATGACTGAGCTGGAGTGTCGTGTTTAAAAAAAATCATTTTCTCGGTTTGCTCATTCAATCAACACATATTTCTCACCACCTAGCAGGCACGATTCTAAGCCATTAACAAAATCGGCAGTGAACGAAAACAAAGTCCCTGCCTTGTGGAGCTTACGTTTTCATGGCGACACTGATCATGAACCAGGAATGGCTGTAGGCGCCAGGTAAGTGCTATGGAACAAGGCAAGGGGTGTGGCGGTTAGATGGGGGACTGCACTGAGGGAGGGAGTGCAAATCGGGGGGTCTGGGGTGGGTGGAGGCCAGGGCTGTGAAGAGAAGGGGCCGGCCGGGTGCTGTGCTCAGAGGGCAAGCAGGAACCCAATTCTATAGGGGCCCCCAAAGCCATTTTAAGGACTGGGTTTTTAACTCAGAGTGGATGGAAAGTCAACCGATGACATAAACCACTTTTGTGTGTTTTTAAAAACAAACCAGCTTTATCCAACTTAGTTTCCTGAAGGTTCCAAAAACACCGTTGAAACCGTAATTGCCGTTAGGGCTTCAATTGGAGGGCTCTGAAGGGAAGAGTGATAAGACCTGCGTTACTTGTGTGACAGGTTCACCTTGACTGTTCACAGGGTGCAGAATAGCCTGGAATGAGGCGGGGAGTGGGGTGGTGGGCAGGTGGAAACAGGAAGAACAGGATGATGGTGGGTGGGACACAGGGGCTATGGCGATGAGGAGTGCTTGAACTGGGGCTACACCATAAAGGCAGAGACAGTAGGATTTGCTGAGATGTGGGGTAGCGATTTCAAGGTGTTGGTCTTATTATTAACGCAGGTACAGTGAGGCCAACAGATCAGTGCCCTGGAAGGAAAAGAGAGCTCATTACTCACAGTTGCCAAGGGGAGGGGACACCAAGCCACAGGGGCCACGCAGGGAAGCGCCAGGGTCGGTCAGGAGGCAGAGGGAACAGGCGAAAACAGGGACAAGAGGCTTGATTGTGGTTTCTGGGGAAAGGAACAGGCAGGAAGGTTTAGAATTAGCTTGAATAATTTCAACGGGCTCTGCGGTATAGGGGCTGCTTTTAGTCACCTGGTACCTGGCCTTGGGGTGACAGAGGCCTGGGCTCTTCTTTTAAGAGCCCTGAAAGAAGCCGGTTGCAAGATGGGCTCTGGATTGGTTGGTTTGCATATGAAAGGACGAGTTGTTTGCTGTCTCAAGGAATTGGTGGCCCAGGGTCAGCAAGGCCCCAGATGTCAAAGCATCAGAAGAGAAAGGCAGGCTTAATTCATTGGGAAGTAAGGAATCAAGGACGACTCTGATCTTTGGGCTGAACAACTAAAAGAATGGAATAATCACTTGTGAACATCACTTCTGCCAATCCTGATGGTTTTACCCTGAATCACCTGCGCTCTCTCCCAGTTTTTATTTCTATTTCCAAAACAACCCATTAGTTTCTTCGTGGTCCAGCTCCCTCTTGTGGTGAGCATTTATTCTCATACTGTTTCTGACAGGAATCAGAAAGAACTTTAGCGAAAGGATGATTTGATACATTTTGAAAACAGACATGAAAACTGGGCTGATGTCTATTTATTCCCATTATCAGGTTGAACTTTGTATAGCCAAATGAAGACACAATTTCCAGGGCTTTTTTATTTTTTAAATAAGCCCAAATTTCAAAAGGTCTGATAGCACTTTTGGAACTTGCAATAAACTAAGTTGAACAAAGCTTGTTTTTCTTTTAAAACAAACCAAAAAAAAAAAAAAAAAGCATTTTTAGGTCATGTAGCTCTTTAAAAGCACAGTTTTCTGCAAAACATGGGTTATGAGCTCACTGGTCCTAAATCAGTCTTATCTTGTACTTCTCTGACCTATCATTTTGTTTATTTATTTATTTATTTTTAAATGAGTCACCCATGGGGTGGTGAAGGGGTCATGGATCACCAGGGGAAGTTAATTCCTACTTAACCACATGCATGAACTATACAGAGGTATATGGAAGTGCATAGATACCTTAACTGACAACCAGCTTCCTGAACTTATTCTGAACTCTAGAATCTAGCTCCTGACTGGGGCAGAGGAATATAGTTTCTCCAAAATAAGGAAATCTTAAGTAGCTTGAAATAAAAAGAGTCGTATTCAAGCTTACCATGTGGGTGGAATGTACACTGGGGGGGGGAGTATGAATGTTTATCTCATAACTAATGAAATTGGTCCCTAAAAGGAAAATACTGGGCTGGCCAAAAAGTTGGTTTGGGTTTTTCCCATAGCACTGAATGGAAAAACCCGAATGCACTTTTTGGCCAACCCTATAATTTATGCCAGTAGAACTGAGATATTAGAGAAATTTCTCAAAATTTTGTTATATCATAGAACCATTCAAAATATAGCACTCTAGTAGCATATGATCCAGCAATCCCACTCCTGGGCATATATCCAGAGAAAACTCTAATTTGAAAAGATACATGCACCCCAATGTTCATAGCAGTACTATTTACAATAGCCAAGACGTGGAAACAACCTAAATGTCCATCGACAGATGCATGGATAAAGAAGATGTGGTACATATATATATACAATGGAATATTACTCAGCCATAAAAGAGAATGAAATAATGCCATTTGTAGCAACATGGATGGACCTAGAGATGATCATACTAAGTGAAGTAAGTCAGACAGAGGAAGACAAATATTTTATGATATCACTTATATGTGGAATCTTAAAAAAATGATACAAATGAACTTATTTCCAAAACAGAAACAGACTCACAGACATAGAAAACAAACTTATGGTTACCAAAGGGGAAAGGCAGGGGGCCGGGGGGAGAGATAAGTTAGGAGTATGGGATTAGCAGATACACAATACTGTATATAAAATAGATAAACAACAAGGACCTACTGTATAGCACAGGGAACTATATTCAATATCTTATAGTAAGCCATAATGGAAAATAATCTGAAAAAGAAAATATATATGTGTGTGTATAAATATGTGTGTATACACACACATACACACACACATATACGCTTGAATCGCTTTGCTGGACACCTGAAACTAACACAACATTTTAAATCAACTATACTTCAATTAAAAAAAAAAAGCAAATCTAGCACGCTGCCTGTGTGTGTGTGTGCCTACAGGAACACCACTTACCTAGGTAAGACTTATAGCACCCACAGCTATGTGGGACACAGGCAGAAACTTGAAAGTAAGGGACTTCTGAGCAGCCAGTAGCTATTTCAAAGTTCATGCACTCTGCCCTGCAGAACTGCCTTGACACAGCCAGTGAGGAGCACGAGATTCCAGCCTCAGAGCCTCTGAACCAAGAGGTGTGACAGCCAGCGACACAGGGAAGGGGGAAGTATCAGAGAAATGCAGCCGGTTTTCTAAAAATCTCTTCCAGGTTTTCAGCACCATGGCTTGAAACCTATGTACCTTAGCAATCTCTGACAATGTTCTCGGCCAGTGCTTCTCCAACCTCAGGGGCAGAATCACCTGGGAAACTGTTACCTATGCAGATTCTTGGACCCCACTCCCAGAGACCCTGCATAGGGATCACGTCGCCTGGGCAGAGCACAGAAGCCCGGCATTTCGGCTTTGCAGTGTAGCCCAGTAAGTGATGCTCAGAGTGATATTCCTGAGTAATTAAGAAAGATAAAAGTAAGTGGAATGTACCCTGCCTAATGATAATGGTCATTGTTCTCAGAACCATAGGCTTCCCTCAAGAACTTAAAAATCACTCTCTGGGAGCCGTTTTATTTTTGTTTGTTTTTTTAATTTATTTTTGACTGCGTTGGGTCTTCGTTGCTGCGCGCGGGCTTTCCCTAGGTGCCTGAGCGGGGGCTACTCTTCATTGCGATGTGCGGGCTTCTCATTGCGGTGGCTTCTCTTGTTGCGGAGCATGGGCCCTAGGCGCGCGGGCTTCAGTAGTTGTAGCATGGGGGCTCTAGAGCACGGGTTCTAGAGCACGGGCTCTAGAGCGCAGGCTCAGTAGTTGTGGCACATGGGCTTAGTTGCTCCACGGCGTGTAGGATCTTCCCAGACCAGGGCTCAAACCTGTGTCCCCTGCATTGGCAGGCGGATTCGTAACCACTGTGCCACCAGGGAAGCCCTCTGGGAGCTGTTTTAAGATCAGAGCAGAGCTATCTAAAGTCACCAGAAAAAGAAGAAAAATGGCGCTCAAACCAGCGGGACTTGATTTAATAAAATATCTTTAAAAGCGATCAGGATGGACTTCCCTGGTGGAGCAGTGGTTAAGAATCCACCTGCCAATGCAGGGGACACGGGTTCGAGCCCTGGTCCGGGAAGATCCCACATACTGCGGAACAACTAAACCCATGTGCCACGACTACTGAACCTGCGCTCTAGGGCCCGCGAGCCACAACTACTGAAGCCCACGCACCTAGAGCCCGTGCTCCGCAACAAGGGAAGCCACCGCAATGAGAAGCCCGTGCACCGCAACGAAGAGTAGCCTCCGCTCACTGCAACTAGAGAAAGCCTGTGTGCAGCAACGAAGACCCAACGCAGCCAAAAATAAATAATTAATTTTTTAAAAAAGAAAAAAAATCAGGATGTTTAGAATTTTCTTCAAGGGACTTCCCTGGCAGTCCAGTGGCTAAGACTCCTTGCTTCCACTGCATGGGGCAGGGGTTTGATCCCTGGTCAGGGAACCAGGGTTCAGCATGCCGCATGGTATGGCCAAAGAAAAAAGAATTTTCTTCAAATTCCAATACAGGAGGGCAAGGGGTGTGGATGAGGATGTAAATAAAACCAGACTGACTGACCATGTGTGGATAATGATTGAAACAGGTGATGGGCACATGGGGGCTCATTATCTTACACTGTATATTTTTCTATGTTTCAGAACCTCCATAATAAAAAGTTAAAGAAAAAAAAGAAACTAAAAAAGAGAACGTCATTAACTATTAACATATTGTCAAGGAGAAAGAAATTTTCCTCTATCCTTCTAGGTTCTTCTGGCTGGTCTAAAGAATTAAATTGGTATGAGCCAGTAACAGGAGAAAAATCAATCAAACTAATTTAATAACGTGTATACACGGGAGACCCCCAGGGGAACTGAGTAACTGGCCAAAATAAATGGCTGAAACCCTCACCTCAAAGACAATCCCCAGCTAAAGACAGAAGAGGGCATTGAGGATGGGGAGAGTCGGTTCCGGAGCTGACGGGAGAAGCGCAATCAACAAGGGTAAGTTCCTTTTGCAGATTTAAGTCATTGCCTTCTCCATTCACGAGAGTTTCTAGAGATTTGATCATCCTCCTCTTCCTGGTACAGCCAGGGAGACACCCTTACAAATGGAGGTTTCTCTCATAAATGTGAGCATTTCTTACAAAAGGGTAACTCCTACTTGGTTTTCAGAGTTTTTCCCATGTATGCTGTTTCTTAGAAAATAGCCAACTTAAAATAATGAATATGCCAAAGAGACATGTTAGGGGGTGGCAAATTCTGCTCCCCTACAATGTCAAAAAACAAGTGTCACAGAGGCAAACACATTACCTGTCCTAATTCTGCCCAAGTAATTGCCTTTCTTGAATTACCTGGGCGCATTAGCAAACTAATCCCTATTGTGAGATGGATCTATCAGAGAGCATTAAACATTACATGTATGTACGTGAAAACTCCCCTTGTTCTGATTCCTTGCTCACCAAGAAATCCTCTGATTGTCAGTCCGCCTTCAGGGAGAAAATATGCTGATCGTGCTAGCACAACTCCTCAATCCGTGTGTCAGTCAGAGTCTTCATTCTCTGTGGTTAATTAGGATTCTGGTTTTGATTCTGGTCTTGTAAGTTTGGGTAAAGAATCTGTCCTAGGACTTCCCTGGTGGTGCAGTGGCTAAGAATCCGCCTGCCAATGCAGGGGACACGGGTTCGAGCCCTGGTCCAGGAAGATACCACATGCCTCAGAGCAACTAAGCCCGTGGGCCACAACTACTGAGCCCGCGAGCCACAACCACTGAGCCTGTGCGCCATAACTACTGAAGCCCGCACGCCTGGAGCCCGTGCTCTGCAACAGGAGAAGCCACCACAATAAGCCCACGCACCGCAACGAAGAGTAGCCCACGCTCACCGCAACTAGAGAAAGCCCGCATGCAACAACGAAGATCCAACGCAGCCAAAAAATAAATTTAAAATAAATAAATAAATAAATAAAAGAATCTGTCCTAAAACGTGGAGCTATTCATAATGTGCTGACAAAATATCCAGGTTCTGAGTCTATAAAGACCAGGAAAAGCATTAAGCCAAGGAAAATTTCCCGAGGCAATGAATGTCTCCTGATGTAACCTCTAGGAAGAAGCCAGCCAGGTGAATAAACACCCCATCCAGCTTGTGGTTGCTTTTCTTGATTAATTGAATGTTTATTCTAATATATACAGCAAGCATTGTACTAGGTACTTTCTGTTAGTTGTCTCAATTTTCACAGTAGAAAACACTGTGGCATGTAATTACATACATACTCATGTACGTGATATATCTATGTTGAATACTTACTGCATATAATCCATAATGTAATATTCTGGCTACAATGCCATGTGAATATATATACGTAATGATTATTAAGCATTGTTCTTCTAAGTAGAATTTCACTGAAACTATCTCATTACAAAGAATTGTAAAGAGTTTATTATTTAAGATAATATTACTAGTGAACCCACTTAACCAGGTACTTGTAAACCCATATTGCCACAATCCACTGACAGTGAATGAACAGTAAGGGTGCTGCTGTTAAGCTCTCCATGGTGTAGACTGTAGAATCAGGATACTTGGATTCCATATGTGTAAGGCATGTGCCTGTCCGATACCTAGTGTCAATTCACATATTAAATATTAGCAATGCTGAACTTCTATGTCTATATCTATATCATCTATATTCATGCAAATACAAAATTCTCAATGTCCTTCCCACACTCCAATGGATTGTCTTCCATATCCCCTGGGGTGCACGCTCTCTCCACCTTATCATTCTGTTCAGTGGAACAATATTTCCTACTATAACAGAAGACGTTATTTATTATTTTATTTTTTTCTTATTTTTTAGAAGGTTTCTTTCCATTCCGAAGTCTGTTCTGGTGAACTGATCTCCCTCCAGTGCCCGTTCAGCTGTGATAATTGCTCGGGTACACTGGACATTGAGACACACCAGGACACGTGTGAGTGGGTTCAGCCTTTTGCAGGGCCCAGAATAATATAAGGTAAGTAAGAAGAACACATCCTTTTGAGGTCAAAAGATTGAGACTCAAGCCTTCTGAACTTTGTGCTCTTTAATGCTGTTTCCCTTTTATAAATGAGTACAATAAAAATTGCCCCACCTATTTCACAGGCTCGTTTTAGGAACGCAGATGACCACAATGACAGACACTGGATTGGCTACCCAAAAGCCAATTACAAGTCATTTTCCTCCTTGCCTTCCTGTGCCTAAAATATCCACATTTTAAGAATCCCTCTGGGCTTCCCTGGTGGCGCAGTCGTTAAGAATACACCTGCCAATGCAGGGGACACGGGTTCGAGCCCTGGTCTGGGAAGATCCCACATGCCTCAGAGCAGCTAAGGCCGTGAGTCACAACTACTGAAGCCCGCGCGCCTAGAGCCAGTGCTCTGCAACAAGAGAAGCCACCGCAATGAGAAGCCCGTGCACCGCAACGAAGAGTAGACCCCCGCTCGCCACAACTAGAGAAAGCCCACACGCAGCAACAAAGACCCAACACAGCCAAAAATAAATAAATTAATTAATTAATTTAAAAAATATTTTAAAAAATAAACAGCAACAACAAGATCCTACTGTATATAAAAAAAAAGAATCCTTCTGCACCCCAGTGTTCATAGCAGCACTACTTACAATTCCCAAGATATTGGAAGCAACCTATTTGTCCATCGACAGATGAATGGATGAGGAAGATGTGGTACATACATACAATGGAATATTACTCAGCTATGAGAAAAGAATGAAATTTTGCCATTTGCAACAACATGGATGGACTTGGAGGGTATTATGCTAAGTGAAATAAGTCAGACAGAGAAAGACAAATACTGTATGATATCACTTATATGTGGAATCCAAAAAATAAAACAAGCAAATAAATATAACAATACAGAAGCAGACTCACAGATATAGAGAACAAACTAGTGGTTACCAGTGGGGAGAGGGAAGGGGGGAGGGGCAATATAGGGGTAGGGGTCGAAGAGGTACAAACTACTATGTATAAAATAAATAAGCTACAAGGATATATTGTACAGCACAGGGAATACAGCCAATATTTTAAAATAACTACAAATGGAGTATAACATTTAAAAATTGTGGATTATTATGCTGTACACTTGAAACATATAGTATTGTACATCAACTATACCTCAATAAAACAAAAATTTAAAAATTAAAATGCTCTATGTGGCAACTCCAAAAGAGAAAAGAAAAAAAAAAAAGAAATATCCCTTCACAGACATACAGAACAGACTTATAGTTGCTAAGGGGGAGATGGATTGGGAGTTTGGGATTAGCAGATGCAAACTATTACATATAGAATGGAAAAACAACAGGGTCCTACTGTATAGCAAAGGGAACTATATTCAATATCCTTTAATAAACCATGATGGAAAACAATATGAAAAAGAATATATATATACACATATGTATAACTGAATCACTGTGCTGTACACCAGAGACCAACACAGCATTGTAAATCAACTATGCTTCAAAAAAAAAGAAAAAAAGAATTCCTTGCAGCTAGGGCTGGCCACCAGGCCAGGTTCTGGCCCATGAAACAGAGTCACTGAGTGGAGCCTCTAGGAAACCATGTAAAAGAGACTCCAGTAGACATGCTGCCTTTATCCCTTATTCTCCAACCCACTCTTCACCCAGCAACCAGAGGGAGCTTTTAAAATAGTGACTCAGGGGCTTCCCTGGTGGCGCAGTGGTTGAGAATCCGCCTGCCAATGCAGGGGACACGGGTTCGAGCCCTGGTCCGGGAAGATCCCACATGCCGTGGAGCAACAAAGCCCGTGCGCCACAACTACTGAGCCTGCACTCCAGAGCCCGCGAGCCACAACTACTGAAGCCCGTGCACCTAGAGCCCATGCTCTGCAACAAGAGAAGCCACCGCAATAAGAAGCCCGCGCACCGCAGCGAAGAGTAGCCCCTGTTGACCGCAACTAGAGAAAGCCCGCACTCAGCAACGAAGACCCAACATGGCCAAAAATAATAAATAAATAAATTTATAAAAACAAAATAGTAGGGCTTCCCTGGTGGCGCAGTGGTTGAGAATCTGCCTGCCAATGCAGGGGACACGGGTTCAAGCCCTGGTCTGGGAAGATCCCACATGCCGCAGAGCAACTGGGCCCGTGAGCCACAACTACTGAGGCTGCGCGTCTGGAGCCTGTGCTCCGCAACAAGAGAGGCCGCGACAGTGAGAGGCCCGCGCAACGCGATGAAGAGTGGCCCCCGCTTGCCACAACTGGAGAAAGCCCTCGCACAGAAATGAAGACCCAACACAGCCATGAATAAATAAATTAATTAATTAAAAAAAAAATAGTGACTCAGATCATGCCATTGCTCTATGGAATCCCTTTCCATTACAGATAGAATAAAAGCCAAACTATGTACACTGGCCTGGCTCCCTCTACCTCCCCAGTATCATTCAGTCCATTCTCCCCCCATCCCTGTCCTCCAGCCAGACCTTCTGTTCCTCAAACTTGCCAAGTGTTTTCCTGGCTCTAGGCCTTTACACCTGTTGATTCCTCTGCCCAGTGCTCTCCTCTGACCCACACATCCCAACGTCCACTGCAGCCGGATTTACAATAACCAAGACATGGAAGCAACCAAAGTGCTCACAGACAAGGTGAAAAGATAAAGAAGATGTGGTACATATAGACAATGAAATACTATTCAGCCATAAAAAAGAATGAAATAATGCCACTTGCAGCAACATGGATGGACCTAGGGATGATCATATTAAGTGAAGTAAGTCAGAAAGGAAAGACAAATATATGATATCGCTTATAGGTGGAATCCAAAAATTGATACAAAGGAACCAATTTACAAAGCAGAAACAGGCTCACAGACTTAGAAAACAAACCTAAGATTACTAAAGGGGAAAGGTAGAGGAAAGGGGTAAATGCAAAGGCTGGGATTAGCACATACACCCTAATATATATATAAAATAGATAATCAACAAGGACCTACTGTCTAGCACAGGGAACTCTACTCAAAACTCGTAATAACATATATGGGAAAAGAATCCAAAAAAGGACAGATATACATCTATGTAGAACTGAATCAAGTTGCTGAACACCTAAAACAACACAACATTATAAATCAACTATACTCCAATATAAAATAACAATTAATTAAATAAAAAAAAAAAAAAAAAAGAAATGCCTACTATGTTCCCGACGGACCTCGGTGACCTGGGCTGGAGTCACATCCCTGGAGCCTGAGCAGGCTTGGGTTCCAAGGCTGGATTGTCCTGAGACTGAGGGTACTGGGAAAGATGTGCCAGCAAGTAAGCCCTCCTTGGACCTGTAGTGCCTGGTGCCCTCTGCATGGGACCACAATCTCCAGATCCAGGCAGACTCTCTGGGCTGGAAGAGCTTTGAAAACTCAGCTGGTCTCCATGTCTCCTGCTGGTAAGGTTCCCGCCTCTGGCCTCCTTCCTTACTCTCCCCACCTCCAGAGGACAGCACCCCCAACCCACTGTTGCCAGCATCTGCAATAAAGCAAACTTTCCTTTCCGCCAATCTTGCCTCTTTATTGGCTTTTGAGTGGCAAGCAGCCGGACCCCACTTTCGGCTACAATGCTGTTAGTAAGTTTTAAATTTTATTTATCTTTTATAATCAAATCATAGTCTGTTCACTCAAACACTTGTAGCAAGGACAGGAGCTGGTCACAGTATTGGGCACTGTGGCAGAAACAAAGAGAAAGCATGCATGGCATCTGCCTGATGGAGCCCAGTTAGGGAGGCAAGTATGCTGCAAGTTGTGTGAGTATCCTGAGGGCAACGGTCAATTACAGTCTTGCTACTCAGTGTGGTCTCGCCACCCCACCACACCTGCATAGCACCATCTGGGAGCCTGGTAGAAATGCAGAACCTCAATCCGGCTCCAGACCTAAATCAGAATCTTCATTTTAACAAGGTTGCTAGCAGGTGATATGTACGCACACAGGAGCTTTTGTCCAGGAGACAGAAATCACTTCCCAGCAGGGTGTCCAAAAACGGTATCAACTCAACCATCATCACCAGAACAAGGCCCTGTGCTGGGCACTGGGGACCTAGAGAAGAAATAAATGTGTCCTTGCCCTCAAGGAGCTTGCAGGCTAACAGGGAAACAGACACACAAACACACAACCTCCTCCGACAGAGGAGGTGCTCTGAGATGCTCTCGTGCTAGGCGGAGGCATCATTTGTTCTAAGAAAACTCCTTATAAAGCATGAAGAGTTGATCCAGTGCAACACCACTCAATTTCCTGTAGGTTCCAAGTAACATAAGAGCTTTCCGAGTGGATCATCTCACACAGCTCTTGGTTCAGTGGCACCGTGCCTCTCTGAGCCTCCATTTTCTCAGCTGCAAAATGAGACAATTTGTACCATGTTTTTTTTTTTGTTTTGTTTTTTGTTTTTGCCACACTGCGCTGCAGGCATGTGGGATCTTAGTTCCCCAACTAGGGATTGAACCAGTGCCCCCTGTACTGGAAGCATGGAGTCTTAACCACGGGACTGGCCAGGGAAGTCCCTAACCTTCCTGGCTTTTATTAGAGCCACAAAGCCACCTTGTGAGAGAGAAGGGCAAGTAAGGACTAACATGAACATTTACTGAATGGAAAAAAAGAATGCTGCTGGACAGTCTGCGCACTGTGAAATCATGTTTAGAAAAAAAGTCCCATACATATACTATTTTTTAACGTGTGCTATATATAAAGCTATACATAGAGAAAAAGTTCTGTAATAACAATGACTTTCCTGGAGGGCGGAAGTAGGCCTTTATACACCTCAATAGCAGTTTATTTTCAAAGAAATGTACTACTTCTTAAACGAAAACATTTTAAAAGTATTTAAGTGCATTGGAAATTGGAAGTAATGTTAATCCTGATTACCTGAGTCGGGTGATTACGGATGACATTTTCTTCTAATTATGCTTTCTAAATTTCCTACAATGAGCGTGGATCCATCTGGGCCATTCGATTTGTGAGAAGCCCTAACCTCCACCCCCCAGCCCGCTTTCTTGCTGAGTCTGCAGGTCTCTAGCGCCCTCTGCCGAAGCATCTCTACGTTTTGTGCTTTCCGGAACGAGAAGGTGTAGGTCAGTCTCCTGGGAGTCTTGTTAAAAGGCAGATTCTGATTCAATGGGTGTGGGGCAGGACCGGGATTCGGCGTTTTAAAAAAATCCCTGTGGAAGCTGATGCTTGACCTCCCCCAGTGGCAAGGATTGAAACTGCTAGACCACGAAGAGTAGTTCTACAACAGCTAGCACAGTACCACTGTCAGCCTCGGACAACGGTCCCGGAGGGCTCCCCGAAAAGCGAAAACCTAACGCGGAGGCGGCTCACCCTGGGGACAAGGGCGAGAGGACCGCAGCCGGCGGCCCCGCCCCTCGAGGCCCTCGCGGAGCCTCCATTGGCCAACCCACTGACGTAAGCCTCGCGTCACGTGAGGCCGCCGTCCAATGGCTGAGCGCACTCCGCCGGGCCGGTGGCTGGCGCGGGGGACACACGGAGGTGTGGCGGAGCGCACCGTGGCGGCAGGGTCGTGGGTCGCAGGCGGCGGTGTGTGTGCGCCGCCCTCCCTGACGCCTCACCCCGAATCCCCCTGCGCCTGCAGGCCGGCGCGATGCGGCGCCGCTTCTGGGGCATGTTCAGCTGCCCGTGCGCCGGCGCCGATGCGTTTGGGGCCTTGGCTGCCGCCTCCGCCAAGCTGGCCGTGGGCAGTGACGTGGAGCCGGAGCACGGCTGTGGCGGCCGGCAGGTGGGGCTGGGTGGAGGAGGGGCGCTGTGGGGCTGCTGGGCTCCAGGGTGGAGCAGGGCTGGGGGCGCCAGGGCCGCCTCACACCCGGTGGTCCTTTTGGTCCCCTCGGCTGCCGGGCTCTACAGACAGCGGGGGCAGGAGAGCATCTCTGCCCTGGAAGTCACACCTGTCGACTCAAAAATATTTTTACAGCCTGAAAGTTGAACGTTTTATTTGGCAGGAATTTTTAGGACTTCAAGCTGGGAGGCAGCACGTCAAGTAACCCTGAGAGAACTGCTCCGTGAGCCAGCACATACAGGACTTTTGCGACAAAGGGCAGGTAGTCTGAATGTCAAAAGATTGTTGTTAGTTAAAGAAAGACAGATACGTCAGGTTAAGGAATTGAGCGCTTTTGTATGTATGGGAAGGTGCAAGAGTCTGGGCGGCTCGCTGGAATCATTCCTTTGATATGCACCTCAGCTCTCTGGGCCAGTATCCTGTGTTTTCACATCCTGAGATTCCTCAGGGCTCACCTTTGTGAGTGGCTGCAGTCTGATGGCTGCTAGATGGCAGGTATTCTTTTCCTTCCTGAGGTCCCTCAGGGTTCGCCAGCTCACCATGAGGCGGCTGACGACTGACATCTTTTGTTTATTGATATGGCAGGCAATACTCCATTTATCAGTTCCTCCTCTTGGTCTGAAATTCGACCAACATTTGGGAGACGTTTCATGACCAATTTTTGTCCCATGGCGCCAGGAGGCTCATCCCAGATCAGGCGAAAATTCGTGTTGAGATGCCACTCCAGGGGCTAATTTCTGGGTTAGGCCCTGTTGATAAAGATTCTCTGGATCCTCTGTCTTACTAGTCTATTATGATCCAGGAGATATTTTCCCTTGTTGCTCGTTCCCATACCTAGAATCACACTATTACAGTTATTCTATGTAGAGTTACAAATGTGATTTATTTCCTCACGATGTTTAGCCATCAATTTTGTTGGAGGCCTGGTTACACACTGAGTACTGTAAGAGACAGCAAAATAGACAGGGCATAAGTAACGTAGGTAGTAACACTGACAAGGTCGTAGTGCAACAGGGAGACAAATCATAAACAATTTGGAAACAAAGAACAAATTAAAACAATGATTAGTATAACTAGTTGAAATCCAGTTGTATTGGGCTGGCCAAAAAGTTCGTTCGGTTTTAAGTTTAAAGACTTTTTTCTTTTTTTTTTTAACATTGAGCACTTACTTTGTGCCAGACTCTCTTTTTCTAAATTAATTAATTTATTTATTTATTTTGGCTGCGCCATGTCTTAGTTGCGGCACACGGGATCTTCGTTGAGGCATGTGGGATCTTTAGTTGCAGCATATGGGATCTTTTAGTTGCAGCACGCAGACTTCTTAGTTGCGGCATGCATGCGGGATCTAGTTTCCCGACCAGGGATCGAACCCGGGCCCCCTGCTTTGGGAGCTCGGAGTCTTACCCACTGGACCACCAGGAAAGTCCCAAGACATGTTTTTCATTTTCACAAAGAACTTTACTGGACAACGTATTCACTGGCCGAACGAACTTTTTGGCCAACCCAATAATAAACCATCAAGTCCACAGGAGAGCCAGCTGGAGAAGCCAAATTCTGGAAGGATCAAGTAGAGAGAAAAAGATAAATGTTTCATCTTTGTTTACAAAGGTATGCTTTATCAACTTGTAGGTTATAGCATAAGAGAAAAGGTTTTTCTGGAAAACAAAGTTCGTTCAGTCCCATGTAATTAATTCCTGTTGATCTGGATGAAGTAATCAGGTTTTCCATTAGAGTTTTGTCATTTGTTACCCAGTTCAGTGGTATTATGTAAAGGCTATCAGAAACTTATATTTGTTTAAAAGTTCTTTTTATGAGTCTTCTTGAAAATCTTCATTTTGTAAAAGCATCAGTGTGAAATAATGATTGTCTATAAAGGACAAAACTTAAAATTTGAGCATGGTTAAAGATTTGAGTACAATGCAATTATCAGGAAACTTGGATATTTCTGTGACATATAACATTTTAGAATAACTAGAATTATGGCTGATAACATTATATTAGATGTTAGGAATTTCATATAAATTTTGGAATAGCTATATTAATAACATCTATCCATACACTATAACCTAAGGTTCATCTCCAATCACTTGACAATGTTTTGAAGTAAGTTAACATACCAAATAAACTTAATTAGTGTAACATTCATCTCTGAGCTGTCTCAGGATGCTCCTTAAAGCATCCCACAGTCAGTTGGAGGCTAAAAGAGACTTAGATTTTGATATTTGGGAAGTTTGTTAAAAATATCAAAAAGGTTTTAAAACACAACAGGATCATAGGTCTCTATGAAACAATACTTATTCATTTAACCAAAGTCACAAAAAGATTTAAAAAAAATACAGATCACTTAAGGTCACAGAACCTCACTCAATCTGTTATCAAAAAGGAAAACTCTAAGAAACTTTGTTTAGCTTCCAGTCTTGTACTAGCTTACTTAACAAAATCCATTTACTTAATTAACTCCAATCTAAATTTAGTTAATCCTAACCATGCACAGAATTTTTTTCCTCAATAAAATGTAATTCCATTCCTCATAACTAAAAACACACATTCTGCTTTCCTACTGTGTACTGAAATGTTTCTGTTTTATTCCTATTAGCTTTAATTACGTGTTTAAATTAGAATCCGCAACTTTTTTTTTTAATTTAAATTCCCCTCGTGAGTAATAACATCTTATGACTCTTATATAAGCATATTATACACTTATTGGCCATTTTGATACCCTCTTTTGTGAAAGAGGATCTTTCAAATCTATTGTCCTTTCTTCTTTTTCTTTTTTTTTTTTTTTTGGCTGCCGTGGGTCTTCGTTGCTGCGTGCGGGCTTTCTCTAGTTGTGGCGAGCAGGGGCTACTCTTCATTGCGGTGTGCGGGCTTCTCATTGCCTTGGCTTCTCTTGTTGCATAGCATGGGCTCTAGGTGCGCGGGCTCAGTAGTTGTGGTACACGGGCCCTAGAGTGCGCGGGCTTCAGTAGTTGTGGCTCATGGGCTGTAGAGCACAGGCTCAGTAGTTGTGGTGCACGGGCTTAGTTGCTCTGTGGCATGTGGGATCTTCCCGGGCCAGGGATCGAACATGTGTCCCCTGCATTGGCAAGCGGATTCTTAACCACTGTGCCACGAGAGAAGTCCAGAGTCCTCAACTCTTAAAAACCTTAATATCTAGTGAAAGTTAAGAAGTAAGCAATTACGATGGTTTTTTACATTAGCATTCATTACGGTGTACATAAATACCAGTGGTAATTTCTAAAAACATTTGGTTTTTTTATGGAGAACATCTCAGGGTGGCACCAAACACTTTTATTAATAGTCCTAAATATCTTTAGTTTTTCTATTTAGTAATTGATGTCTCAGTATCTTATGTTTTTGGAAATTGTCTAGCTATTCAATAAACTTGCATCTTAAATTAGCACAACTCTAGAACTTTACCAAATATCTGGAAAGATCATTTTAAGTAGACGTTTATAAAATATAATTATTTGTCAAGAGTTTACCCAAAGCTTTTATATCTTTTACATCTAAAGTCTCATCATATCAAGTTATTTTCCTTGCAACAGATATAATAAGTCTTATTTGACTTCTGTTAAACCTAGGTACAATAGTGTCATAGTTAATGTTGATGACTCTAAAGACATGTCTATATTAATTAGTTCAACAAACAAACTTTAATACCAGGTATCAAGTTCATATTGAATATTTCCCAATTCATGTGAACCTGAAAGTCATTTTGGCCGATTTCTTTATATTTAATTTGTAAGTGCTTTCTTTTAAATTAAATAGAGCTCTTTATAAATTCAATTTTGATAATACTTTCCAGAGGTAGAGATATCTCATATGTATAATGTATACACAAGACATATAATATAAATAGGCAAAACTAGAGATCTCATGGCTTCACTTCAAAACTTAGTTGTGAATCAGGTATTACAATGTAAACATACGAGTTTACAAAGAACAGTTGGAATACATTAAAGTTGCTTGCTCAGATGACTAAGGCTTTACTATTTGTAAAGTTTGGCTGAGGGAGCATTCTTAGCAGTTTGAATTTTAAAACTGCCACTTTTGTAGCAGAAACTAGTTGCGGCACCCCCATTATGTTAGCCCTTATTCAGCCCTCATTCTTTCCACCCATTCAACTGGTCTCCTGTAGATGTTTTTTTCCCCCCTTCTCTTACTTGCTTGATTGCACTCTGAAAATGATTGCCCGCTAGCTAAAGCTGTACTATGCAGCTGATGTTTACTTCTCCAAGACAGCACTCCCTAACACTCCTTTCCTTTGTGAGCATTTTTCATTCCAGAAAGAAGGTCACAGAATGATAACCCCGTGTACCACCAGAACCTGTTCCAGAACCACCTGACCCCAGCCCTAATGATCTCAATGTCTCCAGGAGGAAAGAAGAATGCAATACTAGATCAGCTCCGATTTTATGTACAGCCCTATTTTCCACCCTGAAACTATAAGACCCCTTCCTATTTCCCAGGAAGGGGGGCACAGTCTTGAGGGTGTTAGCCTGCTGTGGCCCCCTTTGCCTGGAAAAGTAAGAAAGCTACTCTCTTCTACTCCTCCAAAACTGTGTCTCCGTGTTGCTATTCAGCACTGGCGAACAGAGGCCGGGTTTCTGACAACACTTTTGCAATTTTTTTTTTCTTTCTTGGTTTCAGGCCTTGCCTGATTGGGCTAACTAGGCTCAGTCTCAGGTCCTTGTGGCCTGTATGTACATTTCAGGTTTGTAGAGATTTGCAAGAGAGACAGTCGCTTTTAGTTCCCTAAAGAACAGGTCTGTCACCTAAAGGATACTAAAAGATTGATTTGTCCAACTATATATTATATCAGTGAGAAGATTTCTAACTAAACTGAAGTTTACGAGTTCTGTGTTCTAGAACTTTAGAGTTTAATTTATCATGCCTTCAAAGGCTTGTATATGGCATTCAGCAGAGACCTTCTTTCTGAGTTTACAAGTTTAAACCCAAAGAAAAATCACTGTTTTTATTTTTTTAGCCCTTGAATGTTAGTTCCCAGTTTTTACTTATTTGTATGGCTCAGGTAACCCTATTGATTTCCTTTAGTATGTTCAATTAATATTTTCCAAGGTGCATATTTATATGCCTTGTCTTATACCACACAGGGGAAGCATTCCCCAGTGAAACATGCCTACCCCACAATATAATTAAAAGAGATGTAACCATCTTATATAAAGCCCATTTAAATATACCAATTTTATACACTTTCATCTCAATTCTGTCAACTTTTTTACCTTGAACTTTAGCTTTCATTAGGATCCAATCAACGAGTTTTGATCTTATAGGAGGAGTTCTAGAAGTTTTTCTTCTTTTTGTTCCCTGTCCATTTTATCTATTTTAATATAAAAGCTCTGGGATCCCCAGAAGGGGGGTTGAGCCAGGGAACTCAGGCTCTTTGGCCAAACTGTTGCCCCAAATAATTGCTGGTTAGGTATCTCAGTGCAAAAAAAATCTTTTCAGCCCTTTAAATATATATATATATTTAATATATATAAAAATATATAATATATATTAAATATGTATATATTATATATATTTTAAACTGAGGTAAATAGAGTGGACCTTTTTGGCTTTTAATGTTGAGGACGAGTAGGGAGTCCCTTTTGGCCCATTTAACCGTAGTGTAATATCAAAACCTTATGTTTTAATCACATAAATGTCCATTTTATCCCATTTTTAATAACCATCTAAAGATTTCTTTATTCATTTAAGATAAGCCCTTTTTAAAAATTTCTTTCTTGTTGGAAAAACTATCTAGACTTTCCTTACAAATTTTTAAAATCTGTTAACATTAATTATTCTAATGCTTTTGTTAGCATCTGTAAGACCCATTGAGGGGAAGCAAAGACCACAAATTAAGCTTCCCAAACTGGTTTTTCTTTGTTTTAAAATAAAGAAGTTCTTAGATTAGCCAGTAGATATGTTTCTTTTTTCCACCTTTAGTTTGATTTTTGTTTTTATAGGTATCAATAAAACAGCTGTTTACAATGAGAGAGCTCTAGGTTCACCAATTTATTAGTTTCTCCAATGTAAAAGAATCCATCACTTGGCTGATCTCCGGGAGACGGCAGTGAGCGGTGGCGTGAAGCGAGATCTTAGTTCCCTGCCCAGGAATTGGACCTGGGCAGCCTGGATGGAAACCAGGAATCCTAGCCGCTAGTGCACCAGGGGCTAGAGGCTAGAAACAAGGTTCCCCTGTCTCTTGCCCTCATTGAAAAATGCATTTCTCAAGGAGGCAAAAACTGTAGAAACAGGTACAAAGTTTATTATTAGAGACATGGTGCAACAAGTGGGAGAGCACACAGAGAAACAGTTTGTTTAGTTAAGACAGAAGCGAGGCAGAGATACACACCAGGAGAGAAAACCTGTGGGCATCCCCCCTCATGAGGAGGAATGCAGTATAGAGGTGGTTGAATCATTTCTATAGGGCAGTTCTTCTGGGTCTTTGTTCACCTTTGGCCAATTATCTGGTATCTTTTTCCACGCCTGACCTGCCCTAGGACCTCCCCAACACGTGTGCACAACTTTTTTCACAGATGGATCCCAGCCCACAGGCCTATGGGGGTCCTTGGCATCACCTATTTTGGGGTGGTGCCCCCTCCTTTCTGACCCCCAAGAAGCCCCCAAGGTGCAGTGTCTCCCTCGCCCCAAGGACGGGAAACACGTGACCTCTTTATCTTTTACTCAAACAGGGTTTAGCCCCTCTCTGTCCCTGCCGTGACTGTTATCTTAAAGTGTCCACAGGAAACAAAGTCCAGCTATTTACCCTGTTCCTGTTGTAATTTCTCTCAAAGTGCAAACAGGAGGCTGGTTGTAAATATCTAGCCTAGGGCTCACCTACCTCCTTCCTCAGGAAGTGTAAATAGGAGGCTAGTTGTAAATGCCTAGCCTGGAGCCCATCAATCTCCTGCCTCATGGCCATTAATAAAACATATATATTAGTAGTGATTCAAACCAATACTACACAAGAGGCTTCCCCGTAAGAGTGGAGGAGGATGTCACCTAAGTAAAATCCAGAGAGTTTACTCTCAAAAGTAGCGTAGCAGAGGTCAAGTTTTCAAAACAAGTACATACACATTTACACACACACAACATCCTAGGAAGATCAGGTAGAACATTTACATCTCAAAGACATAGGAAGAGAAATGCAAGTTCCCCCCTAGATGGCCTTTGTTTAAAATCAGAATTCTGAAAAGATATTTTTACCAAGCTGGCTTTTTAAACTTAATTTAAATTAACTGTGTACACAATAAAAGAGCCCCCTCGTTTTTAGGGCGAGATTTCCTTTAATTTCCAATTAAGTAAGTACTTGTATTTTTGTACATACATAAACCTGGCTGGTGTATTTGTTGGAGGCTGGCAACCTGTTGTTCCTCTTTTGTTGTTTTGAAAGCTTTATTTCCCATTCTGAGGTTGATTTGTCAAAATAAAATTGCTAGTGAGGATCGTGTGGTGGGCCAACGTGCTGCTTGAGAGCTTAACTCCTCTAGGTTTTGCCCCAGAGCTGTTTCAGCCCCCTCTTACGTGTCTCGGGTTCTCCCAGTGGCATATAAGACTACCGCGGGTGCTGAGATCATGGAATGGCCAGTTCTTATTCATGTCCCCAGTTGAGCAGGTTGTTAATTAAATGAGTGGGTTTCCCTATAGGGACAAATGCACGGCACGAGGTCTTGCCTCCACTGCTCCTGCAACTTTTTCAGTCGCCTTGATCTCAGGTGGCCTCAGCCTGCAGCGGCTTAAAGCAGGATTTCGGTTCCCAGCCAGAGATTGAGGTCAGGTCGTGGCAGTGAGAGCTCTGAATCCTAGCCACCAGACCACCAGGGACCAGTGGTCAGCGACAAGGCCCTGGCCCTGCTGCTTTGCAGAAAAGAATTCCCACAAAGACATAAAGGAGTGAAACAAGTAAAGTGTTTATTAGGAGAAAAAAAAGAGTAGAGTACATGTGGATAGACACACGGGTGGACTCAGAGTCATGCCCGCGTGGTAGTTTAAATCACATACATGGGACATTTCTTCTGGGTTTCCTTTGACCAATCATTTTGATTTGCCTGGTTCAGAGTCCATATTTGGTATATCTCAGGATCCTCCCATGTGTGTGCAGGCATCTCTTAGCCAAGATGAATTCCACCGAAGAGGCCTATGGGTAGCTGGCATCACTTACTGTGCGGTGGCACCCCGTCCCTTTTTGATCTCCAAGGAGCATTCTAGTTGGGAAGGTTTCCTTGACTTCAGGAATGAGACATATGCGGTGTCTTATTTTCTATCTGGGCAGGGCCCAGCCTCCTCTCAATTGTCCTGCTATTCTCGTCTTGGAGTATAGGTCCACAGGGAATGAATCCCAATTGCTTACCCTGGGGGGACCCATCTACCTCCTGCCTCAGCCTGAGAAAGCTGTTGCCAGCCAGGAGGAAAGAGTCCTTTCTTTGGAGCTCAGAAGCTCTCATAAGATTTCAGTTTTATTTCGACAAGCTCTATTAAGGTAGCCAATTCAAGGAAAAATGACAGGCCAGTCTTCTCCCTAATTACTCAGTCCAGTCCCACCTTACTCAGTGTTTAACTGAGCAAAGTCTTCCCAGTCTTTAAACTGATGATAAACCACTCAGTATCTAAACTGAGTCTTCCCAGTGCCTTTCACTGAGGATAAGCCGCTCAGGGTCTAAACTGAGCAAAAGCTTCCCAGCCTTCGACTGAGGATAACCCAGGTGCCTCTTCTTGAAACTGAGTTGGCTCTTCATTGCGGTGCATGGGCTTCTCATCGTGGTGGCTTCTCTTTTTGCAGAGCAGGGGCTCTAGGCACGTGGGCTTCAGTAGTTGTGGCACGCAGGCTCAGTAGTTGTGGCTTGCGGGCACTAGAGCACAGGGTCAGTAGTTGTGGCGCACGGGCTTAGTTGCTCTGCGGCATGTGGGATCTTCCTGGACCAGGGCTCGAACCCGTGTCCCCTACACTGGCAGGCGGATTCTTAACCCCTGCGCCACCAGGGAAGTCCCTTAATTTCTTCTTTTCTTCAGCCATTCACAGGTGGGCAGGGTCAGATTGTCTCCCTGTGAGCTGAACAAAGGCATTTTAGTTTAACATTCAGGCAGAGGGGCAGGGTTCCCTGAGGCAGGCCATTGTGTATGATTATAATAACAAAAGCAACAAAAAGCAAAGGTTAAATTCAAAGAAATAAATCCAACAGGGGGTCAGATTTTGCTCTTCCCTGTTACATTTCTATTTTTAAAATGTTAATTTAGTAAAGTCACAAGTATAATAAAAATCCATACATTTGCAATCCTGAGACGATATTTATAAAAATGCTACCCTGTATTTTTCTTTGCACAAGGTTCTTTACTCGGCAGACAAAGCACAAACTGATTCTCATGGTTTTGATATACACGGATTGCAATATGTAAATATATGGAGATATATTTAGGAGTAAGAAAACTAAGAAGTAGGAATGTGTGTGTGTATACATAGCGTTAGAAATACTTTAGAAATATTGGATCACAACTGGTCATTTCAAAATTGTGGATGAATTACTGACTAAGGAAACTTACAGATTTGTAATGTGAATTTATTTTGTCTACATTACATTGAATTGATTTATTTCATATCTCCTGAGTCATGGTTTGAGATGCTCCCCATGCAGATCCTATCTTGTTTAGTTGCCTGTTAATCATGAAAAACCCAGTTTATGTTTATTTGTCCAAAACTCATGAACCATTGCTTTTATGATATTCTCAGGCACTTTAAGAATGCTTTTCATTAAATGTACTAGTGTTCAGAAATTAATTTGAAGATGAGGGTAATTCCACAGGGAGAATATTATGTTGATTTTGTTTAATTAATAGTTCATTACTTTCTTCTTAATTAGAGAGGAACGGTAAGACAACTTTTCTTCAGTTATTGTTTCTTCCAATTCTTATAAGTGACATTATCAAAATTATCCACTTTACTGTGACAATTTGAGCAGATGAAAACCTGGAGAATTCCTAAGTCAAGGGGCTGTTTAGGCGTTTATGTGGAGTGAACAAACACACATGACAGTGATGGATGTATAGTAGATACTGTATAATTAGGAGAAAAATATTCCAATTGAGTAATGCTGTAGCATGAGGTAAGAGACAGAAAATGGATTAAATGTAGAACTGCATAAATTCTGCATGTGGAGAGAGGATACCTGTTCTCTGGTTGCACAACTGACACTCTGATTTTAGGAGAAAAAAATCTAATTTCCTAATTATTTCCAGTTTTTTTATTTAACCTCATTGTCATCCTTGCTACATATGAATCACAGTCATCGTCCTTCTTTGCCTTTGTTATGGACACAGGGTTCTCACTGCTCTCCTCACCTACAGTCACCCATGCAGGCCCTGGTAGTTTCTGATGTGTACTTTCAATTTCTTTCTAAAACAATGAGAAATTTAAGTGACAAATTTGAGGTCACATAAGATTCAAGTGCAACATAAATTATATCTACTTTAAAAGAGTGACCTTTGGGCTTCCCTGGTGGCTCAATGGTTGAGAATCTGCCTGCCAATGCAGGGGACATGGGTTCGAGCCCTGGTCTGGGAAGATCCCACATGCCGCGGAGCAACTGGGCCCGTGAGCCACAACTACTGAGCCTGCGCGTCTAGACTTGTGCTCCGCAGCAAGAGAGGCCGCGATAGTGAGAGGCCCGCGCACCGCGATGAAGAGTGGCCCCGCTTGCTGCAACTAGAGAAAGCCCTTGCACAGAAACGAAGACCCAACACAGCCAAAAATAAATACATAAATAAATAAATAATAAAAATAAAGGAATTCCTTTAAAAAAAAAAAAAAAAGAGTGACCTTCCAGGGAAGCTAACCCATGGGTGGCAGGGACCTTTCTCACTTTCTCTTAACAGAGTGATGGCCTTGTCAAGAGTTCTGGGTTCTGTACCAGCATCACTTAGTTGTGTGAGAAGTTCACCAGTCAGAGGCAGTGAGCATTTCTTTTTCAAATGGTTTATTTAGTTTCTAGGCTAGAAGTTCCCAAGTTTTTCACAGCCCATATTGTCTTTTTACCCATCTTGACTGAAGTGGAAGGAGGATTTTTTTTCAGTTGGGGTAATTGATACGATGGAGTTGAGTAGCAAGTTATGCTCACATTTAACACTGGTATAAATGAAATATAGTAATGTGTCATTTTCTGTAGCTAGTAGTTTATTTTCAGCTATACCAAGAATGGACTAATGCATATGTACGGAAAAGAAGATGTATGTTTGGTGCTATGTACACAGGGAACAGGTAGATGCTCATAGCTGATAAAATGGCTGTGAAAACTTATAAGATACCTCTCATTTTTCACTTCTTTCTGGCATTGTCTACATGCAGGCATTGGGCACATTTTTGTTCTCTCATAATTCCAATATGGTTGCCCAACTATCAAGCTTCAAAGCATGTTCCATGTGAATATGATAGGACATAGAGGTTTTTTTGTTTTTTGTTTTTAATTTTATTTATTTATTTATTTATGGCTGTGTTGGGTCTTCGTTTCTGTGTGAGGGCTTTCTCTAGTTGCGGCAAGCAGGGGCCACTGTTCGTCGCGATGTGCGGGCCTCTAACTATCGCGGCCTCTCTTGTTGCGGAGCACAGGCTCCAGACGCGCAGGCTCAGCAATTGTGGCTCACGGGCCTAGTTGCTCCGCGGCATGTGGGATCTTCCCAGACCAGGGCTCAAACCCATGTCCCCTGCATTGGCAGGCAGATTCTCAACAACTGCGCCACCAGGGAAGCCCCGACATAGAAGTTTTGATTCAAAGCCACTCCTTTTTGCTTTGGGGAACACAATCCTCCCCTGATCTTCTCTTTCCATACCATTGGTCAGAATTCTATCACATGGCCACTCTAAGGAAATGCACAAGCAAACATTTGAGAAGATAGTTGTGAATGGCTGATGTTACCTGAACTCTTTTACAGAGCCTGACCCAAAGGATATTACAAATGGCTAAAATGTTTGAATTCAGGATTGTGTGGCTGGTGCCCAAAGGAGGGCTTTGTAGGGGACTTTGGCTTCATTTGGGCCAGTTCCCTTTCTCTGTTGTGTGTGAGTCCTGACATCTCCCCTTGAAGGGCCATCAACTGACAGGAGAAGTTATGATGATATTGATGATGATGACGATGACTTGCATTTCTTTGAACTTGTTAAGAATAAAATAGTTTCTAGTATAATTGTCCCAGAAAACTGTGTTTATGTTAAAGTGCTTTTTGTTTTATTTTATAAAATAGGCAGGGAAGTCACTAAATGGGTTAAAAGAATATGAACTCTGGAAGTGAAGTTTCTGTTGGGCGGGCTTAGGAAAGACAGTGAGGGAAATACCCCAGAGACAGGCAGAGCAGTGCAGGGAGCCGGCTCCTTCCCCAGCCCCGCCCAGATCCACCCCCGCAGGAGGCGGAGTTCAGGCCAGTCCCCACCCTGGGTCCCCCCCTCACTGCACAGGTTACAGGAGATCAATGTTGGGTTGGCTGCTCCTCCCACGTCTCAGCAGAAGATGCTCATATTTTGCTGAAACCCAAAAGCAGGTATGTGAGAGCAAAGACCTGTATGTTTTAGAGTTTTTTTTTTTTAATTGAAGTGTAGCTGATTTACAATGTCGTCTTAATTTCTGTTTGGAGGCTTAATTTCTCATTAAATCCTGCACTTCGTGAGCCATCCCATCCAGCACCCTGCTTTCCATTCCTGTAGATCCAGTATTTGGTCAAGTTCAAAAATGTAAATAAACATGTATGTTGTGAAATGATTACCACATTCAAGCTAGTTAACATATCTGTCATCTCGTTATTTGCATCTTTTTCTGGTGAGAACACTTCAAATACACTCTCTTAGCAAATCTCAAGTATAATATACCCTATAACTGACTGTTTCACCAGGCTGTACTTAGAGCTCCAGACTTCATTCATCCTGCATAACTGAATTTTTGTACCATTTCACCAACATTTCCCATCTCCCCCCAGCAAGTTCCAGAAAGTCAAGATTCGGCTCTGTCTTATGAGTTGGTCTTTAGTAGATTCCACGTATAATTGAGATAATACAGTATCTTCCTTTCTGTGTTGGCTTGTTCCACTTAGCATAATGTCCTTCAGGTTCACTCATGTTGTCCCAAATGGAAGGATGTGCTTTTTTTAAAAGGCTGAAAAATATTCATTTGTATATATCACATTTTCTTTATCTATTTATGCTACACACCAGGGAAACAATAATAGGACTGTACCTCAAATTTCCAGATGCCTAAATTAAATACAAAAATAAAATAAAAATTGGTAATATCAAATTTTAGTGAGAATGGGGAGGAATTAAAATTACCATGTATTGCTGATGGGAGTATAAAAAATACATCCAGTTAGGAAAACTGATTGGCTTTTACTTGTAAACTTAAAACTTCACCATATTTGAGAAAAAAGTGAAAATATATATAAAACAATGAAAACTCTCTGAACTTCTAAGATACCCTTCCTTTCTATATTCCCCCAGCCATCTATAGGTAGCTTCTAATGTAGGCAAACATTTTTTAAAACATCAATGATAGGGCTTCCCTGGTGGCGCAGTGGTTGAGAATCTGCCTGCCAATGCAGGGGACACGGGTTCGAGCCCTGGCCTGGGAAGATCCCACATGCCGCGGAGGAACTAGGCCTGTGAGCCACAATACTGAGCCTGCGCTCTAGAGCCTGCAAGCCACAACTACTGAGCCTGTGTGCCACAACTACTGAAGCCTGCGTGCCTAGAACCTGTGCTCCGCAACAAGAGAAGCCACTGCAATTAGAAGGCCGCGCACCGCAACAAAGAGTAACCCCTGCTCGCCGCAACTAGAGAAAACCCACGCGCAGCAAGGAAGACCCAACGCAGCCAAAAATAAATTAAAAAATAAATAAATAAAATAAAATAATTTTTAAAAATACACAAGAGTATAGGACATGAGAGTTATACGTAGTTTTAAATTGCTTAACCCTGTTCATATGATTAGATTCATGTTTTTTGGTTTGCTTTTTGGTTTGTCTTCGTTTTTGCCAGACTCTCCCAGCAATGATGGGTCCTGTGTGCATTGGTCAGCTGATATCAATTTGTCCCATTATATCTGATGTTAATTTTGTTCACTTGATTCAGGGGCTATCTGCCAGATTCCTCGACTGAAAAGTTAATAATTTTCCAATTATCCTTAATAGGGACTTGGAGGGATTTACCCAGAGATGTGCATAAACCACATTCGCATTTCATGTGAATACTCTCCCTGTCTACTTCATTTCCCATTACGTGTAGATTGCTTTGGAAAATGAAGGCTCTCACCTTTGTTCAGGCTTTTGTTAGTATATGTTCTGTAAATTTCCTTTTAATTCCATTGTCATTTCACAGTTATTGTTTATTACATTTTGTATCTCCAGGAAAAGAAAATGAGTCCTATAGTATATATTCAGGTCTCCTCAAATGCTATAATATAATCAGCACAAATGAATAATGAAATCATTTTGAGGAAATAGGGGTTTGTTGATGAAAAAAAGAAAATCTTCATGATGTTTCATCTTGTCCTCATTTCTTGAGTTGATCTGCATCTTTCACTCTAAATCAGTGATCATTTTATCAATAGATATTTAAAATGAAATAAGATATTTTTGCCCACATCTTAAAGTTGGATATCTGTTCCTTATTTTTGATTGAGTAGTACTTGGAAGTAGAGTTAAGGATCTGAAATTAGAAATGCTTCCTAAGTGTTTTAAAGGGGCTGTCAGGAAACTATTTGGTGAAATAATTTTCTATAACTTATAGTGTCCTCTCTTCTATGCTGAACACAGGACAGGATTGGAAATTGTAGAATCCCTGGGATGAGTCATGTTCCTTTTTTTAATAAACAGGTCTTGCTGTCTCTAAGCTGAACCTGGTCACCTTTTTGGGACAAAGGAAAGAGCCCTGAGATGTGAAGAAAAGGAGACAACAGTCACACACCCAGGTAGGTGCGATGAATGAAGCAGATAGCACAGGGGTGATGTCCAAAGGTGAAGGAGGAAGCTGGGCTTTAAAATGTTGTTTGGGAAGCTCTGCTTCAATGGAAATTATTTTGAGAAGCCTAGGTGGTTATGTCTCTTGCTGTCACAGGGGTACCTCTCCTGCTCCACTCGTATCATGCTCCGAAATCCTCTAAGGATTTTCCTTTTGCTCCAGTGATCTTCCATGGCAATCAGAGTGAGAGCCAAAGGCCTCCCCATGGCCAGTGAGGGTCTGTATGTTCTTCCATTGCTTATGGGGGCCTGGGAAAATCTGTGCACATACAGAGTTCTCTTAGGAAGTTTATGTGAGTTTCTCCTCCCTTATCTCTGGAGGCACTTGTCTCCTAGAGACACCTACACATTCCACTACAACACTGGGAACGTGAGATTCAAGTCTATGTAGAGCAGGTTTCCCCATGGACCAGACCCTGTACTAGGTCCTCAGAAATGAACCTGGGAGCCTCACAGTGTTTACCTTGGTCTCACGATAGAATACCCTGGGCCACTTCATTAAGATAGCATTGATCTTGGGCCCCGCCAAAGACTAATTGACAGACTCTGTGGGGGTGGGACACAGGGGATGGCAGTTCTAAATAATACATGAATGATCCCAAAGGGGAGTCAAGGCTGAAAATGACTTTGGTGAACATTGCTCATCAGAATTTCCTGTCTCTACAAATCACTTACGGATCCCTTTAAAAACAGACACTGGGGCCGCCCACTCAGATATTATGACTCTCCAAGTCTGGATGAAGGTCATGAATTTGCAGTTTGAGCGACCACTGAAGTTGCTTCCCCCAGACCTCATTTCCAGCAGCATTAATCTAGAGAAATCAAGAACAGCGCCTGAGTGCCGTATACACAACCACCCTATCTGAACACAGATACTCCTTGTTCCCAGTGAAGACCACTGACAACTTCTGAAAAGATGACATTCTCTGCTCACCACTTGCAAACTGAGCGGGGAGTAGAGGAAGCAGTGGGGTCTGAACAAGACTGTTATGCGGAAACAACATTTATTCGTTCTTGAAAGGAATGTGTCATGAGGACCTACTGCACGCTCACAGGTATGAGAGGACACACTGTGTTCAAGACACTGTGCCAAGATCCTCACGTTATGAGAAGTGATTGTAATCTTCTGGGAACTGGGTATTCTATGTTCATCTTTCCCAGGACGATTTAGATGTCGGGCTTGCCTTTCTGGGAGTAGAGATTATCGTCTCTTCTCATTCATTATCCAGATGATAAAGATAAAATCCACCCACCAAATTTCATGTCCTTTGCTCTCCTTTTCTGAGTCTGAGCATCAGAAGTTGTGAATGCCAGATCCATTCACGAATGTGGCAGAGTCTCCAGGAACTCTGGTCTCTGAGCTGCTCTGAAAAGGATGACAAAGGAATGCGGGCAGAGCCATGGCAGGACTTTTTTTTTTGGTTGTTTAAATGGTCATTTTAAACGGAATCTGAATTGACATTTCCTATTAAGCTCTGCAAGTGTGATTTTGGAAGAGGGCCTATATTCTGGGTGGAAATTCTGGAGCGGCAGAGCTGTGCCCGCAATGTTAAGCCTGAAGTATGTGACGGGAATCTGCGGCATCAGATGGGCTGCTCGAGAGGTGGGACTGAGGGGTGCCTTTTGCGTTTATATTACTCAGGGCGATTCTGGGTGGCCAGTGCCTGATTCCAGACTGCTCTTGGGTCACATGCATTGTTAGAAGTACTAGAGTCAAGTCCTTATGAGTTTCCCCTGCGTTCCCTGTGTGTGCCTGCGTGAAAGTTTGGGTTAAAGAAAAGGCAAAAAAGGGAAGGGTGGTCAAAAACCCAGGGGTGGATGTCGCTGGTGGTCTAGTGGTTAAGACTCCTCGCTTCCACTGTAGGGAGCCGGGTTCGATCCCCGGTCGGGGAAGTTCCGCGTGCCGTGCGGTGCAGCCAAAACAACAAACAGAACAACAACAACAGCACAACCCCCTGGGGGGTCACAGCACAGGGCAGAGGGAGAACTGGTCTGTGCTACACACTGTGGTACCAGCTTGCCTGGAGTGCGAACTGAGGTGTGTGGGCTTCATCAAAATGGGATTCAAGACTGGCGATCTTGAGCCCCTGGCCGGTGAAGGCGGGAGCCTGTGACCGGGTGTTTTGGCCCTGGGAGGGGCTGGGGTGTGCCCGAAGTCCTCTGTGCGCCGCTCAGCACGTGGGGGCAGACTCTGACAGCGCAGGCACTGTGGTGTTGCTATCAGGGGGCAGCCTGGTCAAGTGAGGGCCTAGCTGTGCTGGTGTGCAGCCGACATGAGTGAGCGCGGGCAGGGAGAGGTGGGGAGTGGCTTCACACCGAGCCCTCCGGCCGCGCTGCACCCGAGTGAGTTGTTCAGGGACTAGATGAGGAAAGTGCTCAAAATGAAATGGGGCGCTGGTGTTAAAATATTAATTTATGCACATTCCAGTTTTCCGGGGTTAATCTGAGCGCACCTCTATTCAGTTCCAGCAGCCTCAAATCAAAGGTGGTTAGCAGCAATTTATCTGCAGAAACTAGGGGAGAGGCTTTTCTAGAGAAGACACCCAATCAAAGCAAGGATAATAGTTGGTGGTATCTTAACCAGTCATCCTGGTGTTGGAAAGCCTCGTTGGCTGTGTGTGGTTGATTGCTCTTAATTCATTTTCTCAGATTAATGTGCCTCGACTCTGGATTAAGTTTTGCTTCAATAGGCCACCAAAGCATGAGAGTCACCTCAGCCTAATGGCCTCCTTGTTTAATTACTTTAACACTGGAGATGCAGTAGGTGGGGTATTATACTTTCCATCCATTTGCAAGGCAATTTAGCAACTGTCCACCTAATGTAGAAATGCACAGCCATGTTGGTGCAACAATCTCATGTCCCAGAACCACCCAGATTAGCCACATGTGTAGAAATCAAAGATCCACATTCTGTGATAGCAGGAGAAAAATACATGCAGCCATGTACATGCATAACTAGGGAGTGTTTCAGTAAAGCCATTTTACTCGTAATTACCATGGAACATGATGTTGTGTGTTTGGGAATGCGGGAAATCCATTTCTACTTGTGTGAGAATATCACCTTCATATGTCATTGGTTAAGGGAAGCGATTTGATTGAGAGAAAGTTTGATTTGACAATATGTATGTCAATATTGAACCATGTACATAATATTTTACTGTTGGTGTACATGCAGATGTGTATTATACAATCTCAAATGTAGTTTTTTACACATGGAAATTGCATAGCAAGGAGGATATACTTGGAACTGATGATGTTACATCTGGAGATAAAATTTTATTGCTTCTGGGGGGTGGTTAATGAATTGGCATTTTTACTTGATTTTATTGTTTAAATATTTTATGATTTCATATTTTATAATGTTTATTATTTCATAATTAAATCTGTTCCTATGCCTAGTAGTTTTCTATCACTGTTATAACGTATGACCACACAATTAGTAGTTTCAAAAACACTCTACACTTCATAAGTTAGAAATCCAGTGGTCTTGGCTGGTCTTTCTGTTTAGGGTCTTACAAGGTCAAATATCAGGGTTTCATGAGGCATAGGATCTTATCTGCAGCTTCCAGGGGCGAATCCACTTCCAGGACCATTCAGGTGCTAGGCAGAATCCATTTCATTCCAGTGGTGTCCATGTCACCCCTCCCTGGTCACACTTGCATCCGGTGTCCCTAAAGGAGAGAAGAAATATTGTGTCATTGCTTTACTCATTTGTTTCTCTAATTCTTTACTGTATGTTCAGTTGAAGGGATCATCGCAAGTATTTTATGTGAATAAGGTTATTACCTCAAGGTCTCAAACTAGAAACTGTTCACAATCAGGTTATGATTTGAATGCAAATCATGGAATTAGTGAATAGGAGAAAAAATTAGTGACCCTCAATCCACCCACTGCAACTACCATCACCCCACCTCCATCCCTTGACTCCATCATTCTCTGTTCCTTGTTGTGACCTCAATCTCTCCACCTGTGTGACCTTTAGATATCTCTAGAACTAATTCTTCCCCTTCTGGGCTTCTTTATTGCCCTCCCACGTCCATCCTGTGTATTTTAGACCTCCATCCCCATGAAAACTCTCTCCCCCAGGATGCCAGGCTCTCAGCCCAACCTTCCTTCTCTTTATTGCTCCCAAGCCTTTTATCCTTCGTATCCTCCTTCTCCCTTGCCCTTTATCCCCCCCTCATTCCAATGACTTCAGCCCATATCTCGTGTCCTGTATGTCTAATGCCCTCAGATGATCCAGTCATCAGTTATCAAATGTCCTTATTTTCCTCATGACCCTGCAGCCATTTCCCCCAACCCTGTAATTCCCGACTCTGCAATTTCCTCTGCAATTTTCTGGAATAGTTTGAGAAGAATAGGTGTTAACTCTTCTCTAAACGTTTGGCAGAATTCATTTGTGACGCCATCTGCTCCTGGACTTTTGTTCATTGGAAATTCTTTTTTTTTTTTTTATAACTGATTCAATTTGATTACTGGTAATTATATTTTCTATTTCTTCCTCATTCGGTCTTGGGAGATTGTACATTTCTAGGAATTTGTCCATTTCTTATAGGTTGTCCATTTTATTAGCATATAATTGTTCATAGCAGTCACATTCTCATTGGTACTTCTGTGGTGTCAGTTGTACCTTCCTCTTTTTCATATCTTATTTTATTGATTTGGGCCCTCTCTCTCTTTTTTTGTTCTTTTTGATGAGTCTGGCCAAATTTTGTTTATCTTTTCAAAGAACCAGCTCTTAGTTTCATTGGTCTTTTCTATTGATTTTTTTTTAAATAGACACGAACATTTGTTTTTAATTAATTAATTAATTTTTATTTTTGGCTGTGTTGGTCTTCGTTGCTGCATGCGGGCTTTCTTTAGTTGTGCCTAGCGGGGGCTATTCTTCATTGCGGTGCACGGGCTTCTCATTGTGGTGGCTTTTCTTGTTGTGGAGCACGGGCTTTAGGTGCACAGGCTCAGTAGCTGTGGTTCATGTGCTCTAGAGCGTAGGCTCAGTAGTTGTGGCACACGGGCTTAGTTGCTCCGCAGCATGTGGGATCTTCCTGGACCAGGGCTCGAATCTGTGTCTCCTGCACTGGCAGGCGGATTCTTAACCACTGCGGCACCAGGGAAGCCCTCTATTGATTTTTGGTCTCTATTTTACTTATTTCTGTTCTAATCTTTATGATTTTTAAAAAAATTTTTACTAACTGAGCTTTGTTCTTCTTTTTCTAGCTCCTTTGGGTGTAAGATAAGGTTGTACAGTTGAGATTTCTCTTGTTTCCTATGATAAGTTTGTATCACTGTAAACTTCTCCTTTAGGGCTGCTTTTGTTGCACCCTGTAGATACGGATTGTGTTTTCACTTTCATTTGTCTCTAGGTATTTTTTTTCTTCCTCTTTGATTTCTTCGGTGATCCATTGGTTGTTTAGTAGCATATTGTTTAACCTCCACGTGTTTGTGGTTTTATTGCAGTTATTTTCTTATAGTCAGTTTGTAGTTTCATAGCACTGTGTTTGGAAAATATACTTGATATGATTTCAGTTTTCTTAAACTTACTGAGGGTTGTTTTGAGGCCTAGTATGTGATCTATCCTGGAGAAAGTTCCATATGCACTTGAAAAGGAAGTGTATTCTGATGCTTTTGGAAGGAATATGCCATATACGTATATATCCATCCATCTGGTCTAAAGTGTCATTTAAGGCCAGAGTTTCCTTATTGATTTTCTGTCTGGATGACCTGTTCTTTGTTATAAGTGGGGTTTTAAAGTTCCCTACTTTTATTGTGTTACTGTCAATTTCTTTCTTTATGTCAGTTAATATTTGCTTTATGTGTTTATGTGCTCCTATATTGGGTGCATAAATGCTTACAGTTGTTATATCTTCTTCTTGGATTGATCACTTGATCATTATGTAGTGTCCTTCTTTGTCTCTTGTAACAGTCCTTATTTTAAATCTAATTTGTCTGTATGTTCCCTAGCGGTCCAGTGGTTAGGACTCGGCTTTCACTGCCGTGGCCTGGGTTCAACCCCTGGTCGGGGAACTAAGATCCCACAAGCTGCGCAGCCAAAAAAAAAAGGCTCTTTTAACAATCACTAAAATCTTGAAGACATTGGTATGTGGAGCATGAAACACTTATTGGGGTATACTAAAAGATTTGAAAAACTAAAAATGGAACTACCGTATGTATGACCCAGTGATTCCACTCCTGGGTGTATATCCCAAAATACCCCCAAACACTGTTTCAAAAAGATGTACCCCGGTGTTCATAGCAGCACTATTTACAATTGCCATGATATAAGAGCAACCTCAGTGTCCATGAACAGATGAATGGATAAAGAAGATGTGTTGTGTGTATGTATATATATATACATACACACATACACACAGTAAGTCCCCTACGTACAAACCTTCAAGTTTCAAAGATGCGAACGTGCATCTGGTTTCAGAAAGGAACCAGAACCTGTGCCGTCAACGTCAGGAGTGAGTGAAATTGCAGTTTGCCCTCCGTCTCCTGTTGCTGACGATCTTTCAGCTCTACTATCTCCCACCTCCTCTCCCTCCTCCAGTCCATAACTCTTCTTGCCTCTTCACTTGATGCCAACCCCTGTATGCCAGCTGTTGTACTGTACTACAGTACTTTCCAAGGTACTGTACTGTAAGATTAAAAACGTTTTATTTTTTGTGGTTGTTTTTTATGTGTTTGTGTGAAAAGTATTATAAACCTATTACAGTACAGTACTATATAGCTATTGTGTTAGTTGTGTACCTAGGCTAACTTTGCTGGACTTACAAACAAATTGGACTTACGAATGTGCTCTCAGAACAGAATTTGTTTGTATGTAGGGGCTTACTATATACACAACACCATGCTACTCAGCTATGAAAAAATAAAATTTTGCCATTTGCAGCAACATGGATGGACTTGGAGGACATTATGCTAAGTGAAATCAGTCAGAGAAAGGAAAATACTGTATGATATCATTTATATGTGGAATCTAAAAAATACAACAAACTAGTGAATATAACGAAAAAGAAGTAAGCTCACAGATATGGAGAACAAACTAGTGGTGACCAGTGGGGAGGTGAGAGGGGCACTGTAGAGGTTGGGGAGAGGGAGGTAGAAACTCTTGGGTGTAGGACAGGCTCAAGGATGTATTGTACAACATGGGGAAAATAGCCAGTATTTTATAATGAATGTAAATGGAAAGTAATCTTTAAAAATTATATTAAAAATTTAAAAATTTTTAAAAATAAAGTTTTTAAAAGATTCAGTATTCTCAAAGAATACTGGAAAAGTAGATAGGCATTTCTCTAATTTTTACCTTAATGAATGCACTTTAAAGATGTGAGAAAGTATAAATATGTGACGGTGGTGGGGGGAGAACAAACTGTGGCACCACAGTTTATAACACACACACATAGACACACATGCAATCAACAAAAGATTCTGATCTGTTGATTCAGTTATAAGGTGCTTTATTAACATAGATCACAACGTCCCTTGTGAATCATCAAATATGCATTCATGGCATCATTTTCAAAGGCTTCTGTCCATTCCCAACACAAAATGTTAATCCACCCTCCACTGCTGCCTTTGATTTGTTTTCAGAGATTTGTTCTCAATCTGTGATGAAAACAACTCCGTGCTCTGAATCTTTTGGGGTATGGAGTCTCAGCTCCCCTGAGGACAGGTGGTCACGCCCTGCTCCCGAGTACTCCTGCTGGGCAGGTGGGCCCTGAGAGGAGAGGGGGCTAAAGGACCTGAGGACTAAGGGTATCTTTGGGTAGATTGCTAAGGGCCACCCCTCACACAACCCTAAACCCACCATGTGATTCCCACCAACCCAGCAGCATGTCCCCTAGGCAACAGCAAGGCCACACCTATTCCAGAAGGAGCTCAGCCCCTAGGAATCAGTCCCAGGGAACCTGCACTTCTGGAAGTTCTTACCCCAAACATTCATGCTACTCAGTGGTCTCAGGTGTGCTATGCCAGATAGCTCTAGCTCAGTGCTACTGAATACGGGTCTGACAGAGTAATATTGGCCCCAACAAAAAGCTTGTTAAAGATGCCATTTCATGAGCCTCACAGGAGAATCATAATTAAGAGTGGGGCCTGGGTTCCCCCCAAATTTGTAAGCACTTTAAAGCTTTGGAAGAAAAGTTTGCTCCGTGGCTCCCATGCAGTTTCTCATTAGTATTACATGATGAGTATTTAGCAATAACCTCACCTGTGCCCTCCCACAGAGTCTGTTGATCTGGGTGGGAGCATCTGCGTTGTTTTAACTCCAGGTGATTCTAAGGTTAGGCCCGGTTTAAGCACGAGGGCTGCTTGGGTACCTTGATGAGAGTTGCTTCCAGTCTTTGGTCCTTTTGCCCTTGGGGAGGCATCGGCGTCTGCTCTACATGGGGTTGGAAGGAGCGGGGCGGTGTAGCCCACTTGCTCTAGGCTGTAGCAGAGTTTCTGGGCATCTGTGTGAGGGGAGAGCACGTGTAGACAGGAAACAAAAAGCTCACACTTTGGTCTCCACGCAGGAGCTCATTGTTCCTGAATCTCTCTTTTTCTAAAGGTTGGCATTTCAGCGTTTCAAGGTCTTTTGCCTGCGGGTATGGTGGGAACAGGTGAAGGAGCTGTGCTGATGCCGTTGAAGGCATATTCTCAAGATGCTGATGTGATTCCTCAACATGATATCAATGAGAAAATGACCAAGAGCAGGAGGAAGAAGAGGACGAAATGGCAGTTTCTCAGGTAAATGTCCTGTCCTGGGTCAGAGGCTGTGTCTGCTTTTCCTCCTGAAATGTCATGGATTGAGAACCTGCAAACCTTTCGTTTTCTACTTCTGATGGTCCTCCCTTGCAAGGTTGTTTTCAACTACTTGTTTTTTCCTTCTTATGATAGTCAAAGTCAGCTCTTCAGAATATTTCTCCCCTGTTTTCCAGAGCCTTTTCCCCATTGTCTGCATCCAGGCTCCCTATAGAGCACAGAGAATTCTCACCATGAACTAATGACCTTCAACTATCGAAATTCCTATTCCTTTTGTGAAAGATCAACATGGGAAGGCATTAGTATCCAAAATTCCCTGATGTTGAGATATTAGTGAAGAAGGGGAAATGGAATGATTAATGTACATCTGAATGCAACATCAACTTATCACAACAGGATTAAGAAAATGCACTTTTAAATGGGATGGCATTAGTGGTCCAGATAACTCAAAGTTCTGAAAAAAAAAGTAATTAGGAGAGATTTGCTCTGTATATTGATAGGAAAGACTATTTAAATACGGCATTAGAGTCAGAAAGCATGGGAGGTATATGTGGACTGAAATTTGCATAAAACTGACATTTTTTCATGTTAGTTTCAGATTATGTTTTTCTTATGTATTTCACCTAGAATACCACAGCAGTGATAATGTGTCTTGTGTGCTTCAGTCACCTGATAATCATTTGTCCCATTACACCTGATGTTCACTGGTTCAGGTGCTTTCTGCAAGATTCCTTTGCAATGAAGCTCGTATATTTCTTGTATCTTTAGTAAGGATTTGGTGTGATTTGCTGAGAAATGTGCATAAGCCATCATGGTAGATCTGGAAACTGTAATTTCTTCTTAGTTTTCCTTTGCTTGTAGTTTGCTTTGAAAAATAAACATTGTCACCTTTGTTTATTAAAGACATTGGCTTTTCAAGTGGAGTCTGTAATCAGTCAAGCCTTACTCTTGTAAGTTTCTATGATACTCCACACTCATGCAACAGACATACGGTTCTTTATCACTTCTTTGTATTTTCAAAAAAGTTTACAAGAATCATTTTATTAATGTATGCTCAATTGTGTTAAATTTCTGAAATATAGCCCAACTCATATGATAAATATTTTCAGACATCAAAGATTCAGAACCAATAGCTCTAACTTATTGTATATCATTGAGTGTATGTCTCCCCAAGTGAATTTATAAAATGCAAAGTGTATCATCCACAAATAGATTCATAAGATTTATCCAGTTAAAAATAATTAGTATTAATTCTTCTTTAAAAGTTTGGTAGAATTCACCAGTGAAGCCATCTAGCCCTGGTATTTTTTTGTTGGGAGGTTTTTGAGAACTGATTCAATCTCCTTAATAGTAATTTTGTCTGTTCGCGATTGTTTTATTTCTTCATGATCCAGTCTTTTTATTTTGTATTTTTTAACTTTTTTTTGGCCCATTGATTCCTTAGGATCGTGTTGTTTAATTTCCACATATTTGTATATTTTCCAGACTCTGTCCTGTTGTTCATTTCTGGTTTCTTACCATTGTGGTTAAAAAAATACTTAGTAAGTGAAGTAAATCAGAAAGAGAAAGACATATCATATGTTATCACTTATGTGGAATCTAAAATATGACACAAATGAACCTATCTATGAAACAGAAACAGAATCACGGACATAGAGAACTGACTGGTGGTTGCCAAGGGGGAGGGGTTTGTGGGACAGAGGGAGTGGGAGGTTGGATTTAGCAGATGTAAGATTTTATATATAGAATAGATAAAACAACAAGGTCCAACTGTATAACACAGAGAACTATATTCAATATTGTATGGTAAACCATAATGGAAAAGAATATTAAAAATATAAAAATATTAAGAATGTGTATGTGTGTGTATATATATATATGTAACTGAATCACTAAAAATATACTTAGTATGATATCAGTCTTCTTAAATTTGCTGAGACTTGTTTAGTGACCCATCACATGATCTGTCCTGGAGAATGTTCAATGTGCAGTTGAGAATAATATGTATTCTGCTGCTGTTAGATGGATTGCTCTGTTTTTGTCTGTTAAGTCCATTTTGTCTAATGTATAATTCAAGGTCAGTACTTCCTTACTGATATTCTTTCTGGATGACCAGTTCATTGTTGAAAGTTGGGTATTAAGAATCCCTACACTTTTTTTTGTACCGTCTGTTTCTCTCTTCAAATCTGTTAGTATTTGCTTAATACATTAAGGCCCTCCAATGTTGGGTGCATATTTATTTATGATTGTTGTCTTCTTGATGAGTTGACAACATTATCATTATATAATGACCTTATTTTTTTTCTTGTTGCAGCTTTTGGCTTAAAATCTATGTTTTCTATTATAGCTCTAGCTACCCCTGCTTTCTTTTGGTTTCCACATGTATGGAATATCTTCTTCTAAAGCTTCACTTTGAGCCAATTTGTGTTTTTAACACTGAAGTGAGTCTCTGATAGGCAGCATACAGTTTGATCTTGTATTTTTAACTATCTAACCACTCTATGACTTTTGACCAGAGAATTTAATATATCTATGTTTATAGTAATTATTGATAGGTAAGGACTTACCAAGGCCATCTTATTGTTTCCTGGATGTTTTGTTGTTTCTTGTTCCTTTTTTCCTCCTTTGCTGCCTTTCTTTGTGAATTAGTGATACTCTGTAGTGGTATGTGATGATTTCCTTCTCTTTATATTTTCTGAATCTACCATAGGTTTTTGCTTTGTGGTTCCATGAGGCTCATGGAAAACGTCTTACAGATACAACAGTCTATTTTATGTTGATAACAATTCAACTTCCATCAGATACAAAAAATCTACTCTTTTACTCCCGTCTGTGAATTTTTGTATATGGTGTTACAATTTACCTCTTTGTATACTGTTTACACATTAAAATTATTATAGCTGCAGTTATTTTTAATAATCTAATTCTTTAACCTTTATATACTAAATTTAACTGGTTAACATGCCACCATATCACACTATTAAAGTATTCTTACCTAACTATATACTTACAAGTCTGTTGTGTATCCTCATATGTTTTCATGGTCCTATTTAGTGTCCTTCTATTTTAGCTTGACGAACTCTTTTACAATTTCTTCTAAGGCAGATCTAGTGATGATGAACTCCCTCAGGTTTTGTTTTTTGAAAAGAGTTTTTAATCTCTTCATTTAAGAAGGATAATTATGATGGATAGAATATTCTTGGTTGGCAGGGGTTTTTTGGTTTGTTTGTTTTTTTAATTGAGCAATTTGAAAATATCATCCCACTCTCTCCTGGCCTGTGAGGTTTCTGCTGAGAAATCAAATTTTAATCTTATGAAGGTTCTCTTGTAAGTTATAAGCCTCTCTCCTCCTGATGCTTTTAAGATTCTTTGTTTTTGATAGTTGACAGTTTTACTATAATGTGTTTTGGAGACGAATTTTTTTTATTTTGAGTTAAGTTTGTCTGGTACCCTATGAGCTTCATGAACTTGGATATCCAAATCTATTCCCTGACTTGGAAAGTTCTCAGCCACTATTTATTTAAATAAGCCTTCTGTCTATATCTTTTCCTTCTAAGACTCCATAATTTACAGAATGTTTCTTTTGATGGTATCTATGGATCACATAGTCATTTCTTCACTATTTTTTTCTTTGCTCTCCTCTGAGTGTATATTTTCAACTTACTGTCTGCTAACTCATGGAAAATTTCTTCTGCTTGATCTGTTTTGATATTGTTTATGCTTTTTGCATTTTTTTTCTTGTAATATGTTGAACACATAATATTATTTGAATTTAAGGCATACAGCATGGTGATTTGATACATTTACATATTATACTATGATTGCCATTGTAGCAATATTTATCACCTCTATCATGTCACATAATCATTATTTCTTTTTTTAAAATTTTTATTGGAGTATAGTTGCTTTACAATGTTGTGTTTCTGCTGTACAGCAAAGTGAATCAGCTATACGTATACATATATCCCCTCTTTTTTGGCTTTCCTTCCCATTTAGGTCACCACAGAGCACTGAGTAGAGTTCCCTGTGCTATACAGTAGGTTCTCATTAGTTATCTATTTTATACATTATAGTGTATATATGTCAATCCCAATCTCCCAATTCATCCCACCCACACCCCCCTGTTTTCCCCTGTAGTGTCCATACATTTGTTCTCCAAGTCTGTGTCTCCATTTCTGCTTTGCAAATTGGTTCATCTGTACCATTTTTCTAGGTTCCACATATATGTGTTAACATACCGTATTTGTTTTTCTCTTTCTGACTTACTTCACTCTGTATGACTGTCTCTGGGTCCATTCACGTCTCTGCAAATGGCAAAATTTCATTCCTTCTTATGGCTGAGTACTATTCCATTGTATATACGTACCAGGCCTTCTTTATCTATTCCTCTGTCGATGGACATTTAGGTTGCTTCCATGTCCTGGCTACTTTAAATAGTACTGCAATGAACGTTGGGGTGCATGTATCTTTTTTAATTATAGTTTTCTCTGGGTATATGCCCAGGAGTGGGATTGCTGGGTCATATGGTAGTTCTATTTTTAGTTTTTTAAGGAACCTCCATACTCTTCTCCATAGTGGCTGTATCAATTTACATTCCCACCAACAATGTGAGAGGGTTCTCTTTTCTCCACACCGTCTCCAGCGTTTATTGTTTGTAGATTTTGTTTGTTTGTTTTGGCTGTGCTGGGTCTTGCTTGTGGCATGCGGGCTCTTCTTTGCGGTGAGTGGGCTCTCTAGTTGTAGCACGCAGGCTCTAGAGCAGGGGTCCCCAACCCCCAGGCTGCACTGATCTGCGGCCTGTTAAGAACCAGGCTGCACGGCAGGAGGTGAGCAGCGGGCAAGCAAGTGAAGTTTCATCTGCCGCTCCCCATCGTTCCCCATCACTCGCATTACCACCCGAACCATTCCCCCCTCCCCCCATCCATGGAAAAATTATCTTCCACAAAACCACTCCCTTGTGCCAAAAAGGTTGGGGACCGCTGCTCTAGAGCACGAGCGCTCAGTAGTTGTGCTGCGTGGGCTTAGTTGTGGTATGTGGGATCTTAGTTCCTTGACCAGGGATTGAACCCGGCCCCCTACATTGGGAGCATGGAGTCTTAACCACCGAACCACCAGGGAAGTCCCTGTTTGTAGGTTTTTTGATGATGGCTATTCTGACCGGTGTGAGGTGATACCTCATTGTAGTTTTGATTTGCATTTCTCTAATAATTAGTGAAGTTGAGCATCTTTTCATGTGCCTCTTGGCCATCTGTATGTCTTCTTTGGAGAAATGTCTATTTAGATCTTCCGTCCATTTTTTGATTGGGTTGTTAGTTTTTTTGCTATTGAGCTGCATGAGCTGTTTGTATATTTTGGAGATTAATCCCTTGTCAGTTGCTTCTTTTGCAAATATTTTCTCCCATTCTGAGGGTTGTCTTTTCATTTTGTTTATGGTTTCCTTTGCTGTGCAAAAGCTTTTAAGTTTCATTAGGTCCCATTTTTTAATTTTTGTTTTTATTTTCATTACTCTATGAGGTGGGTCAAAAGAGATCTTGCTGCAATTTATGTCAAAGAGTGTTCTGCCAATGTTTTCCTCTAAGAGTTTTATAGTGTCTGACCTTACATTTAGGTCTTTTCTTTTTTTTTTTTTTTAATTTGCCTGCACTGGGTCTTAGTTGCTGCATGCGGGATCTTCATTATGGCATGAGGGATCTTCATTGAGGCATGTGGGATCTTTAGTTGAGACATTCGGTCTCTTAGTTGCGGCATGCAGGATCTAGTTCCCTGACCAGTACTCGAACCCAGGGCCCCTGTATTGGGAATGCAGGGTCTTAACCACTGGACCACCAGGGAAGTTCCTTACATTTAGGTCTTTAATCCATTTTGAGTTTATTTTTGTGTATGGTGTTAGGGAGTGTTCTAATTTCATTATTTTACATGTAGCTGTCCAGTTTTCCTAGCACTCCTTATTGAAGAGGCTATCTTCTCCTTTGTATATTCTTGCCTGCTTTGTCATAGATTAGGTGACCATAGGTGTGTGGGTTTATCTCTGGGCTTTCTATCCTGTTCCATTGGTTTGTATTTCTGTTTTTGTGCCCGTACCATACTGTCTTGATTACTGTAGCTTTGTAGTATAATCTGAAGTCAGGGAGCCTGATTCCTTCAGCTCCATTTTTCTTTCTCAAGATTGCTTCGGTGGGGACTTCCCTGGTGGCACAGTGGTTAAGAATCCACCTGCCAGTGCAGGGGATACGGGTTCAAGCCCTGGTCTGGGAAGATCCCACATGCTGCGGAGCAACTAAGCCCATGTGCCACAACTACTGAGCCTGCTCTCTAGAGCTCCTGAGCCACAACTACTGAAGCCTGAGTGCATAGAACCCATGCTCCAAAATAGGAGAAGCCACCGCAATGAGAAGCCCGCACACCACCATGAAGAGTAGCCCCCGCTCGCCACAACTAGAAAAAGCCCACATGCAGCAACGAAGACCCAACACAGCCAAAAATAAATAAATAAATTAATTAAAAGAAAAGATTGCTTTGGCTACTTGGGGTCTTTTGTGTTTCCATACAAATTGTAAAATTTTTTGTTCTGATTCTGTGGAAAATGCCATTGGTGATTTGGTAAGGATTACATTGAATCTGTAGATTGCTTTGGGTGGTATAGTCATTTTCACAATATTGATTCTTCCAATCCAAGAACATGGTATATCTCTCCATCTATTTTTGTCATCTTTGATTTCTTTCATCAGTACATTATACTTTTCTGAGTACAGGTCTTTTGCCTCCTCAGGTAGGTTTATTCCTAGCTATTTTATTCTTTTTGTTGCAATGGTAAATGGGATTGTTTCCTTAATTTCTGTTTCTGATCTTTCATTGTTAGTGTATAGGAATGCAAGAGATTTCTGTGTATTGATTTTGTATCCTGCAACTTTACCAAATTCATTGATTAGCTCTACTAGTTTTCTGGTGGCCTCTTTAGGATTTTCTATGTATAGTATCATGTCATCTGCAAACAGTGACAGTTTTACTTCTTCTTTTCCAATTTGGATTCCTTTTATTTCTTTTTCTTCTCTGATTGCTAGGACTTCCAAAACTATGTTGAATAATAGCGGAGAGTGGACATCCGTGTCTTATTCCTGATCTAAGAGGAAATGCTTTCAGTGTTTCACCATTGAGAATGATGTTTGCTGTGGGTTTGTCATATATGGCCTTTATTATGTTGAGGTAAGTTCCCTCTGTGCCCACTTTCTGGAGTTTTTTTATCATAAATGGGTGTTGAATTTTGTCAAAAGCTTTTTCTGCATCTATTGAGATGATCATATGGTTTTTATTCTTCAGTTTGTTAATATGGTGTATCACATAGATTGATTGATTTGCATATATTGAAGAATCCTTTCATCCCTGGGATAAATCCCACTTGATTGTGGTATATGATCCTTTTAATGTGTTGTTGGATTCTGTTTGCTAGTATTTTGTTGAGGATTTTTGCATTTGTGTTCATCAGTGACATTGCACTGTAATTTTCTTTTCTTGTGATACCTTTGTCTGGTTTTGGTATCAGGGTGATGGTGGCCTCGTAGAATGAGCTTGGTAGTGTTCCTCCCTCTGCAATTTTTTGGATGAGTTTGAGAAGGATGGATGTTAGCTCTTCTCTAAATGTTTGATAGAATTCGCCTGTGAAGCCATCTGGTCCTGGACTTTTGTTTGCTGGAAGATTTTAAATTGCAGTTTGAATTTCATTACTTGTGATTGGTCTGTTCATATTTCCTATTCTTCCTGGTTCAGTCTTGGAAGGTTGTACCTTTCTAAGAATTTGTTCATTTCTTCCAGGTTGTCCATTTTATTGGCATATAGTTGCTTATAGTAGTCTCTTGTGATCCTTTGTATTTCTGCAGTGTCAGTTGTAACTTCTCTTTTTTCATTTCTAATTTTATTGATTTGAGTCCTCTCCCATTTTTTCTTGATGAGTCTGGCTAAAGGTTTATCAATTTTGTTTATCTTCTCAGGAACCAGCTTTTAGTTTCATTGATCTTTGCTATTGTTTTCTTTGTTTCTGTTTCATTTATTTCTGCTCTGATTTTTATGATTTCTTTCCTTCTACTAGCTTTGGGTTTTGTTTGTTCTTCTTTCTCTAGTTGCTTTTGGTGTAAGGTTAGGCTGTTTATTTGAGATTTATCTTGTTTCTTGAGGTAGGATTGTATTGCTATAAACTTCCCTCTTAGAACTGCTTTTGCTGCATCCCATAGGTTTTGGGTCATTATGTTTTCGTTGTCATTTGTTTCTAGGTATTTTCTGATTTCCTCTTTGATTTCTTCAGTGATCTCTTGGTTATTTAGTAGCATATTGTTTAGCCTCCACGTGTTTTGTTTTTTATAGTTTATTTTTTTTCCTGAAATAGATTTCTAATCTCATAGTGTTGTGATCACAAAAGATGCTTGATACTATTTCAATTTTCTAATCATTATTTCTTTATTGTGGTTGGAAAAATTAAGATCTAGTCTATTAGTAAGTTTGATTATAATACAATACCATTGTTTATATTCACTATACTGTGCATCGATCCTTAGGAATTATTTACTATTAGTTAAAAGTTTGTACCCTTAAACATCTCTCTTATTCCCCACATCTCAGCCCCCTGATAACCAACATTCTTATGAGTTTGGCTTTTTTTTTTTTTTTTTTTTTTGATTTTACATATAAGTGATATCAGGCAGTATTTGTCTTTCTCTTTTTGATTTATCTCAGCATAATGTACCCAAGGCCATCAGTGTTGAAAATGGTAGAATTTCCTTCTTTCTAATGGCTGAATAATATTCCTTGTGTGTATGTATATGTAGATAAATATATAGATATAGATATCACATCTTTCTTATCCATTCATCTGTTGATAAGAACCTAGGTTGATTCCATATCTTGGCTATTGTGGGTAATGTTGCAGTAAATATGGGAGTGCATATATCTTTTCAAGTTAGTGCTTTTATTTTCTTTGAATAAATACCAGAAAGTGGAATTGCTGAATCATATAATAGATCTATTTTTACTTTTTTGAGAAACCTTCATATTGTTTTCCATAGTGGCTGCAAAAATTTTATCCCCGCTAACAGTTCCCATATTCCCTTTTGTCCACATCCTCACCAATGCTTAACTCTTGTCTTTTTGATGATAGCCATTCTAACGGGTGTAAGATAATGTCTTATTGTGGTTTTGATTTGCATTGTACTGATGATTACTCATGCTGAGCACATTTTTGTATGTCTATTGGCCATTTGTATGTCTTTTTTGGAAAAAAAAAACTATTTCCTTTACCCATCTGTACATTGGATTATTTGGTATCTTGTGGCATTTTATGAGTTTTTTTAAATGTATTTTGATTGTATGCCCCTTTATTGAATATATAGTTTGCATTTTTTCCCATTTGGTAGGTTGACTTTTCATTTTGTTGATTGTTTATTTTGTTGCACAGAAGCTTTTAAGTTTAATTTATTCTCAGTTTTTGATTTCTGCTTTTGTTGTTTGTACTTTTGGTGTCATATCCAAAAAAAAAAAAAAAGTCATCATCATCAAAACCAATGTGGAGGAGTTTCTTACATTTTCTTTTAGGACTCTTATGGTATCAAGTCTTAGGTTCAAGTCTTTGATCCATCCTGAGTTAATTATTGTGAGTTGTTTTATATAGGGGTCCAATTTTATTTTTGCTTACATTTATCCAGGTTTTCCAACACCATCTATGGAAGACACTATTATTCCCCCATGGTTGTTCTTGGTTACCTTGTCAAAAATTAGTTAGTAGTGTTCAATGTAGAGACTTTTCACCAACTTTACTAAATTTATTCCTAAGTATCTTATTATTTTTGATGCTATTATAAATTAGATAGTTTATTTTTTTCAGATGTTTTACTACTTGTGTGTAGAAATACAACTGATGATGTATGTTGATTTTATATACTGCAATTTTACCTACTTTGTTGATTAGTTACAACATTTTGGGATTCCTTTGGATTTTTTATATACAAAATCATACCATCTTCAAATAATGAGAATTTTTGTTCTTCCTTTCTGATTTGGGTGCCTTTCTTTGTCTTGCCTGATTGCCCCAGCTAATACTTCCAGTAGTATATTGAATAAGAGTGATTCAGTGGACATCACTGTCTTGTTCTTGTTCTTGGCAGAATAGCTTTTACCTTATTACCATCAAGTATGACATTAGCTGTGGGCTTGTTATGTATGGCCTTAATTATGTGGAGGTGTGTTCCCCCTATACTCAATCTATTCAGAGTTTTTAATCGTAAAAGAATTGCATTTTGTCCAGTGCTTTTTCAGCATCTACTGAAATGATCATGTGGTTTTTATTTTTACTCTATTAATGTGGTGTATCCCAGATATTTGTTTGTGTATGTTGAACCATTCTTATATCCCAGTGATAAATCCCACTTGGTCCCAGTGGATAATCCCTTTCAGGTATTGTTGAATTTGATTTGCTCATATTTTGTTCAGAATTTTTGCATCTATATTAATCAGTTTTATTGGCCTCCAGTTTTCTTTTCTTATAGAGTCTTTATCTGGCTTTGGTGTCCTGGAAATCCTCGCCTCATAGAACAAGTTTGGAAATATTCCTTAGTCTTTCATTTTTTGGAAGAGTTTGAGAATTACTGGTGTTAATTCTTCATAGGTTTGGTAGAATTCACCAATAAATTCATCTGGTCCTTGAGTTTTCTGTGTTGGGAGTTTTTTTTTTTTTTTTTTTAAATAAAGTGAGGGGCTTCCCTGGTGGCGCAGTGGTTGAGAATCTGCCTGCCAATGCAGGGGACACGGGTTCGAGCCCTGGTCTGGGAAGATCCCACATGCCGCGGAGCGACTAGGCCCATGTGCCACAGTTACTGAGCCTGCACGTCTGGAGCCTGTGCTCCGCAACAAGAGAGGCCGCGATAGTGAGAGGCCTGCGCACCGCGATGAAGAGTGGCCCCCGCTTGCTACAACTAGAGAAAGCCCTCGCACAGAAACTAAGACCCAACACAGCCATAAATAAATAAATAAATAAATAATTAAAAGAAAAAAAAAAAGAATAAAAATAAAGTGAGGGAGGGGAGCAATTTTTTTTTTTTTAATTTATTTATTTTTGGCTGCGTTTGGTCTTCGTTTCTGTGCAAGGGCTCTCTCCAGTTGTGGCAAGTGGGGGCCACTCTTCATTGTGGTGCGCGGGCCTCTCACTATCGCAGCCTCTCTTGTTGCGGAGCACAGGCTCCAGACGCGCAGGCTCAGTAGTTGTGGCCCACGGACCTAGTCGCTCCGCGGCATGTGGGATCTTCCCAGACCAGGGCTTGAACCCGTGTCCTCTGCATTGGCAGGTGGACTCTCAACCACTGTGCCACCAGGGAAGCCCAGGAGTTTTTTTGATTACTGATTCAATCCCTTATCATTGGTCTGTTCAGATTTTCTTTTTTTTTTTTTTTAACATCTTTACTGGGGTATAATAGCTTTACATTGTTATTCAGATTTTCTATTTCTTCCTGATTCAGTCTTTGTAGGTAGTGAGTTTCTAGGAAGTATCAGTTTCTTCCTGAATATCTAATTTGTTGGCATACAATTGTTCATAGTAGTCTCTTATCATCCTATGTATTTCTGTAGTATGAGTTGTAATGTCTCCTCTCTCATTTCTGATTTTGAGTCTTCTATTTTCCTAGTCTAGCTAAAAGTTTGAAAATTTTATGTTTTTGAAAATCCAGCCTTTAGTTTATTGATCCTTTCTATTGATTTTCTTGTATATGTTTTATTTATTTCCACTCTAGTCTTTATGATATCCTAACCTCTGCCAACTTTGGAATAAATTTCTTTTTCTACTTCCGTGAGGTGTAGAGTTAGATTGCTTGAGAGCTTTCTAATTTCTTGTCGTATGCACTCATCACTATAAACTTTCCTCTTTGAACTGCTTTTGCAACATCCGATAGGTTTGGTATGTTGTGTTTCCATTTTCATTGGGTTTGAGATTTTAAAAAAAATTCTCTTTGGCTTTCTTTTTTGACCCACTGATTTTTCAGAAGTGTACTGTTTAGTTTCCACATATTTTTAGATTTTCCATATATGCTCTTGTTGATTTCTAGTTTTATATCATTGTGTTCAGATATTCGGTATAATTTTGATCTTCTTAAATTTGCTAAGACATGTTTGTGTCCTATCATATGATCTTTCCTGGAGTATGTTTCATGTGCACCTGAGAACAAGTTGTTGGATAGAATGTTCTGTATATGCCTGTTAAGTCCATTTGATGTAAGGTATAGACCAGTGTTTTCTTGTTGATTTACTCTATGGATGATCTATCCATTACTGAGAGGGGAGTATTGAAGTCCCCTACTATTATTGTATTGTCTATTTCTTTCTTCAGATCTGTGTTTGCTTAATATATTTAGGTGCTTTGATGTTGGGTGTGTATATATTTACAATTGTTATATCTTCTTGATGTATTGACCCTTGTGTCATTATATAATGACCTTCCTTGTGTCTTCTTATGGTTTTTGGCTTAAAGTCTGTTTTGTCTGATATAAGTATGGCTACCTCCACATTATTTGGCTTCCACTTGCATGGAATATAATCATCCATCTCTTTACCTTGACCCTAAGTGTCTCTTTAAAGCTTAGGGGATTTCCCCTGGAAATGAGGGGACTTCCCTGGTGGCGCAGTGGTTAAGAATCCGTCTGCCAATGCAGGGGACACGGGTTTGAGCCCTGGTCCAGGAAGATCCCACATGCCTCAGAGCAACTAAGCCCATACACCACAACTATTGAAGCCCGCACACCTAGAGCCTGTGCTCCACAACAAGAGAAGCCACTGCAATGAGAAGCCCGAGCACTGCAATGAAGAGTAGCCCCCACTCACCACAACTAGAGAAAGCCTGCACACAGCAATGAAGACCCAACGCAGCCAAAAAATAAACAAATAATTTTTTTAATAAAAGCTGAAATGAGTGTCTTATATGCAGAATATAATTGGGCCTTATATTTTTCTTATCCAGCCAACCACTCTATGGCTTTGATTTGTGAATTCAATCCATTTACATTTAAAGTGATTTTTGATATGTATGGACTTATTACTGCCATCTTATTAATTACCTTCTGATTGTTTTGTAACTCCATTGTTTCTTTTTCCCCTCTATGTCTATCTACCTTTGTAAATTGGTGGTTTACCATGTCAGTATGCTGTGTTTAATTTTTTAATGTTTGTGATTCTACTAAAGATCTTTGCTTTGTGGTTACCATGAGGCATACATAAAACATCTCATAGTTAAAACAGTACATTTTATGCTGATAGCAACTTATCTTTGTATGCCTATAAGTGTTTCATTCTTTTATTCTTCTCCTTTCATATTTTTATGTCATGATATACTTCATTTTATCTGCATTTGTTAAAACACTGTCATAGCTATAAATTTTTCTATTACATTTTTTCGTTTCATTCGTTTCAGCTCCAGAATTTTTTTTGGTTCTTTCTTACAATTTTTGTCTGTTGTATTTTTCTTTTCGTCATGTTTTTTCTGATTCCATTGAATTGTCTTTCTGTCTTTTCTTGTAGCTCACTGAGCTTTCTTATAACAGTGTTTTTTTCATTATTTATTAGGTAGATTGTAGATTTCTAAGTCTTTGGGATTGATAACTGGAAGACTGGCAATCCTTTAATGTCATTAGATTACTTTGATTTTTTTTTAATATTCTTGGGGTTTTGTGCTGCTATTTTCACTTCTGAAGTAGCAGCCACCTCCTCCAGCATTTATTAATTGTCTTCAGGAGAGAAACACATTCTGTCAGCCCTCTAGAGATTCTGAGGCTTTCTCAGACCTTTATGGATAAACCTGTTTCATGGTTCTTATCACATCTTTGGCAGAATTCTTGAGTTTATATGCTGTCTTTTGATCTTGCAACACAGTAGGCTGGGTACTGACAGCCCCTCTTTTCTTCTCCTAAGGGTGGTGCTAATGCAGAAATTTATGGTCTGTCTCTGGCCTGCAGATGTGAGCCAGCTTTCTGTGTGTTTTCTCAAGCTGTGTGCCAAATCTTGCCCTCGGTGCCTTGGTTGGGAGCACACATGCTGAACTGACCACAGTGTGAGGATTTGTGTTGGTACAATTTACAGAGCACCAAGGGTGCCCATTGGCCAATTGGGAGGATCTATGGGTGAGGCATCCCTATTGGCTCATGGATGGGCTTCTTGATGGAGTCTGTAATACAGCTAGCAGACTCTGCAGCACATTAGTGCCTTACCAGAATCCTATCTGCTACGTCTTCCCCACCCCCAGTCATGCAGCTCATGGTTCAGCACTCTGGAAGGGGCAAGAAAACAACAGGCCTTTTTGGCAGCATCCCACACAGTTGGAGAAGTTTCATGCTCACTCACATGCTTCCACTTGCCCGTGCAGGGGAAATCATGGGACAGGAAGATCTCTCTTGGCCCTAAATTGTGCAATCTTGGTGGAGGCGTGATGTTGGTAAAGTGAAACTATTCCCTTTACTTTGTCCAATGCATCCAAACTCATACATTTTTTTTTTCTCCAACATTGTGCTAGTACTTCTCTACTAGAAACCTGGATATCCACAAAGCCTCTTATATTCAGGAGTGATGGATTAAAATAGTATTTTCCAGGTGCCCCTGGGCTTTATCCAAGAGGAGCCAGTTAACACATGACCGCCAAGTACAGAGCTGGGACTGAGGTCTCTATGCCTATGACCCTGTGCACAGATGGGTGAGATTTCTCCTGGTCCCCTTGATGTATGGTGCTGTATTCCACACCTCCCACAAAGACACTTGTCTGTGAATGAAGCCAAGTTGTTGTTGAAGGGGGACATGAGGCACATCTTATTCAAACTTAATGCTGATGGAACTCCTCCCTGAAATATATTCAAGTCAAATTGAGTAACTCAACCTGAGCTTCCTTTACTTTGCTTTTATCTTTTCATTGGTCTTGAGACCTCAACCAGGAGGCAATCTGGAGTCTTCCTCACTAAGAGAAGAAATCCTAGAAAGAGAGAGAGAGAGAAGCTTCCCTGAGACAGATTCTCACATGGAAAAATGATTCGGTTCTTTGCCCCTCCTAATACAATCCCATTCTCTAATAAAACCACCCACACTTTGTTGACCCAGGTCAGAGTTTCTTCCCATGTTGGATAAACACCAGAACAAGTCAGGGAACTGTTTCCCTTGCTCTTCACCTATAGGAATTCTCAGACTTTGCCTTGGAAATCATTAAAAAATTCCCATGCCCAGGACTAAAAATTATTCAGTAAAACAGTATTTCTGGGCATGAGTATTTTTAAAAGATCACCATGTTATTCAAATTTGCTGTCAAAGTGAGAATAAGTATACTTTCCCTACTTAGTAAAAACTGTGCATGTGAGTCACCTGAAAATATTGTTAAAATGCAGTTTTTGTTTCAGGAGGCCTGAGTTGTGCCTAAGAGTCTGAATCTGACACAATTTAGGGACATAGACTACACTGAGACTACTTACATCCTCTTTTACACTCAAGTAAATAAAGCTTGGTGACAAAACAAAACCAAAAAACCATACAAGAGATGACTGGAAGTGAAAGTATCTGTACAATATATAACATTGAGAGGATCTCATTATCATGAAGAAACTAACCAAATACCATTTCTAGTGATTTTTTTTAAATTATTTATTTATTTATTTATTTATGGCTGTGTTGGGTCTTCGTTTCTGTACGAGGGCTTTCTCTAGTTGCGGCAAGTGGGGGCCACTCTTCATCGCGGTGCGCGGGCCTCTCATTATCGCGGCCTCTCTTGTTGCGGAGCACAGGCTCCAGATGCGCAGGCTCAGTAATTGTGGCTCACGGGCCTAGTTGCTCCGGGGCATGTGGGATCTTCCCAGACCAGGGCTCGAACCCGTGTCCCCTGCATTGGCAGGCAGACTCTCAACCACTGCGCCACCACGGAAGCCCTCTAGTGATTTTTAATAACCAAAATTTATAAGATGAAGACAATATCCTCTATTATGGTTTTCAGTAGAACTCTCTCTCAGAGACAGAAATTCTAGGTTCAGGAAAGGCTCAGCTTAAAAAACACAGAAATTTTCATCCCTGTAGGTGTCTATTTTATCCTGTTTCCCAAATTCCAACCACTTGCACACTGAAGACAAGTAAACGTTAATTAATAGCTTCCTACTGACATTATAACTTAATATTTTCCTATGTGTTGACTCGGTTTCTTATTAATTTACCAATATTTTCCTTTTTTTTTCTTTCAGTTCTATTGAGATATTATTGACATACAATACTGTAGAAATGGTGGGTGTACAGCATAACGACATATATTGTAAAAGGATCAGCAAACATTTTAAATTTTAAAAAATTTACTAAATACTTCATATGACAGTTTGGTAACCTCCATTTAAAACATAAGTTAAATTTACACAATTCTTAACATTACATGAAATGGGCTGTGCAATTCTCAATATTATTTGGTGTCCTGAAATTTGTACATAAACCACAGCTGGGGAAGTGCTAATTCATGAGACAAATTCTGCTCCTTTCTTCTTTCTTTTACTGCAGTAGTCGCCTCTGAGCCGTGTTAGCCTCTAGGCTGAGTCTTCCGTGCCTTGGGGCAGGGCGGGTCACTCCCCTCAGAGGAGGAGACCAGAAGGTCCTCCTGGAGAACATGGATTGGGACACGGGTATCACCCAGGTTCCTCTAAGAGGTGAAACGTCTGACTTGTAGGGGAAGGCTTCTTAGGAGGATGAAATGAAAGGTGTTCTGAACCTGGGGCCCTCCCCGCATCCCTTGTCTCATCATGAAGACAATTCTGAGGGGTTGGTCTGGAACATGCGTCGATGGTGGAGGTTGGGGGACAGTGCAGGCCTGGATTGGGCTCAGGTGAGGTGAGTTGGGTAGAGGCTGAGAGTCAATGCTTAGCATTGGGGCAGGTGTCCTTATGGTCATTTGGTGTGCCTGTGTGAATCCAAGTCCAGTTGTACTGGGGAGAGGATAAAGGCTGTGGATAATTCCACAGATCAGGTCTCTGAGTATCCTCAGAGGATAAAAAGGACCTGAGTCTTACTTTTTTGTGAGGAGGGGGTAGGTAGGAGGGGAAGATCTAGCAAAATTGGATGGAGACCCAGGCAGATCTCTTGACTGCTGCCTGAGTTTGGAGTCCTGATCACATGTATGTTTGACATTCTCTGGTCTGCACATTGAGTCTACACTTCAGTGCATTGTGGTTGGTGACATGGTCCAGACCAAATGTCTTGGTGGCAAGCTGGGGAACATCATAGGAGAAGCTCCCAGGCCTGTTGTCTGTCAGCTTGGCAATGATGTTTGAGCATTGACCCATGTGCTTGGGTGAGGTTGTGAGGTTTAATGATATCCTCATCCTGTCCTTTAACTGGTCCACAAGTTGAGAGCAAAGAGCTCAGTACAGAGCTCTTGATGTAAGGCTGTGCATGGCAGATGGCCCTCATATCAAGTGTCTTGAGTAATAGATGACCTGTGAAAACAAGTTCCTTGACAAATTTTTTAGTGACTGTGTGCACAGTAATTGGCTTGGAAGGATGTGGGAGAAGACACCACAAATATGAAGTACATTTGAATTGCCTCTCAATCAAGAGAAAAATTAGAAGCGACCAAATAAAAATATTTGGAACCTATGAAATTAAATTTCACAGTAAAAGAAATAAAAATGATCATTTTACATATGAAGAGGACACAACCTCAATGATGGTTAAGGGAAAATACATTACAATGCCAATGTTGTAATAGTTTTTTCCCACCATTATTTTGGAAACTTAAAGTGCCTTTGTAGCGTCTCTTGTCAACATCAGTGGAAACAAGCCCCTTGATATACTCTTGCAGGTGGTATACATGACTAATGTCCTTTTTAAGTCAGTTTGTCCCCTCTTTTGCTTCCTCAGGTTCTGGGTTTTAGGGGTGCTGTGGGGCTGAAGTTTGTGTTATGACCTTGATATTTCCTGTGTCCTTGGGCCTCTGGTCCGTCTCCTTTAGGCATTGATCATTTGATTTCCTGAAGTAGAAGAAAAAAGGCAAAAAAATCATATAGAGATTGAATCAAGATGGCGGAATAGAAGGACATGGTGTTCATCTCCTCCCGTGAATATGTCAGAAAAAATCTACATGTGGAACGGTCCTCACAGAATACCTACTGAATGCTAGCAGAAGATCTCAGACACCCAGAAGTGCAAGAAAGGTCTCCATGTAATGAGATAGGATGAAAGAAAAAAAAGAAGAAAACCTGAACCCCTGGGAGGAAGCTGCACCCCTGGGAGGAAGCTGAGAAAGAGGAAAGGTTCCCTCACCCTGGGAAGCCCCTTCACCAGTGGGGAGATAAGCTGGGGCAGAAAAGGAGCTTCAGAGGCTTGGAGGAGAGCACAGCAGCCAGTTTGCAGCAGACAAAACAGAGACCTGCACAGAGGATCTGTGCTACCTTGTGCAGTCCCCAGCCCAAGAAGTGTGCCTACTGGTATGTGGGGTGGGGCTGGGTGCTAAAACTGGGGCTTCAGAGGAAAAACCAGGGGAGAGGACTGGGGTTGGCTGCATGGAGACAGTCTGAAGGGGCTGTAGTGTGGTATCGGCCCAACCTGGGGTGTATGCAGAAGAAGCACAGGCCAGCCATAGAAGCAAAACACCATTGTTGAGGGGCGGGTGAAGGGAGGGGCAGAGCTGCCATAGCAGCCTCCTTCTTGGTGCCACCTCTATGAGCTCTGGGAGCTCACAAGCAACTCTTATGAAAGTGGCTATTGAGGGAACATATCTCAACATACTAAAAGCTGTTTATGACAAACCTACAGCCTATATGATACATAATGGTGAAAAGCACTTAGCCTTCTGGAACAAAGACAAGGATGCCCACTCTCACCACTTTAAGTCAACATAATATTGGAAGTCTATCCATACCAATAAGATAAGAAAAAGAAAGAAAATGTATCCAAATTGGGAGGGAAGAGGTAAAATTGTCACTATATGCAGATGACATGATACTATATATAGAAAACCCTAAAGACTCCACACACAAGCTACTAGAACTGATAAACAGATTCAGCAAGGTAGCAGGATACAAGATTAACATACAGAAATCAGTTGCATGTGTTTACATTAAAAATGAAATATCAGAAAGGGAATGGAAAAAAACAATCCCTTTTAAAATTGCATCCAAAAAACTAAAATACTTAGGAATAAACCTGACCAAGATAGTGAAAGACTTGTATGCTGAGAACTATAAAACATTAATAAAGGAAAGTGAAGATGACTCAAAGAAATGGAAAGATATCCCATTGGACTGGAATTATTAATATTGATAAAATGGCCATAGTACCCAAAGCAATCTACAGATTTAATGCCAACCCTATCAAATCACCCATGACATTTTCCACAGAACTAGAATAATTCTAAAATTTATATGGAACTACAAATGATCCAGAACCGCAAAAGCAATCCTGAGGAAAAAGAACAAAGCAGGAGGCATAACCCTTCCAGACTTCAGACAATACTACAAAAGCTACAGTAATCAAAACAGCATGGTATTGGCACAGAAACAGACATATGAATCAATGAAACAGAGCCCAGAAATAAACCCACACACCAATGGTCAATTAATCTTCGACAAAGGAGGCAAGAATATACAATGGAGAAAAGACAGTCTCTTCAGTAAGTGGTGTTGGGAATGTTGATTGAACAGCTGCATGTAAATCATTGAAGTTAGAACACATCCTCACACCATGCACAAAAATAAACTCAAAATGGCTTAAAGACTTAAATATAACACATAACACCATGAAACTTGTAGAAAAGAACATAGGCAAAACATTCTCTGACATCATACCAACATTTTCTTATGTCAGTCTCCCAAGGCAATAGAAATAAAAGCAAAAGTAAACAAATGGGGCCTTTTCAAACTTACAAGTTTTTGCACAGCAAAGGAAACCGTAAAAAGAATGAAAAGACAACCTACTGAATGGGAGAAACTATTTGCAGATGATGCAACCAACAAGGGCTTAATTTCCAAAATATACAAACAGCTCATACAACTCAATCACAAAAATAATAATAATAATAAAAAAAATGGGCAGAAGACCTAATAGACATTTCTCCAAAGAAGACATACAGATGGCCAAAAGGCACATGGAAAGATGCTCACCATCACTAATTATTAGATAAATGCAAATCAAAACTGCAATGAGGTATCACCTTAAACTGGTCAGAATGGCCATCATTTAAAAAGTCTACAAATAATAAATGCTGGAGAGGGTGTGGAGAAAAGGGAACCCTTCTACAGTTGGTGGGAATGTAAATTGGTGCATCCACTATGGAAAACAGTATAGAGGTTCCTCAAAAAACTAAAAATATAGTTGCCATATGATCCAGCCATCCCTCTCCTGGGCATATATCTGGAGAAAACTATAATTTGAAAAGATGGATCTCCTGGGTGGAGGGCTAGAGAGTCTGGTGGGACAATCCTTCATCCCACCATCAGTGCCTGAAACCTCTGCTCCTTCACCTACTCCTGCTGTGGTCAGCAGTGGTCTGAATGGCCTATTTGACCTCTCCATGGGGATAGGCATGGCACCTGGTGGATATGTGGCTCCAAAGGCTGTCTGGCTGCCTGCAGTAAAGGCTAAAGGCTTGGAGATTTCGGGAATATTTACTCACCGCCAAGGGCACATCTATATGGAAATGACCTTCACCAACAAATCTCTGCAGCACATGACAGACTTTGCAATTCAGTTTAACAATAATAGGTTTGGTGTCATCCCCAGCACTCCTCTGGCCATCCCTACACCACTGGTGCCAAACCAGAGCATTGATGGCTCCCTGCTTCTCAACACCTTGGGCCCATTCATGAAGATAGAACCTCTGAACAACCTGCAGGTGGCTGTGAAAAACAACACTGATGTCTTCTACTTCAGCTGCCTCATCCCACTCAACGTGCTTTTTTGTAGATGACAGCAAAATGGAGTGCCAGGTCTTCCTTGCAACATGGAAGGATATTCCCAATGAAAATGAACTTCAGTTTCAGATTAAGGGATGCCATTTAAATGCTGACACTGTTTTCAGCAAGTTGCAAAACAACAATGTTGATACTATTGCCAAGACGAATGTGGAAGGGCAGGACATTCTGTGTCAATCCCTGAATCTCACTAATGGCATTTGGATTTTGGCCAAGCTCTGTAGCCCAGCCAGGAAACCCCAGTTACATGCTGTCTCTAAGTGCAGAGCTCCTGACGTCTCCCAGTACATCTTTCAGGTCTACAACAGCGTTTTGAAAAACTAATAGACTGGTCCGGTGCCCTCCAGCCACCATCATTGGTGCAAGCCAAGAACTCTTAACTGGAAGAAACTGTATTGCCACGTACAATCTGAAGCCAAAAATACTGAGGCCACGCACCAAGGTAGTGACTAGTCTAACCTGTACTAACATTAGGGCACAATCTGTTGGATAGTTTTAGCTTCTTGTGAACATTTGTAACCACTGCTTCAATCACTTCCCACCTCTTGCCACCTGCTGCTGTGTGTCCTTACTTGTGGGCTTCTCCATCCTGTGCCAGTGGCTGGCATTTTTGACTGTCATTTGATATTTTGTAATCAAGAGCTCACTTCAAAGGCAGAAAAAGACAAATATTAAAGCAAAGCAAAGTGTCATTGAAAATAAAATCAGGTTATTTGTTGTTTTTTTTTCTACTCAGTTGTTTGAGCATATTATGTATTTTATATATTAGATATGATTTTCAAATATTTCTTCCCATTTTGTAGGTACACTCCTCTCTGTAAATTGTTTCCTTCACTGTTCAAACCTTTATAGTTTTTTTTAAAAAATAATTTCCCTGGAAACTATGCAATCTTTTTTTAAAAAATTAATGTATTTTATTTTATTTATTTTTGGCTGCATTGGATCTTCGTTGCTGGGCGCAGGCTTTCTCTAGTTGCGGTGAGCAGGGGCTTCTCATTGAGGTGGCTTCTCTTGTTGCGGAGCACGGGCTCTAGGCACACGGGCTTCAGTATTTGTGGTGTGTGGGCTCAGTAGTTGTGGCTTGCGGGCTCTAGAGCGCAGGCTCAGTAGTTGTGGCTCATGGGCTTAGTTGCTCCGTAGCATGTGGGATCCTCCCAGCCCAGTGCTCGAACCCGTGTCCCCTGCATTGGCAGGCGGATTTTTTTTTTTTAACATCTTTATTGGAGTATAATTGCTTTACAGTGGTGTGTTCGTTTCTGCTTTATAACAAAGTGAATCAGCTATACATATACATATATCCCCATATCTCCTCCCTCTTGCGTCTCCCTCCCATCCTCCCTGTCCCACCCCTCTAGGTGGACACAAAGCACCGAGCTGATCTCCCTGTGTTATGCAGCCGCTTCCCACTAGCTATTTCACATTTGGTAGTGTATATATGTCCATGCCACTCTCTCACTCTCTCACTTCGTCCCGGCTTACCCTTCCCCCTCCCCGTGTCCTCAAGTCCATTCTCTACGTCTGCATCTTTACTCCTGTCCTGCCCCTAGGTTCTTCAGAACCTTTTTTTTTTTTTTTTTTAGATTCCATATATATGTGTTAGCATACAGTATTTGTTTTTCTCTTTCTGACTTACTTCACTCTGTATGACAGACTCTAGGTCCATTCACCTCACTACAAATAACTCAATTTCGTTTCTTTTTATGGCTGAGTAATATTCCATTGTATATATGTGCCACATCTTCTTCATCCAGTCATCTGTCGATGGACACTTAGGTTGCTTCCATGAGGCAGGCGGATTCTTAACCACTGAGCCACCAGGGAAGTCCATACCTTTACAGTTTAATGCAATCTATTTTTCAATTTTCTTTTTTTTTTTTTTCCTTTTGTTGCCTGTGCTTTTGGGGTCATATCCAAAAATACATTGCCCATACATACCACTGTCAAGAAGTTTTTTTTTTTCCCTATATCTTCTTCTATTAATTTTACAGTTTCAGATCTTATATTTAATTCTCTAAACCACTTTGAATTAATTTTTGTATATAGTGTGAGATATGGGTCTAATTTCTTCCCTATGCTTGTGAATATTCAGTTTCCCACTAAATTACTGAAGAGAGGATCATTTCCTCATTGTATATTCCCGGCACTTTTGTCAAAGATCAATGGATTGTAAATATGTGGATTTATTTCTGAGGTCTGTATTTCGTTCTGTTGTTCTATATGTCTGTTTTTATACTACTACCATACTGCTTTGATTACTATGCTTTTGTAGTATGGTTTGAAATTATGAAGCATGATGCCTTCAGCTTTGCTCTTTGTGCTCAAGATTGCTTTGGATATTTTGGGTCTTTTAAGGTTCCATATGAATTTTAAGATATCTTTTTCTATTTTCTGGGGAAAATGTCTTCAGAATTTTGACATGAATTGCATTAACTCTGTAGATTGCTTTGGGTAATATGGACATTTTAACAATATTAATTTATTCAATCCATTAACATGGGCGATCTTTCCATTTATTTGCATCTTCTTCAAATTCTTTCATCAATATTTTATAGTTTTCAGTGTACGCGTCTTTCACATTCTTGGTTAACTTTACTCATAAGTATTTTATTCTTTTGGGTGCTATTGTAAATGGGACTTGTTTAACCTTTTCTGATAGTTTCTCTTGTTAGTGTATAGAGCCACGAATGATTTTTGTATGTTGATTTTGTATCCTGCAGCTTTATTTATTTATTAGTTTGAACAGTTTTTTGGAGGTGGCATGTTTAGGGTTTTGTAGATATAAAAACATGTCATCTGCAAACAGAGATAATTTAGCTTTAATTTTATGATTAGGATTTATTTTCTTTATTTTTCTTGCCTACTTGTTCTGGTTAGGAATTCCAGTACTGTGTTGAATAGAAGAGGCAAGAACAGGTAACCATGTCTTGGTCCAAAACTTAGAAGAAATGCTTTCATGATTCATAATTCAATATACTGTTAGCTTTGGCTTGTCATATGACTTTTAATGTGTTGAGGTATATTCCTTCTATAACTAATTTCTTGACAGTATTTTTCATGAAATGAAGTTGGATTTTGTCAAATAATTTTTCTGTATCTATTAATATGACCATATTTTCCCTTTATTCTCTTAATGTGATGTAACACATTTATTGATTTGCATATATTGAGCCATCCTGCATCCAGGCATAAATCCCACTTGATCATGGTGAATGATCCTTTTAATGTGCTGTTGAACTTAGTTTGCCAGTATTTTGAGTATATTTCATCTATGTTTTTCAGGGATATTGATCCGTACTTTTCTCCTAGTGCCCTCATCTGGTTTTGATATTGGAGTAATGCCTCATAAGATGGTTTGAAAGTGTTCCCTCCTCTTTAAATTTTTGGAAGTATTTAAGAAGTCTTAGCTTTAATTTCTCTTTAAATATTTGACATAATTCACCAGTAAAACCACCTGGTCCCGGGATTTTATTTATTGAGAGATTTTTCAGTACTGTTTCATTCTCTTTACTCATTACTGGTCTGTTCAGATGTTCTATTTCTTAACTACTTAGTCTTGGTAGGTTGTATGTTTCTAGGAGTTTGTCCATTTATTTTTCTATGTAATTCAAGTTGTTTGCATATGATTGTTAATACTTAGTAGTCTCTTATTGTCCTTTGTATTTCTGTGGCATCAGTGTAATGGCTTTATATATATATATTATGTATGTATATATATTCTCTTTTTCTTAGCTATTCTAATAGTTTGTCAATTTTATCTTTTCCCAAAAAAACTCCTTAATATTATTATCTTTCTACTATATATGTGGTCTTTATTACTTTTTAAAAAAATTTTATTGGAGTATAGTTGATTTACAATGTTGTGTTAGTTTCAGGTATACAGTAAAGTGAATCAGTTATACACATATATATATCTACTCTTTTTAATATTCTTTTCCCATATAGGTCATTACAGAATAATTAGTAGAGTTCCCTGTGCTATGCAATAGGTCCGTCTATTACTTTTATAACTGCTAATCATTATTTATTTCATTCTGCCAATATTGGGCTTAGTTTGTTCTTTTTATAGTTCCTTTTGTTGTAAAGTTAGGCTCTTTAGTTGAGATTTTTTTCCAGAGACAAAAGATTTTATTACTTGTGGCACAGCAAGCGTGAGCATAATATTGTATTGGTTCTCCCTCCCCCACCAGTTCCAACAGGGATGACACAGAGGGATCCAGTTGGGTGTTATGTGTACTCAGTTGTGTTACACTGATGAACTCCACTGAGTTTGAGGACTCCATTGCTTTTAAAATGAGAGGTTAGCAAGCTTACTGCTTGTCTGAGGGAGACACATTACCTCACTCCTCAAGGCTGTTTGTTACAAACACACTCCCAAGAAATGGCTCCATTAAAATGCTGTCAGGCATGCATTCCTTTTCTTTTTTTTTTTTTTTTAATTGAAGAATAGTTGACATACAATAGTATGTTAGTTTCGGATGTACAACATAATGATTCAGCATTTAAGTTTATTACAAAATAATCACCATGATGAGTTTAGTAACCATCTGTCCCCATCCACAGTTATTGCAATATCATGAACCATATTCTTTATTCTGTATATTAAATTCTTGTCAATTTTTATTTTATAACTGGAATTTTGTACTTCTTATGCCCCTTCACCTGTCTTGTCCAACACCCACTCACCTCCCCTCTTGCAACCACCAATTTTTTAACTGTGTCTGTAAGACTGGTTTTGTTGTGTTTGTTTTGTTTTTAGATTACACATATAAGTGAGATCATGTGGTATTTGTCTTTTTCTATGTGACTTACTTCACTTAACATAATACTCTCTAGGTCCATTCATGTTGTCGCAAATGGCAAGATTTCATCTTTTTATGACTGAGTAATATATATAACAATATATGTATCTATATATGTGTATGTATATGTGTGTATGTGTATATGTGTATCTATGTGTGTATAGGTGTACATAAATATGTATATGTGTGTATATATATGTATATCACGTTTTTATCAATTTATCGTTGAACATTTAGGTTTCTACCATATATTGGCCATTGTAAGTTATGTTGCAATGAACATAGTGCATATATATATATATATATATATATATATAAAACATATGAACAATGTGCATATATCTCTTTAAATTAGTTTTTTGCTTGGTTTTGTTTTCTTTGGGTAAATAACCAAAAGTGGAATTCCTAAATCATATGGTAGCTTTATATTTTTTTAAGTTTTCAGAGCCCTCCATAATGTTTTCAATAGTGGCTGTACTGATTTACATTCTTAGCAACAATGCAGGTGAGTTTTTTCTCCATATCCTCAGCAACACTTAATTGTTGTCATATTGATGATAGCCATTCTGACAACTGTAAGGTGATACCTTGTTGTGGTTTTGATTTGCGTTACCCTGATGATAAGTGATGTTGAGCATGTTTCCATGTGCCTTTTGGCCATCTGTATTTTTTTTTTTTTTTCAAAATGTGTATTCAGCTCCTCTACCCAATCATTTTTATTTTTATTTAATTTATTTTTTAAAATTACTGTTTATTTACAATGTTAGTTTCAGGTGTACAGCATAGTGATACAGTATTTTTTTTACAGATTATACTTGATTAAAAGTTGTTACAGATAATAGCTATAATTCCCTGTCCTATGCAATATATCTTTGTTACTTATCTACTTTATACATAGTAGTTTGTACCTCTTACTCCTATACCCCTACTTTGCCCCTCACCCCTTACATGTCCCCACTGGTAACCACTAGTTTGTTTATATATCTGTGAGTCTGTTTCTCTTGTGCATATACATTCATTTGTATTATTTTTAGATTCCACATATAAATAATATCACACAGTACTTGTCTTTCTCTGACTTACTTCATTAAGCATAATATTCTCTAGGTCCATCCATATTGCTGCAAATGGCAGAATTTCATTCTTTTCATGGCTGTCTAATATTCCACTGTACATATATACCATATCTTCTTTATCCATTTGTCTATTCATGGGCATTTGTGTTGCTTTCATATCTTGGCCATTGTCAAGAGTGCTGCTATGAACATTGGGGTCTATGTATCTTTTTGAATTAGTGTTTTTATTTTTTCCTAGATATGTATCCAGGAGAGTTACTGATGGATCATATGGTAGTTCTATTTTTAGCTTTTTGAGGACCTTCCATGCTATTTTCCATAGCGCCTACATTTGACAATCCTACCAACAGTGTACAGGGGTTCACTTTTCTCCACATCCTCTCCAAAATTTATTTGTAGACATTTTGATAACAGCTATTTTGACAGGTGTGAGGTTGATATCTTGTTGTTTTGAATTCAACTTCTCTAATAGTTAATGATGCTGAGCATGTTTTCATGTACTTTTTAGCCATCCATATGTCTTCTTTGGAAGGATGTCTGTTCATGTCTTCTGCCCATTATTGATTGTGTTGTTTGTTGTTTATTTGTTTTTTGATATTGAGTTGTATGAGCCATTTATATATTTTGGATATTAACCCTTTGTCAGTCATATCATTTGCAAATATTTTTTTCCATTGTGCACTTTGAATTTTTATTTTGTTGATGGTTTTCATTGCTGTGCAAAAGCTCTTAAGTTTATTTAGGTCCCATTTATTTACTTTTGCTTTTATTCCTTTCGCCTTAGAGGCCAGATCCAAAAATATATTGCTACAATTTAAGTGTGTTCTGCCTATGTTCTCTCTTAGGAGTTTTATGGTTTGGTTTATTACATTTAGATCCTTAATCCATTTTGAATTTATATTTGTGTATGGTGTGAGGAAATGTTCTAATTTCATGATTTTACATGTAGCTGTCCAGTTTTACCACTTATTGAAGAAACTGTCTTTTCTCTAGTGAGTATTCTTGCCTCCTCTGTAGTAGATTTATTCACCATAAGTGTGTGGGTTCCTTTCTGGGCTCTCTATTCTATTCCATTGGTCTATGTGTCTGTTTTTGTTATTATTGTGGCTTTGTAGTCAGGGAGCATGCTATCTCCAGTTTTGGTCTTTTTTCTCAGGATTGCTTTGACAATGTGGGTATTTTGTGGTTCTATATTTATTTTAGGCTTATCTGTTCTAGTTCTGTGAAAAATGTCATGGGTATTTTGATGGGGATCACTTTAACTCTATAGGTTGCTTTGAGTCATATGGCTATTTTAAAAAGATTAATTCTTCCAATCCAAGAGCATGGGATATCTTTTCATTTATCTATGTCATCTTCAATTTCCTTCATCAATGTCTTATAATTTTCAGTATATAAATCTTTCACCTCCATGGTTAAATTTATTCCTAGGCATTTTATTATTTTTAATATAATCATAAATGTTTTTGCCTTAATTTCTCTGATAGTTTGTTATTAGTGCAGGGAAAAATAATGGATTTCTGTGTATTAATTGTATATACTTCAAATTTACTGAATTTATTTATCCTAATTTGTTGGTGAAACCTTTAGGGTTTTCTTTACATATTATCACATCATCTGCGAACAGTGACAGTTTTACGTCCTTGACAAATTAGATCCCATTTTTTATTTTTATTTTTGTCTTCTTGCTGTGGCTAGGACTATTAATACTGTGTTGAATAAAAGTGGTGAGAGGAGGGATCCTTGGCATGCTCCTGTTCTTAGAGGAAATTCTCTCAGCTTTTAACCATTGAGTATGATGTTAGCTCTGATTTTGTCATACATGCCCTTTATTATAGAAATGTATGTTGCCTTTATACCCACTTTGCTGAGAGTTTTTATCATAAATCAAAATTTGAATTTTGTTGAATTTCGCCATATGCTTTTTGCTGGAGGTATGAAGATGGTCATATGATTTTATCCTTTGTTCTGCTAATCTGGTCTGTCACTTAAATGATTTGCATATATTGAATCGTTCCTGCATTGGCAAGATAAATCCCATTTGATCATGGTGTATGGTTCTTTTAATATATTGTTGAATTCAGTTTACTAATATTTTGTTGAGGATTTTTGCATCTAAGTTCATCAGGGCTTTTCACCTGTAATTTACTTTTTTTGATAGTGTCTTTATCTGGTTTTCATCTATGGGTGATGCTGGCCTCAGAAAATAAGTTTGGAAATAATACGTCTTCAATTTTGGGGGATAGTTTGAGAAGGATAGATGTTAACTTTCCTTTGAATGTTTGGTAGAATTTATGAGTGAAGCCACCTGGTGCTGCACTTCTGTTTAGTGGGAGTTTTTCGATTACTGATTCAATTTCATTTCTAGTAATTGCTATGTTTAGATTTTTTATTTATTCCTGATTCAGTCTTGGAAGATTGATGTTTCTGGGAATTTATCCACTTCTAGGTTGTCCAATTTATTGGTGTATAATTGTTTGTAGTAATCTCATGATACTTTGTATTTCTGTGGTGTCTCTTGTAACTTCATCTCTTTCATTGCTGATTTATTTGGACCCTCTCTCTTTAAAAAAAAATACTACTTTTGTCTTTTATTCTTTACAGAAGCTTAGTAAGTGTTTGATCTACTACCCTTACTATATGTATACTTTTTCAGTGAGATTTTTACTTTTGTGTGTTTTCTTGTTACTAATTAGTGACACTTCTTTTAAGCTTAAGTAAATTCCTTCAACATTTCTTATAACGCTGCTTTATTAGTGATGAACTCATTTAGCTTTTGCTAGTCTGGGAAACCTTTTTTTAAAAAAAAATTTATTTATTTATTTATTTATTTATGGCTGCCTTGGTTCTTCATTGCTGTGCGTGGGCTTTCTCTAGTTGCAGTGAGTGTGGCTATTCTTGTTGCGGTGCACGGGCTTCTCATTGCGGTGGCTTCTTTTGTTGTGGAGCACAGGTCCTAGGTGCGTGGGCTTCAGTAGTTGTGGCACACGGGCTTCAGTAGTTGTGGCACATGGCCTTAGTAGTTGTGGCTCGTGGGCTCTAGAGCACAGGCTCTGTAGTTGTGGCGCACTGGCTTAATTGCTCCATGGCATGTGGGATCTTCCCGGACCAGGGATTGAACCTGTGTCCCCTGCATTGGCAGGTGGATTCTTAACCACTGTGCCACCAGGGAAGTCCCAAGTATAGGAAACTTGTGATCTCTCCTTCAATTCTGAATTGTAATCTTGCTGGTAGAGTATTCTTTTTGTAGGCTTTTTTCCTTTTAGCCCATTGAATATATCCTGTCATTCCTTCCTGGTCTGCAAAGTCTGCTGAAAAGTCAGCAGATAGTCTTACAGGAATACCTTGCACATAACTAGTTGCTTTCACTGCTTCTATGATCTCTCTTTATCTTTAATTTTTGATACTTTAACTATAACGTGTCTTGATGTGGGCCTGTTTGTCTTCATCCTGTTTGGGACTCTGTGTTTCCTGGACCTGGATGTCTGTTTCCTTCCCCCGGTTAGGAAAGTTATCAGTTACTATATCCTCTAATAAGTTCTCTGTCCCTTTCTCCCTTCTTCTCTTTCTGGGACCCCTAGAATGCTCGTGTTAACATTCTTGATGTTGCCTCAGAGGTCCCATTACCTATTGTCTTAATTCTTTTTTCTTCTTACTACTCAGCTTGGGTGATTTTCACTACTCTGTCTTCCAGATCTCTGATCTGTTCTTCTGTATTATATAATCTAATGTTGCTTCTCTCTAGAGTGAGTGTGTGTGTGTGTGTGTGTGTGTGTGTGTGTGTGTGTTTTAATCTCAGTTATTTTATTTTTCAGCTGTTTGGGGTTTTTTTATATTTTATTACTCTTTGTTGAAGTTTTCACTATGTCCATCTACTCTTCTGACTTGAGTGAGCATCTTTGGAATCACTACCTTGAACACTTTTTTTGGTGGGGGGGGTAGAATGCTTATCTCTGTTTTATCTAGTTCTTCTTCTGATGTTGTGTCTTGTAACTTCATTTGTAACATATTCCTCTATTTCTTTATGTTTCCTAATTCTCTGTGCCTTTCTATTCATTAGCTCCAGTTCATTACCTTTCCTGGTCTTGGAGAAGTGGCCTTATACAGGAGATAGCCTATAGGGCCCAGCAGCACATTCTCCTGAGGCCAGCAGAGCCAGATGTTCCAGGGGTGTCCCCTCTCTGGGCTTCATACACCTTTCTGTTCTGGCAGATGGTGTTGGACACTGACCTAAACTGACGTGAGGCCCAGCATGATGTGATTGCCGTGGGCGCTGGTAGGAAAGGCACACCTCCATTATGGGTGGCTGTGTGGCGCTCCAGGTGCACAGGCAGACAGGGCGGGCCCCCAGTGTGTCTGGTTGTGAGGCCTGGTGGTGCAGAAGTGCTGTAGGCATGGTGGTTGATGGGGCAGCCCTTTGATACTAATCAGTTAGAGGGAAGACTCTAAAATGTTGCCTGCCAATGTCTCAGTCCCTAGCAAGAGTCCCAGCTGCCTCTTGCCTTTCCAAGAAGCTCTCCGAGATGAGCAAGTAGGTCTGACCCAGGTGTCTTTCAAACCACCAGCATCGCACAAGGACTGAGAACATGTGAGATTTCGTGGGCGCCCTATGAGAGCAAAGTCTCGGTTTCCTTTAGCCTCCAGCTCTCCTGAAAGTAAGCCCTGCAGGCTTTCAAAGCCAGACCCGCTGTGTTCTTTTCTTCCCAATGCAGGAACCCTGGGCTGAGCAGCCTAATGGAGGGCTCAGACCTTGCCCTCCTTGTGGAGGACCTATGCAGTTGTGATATCTTCAACTGTGGGTCACTGTGCTGGAGGTGTGGGTTCTAACTAGACTGTGTTGCCAATCCTCCTACCCGCCTTGTGGTTTCTCCTTCTTTATATCTTCAGTTGTGGAAAATTTTCTCTGCTAGTCTTCAGGTCATTACAGAGGTAATTTCTGTTGTAATTTGGGTGTGTCCGTGGGAGGAGGTGAGCTCAGTATCTTCCTACTCTATTATCTTGATCCCCTCTCAAGAACTTTTTAAAAATATATACATTTATAACTGTAAATACAACTCTTTGAACTGAATTGTTTTTTCTGTATTCCATAAGTTTATGTACTTCGTGTTTCCAATTTTGTTTGCTTTATGTTTTTTATTTCCCTTTTGATTTATTCTTGTATACATTGGCTCTTCAGAAGCTTGATGTTCAATTTCTAAGTGTTCCTGAATTTTCAATTATTCTTCCTAATATTGAATTTCAGCTTCATACCGTTGTGGTTGGAAAAGTTACTTGATACGATTTCAATCTTCTTGGATTTTTGAAGACTTCTTTTGTGGCTTAACATTTGATCTATCCTAGGAAATGTTCTATGTGTACTTAAGAAGAATGGAAATTTTGCTGCTGTTGAGTGGCATGTATTATATATGTCTGTCAGGTTCACTTATCAAGTGTGTGTTCAAGTTCAATGTTTTCTGATTGATAATCTGTCCGGATGATCTATACAGTGTTGAAAGTTGGGTATTGACATTTCTTACCATTATTTCATTTCTGCACATTTTCCCCTTTATATGTGTTAATATTTTCTTTATATGTTTAGAGGCTCCAATGCTGGATACATACATATTTATAATAGTCATAATTTCTTGATGAATTAATCACTTTATCATTATATGATAACCTTTGTTTCTGTGAGAGGTTTGACTTAAAGTCTTTTTTGCCTGATAATAGACTAGTCAGGTAATTATCATTTGCATGAAATATCTTTTTTCCAGTCATTCAGTTTTATCCTACGTATGGCCTTAAAGTTCACATGAATCTCTTGTACACAGTATATAATTGATCTTTTTTTAATCCACTCAGCCACTGTATGCATTTTTTAAATTGAAGTATAGTTGATTTACAATATTACATTAGTCTCAGGGGTACAACATATTGATTTAATATTTTTATAGATTATGCTCCATTTAAAGATATTACAAAATAATGGCTATATTTCCCTGGGTTGTACAATATATCCTAATTTGTTTATTTTCTACATAGGGGTATTGGATTAAGAGAAACAAACTACTATCATTCCCTCCCCCCTTCACTCTCCCCACCAGTAACCACTAATTTATTCTCTGAGTCTATTCCTATTTTGTTGTATACATTCCTTTCTTGCATTTCTTAGATTCCACATACAAGGGAGAACCTAGAGCATTTGTCTCTAACTTATTTCACTAGATATAATACATTCTAGGCCCATCCATGTTGTTGCAAGTGGCAGAATTTGATTCTATTTAATGGCTGAGTAATGGTCTATTGTGTATACATCTTCTTTACCCATTCATCTGTTGATAGACATTTCGTTTGCTTCCACATTGTGGCAATTGGAAATAATGCTACTATGAACATTGGGGTGCATGTATCCTGTCAAATTGGTGTTTTCATTTTCTTTGGACAAATACCCAGCAGTGTAATTGTTGGCAAATATGATAGTTCTACTTTTAGTTTTTTCAGGACCTCCATATTGTTTCCATAGTGGGTGTACCAATTTACAATCCTACCAACAGTGTACTAGGGTTCCCTTTTCTCCATATCCTCAATAACATTTGTTATTTGTAGACTTTTGGATAATAGCCATTTTGACAGGTGTGACGTGATGTCTCATGGGTTTCTTTTTTTGCCATTCAATAAAATTTTGTTTACAAAAGAAGATGGTGGGCTGGATGTGATCTGCAGGTTTAGTTTGCTAATGCCTGGTACAGATTAATTTGAGGAGAATAAATACCTTTACAATGTTAATTATTGCTTATTTTTTTCAGGTTGACATTTAATGACCTGTAATAGATTTTTAAAATTTTCTCCCTAAAGGATATTTGAAGTCTGTGAGTCTCTTTCTGTTTTGTAAATTAGTTCATTTCTATCTTTTTTTTAGATGCCACATAAAAGTGATATCGTATGATATTTGTCTTTCTCTATCTGACTTACTTAGTATTATCATCTCTAGTTCCATCCACGTTACTGCAAATGGCATTATTTCATTCTTTTTTTATGGCTGAGTAATATTCAGTTGTCTGTATGTACCACTTCTTTAGCCATTCATCTGTCAATGGACATTTTGGTTGATTCCACGTCTTGGCTATTGTAAATAGTGCTGCAGTGAACGTTGGGGACCATGTGTCCTTTCGAATTCTGGTTTTCTCCTGATATACGCCCAGGAGTGGGACTGCCAGATCATATACTAGCTCTATTTTTAGTTTTTTAAGGAACCTCCGTACTCTTCTTGATAGTGGCTGTTACCAGGTTACATTCCACTAACAGCATAGGAAGGTACCCTTTTCTCCAGGTCCTCTGCAGCATTTATTGTTTGTAGACTTTTTGATGATGGCCATTCTGACTGGTGGGAGGTGATAACTCATTGTAGTTTTGATTTGCATGTCTCTAATAATTAGTGATGTTGAACATCTTTTCATGTGCTTTTTTTAAAAAAAAAAAAACAGTGTGAGTAAAATTTACCTCATGAAATTGGCCTCTTGAAAGTCTGCCCTGTTTTGAATTGTTTTTCCATTACCTACCCCAGGACATTTATTGGGGGCACCTGTCATTTGCAACCCTGAAGTCTTTGTGAATATTAAAGGGCCCAAAAGCACTGGTTTTAAACTTGCCTTTACAGTGAATGGCCACAAGGTGGAAGGATTTCTTCATACCCAACTCTGGTTCCTGGGGCACAAGAACCACAGTGAAACTTGAGTTCCTGGGTTATAAAATAGAGTGGAATGTGCCAGAAAAAAACACCCCAAAACTTGTCTCATTACTTCTTGTTTTTTTTTATATTTAATTTTTATTTTTATTGGAGTAAAGTTTATTTACAATGCTGTGTTTTGTAGGTGTACAGCAAGTTGATTCAGTTATACATATACATATATCCATTCTTTTTCAGATTGTGTACCCATATAGGATATTACAGAGTGTTGAGCAGAGTTCCCTGATCTATACAGTTAGTCCCTGGTGAATATCTATTTGATTTGTATTAGTGTGTATATGTTAATCCCAACCTCCTAATTTATTCATTCCCCCCACCAGTCCGCTTTGTTAACTGTAAGTTTGTTTTCTAAGTCTTTGAGTCTGCTTCTCTTTTGCAAATTAGTTCACTTTTTATCACTTACTAGATTCCACCTATAAGTGATATCATATGATATTTGTCTTTCTCTGACTTACTTCACTTAGTATGATCATCTCTAGGTTGACCCATGTTGCTACAAATGGCAGTATTTCATTATTTTTTTATGGCTGAATAATATTCTATTGTGCCCATGCGCCACTTCTTCTTTAGCCATTCATCTGTTGCTGAACATTTTGGTTGCTTCCATGTCTTGGCTATTGTAAATAGTGTTGCAGTGAAAGTCGGGGAGCAAGTGTCTTTTCAAATTCTGGTTTTCTCTGGCTATATGCCCAGGCGTGGGACTGCCGGATCATAGGTAGCTCGATTTTTAGCTTGTTAAGGAACCTCCATAGTGGCTGTGACCAGTTTACATTCCCACCAACAGCATAGGAGGTTCCCTATCCAGCATTGTTTGCAGACTTTTTTGTTTGTTTGTTTGCAGACTTTTTGATGATGGCCATTCTGACAGGTGCAATGTGATACCTCCTTGTAGTTTTGACTTACATGTCTCTCATAATTAGTGATGTTTAACGTCTTTGCACGTGCTTTTTTTTTTTTACAGTGTGAGTAATATTTACCTGTTGAAATTGGCTTCTTCAAAGTCTGTCCTCTTTTGAATTGATTTTCGATTGCCTGCCCCAAGACATTTCTTCCGGACAAGTTCATTTACAGCCCCGCAGTACTTATGAGTGCTATATGCCCAGAAGCACTGGTTTTTAACTTGCTGTTATGGAAAATGGCCACAAGGCGGCAGCATTTCTTCATGACCAACTCTGGTTACTCAGGCAACCAGAGCTTTCGTGGGATTCACGTTCCTGGGTTGTAAATTAGAGTCAACTATACCAGAACAAACACCCAAAAGCTTGCGTCTCATTACTTATTTTTTAATTTTAATTTAATTTAATTTTTATTTTTTGTTGGAGTAATGTTGATTTACAATGTTGTGTTCCTTGTAGGTGAACGTCAACTTCTTCAGTTCTACATATACATATGTCTATTCATTTTTGAATTCTTATCCCACATAGGTTATTACAGAATGTTGAGCAGAGTTCCCTGTGCTATACAGTAGTTCTTTTTGATTACCTATTTTATTTGTCTTAGTATGTATATTTAATCCCAACCACCTAATTTATCCCTTTACCCCACCTTTCCTCTTTGGTAAACATAAATATGTTTTCAAAGTCTGTGAGTCTGTCTTTTGTAAATCAGCTCATTGGTATTAATTTTTAGATTCCACCTATAAGTGATATCATATGATATTTGTCTTTCTCTATCTGACTTACTTCACACAGATGGACCTAGGGATGATTATACTATGTTGCTGCAAATGGCATTATTTCAGTCTATTTTATGGCTGAGTAATATTCTATAGTCTCTATGTACACTTCTTTATTGATTCATCTGTCGATGGACATTTTGGTTCCTTCCATGCCTTGGCTGTTGTAACTAGTGTGGCAGTGAACGTTGGGGTGCATGTTTTTTGAATTCTGGTTTTCTCCAGGTATATGCCCAGGAGTGGGACTGCCAGGTCATATGCTAGCTCTATTTTTAGCTTGTTAAGGAACCTTCATACTGTTCTCCACAGTGGCTCTGACCAGTTTACAGTCCCACCAACAGTGTAGGAGGCTTGCCTTTTCTCCACACCCTTGCCAGCATTTACAGTTCGTAGACTTTTTGTTGATGGCCATTCTGGCTGGTGCGAGGTGATACCTCATTGAGATTTCGATTTGCGTGTCTCTAATAATTAGCTATGTTGAACAAATTTTCACGTGTTTTTTTTTTTAAATGGTGAGAGTAAAATTTACCTATTGAAATTAGCATCTTGAAAGGCTGCCCTCTTTGACTTCTTTTTCAATTACCTACCCCAGGACATTTCTTGAGGGCAGGTGTCATTTATAGCCCCGGAGTGCTTGTGAATATGAAGTGCCTAAATGACCTGGTTTTTAACTTGCTGTTAAAGAAAATGACCACAGGGTGGTGGAAGGATTTCTTCATGCCCAACACTGGTTACTGGGGCAACCAGAGCCTTAGTTGCACTCCTCTGTGTGTTGTAAATTACAGGGGAATTAACCAGAACATACACCCAAATGCCTGTGATAATCGCTTCTTGTTTTTTTTTTTTAATTTAATTTTTGTTTCTTTCCTGGAGTAAAGTTTAATTACAATGTTGTGATTTGTAGGTGTACAGCAAGTTGATTCAGTTATACATATACATTTATCTATTCTTTTCCTGATTCTGTTCCCAATAGGTTATTAAAGAGTGTTGAGTAGAGTTCCCTGAACTATAAAGTTGGTCCCTGTTGATTAGCTATTTCGTTTGTATTAGTGTGTTTACGTACATCTCAACGTCCTAATTTATCCCTTCCCCCCAACATTCTCCTTTGGCAACCATAAGTTGTTTTTCTAAATCTGTGTCTGTTTCTCTTTTACAAATTAGTTCCTTGGTATCACTTATTTGATTCTACCACTAAGTGATATCATGTGACATTTTTTTGTCTCTGTGTGACTTACTTCACTTAGTGTGATCGTCTCTAGGTCTATCCACGTTGCTGCTATGGCATTATTTCATTCTTTTTCATGGCGAATAATATTCATTTGTCTCTATGTACCACTTCTTCTTTATTGATTCATCTGTCGATGGACATTTTGGTTGATTCCATGCCTTGGCTGTTGTAACTAGTGTGGCAGTGAACGTTGGGGTGCATGTTTTTCAAATTCTGGTTTTCTCCTGATACACACCCAGGAGTGGGACTGCCGGATCATACGGTAGCTCTATTTTTAGCTTGTTAAGGAACCGCCATACTGTTCTCCCTAGTGGCTGTGACCGGTTTGCATTCCCACCAACAGTGTAGGAGGGTTCCCTTTTCTCCACTCCCTCGCTAGCATTTACAGTTTGTAGACTTTTTGGTGATGGCCATTCTAACTGGTGCAAGGTGATACCTCTTTGTAGTTTTGATTTGCACATCTCTAATAACTAACAATGTTGAACATCTTTTCATGTGTTTTTTTTTTTCAAATGGTGAGAGTAAAACTTACCTTTTGAATTGGCATCTTCAAAGGCTGCCCTCTTTAACTTCTTTTTCCGTTAGCTACCACAGGACATTTCTTGAGGGCAGGTGGCATTTACAGCCCTGGAATCCTTGAGAGTATTAACTGCCCAAATGACCTGATTTTTAACTTGCTGTTGCAGAAAATGACCACAAGGTGGCCGGATTTCTTCATGCCCAACCCTGGTTATTGGGGCAACCAGAACCTTAGTTGCACTCCTCTGTGCATTGTAAACTAGACCGGAATTAGCCAGAACAGACACCCATATGCTTGTGATCATTGCTTATTTTTTATTAATTTTTTTTATTTCTTACTGGAGTAAAGTTTATTGACATGTGTTTTGTAGGTGTAGTTGATTCAGTTATACGTGTACATATATCTATTATTTTTCAGTTCTGTTCTCATACAGGTTATTACAGAGTGTTGAGTGGAGTTTCTTGAGCTATACTGTTGGTCCCTGTTGGTTATCTATTTGGTTTGTTTTAGTGTGTATATGTTATTCCCAGCCTCCTAAATTATCCCTTCACCCCACCATTCCCCTTTGATAACCGTAAGTTTGTTTTCTAAGTCTCTGCATCTGTTTCTCTTTTTGAAATTTGTTCACTGGTATCACTCATTACTCTGGTTAATCCGGGAAACACAGCTTCATTGGAATTCGTGTTCCTGAGTTGTAAATTAGAGTCGCATATGCCAAAACAGACACCCAAAAGCTTGTGTCTCATTGCTTCCTTTCTTAAATTTTAATTTAATTTTTATTGTCATTGGAGTAACATTTATTTACAGTGTTGTGTTTGTTGTAGGTGAACATCAACTTCTTTACTTCTACATATACATATGTCTATTCAACTTCTAATTCTTCTCCCACATAGGTTATTACAGAGAGTTGAGAACAGTTCTCCGTGCTATACCATAGGTTCTGGTTGATTATCTGTTTTATATGTCTTAGTATGTATATTTAATCCCAAACCTGTAATTTATCCCATTCCCCCACCTTTCCTCTTTAGTAACCATAGGTTAATTTTCAAAGTCTTTGAGTGTGTTTCTCTCTTGAAATTAGTTCATTGGCATCACTTTTTAGAGTCCACCTATAAGGGATATCATATGATATTTGTCCTGCTCTGTCTGACTTACTTCACTTAGTATGATCGTCTGAGATCCATCCATATTGCTGCAAATAGCATGATTTCCTTCATTTTTATGGCTGAATAATATTCTATTGTGTCCATGTACCAGTTCTTCTCTATCCATTCATCTGTTGATGGACATTTTGGTTGATTCCGTGTCTTGGCTATTGTAAATAGTGCTACAGTGAATGTTGGGGTGAAAGTTTTTCAAATTCTGGTTTTCGCTGTTTATACGCCCAGGTGCGGGACAATGGAATGTTACTCAGCTGTTAAAAAAAAAAAATGAAATAATGCCAGTTGAAGCAACACGGGCAGACCTAGGGGTGATCATACTAAGTGAAGTAAGTCAGAAAGGAAAGAGAAATACCACATGATGTGACTTAAAGGTGGAAACCAGACATTAATACAAAGGAACCAATTTACAAAACATACACGGCCTCACAGACTTAGAAAACAAACGTATGGATACCAAAGTGGAAAGGTGGTGGAAAGGGGCAAATGAGGTATAGCATGTTTAGCATGTTCCCCATAATATATGTGATATCGATAATCAACAAAGACCTACTGTATGCCACAGGAAACTCTACCCAACACTCTTTAATAAACTATATGGGAAAAGAATCGGAAAAAAAACACAGATATATTTCTATGTAAAACTGAATCAACTTGCTGAACACCTAAAACAACACAACATTGTTAATCAATCTACTCCAATATAAAATAAAACAAATTAAAAAACGAAATGCCTCCTACGTCCCTCTCAGGCCTCGGTGACCTGCGCTTGTGTCGCATCTCTAGACTCTCAGCCGGCATGGGTCCCAAGGATGGACTGACCTGGGACAGAGGGAGCTGGGAAGGATGGTGCAGCAAATGAGCCCTCCTTGGACCTGTAGTGCCTGGTCCCGACTGCATGGGACCACAATCTCCAGATCCAGGCGGGCACTCCTACCCCTTAGCCAAGCCCAGTGCACCCAAAGGACGGTGGGCTCTCTGGGCTGGAAGAGCTCTGAAAAGTCAGCTGGTCTCCACGTCTCCTGCTGGTGAGTTTCCCACCTCTAGCCTCCTTCCTTATAGTCTCCCCACCTGCAGAGGACAGCTCCCTCTGCAGTATGGTGTCCCAGGGGTTGGAATTTGCCCGGGGGTGAAGTGTAAGGGCAAAGAATTAATGAGACGCAACCCCTTAGATTGTTCTTCTTTCTCTTTTTTTCTTTTTCTTTTTTTTTTTTTTTTTTGGCCACGTGGCATGGGCAATCCAATTTCCCAGACCAGAAATTGAACCCGAGCCCCTATACTGGAAGATCAGAGTGTTAACCACTGGACCGCCAGAGAAGTCTCCTTGGTTGATTGTTCAGCCCCATACCACTCGAATTTACACCCAGAAACACAACTTTCTCTCAGGTTCTTGTTGCGAGAATAACCAGCTTTGGGGATGAAGAAATCCTGCCACCTTGTGGCCGATACCGCAACGACAGCTTTAAAACCAGTGCTTATGAGCATTTCATATTCACAAAGCCTGGGGGGCTGTAAATGACACCTGCCCTCAAGAAATGTCCTTGGGTAGGAAATGGAAAAAGAATTTAAAACTCTGACGACTGTGAAGAAGCCAATTTAAAGAGGTAACTTCTACGAAGAAGCCAATTTAAAGAGGTAACTTCTACACAGACCAATAAAAGAAAAAAAAAAGCACAAGTCAAGGTGCTCACCATTCCTACTTATCAGAGAAGTGGATATCAAAACTACAAGGAGGTATCACCTCGGACCAGTCACAGTGGCCATCACCAAAAAGTCTACAAACAATAAGAGCCGGAGAGAGCGTGGAGAAAAGGGAACCTGCCTACGCTGCTGGTGGAAATGGAAACTGGTAACTGCCACGATGAACAACAGTATGGAGGTTCCTTAAAAAATTAATAATCAAGAGACCACATGATCCAGCAATCCCACTCCTTTGGAGATACCCAGAGAAAACCAGCATTCGAAAACACCCATGTATCCCAATGGCCATAGCATCCGTATTTTCAATATCCAAGACATGGAAGCAAAGAAAATGTTCACAGACCAATGAATGGACAAAGATGATGGAGTACGTATAGACAATGGAATATTGCTCGGCCATAAAAATTGAAATAATGCCACTTGCAGCAACACGGATGGACTTAGAAGTGATCATACTAAGTGAAGTAAATCAGAAAGGAAAGAAGAATATCACATGATATCACTTATAGGTCTAATTCAAACACTGATACAAAGGAATCAATTTATAAAACAATATCCAGCTCATAGACTTAGAAAACAAACATGTGTTTACCAAAGGGGAAAGGTAGCAGAAAGGGACAAATGAGAAGGTGGGATTAGCATATATGCCGGAATATATATGAAATTGATAATCAACAAGGACCTACTGTTTAGCACAGGGAACTCTACCCAACACTCTTTAGTAACCTATATTGAGAAGAATAGGAAAAAAGAACATATATATGTCTATGTGCAACTGAATCAACCTGCTGAACACCTAAAACAACACAATATTGTAAATCAACTAAATTGCAGTATAGAATAAAAATTAAGTTTAAAAAAAATGCCTCGTATGTTCCCCTCAGGCCTCAGTGACCCGGGCTGTTGTCCCATCCCTAGAATATGAGCAGGCTTGGGTCCCAAGGCTGGACTGACCTGGGAAGGATGGTGCAGCAATTGAGCCCTCCTTGGACCTGTAGTGCCTGGTCCCATCTGCGTGGGACCACCATCTTCAGATCCAGGTGGGCACTCCTACCCCTAACGAAGCCCCATCCCCCCAAAGGATGGTGGACTCTTTGGGCCGGAAGAGCTCTGAAAAGTTACCTGGTCTCTAGGTCTCCTGCTGGTAAGGTTCCCACCTCTAGCCTCCTTCCTTACAGTCTCCCCACCTCCAGAGGACAGCTCCCTCTGCATAGTGGTTTTCCAGGAGTTGGGATTTGTCTGGGGGTGAAGCGTGAGGTTGAAGTAATGAGACAGAACTATTTGGTGGTTTTGTTTTTTTTTTTTTTCTTTTTGAACTCCACGTCCTTCTATTCCACTGTCTTGTTTCAATGTGTATATGATGTTTTTTTGCCTTTTTTCTTCTACTTCAGGAAATCAAGTTATCAATGCCTGAAGGAGATTGACCAGAGGTGGAAGGACATAGCAGATCTCCCGATCATCACACAGACATCAGCACCACAGAACCCCTAAAGTCCAGAAAGTGTAGAAGCAAAAGAGGAGACAAACTGCCTCAAAAGGGATATTAGTCATGTATACTCCCTGCAAGAGTACATCAAAGGGCTTGTTTCCACTGATGTTGACAAGAGACGCTACAAAGGCACTTTACGTTTTCTATATAATAGAAGAAAAATTATTGCATTGGCTTTGTAATTTATTTCCCCCTGACCATCATTGAGGTTGGGTGCCTCTTCATATGTAAAATGATCATTTTTCTTTTACAGTGAAATTTAATTTCATAGGTTCCAAATATTTTTGTTTGCTTCTATTTTTTTCTCTTGATTGAGAGGCAATTCAAATATACTTTGTATTTGTGGTGTCTTCTCCCACATCCTTCCAAGCCAATTACTGTGCACACAGTCACTAAAAAATTTGTCAAGGAACTTGTTTTCACAGGTCATCCATCACTCAAGACACTTGACATGAGGGCCATCTGCCATGCGCAGCCTTACATCAAGAGCTCTGTACTGAGCTCTTTGCTCTCAACTTGTGGACCAGTTAAAGGACAGGATGAGGATATCATTAAACCTCACAACCTCACCCAAGCACATGGGTCAATGCTCAAACATCATTGCCAAGCTGACAGACAACAGGCCTGGGAGCTTCTCCTATGATGTTCCCCAGCTTGCCACCAAGACATTTGGTCTGGACCATGTCACCAACCACAATGCACTGAAGTGTAGACTCAATGTGCAGACCAGAGAATGTCAAACATACATGTGATTAGGACTCCAAACTCAGGCAGCAGTCAAGAGATCTGCCTGGGTCTCCATCCTGTTTTGCTAGAACCTCCCCTCTACCCTCCCCTCTCCCTCCACAAAAGTAAGACTCAGGTCCTTTTTATCTTCTGAGGATACTCAGAGACCTGATCTGTGGAATTATCCACAGCCTTTATCCTCTCCCCAGTAGAACTGGACTTGGATTCACACAGGCACACCAAATGACCATAAGGACACCTGCCCCAATGCTAAGCATTGACTCCCAGCCTCTACCCAACTCACCTCACCTGAGCCCAATCCAGGCCTGCACTGTCCCCCTACCTCCACCATCGACGCATGTTCCAGACCAACCCCTCAGAATTGTCTTCATGATGAGACAAGGGATGCGGGGAGGGCCCCAGGTTCAGAACACCTTTCATTTCATCCTCCTAAGAAGCCTTCTCCTACAAGTCAGATGTTTCACCTCTTAGAGGAACCTGGGTGATACCCGTGTCCCAATCCATGTTCTCCAGGAGGACCTTCTGGTCTCCTCTTCTGAGGGGAGTGACCTGCCCTGCCCCAAGGCACGGAAGACTCAGCCTCCAGGCTAACACGGCTCAGAGGCGACTACTGGAGTAAAAGAAAGAAGAAAGGAGCAGAATTTGTCTCATGAATTAGCACTTCCCCAGCTGTGGTTTATGTACAAATTTCAGAACACCAAATAATATTGAGAATTGCACAGCCCATTTCATGTAATGTTATGAATTGTGTAAATTTAACTTATGTGTTAAATGGAGGTTACCAAACTGTCATATGAAGTATTTAGTAAATTTTTAAAAATTTAAATTGTTTGCTGATCCTTTTACAAGATATGTCATTATGCTGTACACCCACCATTTCTACAGTACTGTATGTCAATTATATCTCAGTAGAACTGAAAGAAAAATAAAGGAAAATATTAGTAAATTAATAAGAAACTGAGTCAACACATTGGAAAACATTAAGTTATAATGTCAGTAGGAAGCTATTAACATTGATTTGTCTTCAGTGTGCAAGTGACTGGAATTTGGGAAACTGGATAGAATAGACACCTATGTAGGGATGAAAAGTCTGCATTTTTTAAGCTGAGGCTTTCCTGAAACTAGAAGTTTTGTCTACGAGGGAGAGTCCTACTTAAAACCATAATAGAGGATATTGTCTTCATCTTGTAAATTTTGGTTATTAAAAATCATTGGAAATGATATTTAGTTAGTTTCTTCATGATAATGAGATCCTCCCAATGTGATATATTGTACAGATATTTTCACTTCCAGTCATCTCTTGTAAGGTTTTTTTTTTTTTTGTCACCAAGTTTTATTTACTTGAGTATAAAAGGGACCTTAGTAGTCTCAGTGTAGTCTATGTCCCTGAATTGTGTTTAGATTTCAGACTTTTAGGCATAACTCAGGCCTCCTGAAACAGAAACAACATTTTAACAATATTTTCAGGTGACTCACATGCACTTTTTTTTTTTTTTTTTACTATGTAGGGCAAGTGTCCTTATTCTCAGTTTGACAGCAAATTTGAATAACATGGTGATCTTTAAAAAATACTGATGCCCAGAAATACTACTTTACTGAATCCTTTTAAGTCCTAGGCATGGGAATTTTTAAAAGTTTTCCAAGTAATAATGATGCGAGGCAAAGTCTAAGAAACTCTGACCTGGGTCAAGAAAGTGTGGGTCGTTTTATAGAGAATGGGATGCTATTAGGAGGGGCAAAGAACCGAATCATTTTTCCATGTGAGAATCTGTCTCAGGGAAGCTTTCTCTCCCTCTCTCTCTCTCTCTCTCTTTCTTTCTCTCTCTCTTTCTCTCTCTCTCTCTCGGATTTCTTCTCTTAGTGAGGGAGACTCCAGATGCCCTCCTGGTTGAGGCCTCAAGACCAGTGAAAAGGTACAACAAAGGAAAGATGCTCAGGTTGATTCACTCAATTTGTCTCGTATGTATTTCAGTGAGGAGTTCCATCAGCATTAGGGTTGAATAAGATGTGCCTCATCATGTCCCCCTTCAACAGCAACTTGGCTTCATTCACAGACAAGTGTCTTTGTGGGAGGTGTGGAATACAGCACCATACATCAGGGGGACCAGGAGGAATCTCACCCATCTGTGCACAGGGTCATAGGCATAGAGACCTCAGTCCCAGCTCTGTACTTGGCGGTCATGTGTTAACTGGCTCCTCTTGGATAAAGCCCAGGGGCACCTGGAAAATACTATTTTAATCCATCACTCCTGAATATAAGAGGCTTTATGGATATCCAGGTTTCTAGTAGAGAAGTACTAGCACAATGTTGGAGAAAAAAAAAAAATGTATGAGTTTGGATGCATTGGACAAAGTAAAGGGAATAGTTTCACTTTACTGACATCATGCCTCCACCAAGATTGCACAACTTAGGGTCAAGAGAGATCTTCCTGGCCCATGGTTTCTCCTGCAGGGGCAAGTGAAAGCATGTGAGTGAGCATGAAACTTCTCCAACTGTGTGGGGTGCTACCAAAAAGGCCTGTTGTTTTCTTGCCCCTTCCAGAGTGCTGAATCATGAGTTGCATGACTGGGGGTGGGGAAGACGTAGCAGATAGGATTCTGGTAAGGCATTAATGTGCTGCAGAGTCTGTTAGCTGTATTACAGACTCCATCAAGAAGCCCATCCATGAGCCAATAGGGATGCCTCACCCATAGATCCTCCCAACTGGCCAATGGGCACCCTTGGTCCTCTGTAAATTGTACCAATACAAATCCTCACACTGTGGTCAGTTCAGCATGTGTGCTCCCAACTAAAGTACTGAGGGCAAGCTTTGGCACACAGCTTGAGAAAACACACAGGAAGCTGGCTCACATCTGCAGGCCAGAGACAGACCATAAATTTCTGTATTAGCAACACCCTTAGGAGAATAAAAGAGGGCTGTCAGCACCCAGACTATTGTGTTGCAAGATCAAAAGATGGCGTATAAGCTTAAGAATTCTGCCATGTGAATTTCCTGGCAGTCCAATGCTTAGGACTCTCTGCTTTCACTGCTAAGCCTGTGGGTTCATTCCCTGGTCAGGGAACTAAGATCCCTTGAGTTGTGAATAGCAGCCAAAAAAAAAAGACAGAAAAAGAATTCTGCCAAAAGATGTAATAAGAAGCATGAAACAGGTTTATCCATAAAGGTTTGAGAAAGCCTCAGGATCTCTAATTCTAGAAGGCTGACAGAAGGTGTTTCTCTCCTGCAGACAATTAGTAAAAGCTGGAGCAGTTGGCTGCTACTTCAGAAGTGAAGATTGCAGCACATAACTGCAGGAACATTAAGAAAAAAAGTCAAAGTAATCTAACACCACTAAAGGATTACAAAAATCTTCCAGTTATCAATCCCAAAGACCTAGAAATCTGCAATCTACCTAATAAATAATTTTAAAACACTGTTATAAGAAACCTTACTGACCTACAAGGAAAGACAGAAAGAAAATTCAATGAAATCAGAAAAAACATGAAGAAAAGAAAAATATAACAGACAAAAGTTGTAAAAACAAAAACAAAAAACATCCTGGAGCTGAAATAAATGAAATGAAAAATGCAATAGAAAAATCTATAGTTACAATAGCTTTTTAACAAATATGCAGAATAAAATGAAGTATATTGTAACATAAAAAATATAACAGGAGAAGAATAAAAGAATGGAACTTTTATAGGCATACAAAGATAAGTTTCTATTAGCATACAATGGACTTTTTAAACTATGAGATGTTTTATGAATGCCTCATGGTAATCACAAAGCAAAAATCTTTAGTAGAATCACAAACATTAAGAAAGGAAACACAGCAACATGGTAAAGCACCAATTTACAAAGGTAGACACAGAGGGGAAAAAGAAACAATGGAGTTACAAAACAATCAGAAAGCAATTAATAAGATGTCAGTAATAAGTCCTTACATATCAAAACTCACTCTAAATGTAAATGGATTGAATTCACAAATCAAAGCTATAGAGTGGCTGGCTGGATAAAAATGTATAAGACCCAATTATATTCTTTATGTAAGACATTAATTTCAGCTTTAAAGACACACATAGGCTCAAGGTAAAGAGATGGACGATTATATTCCATGCAAGTAGAAGCCAAATAATGTGGAGGTAGCCACACTCATATCAGACAAAACAGACTTTAAGCCAAAAACAATGACAAGACACAAAGAAGGTCATTATATAATGATACAAGGGTCAATAAATCAAGAAGATATAACAATTGAAAATATATATACACAGCCAACATCAGAGTACCTAAATATATTAAGCAAATATAGATCTGAAGGGGAAAATAGACAATACATTAATAGTAGGGGACTTCAATACGCCACTCTCAGCGATGGATAGATCATGCATATAGTAAATCAACAAGAAAACACTGGTCTATATACTACATCAAATGGACTTCACAGGCATATATAGAACATTACATCCAACAACTTATGCTCAAGTGCACATGGAACATACTCCAGGATAGATCATATGATAGGACACAAACATGTCTTAGCAAATTTAAGAAGATCAAAATTATACCAAATATCTGAACACAATAATAGAAAACTAGAAATCAACAAGACGATATCTGGAAAATCTACAAATATGTGACAACTAAACAGCACACTTCCAAAAAATAAAGTAGGTCAAAAAAGAAAGCCAAAGGAAATTTTTAAAAAATCTCAAAACCAACAAAAATGGAAACAACATACCAAAACCTATTGGTTGCTGCAAAAGCAGTTCATCGAGGAAAGTTTATAGTGATAAGTGCATACAACATGAAATTAGAAAGCTCTCAAATAATCTAACTCTACACCTCAAAGAAGTAGAAAAAGAAGAAATTTATTCCCAAGTTGGCAGAGGGAAGGATATCATAAAGACTAGAGTGGAAATAAATAAAACATATACAAGAAAATCAGTAGAAGGGATCAACAAACTAAAAGCTGGATTTTCAAAAATATAAAATTCACAAACTTTTAGCTAGACTAGGAAAATAGAGAGAAGACACAAAATTAGAAATGAAAGAGCAGACACTACAACTGATACTACAGAAATACATAGGATCACAAGAGACTACTATGAACAATTGTATGCCAACAAATTAGATACTCAGGAAGAAACTGATACTTCCTAGAAACTCACTACCTACAAAGACTGAATCAGGAAGAAATAGAAAATCTGAACAGACCAATAACAAGGGATTGAATCAGCAATCAAAAAATTCCCAACACAAGCTGTTACAGTGGAGGATTACTGGACTGAATGTCAATATTATGACGTAGTATGAGCGTGTTTCATGTGTGGTAATTGCAATCATTGTTGCTTTGGTTGTGGTCATCCATGTACAATGCTTGGTGTCCGTCTATTTATCTCTTGTAAAAAAAAAAAAAAATTCCCAACACAGAAAACTCAAGGACCAGATGACTTTATTGGTGAATTCTATCAAACCTATGAACAAGAATTAATGCCAATGATTCTCAAACTCTTCCAAAAAATTGAAGAGAAAGGAATACTTCTAAACTTGTTCTATGAGGCCAGCATTTCCATGACACCAAAGCCAGACAATGAGTCTACAAGTAAACTAGAGGCCAATAAAACTGATTAATATAGATGCAAAAATTCTGAACAAAATATTAGTAAATTCAACAATACATTAAAAGGATTATACACTGGGACCAAGTGGGATTTATCACTGAGAGTTAAGAATGGTTCAACACACACAAATAAATATGTGGGGTACACCACATTAATAGAGTAAAAATAAAAATCATAATCATTTCAATAGATGCCAAAAAAGCATTGGACAAAATGCAATTCTTTTATGATGAAAAACTCTGAATAGATTGAGTATAGGGGGAATACACCTCCACATAATTAAGGCCATACAAAACAAGCCCACAGCTAACATTATACTTGACGGTAAAAAGGTAAAAGCTATTCTTCCAAGATCAAGAACAAGACAGTGATGCCCACTTAATCACTCTTATTCAATATACTACTGGAAGTATTAGCTGGGGCAATCAGGAAAGACAAAGAAAGGCACCCAAATCAGAAAGGAAGAACAAAAATTCTCATTATTTGAAGATGGTATGATTTTGTATATAAGAAACCCCAAGGAATCCCAAAATGTTGTAACTAATCAACAAAGTAGGTAAAATTGCAGTATATAAAATCAACATACATCATCAGTTGTATTTCTATACACAAGTACTAAAACATCTGAAAAAATAAACCAATTTACAATAACATCAAAAATAAGATACTTAGGAAAAAAGTTAACGAAGTTGGTGAAAAGTCTCTACTTATGAACACTATAAGACATTGATAAAATAAACTGAAGATACTAACAAATGGGAAGATATCCTATGTTCATTGATCAGAGAATTTCTAAGATTAAAAAGTATTTATCTCCATGCCCGCCATTGGTAGATTCAAAGAAATCTCTCTCAAAAATCCAATGGCCCACCCACCTCACTACAAATAACTCAATTTCGTTTCTTTTTATGGCTGAGTAATATTCCATTGTATGTATGTGCCACATCTTCTTTATCCCGTCATCTGTCGATGGACACTTGGATTGCTTCCATGTCCTGGCTATTGTAAATAGAGCTACAGTCAGAAAGAGAAAAACAAATACCATATGCTAACATATATATATGGAATCTTAAAAAAAAAATGGTTCTGAAGAACCTAGGGGCAGGACAGGAATAAAGACACAGACGTAGAGAATGGACTTGAGGATATGGGGAGGGGAAGGGTAAGTTGGGAAGAAGTGAGAGAGTGGCATGGACATATAAACACTACCAAATGTAAAATAGATAGCTAGTGGGAAGCAGCCGCATAGCACAGGGAGATCAGCTCAGTGCTTTGTGTCCACGTAGAGGGGTGGGATAGGGAGGGTGGGAAGGAGGGAGACACAAGAGGGAGGAGATATGAGGATATATGTATATGTGTAGCTGATTCACTTTGTTATAAAGCAGAAACTAACACAGCATTGTAAAACAATTATACTCCAATAAAGATGTTAAAAAAAAAATCCAATGGCATTCTCCACAGAAACAGAAAAATCGATTCTAAACTTTCTATGGAACCAGAAAAGAAGTAAATAGCCAAAACAATCCTGAGAAAGAAGAACAAAACCAGAGACATCGCAGTTCCTAATTCAAACCCTACTACAATCTATATTAATTAAAACAGTATGGTGCTGGCATCAAAATAGACACCCAGACCAATGGGACAGAATAGAGAGCCCAGAATTAAACCCCTACATATAAGACTAACTAATTTTTGACAAGGTAGCCAAGAACAACCACAAGGAAATAATAGTGTCTTCAATAAATGGTGTTTGAAAACCTGGAAAACCTAGATAAACACAAGCAAAAAAATTGGACTCTTATCTTAAACCGCTCCCAAGAATTAACGAAAGATGGATCAAAGATTTGAACCTAAGACTTAATACCATAAAAGTTCTAAAAGAAAACATAAGAAACATCTCCACATTGGTTTTGATGATTGTTCTTTTGGATATGACACTAAAAGTACAAAAGACAAATGCAAAAAACAACAACCAAGAATGAATCAAACTTAAAAGCTTCTGTGCAACAAAATAAACAATCAACAAAATGAAAAGTCAACCTACCAAATGGGAAAAAACGCAAACCATATATTTGATAAGGGGCATACAATCAAAAAACATTTTAAAAAACTCATAAAATGCCACAAGAAACCAAATAATCCAAAGTACAGATGGGTAAAGGAAATAGTTTTTTTTTCGAAAAAAGGCATACAGATGGCCAATAGTCATATGAAAATGTGCTCCACATGACTAATCATCAGTATAATGCAAATCAAAACCACAATAAGTTATTTTCTCACACCTGTCAGAATGGCTATCATCAAAAAGGCAAGAGATAAGCATTGGCAAGGATGTGGACAAATGGGAACAAGTGAAATGTTAGTGGGGATATAATTTTTGCAGCCAGTATGGAAAACAATATGAAGGTTTCTCAAAAAAGTAAAAATAGATCTGTTATATGATTCAGCAATTCCACTTTCTGGTATTTATCCAAAGAAAATAAAAGCACTAATTTGAAAAGATATATGCACCCCCATATTTACTGCAGCATTATCCACAATAGCCAAGATATGGAATCAACCTAGGTTATAATCAACAGATGAATGGATAAGAAAGATGTGATAGCTATACCTATATATACATACACACAATGAATATTATTCAGCCATTAGAAAGAAGGAAATTCTACCATATTTTACATTGATGTACCCTGGGTAAATTATGCTGAGATAAGTCAAAAAGAGAAAGACAAATACTATGTGATATCATTTATATGTAAAATAAAAATTTTTAAAAAGCCAAACTCATAAAAACAAAGAGTAGAATGTTGGTTACCAGGGCCTGAGGTGTGGGGAATAGGAGAGATGTTGTTTAAGGGTACAAACATTAACTAATAGTAAATAATTCTTAAAGATCTGATGTATAGTGAACATAAACAATGGTATCGTATTATGATCAAACTTGCTAATAGACCAGATCTTAATTTTTCCAAACACAATAAAGAAATAATGATTATGTGACATGATAGCGGTGATAATTACTGCTACAATGGCAATCATAGTATAATATGTAAATGTATTAAATCACCATGCTGTACACCTTAAATTCAAATAATATTATATGTTCAATATATTACAAGAAAAATAAAAGAAACACAATAAGCATCATCAATATCTAAACAGATCAAGAGGGCTTCCCTGGTGGTGCAGTGGTTAAGAATCCGCCTGCCAATGCAGGGGACACGGGTTCAAGCCCTGGTCCCACATGCTGCGGAGCAACTAAGCCCGTGCGCCACAACTGCTGAGCCTGTGCTCTAGAGCCCACGAGCCACAACTACTGAAGCCCGCGCACCTAGAGCCTGTGCTCCGCAGCAAGAGAAGCCACCGCAATAAGAAGCCCGCACACCACAACGAAGAGTAGCCCCCGCTCGCCTCAACTAGAGACAAGCCCGCGCGCAGCAGTGAAGACCCAATGCAGCCAAAGATAAATGGATAAATTTGAAAATAAATAAACAGATCAAGCAGAATAAATTTTCTGTGAGTTAGAAGACAGTAAGTTGAATATATACACTCAGAGGAGAGCAAAGATGAAAAGAGTTGAAGAATGACTATGTGATCTATAGATAACAACAAAAGAAACATTCTGTGAATTATGGAGTCTTAGAAGGAAAAGATAGAGACGGAAGGCTTTTTTAAATAAATAGTGGCTGAGAAATTTCCAAATCTCGGGAGATTTGGATATCCAAGTTCATGAAGCTCATAGGACACCAGACGAACTTAAATCAAAACAAAAAAAATTCTTCTCCAAAACACGTTATAGTAAAACTGTCAACTCTCAAAAACAAGGAATCTTAAACGCAACTAGAGGAGAGAAGCTTATAACTTACAAGAGAACCCTCATAAGATTAAAAGTTGATTTCGCAGCAGAAACCTCACAGGCCAGGAGAGAGTGGGATGATATATTCAAATTGCTCAATAAAAAAGAAAAGAAAAACTGCCAACCAAGCATATCCTATCCACCATAATTGTCCTTAAATGAAGAGATAAAAAACTCTTTTCAAAAAACAAAAGCTGAGGGAGTTCATCATCACTAGATCTGTCTTAGAAGAAATTCTAAAAGAGTTCCTCAAGCTAAAATAAAAGAACAGTAAATAATACCATGAAAACATGAAAATACACCATAGAGTTGTAAATGTAAGTACACAGTTAAGATAAGAATACTTTAATAGTGTGATATGGTGGTGTGTTAACCAGTTAACTTTAGTATAAAGGTTAAAGGATGAGATTATTAAAATAACTGCAGGTATAAAAATTTTAATGTATAAACAATATTCAAAGAGGTAAATTGTAATATCATATACAAAAATTCACAGAGGGGAGTAAAAGAGTAGGTATTTTTGGATGTGATGGAAGTTAAATTGTTATCAACATAAAATAGACTTGTATCTATAAGACATTTTCTGTGAGTCTCATGGAACCACAAAGCAAAAACCTATAGTAGATTCAGAAAATATAAAGAGAAGGAAATCATAACATACCACTACAGGGTATCACTAATTCACAAAGAAAGGCAACGAAAGAGGAAAAAAGGAACAAGAAACAACAAAGCATCCAGGAAACAATAAGATGGCATTGGTAAGTTCTTACCTATCAATAATTACTGTAAACAAAAATATATTAAATTCTCTAGTCAAAAGTCATAGAGTGGCTAGATAGATAAAAATACAAGATCAGCCTATATGGGAAAAGAATCTAAAAAAAAAGTGGATATATGTATATGAATAAATGATTCACTTTGCTGTATACCTGAAACTAACACAACATTGTAAATCAACTATACTCCATAAAAATTAGAAAAAAAATTACAAGATCAAACTATATGCTGCCTATCAGAGATTCACTTCAGTGTTAAAAACACAAATTAGGCTCAGAGTGAAGCTTTAGAACACTTCAGTGTTAAAAACACAAATTAGGCTCAGAGTGAAGCTTTAGAACAAGATATTCCATACAAGTGGAAACCAAAAGAAAGCAGTGGTAGCTAGAGTTATACTAGACAAAATACCAGACAAAATAGACTTTAAGGCAAAAGCTGCAACAATAAAAAATTTAAGGTCATTATATAATGATGTCAATTCATCAAGAAGACAACACTCAAATAAATATACACCCAACAGTGGAGGACCTTAATGTATTAAGCAAATACTAACAGATTGAAGAGAGAAACAGACAATACAAAAAAAGTGTAGGGATCCTTAATACCCACCATTCAACAATGAATAGATCATCCAGAAAGAAAATCAATAAGGAAGTATTGAACTTGAATAATACATTAGACCAAATGTACTTAACAGACAAAAACAGAACAGTCCATCCAACAGCAGCAGAATACATATTCTTCTCTACTGCACATTGAACATTCTCCAGGACAGATCATGTGATGGGTCACTAAACAAGTCTTAACAAATTTAAGAAGGCTGATATCATACTAAGCATTTTTTTTTAGTGATTCAGTTATACATACATATATATATATATACACACATTCTTTTTAAAATATTTTTATATTTTTTAATATTCTTTTCCATTATGGTTTATCATACAATACTGAATATAGTTCTCTGTGCTATACAGTAGGACCTTGTTGTTTTATCTATTCTATATATAAAATCTTACATCTGCTAAATCCAACCTCCCACTCCATCTGTCCCACAAACCCCTCCCCTTTGGCAACCACCAGTCAGTTATCTATGTCTGTGATTCTGTTTCTGTTTCACAGATAGGTTCATTTGTGTCATATTTTAGATTCCACATAGAAGTAATATCATACAGTATTTGCCTTTCTCTTTCTGACTTACTTCACTTACATAGTATTTTTCAACCACAATGGTAAGAAACCAGAAATGAACAACAGGACAGAGTCTGGAAAATTTACAAATATATGGAAATTAAACAAAATTAAGAATCAGTGGGCCAAGGAAAAAATTTTAAAGTACTAAATAAAAAGACTGAATAATGAAGAAAGAAAACAATCTGAACAGACCAAATTACTGTTAAGGAGACTGAGTACTGTTAAGGAGTTCTCAAAAACCTCCCAACAAAAAAGTACCAAGACTAGACAGCTTCACTGGTGAATTCTACCAAACTTTTAAAGAAGAATTAATACGAATTACTTTTAACTGGATATATCTTATGAATCTATTTGTGGATGATACAATTTGCATTTTATAAATACACTAGGGGAGACACAATGATATAAAAGAAGTTAGAGCGAGGGGTTCTGAATCTTTGATGTCTTTGAAAATATTTATCATTTGAGTTGGGCTATATTTCAGAAATTTAACACAACTGAGCATACATTAATAATATGGTCCTTGTAAACTTTTTGGAAAATGCAAAGAAGTGATAAAGAACCGTATGTCTGTTGCATGAGTGTGGAGTATCATGGAAACTTACAAGAGCAAGCCTTGACTGATTACAGACTCCACTTGAAAAGCCAATATCTTTAATAAACAAAGGTGGCCATGTTCACTTTCTAAAGCAAACTACAAGCAGAGGAAAACTAAAAAGAAATGGGAGTTTGCAGGTTTACCATGATGGTTTATGCACATTTCTCAGCGAATCACACCAAACCCTTACTAAAGATAAAACATATAAACTTCATAGAGGAGGAATCTTGCAGAAAGCACCTGAACCAGTGAACATCAGGTGTAATGGGACAAATGATTATCAGGTGACTGAAGCACACAAAACATTATCACTCTGTGGTATTCTGGGCAAAATACAAAAGAAAATCATAATCTGAATCTGTCATGAAAAAAATGTCAGTTTTAAGCAAATTTCAGTCTACATGTACCTACCATGTTCTCTGACTCTAATATTGTATTTAAATAGTCTTTCTTATCAATATACAGAGCAAATCTCTCCTAATTACTTTTTTTTCCAGAACTTTGGGTTATCTGGACCACTAATGCCATCCTACTTAAAAGTGCATTTTCTTAATCCTGTTGTGATAAGTTGATGTTGCATTCAGATGTACATTAATCATTCCATTTCCCCTTCTTCACTAATATCTCAACATCTGAAATTATCCCATAGGAAATTTTGGATACTAATGCCTTCCCATGTTGATCTTTCACAAAAGGAATAGGAATTTCGATAGTTGAAGGTCATTAATGCATGATGAGAATTCTCCGTGCTCTATAAGGAGCCTGGATGCAGACAATGGGGAAAAGGCTCTGGAACACAGGGGAGAAATATTCTGAAGAGCTGACTATGACTATCATAAGAAGGAAAAAACAAGTAGTTGAAAACAACCTTGCTAGGGAGGACCATCAGAAGTAGAAAATGAAAGGTTTGCAAGTTCTCAATCCATGACATTTCAGGAGGAAAAGCAGACACAGCCTCTGACCCAGGACAGGACATTTACCTGAGAAACTGCCATTTCGTCCTCTTCCTCCTGTCTTGGTCATTTTCTCATTGATATCATGTTGAGGAATCACATCAGCATCTTGAGAATATGCCTTCAACGGCATCAGCACAGCTCCTTCACCTGTTCCCACCATACCCACAGGCAAAAGACCTTGAAACGCTGAAATGCCAACCTTTAGAAAAAGAGAGATTCAGGAACAATGAGCTCCTGCGTGGAGACCAAAGTGTGAGCTTTTTGTTTCCTGTCTACACGTGCTCTCCCCTCACACAGATGCCCAGAAACTCTGCTACAGCCTAGAGCAAGTGGGCTACACCGCCCCGCTCCTTCCAACCCCATGTAGAGCAGACGCCGATGCCTCCCCAAGGGCAAAAGGACCAAAGACTGGAAGCAACTCTCATCAAGTTACCCAAGCAGCCCTCGTGCTTAAACCGGGCCTAACCTTAGAATCACCTGGAGTTAAAACAACGCAGATGCTCCCACCCAGATCAACAGACTCTGTGGGAGGGCACAGGTGAGGTTATTGCTAAATACTCATCATGTAATACTAATGAGAAACTGCATGGGAGCCACGGAGCAAACTTTTCTTCCAAAGCTTTAAAGTGCTTACAAATTTGGGGGGAACCCAGGCCCCACTCTTAATTATGATTCTCCTATGAGGCTCATGAAATGACATCTTTAACAAGCTTTTTGTTGGGGCCAATATTACTCTGTCAGACCCGTATTCAGTAGCACTGAGCTAGAGCTCTCTGGCATAGCACACCTGAGACCACTGAGTAGCGTGAAGGTTTGGGGTAAGAACTTCCAGAAGTGCAGGTTCCCTGGGACTGATTCCTAGGGGCTGAGCTCCTTCTGGAATAGGTGTGGCCTTGCTGTTGCCTAGGGGACATGCTGCTGGGTTGGTGGGAATCACATGGTGGGTGGTGTGAGGGGTGGCCCTTAGCAATCTACCCAAAGATACCCTTAGTCCTCAGGTCCTTTAGCCCCCTCTCCTCTCAGGGCCCACCTGCCCAGCAGGAGTACTCGGAGGCAGGGCATGACCACCTGTCCTCAGGGGAGCTGAGACTCCATACCCCAAAAGATTCAGAGCACGGAGTTGTTTTCATCACAGATTGAGAACAAATCTCTGAAAACAAATCAAAGGCAGCAGTGGAGGGTGGATTAACATTTTGTGTTGGGAATGGACAGAAGCCTTTGAAAATGATGCCATGAATGCATATTTGATGATTCACAAGGGACGTTGTGATCTATGTTAATAAAGCACCTTATAACTGAATCAACAGATCAGAATCTTTTGTTGATTGCATGTGTGTCTATGTGTGTGTGTTATAAACTGTGGTGCCACAGTTTGTTCTCCCCCCACCACCATCACGTATTTATACTTTCTCACATCTTTAAAGTGCATTCATTAAGGTAAAAATTAGAGACATGCATATCCATTTTTCAAATATTCTTTGAGACTATTGAATCTTTTAAAATTTTTATTTATTTTATTTAAAAAAATTTTTTAATGCAATTTTTAAAGGTTACTTTCCATTTACATTCATTTTAAAATATTGGCTATTTCCCCCATGTTGTACAATACATCCTTGAGCCTGTCCTACAACCAAGAGTTTCTACCTCCCCCTCCCCAACCCCTATAGTACCCCTCCCACCTCCCCACTGGTCACCACTAGTTTGTTCTCTGTATCTGTGAGTCTGATTTTTTTTTGTTGTTATATTCACTAGTTTGTTGCATTTTTAGATTCCACATATAAGTGATATCATACAGTATTTTCCTTTCTCTGTCTGACTTATTTCACTTAGCATAATGTCCTCCAAGTCCATCCATGTTGCTGCAAATGGCAAAATTTTATGTTTTCATAGCTGAGTAAAATTTTTTTTTATATATATATATACACATACCACCTGTTCTTTATCCATTCATCAGTTGCTGGACACTGAGGCTGCTCTTATATCATGGCAATTGTAAATAGTGCTGCTATGAACACTGGGGTGCATGTATCTTTTTGCAAGAGTGTTTGGGGTATTTTTGGATATCTACCCAGGAGTGGAATCACTGGGTCATACAGTAGTTCCATTTTCAGTTTTTTGAATCTTTTAGTATACCCCAATAAGTGTTTCATGCTCCACATACCAATGTTTTTAACCTTTTAGTGATTTTTAAAATTGCCTCTTTTTTTTTGGCCGTGCAGTTTGTGGGATCTTAGTTCCCCAATCAGGGACTGAACCTGGGCTGGCAATGAAAGCCGAGTCCTAACCACTGGACCACCAGGGAACTCCCAGACAAATTAGAGTTTAAAATAAGGACTGTTACAAGAGAAAAAGAAGGACACTACATAATAATCAAGGGATCAATCCAAGAAGAAGATATAACAATGGTAAGTATTTATACACCCAACATAGGAGCACATAAATACATAAAGCAAATATTAATTGACATACAGGGAGAAATTGACAGTAACACAATAAAAGTAGGGAACTTTAAAACCCCACTTATAACAATGAACAGGTCATCCAGACAGAAAATCAATAAGGAAACTCTGGCCTTAAATGACACATTAGACCAGATGGATGGAGATATATATATATATGGGGGGGGGGCACATTCTATCCAAAAGCATCAGAATACACTTCCATTTCAAGTGCACATGGAAATTTCTCCAGGATAGATCACATGCTAGGCCTCAAAACAACCCTCAGGAAATTTAAGAAAATTGGAATCATATCAAGTATATTTTCCAAACACAGTGCTATGAGACTACAAATTGACTATAAGAAAATAATTGCAAAAAACCCCACAAACTCGTAGAGGCTAAACAATATGCTACTAAACAACAAATGGATCACTGAAGAAACAAAGAGGAAATAAAAAAGTACCTGGAGACAAATGAAAATGAAAACACAACAATCCAAATCTACAGGATGCAGCAAAAGCAGTTCTAAAGGGGAAGTTTACAGTGAAACAGACTTATCATAGGAAACAAGAAAAATCTCAACTATACAACCTAACCTTACACCCAAAGGAGCTAGAAAAAGAACAAAGCTCAAAGTTAGTAAAAAATATTTTTTAAAAAAATCATAAATATTAGAACAGAAATAAATAAAATAGAGACTAAAAATCAGTAGAAAAGATCAATGAAACTAAGAACTGGTTCTTTGGAAAGGTAAATAAATTTAGCCAGACCCATTAAAACAAACAAAAAACAGAGAGGACCCAAATCAATAAAATCAGATGCGAAAAAGGGAAGGTACAACTGACACCGAGAAGTACCAATGAGAATGAGACTACTATGAACAAGTATATGCTAATAAAATGGACAAACTCGAAGAAATGGACAAATTCTTAGAAATGTACAATCTCCCAAGACTGAAAGAGGAAGAAATATAGAAAATATAATTAGGTGAATTACCAATAATGAAATTGAATGAGTTATTTTAAAAAAAAAAGAAAAACTTCCAACAAACGAAAGTCCAGGAGCAGACGGTGTCACAAATGAATTCTGCCAAACATTTAGAGAAGAGTTAACACCTATTCTTCTCAAACTATTCCAGAAAATTGCAGAGGAAATTGCAGAGTTGGGAATTATAGGGTTGGGGGAAATGGCTGCAGGGTCATGAGGAAACTAAGGACATTTGATAACTGATGACTGGATCATCTGAGGGCATTAGACATACAGGACACGAGATATGGGCTGAAGTCATTGGAATGAGGGGAGGATAAAGGGCAAGGGAGAAGGAGGATACAAAGGATAAAAGGCTTGGGAGCAATAAAGGGAAGGAAGGTTGGGCTGAGAGCCTGGCATCCTGGGGGAGAGAGTTTTCATGGGGATGGAGGTCTAAAATGCACAGGATGGACGTGGGAGGGCAATAAAGAAGCCCAGAAGGGGAAGAATTAGTTCTAGAGATATCTAAAGGTCACACAGGTGGAGAGATTGAGGTCACAACAAGGAACAGAGAATGATGGAGTCAAGGGATGGAGGTGGGGTGATGGTAGTTGCAGTGGGTGGATTGAGGGTCACGAATTTTTTCTCCTATTCACTAATTCCATGATTTGCATTCAAATCATAACCTGATTGTGAACAGTTTCTAGTTTGAGACCTTGAGGTAATAACCTTATTCACATAAAATACTTGCGATGATCCCTTCAACTGAACACACAGTAAAGGATTAGAGAAGCAAATGAGTAAAGCAATGACACAATATTTCTTCTCTCCTTTAGGGACACCGGATGCAAGTGTGACCAGGGAGGGGTGACATGGACACCACCGGAATGAAATGGATTCTGCCTAGCACCTGAATGGTCCTGGAAGTGGATTCTCCCCTGGAAGCTGCAGATAAGATCCTATGCCTCATGAAACCCTGATATTTGACCTTGTAAGACCCTAAACAGAAAGACCAGCCAAGACCACTGGATTTCTAACTTATGAAGTGTAGAGTGTTTTTGAAACTACTAATTGTGTGGTCATACGTTATAACAGTGATAGAAAACTACTAGGCATAGGAACAGATTTAATTATGAAATAATAAACATTATAAAATATGAAATCATAAAATATTTAAACAATAAAATCAAGTAAAAATGCCAATTCATTAACCACCCCCCAGAAGCAATAAAATTTTATCTCCAGATGTAACATCATCAGTTCCAAGTATATCCTCCTTGCTATGCAATTTCCATGTGTAAAAAACTACATTTGAGATTGTATAATACACATCTGCATGTACACCAACAGTAAAATATTATGTACATGGTTCAATATTGACATACATATTGTCAAATCAAACTTTCTCTCAATCAAATCGCTTCCCTTAACCAATGACATATGAAGGTGATATTCTCACACAAGTAGAAATGGATTTCCCGCATTCCCAAACACACAACATCATGTTCCATGGTAATTACGAGTAAAATGGCTTTACTGAAACACTCCCTAGTTATGCATGTACATGGCTGCATGTATTTTTCTCCTGCTATCACAGAATGTGGATCTTTGATTTCTACACATGTGGCTAATCTGGGTGGTTCTGGGACATGAGATTGTTGCACCAACATGGCTGTGCATTTCTACATTAGGTGGACAGTTGCTAAATTGCCTTGCAAATGGATGGAAAGTATAATACCCCACCTACTGCATCTCCAGTGTTAAAGTAATTAAACAAGGAGGCCATTAGGCTGAGGTGACTCTCATGCTTTGGTGGCCTATTGAAGCAAAACTTAATCCAGAGTCGAGGCACATTAATCTGAGAAAATGAATTAAGAGCAATCAACCACACACAGCCAACGAGGCTTTCCAACACCAGGATGACTGGTTAAGATACCACCAACTATTATCCTTGCTTTGATTGGGTGTCTTCTCTAGAAAAGCCTCTCCCCTAGTTTCTGCAGATAAATTGCTGCTAACCACCTTTGATTTGAGGCTGCTGGAACTGAATAGAGGTGCGCTCAGATTAACCCCGGAAAACTGGAATGTGCATAAATTAATATTTTAACACCAGCGCCCCATTTCATTTTGAGCACTTTCCTCATCTAGTCCCTGAACAACTCACTCGGGTGCAGCGCGGCCGGAGGGCTCGGTGTGAAGCCACTCCCCACCTCTCCCTGCCCGCGCTCACTCATGTCGGCTGCACACCAGCACAGCTAGGCCCTCACTTGACCAGGCTGCCCCCTGATAGCAACACCACAGTGCCTGCGCTGTCAGAGTCTGCCCCCACGTGCTGAGCAGCGCACAGAGGACTTCGGGCACACCCCAGCCCCTCCCAGGGCCAAAACACCCGGTCACAGGCTCCCGCCTTCACCGGCCAGGGGCTCAAGATCGCCAGTCTTGAATCCCATTTTGATGAAGCCCACACACCTCAGTTCGCACTCCAGGCAAGCTGGTACCACAGTGTGTAGCACAGACCAGTTCTCCCTCTGCCCTGTGCTGTGACCCCCCAGGGGGTTGTGCTGTTGTTGTTGTTCTGTTTGTTGTTTTGGCTGCACCGCACGGCACGCGGAACTTCCCCGACCGGGGATCGAACCCGGGCCCCTACAGTGGAAGCGAGGAGTCTTAACCACTAGACCACCAGCGACATCCACCCCTGGGTTTTTGACCACCCTTCCCTTTTTTGCCTTTTCTTTAACCCAAACTTTCACGCAGGCACACACAGGGAACGCAGGGGAAACTCATAAGGACTTGACTCTAGTACTTCTAACAATGCATGTGACCCAAGAGCAGTCTGGAATCAGGCACTGGCCACCCAGAATCGCCCTGAGTAATATAAATGCAAAAGGCACCCCTCAGTCCCACCTCTCGAGCAGCCCATCTGATGCCGCAGATTCCCGTCACATACTTCAGGCTTAACATTGCGGGCACAGCTCTGCCGCTCCAGAATTTCCACCCAGAATATAGGCCCTCTTCCAAAATCACACTTGCAGAGCTTAATAGGAAATGTCAATTCAGATTCCGTTTAAAATGACCACTTAAACACCCAAAAAAACAAAGTCCTGCCATGGCTCTGCCCGCATTCCTTTGTCATCCTTTTCAGAGCAGCTCAGAGACCAGAGTTCCTGGAGACTCTGCCACATTCGTGAATGGATCTGGCATTCACAACTTCTGATGCTCAGACTCAGAAAAGGAGAGCAAAGGACATGAAATTTGGTGGGTGGATTTTATCTTTATCATCTGGATAATGAATGAGAAGAGACGATAATCTCTACTCCCAGGAAGGCAAGCCCGACATCTAAATCGTCCTGGGAAAGATGAACATAGAATACCCAGTTCCCAGAAGATTACAATCACTTCTCATAACGTGAGGATCTTGGCACAGTGTCTTGAACACAGTGTGTCCTCTCATACCTGTGAGCGTGCAGTAGGTCCTCATGACACATTCCTTTCAAGAACGAATAAATGTTGTTTCCGCATAACAGTCTTGTTCAGACCCCACTGCTTCCTCTACTCCCCGCTCAATTTGCAAGTGGTGAGCAGAGAATGTCATCTTTTCAGAAGTTGTCAGTGGTCTTCACTGGGAACAAGGAGTATCTGTGTTCAGATAGGGTGGTTGTGTATACGGCACTCAGGCGCTGTTCTTGATTTCTCTAGATTAATGCTGCTGGAAATGAGGTCTGGGGGAAGCAACTTCAGTGGTCGCTCAAACTGCAAATTCATGACCTTCATCCAGACTTGGAGAGTCATAATATCTGAGTGGGCGGCCCCAGTGTCTGTTTTTAAAGGGATCCGTAAGTGATTTGTAGAGACAGGAAATTCTGATGAGCAATGTTCACCAAAGTCATTTTCAGCCTTGACTCCCCTTTGGGATCATTCATGGATTTTTTTAGAACTGCCATCCCCTGTGTCCCACCCCCATAGATTCTGTCAGTTAGTCTTTGGCGGGGCCCAAGATCAATGCTATCTTAATGAAGTGGCCCAGGGTATTCTATCGTGAGACCAAGGTAAACACTGTGAGGCTCCCAGGTTCATTTCTGAGGACCTAGTACAGGGTCTGGTCCATGGGGAAACCTGCTCTACATAGACTTGAATCTCACGTTCCCAGTGTTGTAGTGGAATGTGTAGGTGTCTCTAGGAGACAAGTGCCTCCAGAGATAAGGGAGGAGAAACTCACATAAACTCCATAAGAGAACTCTGTATGTGCCCAGATTTTCCCAGGCCCCCATAAGCAATGGAAGAAGAGTCAGAACATACAGACCCTCACTGGCCATGGGGAGGCCTTTGGCTCTCACTCTGATTGCCATGGAAGATCACTGGAGCAAAAGGAAAATCCTTAGAGGATTTCGGAGCCTGATACGAGTGGGGCAGGAGAGGTACCCCTGTGACAGCAAGAGACACAACCTAGGCTTCTCAAAATAATTTCCATTGAAGCAGAGCTTCCCAAACAACATTTTAAAGCCCAGCTTCCTCCTTCACCTTTGGACATCACCCCTGTGCTATCTGCTTCATTCATCGCACCTACCTGGGTGTGTGACTGTTGTCTCCTTTTCTTCACATCTCAGGGCTCTTTCCTTTGTCCCAAAAAGGTGACCAGGTTCAGCTTAGAGACAGCAAGACCTGTTTATTAAAAAAAGGAACATGGGGCTTTCCTGGTGGCGCAGTGGTTGAGAGTCTGCCTGCTAATGCAGGGGACATGGGTTCAAGCCCTGGTCTGGGAAGATCCCACATGCCGCGGAGCAACTGGGCCCATGAGCCACAACTACTGAGCCTGCGCGTCTGGAGCCTGTGCTCCACAACAAGAGAGGCCACGATAGTGAGAGGCCCATGCACCGCGATGAAGAGTAGCCCCCGCTTGCCACAACTAGAGAAAGCCCTTGCACAGAAATGAAGACCCAACACAACCAAAAAAAAAATTAATTAATTAAAAAAAAAAAAAAAAAAGGAACATGACTCATCCCAGGGATTCTACAATTTCCCATTCATTCCTGTGTTCAGTAGAGAAGATAGGACATTATAAGTTATAGAAAATTATTTCACCAAATAGTGTTTCCTGACAAACCCTTTAAAACACTTAGGAAGCATTTCTAATTTGCAGATCGTTAATTCTACTTCCAAGTACTACTCAATCAAAAATAAGGAATGGATATCCGATTTTAAGATATGGGCAACAATACCTTATTTCATTTTATGTATCTAGAATGATTACTGTTCTAAAGTGAAAGATGCGGATCAACTCAAGAAGTGAGAAGGACAAGATGAAATGCTGTGAAGGTCTTTTTTTGCAGCAGCAAACCTCTATTTCCTTGAAATGATTTCATTTCTCATTTGTACTGATTATATTATAGCATTTGAGGATACTTGCATATACACTATAGAACTCCTGTTTTCTTTTCCTGGAGATGCAAAAAGCAATAAACAAGACAATAACTGTGACATGACTGTGGAATGAAATGGAAATTTACAGAACATTCACTCACAAATGCCTGAACAAAGGTGAACCTTCACTTTGCAAAGTCACCTGCAAGTAAAGGGAAATGAAGGAGACAGGAGGAGTGTTCACAGGAAATGCGGTGGTTTATACACATCTCTGGGTGAATCCCTCCAAGACCCTATTAAGGATAATTGGAAAAGCAGTAACTTTTCAGTAGAAGAATCTGGCAGATAGCCCCTGAATCAAGCGAACAAAATTAGCATCAGCTGTAATGGGACAAGTTGTTATCAGCTGACCAATGCACACGGACTAAGGAAAAGGATTCTTTCCTCTCTACCTCCAAGGAGCTGAGCAGGGCCCTCCCCCGATGCCTCCTCTTCCTTCCATGACCTCACAGCGGCCCTACAGAAATCCCCAAAGTGGTACAGAGGCGCCGCTTCTTCATCTTCTGCCGCCAGACAGGACCAGGCCGGATACGAATGCATCTGCTGTGTCTTAGCTTAGACCACACCCAGGTGTATAATCCAAATCCGTGTGTCCAAGGCTCCGAGCCTAGGATATCCCATGGTATCCTAACCCAAAGTCCTAACATAATGAAGCGAGTAAAGAATGTGGATCTGGAACTGAATCTGAGTCCTGGCTTGTGCCCTTCCTAGGTGTGGGATCTTGGGCAAGTGAGGTCGTATCTCCAAGTCTCGCGTGTCTCGGTTGTGAGATGGGGCAATGACCCCTGCCCACAGGGGTCACAAGAATCGGATGAGCGAGTGAGTCGAGGCCCTGGCACGCGACATCTGGACAGCGCCAGTCAGCCTGACAAATGTCCGTGATGTACTGGTTGGGGGACCCCCGAAAGGGGGAGGTTGGCCCCTGCCAGCCTCCAGGATGACTGGGGATGGCCGGTGAGGATCCTCCGCAGCCGTGATACGCGCTTATGCTCTCAGGAGCCTGTTGTGCAGTCTCTGTCCCCCTCCTCCTTTGGGATCTGCTCCTGGGCAGGGAAGGAATCTGACGCCACATAGGCTCTGGGTGGGTCCAGAGGGCTTTTCTCCAAACCAAGTGCGTGAGCTTCATCGAGTGACCTCATAACTGTCACTTAGGCTCTGAGGAGGTTACTTTTGTTCCCTCTTGGTTCCAGGCTGTTGGAACCAAGCCTATTGGTGTCCGAATAGACGCGTTGTTGTCACCTTGTCACCGAGTCCAATCTCACTCTGCTCACAGCACAACAGGCCAGTGAATCGGGGACGAGGTGTTGAGGCAAGGAAGACGACTTTATCCGGAAAGCTGGCAGACAGAGAAGATGGCAGACTAGTGTCTCTGAAAAACCATCTTATCAGGGTTTGGATGCCAGTTTCTTTTATAGCACAGAGAAGGGGAGGAGATAAGGAAGTGAAGTAAAAAGGCCATAAGATTTGCAAATATCCTCTGGAATGGCCAGCCTCCATAAGGGGATGTGTTAATTTCTTCTTTCTTGCAGCCATCCACAGGTGGGCGGGGTCAGATTGTCTTCTTGCGAGCTGAACAGAGGCACTTTAGTTTAACCTTCAGGCAGAGGGGCAGGGTTCCCTGAGGCAGGCCATTATGTATGATTACAATAACAAAAGCAACAAATCGCAAAGGTTAAAGTCAAAGAAACAGATGGAACATGGAGTCCCCATCTAGCTCTTCTCTGTTATACTGTGAGCCTCCTTCCCATCATGAAGATGACGCCCAGCAGACATTGTACTCGACAATAATACTGTTTTCTCATTCCTGCCTCTGCAGAGTAACCGAACAGTACACGTGATCCAGGAGTTCATGGAGTACCATGTGAATGGTGAAATGGACCAGGCCCCCAATTCTGATAACTACATGTTTATGCCCGAGGCTACCGCAGGGCCAGCTGGAAGGCTGATCTTGGAGATTTCTTGGGAATGGAGATCTTGGAGGGGCAGCTCATGACCGAGATCCGGCTGTACTTCTACAGCTGAGGTCCGTCCCTCTGGTTGTGTGCAGTGCACCGTAGATGCTCGCAGCAAGTGAAAGGGGAATTGAGGGTGCATCTCTGCTCCAGACATGCAGCTCCTGGACCTCTGCTTGGCACACGGTCCTTCCTCAATGAAAGGTTGATGAAGAAATAAGTTGCTCCAGTCTCTGCAATCCTGGCTGTTCTTGCCTGTGCTGTGTCACCTTGGTGGCATCTAGTGTGGGGCTCCAAGGACAATGGTGCTTCAAGGACAAAGGACGACCCTGCCTGAAAAACTTTCCGCGTTACACCCCCTACCAGACTCTTAATCGCCCTCCCCGCCATGTTGCGATGGTTACGAAATTCCTGAGCCCACCTGGGTGATGCCCACCTGTCCCAAAATAGGAAAGGCATCTGCCCTGTCCCACTCCCACCCTACAGAAAGGACCTGTCCCAAATAAGGAAAGGCATCTGCCCTGTCCCACTCCCACCCTACAGAAAGAACGTATATGTGCCTTGACCAATCAGTAAATGAAATTTTCACCTCGGACCATTCCTTTGTTTTCTGGCTATAAAAACTGATCAATAGCCCATGTTCGGGCTCAACTCTCCCAGACGACTAGGAAGTCAGCTTGCTGTTCTGGCAGCGACCCTTCCCTCTAATAAATTCTATCTTCTTTACATTCTGCCTTGTGTCTGGAAATTCTTTTCCAAACTGTGTTCGGTCCACGACATCTAAGTCCAGAGGTGGGACAGAAACCCACGGTGGCAATGACGAACACACGAGAGTATCACCCTGTGATGACTGACTCATCAGTGACCCTCCTCTGGCATCAGAAACCTGTGCACCCAGGGGTCACCTAGCGCCTCCATTCACGGTAGAGCCATTGCTGACACCTCCCACCAGCTGGCCGCTGGGCCTGCACTTGCACAGAACTCAATGCCCGGTCTGCATCCACGAGCGAGCCTGCCTACACACAGTGCCCCGTCATGCCTCGGCAACCATGGGGCCCAGGAACACAGCACAGGGGCGGGCATTCCTGGAAGAGCTGCAGGGGCAGATGCAGTGGGGAAGCGTGAGGGCTTGGAGCCCAGCTGTCTTCTCCTTGTGTCCTCATGTGGTTGTCCCTCTGCCTGTGTCTGTGTCCTAATCTCCTCTTATAAAAACCCCAGTCAGATTGGATAAGGACCTACCCCAATGACCTCATTACCTTAATGACCTCTTCAAAGATCCTCTCTCCAAGTACAGTCACATTCTGAGGTGATAGGAGTTAGGACTTGGACTTATGAATTTGGGGTACACAATTCAGCCTATAAGAGTGAAGAACTGAATAGCACCTTCCTAACCTATGTGGTATTGGAAGGCATGGCTTGGAAGGTGTCTGGCGCAATGGCGTCACCTATCCTGCATCAACGTTACCTACCCAGACGTGCACAGTGCCGAGCATGGCACGTCCACTGAAAATCTCGCACCCAGAGGAGCGGAGCCAAACACAGGCTTCCTCTGGGCCTCTTATGGCGGAGAGAGATGGTCAGGGGAGGGGCTAGTACTCACTGTAACCCAAGAGATGGCCCCTCCTCCTTCCTGGGGGCAGGGGGAGGGTAGCAGGGCAGGGAGAGGCCAGGTGTGCCTCACTAGGGAGCTCCCTCCACGCAGACAGAAACCTCAGAGGGGAGGCATAAGCACGGCCCCTCACTACATGGTCAGTAGGACCCAGAAGTTTCTCTGCACCTCGACAAGGGACATGCCGAGTGGGCCAGGGAGAGCAAGAAGCCTGGGGTTAGGAGCCTGCCAAGGGCAGTGGCAGAGGGGGCCAACGCAAGGCTACTGGCCAACCAGATGCCCTGAAAGATGAGGGAATGTCTGGCCACACACAGCAGACGCCAGTACCTGGCAGCTAGGGTAGAGGAACCTTAGCGGGGTAAGGGACAGGGACGGCTACATGGAGGTTAACAAGGACCCACTCCAGAGGACAGCACATAGCCAAAGGCCTTCCTTCCACTGCCTACTAACCAATCGTAAAGAGGTTTATTCATTCCAGCAACAAGAGGCCCGGGGTGTTGTCTAGGGCTGGGGAGGAGGCTCAGCTATGCCACCAGGCACCCTTACTCTTTCCACTTTTCCACTTTGCCATGATGGGTGGGCAACCTTTGTCCTCCTGCTTGTTGCCTCATGGTGACAAAATGGCTGCTGCATCTCTGTGTGCCTGTTCATATCACAAGGAGAAAGGAGGAAGGGACAAAGGATCTGAAGTTGGTCCCTTTTAAAAAGCTTTCTGGAAGACCCCTCCCAACCCCTCAGCAATTTTTACCTGTCTCACACTAGTTGTAAAGGATTCTGGGAAGGTTGTTTTTTCAGGCACCCCAAACAAAATTGGCGTTCTGTGAGTAAAGAAGAACGGGATGATGGATATTGGATGAACAAAGAAAATTGTGCCATGGGTTTTTTCATGATGTTATACGTATTAAAGCAAGTAAAGGAGCTACTACTATCAATTAGGCAGAGTAGGTGCCTAATTGACAGTAGCTAATGTGAATCGTAGTTTCCTGTTAGCTGAATGCAACCTGCTATGTGTCAGGAGATACACACATTGGACAGTTAGTCACCCACAGGAGCTGTGCAGTAAAGTGGCCTGTGGTGCAAAGGTTTGGAACTGGATGTTCTGTTGGCACACATCAGAAGCATTTGGGCACGGGGCTCTGAGTCAGACAGGCTTGGAGTCAACACAGCTCTGCTGCTGATGCTGTGTGGCCTCAGACTGGTTACTTAACCTTTCTGAACCTTACTTTCTGAGCTTTGTGCATTTCAGACTCTGTAAATTGAGGGAGCTGAATTTGTTCCTCACCTGAGTTTTGCTCCATCGGGACAAGGAGGTTTGTAAACCCCAGAGGTCCCCAAGGTGACAGTAAGAATACTGTAATGACATTTCTGGAGGACTCGCCAGGGGCCAAGTAAATTCTAAAACCTTCGTATCATCTCAGCCAGTCTGCACCAAGGCACAAGCCACAGAAGTTGCCCTCGTTAAGCCCATTTTACAGATGAGGAAATGGAGGCCCAAGGAGGACGTGTAACTTGCCTGCCATCTTCACCAGTATGTGGTGAGGTCAGGATTTTGACCAGAGCATACAATCTCCCACCCTCTTCTGCCTCCTGTGAGAGACATGGCAATGACATCTAACATTTGTGTAATGATTTTGAGCCTCCAAACTGGTCTTGTGGGTTTCTTTCCATTTAAACTTGCTCTTCTCAGAATGACCTTATAACACAGGCTCAGCCTCCCCATTTCACAGATGAAGAAACTGAGCCTGGGTGAAATCAACGTGGTTGTCAGAGGGAGGCAACAGAGCATTGTACAAAGAGTGTGGAAACGGGGCACGCTTGGATTTCCCTTTCGAGCCATGGGTCATTAAGAGACATCCTTTCCCTCCCATGCCTCAGTTTCTCTATGTGTCCAGTGCAGCTGGGGGGTGGGGGGGTGCAGGATGTGTGCCTCCTCATTGTAGAGAATACTCCGCACACACCCGGGCACATCATGGTCCTCCCTAAAGTGGCAAGTCTTCAGGCTCCAAGCCCAGCACGTCCTGCGTCCCGCCCGCTGCCCTGACGTGGGGTGAGGAGCACCCTGGTGGGGGGTGGATGGTGGCTCTTGCTGTGTACCTGTCAGACGTGAATCATGAAGCTCAGCCGAGCATCAGGCCAGAGTCTTGCTGCCAGGTTTTATTTGTTGGGGGCTGTGCCTGGCACTCCAGCACGACCTTGTCATCATCTGTTTTAGGCAGCCCCTCATCTGTGTGTGGCCGGGTCGTTTTTCACCAGGATGGTATGGCAGGGCTGCCGCGAATGTGGGACAGAGCGATCTTGTCTAAAAGGAGGGGTGGACGGTGACACGCACGGACACAACTGCTCTTTCCCTGGGGCTTGTAGGCCCATCACCTGGGTCTCTGCCTCGTCGTCACATGGCATTCTCCCCGGGTCTCAGATCTCCCTCTCCTTCCTCTTGTAACAACCTCACCCCAAGATCCGTAACTTAATTACATCTCACAGACCTCCTTCACAGGTTTCAGGGTTTGGCACGAATGTATCTTTTTGGAGGGCCACCACTTATCCTGCAGCAGGATCTGACACCAGCTGCCAGTCTCCCCATTCGGCTTAAAACTATGCAGCTGGCTCAGAGCTGGGAGCTGAGCCAGGTCTCGAAGATTTGGGAGTCCAAGCTCTTTTCCACTCCCATCAGCCACCTCCTTAGCCTAAGGAAAGGGCGTGTGATGTGCTGGGAAAGAAGCTGGGCAAAGGGCTGTGGGAGGGTGTCTGTAGGGGGATCTGTGCTGAGCTAAAGCTGGAGGCGCCTCCGGAACACCCAGAGGAGGGCCGCGCGCCTGGGACAGTTAGTGTGCCAGAGCCCAGCCTGCAGGGCCGGAGTGACAGGAAGCCTTGGGCAGTCTGCGGCCTGAGGGCAGGGGCGAGGGCGGATCAGCACTTTCCATCCAGGTGCTCCAGGTGAGGGGAGCCGCCTGGGGGAGAGAGGCTGCAGCGGAGATAGGAAGCAGAGGGAGAATGAGGCAAGGCTGAATTCCAGGGTCTGGTGAGGTATGCAGCTGAGATGCCCTCCAGGGAGGGAGGGAGGACAGGCTCCGGAGGCCCAGGTTTGTTCTGGGCAGGTTAAGTCCATGCCTGTTGGTTGTAGGTTTAGGAGGGAGTGGAATACCAGGGGCCAATAAATCACCTGTTTGCCAGGTTTGGAGCCAATTAAATGGCAGACACAAAAAGGGGCAGAAGGGACATCAAAATAGCAGCCTTGTGACCAAGGAAACTGACAATGGAAAATGTGGTTTATGTCTGAGGACAAGCGGCTCCCCAGACTGAGCCCCAGAATGGGCCAGACTCACCCCAAGCCCAGGCAGCCCTGGACCGCAGGCCTCCCCACTGTGCCGGGACCCCCAGGGCAGGGAGGAGCAGAGGCTCACTCGTGCCAGGAGCGCAGGAACCGTGATCCGAACACTGTCTGCCTGGTTTTCAAACCCATGTACTTTCCCTCCTTCCCAAACCAGGGATGTCTGCTGAAATGGTGAACGAAGGGAAGGAGGGGCATAGGGAGGGGGTGCGTCTCTGCTGGAGGACTTCCCAGACAGCCTGCGAGGTAGCACCTTCTCTCTCCTACTTCCTAGTGATGCAGAACCTCTCGGAACCTGTTTCCTCGTCTGCAAAATGGGGATGATATGTACTCAGAGACTGGTCGTAATAGCAGTGCCTAACACATAAGCAGGGCTTTCTATGTGCTAGTGTTTTCCCTTGTCACATGTACTCTTCGTATGATCCCTGGGAAGTAGTCACTCTCGTTACCATTTCATGGAAGAGACAGCAAGGTTCAGAGAGGTTAAGTGAGTTGCCCGGGCTCACCCAGCTGCCAAGTTGCCTAGCCTGGCTTTGGACGACGTGACATGGGCTGCTTCTAGGGTACCCTGCTGCGTGCAGATCAGGTGAGCTGTGTTTGCGGCAGTCACACAGGGCAGGTGCCCGGCAGTAGTCCCTGGGGGTGGGCGTCATCAGGGAGGGCCAATCCCATCCCCGACCCAGAGGCTCTGCCCACCTTCTGCCAGGTGAGCCACCTGGTGGCCTTGCTGGGGAGGAGGATGGGTATCCACATCGTGCTCTCTTTCTGGCCACCAGGTCCTGGCGAAGGGGAAGGCCCACCAGGTCGTTTTCCGGGCGTGTGGGGGAACTGTGGAGGAGTCAGCTGCGGCAGAGCTTTTTAAAGAAAACTGTGCTTATCTATAAATAGCCCCTGACTCGATCTGAGCTCCTGACACTTCTGGGATGGCAAGATAGGTAGCTCCCTGCCTGTGCACTGCGCACCACAACTGCTGGGTGATTGTACAGTGGAAAGGAGTCCGGGGCCAGCTGCGGCAGGATCTCGTGAACCAGAGACATCTTCCACGGAAACTCAAGGGCCAGCGATGTCGTCAGCTGTTCCTTTTGTCAAGTAAGAACTTCTACTAACAGGATCACTTATTATCACCATCGTGTCATAAAAGAAACACTCTGTTAATGCCAAAAAAAGAAGAAATTGCATAATCTTAGAATGAAGGGCCGGTCAGTAAATTGAGTACATTTTTTAATGGAAAATTCAGTGCAGGGTCCTAGCTGTTCTAATTCTTCCAGAATCTGATGAAAACAGTGATGGACAACACGTGCCCCTGGGGCCTGGTGGTGGGGAGTCCCAGACCCTAAAGCTTTGAGGTGCTGACCACACCTAGGGGGGATGGGTGGACAGATGGACAAATGGCCCGAGATCGGGAGGCTGGGCATTATGCTGGGTCCCGTGGGTGTGGGGTGAAGAGGACAACTAGCCGCTCTCTGAGATGCAGCTTGCTTATCTGCAGATAGGGATGCTGACCCCCGCCTTGCAGGATGGTACTGAGAGTAAGACAAGGCAATGGATGAGAATTTGCGGTAGCTCTGCTGTCCGGACAGGAAGTCCTTGTCACGATCCTCTTTGCAGGTTGCACAGTTAGGGTGGTCCTGGGGCCCCTGGAGTTGCCTGGGTCAGCGTTCTGGGGATGTACTGGAGTTAGTGGGCAGCTGGGAGCACGCAGAAGTGTGTCCTAAGGAGGCCTGCCAGAAAAAGAAATTACCAACGCTGATATGATTTGAATGGAGTCCCCTCAAAATATATGTTGAAGTCCTAACCCCCGGTGCCTTGGAATGTGACCTCATTTTTCTTTCTTTCTTTCTTTATTGGCTGTGTTGGGTCTTCGTTGCTGCACGCAGGCTTTCCCTAGTTGGGCGAGCGGGGGCTACTCTTCGCTGTGGTGCACGGGCTTCTCATTGCGGTGGCTTCTCTTGTTGCGGAGCATGGGCTCTAGGCACCCGGGCTCCGTAGTTGTGGCTCACAGGCTCTAGAGCGCAGGCTCAGTAGTTGTGGCACACGGGCTTAGTTGCTCTGCGGCATGTGGGATCTTCCCGGACCAGGGCTCGAACCCGTGTTCGCTGCATTGGCAGGTGGATTCTTAACCACTGCGCCGCCAGGGAAACCCTCTGTGCCTCTTCTTTTTTTTTTTTTTTTTAATATAAATTTATTTATTTATTTTTGGCTGTGTTGGGTCTTTGTTTCTGTGCGAGGGCTTTCTCTAGTTGTGGCAAGCGGGGGCCACTCTTCATCGCGGTGCATGGGCCTCTCACTATCGCGGCCTCTCTTGTTGCGGAGCACAGGCTCCAGACGCGCAGGCTCAGTAGTTGTGGCTCACGGGCCCAGTTGCTCCGCGGCATGTGGGATCTTCCCAGACCAGGGCTCGAACCCGTGTCCCCTGCATTGGCAGGCAGATTCTCAACCACTGCGCCACCAGGAAAGCCCTGTGCCTCTTCTTATAAGGACACCCATCATGTCACATTAGGGCCCACCCTAAGTCTAACATGACCTTTTCTTAATTTGCTTGCATCGGCAAAGACCCTATTTCCTCCACTCTAGAACCTGTGAGCCACAACCCCTGAAGCCCAGGCGCCTAGAGCCCGTGCTCTGCAACAAGAGAAGCCACCGCAATGAGAAGCCCGTGCACTGCAACGAAGAATAGCCCCCACTCGCCGCAACTAGAGAAAGCCCGCGCACAGCAACAAAGACCCAATACAGCCAAAATAAATAAATAAATAAAATAAATTTAAAAAAAAAAAAAAAGAAGAGGCACAGAGATACAAGGAAAATGCCATGTGATGAAGGAAGCAGAGATTATAGTGATGCATTTAAGAGCCAAGGAATGCCAAGGATTGCTAATCAGCACCAGAGCTAGAGGGAGGCCTGGAAGAGATCTTCCCTGGGCCTCCAGAGAGCGTGTAGCCCTGCGAGCACCTTGATTTCACACTGCTGGCCTCTAGAACTAAGAGAGGACATATTTCTCTTGTTTTAAGCCACCCAGTTTGTGGTACTTTGTTATAGCAGCCCCAGGAAATGAATACATACCCCAAGCTTTGCCACAAGCTGACTGTGCTCATCCTTTTCTAACCTCCACCCCACGTTCTTCCAGCATATTCTAGAACTCAGGGATCTGAACTTCCCCAGTTTAATAGTTCAGATGACATGAACATTCTCCCCTCTGTGCATTACATCTCTGTGTATGCAGGGCAAGGAGGTGCAGTTCTAGAAAAATCAAGGGCTTTGGAGTCAGCCAGTAGCGGATTAAATGCTCAGCTCGGTCACTTACCAGCGCTGAGAACTTGGGCCCTCCAGGCAGCACCTCAAGCCGCCTCTTCCATACAAGTGGCCACAATGGCACTGCCTTGAGAGATGTGAGGACTAAGTGGGACAGATGTGGAAACACCTGGAGAGTACCTGATTCTACCTGGTCCTCAACAAACGTTTCTTGAATTGAAATGAATACAATAACAAACCCCCAGTGGGGCGGTTCATTCAATAGATTAAATTAAATTTCTGTTAATATCATAGGCTCACAAAATTGAAAAGATTAATTGCACAATATTTTCGCCTGCAATTTAGATACATGGGAAAAGAATAACTCAATTATACCAGGTTTTGTACTTTCTAAAAAGAAAAAAATGTCAAAGGGAGATAAGTTATTTTTTTCTTACATAAAATCCATTCACTGCTCATTAACATGGCTCTGCTTTTGTATTCTTCAGCTTCCTAAATATGAGGCCCGATTTATACACCCCATTTGAACATTTTTAGAATGCCTCAAAATTAGTGTTGATTTAATTTATTTTCACCAGAGATTTGCAAAATATTTGCCTATTTTGAACTCTAGGTGATTCATTCGGGTAGAGAATAGATGGCGTCTGCAGAGCGGGTGCTCCCGGATGCACAAAACTGAGCAAGCAGGGAGGAGATGGGGGCTTGCAGGGACCCTTCCCCAGCCTCCCGCCTCTAGGTGTACCCTTCCCGCCCCGCCAGGGGCTTCTCCTGTGTGCAACCTTTCCCTGAGTCTGCATCACCCAGAGAAGAAAGCTGAAGCTCCTTGGCTCGGTTGGGATGCCCTTCGTGAGCCAGCCCAGGCTTGTCACAGAACGCACCTGTCCTCTCATGCTCACCTGCCTCACTCCAGCCCGCCACCTAGTGGCTCAGAGCCGCACCAACAGGCATCAGTCTGCGCAGCCTGGTTACCAAAGCCCCTCCCTCCAAGTTCCTGTGGAGCCTCCCATTTCCTAGGAAGGCATTCATTTGCCCACTCCTCACCCTGCTTCCCAAGCCGGGAGGGCTCCTCTGGGCTGACACAGCCTCCCCTCTTCCTGCTGCTCCGCCGCTCCTGGAAGGCAAAAACCCTTCGGACAGACCCCATCCCAATCCAGTGCCTGTTCGTCCCATTGAATTGAAAAACAAGGCCTCCAGTAACACAATCAATTCATTAATATCTGAGGTCCTCGAAATTGAGCATATTTTTGAGTGGAAGTTTATTAAATGTTTGTGAATGAATGAATGAGTTAGTGGGTAAGTGAGTGACTGAATCAGGTGTTCTCCTTTGGAAGATTTTTCTAGCCCTAAGATGTAATCAAATTATATTCGCTGCAGCAAGTCTTTTTAAAACCCTCACACTGAGAGCAAATTTAATTACATTATTTTAAAAATTCCCCAAGATGCAATAAAGTGCAGTGAAGTCCTTTCCATAATCCTGATATGACCAGCTAATGCTGTTAAATCAGAATTTTATAAGCGTGGTTATATTGGATCTGATTTCACTGAATTTTATCATAAGATGATACCTTTGTTTTGAACTGAACGGAATGGAACTGAGATCTACAGTTCTTAGGCACTTACCATTCGTCAAGCACCATGCTGGGCACGTTTATATACATTCCATCATTGTACGGAACGCTGGGCCCAGGTGATGCTTCATCCTGGACGTTTTCTTCATTAGTCATCACCGTCACCATCAACACCATACTATCACCAGCATCCCCATCATTACCAACATCACCATCATCACCTCCACCACCATCACCACCACCACCATAATTACCATTATCACCATCATCACTATCATTATCACCACCACCATTACCACTGTCACCACCATAATCAACACCACCATCACTGTCACCACCACCATTGTCACTATTACCATCACCACCAGAACAACAAATATTGAGCACTTACTCCATCTCAGGCACTTGCCTCAGTATTTAACATGTTTTTTCAGGTAGACCTCACACACACCCCATAAAACAGACACAATTATTATCTCAATTTTTAATAGATGAGGAAACTAATATTAGGATAAACTCAGGGATTTTCTCAAATACCCAGCTAGTGAGTGAAAGAGCTGAAAATCAAATCAGATGCTTAGTCTCATTCATTCATTCAGCAAACACTTTCTGAGAGGGTCTTCTAGTATCAGGCACCAATCCAGGGGCTGAGAGGTACAGAACTAAGAAGACAGAGGCAGGAGGTTTACATTCCACAGTGCATGTGTATGTGTGTGTGTAGGGGCAGATGCATGTGTGTGCCTGCATGTGCATGTATGTGTATGTGCATGCCTTCAAGCAAGCATGGGTGTGTACATCCGAGTGAGGCAAAGACATAGACAATGAAGAAGTAACCAAATAAATGAACAAAGACAATTTCAGAGAGATACAAGTGTTGTGATTCAATTAAAGCAGGGTGATGCGACAGAGGTGACGAGGCAGGGCTACTTGAGACTGGCTGGTCAGGGAATATCTGTGTAGGTGACATTTGAATTGAGACTGAAAATACAAGAAGGGGTTGATCTGTTGGTGGAATTCCAGGGAGAGGGAACAGCAAGTGCCAAAAACCCACACCAGCCACAATCCAGCCATGTTCGGAGGAGAAAGAGGCTAGTGAGTCTCCAGGGTCCTGAGCAGGGGAGAGAGTTGGGAGTAAGGTTGGGATGAGGCGCAAGGCCAGGCCATGTGGGTAAGGGTTGGAGTTTGGGTTTATTCTGTGTGCAGTGGGAAGGGTTTTAAGTAGGTCAATGGCACGGTCTTTCTTATGTGTTAAAAGGCCATTCATGCTGCTGTGTAGAGACAGAACTGAAGGGGAGCAGGATTAAAGATGGGGAGACCAATCTGAAGGAGCCTGTGGTCATCCAGGCAAGAGACGGTAGTTGTCCAGACTGTGGTGATGACCACGGAAGTGGGGGAATAGAAGCATTTGAGATCCATTGGGGAAATGGAGTCAACAAGAAGAACTGATCAGTTAGACATGGGGGTACAAGAAAGAAGGCTAAAGACCCTGACGACAGCGAACACTTACCCAGGCCAGACACCGTTCAGGTGTGTTGTTGGAATAGAAGAAAAGGGAAGGAAGGTGCCGCTGTTGGCACTGTGGAAACCAAAGGAGGAACTGAGGCACGGAGAGCTCAGCTCACACAGATGGAAGGGAGCAGAGACAGATTCAAGGGCAGGTGGAAAAGTGAGGCCAGGGTAACCTTGTTCACACCTGATGGCTGTGAGCTCCTGGCAGGGGTGGCTTCGTCAGATCAGAGGTAGGCGGGTCCCTTGAATGCAACTGGAATTTGTGTGGTTGGATTTCTGGGTAGATTTATTGAACGTGCCATTTCCTCTAGTGTAAAGGTTTATCTCCCATTTACTTATGCCACAGTCTGAATTGGTTTTTTTTCATTGCACTTACTGATTTCTAAATGACATTTCAACTTTCCCTCTTGAATATCTCTTGTGTTTCAGCTCACAAATCCTTGACACACTGCTCTAGCCCTGTCTTTGGATTGTTACGGGAAGAACAGAGATGCAGACTAAGTCACCATCTCTCAAGAAGATCTCCGGTTTGAGCCCTTTGTTTTCAAAGTTAGAGTGTTGTAGCTTTGTAATTGTCCTTTCTCAACCACAGGAAACCCAGTTTCACCTAGTTTCCTGTCTGAAAAGTTCGAGATGTTTTCAACATTGTGGTTAAAACAATGGTTGGATTATCCTTGTTAAGAATTGAACACTACATTGTCGTTTTCACGCCCTGACATTCACTCTAACTTTGAGTCAGGTCTTTCAGTGTTATCGAATTTTCAGAGCTGAAATGTACTTCAGCAACTATGATCAACCCTACCTTGTGATAGATGAGGAAACTGGGTTCTAAGCAAGGAAAGTGATTTGCCCAGAGAATGAGGACTGATCTTGAGCAGGACCAGTTTAGGATAGGACATGATGGGGAGTGGGTAGATGGGCCTTACTTAGTGTATCAGTCAGATGTCACTGTGTAACAAACCACCCCAGAATCTAGAGGTTGAAAACAACAACCATTTATTTGCTCATGATTCTGCAATCTGGGCAGGTCTCAGCTGGGTGGTTCTTCTGCTGGTCAACCTGGGGTTGCTCAGTGACCTCCAGCAGTCATGTGGATGCTGACTGCTGATGTGGATTCAAGACGCCCCAGCCAGGATGGTTAGAACAGCTGGAGGCAGACTGAGCTGCTCTCTTTCCAAGGGAGAGTCCAGCAAGGTAGCCAGCCCTCTCTGTATAGTGGTTCAGAGATGAAAAATGGCAGAGATGAAAGCTTCAAGGCCTCATGAGTCACCCTGTGCTACTTCTGCCTCTTCCTATTGGCCAAGGCAAGTTACAGGCCAGCACAGATTCAAATAGAGGGGAAATGAACTCCGCCTCTTGGTAGAAGGAGTGGCAAAGCCACAGAACAACAGGACATACAGAGTGGGAGTGCGCCTTCAAAACCTTCTGCAGCTAAAACAAGCAGGTGGCCTGAGAGTTGGTCCCAAATGAGGCAAGCTCAGAGAAATTCAATGCCTTCTAGCCTTTAGTAGAACATAGTTCAGCCCTCCTGTGAAACTGCTACAGCATCAACATTTGCCCCCAGTCTTGATGTCCCAAAGTTGCACATGGTCAGAGATAGAAAGGTCCCCAGCATCAGCCATGCCGGTGTGCTTTACGTTACAGCTGAGGAAACCGAGGCCCAAGCCTTGTCCCTGAGCTTCTTGGCTTCCATCCCCATCTGTGGTGACTTGATGCTGTCTTAGATGTCTACACCAGGCATTGCAATCTTAAATGACCACAGTGGAACTCTTGATTCTTCTGCCCAGCCCTCTTTCTCACCAGCATCCCCTCTCCCCTGGCTGGTCTTTTCCTCAGGCCCCAGACCTCAAGCCCCAGACCCAGGAGTCCACCTTGGTCCTCTTCTTTCTTCTCCTACATCCAGCTCACCAGCAGGTTTATCAGCCCAACCACTGGAATATGTTCTGAATCAGTCCACACCTTCCATCTTCATTGGCATCGGCACCTCTTGTCTGGACAAATTCAGCATTCCCCTAATCTGTCTGTCATGCATGGTCCACACAAGAGCCAGCATGGTCTGTTGAAGATGTGAATCCGATCATGAGAAACATTTAGAAAGAAGTTCAAGTCCTTACCACAGTCTGCCAGGCCCTCTGACCTGACCTCCTCCCCTCCTCCTGCCTCTTTTCCTATTCCTCTCATGCCCACTCACTGTGTGCCAGGAACCCTGGCCTCCTCGCTCTTCCTCGAGTCTCCCAGCTCTTTCCTGTCTATGGTAGAGTCTCCAGGATGGCCACCATCAGCTCTTCTCTCCCTGAAGGTAGGGCTGCTCCTTGCATCCAACGTGGAGCCTGGTTCCATCTCCTGGAACCTGAGCTGGCTGTGGTGTCTTCCTTAGCATCAGTCCCTGCAGTGGAAATGATGTTCTAGGACTTCTGAAGCTGCATCATAAGAAGCCATGTAGCTTCTGTCTGGGTCTTTCGAGTTTGCCCTTGAGACGCTTACCCTGGGGGAAACCGGCCATCATGATGTGAGAATCTCAAGCCACGTGGAGAGGCCATGTGTGGGTGCTCTTGTCGACCAGCCCAGCTGAACTCCCAGCTGACAGCCAGCATCAACCACCAGGCATGGGAAAGTGCCATCCTGGACATCCAGCCCCACCAAGCCTTCACATGGCTGCAGCCCCAGCTTCTCTCTGCAACCTCATGAGGAACGTCAAGAGGAGCAGCTCGGCTAAGTCCAGTCAGTCTAAGAACCAGGGAAGGTGAAAAGACGCTGCTATTTAAGGAAGAGTTTGTTATGCAGCAGCAGCTGACTGGAACACTTACCCAAGATCTTCCCTTTTCTGTCTCCATGTCTGAAAATTCTTTCCTCAGATCTTTCACAATTGACCCCTTCTCCTCAATCATCTCTTCAAAGGTCACTTCTCAAAGGCCTCATCAGTTCTGTGTGCTGGTTGCCTCAGTAGCTGCCTTGTGCTCTGAGTTCGTGGGAACAGGATCTGGTGTGGACATTGGTGGAGTTGTGCTACAGGTGGGGTTTGTGTCAGCGGCTTGTCTTCTGTCTAAATGCCAAAGTCATAACACAGAGATCCATGTCAACATTTGAAATTAAAAATTTTTTATTAAGGTATAATTTCATGCAATAAAGTGTATCCTGAGCGTACAATTTGATGAGTTTTGACAAATGTGTAACCTTTACCCAAATCAGCTATTGGACACCCCATCACCTCAGAAAGATCCCTGGCTCCCCTGTCCAGTCAATTGTCCTGTTCTTGAGACTTTGGTTGTTATTACTTTAAATTTCCTCCTCTGTTCTTCAGATTGGGTAAATTCTATCCATCTCTCTTCAAGTTCACTGAGATTTTCTTCTTGGATTTGTACTGCTTTTTAGTACATCTAGTGAATTTTTTATTCCAGGTGCAATATTTTTCAGTTCTAGATTTCCCATTTAGTTCATTTAGTAGTTTCTATTTTTCTGCTGAGATTGTCTTTTAATTCACTACGAACTTATTTTCCTTTACATCCTCGAGCACAGTGATAACAGCTCTTTTAAAATTATCAGCTGCAAATTCCAACATTTGGGGTCAGTCCCAGTTGATTCCTATGTTTCTTCTTATGTCAAGTGATTTTGGTTTGTACCCTGAACTTTGTGAGCAAACTGTTGTAGACACTCTGGATTCTATTAAGTTACACCTAAGAGTGTTGCCTTTTTTTGTTTTATAGATAGTTAACTTCTGAATTCAAACAGTAAATGTGTCCCTTGCAGAGCGGAGCAGCTAAAATCTCAGTTTAGTTCTTCTAAGCTTGTCAGAGCCGTTTGGTATCTGCCCTGTGAAGCCGCCTTCTCCTGCAGGGAGGAGAGGGGAAATACTGGGAGTCCCAGAAGAGGGACTGGACAGGTGCAGGGGCCAAGTGGCCAAGGGGCTGGGGAGGAAGGAAGGGAGGACCCTGAGCCCGTGTGACAGGGGAAGCTCCAGGGCTCACTGGTTCCAGTGCTGAGAAGCTCTGAAGGCAGGAGTGTCATTCTGACGTGGAAAGAAGCACTCTGTCCCGTTTGTCCTCTCCCCAGAAATCCACAACACCCCACTCCGCTCATCCCACTTCTCAGGCAGCCCTTCAGACCAGAAAGGACAGAGATGGTCTCTAGCCATCTCCTTTCCAGACCAAATCCCTCTTGATTTCTGGTTTAGATTTAGGGGCACCTGCCACAATACCAGCCCCGTGAAGATAGATAATGAGGTCCCTCCCAGGATGGGGAAAGATGACAAAAGTAACCAAGGCTCAGGGAAGAGACCTTTCCCTTGTTGGTAACTGTTGGCGTCACCCTGTGTCCCCCCACGGGCCCTCGCACAGCCTGGGAGCCTCTTGGGCCCCACAGGTGTCTCTTGCACAAGAGAATGAGCCGTCTGCTTGGGTGGCTTCTGCTGCCCTGGTTTCCCAGGCTCTGCACAGTCATCTGCTCCTATGCCTTGGAACGAACACTGAGGGTGTCATCTCTCACAGCCCCCTTGGCAAACTGCTGTCCCTCATTAATATTCCACAGCACACCCAGTGAATCATTTCCACCTCACTTCTTTTTTAAATCCTTGGCACTTTTCGCTTCTATTTTTATATTTTTAAAATTAAGAATTATTTGATACATACAAATAGATATACCATAATGCTGTGTAGATCATGGAGCAGAGCAATAAGTAAAAACAGCTGTGGGGCTTCCCTGGTGGCACAGTGGTTGGGAATCCGCCTGCCAGTGCAGGGGACGCGGGTTCGAGCCCTGGTCTGGGAAGATCCCACATGCTGCGGAGCAACTAAGCACGTGCACCACAACTACTGAGCCCGCGTGCCACAACTGGTGAAGACTGTGTGCCTAGAGCCCGTGCTCCACAACAAGAGAAGCCACTGCAATGAGAAGCCCGCGCACTGCAACGAAGAGTAGCCCCCGCTCGCCACAACTACAGAAAGCCTGCGTGCAGCAACAAAGACCCAACACAGCCAAAAATTAATTTTTAAAAAATAATAATAATAAAATAAAATAAAAACAGCTGTGAGCTCTACCCTGAGCCTAGAACATACTATTCTATGTGCTCCTTCCTGCCCAAACCCTCCCCCTCCCCCTCCACAAAAGTAACCACTTTCCTGAATGGTATCTCTATCATCACCTTGTTTCTTTACAGTTTCATCACAAAGCTCTAGCCCTAAACCATCTAGTGATTAGCTGAGCCTGGCTTTTGAACTTTATGTAGATAGAACATTCTGTGTGTGTCCTTCAAGGAGTTGCCTTTTCCATTCAAGGTCATGTGTTTACAGGTGTAGCGTTCTGCGTTCACTTTTACTGCTGTGCACCATTCCCTTATATGAATGTGCCAGACTTTATCCATCCTCTTGTGAGTGGGCATTTGGGTTGTTGCCCATGCTTTGTTCTTAAGATGATGCCCGGTGGCCATTACTGTACGTATCTCCCAGGATATGGGCTGTAAGAGTTTCTCTAGAGTGTTGACTAGAGAGAGATTGCTGGGTTTGGGGTGTCACGTCATCAGCTTTATTCATGGAACTATGATAGTGTTCTGAATCCATTGTGCCAGTTGACTATCTTCAGCAACGGAAGACCTCACCAACTCTCCATATTCACAGACCTTCTAGATTTTGCCAGTCTGGTGGGTGTTTATGGTCTTGCGTATGAATTTAATTTAATTTTCCCTGGAGATCTTTTCATATGTTTCCAGGCACTTCTCATGGTCTCCTCTAGGAGATACCTGTTCCTGGTTTGGGCAAACATTTTTATCACCTTCTTTCACTTCTTGTTGACATTTAGAAGTTCTTTGTATATTTTCTGTATTAATCACGTGTTCATTTCATATGTGGCAGATGCATTCTCCCTGCATGTGTCTTGTCTTTGTTTATGGTGTCTTAAGTTCTCGATTTAGTGTAGTAGAATGTCTTCCTCTTTTGACTTAAGAAATTCCATCCTACCCCAGGGTCATAAGGATACTCTTTTATAATATCAAATGAAAGTTTCAAGTGCAAAATGTTTTTCACATTTAAATCTTTAATTTGCTTAGATTGATTTTTCTGTAGGGTTTGAGGTAGGGATCTAAATTATTTTTTTCCAAAGGCAGAACAAATCTTCCAGCACCATTAGTGAGTGGTCTACTCTTTCCCACTGATTTATAACATCCTCTCCACATTACATCTAGTCTCCTTACATCTGTTGTCTGGATTCTATTCTGTTCCTAATTATCTACCCTTGCACCAATATCACACTGCCTTAAGGTTTATAATAAGCTTTATAATAAGTCTTGCTATCTGATCGGGCAAGTGCCCCTCCTCCTAAATCCATTCCTCTTCTAAAGATAAGTAACTAGCTACTCTATTCCTGCATTAGTGAACACACGCAGCTGTTTGTCATATTGCTTTTGCACTGGTGCTGTTTCATTTCTCTGGGACGCCCCTCTCCCTCTTTCCTCTGAGTAACTCCCGCTGGATCATAGGCTCAAATCAAGCCTCATTGCCTGCAAGGCTTCTGGAACCATCTTGCAAGACGAGCCAGGTAGTTATTCTTTTGGTATAACCCTCCTGCACTGAGTTGTTCTTGCTTGCTACTTGCTGCTCCCTCCCGCCTTGCCTCCCGCTAGCTCTGACTTGCTTCATTTTCACACACCCATCAGGAGAGAGCTGGGAAAACTAGCCTAGAGCCTTCCCTCCCTCCTGGACAGCGGTGCTGTTCCAAAGCCTTTGATCCCTTCTCTTGGAGAAAGGCTCAGGGATCTCTATCTCTATTTTCCAGGCAGAGGAAGTGTCCTCACCCCTCTCCCTTCCCCCCAGCATTGCTTTCCTTCTGAATCACTGCCAGAGCCTGGGATGAGCCCAATGAGACCTCAAGCCTGTCCCCTCACTGGGAGGACGTGGGGGGCAGACAGAAAGGTCATTCAGCCCACATGGGATCAGTCATCTCTCTGCACCAGGCCCTAGGCCTCCACCACGTGCCAGCACCACGCCCGGCGCTGTCCCTTCTCTTGGGTCTCAGTTAGTGGACCACATGTCCAGCCCATCGACTGCCTTGGCTGCCCCTGCCACCATGTCCCGGGGCCCAGCCTCCTCGCTGGTTGGTGTGGCCTTCACTTCGCTGACACCGACCTGCTGTCACTAGGGTGGGCTCTGGTGAGGCGGCCGTGCCAATGGCAGAGGGGCGGGCTGTGTGGCGGCCCCTGCATAGCCTGGTCCAGGCTCTCACACCCGGACTCAAAGAGCTGCTGGCTGGCCCAGCAGCACCATGGCCTCGGCTAGAGGGCTCTCGTCCTGGCTGTGGAGGCCACTTGACAGGCGGGCCAGCAGCTGGAGGTAGGGCCCTCGGCCGGTGGGGAGCTAGTGGGCGGGGCCAGGCTCTCCTATCCCTCTTCCCGCACGGGCACAGGGTCCTCCCTTCCTCCCCGCCAGCCCCTCGGCCCCTGCACCCGTCCAGTCCCCCTTCTGGGACTTTCAGCGTCTCCCCTCCTCTTCCCTGCAGTGTGTCACCAAGCCAGGCCACCAGCACCCCGGGCCCTGCAATTGCAACGTCCCGGTCAGCAACCCGCCTCCGTCCTCACCCCCACGGCAGCCTCTGCTCCCAGCAGCCAGAGAGAGGCCTCCGGATCAAAGCTTTCTGCGCCTGTCTCCCACTGGCTTCAAACCCTGGCGGCAGCAGTTCAGCACAGCTCTTTCGCTGGAGTCTGCACTGCAGGGCCAGCCCCTGAGTCTCCAGCCACACCGGATGGCGGGCAGCTAGGGAGGGGCCAGGTGCACCGTGCTCCCCTGTTTCCCATGCCTAGAGCCCAGCTGATGCCTTCCCGCTCCTTCAGCCTCAGTGCAGGCAGCCCCCGCTCCGTGAAGGCTGGTCTGGCCTGCCCAGTCACGTGGCCCTTCTCCAACCCGCCCTGGGCACCGTGAGCTTCTGTGCACGGTGCGGCTTGCCACTCTGTGGTGCGAGCATCTAGAGTTCGGGATCGGGTTTGTCTCGTTGCCTCTTGTAGCCTGAGTGTCTGCACTGAGTATGGCCTCAGCCTGGGGGATTGTGTTGCTTCTGCAGCGTTGTGTTCTGGTCAGCTCCTCCCCAGTGGAGTGAGAGATCTTTGAAGGCAGGGACCAGGCCTTATTCCTCTCTGCCTATAGGGGCCTCGCATGAAGGAGGTGCTCTGTAGCTGTTGAATGACTGAATGATTGAACGAACGAATGAGTGAATGCAGGACAGACGTCATTGTGAGGGTACCCAGGGGAGGGACTTCACATCCATACTGACCCACCCAGGGTACCATGTGGACAGGCTATTTGGGGACCTGCAGTAAGGACCGAGGTCCCGTGTGTCCAGACACTCTGCAGGGCTGATCCAGGTCCCCTGGCTGCAGGGCTGAAGAGGAAGCATGCAGGCTGGACAGACAGGCCTGGTCCCATTCCTGGGCAATGGCCAGAGTTCGGAGAAAGCACAAAAGATTCCTGCTGCAAAATCAGACAGGGCATAAGATAGTTTAAAAATATACAAACCCGGGCGCTCTATGAAGCCAGTGGTGGAAAGGTGGGTGCAAAAGAGGCATGGGGGCAAATGAACATGTTTGGGTTTAAAAAAAGCCGAAGCATCTAACAGCCGGGGAGTTTGGCTTGAACATTCCAGCATGTTCTGTTGATTTATGGCTGTTGCTAGGTAACAGAGTACACTGTGGCGGGTGTGATTTTAAAGCTGCGGCTCCTGACCAAAGAAAAAACCATTAATCGGGCTGGGGGCTGGGGGAGAGTGTAAATGCAGCCCAGAGGACAGGAACGGCTAACAGCAATTAGAGCAAAGCCAAGGGTATCCAACCCTCCATGTCTGCAATCCTTCCCGGGTGCGTTCAGCTGCGAGGGTGGAGAGCCAGCTGCTGACATGGCTTCTCCTTCAGAAAGACACCAGCGTGAATTTATCTTTTATTTTGCAGTAAATCGATTTAGTACGCGTCCGATTTCTAACACAGCACTGCTAGTGTGCAAAACGTATGAAGTGTGTCATCTTGATGGTCAGGATTCATTGTCTTCACCTAGGTTACAAAGGGCTCCAGCCTCTCAGCAGCTCTGTTTACTTGCTGAGCACTCACTGATACTTCTGTGTACCCTGCTGGGGTTCCAGGGTGAATGAGACAGAAGTCCCCACCTGGTGAAGCTGACATTCGGAGTAGGGGTTGGGGGGGACAGATACTAAATAATAGTCACACTTAACAAGCAAAGTGTATTTTTATGCTACAAAGAAAAAAAAGTTAAGTCAAGTAAAGGGGTCCAGGAGTAGGGGTGAGTGTCTTGGGGGGGCTGGTTGCAGTCGTAAATAGGAGAATCCTGGTTGGCCTCATTGAGAAAATATTTGAGCAAAGTCTTAAAGGAAGCGAGAGACTAAGCCTTGGAGATAAAGGAAGAACAATCCAGGTGGAGGGATAATCCAGCAGGTGCAAAGGCCCTGAGGCAGGTTGGAGAAACAGCAGGGAGGCCAGTGTGTCTAGAGAGGAGTGAGGTGGGAGGAGTGGGGAGAGGGAAGCAGATCATGTGGGGTTCTCAGGCCACTGGGAGGACATCGTGGCAGGAAGAGGGGGGCACTTGGTGGGGAGGGGAAACCGCAGTTCACTGGACCATTCTGTGCCAGGTCCTGTGCTGGGGGTTTGTGCACCTGAGAGAGGTGAGACTCACTTATCTAGTTCATGCACAAGCAGGCTGAGACCCCTGGGGAAGGGCCAGCAGGAGGTCCACGCTGCTGAGTGGTAGAGCCTGAATTTGGGCCTTTACCTGCTGGCTCCTTACCTGCCTTTTCCTCCCACAATCTCCTACTTATTCTTCAAGCCCCAGCTCAAATGTTTGCTCCCTCTGAAGCTTTTGCTGAGCCCATCTGTACTCCTTGTGTCTGGTGTCCCTGCAGCCCCAGGACCTCCCCCTCCCTTATATTAGGGCTTCGGATCCCTCTTCTGGACCATGGGCCCTTCAGGGCCTGTCCCCAGGCTGATTTACACCTGGTGCCCAGAGCTCACTCAGCAAGTGGTTATTGAACAAATGAATGGGAGGGAAGGGGGCAGGGAGAGAGGGAGGAGGTAGAGAGGGTGGATGGACGTTTGCAGAGCAGCCTGTGAGAGAGAGAGAGAGAGACGAGTGATGTATGGGGCAGAGGGCAGTTAGCTGGGAGGAACGTACACTGCAGTTTGTGTCTCTCCCACACTCACACGCTCTTTGCAGGCCCATGTGTGTCCTGTGGCTCCAGGATTCCATCTTGCAGATGGCAGGTGCTGGTCCCAGTCCTGGAGAGCTGGGCTCTGTCCCATCATACATACATACATCCATCCATCTTCACTGTGTACACTGGTAGCTGCCCCTAGGAGCTCTAACCCTGTGCAGACCCCTGCAGGCCCCCCCTTGTCTCTCTACCCCACCCCTATCACCAATACAGGGACTTCCCAGGGGCCTGGAGGCAGCTGGGCTGAAGGGCAGGACAGCACGGCCTCCAAGAAGCTAGGATGTGCATTCTGGGGTCTCAGCCCAGCTCCAGCTCCTCTGGTTGCATCCTCTCCGACTCAGAGCCCCCTTCAGTCTCTGCTTGGAGGGGGGGTTGCAGCAAATGTGTAGGACTTGGCACCCGGACGATGGTGACTGTGGGGAAGTAGGAGAAGAATGAACTCTACCTTTGTTCACTCATTCATTCAGCCACCCCCTCAGAAACTATTGCACACTTACTACGGCCTGGTACTGTTTTAGCTGTGAAGCCCTGTGCCCATGAAGTGTATATTCTAGAGACACAGATGGAGAGTGAATAAACAAACAAGGAAATGACATTATGTCAACTATGTTCTTCTAAATTATCACATAATGCTAAGTGCTATGAGAAAAATGGAGCAGGGAAGGAATCGGAGAGGGACAGAGTTGCCATTTGCAATGGCGTCACATCCAGGAAGGCCTGTCTGAGAAGAGGCTATTTGAACAAGGACCAGAGGAAGAGAAGGAGCCTAGGGAGAGCCTGAATCTGCCCGGGGGACTCATGGCTGCGTGAACGCTCCACTTCCTCAACTGCAGAGGGGCTCCCGTGACACCCACCTGGCCAATTGCCAGCAAAGCACCTAGCGCCTTGCCTGGCACACAGTAGGTGCTCATCATACGGCGGAAAGGACAGCTGTGAGAGCCTCCAGTTCTGGGAGTGGCCATCCCTCTGGCTCCCGGGGCCGGAGCGGCTCGTGCAACGCCCCAGCCTCAGCGACCACTAGGTGCTCCCCTCATGCTGGTCCCAGGTCAGAATCCCGACCCCGAAATCCAGTCCCAGACCCGGGGCCCATGCCCTGCACACAGGCCTCCCTGCCGCGGGGGGGGGGGGGGGGGCGTCTTGCTCCGTGTGTCCACGTTTCAGAGTCTCCCAAATGCACTGGGCCCTCCCGGTGATGTGGCTGAGTGTGAAGTCCTGGCAGTCAGAGGCTGGAAAGCATGTGGGTGCAGGCAGTCTACTTGGGAGGGGATCCCAGGGCTCATCGCTTGCTCCCTGCTGTGGGGAAAGGGGGCTCCGGTCCACTGAGATGTGGAAGGAAGGTTCTGGAACTGATCCCTGAAGGAGAGGGGCAGCAGCAACTCTCCAGGGATTCTTCTTCCAAATAAGTCAGGGGTGCCCAGGTGGCACTGACTCCCCGCACTCCAGACTGCATGGGCTCAAGACCCAGGGGCGTCGGCGAAGGCCTGGGAGCAGAACGCAGCAGGACGCCAGAGTGCTGGAGGGGACCTGGCAGCCGGGCGAGTCGGAGCCTGGCCAGTGGTCCACCGCAGCTGCGGCTAGAACCAGAGGACGGCTGAGGCTGTCATGGCGTCTTTCCCAGCCCCAGTCTCATTCTTCAGCACCATGACCCTGGGCAGGCCAAAGATGGGACCCCCCTGGCCTCAGGGACTAGTCCAGGAGTGGGCAGGTGTCCAGGCTGGGGTCTGTGCAGAGAGTGGGGACGGCTTTCCTGCTCCAGCAGAGATACTGTGAGATGTGAGCTGCTGCTAGCCGCGGTCTCCCCACACCCAGAGAAGTCCGCCTGTAGCAGGCGGAGAACGAGGCCAGCCCTGGGGAGAAACAGAGAGGAGAGGCAGATGAGGTCCGATGAAGTTCAAGCTCCAGGGGCCATGTGTCCCCCAGGTTGGGTCTGCTTTCTGAGGCTTGGGTTCGTGTCCCCTTTTTGCTAAGCCAGTTTGGACCGCCTTTCTGTCACTTGCAACCCGAGGGTGCTGGCCAACGCTTCCCATCATCCCTGGCACCGTTGGGCCCTCAAGGACCCTAGTTCTCAGGCTCTGCAGCGAGGCTAGTAGGTAGGTCCCAGCCACAGTGACAGATCCCCCAACTCCAGCCCTGCTCCGTGACAGGCCCAGCTGCCCTCCTGTATGAATCAGTCGCCTCTGCCTTGGCTCTCCAAGGCCCTCTGGGTTCTGACAGCCCCATTGGACTTGCCTCTCTGGTTCCCTGAGGGATGCTTGGGATGGTCCTGCCACCCAGCATGGCCCCTGGCTTGACCCACCAAGACACCTGAGCCGGCCCTGCACCGTCTGCCCATGGCAAAAACTTTGTGGGGCAGCCTGCACCACTCCCTATGGGAGCCACTGTGGTGGGAGGGAAGGAGAGGGGCTGGCCATCTGCGTTGCTGACAGGCTTCCCCAATCATCCATTCGTTCATTAATCCATCCAACAAGTACTACATAAGCTCCTACTTCCTGCCAGGCACCAGGGGGATGGGGCGTGGTGGGTGAGTGGGAACACAGCACTGAACACACAAGCGAAAGTCCCTGCAACCGTGGAGCTGACATTCTTTAAGGCTGAAATGGGGGAAGCGGGGGAAACAAACAACACTAAGATAAGTTGGTAAAATATAGGCTATGTTAGTGATAACCACTAAGGAGGAAAAAAGTAAAGCAGAGCAGGGGGTATGAAATGATGGGGCTAAGCCTGCAATTCTAGATGGGGTGGTGCCCGTTTTTTAGCATGGGGAGAGGTTGGAACCCGGTGCTAGAGCCAGGCTGCCGGGCTTCACCTCCCATCTGCTGCTCATGAGTGATCTGACAGAGATTACTCAACTGCTTTAAGCCTCAATTTTCCCATCTGTGAAATGGAGACACTAATAGCGCCTACCCACTGAGGTTTTGGAGGTGGCGTGAAATAATGCATTTAGAGCATTTGCACGGTGCGTGCCATGTGAGTGGTTCCCCAATCTTGCCTTCTCTTCGTGGCCTGAGATGTGTAGGTTCCCTCATGCTCCGTGTCCAGGAATGTTACGCTCAGGAGAAGCGAGGAGCGTGATCCTCAGTTTTGAGGTTTAAACGCTAATGTGGTCGTGATCATCCGGATGGCTCTCGTCCATCTGTCCATCTGGTTCCCCATGAATCTGTCCCTCGAGTTTACTTGAGACCTTGAAGTCAGGAATGCGTGTTATTCATTGGTCTCTGCTCCAATGTCCATTGCAGGCCTGATACTTAATGGTGATCAATAATTTCTAATTAAATTAATGGATGGTGAATAAATGCTGTAAGGACTCAGCAATGACTTCAAGCACTGAAGTAATCAATGAAGGCTTCATGGAGGAAGTGTCATGAGAAGGTGGCTTGGAACTGCCAGTGGGAAAGAAGAACCCCGTCTCACTGTGGAAGGCTGGGTCCTGGAGTCTCCCCTTGAAAGATGAACGTGTGTCCCCAGAGGAGGGTCTGGCTCTGGGCTGCTGCACCGATCTCCCGGGAGCCTGCCCTCAGGAGGCTTGGAGTCTTTTGCCCTGATACCGCCAGGCCCGGGTGGGACATGGGGATGAGCACGGGACCTTCAGGGCCCTCTCGCAAGGTCTGGTCAGCGGGGCGGCTGAGTGGAGGCCGCACACTCAGCTGGCAGCGCTGTGAATTATTGATCCCCGGAGAGTAATGTGTAGGCAAGGTCATTTCCCTCCTAGGCCAAACTGCTCCATCGTGCTTAATTGCCTGCTTTCCAAATTTCCCTAGGGCTGGCCTGGTGTGTGGGGATTAGTTCTGTGCCCATTTATTTTGCTTGAATCCAGTCTGTGGGGCAAAACGGGATGCCGTCCATTTCTCTTTGGTATTAAGTTTGAAAGCTGTGGATGGGATTAACTCAGGTGCTTACATGGGGGGAGGGACTCTTGCTTTACCTGGTACTGCAAAGGGGTGTTGCTCTGAGCACCCCATCCCCTCAAGGCTTGACTTACATGTTTGAGTGGTGGGCTGGCAGAATCTGAGAAATGAGGGGCAATCTACACTCCCTGAGCACCTGTGATGTACCAGGCTCTATGTATATCATCTTCTTTAATCCTCACTGAGATATCCAAATAAAATAAGTATAATACACCACAGTGGGGAACCAGATGAAGAAACGGGTTTTCAAAGAAAAATGTTAAGAGCGGGTTGCAAGGATTCTTCCACCCCTTCCTGACAGGGTAGGGTGGTGGGTAATGACGGGAAGTCATGAGGAGCGTTGCTCTGGAGGGGGCTGTGCTGAGGCTCCTATCACTGCTAAGTGGGAGGAAGAGGAGGTACCTGCCCATTCTCTGTAGCCAAGTGTGGATGGATGACTCAGAGCTTAAAATGTACCTGATGGGTTGCCAGCCAAGAAAGAATAACAGGGGCCAGATTTACCTTCCCACCCAAAACAACTGAAAAACAAGACAAAACATCGGAAACAGTGGTTTTCAAGAGGCTGGGCAATGGGCAGTAAAGGACAGTGACCACTGAGAAATGAAAACACACAAGGAGAGCCCACGATTGCCCCAGCTTATGCCTTGAGAGTTTCCCGGCCATGTGTCAGGGGGACGTTGTCCAAGCTGAGTCTGGCAAAATCCTCAGGCTGAGGAAACTGAGCTGAGATTCTGGGGAAATCCAGGAAGCTGGAGTACCCAGGGAAGAATAATGTAGAGGAGAGAGCTACAAAGAGAGAGAGAGAGAGAGTTCTGGAGGTATGGAAAGGTCCAGCATAAGCACTCAGCTCAGAACTGATCAGCCCATACATGGGAGAAAATTGCCCAAAGTCAGGGAAAGAACCACCCAAAACCACTGACCAGAGGGAACAGTGTTTCGAGCACACACAAATTTGGGAAGAGTGCCTGCTGGAAAAATTCACATTTCACGGGGCATTGGACAGCCTACGCAGGCAAGCCTCGGAGAATAATTTGTCCCAGATGGAGAACTGGTCCAAACGTGCTTAGCAAATCACCAAAGTAAGACTTGCAAGGATCAAACTGTTTCTGAGTTAACAACAACCCAGAACAAAGCTCAAGAATAGCTATGGAACTACAAACATACCCAGCATCCCACAAGGTAAAAGTCACAACGTCTGACATTCAGTAAAAAATTACCTATAATGGAAAAGAATCTAAAAAAGAATATATATACATATACACACACATATATATATGAATCACTTTGCTATACACCTAAAACTAACACAACATTGTAAATCAACTATATTTCAAAAAAATTGTTTTCAAAACTGAAAAAATAAAAGACAGAAAACAATGTAAAAATTACCAGCCATGCCAAGAAGCAGGAAAATACAACCCATAATGAGGAGAAAAGTCAGTCAATTGAAGCTGATCCAGAATTGACACAGATGTTAGAATCAGCAGACAAAGATGCCAAACCAGTTATTATATCTCTATTCCATCTGTTCAAAAAGTTAGAGGAAAGATGGAACATACAATAAATGTAGGTTTGGATATAAAAAATATTTGGTTTAGGATATAAAAAATCCTAAACCAAACTATTGCAGATGAAAACTACAATGTCTAAGATGCAAAACACAATGGATGGGATTAACAGCAGGGTAAACATTGCAGAAGAACAGATTAGTTAACTTGAAGACAGCAATAGAAACTATCCAAAAAGAAACATAGAGGATAAAAAAACAAAAATAATAATTTAAAAGAGAGACAGAGCCTTGGTGAGCTGTGAGACAACGTCAAGATGCTTAACATATGTGCAATTGGAGTCCCTGAAATAGTGAACAGGGAGGAAGAGAAAAATACCTGAGGAAATAATGACCCAAGACTTTCCAAATTTGATGAAAAGCTATACACTTACAAATACAAGAGTGTCAATCAACCCAAGCACAACAAAAATGAAGAAAACCCACACTAAGTCATATTATAAGTAAATTGCTCAAAATCAATAATAAAGATAAAATCGTAAATGTAGCCGGAAAGGATGGGGGTGGGGGGAGAAGAACATGTTACATACAGAGGAACATAGATAAGGATTACAGTAGATTTCTTACAGAAAACAATGCAAGTGAGAAGGCAGTGGAGAAACATCTCTAAAGTACTGAATAAGAAAAAATATGTGCTGTCAACCTAGAGTCCATATCCAGAAAAAAAAGTCTTCCAAGAATAAAAGCAAAATAAAGGCTTCTCAGGCCTATGAAAACTAAAAGGATTCACCTTTAGCAGATCCTAAATATAATATGTTAAAGGATGTCCTTCAAACAGAAGGAAAATGATACTAGATGAAATATGGATCTACACAAAGGAATGAAGAGCATTACCATCAGACGTGGTAACTGCACAAGTAAATATATAATATTTTCCCATATTATTTTAGTCTCTTTAAAATATAATTGGCTCTTGAAACAAAAATAATGACAACAGAGTGTGTGGTTTATGACATATACTGCACAATGTGTCACAATCTGTGATATGTCACTAAAATAATACTTAGAGGGAAATTTATAGCACTAAACATCTATATTGGAAAAAAAGAAAGTTCTCAAATCAATTATCCTAGGCTCCACCTTAAGAAACTAGTAAAAGAAGAACAACTTAAACCCAAAGTAAGAAGAAGAAAGGAAATCATAAGGATCAGAAGAGAAATTAACAAAATACAGAACAAAAATCATAGGGAAAATTCATGAGGTCAAAAGCTGTTTCTTTGAGCTTTTGTATCAATAAAATTGATAAACCTCTTGCCAGACTTACGAGGACAACAAGAGAGAAGACAGTATTACCAGTAGCAAGAATGAGAGGGTGACATCACTACAGATCCTACAGATATTAAAAGAATAATAAGGGAATATTATGAACACCTTTTTGCTAATAAATTCAGTGACTTAGATGGAATGGATAAATTCATTGACAGACAAACTACCAAAGCTTACTGTAGAAGAAGATATCCTGAGTAGTCCTGTAAGTATTAAAAGAAATTGAATTGATAATTTAGAACCTTTCCACAAAGAAAACTCCAGGCCCAGTCACTGATGACTTCTATGAAATATTTAATGAGTAAATAATGCCAATACTACACAGTCTCTTCCAGAAGATTGAAGAAGGGGGAACACTTCCCAAATCACTCTGTGAGGCAGCATTACCCTGGTATCAAAACCAGACAAGGACATTTTGAGAAAAGAAAATTACAAACCAATATCAATATCCCTCATGAACATCAATACGAAAACTCTTAACAAATCTAATCCAACAACAGGGAAAAATGATAATACATCATGACTGAGTGGGGTTATCCCAGGTGTGCCAGCTGGGTTTAACATTTGAAAATTGATCAATGTAATTCATCATATTAACAATAATAAATCCAAACTATACAATCATCTAAACAGACACACAAAAAGCATTTGGCAGTACCCAACCTCTATTCCTGATTTAAAAAAAAAAAAAAAATCTCTCAACAAACTACAAATAGAAGTGAACTTCCTTAATTTGATAAAGAACATCTCTGAAAAACCTACAGACTTAATGGTCTTAAATATGGAATACTTTCCCACAAGACAGGGGACAAGGCAAGGATAGCCACTTGTACTGTGACTATTCAACATTGTACTAGAGGTTAGAGCCAGTGCAATAAGGCAAGAAAGAGAAATAAAAGGCATTCAGATTAGAAAGAAGGAAGTAAAACTGTCTTTATTCACAGATGACATGATTGTCTATGTAAAAATCCAATGAGATCTACAAAAAACTACCAGAATTAATAATAAATTTAACAAGTTTGTGGGATATAAGACCAATCAGAGTCTAAATTTTAAAGATATCATTTACAATATGAAGTATAGAGAAATAAATCTAACAGATGTGAAAAACCTATGCACTGAAAATTATAAAACACGAGATAAATTAAAGAAAACCTAAATAAGCAGAAAGTGTTCTATGGGTTGGAAGACTCAATACTGTTAACACGTCAATGCTCCTCAAATTGATCTATAGACTCAACACAGTGCAAAATCAATCTCAATAGGCTTTTTTTTTTTAAACTGACAAACTGATTCTGGAATTCATATGGAAATGCAAAGGATCTAAGATAGTCAAAACAACTTTGAAAGGAAAGAACAAATTTGGAGGACTAATATGATCTAATTTCAAGAACTTATTATAAAGTTTCAGTAATTGATATTGGTATTGGTGGTAGTGTGTCAAGGTAAACAAATAGATCAATGGAACAGAATAGAGAACTCAGAAATAGACCCACACATTTATGGCAGCTGATACAGCTGATTTCGAACAAAAATAAAAAGGTAGTTCAGTGGAGAATAAATAGACAATTGGTGCTAAAACAATTGTGTGTGTGTAAAAATGAACTTCTATACCTCAAAAAAAATGAAACTTATCTCGCATCATACACAAGAATTAATTCAAAATGAACCATAGACCAAAACGGAAAACCCAAACCTATAAAATTTCTAGGAAAAGTTAACAGACTTTTCTTAAAAAAACAGATTGTAAATATTTTAGGCTTGTGGACATTATGGCCTCCATTGCAACTATACAACCCTGCAATTATGGTGCGAAAGTGGCCATAGAAAATGCGTAAATGAATGAGTATGGCTATGTGTCAATAAAACTTTATGACTATGTTGAGTCTACTCTGGGAATACAAGAATGGTTTAAAGATAAACTATTAATTTAACTCACTCCATTAATAGATTAAAAGGAAAAAGCCAGATAATCATATCAATAGATACAGCAAAACAAAGCAACTAGCCAAACAAAAAAAAACCCACATTAGACAAATTTTGACAGTAATTCTTGATAAACTCTCCCAGAAAACTAGGAAGGGTGAGAAAGGGCAGCTATCAAAACCCAACAGCAAACATTTTTTTCATGTGAAAATTTAAAAGAATTGCTAGACCAAAGACAAAGATGCCTTCTGTCACCACGGTTATTCAACTCTACTTTATACTGGAACCAACTGAGCCAGACATAAAATGGGGAAAGATTGGCAAGAAAAGGTCCAAATTGTCTTTAATTGCAGACATGATTGTCTACATAGAAAATCCAAGGTAATCTCTCAAACTATTTAAAACCATATAACAGTTCAACATAACTGCTGGGTACAAGACAGCACACTAAAGTCAATAGCACTTCTCCTGAACAGGAATACAATTTAGAACATATAAGAGAGGCAAACTCCATTCACAAAGGCAGTAAAATCTATAGGGTACCTAAGATGAAATCTAAGAACAGATGTACAAGCCCTATATGGAAGCAGTATAGCAGCGCGGGTCAGAGAAAAGCCTCCAACCCAGAATGCCTGGTTCTACATTATAGCCCTACTGCTAATTGGCTTGGGTAAATTACTTGACCACTCTCTGCCTCAGTTTCCCCATTTGTAAAGGGAGACAATAATATGTACCTCTCTGGGAAGTTGGGAAGATTAACTGAGTCAAATATAAGTGTTTAGAACAGTAATTGGCACATATAAATATATAACTGTTTGCTATTATTGTTGGGAAGAAAATTACAACACAATTGAACATGAAAGAATATCTGAATAAATATAGAGATAGATCATGTCCATGGATGGGACAATTCTGCCTTAGAAAAATATCATTTCCCCCTGGTTAAATTTATAAATTCTTTGCTGTTTCAATGAAAATGACAATGGGCTTTTTAATGGGATCTGATAAACTGAAAATTTATATAGAAAAGCAAAGGTCCAAGAATAGTCAAGACAGTTTTGAGAAAAGCGAAGACTATACCATTTGATCTACTTGATACTGACTTATTATAATATCTAAGGCACATGGGCCAGATAAAAAGACCAATGGAATAGAACAGAGAGTTCAGAAATAGACCCACACATATACAGGAACTTGGTGTAGATGAGAGCTGGCATTATAATCAGAGGGAGAAAGATGGATTAGTCAATAAATGATTTGGATATTAGGTACTTCATGTGGAAAAAATATATATAATTAGATCCCTACCTCACCCCAAACAGAGCTTTATGCTATAGATGGGCTAAATGTAAATATAAGAGAAAGACATTCTATAGCTCACCTTCATAACTCAGCAGGTAGAGAAGTATTTACTGAAGAGGACACAAAAGGCAAAATACATAAAAGAAAATATTGATAAACTTCACTACATCAGAATCAGCAACTTCTGAAGGAAAACAATACCATAAACAAAATTTAAGAGAAAAGCAACAAATTAGAAGAGAATGTTTGCAACACACACGATCAGACAGAGGATGGGTAGTAAAATTACATAAGAAGGGTGAGAAAAAAAAAGAAAATTACATAAGAAGCTCCAGGAAATCAGTAAGAAACAAGCCAGAGGGGCATATATACACTACCAAATGTAAAATAGATAGCTAGTGGGAAGCAGCCGCATAGCACAGGGAGATCAGCTCGGTGCTTTGTGACCACCTAGAGGGGTGGGATGGGGAGGGTGGGTGGGAGGGAGGGAGATGCAAGAGGGAAGAGATATGGGAACATATGTATATGTATAACTGATTCACTTTGTTATAAAGCAGAAACTAACACACCATTGTAAAGCAATTATACTTCAATAAAGATGTTTAAAAAAAAAAAAAAGCCAGAGGGGCAAGGGAAGATCAGGCAGTTCTTAGAAGAGGAAATGGAGATTCTCAGCCTCACTAGTAATCAGGAAATGCAAATTAGACAACCATCATCTATCAGCTCACCCACCAACTTGAGGTGCATTTACTCAGTTTCAAGTGCTACTCAAAATTCGATACACTGCTGTAGGAGTGTAAATTGTTTCTTGCTGTGGCAACATGCACGAAGTTAAATATGTACATATACCATAACCCTGCCTCCAGGTGTCCATACTTGTTATGAGGAACCAGGTAAAATGATGTCACTGTATTGTTGTTTGAAATTCCTACAGGTTAGAAACAACCTAAATATCCATCCAAGTGGGTGGAGAGGATGGGAGAAATAATAAATTAATTGCAGTCACTGCTCATAAATGTTTAACAACCTACTATCTAGGGGGAAAAGCCTGAATCTGTAGCATTTGCTGATTTCCGGGCTGTAAATAACTCCCACCAGGGCTGATTCCTAGTTACCACCATGACATCACTGAACACAGAGTCTGGAAGAGAAACACACAATCCGTTCCTGCAAGAAGGTTCTTGGGGCAGGCTCCGGCACACCATTGTTTGTTTTCTCCTAGCATTCGAGATCAATAAAGAAACTAGGTAGAGCTGAAAAAATAAGGCTTAGAGAAAAAGCAATTTGCAATATGGTGCAATCAATGTGATAATGTTTGTATAAATTTTAAAATTACACAAAATGATATAATGCATGTACATGTGTTAAAGAATAGAGCATGGATGAGAAGAAAACATAAATTTGGGGGCAGAATTTGGAAAGAGAATGCGAGGATTAGGACTAGGAAGGGATGCACAGGAGCTTCAATATCTCTGATTTTATTTCTTACATTAAAAGATTCTGACATATTAGATGTCAGAATCCTTTTTTATTTTTTTTGGATGCATCGGGTGTTCGTTGCTCTGCGCGGGCTTTTTCTAGTTGTGGCAAGCGGGGGCTACTCTTTGTTGTGGTGCGCGGACTTCTCACTGCGGTGGCTTCTCTTGTTGTGGAGCATGGGCTCTAGGGCGCACAGGCTTCAGTAGTTGTGGTGCGCGGGCTCAGTAGTTGTGGCTCGCGGACTCTAGAGTACAGGCTCAGTAGTTGTAGCTCACGGGCTCTAGAGTGCAGGCTCAGTAGTTGTGGCACACGGGCTTAGCTGCTCCGCAGCATGTGGGATCTTCCCAGACCAGGGCTCGAACCTGTGTCCCCTGCATTGGTAGGCAGATTCTTAACCACTGCACCACCAGGGAAGCCCAGATGTCAGAATCTTAATACTGATTCCTTTGAATCGATATTCAGAAGGTGGGGGATTGTAATAATATACTCTAGTCTCTGTTTATTTATATCTCATTAAAATAAATACAATACAAAAAATAACGTATGATCATGATTGTGTAAAAACAAAACTCTATCTTGAAAGGCCCCAGAATCAGACACTCCAAAAGGTTTCTGGTAATTATGTTTGGATTCAGGATGACACTCTTTCTATTTTCCTTTCTTTCCACATTTTCCATCATGAGTGTTACTTTTGCAGTGGCAGAAAATCAGTAAACTTTGAGTGTGTGGCCAGATCACAGCCCTGGGTCCCTCCCTGGTGACATTGCTATTTGATGGGTCTCAGCACATTTCAGCGTTCTTAGACATTCTCTATCCAGAGGCACTGTGACCTAGACTGGGGCGGGAGGGTGGGTTTTTGTCTAGTCTTTCACTGGAGAAAAGATCCATCCGAGTACTGCTTCAGGCCGCCTCTCCAGGGAAAAACAGATAGTTCCCAGTGGCGAAAAGAACCAAGAGACCACCTTGAACTCTCTGTGGGACCTGGGTAGTCACAGAGGGGAAAGGTGGCAGAGAGGTAGTTACATTAGTACCAGCTAGTATGGGCTGACTGTACAAGATTTGGATTCACACAGACCTGGGTAAATCTCAGCTCGGCCACTTACTAGTGGGTGACTTCGGAAGTGACTTGGAGTCTGTTTATTCATTTATAAAATGAGTACTGTTGTAGATTCTGCTATAGTGCAAAATATTTGTAGTCCCTCCTTGGGGGAGGATTGTACTTATATGTGCCACTGAGGTCATGTGGTCATGTGACCTATAGTGTCACTCCCTGCCCTTTGAACTCATGAGTGGTGGTTATGTGACTTACTTGGGCCAATGAAGTTGTAAGAGTGAGCTCATGACACCCATCTCTTGTTCACCTCTATCATGACCCCAGCAATGCCCAAATGTAGGGCTGCTTGGTCAGCCTGGCTCCCAGAGTAAGGATGACAATGATCAGAGCTGCAGCCAACTTGTGATGGGCATGTGGCATGAGTGAGAAATAGATTCTGTAAGGCACTGCATTTCCAAGGGTCATCCATTGCTGCAATACAACCTAGTCCATTCTGGCTGATACAGAGTCCTCACGTTTTGAGGAGAGAACGAGATAACACCTGTAAAGTGTTTAACTGCAACCAGCTAGCATACAGGGATGTAGCGGTCGGGATAAGTGAGGTTATGTTACAGTAGCAAATAACCCACAAATCTCGGTGACCAAACACAGCACATGTTTATTTCTCACTCACGCTACACATTTAATGTGGTCCCTGTTGTTTGTAATCATTCAAAGGTAAAGCCATGATCAAGATAAAGAGCATGGCTTTATCTTGACATTTGCTTTTTCAAGACCCTAAGTCAGGAGGAAAAAAAAAAAAGAATCTGGCAAACCACACTCAGGCTTTTAAAGTTCTAACTCAGAAGAGACACCAGTCACTTTCTTTACACTTCACTACACCTTCTTATGACGATGCCTAATTTTTGAGGGGACAGGAAGTGAAAATCTATCCAGTATGCAGGAGGAGGTGGGAAGCAGGATATGTGAGGTCAGCACGAAGACCTCCCTGTGGCCATTCGATGAATGGTAGCTGCTGTTAGAGTTACTGTTCAGGATGACATTTAGGTTGATTCCAAATGGAGACAGACGGATGTGGGAATGGCATTCGAGGCAGGGCACAAGCATGTGCAAATGCACAGAGTCTTGAAAGGGCCAGCCTTGCTCAGAAAATTGCAGAACAGGTCGAGCATACAGGGAATTGGCTAGAGATGCAGTTTGGGACCACATTACAAAGACCTTAGAATTTAGACTCTAGCGTGTAGAAGCTGGGAGCCTTGAAACATTTTAAGCAGGAAAGTGAATGATCAGCTTTCAGTCCACATGAGGGAGGGGTGAGCCCCTGAATGCTGGTGGGGTGGTGAGGCCGGCATGAGAAGGGGGAGGGTTTGAGAGCTCTGAGAGCAAGTCAGCAGGACTGAAAGATGGACAGGCTGTGAAGGCTTAAGGGTGAGGGGTCGAGAATGACTCCAGTTCATCCTGAGTGGGAAGGAGGAGGAGGGCCAGTCTCGGTTTCTGGAGAGGATGCCTAGTGCAGTGCTGGAGGTGGTGAGCAGCTAAAATCACAAACAACAGTAATATCTCGTTTGACAAGGTGGTGGAGCAACAGGAACTCTCGTACATTATCTCTTTGGTAAATTCTTTGATATCAGTTACTAAAGCTCCACATACACAGATCCCAACATCTGGCAGTTTCCTAATGAGCATATATGCCCAACGGAAGTAAGTCCAGGCAGACCTTTATTCATCATAACCTCCAACTGAAAACAAGCTAAGTGCCCATCACAAGGAGGGTACATTGCAGTGTATCTGTACAATGGAATACTATAAAACAGTGGAAAATGAATAAACTACAGCTGCCTGTATATAATAATGAGTGAAACTCAGAAACATAATGTTGAGCAGAAGAAACCAGATAGAAAAACATTCACACTCTATGATCCTACACAGACACCCACCAGCAAAATTATAGTGTTAGAAGTCGAGATGGGGATTGTCTTTGGGGTGGAGAGAGTGGGTTGTGAGGGAGGCCTTATGAGGATGGCAGTGGCCTCTTTTCCTGATGTAGGTGGTAGTTACACAATTTCACTTTCTCAGAGAGGTCCTCTCCACTCACCCTTTATAAAATAGACCCCTCCATCCATCTCCATCCCTGCACCCTGCTTTCTCTTCTCACTCATCATGACCTCCATGTTATACGTTCACATTGTCTTGTTGACCTCGCCCCACTAATAGGTCAACTCCATGGGAGCAGAGAGTTTGGTCTGTTCTGTTCTCATCACCCCTGTGCTGGAAATGGGCCTGCACATAGTAGATGCTCAATAAATAGTCATCGTTAATGAAAGACTAGGGAGGAGGCCGTACAGAGAGAGAGCTTGGGGTCAGGAGAACAGAGGGGCAGGATGTGTCGAGGGGCAGGGATGCCTGCAGGTATAGGAGAGGAAGCAGTGGATGGCATGAGGTCGAGTGGGGTGGAGGTGGGCGCGAGAAGGAAGATGAGGGAGGGGCCTTGGCTCTGACGTAGGGGTGCTTCAGGAGAATGGAAGAGACAGTCCGGAGGAGCCCTGAGGGAGTCAGAGGAGACTGCATGGGGGTGCAAGGGGCTGAAGCTGAGCCTTGGGGCCCAGCAAGGTTCAAGACCACCAACTCCCGGGTCCCCAGCCTGGCTTACAGGCTGACGAAAGGGGTGGATCCTTGTGTTTGGCCAGGGCAAGGCCCTTTTCACTGTGATCCAGGGCATCCTGGAAGACAGGGTGGGTATTTCAGTGGGACTGACAGATGGGGAGGATGGGGGTGAGGGGGTCTCCCCAAGATCAGAGAGGCGAGGGTCAGCATGATGATGATAATGGCTAACATTCCAGAGCACCGATCAGGCCCCTGCTAAGCATGAACTGGGCACACCAGCCCTGTGATCATGTCCATTTAACTGGCAAGGTTGTGCTTGCCTGGGGCCCCTTCACTGTTAGGACTTGAACCCAAACTGTCCAGTTTCCAGTATCTGAGGCTGCAGCCACTTGCTGTATGAGCTAGAGAGGTGAGTGGGGAACGGACAGAGAGTGGGATGCTGAGTTCTGTTGTTAGGTGTGGGGCACTTGGGCAGATCAGACTGGTGGGTGATAGAGAACTGGATGTCAGCCTCTTTCAATCCTGAGGGTCCTTGCGTTTACCTGGTCTTTGAACTGGATCTGCACGCCTGTGCTATGAGGTGGACGTTGTGAGAAAGCTGAGGTGGGGACAGGTGCAGGACCTGTCCCGGGTCACTCAGCACCAGGTGGTGGCGCTGGCAGAACCCCAGGCCCTTCCTGGGTCCTGCCCTTTCACTTATGCCCTACAGGGTGCTGGGGCGGGGGGACTTTCACCTCCTTATAGGTTCATTCTGGGCATTTCTATGGAATAAAAGCTCATATCTAGCTTCAGAAACTCCCTCTCACCTCCCAGCAAGAAACCTCAGGTGGCTTCCACCTTCCCCAGTCTCTCCCATAACCCCATCCTCCTACCCCAGCCCCTTCTGGACTCTCCTGTCCCCACTGCAGTTTGGGGAGATGCCTGGAGTCCCCAGAAAGCCAGTTGAGAAGAGGAAAGCATCACAGAATTGCAGGAGTGAGAGAGACCAGCGGCACCTCCCACCTGTGGCTTGAACCACCCCCCAATCTCAGGCCAAGGACCCCTTCAGCTTTGGTACCCCTTGGAGGCAGTCTGCACCTTTCCTACTCTCCCTTTCCAAACTGGTTTTGATGAGCACCTAGGAAGGCCTGCTGGTGTGTGTGGAGGGGGAGGGCGGGGTGGGGGGGGGTGTTGATCCATACCCAACACCTCTGACACACCCACTGGGGGCTGGGCTCCCTGCAGGGCGCTCAGTTCATCAGGCGAGGGGTCAGCTTGGAGGAGGTGGCAGCTCGCCAAAAGAGGGAACAAATAGCTTTTGAGCGCCTGCTCTATGTGAAGCACTGTGTAGGATGCGAGGGGGTGGCGGGTACACTTATGACTAAGGGAAGGGAGGGGGATAGGTTCCTGCCTGGCAGAGGGAGGAGTGACCCGCACTTCCCAGCCTGTTTTTGGAGCGTACCCAGCACTGTTTCTCCACTTTATCTCACCAGTAAGTAGAGAGGTGAGTATGAGAAGAGATCTCGGCGCTCTGCCTGCAGGAGGCCTACTACCTCCAGCCATCTCATCCAGAGTTTTGCCTTGTTTGTAGGGTGCTGATTCTCCCCGCCCCCCAGTCCGCCCCCTAGCTTCCTCCCACGGGTCCAGTTTTGCGCTCAGGAGGTTCCTGGGAATGCGTCTGCCTACCCTCTTTTACCAATGAACGGGGGCTCTTGTCCCTATTCCCCACCCCCGGTCTTCCGCCGCTGTGAAGTCTCCCATTCTCCAGATGCGCCTTCAGCTGCACCCCGCTCCCTTCCCTGTTCTTCTGGTCGCCGCGGCCCTGGGCCTGGCGAAGCTGCCCACCTGTCCTCCCCTTTTCTAATCTCCCCACCCATGGGCCGTCTCTTACACAACTGGAGTACCTGGGCACGCAAGGTGACCCTCAAAGGCTCAGCTGACCGTGTGTCCCCCAAGCTGGCCATCTCCTTCCTCCCTCCCCCGCTGGCAGACCCAGGGACCAAAGGTGCCCACCCGCGAGGCCGGGAGCGCGGAGACGCAGCCTTTGCCGGGGCGCCGCCGCACCTGCAGGGTGCCGGGCTGCCCGCGCGCGCGGCGGGCTGCGCGGGCCGTGGGGGCGGAGGAGCGGGCGGCGCGAGGGAGGGGCCTGCGACAGTGGCGGCGGCGGCGGCGGCGGCCCCAGCCCTAGCAGCCTGGCTCGGCCCCGGCTCGGTCGGCGCAGCGCCGCGCGCGTCCCCTCCCGCCGCCGCCGCCGCCGCCGCCGCCGCCGCCGCAGCCAGGCGCACCGGCACCAGGCCTCCGCCGCCGGGCGCACGGACGCAGCGCGCACGGCCGGCCGGGATGCGCTCCCGGGCCCCGGCCCGCCCCCACCCGCGGCCGCCGCCCGCCCGCCGCGCTCAAGCCTGACCGCGGCGCCCGTCCCGGCCGCCCTCGCCCGTCCCCGGCTGCCCCCGGTCGCGATGCCCGCCCCCCGGGGCCCCGGTGGCCCGCGCCCCTGCTAGGCTGCGGCGGCATGGCCCGCGCGCCCGGCGCGACCTCTGCGGATTGCATCGGTGTGCGGCGGCGGGGCATGCCCAGGGCACCGGGCACGGCCTTCAATGGGCGAGGACACGGACACGCGGAAAATTAACCACAGCTTCCTGCGGGACCACAGCTATGTGACTGAAGGTAACGTACGTGTTGTCTGAGGCCCCCTCCGGCCGGCCGCGGCGTGGGGATGCCGTCGCACCGAATGCCCTCCGAAGGTTTGGACCGCGCGCTGTGTGTCGTGTCCCCCCACCCTACCCTACCCTACCCCACCCCGCCCCGGGTCCGGGAGGGAGGGAGCCCGCGGGCGCCGGCCTCCGCTGCCCCGCAGCCCGAGAGCGCAGCGCCCTCCTCCGCGCCGCCCTCCGGCAGGCAGCTTTCCGCCCCCAGGCCTGGTGGCATCCTGAATCGGCCCTGGCCCTCATTTTTAAAAAAGCCACCTCTGCGGCTAATCTGGTGAAGAAATACCGGGGAAATTTAGTGGCTTAGAATACTGGGTTTGCCCTGCCCAGAGCCCGCAGAATTTTCTAGGCTGCCCACTCCCTGGAGACGAAGTGGGACCCGGTGGGGGGGTGGTGGAAAATCCATTGCCAGATTCCCCTAGAGGCTCGCGGTCTTCGGCCCCTCCCTGTGCCTCCAGAAGCAGGGCCCCTTAGTGGGTGGGAGAAGGTGTCTGGTTTGGGGTTCATCTTTTATTCCTGTCGAGTTGAACTAAGACAGGAACAGCTGGCCCTAAACTGTAAGAATTTTCCCCCAAAGTGGGACATGCCACCCCCAACAGGCCCTGCATTTGAAATCCCCTAAATTGGCCCTACAGCCCCAGCCCAACCGCCACTCCGAGGCTGGTGGGATCTAGAGGGTCAGCGGCCCTCTCTTATAAGCCTGTAACTTCCAAGGGCCCCTCTGCTCCACCCTGCCCAGGGAACGGTGGGGACAGCTCCCGGGCCGCAGCCGGGGGCCCGCGGAGTGGAGCCTCCATTGAGGATGGGGAGAGCTAGCCGCGGGGTGTCAGCATGCAGCGGTGGGGACACGTGCTGGAGACCTTCCCGGGTTAAGGGGCCGTCTGCATCTTCCCTGGGGGCTGCTGGACTGGCTGCAGAAGTGTTTGTGGGTTTTGAGCAAGAGGTCCCCTGGTGGGCGCCTCGGTGGGAGGGGCCCTGGGCATTGCGTGCCGCGGGACTGGTGCGCGTGGGAGCCTGTGTCAGGAACCCGTGTGGCCTCGGAGCGGTCACTCGACTCCAGGGTGCTGTCCGCCGCGCTGATGCCTGGCTCCGCCGGAAATGAGGCCGAGGAGCCCGTAGCCCGAGCCCTGCGGAGGCCTGGGGAGCCCCGGGCCAGCGCGGGGTGGGCTCCCGGGCGTCCTGACCCAGGGGAGCAGAGGCTGGGTGTGTAACCTGGGCGGAGATATGCTGAAGAGTGGCGCTCCCCGCTCCCCGGAGGAGAACTGCTGAGTCACGCTTTGCTGTTGGGTGTGTGTAGGGAGAGGGGGCAGGGCTGCTCAGGCTGGGTGAGGGCTCTGACCCAAGCTAGGGGTTTCGGGGGCGGGGGTCCCCAGGCAGCTGAAAGCGGTCCTTTGTCGCCTGCCTTGGAGAGGCTGAGGAAGGATCAGCGTGTTTCCTGGGTGTTCTTTCTGCTGGCAGCCTGCTGAGAGGCAGAGGTAAAAGGCTGCTGGGTTGCTGGCAGGTGCCCCAGTGGTCTGGCTGGAGCCAGGAGAGAGAGGGGATCTTGGCAGGTCATTCTGGTCCGGTTTTCTGGAGGAAGCCTCCGTTTTCCCATCTCTACATTGAGGATGATGGGACAGGGCACTGGGCTCCGTGATTTAAAGTATTTAAAAAGCACTGCCTGACTCATAGTGGACATTTGCAAACCCTAATTCCTTCCTTATTCTGTCTCCCCCTGTTTCTCTCACAAATTCACCAGCTCTTAGAAGGGAGGAACAAGGGAGAAGTGCATAGTTATCAGAGTAAGAAGTGATGATTTTAATTCTTCATTCATACAACGCATATTTACCGAGTACCTACTATGTTCTGGTCAGTTTTAGCCCTGGGGACTGGACACAGGTCCTGCCCGTGGGCAGCCTGTATTCTAGAAGGGAACGCCGTTATGTGGCTGGATCTCTTTTCCCCATCTGTGAAATGGGAGTGAATAATACCATCCTGCCTAGAGGTATTAAGGTTTCTGTGAGGGTCAGATAAGATGGTGGATGAAAGAGCCGCCTCGGAACTACAAAACTACTTGAGCGCCTGGCAGCCCAAGTACGTGGAGGACCCATTATGTGCTGCGGCCTCACAGGAGCTCCATATACCCCGCATCCCTATTTTATAGATGAAGAAACTGAGGCGTGGCCTTTGTCCACGTCCCAGATTGAATGCCAGAGTGTGGAAGGCACAGAGCTCAGGTCCTAGGGAACCTAGGAACAAGATCTGACGTTCCCGCCCTTGAGAAAGCAATAACAATAATTATTAGAATTATATGAGATTTCTGGCCTCCCTGCATGAAAACAGACTTTCGCACTGTTGCATCTTGCCTGCATTTTGTGCTCAGAGCACAGAGTAAGTTACAGATTTGCATGTCAGACAGACTTGTATTCAAATCCTTCTTCTGACTCTTCAGGTGCTGTGCAACCTCGGACAAGTTACTAAATGTTTCTGAGCTTCACTTTCTCCCTTTAAAGGGAGGAGTAATAGTGACTCATCTTACAGCGCTGTTGGAATGATCAGTGGTTTTGCTAATTTAGGAAGCACCTGGCACAGTGTTTGGCCTGTTGGAAGCACTTAATAAATGGCACTGTTATCATTTAAAAGTCTTGTTCCTGGAGAAGCTTCACAAGCAAATAATGGATGCTGGGAGTTTGTAAAAGAGCCAGGTGTACAAATTCCTGTTCCACCTGGTCACTTGGCCACAAACACTCACAATACCCCAGTGGCTCTGATCTACTTCCTGTTCCTTAAGCAGGCAATTTTTTCTTTCTCTTGGGGTATTTGCACTGTCTATGTCCACTACCTGGAACACCCTCTTCCTGCTCTTCTTTCTCATCCTTTAGGTCTCAAGTTAAATGTCATCTTCAACAGTGCGAGTCTTGCTCGAGTTCCTCAATTTCTTCTTGTAAAATCTCAAATACCTTGGGGAGAGTTTAGGTTTTGTTAGTCATTCACACCTTAGTGTGAATTAGAGCAGCTTTTTCCCCTCTAACTCTTAGCTCAGCTCAGCTGATTGAGGGCTGTTGTGATCATAAGGCATGAGTGCATGTCACTGTGGGGCACAGAGAACTTGGCAAGGATGGGTGAGTGTTGGGGAGAACAGTACAGTTGACAGTGGACAGTGGAAGGACCTGAGCCCTAGAGAAAGGGGCCCCAGGGATAGGAGAATGCCAAAGAGTCTCTGTTTAGGCTTTTCTCAAGAGCCAGATATGGCTCTAGGAAGGACTCTTCCTGGCTGTGTTCTCTTGCTGCAGCCCCAGGACTCAGCTTTAGGGTGGTTAAATAGACATTTTTAGGCTAGATTGAATCTACAAAATACATTCATCCTCCTTCATGCAGTAGCATTTACCAAGCACATCCTTTTCTGAGTCTGGCCCTGGGCAGGCAGTGATGGACCAGTGTACTCCCATCCCCCTTGCAGTGACTGGTCCCAGAATGGATGTGGAAGTCCTTTCTGGAGGTTGAGTGGAGAGTAGAGAGAGCTGCAGGAAGCTGGTCCCTCTCTTGTGATGGAACACAGAAGCCTCCATTGCTGCTGGCGGCCACCTTGAGACCATGGAGGGAGCCAGTCTGAAGCCAACAACACCGTTGCTGGCAGAGCAGACAGTGAGTGAGAACTGGGGACGCTGGTGACATCTGTGACTCCTGGATTAACCAGGCCTGATGTCCACCCCACCTCTGGGCTTCCAGTTCCGTGAGCTGTTACGTTTACTCATTGTTTCAAACTTTCAACCAAGTCTCTGTTACTTGCAGCCAGCAGTACCCTGACTCGTACAGCCTTTACTGACTGTCTGGAAAACAGAAAGGCTGCCCTGTCACTCACGAACAAGATGCGAGGTACATAAAACCAGGAGGGATGCTGATTTGTTTGCTTTCTGTTTTAGAAATCCTCTTTGATTTCTTTCATGCACTCAAGTCCAAGTTGCAGAGTTCTGATTTCCCCTCCTCGCATTTCCAGCCAGATGAGGTATTCCAAGATCTGGTGTCAGGAGATCTGCATTCCTGGTGGGGTCTGGAGACCTGCCTTCCCAGTGGGGTCTGCTCTGGGTCTGTAATCTTGGGCAGGTTTCTCTGAGCCTTAGTTTCTTCTCCAGGTTGTTCCTTAGATCACTTGAAACAAGGGATGTGCAATTATTTGATGCTGTAGCATCTTCTCTGTGGACTCCCCATCGTGCTTCATGAATGGAATATATTCAGTGAACTCATGGCATTGAATGGCTTGGTGTGTGTGATTGTGCCCAGCCCAGGGCCTGGGGCACGGTCAGTACTTAATAAATATTGTCCATAAATAACTATGTCTGTTCTTTAGGGGTTAGAGTTAGACTAGCCCTTAGAACTGTCATCAGACTGGCTAACCTAATTCCATCCCCACCCCCAGAGAAATTGGGCTGAGAGGGGAGGTTACGTCTGGCAGTGACCTGAGCCAGCCCAGAAGGAGAGCGGAGAGCCAGCCTTTGATTTTTGAAATCTTTGTTCCTTTTGCTTCCACTTAGGACCACCCCTCCCATAAGTTTGCCTGGGTTTTCACGAGCTCATGTTGTCTCCACTTCAGGGAAGGAGGCTGCAGTGGGACACCGGTGGCTGTCCCCCATTAAGTCACATCACCTCTCTGAGCCTCAGTTTCCCTGCATTGCTTCCTGCCCTGGGTTGTCACAAGGTTCTCAGGAGCAAAGACCATGTGGACTCCAAAGGTCCACCCTGGGGAAGGGGTTATTGTTATCAGTTTCCCCAAACTGTCAAGGAAGCCAGCCCTCGCTTAAAGGTTGGTGCAGTCACCAAGTAGGGGTTTTCTCATTTTCTTGCTGCAAGATGGAAATCAAATGCTAATAAAATGTTTCCGCATCATCTCCTGATTTTTTACTTGCTACAGTTTTTGGTTTTTATCCTTAAAGTCAGCAGAGCTAAGGGATGTCTCTCTAAGGTGTTTAGGTCTTGACACCTGAAGCGTGGCTGTATGAAATGCTGGGGCTTAAAGGGGAGGATTACAGAGTAACAATGCAGATGAAGAGGAAAGACCAGCCTCTAGATACATGTTGTTAGCCATTTGCCACAGCTCATGCCCATCTTTTTTAAATGCCCATGTCTGTTTTTAATAAAAGCTTTAATCTCTCTATATAAACCATTTGGAAGGGTACTTTTAAGCATGAGGTTATAAGAATTTTCCAGTGCTTTGCTGCAGAGCTGGTGTCCTGAGTGTGCAACTCGTGTAGGTCCCATATTCGGAAGGACCAGGAACCCTGCGCTTGGTTTAATTCTCTGCTATCCCCATCTTGAAATTTTTAATAATTGTATCTTTGAACCCGTGTTTTGTAAGTGACATCTGATGGGACAATGGAGCACACCTGTGAACAGAAGTGACACATGCAACAAGCGATTCCACTGTTCCTTGTGCGGCTTCTGTAACATGCTTACCTTGTGTCACTTTGAGTGTCACGGAGCTCCCCAGCGTCCTGGGGCCACCAGAATTCTGCGCATAGGCACCGATCAGCATGTCTGTGGTTGCGTAAACAGGGGCACTGACAGCTCGAGAGGCCATGCTTTCCTTTTGAACCAGAACTTGTTTTGAATGCAGAAAGGAGGCAGTGACATTCTGAGAAGCATAAGGACCAAGGAACCCTATCATATCCTTTGTTACTCGTGTGACATCCTTGGGCTAGCTAATCATCGCTTCTGAAAATGATGGCACCAAAAGAAAGGGAAACATGGACAACCATAGTTCCTGTTCCCTTCAACTGTCATTCATCGAGGGTGGAGGTGTGTGCCTAGAACATGCAAGCGTCAAAAGGTGAAATAAAATGTGCCGTGTTCCCACTGCTCTGGTAAGAACAAGCTACGTACGCCTGTAGGAGCTACCAGATACGAATTGTGTAATTCAGGGATTCTGCATTCGAGTTCAGTGCTCTTCTATTTGCATTTAAAGCTGGAATGACGCAACAGAATGAGCGATAAAATTCATGCTAATAATTTAAACTGTTTTTTTTTTCAATTGTCATTAAATAGCAAATAACTAAGACAAGTCATGGGGAAAAAAATGAGAAAGCTTTATATTTTTGTACCTTTAATGATACTTTTCCCTGCTTTTTATCCTCTGCATTTTCACTTTGCACTGGGCTCCACAAATGCTAGAGTTGGCCCTATTTTGCTGTAGGGAGGAGGCTGGAATTCCTGGGAGGGTGGAATCCTTGGCCCCGCCTCTCACCCCCTTGGCTTTTGTGATTGGTGGAACTGGTGAGAACCTGTCACTCATTGGACAATTTTTCTCTGTTGGGCGGGACTATAGTATTGAAGGTCTCTGCTTCACCCCTACCCATGGGGCCCCAAGAAGAAGCCTATGTTTCCCTCATTTCAGAGTCCAGCCTTTAGACCTGTCTCTCCCCACAGGCCCAAGAGGAGGGACAGTGGAGTAGGGTTCCCTAGCTCATTCCCCACCGCGAGTTTACCATTAAGAAAGAAGAATTTTTTTGATTTCCTTCTTGTCCATCTTCCCTGTGTGTTCTCAAATCGTAGCAGGGAAGGGGTGTGTAACTGGTTACCTCGGCCCCGCCCCCAAATTCCATCATTTTATTGGCTGCACACTCTTCCTGTGATAGATGTCATAGTTCAACTCATCACCCCCGATTGATGGATAACTAGGTTGCTTATTTTCTTTTATAACTAACACTGAGGGAAGGAATGCTATGTGCGTAGGAAGACACCCTATTCCCATCCCTCCCCCCAAATCTGGAATAATTTTCTTCAGAGAGGGTCCTGCACATGCAATTTTACGTAAAAATTATGAACGTGTTTAATGTTCCTGACACACATTGACAAACTATTCTCCAGAAAGTTTCTCTATTTTACCTCATGCTGATCAGCATTAGGTATTCTAATTTGTTTGACCTTTGCAAATATCATAGATGAAAAGTATTTGTTTAAATTCATGTCTGAATACCAATGAGGTTGAACATTTTTCCCCTTTTGTTCAACAGACATTTACTGATCCCCCTTAAATGCCAGGGGGAGGTTAGATGCCAGACGTACAACATTGAAGAACAAGGTCATTCATGCATTCGTTCATTCAACAAACATTTCTGGAGCACCCACTATGTGCTGGGCACAGAAGAAACCCATGTCTCTGGGCAGGGAGAGTGAAGTGGGAGTGAGAGGAAGGAGGGAAGAGAGCTGAGGCCAGAGCCCCAAGGTTCACCAACATCTAAGGGACAGAGAACGAGAATTCTTGGTGGCCACCCACGTGGGAGATAAAACAGGAAGGCTCTGGAGTCACAGAACCAAGAGAATCCTGGAAGGGAAGGGAGAGAGGGGGTGCTGGCAGGAAGAAAGCTGGATCACCCAGCCTCAAATGCTGCCAAGCAGCCAGGACAACGTTGGGAAGCATCTCTCAGGTGCCCACACCCACCCAGCACCTGGTTCCCTTGGATTCTATTTGGTGATGCCATCTCTCCACGAGCCTTTATAGTCTGCACCCCTAGTTCTCCCCGTTGGCACGCAGAATAGGTTGCTCTCTGTGACCTCCTCTCCAGGAAGGCTCCTCACCCACCTGACACCCCCGCCCCAGTCTTCCTGCCCTGGGACAAATGCTCCAGGTCCCAGAAGGCACCATTTCTAGAGCTCCACGCTCCTGGTTTCATTTTGTGGACACAGGCCAGGCTGTGTCTTTGAAACCTGGGCCCATCTCTCCCAGGATCTTGGATGCCAGTGAGAGAGTGGGCTGCCTCAGGATGGAGTCTGGAGTTGCTGAAGCAATCTGCCAGCCCCACAGCACCCTGGGGTGTCCCGTTGATTAACCTTGGTCTCCTCACCAGTCAGCCCTTGTGCAAAATTACTCACCTGGTCTTCAGCATTAAATAATTATGAAACGAACATAATAGCCATTATTATGATTGACCGTTTACTGATGCCAAATGTGATACTGAGTGCCTCATATTATTGGATCCTCACAAACCCCAGTGTGTCTGTGTGCATGTGTATGTGTTTTACCCCATTTTACAACGGAGAAAACTGAGGCTTGGGCACTTGTCCAGCGTCACATGGTTTGTAAGAGGCAGAGCTGGGGTTTGAATGCCGGCCATCTGCCTGCAAACCCATCCTCCTAACCTCCACATTGCCTGGTTGGACCAACAGGGAAGGGACAGGTGGCCCATTCAGTTCTGGTTCTGCACCCAGCTTCAGAGGGTCTCGCAGTTTGAACCCAGGACAGCCTGGCACGGTGCTCACGCTAGACACGTAGCCGCACTGCATCTCTCCTAGCCGCATGTGGTGAAGGTAATCCACATGGGTCAGTGGAAGAAGGGATCCCGTCCACTGCATCAGTGGGGGAGATGATCACAGTTCTATAGAGGACAGGTGCTTTGGCACTAAAGGGAGTGGCATTCACAGGGTCGGGAGTGATGGCGTGCTGAGACACAGATTTCTAGTGCATTCCAGGCAGAAAGAATAGCATGTACAGAGTTACACGTGCTTGTCCCTTGACAGCATCTGGGCTCCTCTACCTGAGCCCAGGTTGTAGTTGCCAGCCTGCCTGGGGACCAGGGCCCACCTGGGGCCTCTGTGCTGCCCAGGATGGCATTGCCTCCTTGCACAGTGGGATCCATTGTCCTCCAGAACCCTGGGCTGAATGGCACATTGAGGCAGAACAAAGGCTGCTCAGAGGTTCCGGCTGCCCCAAGCAGGGATGGGATCTCCAACTGCAGACCAGGGCCTCCTGCGAACCAGCCTGGCCTCCTGCATCCTCCGGCCCCCACGCCCTGCAGAGGTTGCAGCCCTGACCCCTGAGCTCCGCTCCCGGGCACGGCTGTGAGCCTTTGGCAGGTTCTTCAGCCTCTGAACTAGTCTCCCCATCCCTAAAGGAGAGGGTGAACTACTAGCCACCTGGGCTTTTTGAATTAAGTGCAATAATGTGCGTATTGCACTTACATCTCAATAAAAGGGAGCTACTTGTGTTGTCATTATCAGCTTTTGAATTTCCTTTTATAATTTCAATAAAGTTTTAATGAAAAGTTTCAAATATCTACAAAAGTAGAGAAAATAGTATGTTGAATTGCTCCTCATCCATCCCCTCGCTTTTCAGCTGCTCTCAAGATTTTGCTGTACTTTCTTCATTTACTTTCCCATCCTTTTGGCTTAAGAATATTTAAGTAAATTCAAGACTCCTGTCATCTCACCCCTACATTAGCAGGCATCTCTGAAAGGTGAGGGCATTTCTTGCATAACCAAGTACCACTATCTCACCGAACAAAATGAGTACAAATTTCTTTCAAGCTAAATTCTGGTCCATCTTAGTAAGTCAACCATACTTCCATAAAAAATAAACAAACAGGTTGATTGATTCTGGTTCATCTTAGCCATGTCTCCAGTTATCTCAAAAATGTCTTTTTATAGTTGGTTGGTTTGACCCAGGATCTAAAGTCCTGCATCTGCATCTGCTTGTTCTGTCTCTTAAATCTTTTCTGATGGAGACCAGTCCTCCATCCTGACTTGATAAAGACATTCGTTACTGTTTCGTAAGGATTACAGTTTCATCCCCACAGTCCGTAATCCCTTTCTGAATCCCAGTTGCCTGACGGGACCGGAGGCTGGCAGGTGTTTGCCCGGATCCTGGGAATCCCCTGGGCGTGCCCCTCTCTTTTAAGGACCCCTCCTCACCACTGATCAGCCGAGAGATACTGGGCAGGTTGTTCAGCAGTGCACACCATCTCCACCAAGAGCTACCCAAATTGCAGACTCGTGAGCAAAATAAATGGTTTCTGTTTGAAGACATTGAGTTATAAGGTTATTTGTTACACAGCGATAGGTAACTGGAATAGTCATAGATCCCCGGAATTGAATTCCCAGTACTGCCCGGCTCCTTTTGAGGCCCCTTGTCCAGCTGCTGTTCTCTCTCCTAGATTCTGTGGCTCCCTCAGGACCTTCTAGTAACTTCCTTCTTGCTTATGTTAGCCTGAGTCAATTTCTGTTCCTTATAACTAAAGAACCTTAATTCCCAGTCCCAGCCAGGAGGGGTGACTCAGCTCAGATCATAAGACAGGACTGGAACCTGGCCTTTCTGAAACATTGGACCCGGAGTCCTGCCTTATGAAACATCAGCGGATATATATCTTGGACATGCCTGTTTCCTCTGTACACAGCTCAGCACCTGGTACCCACCTGGTGCCCACCAGGTGCTGGATAAATGTGTGTTTGAATGACTGAGTGAACAAATGACACATCTTCAAATCTGACCCCAGAGTAGTCCAATTTTTTTTTCCGAATGCCACGCCTCCACCTGGCGATCTTCACTTTGCACAGTTCCAATGTGTACGGATTTCAGTCACCACAGTTTTGTTCAATAATGCCAGTCCCGCAATCACATAGCCCAGATTTCAGCTACCACAAAGTGGTAACTGTGAGTAATTGCATAAAGCAGAAACTTCGCCACTCACTCTCCAGCCCACAAATCACTAAGTAAATAACAGATGAGTATTGTGATCTGAGACCAAGTCACTTCTTTCAGTGTCTGTCTCTGGTTGGTCCCTGAGTATCTGTTGGTTCACACATAGACAGCAAAGCATGTGGTGATGTTGCCTCCTTGTTTCCTGGTGATAAACCCACATGACATTTTACAAAAATGGATAGTCAAAGGAGGAAATTTGGCCCACAAAGACGACGCTCAGAAAAAAAAAAAAAAAAAAAAAAGGAAGAAGAAAAGTAATAATGCTGACAGAGAAATTTGGATTGGATGTAAATGGAGTTATAGAGGAAACTGCTGATTCTGGGAATGTTGAAGCTGTGACCATTCGAGACTCTTATATGCAGCCAGGGGAACTAAGTAACTAAGTCAAGGTGAACTTATTGACATAAATGAGAGAAGTGCCTGTGACAGAAAAAGTGAAGATGTCCCAGGGGAGGTGACGCTGGCAGCACACTTCATGCTAAGGGAACTCTTGAAGATATTTCACAGTGTTGAAAGTGCAGAGGATAGAATCTTGGAAGCTGATCTAAACTTAGAAAGGCAGTTCTTCAAGGCATAGAAAGGATGTTTGCCCAGCATCGCAAGTTATCCAACAAGCAGAGGAAGCCAGCACCGTTGAAACTAGTCTGGATACATTTTTTACAAAGAAATAACACACTTGAATTCTCCATGTTTCTAATGTTTTACATGACTGTGTACTCAATAAAATATTAGTTTTACTCTTTTTTTATTACCCTATACATTTATAACCATCAGTAAGAGAGTTTTTAATGTCTTTAAAAAGTTTTTTTTTAAGATCCTGGAACTTTTGTACTTTCCACATTGATTATTAAGATCACTTTGAGTGTTTCAGCTTGCATGGTCATTTTTAGGGTTCCACACAGTTGGGCAAAGTGAGGTCTCCCTGAACTCATGCCAAATGGGCAGTGTCTATCCTGTGTAGCCCTTCCACATGTCAAGGGCATGGTGATGTTAAACCATGGCTGGAGGACTGGAGTCAGTATCCTCCTTATTGAAAGCAGCAGCTCAAGAATATTAAATAACTCAAATTCCTCACCGCAAAAATGGTTAGGCAGCCAGTAGATCGCTGGGAGAGAGGCACTTCCGTCCACTGTTTTCACTGTGCAGATCGCTAGCCAGCCTGTCTGCTTCGGGAACAAGCCATCGTTGAATGAACTGGCTGAAGGAGTCAAGGGCTGAGCGATAGTGGTTCCTACACCAGATTTCAATGTGAAAGGTGATAAAAAAAAAACCAAAAACCCGAATATTTTCCCCAAGGAGAGGTAAGGCTCTTTACTGAAGCTGTGAAAATATAATCCATCATCATAAGGTGTCCCATATTGTCATACTCTGGGAGCCAAGGTGCATGTATGTTAAGGTGCTCCTTGCAAGATTTTAATTTTCTTTATTTTATCTCATTGCAGAAACGTTTGAAAATGCAGAAAGTAGAATAAAGAGGGGGAAAAAAATAACATCCTTGACTCCATTGCCCCAGAAACATTGTTCCAATTTTGTTCTATTTCTTTCTTACTGCCCCCCTGTAGATTGTAATATAAATACAGTTGTTTCTTTAATATTAAACAATATTAAACGTGCTGAAACATTCCCCTCTATTATTACAGACTCTGAGTAAACAGTTTTTAATGGCTGCATAATAGTCCATCACGTAGATTTAATTACTTATTCAGTAACTGTGTAGGCTTCATCCACCAGACTGGGGCTTGTTGCCTACAGTGGGTATGTGGGTGGGGAAGGAGGATACAGGAAAGAGGAGGAATAAGGCCCACCTCCTCCCCTGAGAACCTCTGGAACCAAGGAGACATGAACAGGTGATCATAATACAGTGTGATGGGAGCTGGTATGCAGTGGGGTCCTGCCGCAGCCTGGGAGCAGATGGGCAGAGAGGCTGAGTCCAGAGCAGAGGAGCAGCTTGTAGGGAGTAGGGGAGAAGGCATCCCAGGCAGTAGGGGTGTTATGGACAGAAGTTCGCAGGTGAGAATCAGTGTGGCTCTAGGGTTGCCGGAGCATTAACTTGTGGGTCTTGGAGCTCCTGGGCAGTCGTGGTGGACGAACAGACAAAGGGACCTTGGTAATCTGTCCAGGCAGAGAAGAAAGAGGGAACCGAGAGTGACCAGAGGTCTCTGGGAGATTAGAGAGTGAAGTGGGGGAGTGAGGTTCAGACGGGGACGAGAGCACTTCCAGGAGAGGCGAGAAAGCCCCAGTGAGGCGCCCAGAGCCGGCAGTGGAAGGGGATGGAGGTGACGGCGGCGGGAAGGAGAGGTTGTCGAGGCAGGGCTGGGGCAGCGTGCATGGTGGAGAAAGGAGGGTTGAGCCTCCTCTCATCGTCTCTGGTCGACACCAGCCTGTTCCTAAGGCTGGTAGGTACGGATGCCAGTGCGTAGAGGGTGGAGAGACCGCCCACTCTCGGACACTCATATCCCAACTTGGGTGTTTTAAATTAAGATGTGATGAGCATCCTTGAGAATGTACATTTTTTCTGTATTTCAGGTTATTCCTATCTCTGGCTATCTGGGAATGCAATTTCTTCATGAAAACATAGGAGTGATTTTAAAGGGCTTGAATAAGGATTTGAATATCATGTCTACTAAACTAAAAATAAAATGTATCAAAATTTTTCATGTGGGTGATCTTTAAAAGAGTCAGTCCACATGTATAATGCAACTCTGGAGTAATCTGTAGATTACAGCAAACCCATCAGTCTCTGTCTCTCTTGCTTTAAAAAAAAAAAAAGGATCAATTTCAGCTCCAGTACATGGTGACTTATGGCTGTGATCATTGTCTCTTGATGTGTGTCTGATGGGTGATGGGGCTTTGGCTGCACAGGAGAGGAATTGTGCTGTGACCCTTTTCCAGCGTGTACAGGTATCTCGTCTTCATGGTAGAATAGTAATGGTGATGGCTATGACGAGGGAAGCTGCCATTTCCTGACTGCAACGATGTCATGAGACATATGTTTATGATCTCATCGGAACTTTATACCCACTATGGGAGGTGGTGGGAATGACCCCCTTTTATGTCCCAGGAAACGGAGCCCCAGAGAGGTCAGGTCACACACCTAAAGTCACAAGGTGGTGTCATGGTTACTACTACTAAATCGTTACTACTACTAAATCGTTCTAAATCCTAGTGACTTAAGACAACAGCAGTTTTATTACGTGCCCTGGATTCTGTAAGCCAGGAATTTGGGCAGATCTGTTCTACATGGCAACTGCTGCATCTTCCTTCTAGGCTGCTGGGCAGGCTGCTCTGGGGGCGGGAGGGTCCAAGATGGTTTCGCTCACGTGTTCTGTGTGTGGTGGGGCTGGTTCCCTGGGGACCATAGACAGTGGCCTCTCCAGCATGGCTGTCTCAGGGCACTGGGACTCCTTGGGTGGCAGCTGGCTTTGCCAAATCAGGTGTCCCAGGATCCAGGTGCGAGATCAGACTTGCTGACCTCCTCGGAGTCTCCCATCACCAGTTGTGTGACTTTAATTCAGTCAAGTCACAGGCTGGCCCAGGTTGGAGGGGAGTTAGATTCTGCCTTTGGATTCGGGAAAGGCCAGGTCACACTGTGGAGAACAGATGGGATGGGAGACAGTGCTGGGACCCGCTTTGAGAAGCAGTCTGCTGCAGAGAGCCGGCTGAGCCAAAATCCGAACTGGGATGTGTCTGACCTTGAAGGTGCTGCACCTCCCTTGTCTTCCTGACCAGTAACAGGATGCAGAGACCTTGTCCTCCAAACCATTTCTCTGTTCAAAAATATGAAAAGCATCCCATACTGTTGCCTATTTAAATACAGAGTTTGTGACAATGTGGATCAACCTTGAGGTCATTATGCTAAGTGAAGTCATACCATATGATCTCACTTATATGTGGAATCTAAGAAAGTCAAACTCAGAGAAACAGGGGCTAGAATGGTGGTTGCCAGGGGCTGGGAGTGGAGGAAATGGGGAGATGTTGGTCAGAGGGTCCAGTTATGAGATGGATAAGCTCTGGGGATTTAATGTATAATCTATACATTATATAATATATATAATCTATAGTATAATCTATAGCATGGTGACTATAGTTAATAATACTATATTATATATTTGAAAGTTGCTAAGAAAGTAGATCTTAAATATTCTCACCACAAAAAGAAATGGTAATAATGTGATGGGATGGTGATGTCAGCTAACAACCTGGTGGTAATCATTTTGTAACATATAAGTACATTAAATCAACACATTGTATACCTTAAACTTATTCAGTGTTATTTGTAAATTACATCTCGATAAAGTTGGAAAAAATAAATACAGAAAACAGGAGGTGAGTAAAAGCTTTTTTTAGGAGGTAGACTAGATTCCCACAGACCCGCCTCCCTGTGTGCATCAGGCAGAAGTTATTGATACAAATGGGGGTCAGGTCGGGGTTCACCCTGTCAGTCACTGCCCCACCCCGGCCCTTCCCCGCTGCAGGTGTGCTGTGCTATGCGATGCCCACATCTGGGATGATGGCCTTGGGCGGAGCTGTGCTTTCCTTCTTGGCAGCCCCCTGTCACGGGGGGAAGACTGCAGAAGGGAACAGGTGAGCTAGCTGGGTTCTCTGCTCAGCTTGACTCTAAGGACACACCGACCTCCTGGATCATCTTATTTGCCCAGCCTCGAGGAAGCAGTTTTATTGGACACCGTTACAGCCTGGTGACCTGTCCCAGACACGGCCCACGTGGCATCCACCCAATGGGTAATGGGGACCACTGTCCGAGTGCGTGTGATGGAAGGGAAGGAAGCCACCCTGCCGTTTAGCGAGAGTGCGTGCGTGCCTGCCCCAGGCTGGGTGAGCAGTGTCCAGGCATTGCCACTGGGGCAGGCGCTGTCATTGTCCCAGGTGGGGAGCTGGGAGCTCGGGGAGGAGAAGGGACATGCCGAGTCTAGGGCTCTCGTCCAGTCTTGTTCTGAATGAGAGGTGGCTTAGCATCATCTTAAAATCATCCCTGTGTCCCCCAGGCAACGATCTTTCCCCTCCAGGCCCTTCTCCTCTGGGGCTGGGGAGGGGACATTGGGCCACATCAGAGGCTCCCACCAAGCTCTCAGCCTCAGGGTAAGTGTGTGGGGGGATCCCTTTCCTCTGGGTGTCAGCAAAGCTAATGGAAAGAGTCTCTGTCCACCAGGGTGCAGGTCACAGGACAGGCGGGCACCTTGGTTTGGCTGCCGTGTATGGGCTCAGCCTGCCCGCTCGGACCTTGGCCAAACAGAGACCCCAGCAGTCAAGATTCACATCTTTAATTTTTTTTTTTAAAAAAATAGCTCTATTAAGATAATAATTCACATGCCATACAATTCACCCATTTAAAGTGTGGACCTTTTAATATATTACTCAATTTTTTTAAAATTGTAGTAAAACATGCGTAACATAAAATTTGCCATCTTAACCATTTTTAAGTGTACAATTCAAGGGCACTAATTACATCCATAATATCATGCAACCATCACCACTATCTATCTCCAAAATGCTTTTATTACTCACACAAAAATTCCGCCCCCACTTAACAGTAACCCCCCTGACTCCGCCCCGGTAACCTCTGAGCTGTTCTCTGTCTCCATGAATTTGCCTCTTCTAGGACCACATATAAGTGCAATCATACATTATTTGTCCTTTGTATCTGGCTTGTTTCATTGAGCAGAATGTCTTCTAGATTCATCTACGTCGTGCAGTTGAGAAGGAGAGTAGATCTTTTAAATGCTGAGCTTCTCTGGGGAGAAAACTCAACCATGAAGGTGGCTTGTTCTGCGGGAGGGAGAGGCGGGGAGGAGGGACCCCACCGTGCACCAGCCACAGCCCCGTCACACACGGCATCCTCCTGAGTGGACAGCTTCCCAAAGGCCCTCCTCTGCCCCAGCCAGGGGACACGGTGGGGACAGATCCACCACCCACCCCTGCCAACCATTGCATCTTCTTGTTGCGCCTCATCTCACTGAATTGTGAATAGCCCTGGAGGAGGGGGTGGTTCTGTCCATTTTACAGATAAGGGAAGTTAAGTCCCAGAAGTTAAGACCTCCCTCGGCCAGGAGGAGGCAGAGCTGGGGTACGCTGGGGCTGGTTCCCAATGCCGCGGGCACTCCAATGCCTTCGAACTCCACTCCTTCCCTTTGGGGGCCCCTCCCCCCCATGCTCTGTCCCTGGTGCGTGTACATCTGTAGAGTGGACGGGCACCAAGGGACTCAGGTGTCCGCTGCCCACGCACAGTTGACCTGCCTTGGCCCCTCTCATGCCTCCGTGTCTTCAGCTCTAAATCGGGGCCAGAGGACTCTTGGAGTCTCCTCAAGGGGGGTCTGAGATAACACATTATGTGCATCTGGTACTCAGAAAGGTCCCATCAGGTGTTTGTCTTTCTGCTGAGCAGGGGAACCACAGAAGGAGGGAGCCACACCCAACACATCCACGCCCATCAGCACCCCAGGAAAGGATGCTCCAGGGTGGCTCCAAAGGCCTTGACCCTTGACTCTGACCCACCACAATCCCAGTCCTACCCTTTAACCAACCGAGGGGGACCTGCAGCGTGGCCATGAGGAGCTCGAGCCGGGCGTGGGGGGGCAACCCATACAGGCGGTGGGCGGCAAACCTGCCAGGGTGGCAGCCTGGCCACCTCAGCCCCTCAGTCTCCTGCAGTCCTGTGATGTTCTGAGAGGGTCCTGATCTGTGCTGGGCCAGAGGGTGAATTGTATCTCCAGGAGAGATTTGGGCCTGGACCTCCGGCAGGACAGCAGGGCCCCAAGGACCCACATGGCTTTATGCCAAGGACTCAGCTGATAACTTTGCTTCCAAATGCTTTGGAGCATTTGCTGGAGCTGGGAGCCCCTGTGGTCAACCCTGTGAACCCCAGGCGTGCCTTGTTCTGGCATCTTCCCTACGAGTGACCCAATTTTCATTACTCCAAACTGGGACGCTTTTCTGGCTACATGTGCTTGTCCATATGGGGACAGTGGGACGGCAGGTGATAAATTGGGGCAATGGCTGAAAACTGGGGGGTTGGACTTGTATCCTTGTAAGGGGCTGTGCAGTATGGTGACAGGTGACGACGCTGGGCCTAGAGACCCCTGCACAGGCCCAGGCTGTGCTGCTGATTGGCTGTGTGACCCCGGGGGAGCCGCACAGCCTCCCTGGGCCTCAGTTTCCTCATTTGTGGAATGAAGACTCTACACTGAGGGCATAGATGCCAGTGTGTCCTCTGAAGCAGGGGCATGTGTCGAAGGAGGTGGCGTGTGGGTATGAGGCACACACTGGGGAGCAGGGTCCCATGCAGACCCAGGGAAATGATCCAGGAGGGCTTAGATGGGACGAAGGTGAAACGGGATGTGCCCCAGGAGCCGGGAAGTGAGGAAGAGCCGGCTGCACCCTAAGAGTTAAACTTCCGTGTTTATACCTTGGGGATCTGATTGGCGGATGGATCTGATCGGGGGACTTGCAAGTCATTCTGAAGGGACAGATGGCCCACGGGCCAGCAGGAGGTGGCTAGATCCATCTCTGTATCTAAGGAAGGCACAAGTCTGGTTCTGCAACAAGCAGAGAGGGATCTGGTCCCCCCCGTCTCCCATCTAGGCTGCTGGGGACCCCACTCCCCAGCCCTCATTCTGGGGGGAGGGCTCTTCCGGACCCCCTCTACCCTCACTTGGCTACTGCTGGGCAGTGGGGATGGGGAGTATATCTGATTTGTGGGTTTAGGACGAGTTGTGACATGAAGTACAGGCCTGGGTTGGGTCAGTGCTGCCTGCACTGGGTGAGGTCCTTTCTGGGTTCTGGGAGAGCAGGTCCCACTGGGGTTTGCATGTACACCCCGTATGCCTGATGTATGCCTGATTCTACATACCTGACTCTTCTCTCCCCCTCGAGGCGTTTCACATTTGGACAGGAACAAGGGTGCCATTTACTGGGTCCCCAGAGCAATCCAACCAAGTCCCTCAGAGGACTGGGGACGGAGGGGGAGGGGGAGGGGGAGGGGGAAGGGTACTCAGTACAGTTGATGGGGCGCAAAGCAGAGCGCATCCTTTGTCCTCCTTCAGCCTGGCCACCCCAAACCTGGCTGCATGGGACAGCTGGCACGGCGGGCGAGGTGGCCGAGAATTAATTATGCTTCGGCTTTGTAAACAGGCAGCTATAAAAACCTATCAGCAGTGGAGCACCTGCTCTATGAAACAGGCTCAGCTGGATTTATAACCTGAGGCCTCTCCTCCAGGGCTGCGCACAGAGAAGGAACAAAAGCCACGGCCACCCCCCCCCCCCCCCCCCCCCCCCCCGCCAGCTGGCCTGCCCCCTCCCACTCTCCCTGCCCCTCCCCTGACTACTCAGAGAGCCGATACCGTCCATTGCAAAGAACACGGAAATCCAGGAAATGGAAGAGAAGGCACGTTTGCTGTTAATGTTTTAGATGGAATTCATCACAGTAAAAAGTTGGATTTAGGGCTTCCCTGGTGGCGCAGTGGTTGAGAATCTGCCTGCCAATGCAGGGGACACGGGTTCGAGCCCTGGTCTGGGAAGATCCCCACATGCCGCGGAGCAACTGGGCCCGTGAGCCACGACTACTGAGCCTGCGCGTCTGGAGCCTGTGCTCCGCAGCAAGAGAGGCCGCGATAGTGAGAGGCCCGCGCACCGCGATGAGGAGTGGCCCCCGCTCGCCGCAACTGGAGAAAGCCCTCGCGCAGAAACGAAGACCCAACACAGCCAAAAATAAGTTAATTAATTAATTAAAATATTAAAAAAAAAAAGTTGGATTTAGTTGGAGAGCATGGGATGTTTAGGAGAGGAAATATCTGGAATAGGAAAACTTAATCGTGCTGAGAAGGCTGGCCTTATAGGAAGGGAAAGAGACTGACAGGTTTGAGAGAATTTACAGAAGATGTTCAGGAATCTTTGTTCATGGATTCACCCAGACAGCCCACAATTTATTAAGCACATACTATGTGTCAGGCGCTTTGCTGGGAGTGGGGAATATGGCCGTGGACATGACTGACAAGGTCCATGCCCTGAGGAGTCCCTAGAACAGACCAGATGGACAAGGGGTCAGTGACGGGACAGTGGCAGGGAGGGACCTAGGGGCTGGGCTGCCCAGAGTGGGGCCCGGGTGGTGGGAAGTCAGGGAAGGCTTCCTGGAAGAAGTGGATTCATTCAGTGCATATTTATCAGTGCCTGCTTTGCACCGGCATTGAGACTGGTGTTGGGGATACGGGAGGTACAGGACCCCGAGCAAGTTCTAGGATCTAAAGGAGGAGCAGGAGTTGGGGGAGAGGGGAAGAGGGTTCCAGAGGGTGAGTAGGGATCAGTCAGTGTGAAGGGGGAGGCAGCGACAAGCCTCGTTCAAGACCCCCCGGGATGTGGAAGTGTTATCTCTAATTGACAGACAAGGAAATGGAGGTGAGGGCTTCACAGCTCCTAAGTGAGTGGGCTGGGACTTGAAGCCAGGTCTTCGGATGCCAAATCAGCCCTCACTTAGGTCTACACGGACCTCCTTACGCTGAGGGCTCGGGGATGGGTACCATGTCCGGGATGGCACATGGGTTCGTTGGCCGGCTCTGCCATCAGCCTTCCTTTGTTATTGGCTGGGCTGCTGAAGGGCCGGAATCCCCTGAGCTGACCCACTGTGCAGATCATCTGGCGTTTCCTTCCAGCGCTTGGCAAGTGTTGAGAGTGCAGCTGAGCCATTGCTTGATCTTTCTTGGACCCAGATGAAGAACTGGGTAGCCATTCACCTGTCCTTTGTTTAGCTTAAAAATGGGGATGTTGATGCAGGCGAGGGGAAGCCAGTGTTTGTGGAATAGGTGCTAGACACTGGCCAGAGGTACCCCGATGCTTATCTCAACAGGCCTCTGCAGTTGGTGCTGGTACCACCCACCCCCATCCTGTAGATAAGAAAACCGAGGCTCAGAGAGGTCAGCCTCCTTGCCCAGGGTTGCACAGCCAGCAGGGTGGTGGAATTGGGATTCAGCCTCAGCCTTGCCTGACTACAAAGCGAATGCTATTTCCACCATACCCTGCACCACCCAGAGCTAATTTTGCTGCTGCAGGAAACTCCACCCCCCCAGAGCGATCTAGGACAGGCAATGCGATGAAAGAAAATCAAGAGGGCATCCCACAGAAACTCAGCTCAGAAGTTCCCATGGCAGCCTCTGTGAGCAGAGTGGGATTGGCCTCTTTTCAGTCCTCACTGGCCCGGGGAGCCCCATTCCCGCATCCAGGACTGGCCGTTTCTCTGGAAATCATATCCCACCAGCATTTGGCCTCTGGTGAAAGGAGAAGAGAAAATTCTGGCTTCTCAGACCAGGGCCTGTGGAGGACGTCATCCATTGCCAGAACTCTCAGGCAGGGGCTGGAGGGGGCCTGCACGTGCTGCCCCGGTGACATGGTTTTCCAGGACTTAGAGATTCTCCCTGCTGAATATATTGCTGGCCTGCCTGTTTTGTGCACAGGGCCCAGATGGAGACCTGGGTAGCCAGAGGAAGACCTCCTGCCATGCATGGAGCGGTGGACATCGTGACCCCGGAGCCCCGACCCACGGAGTTGGGGGCCAGCTGAGGGGCACAGAGTCGGGGAAGGGGCTGCAGGGTCACGATGCCTCCCGTCTGTACGGCTCTATATTTTCCTTTCTCTCAAAGACATATTTCATGGAATTTTATTAGCCATTGCTTTTATAGTCATTAAAAAATCAAACTCATTTTATTATTAAAAATCAAAGTCATGTATTCATATGGCAACAAATATTTAGAGTAGCGCAGTGGTATAACATGGCAATACAGTTCTTCCTGAATTGGCACATGGCGCTTGCACCGTTCTCTTTAACAGCTGCAGAGATTTCACTGTGGGAATGGAGCATCGTTGATTAAACAGTCACCTATAGAGAGACTTCAGGTTGTGTCTAGTTTTTAGTTGTTGTTGTTTTTCCTCTTTCACATGATGCTGCAAATTAACACCCGTGCTGTGTATCTGAGGATTAATTCCCACAAGTGGGTACTGGAGGGTCAAAAGGTACATGTATTTTTATCCCGATTAATGTCACCAAGTTTGCAGTGCCTGTTTCCCCAGTCCTCGCCTGCACAAAGCCTTTCTTTCTGAAACGGTCTCGGGACCTCGTCTGTGCCCCTGGCAAAGTCTCCGGCTGCCCATGTGGGAAGACACTGAGCCAAACGTTGTGCCCCGTCCCTGCCCTCAGGTGCCCTCAGTCACAAGAGCTGGCCAGGTTCTGCAGGGATACCTCTTCGGGATGGCGGTTGGCTGGCTGGTTACTAAGGCCGAGCGTGGGGACATCTGCAGGGGCTGCGAGGGGCTCCCTGCTGGAAGGATTGTCGTCATGGACATTTCAGCCGTCTGCCGGGATCAGCACTGGCCCTCCCCATCCCAGGTTTAGCAGGACCTTTTGGGTTAACCAGTGAACAGCCTTCCCTTGCTGACGCAGGGGCCTCTTAGTGGAGCACGGCCCTTTGGGGTCACGGCCATTGCTTTGTGGTCCCTTTGCTTGTCTGGGACGAGGGGCCAGCCAGGCACAGATGAAAAGGGCTTGGAAGTGGCAGTTCTCCAGGAGTTCTGCTCCAAGAGCTCTGGCTAAAGGCCCTGGGGAGGGTCACTTGGCTTCCACAGCCCCAGCTTGCCCCTCCCTGGGAGGGAAGAGTGGGCCCTGGGACCAGGGGGAGGGACGGGGTGATTCAGACACGAGGAGACAGAGACACGGAGCGGCACGCCATGAGGGTCCCGTTGGGACCCGGGCCTGAGCCTTCACCTCCACAGCTCGGTGGGCTGGGCCGACCCAGGCAGGGCAAGGAGGTCCCGGAGCCGCTGTTAAGAGGGCCGCCTGCAAGGTCAGGTGACCTGGGCCTAGGTCCTGGCCGGCCCCCCATCTCTGTGTGACCTCTGGGGCCTCAGTGTGCCCATCAGCAAAGCAGGGATAACAGATCTCACATTAGAGGGTGGCTGTGAGAACCACGTGGGAAACAGTGGAAAGGGCTTCGGAGGTGTCTGGTGCAAAGTGCCCAGTGTTTGCAGGAAAGACTTCTCAGGAGCTGGCGGTCTTTGGAGGCCCCGCTGAGGCAGGAGTGCTCTTCTCATATGACTGCATGACGGCCCACTGCATCCCACAAGGACGTGCAAGGAGCCAGCCACTCTCCTGCCCCCAGGAGGGCTCGACAGATATTTGCTGCATGAACCAGAGAACCTTTCCGTAATATTTTAGGATTATTAGACAAACGCATACGGAAACCACTGCGAGGAGAGGGAACCAGTGATTTCGGAGCCGCAGGGGGTGTGGGTGCTTCTGTATCCCTCTGCTGTTACCCAAGGCACTTGAGAAAAGGGGACTCTTAAGTTCAGGGGCTTGTCCAGGTCACGCTGCTGGATTTGACCCCAGGCCATGTCCCTGCAAACCTGGGCCTTCCTGGGCCGGTGTGAGCCTTCTCAAAGGGAGACGGACGTTGTTTTAGATGCAATTGCCGGTCTCCCCCTTGTCCTTCAGTTGCCAAGGAAACGGTCTTGTTGCCCCCATAGAGGCAGGAGGGAAGGCCAAGTCTTCCCCGAGGCCGTGGTCCTCTCCGCTGGTGAGAGTGTGTAGGTGGCGTGGGGCTAGGCCTTGACATTTCCGTGGCGTCCTGAGCGCCACTGAGTGCCTGCCTCTCTCCGTCGCATTTATCCTGAGCTCTTCCGCTGCAGAGAAGAACAACAGCCGTTATGGGGTGATTTCAAGGGGATTCCCATGGAAACGGAGAGTGGGAGGGGGCTCCTCTCAAGGCTTGTGTGGTGGGAGTTGCCACGGCTGCATGTCCCCCCACCGAAGGGTGCAGGGGCCTCTGCCGGGACCTTTTCTGCACCCCCCTGCACGCTCTCCTCTGCCAGCAAGGGTGAGCCCAGCCAGCGCTGCCCACCCAGGCCTCCAAGGCTCCTTCACATGAGACCCCAGCCGGCTCCCAGGGACCTCAGGACCTGGCCTTCGCCTGCAGCTCCCTTTTCTCCAGCAGGTCTTGAGCTGCAGCCAGCAGCTTCCCAGCGTTCCCTTGGCAGGGCCTCTGTGCTTTGAGCCCGTTAACCAGCCATTGCCTGGAGAAGTCTGTACCCCGCTTGGTTTTCTCCTGCAGCCCTCATGCATTCATCCACTCACTCCTTTATCCAGCAGATTTGTTTTTGCACCAGAGAACCCTTTGCTCAATGAAAGAGTGCTGACGTGGACTGCATAACCTCTCTGAGCCTCACTTTTCTCATCTGATTAATGGGAACATGGGTGCCTGCCCTGCTTGCCTCATAGATGGCTGGTGAGGGGCAATGAGAAGGTGGGCTGTAGGAGGGGAGTGCTGTGCAGGTGTCATCAATATTTCCATGGCCACGGGGTCGTGGCTGATGGACAAAGCTCCTGGAGGCAGGGAGACCCCTGGGAAGTGCGTCGGGGTCTCAGACCCCTGCACAAGAGCCCTCAGGATGGCGAGACTCTCATAAGCCCCTGCGTGGGCACAGCGTGCAACGGGCTTCCCACCTGTAGTTTTCATTGATCCTTACGCCAGTCCCGTGAGGTGGGTGGAGTTAATTTCCATTTTACAGATGAGGAAACTGAGGCTCAGGGAGGCAACATGATCTTTGCTCACACCTGGGACTCAAGCCCGGGTCTGACTCCAACTCCACCGCTCTTCGCAAGGGTCCAGTTGCCTCCCAGTGGCCTGGTTGCCAGTCCTGCAGTGGAGGTGGGTTAAGACCACACTGGGGGGAATATGAGTCTCAGCATGTGCTTAGAAAGGTATCTTTTTTTTTTTTTTTAAAAGATTGATTGATTGATTGATTGATTGATTGCTATGTTGGGTCTTCGTTTCTGTGCTAGGGCTTTCTGTAGTTGCAGCAAGCGGGGGGCCACTCTTCATCGCGGTGCGCGGGCCTCTCATTATCGCGGCCTCTCTCGTTGCGGAGCACAGGCTCCAGACGCGCAGGCTCAGTAGTTGTGGCTCACGGGCCTAGTTGCTCCGCGGCATGTGGGATCTTCCCAGACCAGGACGCGAACCCGTGTCCCCTGCATTAGCAGGCAGATTCTCAACCACTGCGCCACCAGGGAAGCCCTAGAAAGGTCTCTTGTGCCACTTGGATTAGTGATGTTTAGAACTCTGTTTTTCTAAAACTTTACCATCTCCGCAGCCTATTTACAAAGCTCTGCTTTTGTGGGAGATGAGAGCAGTCGCTTCACTTGTTCTTGGAATATTTGGTTAACAAGTGAGCAGGCTGAACTTCCTCTGACAGTCTGTCCTTTTACAAACTTAGGTAATTCCCCTAAATTGGTTCCAGTCAGGTTAATTAAGTGCACAGTTGCTGACGCAGACATGCAGATAATCTCGGCGTGTCCTATCTTACCTGGGGAGCAAACACAACAATCTGGAATATTCTTAGGTGTTACAGAGAGATTACTAGGAGTCTCCCTGAAAAGGCTTGGGGAGAGGTTTTTTTGATGCTGCTGGACAATGGGTGTGAAGGTGCCGCACAGAAATGACGCTTGCAGCCTACTTATCGGCTTAGCGGACATTTTCTGACCTCTGCAGGATTGTCGTCTGTGTCACAGTAGAAACTGCTGAGTGCAAAATCATCTGCCCAGCTAGTCGTCGCTTGGAAACATGGAGGCGTTTTGTCTTTTTGCACCATGATTCTCCTTCCATAGGCAGCTTCCTTGTAGTCAAAGAAATTAAGAAACTAAGCCTCCACCCCCATTAGTAGCCTCTGAAATGCAGAATCACTGGCTTTTCTGATCGGGTGTTTGGGTCCCAAACTCCATCACAGGCAAAGAGCACAGGCAGTTAAAATAGGTGGCCAGGCATGGTGGCTTGCACTGCTGTTGGATCGGGCGGACTCAATACCGGCCTCATCACACCGCCTTCAAGCCTGCGTGGGCCGAGCTAGGCAGCCGGGTAGGATGCACCCAGGAGCCATCTGTTTGCAGCCCTTGGACCAGATGGTCTGCAAGGACTCCTGGGAGGTGGAATGGGGAAGGAATACATTTACTGAGCACCCAGAATCTTCCAGAGCCTCTTTATAGCCCTACAAGCTGGGCATTGCCATGCTGTTTATACAGACCAGGAACATGAGGCTCAGAGCGGCTGAGTCACTGGTGAAGGTCCCACAGCTAGGAAGTGGCGGGGCGGGATTTGAACTCCGGGCTTCCTGACCTCTTAGCTCATGTTCTTTCCAGCAGGCTGCTAAGGTTCGTGATCACTGTTCCAGCTAAGTGCCGCGGCAGTGACTTGTGGGAAATATCCAGAAATAGGGAGTGACTCACACAAGAGTAAAAGGTGGCTCTTCTCAAGGTGCCTGATGACCCCCAGGTCCCGGGGTGCCCTTGGGCTTTTGCATGCCAGTTTGAACTGCTTCCTGCAGCAGAACTGGTCAGCCAGAAGGGCAGGTTTGGTCTGGAGGGTACCCTGTGTGTGTGTCGCAAGATGCCTTTGCCTATAAAAGCCTTTGTAATAAAATCAGTAGAAGATGGAGAAGCCAAATTCAGTTTTGAGAGATGGCTCTGGTCCTGTTAATGCTGATCAGGCTGGAGTATAGAATTAGTCCTGGCGGCTGTCAGGTGCGTGGCTGGCGTCATCGTGAGAGTGGGGCCGAGGAGGAGAGAGGGAGGGACCTCATCTCTGCTGGAAGTTTAAAAAGTTGGGGCCACCGTAAGGCTTTGTTCTCCAGGATCCCTGGGGGGAAAACAGGGATTCCGACAATGTGTGCAAATGGATGGTGGATGATGGTAAGCAGGCAGGGGGGCCGTCAAGCACGGTGTGATTCAGGATGTGGGCTTCAGAGGCCAGCAGACTGTGGCCCTGGGCAAGTCATGAGAAGTCTCTGAGCCTCAGTCTCCTTGCTGGGATAGAAATAATATAGGTGCCTCCCTTGGGCGAATTCTGGGGACCCAGAATGCGTCACGGAGAGCGCTGGGCCCAGCCGTGCAGCCAGCAGCTGCTCCATTGCTGGGGCAGCAGTAGGAGCCTAGACTCTGGAGTCAGACAGACCGCGTGCATTCAGAGCCCCGCCCCTCTTGTAGCTGTGTGGCCTGGGGTGAGTTGCTGAATCATTCTGTGCCTCCATTTCTTCATCTGTAAAATGGGGATAATTAAACTGTACTCAGGCCCTAGGGTTGTTGGAAGCTTAAAGGAGCTAATGCGCATAAAACACTCAGTGAGTGCCTGGGACACAGCAAGTGCTCAGTTTATCTTGGCGGCTCTGATCACTGCCGTGGTCATAATCATCCCCACCGCATCCTCTCCGCTGGGGCCTTGCTGTTCGTGGTGCACAGTGGGGCCTGATGCCGCCTGAACGAAATTGAACTGAATGGTCAGCAGAGCATCATGATCATGGATCGGTGGCCCGCTTCCTGGTGTGGGTTCCAGAGCGTCCAAGTAGGTTGGTCCTGAGCCCAAGCCTCTGCCCACTCGCCCACCTTCCTGCCAAGAGCAGGCAGAAGCTGGTGCTCTCCCCTCCCACCAGCCCAGGCAGGAGAGCCATCTGCAGTGTGATGCTTGCAGGGGAGCGCAGGCCTTCTGCTGGGGGCGGGGAGGGGGGCGGATGGCCGGGAGTGGCAGGCCAGGTGCTGGGACCCAGTGAGAGACATGGCATGTTAGTCTGGTGGCCTCCTTGCCCTGGGTCCACCCGAGCCGCTGGCAGTTTCATCACTTGCCAAGATGCCACATGTCACAGCCTCCTGAGTCAAATCAGAACATGACAGCCTGAGCTCAGCAGCTCAAGGAACAGGATGAATCCGAGAGCGAGGTGTCATCTTGGCCAACTGGCTTCTCCCACCCACAGTCAGTGTTTGCCTCAGAGGGGCTGGGTACTGGGTCTGACCAGGTGGCTGGGTGCCTTCTGCCACGGG